>NC_134767.1:2482500-4965000 GCF_050436995.1 Anticarsia gemmatalis | reverse complement strand
TACATATAAGCGTCGGAAACGGTATTTTTTTTCCGAATGTATTATTTTATACAACTCAACTTACATTTTGGGATGAAACTAAGATACTTTTATATAAATAATAGTAATAATACTTTACAGCGTGCCAACGAGACATACTTCTACAAAGTAAACGGCACTTGGGAGCTGATATACCCAGAGTACAAACTGAAAGCTTTCGTGAGCAGACCGACTGGAAACGACACCGGTGTTGCCACACTCTCTATGCTGGACAGATCACTGATAGCGCATTATAATAGTACCGATGGTGAGTGGCTTTTGAAACTAATATATTATGTCATTACTTCTAAAGACAGATGCATCAAGTACGCAGCAACAACGAAGTTTCTTCTAATCTTTATTTATTTAATTATCTACATACATACATAAAAGAACGTCTTTTTCCACCATGGAGTTGGCATAGATTAAAGAACTAAAAACTATTTTTTTTTTTTTTTTTTTAATATTGTTGGACAACTCACACACGGTCATTTGATTCCAAACTAAGCAGAGCTTGTACTATGGTAACCAAATAACTGATAAACATACTTATATACTTCTAAATACATACTTATATAGATAAATTGACAACCAGGCTCAGAACAAATACTCGTGCTCATCACACAAAGATTTGTCCCGGGTAGGATTCGAACCCACCACACGCGGCGCTACGGTTGTTGCGGCGAGGTGACCGCTTAAACCACTGCGCCAAACGTGCAGTTAGACTATGGTGTTTAAGGTTCTATTCTAATGCTGTTTTAAGGCGAAAGTTCAGTAAACTAGCGTGGAAAAAATTAAACCCATTTACCTTCTTGTACACAAATTAGCAAATGATTAATGTCATTTAATTTTTCTTTTCCAGACATATCATACCACATGATAGGCCAAATCGTGGACACACGCTTCGCAAAATTCGATTCATGGCGAGACTTCGATGACGTCACTACCGTCGACTTAGCATCCTACATTAGACTCAATCATTCTCGACTACTAACTAGCTCTATAAAATGGCGCCCGGAGATCTTTGGCGAAGTGAAATCTTCTGCTGTATACACACTTAAAGTTTTATACAGTCAGATTAATGAGACTTTAGTCATCATTAAAGAAATGCCCATGGAAGCCCATATGGCGTTAAAAGCTATATGGACAGATGCCAAGCCGAGAATACGAGACTTCTTAGACGATTTGAACGACTTACACGTCATCAAAGATGATTTAGATGAGTTCGAAAGATTCTTGAACCAATCATACAGTCATAACGACTTCTACGTGAAAGATATAGTTGAATTTACTTATTATGTCCTTGACGAAATGGCTATAAGGAATCATTTGGAAAGTTTACCTGGTATAGTCAATGATATGTGGGGTATGATGGGCAATACAAGTCAATCTATAAAACAAAGTTTGACATTCATTGTTGATTCGATCAAAAAGGCTTACGCTAATTTCCTAGACTCAGTAAACAAAGTCCTCGAAGCTGATTTCATGGAATTAGTCTCTGAAAGACTGGAAACAATGATAATGCAATACGATACGTTTATAAGAGACTTGCATATGAAATTCTTGGAGTATTGGGAGGAGACTTGGGTGAATGCGACCAATCGTTTGTCCAAATATTGGCACGAGTTGTTGAAGTCTATTGAACCGTTGTTCTTCAAAGTCCTGCATTATACTGAGTCGTTTGTGTTCACTGTGTGGAAGGGAGTGATGGACTTTTTCTATAATAGGACTCAGGAGCTCACTGATTCGCCTTATTTCAACTATGTGTCTACGTTTGGACATGAGATGGACCGGTAAGCTTACTTTATTAACTGACGTTACTGTTTGAATTGAGTAATCAAATGCTTATTTTAACGGCTTAGGCTTTGTTGTCAGTATACATTTTGTGACATTTTTTAAGATCATGGATTTCTTACAGTAGCTGACTCTGAGCTACATAGGACACAAATTTATATATAAAACAATTTCGCGTCCGTGAATCTTTAAACGGCTGCATTGATATCTATCTTAATATGTTACTATGAAAATTTCCACTGAAACTTATATTTGTTTCCTATTATGTTTAAAAATACTATCGAAAGCCAAATCTTTGCAATCAATTTATTAACAATAATGCTTATGTTCTTCCTTTTTTCAGCATCTACAAGGACTTAATGAACAACGACCTGATAACAAACATAAAGAAATACAGCAAGAAACTGTTCGACGTTGTATGGAGTAAGATAGAGAAGTATATTCCGTTCAAAGATGAGTTCACGCAGCTGTACACAGAGTTTAAAGCAGCTTGGCAGAGCTTCTTGCAGACTAAACAGGTCGTCTATGTTAGAGAAAAGGTGAGAGATTTTATGTAGTTTTAATAAGTTAATGAAGCGGTATGTTAGCTAACTTTGACTCAACTGATTAGTAATTATTTATCATAGTAATCAATTCCAAATTTACCGTTCCTACTAAAGAAAATGCGCGTGAAGTTTGTCCATATGTATAGAACGCGAGATGCAGTTTTTAGAATGGGGGAAAGGAGTTCAATTTACTTAAGTTATTCATAGTGAATTCTTCCATATTCTACTATCATACTTCTCTCCCAAATGCGTTCAATTCCCCAAATTCATCAAGCGTAGAAGTTGAATTGGGTTGAGTTGAAAATAGCGTGATTTACATTACTGTCATATTATCAAACATAGTAATTCTAAGAGATTTTACCATATTATACTCAGGAGTGCAAATTTCAAGAACCTATTGTTGTTATTTGCTATATTTGTTTTAGTATCAAGAAGCGTACGTTCGTCTGAAGTGGTGGTACGACTACTTCTTGATCGGAGAGGCCCTTGAGACGGTTGGTGAGATATTGTACGCCAAGTTAACTGACATGGCCAAGACTGCGCTGCAGTATGAAGAGATGTAAGTATTGTATTTTAAATAAACAATTTAGCTAATATTATAATTTTTTTTTTTTTTTTTAACCTATACTGTCCCATTGTTGGGCAAAGGTCTCCCCCAAACTCCTCATTATGTGTATGGGGGTCCAATACTATCCTAGGACCCCAAGCCAACCTCACCTGCTCGCGGTACACCCTGCTGATTAACGAACGAGGCTCTGGCCCCCCCGCCAACCCGCATTGGACCAGCGTGGCGGGATATGGTCCAAACCCCCCAAATGGATAATTATAATTAAAAATTAATATTTTTTCGGATTCTTACAAACCAAAGATATTGAAAACAATATTTAATAGCAAAATCAAAATGTTAGTGTTAATAAACCCCCGTTTTTTCATTAACAATTAAAATTTATTCAAAGTTTGGTTATAATCATTATCTTATCAATTATGTCGCTTCATGTAAAATACTAGTAGGTACTCAGCTGCAACCGGTGTGACTGGAAGCGAATCCAACATTGTTAGATGAAAGGCTAGGCTGAAAGAAAATATCAATTTGTAATTAATGATATCCAAGCTCAAAACGAAGCCTTTTGCATGAATAAAACACCTATCCATTGTTTTTCAACCGCTAATAACATAAAATTGCCATCACACTCATTGGCCCGTATACGTAGACTTAATCATACAAACCTTATTCCAGCCACCGTACACCAAAAACGAACTTCATATTCGACCCTCGCACCGGAGAGATCATCTTAGAACAGAAGCTGCCAATGTCGTGGCACGCGTTCAACAGAACACCAGACTTCACTGAGATATCCGAGTACCGCGCTGTGAAGGACTTCATGGACGAATGGCTCACCACTAACAAGAGCATCTGGAGCTTCTACTACGATATCAGACCTTATATGGACTTTGATAATCTGATACCGCCTTTTGCTGGTGAGTACCTATAGTGTTTAAGGAGTATTTTGTTTTATTTTCACCTACTTTTGACTACAACCCTTTTTTACTTATAAAAACGTTATATTACTCGATTGCTGGCATTTTTCTTATCTTTGTTCTAAATTAGATTAAACATAAACGCTTAATAATGTGTGTTTTTACATCGAATGTCGCATATAACACCTGAAAGAGTAGGCAAAGAGTGAATGTTTAGATATTTATATTTTAACCCACGTAGGCTGCAGTAATGGACGCACTTAATTATTTAATTACGACATGACAGGAATTAAGAAAATTCGGTATATACTTCCTCAAAAAAACAGAATCTAGTCTGAACTTCGCAATCAGCAGTTATCTACATATACTTACGGACTATACGGCTAGGACCATAGCGGCAACCATATTCCTTTCAACGAAATTTTTCTTTACTTTTCCACCAGGTATGGCAATGATGACCGGTCAAGGTACTCTAGTGACGTTCGACAAGCGCGTGTTCACGATATCCGAAGCGGGCACGTTCCTTCTCTCCAAGGACTACAGGCAGGACAACTTCACCGTGCTGATGGAGAGCAACGATCAAGGAAGATACAACTTAGTTATACTGACTAGGAGGAGCTTGGTGCATATTGATTTGTATCGAGAGGTGAGGAATATTATTTTAATGTATATTATTCGAGAGAGAAGAGACGTCGTTTCTAAACGTTTGTTGTTTTTTGTAGCAAATTTTGTTTGTTTATTTTTGTTATATCTAAAACAAAGGTGTTTTAATGTTTTTCATTGATTTGAGAACTGTTACATTATTTGTGACGACAATTTAAAATCTAATAATATCGAATAATGATAAATTTAGCCTGTCTATATCTCACTGCTGAGCTAAGGTCGAGCGGAATGAAGAACGGGTTAGGCCTTGAGTCCACCATGGTTGCTAAACGCAAGTTGAAGACTGCATTCCCACTAGAACTTTTCAATTTGAATATCATCTACTTTTATATTTATATTTTGCTATTAGTATCAGTATTTTAAATAATTACGAGTATTCTATCAGTTTTTCCTATAACATATAAGCTAATATCAAACATGAAACATCTCTGTTTGTCTTCTAGGAGGTATCAATCGGTAACACAGTACTAAGTCTGCCTGCGTTCGTGGACGGACTAGTGGTGGATAGACAGACGGACAAGCTCACTGTCCAGGGTAACAACGGACTAGAGATACAGTGCAACCTGCTGTTCCATACGTGCAAGTTGCAAGTTTCAGGTAATTGAAAATTGTTTTATTTCTAACTATATAAGTGAAATAAAGAAAAAACTTTTTGTCGACATACAATGCAAACGTAGTTCTTAACCGTCACTTGTCGATATTATTCTATTTTTGTTGCTTTACTACGAAATATCTATTTGCAAGTTTTAACGACAAAAAATGATTGATTTTGTAGCTATTTTGTAAATAACCGTCGCTGTTGTATCATTTAAAGCAATGTTTGTAACTTCTAAATAACTAAACTTCACCTTTTATCACGCAGGTTGGTACTACGCATCGCTAGGCGGTCTCCTCGGCACATACAACAACGAACAATACGACGACCTGCAGCTCCCTAACAGCACATACACCGACTCCATCCCACTACTAGGCCACAGCTGGAACATAGCTCCATTGGAGACACCCACTGTTATTGAGAATAAGGACCTGAAGAACGACACTCAGTGCGACAAGTTCTTCTTGAATAAGGTGTCGCCGCTCAATCCTTGCTTTGCTGTGGTAAGTACTACATATTACAAATTACGTCTTTAATCATTAAGTTATGTGTTCAAAAATTACAGACGTATACAGCGTTTTTTTGCGTGAGTTTAAACGCTATTGAATAGATAGAGAACCTCTTAATATACTTCAGAAACCGGGGGTAAGAAGCGTATCTTCTCTTTAAATTCAAATTAATAAGAAAATTAAATTATTTTGTAAAGATTGCTTCAAAGTGTATACGTGTACGTCATGTGCACGCACACATATACGTCCTTTATTATATTCCAAAAGCATTACTATGCCTGTTGCCTACTTATATTAATTCACAGTCCACATCAATCTTTGACACTTAGCAATGGTTAAAATTCGCATGATCTTTTATTAACTGTTAGTGTTAATTACTTTAATTTGGATTAACGTTGTTATGTCTAAAATATGTTGTAGTATAATAAAAGTGATTGTTGCTATGTTTGTTCGTATGCAGATCTCAGCGCAGCCGTTCTACCGCGAGTGCGTGGCGGGCGGGTCGGCGTGCGCGCTGGCCAGCGCCTACCGCGAGCTGTGCCTGCACCAGCACGTGCCCACGCACATGCCCGACCACTGCCATCAGTATGTAACAACTAAACATTTGTCTTCCAGCTACCTTTCTTCTATGTTTACAGACAAAAAATACCTTTCTGTAAAACGCACAAAAAATTATTTGGTGTCGAGTCATAGAAGCGACGTGCAAGATACTATGGTAGCGAGAAGTCGCTACCTTAAACAATCCGCCACTTCCACAGCGAAAAAAATCTCTTAAAATCTTTATGGCTATAAATGAGTGAAGAAACTGACCTTAGAGCAAATAACAGTTATTAATCTTCTAAATATATCTAGAATTATGTATTATGTCTTCAACCCACGGGTGTCCTATTACTACAAGACATGGATCGAACGACACATTCAGTAGTCTTGTTCTCTCTATGTCAATATTTTTGCGTATTATTATACTCAAATTCTATACTTTTTGAAATATAATATTACTTTGCCTTTTACCCACAGATGTACAACTCCACAAGGCGACGTTATAGAAGAAGGTTCCTTCCACATTCTAACATACATTCCGAATTCGACCGACGTTGTACTAATAGTGGAGGCACAACACTGTAACAAGAATCTGCGCAAGACTAAGAATATGGACATATTCATTGAAGCGTTCGATACTAAGCTGCAGGCTAATGGACTCTCTGATAATAGGTAATGTACCTATTAATAATTTTATTAACAAATGACTAAAGCGTGTCCAACTCAAGTTTTAATTATATATAACTCCAGAGATTTTTATATTTAATTTGCGTGTTTCTGGCCGTCGTACGAATTTCTGCTAGAAAACTAGATTATCAAGTTCAATGGGGCGAATGATATTTACGAGAACAGGGTATTTGACTACTATTAAACTATTTTTTTTTTGTAGAAAATTATATAGGTTCTGGCCATTTGACCAGATTCTCTAAAATGGCCAGTACCTGTAAATTTTCAGAATTTGGTCAAATGGCCTTTGGGCTTAACGTTGCCTATAAAGACTTAAGTATATGAGGCATCAGGAATTTTCCATCAGTCTACTCATAACTTTTATAGACATTAATGAAATGTTCGTCTGATATAAATATTTTTGTTGTACAGATACGCAATCGTCGGTTTCGGTGGTCGTGGCGTGTACAAACGTCCTCGCTCACTGTACGTCAACAACAAGGTGTTCACCAACTCTATAGAGATCTCGCAACACTTCGACAACTTCGTCATTGGTAAGACACTCAGACTACTTCAAAAACAAAGAGGTTCTCTATTCGTCGAGATTTGTCATTTACTATTTTTGTTTCCAAATTATTGTTGTAAATACTTAAAAAATCATTCGTTACAGTAATAAATTGAATCCTGACTTTTTTACACAAAAATGTCATACGATCACTGATCACCGGTCAGTTTAAGTTGTTCTGGAAATAATTAACACGCACCGTTTTTTTTTTTTTGAAGATGTACCTATTTCAACTGCTTTATATACCATTTATGGCAAATTAAAATATAATTTTATTTTGATACCGTTGTACATATTTCAGTAACTCATCTTGATACATAAAATTGTACTTAATTTATTTGTTGTTCCATTGTATCAGACAAGTCGGACCTGGTCCGCGGTAACCGCACGTCCCGCACGGACATGTTCGGCGCGCTGAGCTTCGCCACGCGCCTGCCGTTCCGCGCCGCCGTGCCCAAGACCTTCGTGCTGCTGCCCTGCTCCAAGTGTGACTCCAACTTTATGAGGGTAAGTTCATCTTATAGAAAAAAGACGTAGAAGCTAACTATATTGTTTTTGGCATTAATATGTACCTATATACAGTCATCAAACTTGTCAAATCTCTGTTTCATATCTTTTGTGCACAAATAACTTAAATATTGGTAATTACACTTTAAAGGCGAACGGCAGGTTTGTATGAAGAATTCGTACAGCTTATAAAATGTCATGTTTAGGTTTACTTTTTGTTTAAATTGGTAGCTAATATGATAGACAAGCTTATTTTAAAATTATTATATTTTTAAAAGTTGGGAGGTAAGAGTTATGTCCATTTTAAGAAGCCCCGATTGTTCGCTAAATTGCTCAGATGCTGTCAAAACCACAATCCAAAACAACAGCAAATTAGCGGATGCATAGACGTCAGAGTAACAGTGACGTCTCATGAGATTTTCTTTTTCTTTATTTGTCAACAAATATAAGCCATAGACCAAAAATTATTATTTAAATAAACAAATACTTTCTAATTAATCCGGACTTCTAAAAATAATACTCCCAAATAAAAATAGGTGACTTAGTCCCCTTAATAAGTGGTACAAATTCTGTTACGAAACAACACAAACTTTAAGCTGTACGAAATCTGCCGATCTCCTTTGAATATCGGATAAAATCATATTCTTAGTCCTTATATACAGCCGACAGCCTAAACTAAAATCTTACTTGGTTCTAATTTTGTCATATTTTCTTTAATGTTATGTTTTGTTGTAGTTGGACTACTCGACGATATACCACAACTTGATGGAAAGTTCGGTGACGCTACACATACTAATGGACGGTGACTTCATGCTTTCCAAGAGACGGGCAGCTAAGTACTTGTTCGGTAAGTTGTAATGACTCAATATACTGAATTCTGAACTATAATCTCGGTGTGACTGTAGAGAATACGACTGCCTCGGCAAGGTTCTAAATGCCCACCTTGGCCGGGTCAAAAACGACTTTTAACTTTTCTACCAAGAACATTGTAGTTAGCGTAATATACGATTTTCAAACTATTTGACTACATAGCATAAATTGTTATGTATACAGGAGTGGACAATCAATTGGCGTATACAAATAAGGACTACGAACACCTGGTCGGTGACGCTGCATTGAGGAAGCAAGTCAAACTGCCCAAGGAGAAACTTGGATTGTGCACTTCACTCGCACTCGAGACTAACGGTAAGAGTATTGATATTGAGCTAAAAGTTCAAAAAAAACTTGAAATAATTTGATTAAATTTCAATTTATAAAGTAGGTACTGGTTCAAAAGTAGTAATATCAATCATTAATACCTATTCTTAGTATGTTAATAACGTAATTACTAGCCTTAGGTAGCTTTTGATAGTGCGCAGCTGGTAAGTCGATCTAATCAAGGAACTTCGCCACGAACTTCTAAGTTCTTTGCCACGAAATACCGTAGATTGAGGTTATACTTCTGCTCTTATTGTTTATATATTAGCGAAGTAACCAGCAAATCCCTCAAAAACTTAGCCAAAACGTTTATGATGTGGTATGTCCCCCAGGCACGATATTCGCGGGCGCCAAGCTGCAGGGCGACCGTCCCACGGCGCGGCGCTTCTCCACCGTGCTGGGCGCGCGCGCCGCCGCCGCCGCCGCGCGGTGTGGCGCCGCTCCCAGGTGCGAGTGTGCCGAGGGACGCCTGCTGTGCCGGCCCTGCGCCGACACGCAGAGACTTGTGAGTCTACACATTACTTATTATGTGATAAGTCTTATACAAACCCTGAGCCAATATATGACTACGAAAGTGCAATGTGCCAGAATGTCAAGTAATCATAGTAAAATGCAATTATTAGTCTCATATTGGTACCTACACAACACTAGTAAAAAATGGACATCAATATTCGATGTTTCACATGGAAAGTAGCTTAGTTATCCTATCTCAATAGAACTGTCCCTTGTCTGCTTTTGAAATGTTACCAAATCTCAACAACTCAATACGAAACAGACACAATACCTATATCCTCATTGTACCTATACTATTCTGCCCCCGATAATATAATTGAAAAGACGCATCTGAACGAAAGACGGATGCCAGTTCGTATCTTTATTCTGTTCAAATAAACACACACATAAATAATAGAACCACACGTGTAGATACATTTTAATAGAAATTGCGTATATGCACATAAAAAGTCAAAACGAACACGTGCACACAACTTACCTACTGTATGAAGCATTCACAATTATTTATCCCAAGTTCGACCTTGAAATAAACGTAATAAAATTCAAAAACTAAAAACTCGATATCACTAATGTTATCATCTAACTAACTTAGGTCAAATTCCATACCAAAAAATAAGCATAGTAACTATCTAATATGCCTAACTCACCAAAAAAATATCCCTTCAAAACTTTGAAAAATATTTTAATTAGATACAAAATATAACTCATACACATGGCTACTGATAAAATCATTATGTAACCTACAATCTGACCTTTCGGTTATCAAACAAAACGTGTAGACTTTGTTCGTTGATTCAAATACAAACTAATTTAATCTTATATTAAAAATTAATATCTGTTAAATGTATAGAAGCGAATGGAGCTATGGTTTGAAAAGATCGTAGCGTTCTCGGGTCTCTGCCTACCCCCATGAGAAAACGGCGTGATTTTATATACGTACAAGTGCGGATTGGGGACTTTGCATGCCCTCAATAAATGTATTAAACTATTTTTTAGGCATGCAAGATTCCATCACGATGTTTCCTTTCACGGTTAGAGCAAGTGATCATTATTTCTAACATACACATAACTTCGAAAAGTCATTGGTGTGTTCAGTGTGTTGCCTCGAACCTGCAACCACTTGCATGGGAGGTGCCAAATTAAACCATTCGGCGTGTACGTTACGCCAGCAAGAAAGTGTCACCTAGAGTGATATAAGTAAAACGTATAATTAGTGCGCAATCTGCTGTAAATGTGCGCCGCATAAAAAAATTGTGCGTGTTGTAGTTTTGAAAAAAAAACGTAAAAACGATTCCTGCTGGAGTAACGTTGTTCTAGCAAGAAAATTCTAGACGAATTATCGCAGAGATAAAATACATACATGGGCAGAGAGCTTATATTTGAGCAAGTATGTGCGCCATAAATATAATTTGTGCGTCTTCAGGTTTTCGAGATATTGCGTTTCTCGCTGCAGTAACGTTTTGCGAATTCGTGTATCTCTAAGACCATTTTATGTGCGCCTGTAGAATGAACATACACGAATAGCTCTTAATTAGTGCATATTTGTGACATAATTAGATGCCAGATAATATTTATAATTTTCAAGTAATCGCGCTTTATTGAAAACTTAAAAAAATATTGTAGCCCCTAAATGAGAAGACGTATAAGCTCGCTAAAAACTGTATTCGTTCCATCTTGTTGTTTATAATTACCATAAAAAGTTTCAAAACAGAACCTACAAGCGTTAATGAATAATATTACTAAAAGTCGAAACGACGGCATCATAACTTTGACGCCAACAAACAAGAAACTGGCTCAACCTAAGATGTGTAGATGTAAACCAAAAATTAGTGCATTTATCAAATAATATATAGTAAAAATATCCAGCTTCAACTGTTTCGTGTTAAGTAAATATTAATACCAAACCAAAACAGTTATTCAGCGCAGGTTATCCGACCAAATTCGAATGACTACAAAAAAGCGACGGATTCATACGTATCGATGACCTCCTTTATTAAACGTATTACACCTAAACTGTGTTCGTACAGTCACGCTCAAATGTTCGAGAAATTCAAGGTTTCAAGGTCGATGTTTGATTCCCGCGTGTTTTTTTCAAAACACTGAAAGAATCACTTCAGTAAAATAATTGAAAAAGAGAGCTATTATAATAGGCTTTTATTTAGAAAATTTGATCTGTGATTTGTTGCCATAATTACTTTAAGAATCATGATTATGATAATAAAAATAATATTTTTTTAAACCAACAAGCTCTTTGATTTCATATGATCAGAAAGTACATTTAATACCTAGATATACATATATTATATTTTTATTAGGTCATTGTAATAATAATTCCCAACGAACATTTGAGCGTGACTGTACGAACACAGTTTAGGTGTAATACGTTTAATAAAGGAGGTCATCGATACGTATGAATCCGTCGCTTTTTTGTAGTCATTCGAATTTGGTCGGATAACCTGCGCTGAATAACTGTTTTGGTTTGGTATTAATATTTACTTAACACGAAACAGTTGAAGCTGGATATTTTTACTATATATTATTTGATAAATGCACTAATTTTTGGTTTACATCTACACATCTTAGGTTGAGCCAGTTTCTTGTTTGTTGGCGTCAAAGTTATGATGCCGTCGTTTCGACTTTTAGTAATATTATTCATTAACGCTTGTAGGTTCTGTTTTGAAACTTTTTATGGTAATTATAAACAACAAGATGGAACGAATACAGTTTTTAGCGAGCTTATACGTCTTCTCATTTAGGGGCTACAATATTTTTTTAAGTTTTCAATAAAGCGCGATTACTTGAAAATTATAAATATTATCTGGCATCTAATTATGTCACAAATATGCACTAATTAAGAGCTATTCGTGTATGTTCATTCTACAGGCGCACATAAAATGGTCTTAGAGATACACGAATTCGCAAAACGTTACTGCAGCGAGAAACGCAATATCTCGAAAACCTGAAGACGCACAAATTATATTTATGGCGCACATACTTGCTCAAATATAAGCTCTCTGCCCATGTATGTATTTTATCTCTGCGATAATTCGTCTAGAATTTTCTTGCTAGAACAACGTTACTCCAGCAGGAATCGTTTTTACGTTTTTTTTTCAAAACTACAACACGCACAATTTTTTTATGCGGCGCACATTTACAGCAGATTGCGCACTAATTATACGTTTTACTTATATCACTCTAGGTGACACTTTCTTGCTGGCGTAACGTACACCCATTCGGCTATCAAGTCTCTGTATGTTGATTATTTATGTTTTATTTCACAGTTGGAGCTTTCATTCTTCAATTCCGAAGACATAGATGAACTTATCGACATGGCTATGGAACCGCCCACGTTACCATCGTTCAGGTAGAAACAATTACTTAGTTATATGTATGTAAGAAATAAATGAAAGTTAATCGAAATCTACTATTATAGTGTATGAAATTATAGTGAAATATTATTGAAATTTGTGTAAAGTTACATATAATTGAAAAATAAAATTGAATATAATGATGACATGAATATAATCGTTGATAAATATTTAGATTATTGGAAAGATAGAGGGTAATATGTACCCTACAGTTTTATTTCACGAAGTCATATTGCTGTGTTGATATAAAATTAAATAGTTTACATATTACTAAACCTAATAGTATCTAGTTCTGACAGTTCAAAATAAAGTTTAATATTTAAAAGTTATAAGATTTAATCATTAATTAGTTTATATCCAGCGAATATTAAATAAAATATATTTTATGTATAAGAATGACGAACTTAATCGGTGCCAATGAGTGTTAGCTGTGTAAATATTTATAAGTATGACATTCCTTAGTGAAGTTGTAATAAATATTTTTATAAACAATTACTTGTTTTATTTACTTTCATTCCTCATTTACAGCTATGGAAAATGATATTCAAGCTATCTATATTTAAGCTACAGACTATAGTCACAAAAAGAGTGAAAATTTGGTAAGGTTGTGTTTATTTTTATGCAGTTACTCTGAAACTTCTGAGTTCCTAAGGAAAACATACATTTATGCTATATGATCCATAGAGAGAGTATATGGACATAGTTATGTACAATACTTATATTGAGATATACAAATGAAATAAAACATTAAATAAACAAGACAGACTTTATTACCAACTAAATTAGTCTTAAGTTACATAAGTCTTATAAAGAAATAAACATCTTCTAATAATAAATCACTAACAGGGTATTGCACACTCGCAGGTCAAGATGCCGTTACTCCAACAATATGTATTTTATATTTGTAAAGATGGATATAATAAAGATGTCTACTTATGCATCTTATAAGCTACAACGACACTAGCAATTAGTAATGCTACAGCAGAAAATTTATAGAAAAGATTATATAGGACTTTGTTTTGCCCTCCAACCGAATTCACGATAAGATTGTTCATAGTGAATACCATATTACTTTCATCAATAAATGCGTTTTTCTCTTCCTCGGTCATGGTGTCAGCTATTTCGTTCATGGCCTTCCTGAAGTCCTGTTTTAACTGACTGATGTCATTGCCTGTGAAATCTGTCACTTTGTCTGTGTATGTAGCTTGTTTGGCTGTATCTGAAATATTAAATAAGAATTTTAGAAAAATGTTAATGATACCTGAATCTTTGTTTTTGGATAACTTCTTATCTGTGCAAGAAACTTAGTTTTTTCTCTTGTGGATAGGGTTTAGTAACTTCCCAAGGGCTAAGGTGATGAGTGAGTAAAATATCATAGGATTATATGCCGCACAAATCAAAATTGCTTAAACAAAAAGAGTGATTTTTAATATTATAGGTTGCTGTAGTGTAGATGTAGTAGATAAAATAAGAAACGAATTTCCATAATTAAATAGACTTCAGTGTTAAAGCTAAATCACACCCAATGAATTATGCCTATAAATCTATAATACATAATATATGTTTTAACTACTTACCATCACCAAACACCCTTCGCTTCTTGGCCAATATCTGTCCACCACTGAGCAGTCCTAAGTACAGATGGTACACATAAGCCAACAGTAGCCTTGGATTAGATCTCTCTAACTCTTGCAAGTGATCTAAGTAGTTATCTAATGCCATGGCTTTGGGTATTGACTTCCAGTTTTCACCGAGATAGTGGGCTAGGTCTTCCTCAAAGGCTTTCTTCCTGTAAATATTTATTTAGGTTTATAGTGTTGTATATTGTGTGAAGATTATTATAATCATTGAGTTATGAGGTATTGTTACAGGTAATTGTTTTTGAATCAAATCAAATTGACTAGAACCATAGCATAAAATTGAATGTAGTAAAAACTTTGAAATCTAGAATATGAAATATTGTTATGCTAAAGAATTCCTTCAGTTTTTTTTATTATTTGAGTTTAAGACTATTCTTGGAAGGTGAAAATAAGTATTAGAGTATTGCAATATACAAACCTGTATAAGGACTTGTGTACAAAGAGTTTATCAAACTCCTCCATGTTCAGCCTTGCCTTAGCATCTTCAAGGTAACCAAAGATATGGTAGAAAATAAATAGCCCACCACCCCATACTTGCTCATCTCTCAAAGCTGGAATAATAAAAAATGAATCAAAAGATTTGCTTTTGGATGTAAAATGGAAAAGGATATTAGGTGTCACTTAGATATATAGAAAAAGATAGACCTATGATTAAACATCAATAAGCTATATATGAACATATTTACATATAGCTACAGTAATGAAGATGACAATCAAATCTCACTACACAAAGAAAATTACTTTGTTGTGCTAGTGACTAAAAATAAAAGCATTTAAATAATGCGGCACAAAGTGGCGTCACGTAAGTACATTTTAAGTAAGTGAATTTTATGAGTATCACATGTGCGTGTTTTAAAGATGATGAATGTAATAAACAACCGGCAAAACGTAAAATGAAGTAATGAATCTCAGCAAATCAATTCATAAAACAACACAAATTCGACATTTGTGAGTATGGCAGTTATGATGTAATGAAGCCTTTTTGTACAGTTACGATATAAAATAATAAATAAACTTACAAATAGCGAATTTTGCGTTCACTAAAGCATCGCTGATATTGTGTATTTTCCTTGTGGCCTTCCTCATGCGTGTTGTAAAAAGATCTCCATTTTCGGTCATTTTTGCGGCTCGTAGTAAGCAGAATTTCAAAATGTGACCACAATCGCAGAACGATAAACTCCAATAGCCCCAAAATTAGGTATTTTGACGACAAAGGAAAACAAGATGATAACTTTTGTCACTTTTGAACAAAATGATCTAACCCTAAAATACACAAGGCAGTCGCAGTAAGAAAAGTATAAAAATTTTGGAGCACAAGATCAATGTGATTGTAAATAAACTGAATTAACCTACCGGTTTATCAGTTGCTAGAACTTTTGTTTACGGATTTATTGTCATTTATATTTATAAGAGAGGTAAGGATTCGATTTTAGAATAATGAAACAGTTCAGATCAGATGAAACGATCCCCATTTATAGTATCTATTAGCATTTTAGGGTTAACAAATCAGCTGTTCTAAAAAGTGACAGCTCAGTGTGACCTGCAAATTAAATTGTGTGAACAGTTTTCATTGGAACGAGTAAACAAGTAACAATAATAGGAAATATAAAATAACCATATGCAAATAGCTAATCAAAGTGCTAATTCCACAAGGTTTGGTCTTAGCTGATGGCAAAACTCAGTTTTTATTAATATTTTCTCCTGTTATCTCCTTGAGGTTATATTTTTACGCATCTACGTAGAATCATAAATATTAAATATCTGTGGCATGAAACAATCGGATATTGAGATATAAATAAGTAGGTACCAACGAGGAAGTAGTAATTGTTATCAATAAAATAAATTGGATACTTTGACGCCGATTCACTATAGCAATAAACTAGCGAAGCATCAAATTGTTCCGCAGCTATTACCAAGACCTACAAAATAATTTATAATGGGAGACTCCAGTAAAATTAAGGTAATTACTCGTTTGTTATCACAATAGTATATTATATTAAACCGGTGTTTTAATAAAAAAACTTCAATGAATAATATGTTTTAAATAATAATATAAATTTTGCCTCATTTTATAACCCTTTTACCAATTTATGGCCCAAATTTATTAAAAAAGGATGTCAACGAGTTTGTTTATAAATTGATAAACTATCGGGTTGACTTTGACATTTCCCTAGTTGTTATCTAACCTCAATGAATTGTATTTGATCTTACCTAAAAAAATTAAAATCACGATGGCTTTTGACTTAAAACAAGAGGAAGATGTAAAGCAGTACATAGAAAATCTTGGTATCGAATATCGTTTCGGGTGTTACAAAGAGAAAAAGCCAGAAGTGTGTCATCTTCTAGGTGATTACCTAGAAGCCATCAAGAAAGATTATGATAAGGCTGGAAAAGTGTATAAAAGCAACTGTGTTGATTACAAATTTGGGAAGTCATGTTTGAAAATAGGGAATTATTCATTAGTGGGTCGCGGGAAAGAAAAAGCTGACCTTGTGGAAGCTTTGAATTACTTTGAGAAGGGATGTGAATATGGTGAGCCCGGCGCATGTCTGCACGCCGGGATGCTGCTCACAGCCACTGGACCTAATGTTAAAGTGAAACGAGATGTACCTAAAGGTAAGCTATACATTTCTTCTAAAAATCGTATCAAACCTGATTCAATTTCATTTATTAAATTCAATAAAGGCAGGTATTAGAAGATTGTCCTGTACTGATATGAATATTAAATGTTCTTTAATTTTTTCAGGATACAATTACTTGAAGAAAAGCTGTGAACAGAATGATGAGATGGCCTGCCACTATCTATCAGGAATGTACATGACTGGAGTTCCCAAAAATGTTGCAGATTACAACCCACATAACCCAGAGAAGAACAAAAATATAGAATATCTTATTAAATCTGATATGAAACAGGCATTTACGTTTGCTAAAAAAGCATGTGAGCTTGGGAACATGTACGCATGTGCCAATGTCAGTATGATGTACAAAAAAGGTGATGGTGTAGAAAAGAATGTTGATGAATCTAAGAAATTCTTCCAACTTGCACAAAGTTTACAAAAAGCACACGAAACAACCAAAGAGCTCAAATTCCAGCAAGGATTAGATGGAAAATAGTATTATAATAACTCATTTATAACTGCATTTATGTTGACAGATTAGTTGTATAGATATTGTTTGTAGTGGATCAATGTACAAATAAATTAAGTATTTATAAAACTAAAAACTGTGTTTTGATTCAACCTAAGATAGCATATCTACAAGTAAGTATTACAAGTGTCTACAACAAACATGAAAACATGTAAGAAACTATATTTAAAAAAATATGTATATATATGTAGGTACAAAGGTGGTTACAGACTGAAGAAAGTAACTTTCATTTGAAATTATAATATACATAGCTGTTACTTTTTTGTATTGGGCTATTGCTATTAGTACATTTTTTCGTCTAAGTACTGAGAAATGTTTTATAATGAAATTGAACAGATTGGCATCATTGGCGGATCAGGGTTCGATGACCCGACACTGTTCGAGAACCAGGTAGAGAAAGAAGTGACTACACCTTTTGGGAACCCCTCAGATGTCCTGATTGAGGGTCTAATCAAAGGAGTTCCGTGTGTACTCCTAGCAAGACATGGTAGAAAACATCAGTACCAGCCAAGGTATTAAATGTATTTTATTATTGCAACTACCTATTACATACAGATACATTAATATTCGTAGATTTTTGGAGAATATTTTGAAGAAGTAAATAAAGTTGCAAAATTGTCTTTCGACTCCAAATTCCACTATCTCCACTGAATCTGGGTCAAATTGTTATTTTGATAAATGGCACAAGTTGGGCCTCTTAGCGTCAGTGAGCGATATTTCTATCTACCCTTTAAAAACAAGCATACGTTATACAATCGAACTCTAATTCAATCGTTATTTCCTCCCTAGTGATGTGAATTATCGCGCTAACATCTGGGCGCTGAAGCAAGTGGGATGCACGCACGTGCTAGCCACCACTGCAACAGGTTCTCTACGCGAGGAGTACAAACCCGGCGACTTGGTCATATTGGACGACTTTATTGACCGGTAGGTAACCTAATTATTTATACCTAACTTGTCAGTTGTTTGGCTACCATAGCTAAGCTTTGCTTAGTTTGGAATCAGACGACGGTGAGTATGTAGTCCTGAGATATGAGATGAGATTACTATCATCAATTTCTCATAGAAAACTTGTAGAAACTCATCTTGCATAATAATCAAAAATATTTCTTTAATATACATAAGTATCTTATTGTTTAACAATAAGTTCATCTCATCATCTCACCATCCATGAATCGTAATATTAAACCTATTACTATTTTCAGAACATGGGGTCGCAAGTGCACGTTCCACGACCGCACAGAAGGCGGACCTCGAGGCGTCTGCCATCTACCGATGCGGCCCGCATTTTGTGAGCGGGCGCGCCATGCGTTGCTTACTGCAGCCCGTGCTAGGGGATACTCGTGCCATGAGAATGGTACCGCTGTTGTTATACAAGGCCCTAGGTGTGTATACCTACTAATTGTCATTAGCTTCTCTGAGCTGGCTAAAATTCAGGTCGATATCACTACATCTGAGATAGGTGGGAGTTAGCTTATTCAGCAAATATTGACAGATATTTCTTCACACATTTGCTGTTACTCTATCTATCAGATTAAGTTTCCGATACTTATCCAAGAGTCGTGAAACTTGCCGTTAATGTAGTAACATAAACCAGTACCTTATTTTATATTTATTTGGTTTTAGGTTTTCGAGCAGAGCTGAAAGCTTGATGCATCGTCAGTGGGGTGGACATCTGGTCAACATGACTACAGTACCTGAGGTTAATATAATCAAACATATTGAATACTTAAATTCATATCATATTGTATTATAGCTGGAACTATTTCTATCATATTCATTTCTTTGTATACAGGTGGTACTAGCAAAGGAAGCAGGTCTGAGCTACGCGGCTGTCGCACTCGTCACCGATTACGATTGTTGGAGGGAAAACGAAACCTCAGTAAGTATACGAGTATCACAATAACAGGTGCAATTTAATCTGCAAATCGTAGCTAGACATCTTTTGATAACATAATCTACATCAGTGTAATTACATTGAATTTTGCATGTTTTGTTTCTATGAATGATTAAGATATTAAGCACTTGTTAAGGATCAACTCGTTTACACTATTTGCTACAAGCACAAAAAAATGTAGAGACAATAAAACACGAACTTACAGCGCCGAAAGTATATGCTAAATTATGCAAACAAAATACGAAAGTACGAAACAGGAACACTTGTATATTTAAAATAAAAGAGCTAACTTTTAGGAAAGTACATAATGTTATTTCTGTTATTGCACCAGGTATCAGTGAGCGAAGTGCTCGCTATGTTCGCCAAGAACGTGAAGAAGGCAGCTGACGTCATCATCGACGCTGTGCAAGTGCTTGCTGCTGAAACTGAACGTGATTATTTGGCCGCACATAAGGTAAGACTTGCGTGCGTTATATGACTTGGCTTATTACGGGTGTCTAAACTGAAATTCTTTCTTATTTTTGTATTAAATAATATATTTGTATGTTACAGGAGCAAGTGTCCTCCGCAATCATGCTGAAAGAATGATAGCAGTGCATTTTTTTCTATATAAGTTACAAATATGTCTATGACCTATACTTACGTATAATAATTGTAAAGGATATCAAAATAAATCAACATTTCCTTAGCAAGTATCCATTTATTCGTAGCCTAGCTTAAAAACACATCATATAAAATGATCAAATCATTCTTATCATCTAAACATTTCACACAAATACCGTTTTCCCACAGAGTGTAGCATTACACTGCTGGCCAAAAGTACCAAAAAAAAGTTTTTTAAAAATATATAAAAATACATTATCTGTGTATCCTAAATTGAACTAAAAAGTAATAACGTGTATTCCATATTTGAGTAATTCGAGCCTAGCTGGCGGATATCATAAATAAACAATTATATAACAATTTTGATTGTAAAAAAATATTTGTCCAGCAATGTTTCTATTGAGATCTTGAATGTTCGTTCTGAATAGCACTCGAGTCTGTCATTATAAACTAGTCTAAGCCATTTTACGTATTTAAATCTTGTGCATCAATTTGTTAAACGTTGAAAAATGTCCTTAACACTAAATTATTACACTAGTTTTATGATCTATCTCCTTAAAAATGCATTCTTTTCCACGGTGTATTGAATGTATGCAGTTAGTAATTTTGTCCAGCTTTTGATACCTTTGCGAAACAGCCTTAAACCAATCAAAGTTATATAACTATAGAGCATATAGGCTGGAGACGGCTTTGAACAAACAAGTGCTAAAAGAAGTCGATTAAAAATAGTTTATTAGTAAATCACATTGAGTTTTTTAGTCACTTGACAACCCGTTCTAAAGTGCCCAAAATCCGTCAAATTAACTGGCAGTTACCACTGACCGATATTTTTTACATAACAATTAGTGTGAAGGATAAGTTATAATAAAAGAGGTGGGTATCGGTAGTCATACTTTTCCAAACAAAACTTTGTTACCTACATAAAAATACGAATCATATTATGCGTACAAATTAAAAGTATATCATATAGTGCTAAGACGAGCGCGTAACTTAAATGCGCGGTCTCCAAACTAAATGCCGTAATGTATATAACAAAACATATATTTAAAAGTTAAGTTTTAGTAAAATTTCAATAATAATTGGCCTCCGATAGGGCCGAAGTCAACTTCTTCACTTCATTTGCTTACAAAACATTTTTAACACGTTGTTGAACGAAATTTTAACTATCACTGCTCACTGTCGTTTTTCACGTGAAGTTATAATCTCGTTACTGCTGAAAAAGAAAACTGGTTTTAATAAATATTGATGGCTGCTATTATTGTAAAAGTATATAATAGGAATAGTATATAATACTCTGAAACACTGGCTAAGAAAACATTTCCCTGAATATACAAAGAATTTATGAATTAGATAGATAGAAAATTCAGAAGTCTTAGCTAGTCTTGTTTTTCAGTCACTTGTTTTAACTTAGAATGAATTTAAAAGGCAATTTAAAAATAATACTTTGGACAGTTTCGAGTTTTATATCTTTACATAATATATACATACAAATACCAAAAATACTTAGAACAGAATTTAACATCTTTGCATATAAATACACACAACTTGATTTTAAAAATGAACTATCATCTACTAAGATTTTGAAACTACCCAGTACCAATTTTCAATAAATAAGTTTTAGTATGGAAAAAAAAATCTTTTTGTTCAAACAATACAGGGAATATACCTCTTTTAAGTATAGAAAAAAGTCAGTTTTTTGGGTACAAACAATGCAGATAATATTACCGTTAGTTCTTAGTCCAGGGGTTCCTGGCGTGTTGTCCGGGGATCATGTCGAGCAGGTACTGGCGCTGCGCCTCGGCCACGCGCTGCATCTCCGCCGCCATGGCCGCGCCGCCCGCGCCGCCCGACCCGCCCTTACCCGCTACGGACACAACACAGTGAGCAGTACACGATCATCACATACAAAATAAATCTATCTATTCAAAACATATGGCATCTTTTTTTGAAATATTGGAATGTGAACGTTTATTACTAGCTAACTCGAGTATCTGTTTACATGAAGGAATAGCCCATGTATAATCTTGGGTCTTCAAATAATATATTCCAATGTAACATTCCAATGTGAACAAACGAACTAATATTAATGATATTTCTTCAAATATCACAAACATTTAGAAGTAAATTAGTTCATCACTTTAACCATTGAATGGAACTAGGCAGATAGAGTTTCAGAGATCGATTTAATTCCTCTATATGCAAGAATTAAAAAAATACCAACAACATTTATGTTGTTTCTCCTCAATTCAAGTATAGTAGAAAATCAGAGTCAATATCAAAAAGATGATGTGTAGAGAGATATAACAATGATAGTGACAGTACAACCAACTGATGTAAGAAATACAATGGATTACTAAACATGAATGTTCGATGAACAGAGCGAATAGTACCGCGATGATGAGTGTAATATGTAATGTAGTAACAAATGGTGTTGGAATACGTACAACGCTTACCGAGAGCGGAGGCCTGTGCCATCGCTAGCTGGTACGTGTAGATGAGCGGAGAGAACTGCATCATGGCCGCCGCCGCCGCCGCCGGGGTCATGCCGCTTGAACCGCCCGCGCCGCTCAGACCTGAGGAACAAGTTGCTAAATCGTTAGTTAAGATAAAGTTATATACATATGTGTTAGATATTGGTAACTACTGGCTGGTTCTTGACACTTGAATTATTTCTGTATGAAAAAAAATCGAAGAAATTATTTCAGTTGTAGCACAAAAGTTGTAGCTTTTGATATTGGCTATCTAGTCCTGCGAGGTCTTTGGTGTTTTATAGATCCTGCATAATATATTTTCACTAAATATATCAAAAGAAAGGGTTGCACGTACCTCTAAGCAATTGATGTTGCAATGCTTGCATAGCGGCAGCGCTGTGTTGCTCGAAAGCCATCTGCGCGGCTGCGGCGGCCGCCAATTGCTGGAATTTCATTTACAAGAAAAAAACATTATTACGATATTTCGAGCAGTTAACTTCGGCAGGAATCGTGATAAGGTATAACAAAAAACGTTAAACAAAATGAAAACAAAATATTGACCTGATGTTGTTTGCTGCTGCTGCTGTTTTGACTGGTGCTGCTTGATGATGATCCTGAAAAATATCAACAGAATTGAGCATACGTTTTTAATTTTTAAGTTATTTTAAGTTTCACAGATACGCTGGCTACTAAGGAAGTATTTTAGTAGCCAGAACATGAAAACAGTTTAGTAGACATAATTATTTATACCTTTTCCTTTCTTGGCGGGTACTTCACTGGTTTCTCTAGAACGATCTGAGTGGTGATTACGAAGCGAATCTGATGATGACATTGGTCTAGAGGAATAGAAAGAAAAGTTTTGAGTATGACATACCTATATGATGAAAAAACAAATATTTTTAGTACATAGAAGCGTATAGTTACCTGGGAGCCGGTGGGGGTGCGGGGGTCTTAGCCGGCGCTGGAGACGCCGCTGCAGCGCTTCGGGACGAACTGCGCGACACCGACATCTGTTGTACAATGATTTAATTGTAATGATCGCTTTATGTAATTTTCTTTTGAGGGCGTGAGTGTTTTACAGATATCAGTGAATAAGCGAAATCGACGAAGACTTATGTTTTCGGAGCGTAAATGCATAGAAACCGGGTCATATGCAGATAACATCGTTCGGGGTGGTTATATATCGCGGGCCCCGCCAGGCGCGGCCAGGCGGCGCTCGCTCTCAGTACGTACCTGCAGCGGGCGGTGCGAGTGCGCGGGCGGCGGGGCGGCGAGCGCGGGCGGCGCGGGGTCGGCGGGCGCGGCCAGGCGGCGCTCGCTCTCAGTACGTACCTGCAGCGGGCGGTGCGAGTGCGCGGGCGGCGGGGCGGCGAGCGCGGGCGGCGCGGGGTCGGCGGGCGCGGCCAGGCGGCGCTCGCTCTCAGTACGTACCTGCAGCGGGCGGTGCGAGTGCGCGGGCGGCGGGGCGGCGAGCGCGGGCGGCGCGGGGTCGGCGGGCGCGGCCAGGCGGCGCTCGCTCTCAGTACGTACCTGCAGCGGGCGGTGCGAGTGCGCGGGCGGCGGGGCGGCGAGCGCGGGCGGCGCGGGGTCGGCGGGCGCGGCCAGGCGGCGCTCGCTCTCAGTACGTACCTGCAGCGGGCGGTGCGAGTGCGCGGGCGGCGGGGCGGCGAGCGCGGGCGGCGCGGGGTCGGCGGGCGCGGCCAGGCGGCGCTCGCTCTCAGTACGTACCTGCAGCGGGCGGTGCGAGTGCGCGGGCGGCGGGGCGGCGAGCGCGGGCGGCGCGGGGTCGGCGGGCGCGGCCAGGCGGCGCTCGCTCTCAGTACGTACCTGCAGCGGGCGGTGCGAGTGCGCGGGCGGCGGGGCGGCGAGCGCGGGCGGCGCGGGGTCGGCGGGCGCGGCCAGGCGGCGCTCGCTCTCAGTACGTACCTGCAGCGGGCGGTGCGAGTGCGCGGGCGGCGGGGCGGCGAGCGCGGGCGGCGCGGGGTCGGCGGGCGCGGCCAGGCGGCGCTCGCTCTCAGTACGTACCTGCAGCGGGCGGTGCGAGTGCGCGGGCGGCGGGGCGGCGAGCGCGGGCGGCGCGGGGTCGGCGGGCGCGGCCAGGCGGCGCTCGATCTCCTGCTCCTGCTGCAGCGCGCGCACGAAGGCCGTCTTGAGGCGCGCGGTGTGCTCGGCCTTGAGCGCGCGCTTGACGTTGCCGGACACGCACAGCTCGCACAGGCGGCGCGCGGCGGGCGGCGGCGGCGCGGCCGTGAACGTGGCGTCGTGGCGGCGCGCGCCCGAGCCGCCCGCGCCGCGCTCCCAGCGCCACACGGGCGTGAAGTCGCAGCCGCACTGCGCGCACACGGCCGGCACGGACGAGCGCGGCATGCTGCACACACACACAACATACACTCGTCACATATTGTGCTCTATACGACCAACGGACACATATACTATCATATGACAAACAAGATACTGACAAACAGTACCTATGAACATTCAGCGTGCATACCTTATGTGAATTCGTTACATAGGTTCTTCTCATAATAGCTGATGGCAGTACTGCCCAAGCCATCTGATTAAGGTTACGGGAAAAAAAATCGACGATGTTTTTTTTTATTGATTCATGATAGTACGAGCATGCCTTCGCACTTATACGCATACAACTAGCCGCTACCATGGCTTATTTCCATCAACGTATGTATAGGACTAGAGGTTGATAATCATGTGACAAACAGAAAAATAACATAGGTAGTTGGCTTATTAGAAAAATAAATGTTACACATACTAAATAAAAAAATAATGTAATCAAAACAATACCACTCTATACCAACATTCATTTATACGTATGGCCCCGCCATGACTACAAACTATTACCTTCTCACGCGTACGCTCACTGGAGCAATAGCGGCAACGTAACAAACAAAGCAAACTCGCGAATTCGGCGCCGGCGTGTCTCGATTCTGTGACGCCACTCATATTTCGTGCGTCGAATGCATTGCCTACCTACTAACAAGTTATTATCACGCGTTGTTACTTAATAAACACCATTGTATCATATCATATTAATACTAACACTCACTACCTAATAATGATAAACCATCTATAAAACTATGGCGTCCTTTGCAGTAAGAAAACACTTATTATTGAAATGTCTTTATCACACACAATAATTACTATTTAATTACGCTAAAAACTAAATCAAGAACTATAAATTAGCGTCCTTTTCGCGTCAAGTTAAGCTTATATTTTAGTTTTTAGCGGGTGGAATGTACCGGTCAGTGTGACAGAGTACATGTTCGGGCGGAACTGGCGGGATTTAATCAACTCGAGTTAATAAATCTTCTAAAATTTTATAAAATTCAGGTGACGTAAAACAATTAGAATTGTGTGATATATATTTTTCCAACAAAACCAACCCAAGTCATATTCATTATAATCAATCTATTCGCTTTTTTTTACTCGTTTCATTTCATCACTGAACTCGAGTATGACTCGAGTGACACATGATCATGAGCGTCCATGGTTTTCTATGTCAGGAAGCAATGTGTCGTAAAACGTTAGAGAAATAAAAGTAAGTCTGAAATGCCTGATGCCTGCGCGAGGTCATTGGTCGCCGCGCTGCCAGCTGATAGCGCGCGGTCGTGTAACGGCGAGTTGCTGCGTGTATATGCGTAGTTGCGAGCGACCGCAACAAAAAAATCGTTTAACTGATATTAGATGCATTGGCAGTACCGCCTCCCAAAATATCACCAGCTATTATGAGAAGACTCTGTATAATAATCGTTGCCTGTTCGACCCGAAGTCAATCCGAGCCGTTTTGCCGGAAATATAACCAAACTCAAGACCAGTAACAAGGTAATTGAATATAAATTAGAAAAAGACTAATAACACTTTATCCTTTACGTAACTTTTTTATCGATTATGCGGACTTTGTCTCACTGACTTGTTGTCGTGTCATGATTAAAAAAATCTTTAACTCGTTTTGCATACAAATTTAAAATCATAACAAAAAGACTAAATGCATGTAACTTACCGATCTTCATTAGTAAGATAGTCGACAACGTGTTCGAGCCCCACCAGATACACGAAGTCGGTGTTGCTCGGAGACGGAATGAAGTTCATCTCTGGCGGCGGGGGTTTGGGAGGTGGGATCTATACAGACAAAACATTACAAATTAACTCCAGCATTTTTCTCTTAACGACAAATACTGGCTATCTTTGACTTAATTTTTAAGAAACCTTATGTATTCGCTCTTAGTTAATTGAAGTTGCAATCGCTTTTTTCTTGGTTAAGGAAGATGTTTTCAGTATATTATGTAAGCTAATTTATTTTGCAATTTTTAAAATCTCAATCTCGTATTGACACTGTCTTATGGTACACAGGTATTTAAGTGATATTTTTACCTGCAACAAGGTCTTCTCCAACTGCTTACGTAGTGCGAGTTTGGCGGCAGCCTGGCGCTGCGCCGGGGTTTGCGTGTCTTCGGAGCTGCGGGAGCTAGCCTGTGAACGTTATATACAAATTAATAACAGTGTTTAATAATGTTGTAGATTATCTAACTACAACTACATTGAGAAACAGTTAGACTACGCGGCACGTATAGCAGATTATACAATACTTTTGAAAGATGTTTTATAGAACTGTTTCAGTAGGTTGAAACCGATATAGTGTATTGTTGATAGTTGAATTTCTTCCCAAGTCAACGCATTATGCATTTCCCAATGGAGACCTAAGTGATCGATCGAATAAAATCGTGTAGAATAAGTTTGCCGATGACTGTCAAATCCGAAACCGCTACGTTTATACACTCTATACCGCCAGATAGAGCGACCTCGTCAAAAACTACCAGCAAACTTACTGACACAATATTTATGAAGAAAATAGTAGAACTTATATTAAAATAAGTAGATAATAGTAATAATAGTAATATGAGTGAATTTGACATCACATTTCCATACTCACTGCATCGCTTGTGCTACTGGTGACGGAGGAATTGTCCTGAGACGGCTTGCAATACAACCAACAACGTAAATATACGTGTACTACTTAATATAACTATTTTATAAGTATAAACTATAAAGGCGAACGGCAGGTTTGTGTGAAGAATTCGTACAGCTTATAAAATGTCATGTTTAGGTTTACTTTTTGTTTTAATTGATAGCTAATATGATAAACAAGCTTATTTTAAAATTCTTATATTTTTAAAAGTTGGGAGGTAAAAGTTATGTCCATTTTAAGAAAGCCCCGGTAGTTCGCTAAATTGCTCAGATGCTGTCAAAACCACAATCCAAACCAACAGGGATGCGTAGACTGCAGACTAACAGTGACGTCTCACGAGATTTTCTTTTTCTTTAGCTGTCAAATATAAGAAACAAATATGACAAATATAAGCCATAGACCAAAAAATATTATTTAATTAATCAAATCTTTCTTCCTGAATTATTAATTAATCCGGACTTCTAAAAATAATACTCCCAAATAAAAATAAGCGACTTAGTCCCCTTGATAAGTGGTACTAATTCTGTAACGAAACAACACCAACTTTAAGCTGTACGAAATCTGCCGATCTCCTTTAACCCATTGATGTCCAACTGCCCTGTAAGATTCACCTCCCAAGCAAGCAAGGAGGGAGGGGTTAGGCCTTGAATCCACCACGCTGGCCAAATGCGAGTTTAATAGGTATTGTGTAAAATATAAATTCGAGTTATGAATTACTACGGTTAGGAAAGGTTGGTAAAGTAACTGTCGTTCATCACGAATCACGATCTAACGTACTGAATTTTATTTTCCTTTAGTCATGATTGGAGAGAGGATTCATCAATCTATTTTTCTGTACTTATTTAAAAAGTAAACGCTCAGCCATCGTTCTTCGTCATATAATAGCAAGTATACTGCACTTTGCACTCGTAACTTTTTCTTTAGCTCTATGAAAAGTTTTCAAAGTGCACTAAGTCAGTCGGTTGACTTTTTTTGACAGAAAACCATCGTAATGTCATATCATTAGTAATAGGTTTAATGCTATTATAACCTTTGATGTGTTCTACGTATGATAGGCAGAATAAGTATAAGATAGTATAGTGTTGTTACCTTAGAAGACGCATGTTGTGTGGTGGGCGGAGGGGCGGGAGTTATCGTTACCGACGGTGTTATGCTCGCGCCGCCGCTTGTCGATGTCTGCGAACAGGATAATTAGTTTAAATGAATGTGAAAATTTATTTTAATTAATTAATTTAAACAAGATGTTCGCTAATCAATCAATCAGTGACGAGTAATGGACTCAATAAAATCGGTACGGAATGTTTTTATATTTTTTTAAAACCACTCTATATACTATCTAAAAGTACCGAATAAGAATGCTAATTAAAAAATCCTCAGCAATTTCTTAAGCAACATATTTTTATAAAAATAGGTCTTATTTGAATGTTATTAGAAATATAAACTTCTTACTTTTGTTAATGGCATAGATAATAATTCCACAATAAAGAATTGTATTGTTAGTAAGTGGCACGTACCTGTGAGCGGTAGGGCCCGGGCGTGAGCGTGGCTCCGCCGGGCAGGCTGGAGGTGCGGCGCGCCGCGTTCGCGCCCGCGCTCGCCGCGCCCGCGCCGCTCGACGTGCGCTGCCACAGACACAACAGATTGTACTACATGACAACGCATCTCAATGACTACTGCATTCTTACATCGCACACTACATCATAAGAGTGAACTTGAATCGTTTCCAGTGTTTCTATTCTAAATTTGAAAGAGTTATTGTCAAAGGGTCGATTGTTACTGTCTTTTTAATAAGTTTTGATTGTGAAAACAGTGTTTTGGATTCATCGTCAAAGGGTAAATTTAAAATGTAATACTCTAATAAGCTTTGATTTTTTATAAAGCGTTTTGTCACTTTCTCTCATATACAGCTTCAAAATTGAATGAAAGTAACAAAACACTGTATAACTAATCAAAACTTAACACTACATTAGCAATACAAATGTAATATACCATCCAAAAGATACAAATTAGATAAGTATTAATAGAAACAGTATCGTACCTTGCTTTGTTGATGCGCTGGCGGTGGTGCGGGAGTGACGGTAACACCGGGGGGCACGACACAACCACTGCCCGCCAACGCCGTGCCTGTTGCTGTATCCTGAAATAAAATAATAATATTTACAAACAGGTCTCGGTCCACGCGTTAATACCATTAACTAAAGGCCGATATAAGTAAGCTGAAGCGAGCTGAACAAGGGAAATCGACCGAAACAGCTCTTCATCTAGTGATAGAACGAGCAGAGGCAGCACTGGAAAGCAAAGAAATATGCGTGGCCACCTTTATAGATATAGAAGGGGCCTTCGACAGAACCACCTTCGAAGCTATTCAAGATGCTGCTATAAAACATGGTGTGAACCCAACCATCTGCAGATGGATCGGGAAAATGCTGCAAAACCGAGTTATCAGTTCCACGTTAGCTGGCGATACCATCCACGTCAAAACAACCAGAGGCTGCCCACAGGGAGGGGTGCTGTCACCTCTGCTGTGGAGCCTAGTGGTCGATTCGCTAATGAAAGAACTGAACACAGGGCCATTCTACACGGTAGGTTACGCAGATGACCTAGCCATTATGGTCAACGGAAAAATTCCGATGATCGTCTCGCAGTTGTCAAAAGAAGCGATCAAAATAGCAGAAAGATGGAGCAGAGATAACCACCTATCCATCAACCCTAGTAAAACCACCGCGATGTACTTTACTAGGAAAAGAGACCTCAAAAACTTCAAAAGCCTAAAGATGGCCGGAGAAGAACTACAATGGTCGACACAGGTCAAATACTTAGGACTAATACTGGACAAAGATCTGACCTGGAAAAAACACCAGGAGCATATAACCAACAAATCCCTAAGAATTTTTGGCATGCTCAGGAGGGCCTATGGCAAAACATGGGGACTCCAACCAAAGGTACTATACTGGATCTACACAATGATGATCCTACCCATCATCAAGTATGGAAGTGTAGTATGGTGGCCAAGAACCAATAAAGAGACATGCAAGAAAGCGCTCAGCACAATCCAAAGGGTTGCCTGCATGTCTATAACAGGTGCCTTCAGAACAACACCAACGGCAGCAATGGAAACCTTACTTGGAATCACTCCATTGCACCTTACAGTCCAAAGAGAGGCAATCAATGCGTTGAAAAGACTCAAAGATGCAAACCTCGGGACAAGGAAGATGATGACGTGCAACCATACAAACATGGGCATAAAACCTCATCTAAAAGAGATGCTAGATATGAACTCTGACAAAATACAGACAATACTAGTCACTCACAGAAACTTTAAGATGACGATTCCGACGAGAGAAGAATGGAGTCAAGGTCTCTACACACAAACCAAATCGAGACAGATATGGTACACCGATGGCTCCAAAATGCAGAACGGCACAGGAGCAGGCGTCCACTCGGAGGACTGCAGCATAAGTACTAGCCTAGGCAGATATGCTTCAGTCTTCCAAGCAGAAGTACACGCAATCATCGAATGCACCCAAGAGATTATAAAACGAGATACAAAAAATCGCGACATTTATATACTCAGCGACAGTCAAGCAGCTATTAAAGCTCTTTGCTGTTCTAAGGTCAATTCGGGACTTGTACTGAATTGCATAAAGAACCTGAACAAGGTAGGTCGTACAAACAACGTTAGGCTAGTTTGGGTACCAGGCCACGCGGGCATAGATGGGAATGAGAAAGCTGATGAACTTGCACGGAAAGGATCAGAATCACTCCCAATAGGTCCAGAACCAATAATTGGACTACCTGATGCGACAGTCAAACTGGCAATAACCAACTTCACCAGGGACCAGCATCTGAAAGAATGGAAAGCCATATCTGGACTAACCCATTCGAAACTGTTCATAAATAACGTCAACAAAAGCTGGAGTAATAACCTAATAAACCTCAGCAAAGACAGCATCAAGAAAATACTTGGTGCTTTCACAGGACACTACGGCACGAACTACATGTTAAACAAAATAGGAGCCATAGATGACCCCAAATGCAGGCACTGCAATGAAGAAGCAGAAACCATGAAACACATACTGTGCGAGTGTGATGCTTTAGGAAGGAAAAGAATGGATCTTCTAGGATGCGGTTACCCTAAACCAGAAGACTACAGGCTGCTTCCGGTGGGGTGCATAGCAAAACTGATAAGTTTTGCCCTGCCCCCCAACGTCTAGAGTAGCAAAGGAGGGGGTGACACAAAGGATCAGGAATGGTCGAAGTGTCAGCCAGGCATTAACTGGCACCCCCACCCCTAAGATAAGATAAGATACGCTGTAATCGTAAGGTAACTTATAATAATTAAGCAACGTAAAAATGTAATTAGTAAAAGTGATGAATGTTTAACGTACAGGTACCTTAGCCGGCGGCAGTCCAGTCGCTTGTTGGGACTGTCGCAGTTTCCTTAGCAAAACTAGGCGCGTTTCTTCTGCGCGGAGCTTCTCACGTAGCGCCCGCAACCGACGCTCACGCTCCCATATCTCGGCGCTTGATAATTCCTGGACACAGAGATTATTTTATTAACTTACAATAGTAAAACGTGCATAAAATCATGGCCTTTCTTCCCATGGGGTAGGACGGCACTTGCTATGATCCCTACAATCTAATTTTAATTGATTTTCATAAATATATTTTAATATTGTACTTGGTCTTCGTAGGGTATTAAAGAAGTTTTGCTTTTTTGAAAGTTGAAAACTGAATTAATAGTAAAGGAAGTTACTGTTCTGCTTTTGACTTCCACTTTACAAAATTATATTAATATCGCGTAAGAAATGGTGGCATTCATAAACACATAATAATGTACTGCTAACATTATTTAAACAACAAATCATTTAAGTTTCATGGTAGAAGAAAGATTGACACAAGAGCGAAGGCCTCTTCATAATTTGCATTATAATGAAGTCTTAAAAATGATGCTATAATTCTTGAGTACCAATTGAAGGTGGATATAACAAAATCCAAATAAATGAACTTTAAACCGCGTTTATTTGCACATTAATTATTCTCTTGTCTTATAACGTTCAAGTCGCGACCGATAATAATCTCAAACAAACTGTTTCTGAAAGCGTATTGTGTAAACAGGTGGGGCAATGAGATAATCAAAGGTGATTTCGTTCATCGATTTGTTTATGAAACCTGTTGATTGTTTGACCATTGTTTATTCAAGAAATCACTAAATACACGTCATTTTTAATTGCTAACCTACTATCATTGATCGTTATTCAACAAGCTGAAGCATAATATATGTATATTGAAATATAATTGCTCATCAGCCATGTATAAGTGTCAGGTAAGATAAAGCACACACATTTAGCACATCAAAATATGCACACAGTTCAGAACAGACACCAGTCAGAATTAAGCATGCGATATTAAAGTATTAACTGATTCTTGATTAACACACGCTATTTATTATTAGGATACATTAGCAAGCCTACTCTGCAACCGTGTAGTAGGATCATCAGAAAGAAGATCATCAGTCTTTAGCTCTACGTGCACGTGCACGCTTGATAATACGTCCACGCTTGGTATATCTCTTGTGCCCTAAAAATTATAAGTCTGTAGCTTATTTTATCTTTAACAAAGTAAAAGCAAAGCGCAAGCTGTTGCGGCCCTGATCATTTTAGTTTATTCAACAACTGACTGGTACCAAACTTCCACTTCAAATTTTAATTTGCTATGACATTATAATGGCAATGTTACAACAGACTATATAGCACTAATATTTTCATTAATTGTGTTGCTTTAGCGTATGTATTATTAAGTTCCTCCGTGTTTCGGAAGGCACATTCAATTATGGGTTCCAGCTATCGTTTTCGAAGATCTCTGACAGTAATCACAAGTTTAAAAGTCTGACAACCAGTCATAATGAGGGGTGTGGTGTTATTTCCAGGTAACTGTGTTGTGTGGCTGAAATTCGGTGAGCCTGGATGCCGACTCCAATATAGTTAGAAGGAAGGCTAGGCTGATAGCTTAAGTATAGCTCCTGTACTAGTCTACATAAATAAATCACTCGTTACGTCACTTTAACTCACTCTATGTCCAGGTATGGGCAGAGGTGGGTCATTCTCGTCCTCTTCCGAGTCCTCATCGTCGCGGGGGTCGCGGGGAGACTCCGGCGCCGGCGCGGGCAACGTGCTCGGTGTTATTGACACGTTCACGCCGCCCGAGTTTAGTTTACTGCTTACATCTGATGAGAAAATAGATGGCTTTAGATAACAGAAAATTATAAAATTTGATATTAGTCAATGAAGCAAAGAGCACGTAGTCGCAATGGGTTTTTTAAAGCTCAAATAACATAATTAACTATTACTATCACTAACACACTCAGGAAAAGGTTACTTTTGGAAATAGGTGAGTAGCCATGCCTTAAGTCCATAGTCCGTATGTGAGTGGAAGGAGTCATTAGTCCATTTCATCTCCAAGTCATAAGCACTTATGGAATTTTCAGTTTGATCCTTCTGATCCTGCTCGAAAGTAATGTAATTCTTTAAATACTTTTTAAAGTTATATTTCATGCTCTTAATAATCTTGTATGGTCATTCTCTTTGATCAAAGGTTAAATATTTATATACCTAATAAGTATATTTTTCCTGCATGTGACTATAATCCCTGTTACGATGATTAATGAAAGTTACAAGATATCGAATGAGTAATATCATAGAGTCTATTTGGTTTTGTTAAAAAAATACTCTAACAGGGATAATCCAATCATGAGGCAAATATGAAAATCACAGCCATTCGCATATTCGATAAATAGTGACTTGCAATAAAACCAGTTCATTTGAGTATGTAGTATATACAAAAACTTAAAAAAAAATTAGCTAACACAAATATCTGGTGTCAGAATGAAACTTCCGGTACTTTGTGCAAGAACTACAAGTTTCTGGGGCGAACGACCCTTATCTTTGGCGAGAAGCATCATATTAATTGTCTGTGCCATATACATTTTGAAGTAAAACATTGCTTTCAACGGTAACGGGGGCCGAGAGAAAATGGCTACCGTTTTTAAAATAAAATATTTTTAATTAATTATCTGTATGTACCAGTAAAAGGCGCGGGTGATGGCATGGAAGGTTTCCGGTGCGGCGGCGCCGCCGGCAGCAGCACGATGTCCGGACTCTCCGCATAGCTGCGCTGTTCCGACCGCGGCCGAAGCACCCGCTTGCCACTCGAGCCCTGCGAAAATGTGATAGCATAAATACATTTGTACATAAAATAAATAAAGTCACATTAGTCTATTGAATAACCCTTACTTTCATATTTATTTATATTTATAAATACAATAAGCCTTGTCCTTAGATCAGACCTTTATTTCTATAAGATAATAAATCTTTAGATCGAGGTACAGAATAAATATTATAATATAATTAGTACTTTTAGTAGTAGTAATTAGTATTTATAACTGAAGTTTAAATCATTATTTTATTAGCACTTCACAGCGCTTTACTTAAACAATCACTAAGTAATATTCTGCAGATACAGCTCAATTCAAGGTTGCTTGTTGTTTAGTAAAATGCAAGCTATGTCAATACTATGTAAACAAAATGCTTGGACATGTATGCTGTTCAGAATGTTGACTATTTTGCATCATACATTGATACTGTGTTATTATGTTTGGTATTGTTTGATCAAACTTTGATACATTTTGTTCAATAATAACATAGAAAGGAGAATTCCTAGTTCTCAATGATCTATTTTGTATCTCAATGATGTGACTCGTGACAATTCAAACACCAATCTGAATGGGTGACAAGAAATACCCGAAAATCGTAACTGGTGGAAGAGTTTACATGAGACTATTGCCCAACAGTGGGACAGTATAGGTTAGGAAAAAATGTATATCTCAATAGTAGAATAGTTAAATTAGACGTTCCTCCATTAATTAAATATTCCCTCATAATATGTTTACTTTAGTATCATAACTATTTCAATAAATTAAGATTCACATGTTTATTTAAATGTCAAGGAAAATGAGGTATTCATGTTAATTTAATGTTATTAAAAACAAGATTTTTAAATGAAGCTATTTAAATAACTGCAGTGTGATGAAGTTTGTTTTGATCTTTACACAGATCTATATAACAGGAGGAATCATAATAAAGGAAGGTAAATAGCAATACATTCAACCTTCTATAATACCTAAGTACTAAAGTCTGACAACTTAGCAGAGCCTTGGCATGCACTGTTTATCTAGCTTATAGTAAATAGTTTGGGTTATTACAAAAAAAGTAGCCATATCAAATAGACCACAGTCAGCTGCATAAGCCAGCGCGTGACTGTTGTTCTAAACCCTAAATATAGTATACCTCAGCCAGCCGCGAACCTTGCACAAAGTCTTTCTACTAAGTTGCTGGACTACAATAAATTGTTTTAACAGCTGTACACATACTTTCTTTTAAATAAAATTTAAGTAGTAAAGTAAATATGTGTCATAGCATTCATATGTATACAAAGAAACATCTTATAATGAGTTTTATCTGTTAAGAATATACTCTATTGTTTGTTGAACAAATAATTATCATAATAACCTAATTTCTATATTGTATGTTTCACGAGTCCTCTCACAATCAGTTGAATGGTTGATATCTTTGTGTTATAAAATAATAGTATTAGGAAGCATGTTTGATGGAACTGACCACATTTTTAAAAAGATAATATGACTAGCTTCTACAAGTATTGATAACTAGAGGCCGACCGCGACTTCGTCCGCGTGGAAACGCTTTCCGGGTAAAGACTGATCTCTAGGTAACTTCGGGATAAAAAGCCTATGTGCTTTTCTGGGTCTTCAGTCACCTGTATACCAAATTTCAACGTAATTGCTTCAGTAGTATTTGTGTGAAAGAGTAACAAACATCCATACATTCTCAGAAATGTTCGCATTTATAATATTAGTAGGATCATAATAGGTAACATGTTGACAGACTTCCATGAATTTCTTGACAATCGAAGTGTGAGGCAACTATAGTCCAACAACTTAGTAGAGAGCTGCATGTATTGTATGCCAGGTTCACGATCAGGGTAGGTACACAAAATTTTGAGCATATCGGATCAGTGATCCAATGTGAATTCCACTTAGCTTATTAATACTTATTTAGATTTGTTGAAACCAAGGAATATGTCTACAAAATTATTTTACAACGATTTAACTAGAAAAAGAAGCAAATGGGAAACAAAACAAGGGAGTTTGTTTGTATATTAAGTGTTAGTGAATATCTTTTATAATATTCTAGTACAATACAAAACAGATAAAGATAAAACAAGCATAAACTATTTTAGTACAGCAGATAAAACAATAAAAGATTATTAATAACAGTGGAATAAGATTAAGAACACAAAGACAACATAATCAATCATTATGATAACTGATAATTAAGAAATATCTACCTAATATCTTACTAAATGGAAAATTTTACTTACAAAATTATAATAGGTTTTTAATTTATGCATACTCACCCTTTCAATCTTTCATCAGAATGCAATAAAGATTATTATAAATTAGTATTTCCTTATTTAATATACATAATTTTCTTAGTTTCTATCTTAGTAACAGCATTTCTACATTCATCTTGCTTATGTACAATATAAGAAAAGCACCCTAATTTTACCTGTTAATGGCATGGCATAATTTTATGAATGGATCATATTTTATAACAACTTTTAAACTTGAAACCGGCAGTTAGGTAATACGCACAAATTGATTAAAATAAGTAAATGTTCACTATTTGGTAAACCATATTTTCCTTAACTAATATTATTAGGAGTACTAATGTATTAGTGTACTATACAGGAAAATGTAGCTTATTACTAGAGTTCTCATATAAAAATTGGTACAAGTTTACAAGTATATACTTTTAACATCATCATTTGCACAGCTTTAGTAAATGATTGTTAAATATCAGAGCTCATCAGAGTTATAATGTCATTTTATTTGCAAATACGTGATTGTGATCTGATTATCATCTGAACAATTAATAGTTTAGCAACATAGATTTATGATTGTTTTACAACTATTATTAGTATACGAATGAATTATAATAATAACAATATCGAAGCTTCCATTATTCAGGTAATGTTTTTAACTCTATACCTAAATTTAAAAATAGAAAACTTGTCTAATCTTATACCTCCAGCCAAGACAAAATCTACAATGCTGGCCATGACATGTGATCACAATAATTCTTGTTGATCAGTATCGTTTTTTTTTGTTTATTTACTATTTCAGGTTTGTATTGATGAGAAATTATTAGATCTAGGAAAATTAATAAATATACTCACATGAGGTGGAGGTTGAGCAGGGGTAATAGTAAGTCCACTAGCCGTTAAAGCCCTCAATTCACTCAGCTCAGGTGGCAATGACCTGGCCAATAAAAAAATTACATAATTTCAGATAACAACAATGTAAACAAAAATATCAATTTCAATAATAAAATCACCTGACGCTCAGGTCGACCGCCGAGTCGTCTACGTCCATTGTGGTTAGTCACCTCTGTAACAATTACGTATAAAACACCAATTATTTAGAACATCAATCAATATAAACAATACATATTTTAAGTACATCACTGTTAGCAATCACTGTTTAGACATCAGTAAATGCTGCAATACATGTTTGGCAATTGATTATGTCGACATAACAATGAAATTGGTAATCATTTAGATCGATTTTTTGTTCAAATGTAATGCACACGCACGCATCACCGGGATGACAATTGACAAGACAACGGTCAACGGGCGCGAGTAACAACATCCACTTTTAATTTTAACAATAAATACCTAATTTTACACACTGCACTCTTTTCACTTTTATGTTTTGCACATTAATGTTTGAAAGATTATTTTTTTGCTAGTATAGCAGAAACACTCGCGCAGTCACAACAGAAATTCTTGAGCGGCCATTGACAACAGATAACACAAAAATTATTATATCACAGACTACCGGATACCGATTACACAGGATTACACATTGGTCACCGAGTTAACCTTTTGTTTTAATATATCGATAGTTTTTGTAACTAATATTTTCTAATATGGAAGACAGAAACAAGAAGTTAAACGTAGCATTCATAATATAAGAACAATACCTACTTAATCCCTGGAGTACCTAAAAATACAGAAAGGTACCTCGTGGATTTAGCACATGCATTAATATTTACCTGTAGGGAAACGTGGAACGTGACCTTTATGTTTATTTGACAGACTGTCAAAACTAAACTGACGTTTCGCTGTTTACAAAATCGCATGTGTGCCGTGCTGTTATACGATTACTTTGGTTATTTTATATCAGAATAATTTGCAATCAAGATAATGCCAGGTCCTGACTTGCTATCAAATCAAGGTCTTCGCCTGGACGGCCGAAGACCTAACGAGTTGCGTCGCATTATATGTAAGCTGGGTGTTTTTACACAACCCGATGGAAGCGCTTATTTAGAACAAGGGAATACTAAAGTTTTGGCGGCTGTTTATGGACCACATCATGTAAGTTAAACCCCATACAAGTAATCCAAGCTACGATATATTACACAGAGCCATTCACATCCCTTTTTTATGTCGTAGCTGTAGTAGTAATTTTGACTTAATTAATCTCAGATGCTTATTCATAAATTTGTTCTAGTTACATTATACAGCATTGGCTTACTTTTTCAGGCCGCTAAATCAAAGAGTTTACAAGATGGAGTGGTTGTTAATTGTCAATACAGTATGGCCACATTTTCAACAGGTATTTAGAAATTATTTTTTAAGGAGTAACCAGCTTTACTGTAAGACTATTGACATATAGGTACATGGATGTCTTTGTATTCTTTTAAGGTGAAAGAAAGAATCGGCCACGAGGAGACCGCAAGTCTCTAGAAATATCAATGCACCTAAGACAAGCCCTCACTGCAGCTATCAAGACAGAGTTGTATCCACGATCTCAGATAGACATTTATGTTGAGGTTTTACAGGTAAAAGAGTTAGTGTTCAATAAACACAGCAGGGCTGTGTGGTGTACCACGGCCACTGAGCTTGGGGGGCCCCCGGACACTATCTACTACTACACCATCAATAATCTTTTTTTTTATTGTCTTGTATTTAAAGTGTAGGTAGATTATTTTGCACCAAGGCCCTAGACTACTTGTATATATTATCATAATACTTACTTTTTAGTTTAGTTATCTTATCTTATCTTTACTGTTGCATGTGCAGATATTTTTTTATAATGAGGTACATTTTTCATTTAACTCTTGAGTGTTACCATACTACAAATATGTATTGTTTCTTGCAAAAAACATAAAAGCCTTTCATTACAAAACATTTCAGTAATATGTAAATAATGTGTATTTTATTTTCCCTAGGCTGATGGTGGCGCATTCTGTGCAAGTGTCAATGCGGCGACTCTCGCGTTGATCGACGCCGGTATTCCGTTGCGTGCGTACGCGTGCGCTTGTTCCGCGTCCATGGCCTGGCTCAATGGTGAACCAGAAGCTTTAGTTGATGTTGGACATGTTGAAGAGGCGGCTGGTGGTGTTGTGCTTACTGTTGCCAGTTTACCTAGCACAGGTAAGTGGAGTGTTACCAGTCTACACTATAACTTCATCCCTTAGGTGCTTCCAGTTTGAAGGGTTTTTCTCTCATGGAATTTATTTTTTAGTAAAGGAAACTTGAGTGTTTTTTTTAATACAGATCTTTGTTATAGGGAGCATAGGTTTGCTAGAACAATCCCATAGACTTCACATGGATTATTTCAACATTGTGATGAGTAGAGCAATGCAAGGCTGCAGAGATATTGAGGTAAGATTGTTACATCTTTTTATGATAAGATGTGGTCATCAAGCGAAATACATACCAAAGTCGACGTCCTGCCGACAATACCCGGCGGCATACGTTCAGAAGCGCGACAGGTCGGCGGTTTTGGCGTGTATTACGCTATAAGTATAACAATCTAAGTATTGGCATGTGTTGTGCTTAGTTGCCTTGTCGTATTTATTTTGTGTAGTTAATTTTGCCATTATATTTTTAGGTAATTTTGGATAAAGCTGTGAGGGAACATTTGGCAGAGGGATGGACCAAACAAGATGTTGTCACTATATGAAATAAACATTTTTCTTTTAAAATTGTATTTAATTATAAACATGCTTCATTCATGCCTCCACTAGAATGAAAGAAAGAAAACAAACAAAATAGACTTACATATTTATTAGAGATCTGAACAAAATAAGAAATTAAATTATATGTACAGTCTATGTTAAAACTAACTAAATTAGAGGTAAGTTAATAGGTACACACTTTTTCCATTACTTTGCTTATTGTATGGTGAACAAAAAACTTATTTTAGAATCGAAACATTCTATGGCAAACGAAAAAGTGACGTAACATAGAGTCAGCAAATAAATGTTACAGCAATAGCCAGCAGAACTAACGCAAAAAAGAAAAGAAAAATAAATATACTTTTTTAAATATCGGATGTTAATATCAGTCCATCCGTTCCTGTGATTGCACACACGAAATAAATAAAATGTAACTTTGAATAAATAAAACGAAGTACTATATTGTACTCAATGAAGTCCTCATTGTACAAAATCCTACAATATTGCACACAAGGGACATACTAATCCAAAATAAATATTGCTTCGTCCAAAGCCTTTGTTAAAACGGTTATTAATATTTATTATTATTTAAAAATGTATAAAACTTTCGACATTACCGCGTAACATAATTGCAACATTTTAAAACAACTTTACCATATAAAATATGCGTATCATATGACAATGCGAACAACCAACGTTGTTTTTAAGACCAAAATATTATTATGGGATATAAAAAATGTTATCTTAATACACTGAGTTGCTAAGGCACTCATCTACAATTATCATCTATATATAGAAAAACTTTATGCGTAAGCAAAAGAGAAAAAAAATGTGGGCATTTAAAAAAAATCTCGTCCATCGCGTTACATGCAAAACAAATATCTCTCAATTCCAAAGGAGACTTAACCTAGTTGTATAATACGAATAAATGTTTTGTCACATCCCTATGGCTCATTATGTAATGCTATCGAATTAGCGACGAGACGGCTGGACACCGCAGCAGGGTGAAAGGACGTAGTGTAAACAATGCCTACATACCGTCAATTCTTTGTATAAAAAAATATAAGACTACGTCCTATATGTGATGCTGTTAATTACTTTGACAAAAGTCTTTAAAAAAAATTGACTATGTTAAACTAAAATTGCACTTTCCTATAACCGAGTGATGTTCATTAACTGCTTGGGCCTATCAACAATAACAACTGTAAATAAATAAAGGTATATATGTTGTATAAAGAATGGACGCCGTCCGTTCACGTTGTTCGGATCGCTAACCCGAGAGCGGCTTACGACACTAAACGACAGCTATGGTAGAAAAGTCTAAGCTTTAATTGTGAACATGTGACCGCAGTCGTTAGTTGGCCGCCACGGGCTCTGGCGCCGCCGATACTTTTTGACTAGGATCGCCCGCTGCCACATCTGTAATACAATCAATAGTACATATTAATTATTTAGACTTCAATAGCAGCATAAACTTATTTTACAGAAATACAATATTATAACAGCATAACGTAATCAAATTAATCAAGTTATGATGTAGGAACATTGCTCAATATATAATATTGATCAATAATTTAGTTGCCTAAAAAAATATTGTTGTAGTGTAAACAAACCATTGCTAGTCTTGTTAGGCGAGTTGTGTGGCGAACTGTTCTGCGACTCACTGGTGCTGCCCTCTGCCTCACCCGTCTCACCCGCTGACGACGCCGCCTGACAACAAACAACACAAAATATAGCACACATCAACATCGACCTTTTCAAATCTGTACAGTCTAGGCAACTTCTTTCTATGTAAAAAATATATTATAACCTTAGTGGAATAAAATACATACCCTGTTTTTATTCCTAGGAATTCTAGGTTTAGGACCTTTAGGCTCTTTGGCAGGGTCGAAATGGCAGTCAAATATCTCAATCAGTTCTTTTATGTCTTCTTCTTTGGCCGAGACAGTCAGCCCAGCGAGTTGCTTCTCTAAACCTGTACATAGAAAACTTTATTAGAATCATCCATGATTACTCCACAACATACCATTTTAAATCAAGTCAGAATAATCTACATAAACATATAGTATCTTTTTTAGAATGGGATGAGTAAGCTAATCTATAATAAAGTTTATAAACGCTGTAAGCGTACCTTCCAGCTTCTGGTCCTGCCACGCGTCCTTGAGCTGGTCGTAGAGCAGGCCGGCGTCGGCCAGCAGGCGGCGCAGCTGCGTCACGCGCTTGCGCTCCGGCCGCGCCGAGCGCAGCAGCGGCGCGAACACGGGCCGGAACGTGTTCTGTCTGCACCGGGCACATACACATACACGTGTCACTTACACTCATTCTATATATATATTATGAACATTTATGAAGGAAGGCATTATTACATAGTTAAGCTAAACGGCGAAGATTACCACTATCTACCAGACTAACTAATCACTACCAAATTAGTGGCGTCAGCTTATTGTCGAAATGAAATCAGAACTCCTTCCCAATTTTACGGCGATGGCGAAATCCGCCAACCGATCCGGTTGGCGGATTTATTTATAGGATATCGAAGGTGAATAGTAATGATCAAGGCACATCTCAAGATGAAGGAAGATACAAAGGTGTACAAATTCGTCAACTAATGTATCTTCAATAAGCGACTTCTGTAGTGGAATCTAGTGGCTACGGTCTACAGAGCTATCTCGCTGAATATTTATGCTAACATATTTGAATCAAGGCTTTACCTTTCCAACAGTTTCTTAAGAGTGGCAAGCGCCTCGAGCTCAGTATGCACGGGGCGCGCCCAGGCACGTGCGGTCTCCACCATATCCTTACTAGCTGAGACACCTTCGCCGCCCGCACCTACTTCTTGCTGCTCACCTGCGCAAGTTACAACACGTTAAATATATATTCATTCGATTTACATAAAAAGCCCTTGACGAAGTAGTATTACGGATTTTGGTATTAATATGACGAATCGGATATCGGTCTTATGTTACATAAGGCCCAGTTTGTCAGTTAATTTTAAATACAATTATTTAAATATGCAATGTTATGCAAATTGTATTCAAGTTTCAAAGAATTGTGGGTCATTTCAGTCATATTATTATGATTATTGTAGAAATCACATGAGTAATAAGACTGAAACAATGGCATTCCAATGAAAAATGGGATACATTTTTGTCTAGATAATTCTTGTTCTTTCCTGTAATACCAATAACTAACAGGAAATATAATACATATATTATTATTATTTCCGACGTGATAATAATGGAATTCGAGTGTGTATTTTTTTTATCTTTTTCCACAAATACCTATAATAGTAAAATTAGATTTTGCCAAACCACCTTCATAGTTTTATTCTTTAAGTTTCTAAGTTATTAATGATATAGTGCATACCTTGTGCAAGGTGCTCAACAATCCTATAGGCGGCCGTGGCTCTCTCCAAGGCACTATCTACGGACAAAGAGTCGGCGTCGAGTAGAACTCTCGCCAACACTCTCAGCGACACGGACTTCACCGTCGCCTTACACTTGTCCGCCGCTAAAGCGTAGCTATCCGCGAAACCGGCTACTATGGATTTGAAACGGTCGAGAAGCTTGTACCTGTGAAATAAAATTAGTTTCACTAAATGTTTGAAGTTCGAAAATTGTGTAACATTTACACTGCATTGCTGTATTATTTACTCATGATAACAATATCAAGGTCATAACTATGCTGGTTTTGAATTTAATTGTTTGCCAAATACACATAAAAATATCCTTTCTTCCCTGTATGGAAATAACTAGGTATACATATTATATTTTTAGACTATAGCTTCCTTTTGAAATTATCAAAATTTGTCTTTAAATTGGAATATGCATAGCTAATTCAAATGTTTATAATTTCATAGTCGTGTTTTTCGTATCATGCCTATAATTATCTTAAGGTTGAAGTTAATGTAGACACTAGATAGTTTGTACAAATATTACCAAACTATGTTTGTCATTGTTATAACTACATGTTTCTATATATTCGTGAATAGTTTTATTTACCTAGTGAGTGCTTCGAGCAGCATGGTGGGGCTAAGGCGGCGCGGCTCGTGGTAGATAAGGATGACGCTACCATCACCCTTCTCCTTCTCCAACCAATCCAAGAAGTCCGACAGCGCAGATATTTCAGACTTTGTTTTTAATATCTGAGAAATAAAATAGTCAAAATGTAAAATATCGTGAAAAACATTGGTTTCATTATTCATTTATAGTCAACATTTTGAACACTTGTGAAAACTCCAAAAGTACAGTAGATACATTTATCAATCAAAAATGATGTTCATTAACCAGTCAGTTAGAATGTTGTATGTACATTAGTGACTCAAAAATCTCAGTTCTCTTTAATTACCAAAAACCTTAGTATTTTTTCCCTTCTTCCGCGCATTCACAACATATCCTATTTAACACGTCTGTGCTTACCTTATGAGTATTAGTATCTTTGAGCATGCGGTACCGTCCAACGGTGACCACGCGCACGTTGTGACGACGGCGCGCGCCCGGGTTCAAGTCCCCGTACGGCATTATGTACTGCGAGTACGACTGCTTCGGCGTATACGCCGCAATCTGACATATCTGCAACAACGAACATGCAATATTACAACAACAGTAATCAATCACCAACAATCAGTCTAAGTATGTCTTAAGAAAGAACTAAGTTGAAAAACAGATTCAGCAGAAGTTACTAAACATTCCTACGCGATTATTATAAAAAATAATTTTGCCGTAAATTGACAACAGTAAGTCAAATAGATAAGTCAAGATTGAAACCTTTAGGTCCTTTCTAGGATTTGGAGGTCGTTGATCCTAGCTCCTATTGTACAATCCAATACCTCTAAGAATGTCTTAAGATATTTGTTATTATACAAAGTGGTATTTATCAACGCGCAAATATTTGTTTCTAATCCATTACTTATGTAAATAGAATGCTGCTACATTCCTCTAAGTCTCGTGGTCTTAACGAAAATAGAATCGCATTATCAGTGTTGTGTAAGTAACAAAGTAATCTCCACCTTTGAACTTTGCAACACTAACCAAAACCTTGCAAGGCTACATGAGTAACATAACATTTTATGCGCGTTTACTAAGAGTGATAACAATGTGCTTCTATTTTGCAGTCATGTGTATGTGCATTTATTTAAGTTTTTAGTAACACAGTTTATTACAAAAACACGTGTTTAGTTATCTTGTTTTTATATTCTGGAAACTAATCCTTGGTTTTAAACTAGCAAAGTCCGGTATGATACGATCGAATACAGTAAGCGAACATTCTTACGAGGACTTGAGAGTTTGCCTTGTATTCATATTCTGCTAGAGGTAAGAAATGAGTTTTGTTCACAAAACACAATATCTGACCTTGAACCGGCACAAAATCCAGGAACGCAGTCATGTCGTAAATACTCGTAGATGGCAACGGGATACCCACATCGAAGTGTTCAGTTCCGAAGCGCATAGGTACCTAATATAACTAGTTACCATCAGTTATGTGAAACTATTCAGATAAAGCGATACGAACGAGACATTGCAATGACTGTATTTTATCACAAAGCCGTGAATTGAAATCACAGGTCAATGTTCTATTATCGCGGTCAAAAAACTGCACGAAAAATCTGTGTCTACATTTAGCGTTATTATCACAAATAATAACGACAGCCTGACTAGTTATGAGATAAATTGAGATTAGCTTAGACCTTATTAGAAATTTGTAAAAGTCAGCTTAACTGGCGCAAGTACTCATCGCGAACTTATAGGTATGGGTGTAAAATTCCCGTTGATTTTATGAGTATGTTAAACAAGTCACAATAAGACAACAGAATTTGTTAAGTTCAGATTAAGTCATAAATCTCCTAAGCTGAAATGCACAAATTAAAAAAGCATGACTATATTTTCCTTGGAAATACAACTTTTGATGCTGATGTGTAGATGATGTTCTCTGATCATGAAAATGATTTCAGTGAGAAAATACCACATACCTCATCAATAAGTCTCCTGCCAGTAGTATCCATGTCCCATCCGACGAGCGCATACTTGCCGGGCGGCAAGCCGGCAGGTTTCTCGGCGAGCGCCGGCGGCAATTCCGCCGTCGTCTCCAACTCGCCGCCATTCACCTTCGCTTCAGACACCATTGCCATGTAATCTATGTTACACTGTTGAACATACAATAATGTTACACTACATTCACAAAATAGAAAACTGTTTATTTGTAAAACCTTTCCTCTATAACAGTTGTTTTCAACAAAAAATAGTTTTATCAGATAAAAGATTGATGCCTACATAATGCAGATAATACGCGAGTTGAACGACTTTTGATCCTGAAAATATGTTTCCAATGTATGATGTATGGAAACTTTTAATCCTGGTAATCCATTAAGGTTAAACAAAGATAACTACTTATTGGTTGTATTTTGATAGTTTGTAGGTGGCATTTGATAAATATCTATGAATAGTTTGTAGGTACATAGTAAAGTCTTATCTTTATGTTACAAATAAGACTATTTTCTTTAAGCCCTTTTGATTAGTAAAGTAAAAATATAAGGAAGATACTATAATATTGCCACTTGTTATGTCTAACCCACATGCCTTACTTGCACCAATGATATTAAGGGGATTTCCACAGATATCTGACAATAAAATTATGAATTCAGGGAATTCCCCTTAAAATAGAATTATAACATGCATATTTATTTAAGTTATACAATAATATTCATTGCATTTACATCATATCTAAGATTATAAATCCACAAACTTGAATATAAATATTGAATGCTTGTTAAGCATTAAGTTCTGGTATCAGTTTAAAAAAATACACCACCAGTCACTACAGTGATAGTAATTCAAAAGGATACCTACATAAATTATCATCATAAAAGTGATATGCAAATGGGTCAAGGTTAGGGGTCCGACAGTCAAAATATTACCCTGGTCAATAAGAACACCTTTGCACATAAAAAACTATTCTGAAAGTATTACATACAGAACATCTCGAGTACACGGGACATTTACAAAGACTCAAAAAGACCCAAAATTCTTTCCTTACAATGCTACAATGGAATGCTTTATTGAAAAGAACATTTATGATCCGGTTCTCCCTTTTACATATTGAATAAGTCCCCAACAGGTAATTGGCAGGTTGATTTTAGGGTGAGGGTAACAGGTAAACACTTGTGACTGTTTTTCAATAGGGTTTAAAGACAAGTGCATAAGCTTCTATTGTGAAATGACTATATTATTTTTGTGTTTTCACTTTTGTAACTATTGAACATGTTAGTTGTTTCTGGGACTTGTAGCATTGATTTAATAAACATTACACCTGAAAAGAATTTTAATGGACAGAATTGTGTACTACAGTCATGTTGACAGACTTATGTTAAAACTACCTACTTACATATTGGAATAAAAAATGATCTAATACTTAATTAATGTTAAATTATAACCAGAAAATGCTTGAAGTGTTAACTTTATCTGTCATACTTATAAATACCTACAGTGATAAATATGCTACCTACATGATAAAAATGAAGGTATTTATAATATTTTAAGTGCATTCTAACAATCATGAACTGAATTATCGTACAAATCTAAAACGAGTAGAAATTAATCAAATGAAAATACGAAAAAACATTTGTTGCACAGGTTACAATATATAAATAAATAGGTGTATAGATAAATAAAGACATACCTACGCGCTCTCATATGAAATAAATAATTTAAATTAATACTTTATGTCGTCTATGTTGTTGTTCTAAACGCCGAAGTAGCGCGACTGCAAAAAAAAACCGGCGCCCAAAAATAATCGATCATGTGAAAACAAAATAATTACGCTGAACATAGACTATAGCTCCCGATGAATGTGTAATAAAATATATTTCTACGAACTCCCTATCTTTGCTAAACTCATCGCGTAATATATTTTAACCTTAAAATAAACGTAAAATAAAGAAAAATTAAAATATAGGACACGTGGCGGTCTTTTTCTAGAGACATTTTGCCCCACCCCAGCACGTCAAAATAATTTCAATTTCATACTTACAACCTAAAAGGCGTGATGATTGGATGTTTCCAAACAATATCTGTTTACAGGAGACTTTTGCGACGTCCCGCTAACGCTGCAAAGTAAAATAATTTGGTAAAAATATCACAAAATCTCAGCACGTGTGCGGCAAATGGCAAACCGCAATAGTGAGTGATGTGAAAAATTATTTGTATGCCGACAAGAATTCGATAAAATCGAATTTTACAAAAGATTTTGCATAGCGACGATTTGTTTGGTAATAACAATTAAAGTTAAAAATAATGTCTTGAACACTTACGTTGCGAGATAGTCCGATAATAACTCGTTTGTTTTACGTTTGACAAATTGACGATTAATAGCAGAAATTTCAAAAACACGCAAAACAATTATGAATCTTGTTTTTTTAGCATATGCATTGTGAATGATTGTCATATGAAGTTAAGAATTAAAATGGAAATATAGATTAATCGATTTTTAAAAACCGTATTTTAAATAGACATCACTACTCTAACAATAAAAAATCGCAGGGAAAAAACATCGCCGCGTTCGAAAATTGAGTATACAGACCATAGAGGTTGCGTTGTAATTGTATGCATTTGTATGTAAATTTTCCGAAATACATATAATTTTTCTGGGAAGCAGCGGAAAGTTAGATTTTCCTCGATTTTTTATATTTATACACCTATGTTACAGTTTTAGTTAAAATTTAAACCTTATTTACTTCTACTGTTTACGCGTAAAACAAAAATATTTTTAAATTTATGTTTTAAACGCACCCAGCAAAGTGTTCCAGCAACCTGCACAGTTGAAACTTTATCATTGTAGCATCATACCAAGGTCATCTTGTTTTAATCGATAAAGAACGACAGAGAAAGCGAAATCATAGTTATGCCGATTGTCAAAAAGGTGGTTTATCTGAATTGCATTTGTCAAACGGTTAACAGTAATAAAATGCGCAGGTTTTGCTGTTTTGCGTGAGTTTTTGTGTGTATTTATAAAATTGGTGAATAAAATGACTGATAATATAGAATATTATCGGAACCAAATCGCTCTAGCCAGGACGGAAGTAAGAAACTTGCGGTAAGAATCAAATAATGCTGTTGTTTTCATTGATCTGTTTTGGGGACTGGTTGAATTTATTAATTTGGTTGGTTTTTTTTATAGGCAGCAGATATCAGCACTAAAACATGAACATTTAAAAGAAATAAAATCAATAAAATCGACTCTGAATGGACTTCGCTGTTCAAGTTGTGGTGATACAGGTCTGTTATTAATCTGATTGATTTTTCCCATCTTATTATTGCAATCTAAGCAATTTAACGGTTCCTAGCTTTTATAGAGCGTATAGATACGTTTCAGCAGAATTGAATGATAATTAGCTAAGTTTCTATGCATTTGCTAATGTGTATTTCTTTCTAGACTTTTTAGTGCTCATTATCATCTGCACTAATTTCTTCATTCGCAGTAAATCTTTCATTTATATTTCGATTTAAAATAAATATTCTAAATTGTGTTCCTGCTAACTACCTAACTTAATTACATGCTTATGATTTTTTGTGATAAAAAAGCTTATTAAAACTAAATAAATACTTCTTTATTATTTACAGCAACAACATTTGTCGCTCAGCAGAACGGTGGAACCGTATCTCCTATTGACTCCGATGGCATTTCATTCCGACCCATAGGAGTGATAGAGACATCATTTCAGAACAAGAGAGGTGTGCCCCGGCAGCCATCAGTGATGGGGAAAGCTAGGGGTGTAGTTGTCATTGATCCAAGTGTGTTCAATAACCCTGAACATGCTTTGAGTGGACTGGAAGAGTTCTCTCATATGTGGTTAGTGACTATAAAACTGCTTAATTAAGTATTTTTAATGTGAAAGTGATTTTGGCTACCTATAAAATTTATAAATTTACTATAGTCCTAATCCTTTTGGCAGCCTGTTCGATACAGCTACTTTATTTTGAAACATTCAGAATTATTCACCATCACCAAATAATGAGTGCTCTACTAAGTTGTTGGACTATTGTGTGATATTTATGATAGGTACTACGACTGAGAATCATTTTTGTCATGGGACTAACCTGGGCAAAAGCTAGTTAAAAAGAAATTGCCACTAATGTTTAAATTTTTCTTAAATCATGTTAGTAGATCCATTTGTGTCAGCTAGCTGATAAATAAATATTCTATGTTATGTAAATTTAAATATTCTTTCAGGATTATATTTCACTTCCACGCAACAGAGAGTACAAATGTGCCAGCTAAGGTGGCGCCCCCTAGGCTGGGAGGAGAGAGACGGGGAGTGTTCTCAACCAGGTCTCCACATCGACCCTGCCCCATAGGACTGTCTCTTGTAAAAATACAGAGTATTGAAGGTATGTAAATATTAATATAAAAATTTAACCCATTGACTGTCCCACTGCTGAGCAAGGCTCTCCTCCTGTAATACTGCAGTAGAAATACTGCTGAGCGTCCACCATCCTGGTCAAGTGTAGGTTGAAACTTTGCATTACTTGAAGAACTACATCAGTCCTTTAAAATTTTAATTGTAACTACTGAAGACTTTGGATAGACTTAAACACACTGTACAATATAAAGCAGTTCATTTCTAGGCTCTGTGTGCCATATTTCATCTAAAACTGCTCAACAGTTTTTCCATAATAAGATAATGAAAGTTCAAACCTACAAAGTTATGTTTTAAAGATACCATTTTATTATTGGGTATTTACTAATAAAGTTGAGGTTGAATACACTAGAGTTAGTTACTGCCCTGAGCCAAAATTATTTTTCCTCATTTAATTTAATTTTTTGTTCACAGGAAACAAAATATTCTTCCTTGGTGTTGACATGGTGAATGGTACGCCTGTGCTCGACATAAAGCCGTACATTCCTCAATACGATTATCCAGCGCAAGAGCTTGATACCGGTATGTCGTCGTTAGAGCGACCGCCGACAGAGGGCATTAGTGATGTCGCTGAAATTGCTACATTACAGCTTGATGATGACACTGCCGATTTGAGAAGGTAAAATATAACTTTATTGTTCTCCTAATAATATTATAAACTAGAGGCCGCCCGCGACTTCGACCGCGTGGAAACCCTTCCCGTGTAAATCCTGATCCCTCGGGAACTCCGGGATATAAAGTAGCCCATGTGTTATTCCGGGTGTATCAGCTACTTAATATACCTATACCAAATTTCATCGTAATCGGTTCAGTAGTATTTGCGTGTAAGAGTTACAAACATCCATTCATACATACATACATACACACATAAATACATATATTCATATTATATATATATACATACATACATATATTCTCACAAACTTTCGCATTTATAATATTGGTAGGATTTTATCAGTCACACGACATTTGATTTTCATTTTCGTTTTCAGACTTTCAACGATAGCAAACCCGATAGATTTAGAGACATGCAGTCCTCTCTCTCGGTCGCCATTTGAAGACGACCCTTCGCCCGAGCAGCCAAGTAATCTCATCACACCTATATCTCCTTCACCTGAATCTCCTTCAAGTGTCGATTTACTCGACGGAAATTACCGATCGCCTCCGATTCGAAGGCCTGATACTGAAAGAGGTGCCCCAGACGGCCAAGAAAGATATACTCCGCCGCAATCAGCCCATCTCACCAATATCTCACATGATGGAATAAGAGTCGCTCCTTGGATATCTAATCCGCCTTCACAAAATTATGAAGTGAGGTTCACAGATGATGCTCTCGCCAGATTGAATGACTTGATTGGAGAAAGAGCGCAACCATTTAAAGCTAATATTGAATGCTTGTTATCAGAAGATCCGAGGTCCCACTATGTAAGAACAAGGTACCCTGATCATGAGTACAGTTGTGTACTAGAAGATCTGTGTATTTCCTGTGTTTTCGACGCGAACTCGTCAGTATGCACAATCATAGCTGTAAGAAACGCTGAAGAATTACAGACATAGTGTACATTCTTGTATAATATTTATTGAAGCACACAAAATAAATTATGAGCACATGTTTGTTAAAATTTTATTGTGAATAAAATATAAATTGATTGAACATAGTAAATATATTTTTAATTTATTAAATACATTTCAGTTTACACAAAAATAATGAATAAATAATTAGCTTTGATCATCAACATTTATGATGCCAATAAAAAGACAACCCCGCACTAAGAATGCTCTTGTGTCGCGGGGACTTTTACAAACATACAAACAACTGACACAAAGTAGGTACAACCACTCAATGGTAGCGGCGGTAGCGGCGCAGTGGTAGCGGCGGAAAGCATTTTTTTAAGAATCAATTTGCGGCTCTCTGAACCTTGCAGTATCCACGAAAGTGCGAAGGAATAAATGCTTTTAACATATTATCACATTCTGTTACACCATAATTACACATTTCAATAACTAATTCTCATATACAAGTGACATGCAATGCTTAATAATCTATCAAAATACAAAATTTATTTCAAAATCATACAGCATTATTTTCCAAAATAACATACGAGTATATAATTTAAATATTCGGACGAATTACACCTTATCATAATTTTACTTGAGCCTAATAATATATTTTGTTCTCGTATTTTCTATGTGAGATTAACTAATAGCAAATGTGTTTATATGTACTAGGTACACATAAATGTGGAATTTCACATGTGCGCTAAATGTACTTCAAAAGCTATTACTAAGATTTTTCAAGTACTAATAGAAAGATAAGGCAAAACATCACAGATTACATTACTTTTAGTTAACATTTGTTTGCAAAAAACAATAAATTTATACCAGAACCAAAACCGCCAACGGTTTCGAGAATGATTAGTTCTACAAATCTCATCTTTTGATTATTCAGAAGAACTGTTTTTACTGTTGGGTCGCGCTTCCAATCGACGGGACTAGACATTGAACTATATTCTTTATTGTCAACCGAAAATCTATATTGGAATTTGAGAATAGTGCCATTACCTGCATCATCTCTCGGAGTATATTCCATTCTGTTGATGTCATACACTTCACCCAAGTCAAATTTTAAGTCAATTGTTTTGCCCGTCTTAGGATCGGCCTGGCCAGGTTTTCCCCAATGCGTGTGCCATAAGGAATCAGGATCTCCATCAGTGAGATAAAACACTTCTTGACGCGGCTGACATGGTATATTACAAACTACTTTTACACCTTCTACTAAATATTTAGCAGGGTCTTCCATTGTTTCAACAAGTATGTAGTAACTCCATTTAGAAACGCCTTCGTCGCTTACAGACCGAATTCTAAATTTATGTTCTGTTGCAGGTTTGAATCCTTCAAAAGTAAATTTAGTGCCCTTGATATTTGTGAACAATGTGCCATCTCTCTCGATTTCGTAGCTAACGTCTTTCACTTGATCCCACTGGAGAGTAACCGATGTTTGCTTTATATCTTCATCTAATGCTGTAAATCTGCCTGGAGCTTTCATAGTTTTATTTAAAACTGTGTTGCTTCCGACTATTTTGCCCTTATTCTGAAATCCTTTAAGTTTAATATGTATATCGCTGGCTGTAACGTCAGTTTTTTCAACCTTAATCATCAAACATTTTTGCTTTAGCGTATCTCCTGCAAAATCTTTGAGATAGGGATTTAAAACATACTCTTTGTTGAAGAAATAAGCATTTTCTTTGGCGTTAAATTCTTCTACCGTTTCAACCTTCGGAATATGTAAAGCATTGTCGTTTATTGTTGCCTTTATGTGTGTAATATCTTCTGACGCCATTACCCTAAATATGGTTGACCTTTCTTTTACAATATTATTGTAAGAACCTTCAGTTTTGTGCACGTGTATGAATAAGTCGCCATGTCCATTTGAATTAGGGCCGACGACTGTAATTTCGGTTTTGGCATGATGACCTTTCAAGTAGTCGGGGGATTTTCCATCGTCTTCATAGACTTTGAAGGTCGTTTCACCATTTGGATAGATATTGAAAATTCGATTTTCTCTTTCGATTTCATTTGGATTGTTATTTGGATTTACCATCGGAATTATGGCACCATCTTTTACGAAAATAGGAATCTTCCACAGTGGTGTTTTTAAATCGTTCCATATTTTTCCGCCTTGATATTTTTCGCCAGTCAGTAAGTCTACCCAGACTTGATCGGAATTCGGTAAGTAAACACCATGGCGTACCCATTGCTTATCATTATTATATTGTTCTTTGTACACAGGAGCAACTAATATGAAAGGTCCCCACATGTACTGGTACTGCGAATCTTTCGTATAACCGCAGTTTTCATCTGGAAATTCTAGAAACATAGCTCGGACCATCGGCAATCCATGTATCGATTCATGACCTATTGTGTAGTTGTAAGGCATAAACATCGATTTTAATTTCAAGTACGCTCTATTAATTGCTTTAGCTTCGTCATCAAAACAGAACGGAGTTTTCTGTGCCTTACCCCACCCGTCCATGTTCAATTGTAGTGGTGTAAAAGCTTTCCATTGATAATCGCGAACATTTATATCCTTGACGCCACCTCCATAAATACCATCCATATCAGATCCCACAATAGGTATTCCGGAAAGTCCAGAGCCAATGTAGGTCGGAATGTGAAAGCGTATGTACTCCCATTGTCCTCCAGTTTGGTCGCCGCTCCATATCCCAGCGTATCTTTGCGTGCCAGCCCATCCGTCAACCATTATAATCATTGTTCGAGCTTTATGGTTCGCCCCTTTATTAAAAACCTTAGTTGCATTATCGACAGCAGTTAAGGCAAAAGAGTATCCGGATCCAATCCATGCTACGTCACACTTAAGCGCTACCACCCCGGCAACGCCGACCTCTTTGGCTAAATCACGGTCACCTTTTACTGGATGATCGGGATCTTTCGGCTCTAAGTTCGATTCTGTCCACAAAGCAGTCTCTACTCCCTTTGTTTTTGAATATTCTTGAAACTGTTTTAAATTATCAATGTCACCCTCGAGAGAATCTGTTTGTCCGTAGCCACAACCGTAACCATCATTGGGAATAAACCATCCGAGTGGCATATCGTGTCTTTGATACCTGTCTACCATAGCCCTTGCAGAGAATTGGTAGTTGTTTTTTTCTCCGTTCAGTGATTCCAATATGCCTTCTTTCCCCTCCATGTCATTGGGTTGATAACATTTGTAATAAAATCCGTCTTCAAATAAAATCGCATTCGGTTTGTCCTTATCTACTTTCACCCAGTAATCACGGTTAAATGCATTCAAGTGAGCTTCGTAAAAGGAATATTCTGGCATAAAGGTAGGTTGGCCAGTTAATTCATAATAGTCTTTTAAAATATCTCTAGCGTTGGAGCTTATAAAAAAGAACGCATCGAAGTCATTACCGTTATGGGTTATTTTAACGATATCTGTATTTTCGGTGCCAAAATCGTAAACTCCTGCCTGCCAAGTGTTTATTAAAACAGCGTAACCATTAGTAGACCAGTAAAATGGACAAGGGGAAGTAACACCTCCGTCTACCCATTTGTTTGAATTAACTATATTAATTTTCTCGCCTTTGTGTGAGAATCTACCATTCTGCATTCCTCCGCCGAAGAAATATTCGCTTTTGTGTTGAACTAGCGTCTGTTTGACTATGGTATCGTCGTAGTACAAAGGTTCAGACTGTATCAGCACGTCTTTATTGGTTCGTAAGTCCTGCACCGTCATAGTACCACGTTTCTTATCGAAACTTATTGATATTTTATTAGTGTAAACATGGTAACAGTGCTCTGATTCCTTGAGTATAGAATATTTAAAGGGTTCAGTATCGTAATCGGTTATTTTCTTTATATTTATCTTTGCGTAGTCCTCAGGATTTTTCGGTTTCGGGTAATCGAGGAAGTCACCTGTTGGTGACATGTAGAACTTGAAAACATGGCTGTTCAATATATTGAGCTTAGCCAGTTCTCCAGTATCGTATTGCAATAAATATTCCGTGTCCGTCTTTAGAAAAGACTTGATGCCTCCCAAAGTGACACTCATCTTTGCAGTCTAAATATTCAGCAGTCTGAAACAAATATTTTTTATTGTTAATTTAAACACCGAACATTAGACCAACAGCTGTAGCTACGCTTTCCACTGTTTATAATAAATATAAGAATATAATATATCTATTCTTTGTTAGTTTCGCCGTTTAAACTCACAGATTATATTTACCCTACAATGGACTATTAAACTCAAGTAAAACTCTGTTAAACTATATCGTTAATCTAGTAATATGCTTGCAAATGGTATAAAAAGTTATTTTGTTAGAAAATACGATTTTGATAAGCGTGCAGGGACCAATTACCTCTATGTGGCGGTAGGCTACCTATAATTTAGTTTTCCATTATCCTCGAAACACTACCTAAAGGTAATTTTAACTTTTCGAGGTCGCAGGGTTATTACCTCGAATATTTATTTATGGTATATCTGATTACACAGGTAGGCATAAGTTACTCAGAAATGTATTGAGGGTTGTGGCTAGTTTACTAGGTATGAATTATTCCAGGTAACAATATTGATGTAGACCGCACCGATTGAGCTATGTAGACCGTACTAGCTCATTAAAAATGAAAACTACTACGACTACAGATACCGCCACACAACTTGAGTAATTTCGCTATATCATAATGAAGTATTTTAGGTCCGAGAGCACGACGACGAGGGTTTTTGCCTTAACGTTGACCGTTGTATCGATCGCCCTACTGGTAGAACAGTCAACCAAAAGTACTCTAAACTAGTTCTACAATTACTTTGATTTCTTAAACGCCTTATTTTTATTTTAAAGACAACTCCTGCTCTAAGAATTGCTGTTGAGTCGCGGGGGCTTTTATCAACGTACAAACAACGGACACAAAGTACAACCAGACCCAAAACAACTATTTGTGGATCACACAAACATTTGTTTCGTGTGGGAATCAACCCCACAATCTCTTGACGCTCTGATAGTGGCGCGCTGAACACCTTAACCACTACGCTACGGAGGCCGTCAGCGTTTCGACCTATAGTATGGAAAGGTCAACTATATATATAACTTTTACGATTGAGAGTTGGTAAATCTTAGGTTTTACCGGAAAATCTTAGGATTTACCACAGTTGGGGCTTTTACAGTAACATACATACGTAATATATGTATAAGTAGATGTTTGTTACTCTTTCACGCAAATACTACTTACTGAACCGATTACGATGAAATTTGGTGTACTTATAGGTAGGTAAAGACCCAGAATAACACATAGCTAGGCTACTCTTTATCCCGGAGTTCCCGAGGGATTGGGATTTACACGGGAAGGTTTCCCACGTGGACGAAGTCGCGGGCGGCCTCTAGTTATACATTATAGACAGCACTATGTGCATAAATAGACAAAATAGTTTGTAATGATAAGAACTACGTATAAAGGTTCAACCCACGAGCATGATGCTTGTAAAAAAATACACAACACGACTACAAATATAATTATCTTTTATCTACTTACATACATTTTCTGATGGTAGATGATCATTACGCGTAAATAACTAGGTAGCTATAGATACTACTGGGTATTCCCCAACTCGATAACATTACCGGACTAATATATAATATTGGTTAATATTATGGTTATGATTAATAATAACAGGCGATTTTTTTATTCATATTTTTACCACCTTTATTAATTATCAAAAAGGGTGATAAAAATATGACTAGCCAGATGAGTACAACAGTATAAATTAAGTCTAAAAAAATATCTGGCATTAAATATGAAAATTATATTTTTTTACAAACAACCCTTCCTCCAAAAATATTAGTAGACACAGTCTTATCGCGGTGCTCTGTAACTAAGCCTTAGGTATAATCCTACCAGCTTAAAAGCCGGTTTTGTTAAAAGCACGTAGAAAATTAACAAGTTTATAAATACCGCAATTATTTTTAAATCTTGTTTCCGATAACCGTAACCAATATTAATTGTTAGGTCAAAATAAAATCACTGAAAATACGTACGTGGTTGGTGCAAACAAACTTGTTTCACTATTGAATGGTAACTGAAGACTACGCGCTTTAAGCAACAGACCCATAAATATATAGTTTCAATGTACTTGCTCGCGCAGACGTAAGACACAACGGAATTGTTGTATTTACACGATAAACAATAATTTTGATGTTACAAATTAAGGCTGCCGACAGCTGTCTGTTGATAACAAGATAACAACAATGATTTTGACAATCAGTACTATCTATGCACGAAATTGAACACAAAAAACTTGTAATCGACTAAACATATTTAGCTGAACCATTCAACTAAAAAGAAGATATTCATATTCAATAAGACAGTCTTAAGGTTTATAAAGTGCGTTTTAAATTGTGTTTTCGAAAAAAAATATTTTAGTAGGTATCAAAGACCAATAAAATTATTTATTAGTTCACTCGACTACCGGGACAAACCTAGCGGTTAGTATGACGCTGACGTTTCGATTTTGATTGTTTTTTGACGTTTCACTGAAATTTGTTTGGTTGGTTGCTTGACGGCCGGAGTAAGCGAAAAATTGACTACTCATTTAGCAAGTAAAGCACATATCTATTTGCGAAATCTTTTAATCTTCAGAAGAAGTATAACTCAAGGTAAGTACAAAGCAGTGGAATAACTAAATACGAGAAAAAATAAATGTAAAAATATCTAAAACGCTTTGTCATGATTCATAACCTAGACCGGTAAATATTTTTAATAAAATTTCAGATGTTTCTTACACGCTCTGAATATGACCGTGGTGTCAATACATTCAGCCCAGAAGGAAGGTTGTTCCAAGTGGAATATGCTATCGAAGCCATCAAGCTTGGTTCCACCGCGATCGGTATTTGTACTTCGGAAGGAGTCGTATTGGCCGTAGAGAAAAGAATCACTTCTCCTTTGATGGAACCTACAACTATTGAGAAGATCGTGGAGGTTGACAGACACATTGCTTGTGCTGTATCTGGTCTGATGGCTGATTCCAGGTATGATTTCATTATTTTTGTTTATATTCATACAATTTTTTTTATTTCACATTAAAGTAGAACTTGAATAATTTATTTGGACGTACAGTATAAACGGAACTACTTATATCTGTATTGGTCAAAATACACTTGCCAGCAAGTGTATGAGTTTAACATGTCCAAAAGTTATGTCAAAACGAAAAAATGCAGATTCATGGTTTCTAATCCTACTTTACACTAAACCTCTTCTGTATTACTGTATAAAGAATTAACATATGACAAACTCTTTGGTATAATAACTTTTTTATTTCATAGGACTCTAGTGGAGCGTGCCCGTGTGGAGTGTCAAAACCACTGGTTTGTGTACAATGAGCGCATGAGCGTGGAGTCTTGTGCACAGGCTGTGTCAAACCTTGCTATACAGTTTGGTGACAGTGATGATGACAGTGGCACTGCTATGTCCAGACCTTTTGGAGTTGCTGTTATGTTCGCTGGTTAGTAGACTTATCAAATGATACTAAACAAGAGATATACATACATACATACATAATATCACACCTTTCTCACGTAGTTATAGGTGGAGGCCAAAGAACTCTACTTGGTACAATGCTTAACAAACTTCCTGTGCCTCATTCTCATCCATTTATCTTGTCGTACGGGATCGCCAGTTATAAGTACTGTGCACCTGACCTTTTTTCAAGACATTATTACAAGATAATAATGTAACAAATACTGTAGTATCAATTCCAGATTGGAAGATTTTCTGTAATAAAAAATAATCTGTGATGATTAATGTGACAATTTGATTTTGTTTCGTAGTTTTAACATTATTTTTATGAAACAAATTAAGTTCATCACTTTATATTGTACAGTAATATGTATTTGTTATTTATTATTGTATTGTCTATTCTCTAAATGTACGTAATATTATTTCATACTGTCATTAACGGTGAAGTGTTACTTACTGACAATGGTAATATATTATATTAATACAATTTACTATTGTTATATTTTTCAGGTATTGATGAGAAAGGTCCCCAACTGTTCCACATGGATCCTTCTGGTACATTTGTGCAGTATGATGCTAAAGCTATTGGCTCAGGCAGTGAAGGAGCCCAGCAAAGTTTGAAGGTACGCTATATTCATATCCCTAGAGTGCTTCATCATATTTTCTGTTATTTATTTGAAGAATTTGTAAGTAAATCAATTCTGCACTTAATCCATTTAGTAATCAATTTAGAAGAAGGTCATTCATACATTTGATTACTGTTTTTAAGATTAAATATTTTTAATGACTAAGGCTTTACCATTATAATTCTTAAAGGGACTAGTCAAAACTCTTGCAACATTTGCTGACTTGTAATGGAAAAATCGTAAAAATATAGTTGGCAATTAAGAAGAGTGGCCAATCCACCATTAAAGCCTACCATTCAAACTGCCAGTAAATTCACTCTCTATATCATTGACTATTGTAGGTGTCAGGACTTAACATATTTTTTTTATTTTTTAAAATTAAGACAACTCCAACTGTTAGGATGGATTTGATTTTGATTCTTTATCTATGCATGTTATAATATAATTTTTCTGTTAACAGGAGGTATACCATAAGTCAATGACGCTGAAAGAAGCCATCAAGTCTGCTCTCACGATCCTCAAGCAAGTGATGGAGGAGAAGCTCTCTGAGAACAATGTGGAGGTGGTGACCATGACTCCAGGGTCTATGTTCCACATGTTCACGAGGGAACAACTTGCTGAGGTCATTAAGGACATCCCTTGAGTTGTAGTACTTTAAAGGGTAGTCTCGGTTTGGTGATGTCTTCCTTTATTATAGTCTAACAGCCAACATTTTTTATCTGTTTTACTAACATTTATGGAAGAATAAAAATATAAAGCAATACTTCATGAATATACTGCCAAATAAAATTGTTAAGCTGATATCTTCAAGCGTTTGGTATTATGATTACTTTGATTTTGTTTCAAATATTCTATCCCAGGCCTGTTTGGTTTGACTGTCAAGTTGTAAAAGAACTTGGTATACAGATTAAAAAGTCTGGCTTGTAGACTACAATGAAGAGATTTTCACCAACCAGATTCTGCCTAAAATAGAAGTGTATAGAAGTAATGTTTGAAGTAAATTGTGTAAGAAACTATAAAACATTGGAGTACTGTAGCATTGCTGTATAACATACATACATTAGCCATTGAATTTACTATGAAAATTGCTAAATTACATTCCACACTTTTTTGATAGCAATGACATATATTCAAAAGTAAATATAAATTTATTTATTTTCTTATAAAGCAAATTCAATGGAACATTTTCAGTAAATAATAAAAATCAGTTTATAATAGAAACAAAACTATCTAGTGAACAATAACAACAAGAGAATATATTATGTACTTTGCATTTAGACTTTTATAAATTATTGTATGTATGTACTATCAATTATAATTGAAGATTAGCCTAAGTAATTTATTTCAAATAGTACTTTTATGTGGTGCGGGAGACATTTTGGATCTTACAGTAAGTATTCACTTGTTCAATAAACGAGAATCATTTTTATTGTATGTGTATTTTATTTGAATTGTACCTTTAGTTATAGTACTACATTTTATGAACTTAGTTAGTTAGTTATGGTATAGTAACCCCTTGGTATTTTATGTTACATAGATTTAGTTATATTAACAATAGTCTATTTAAATATTAGTTTTTTTTAAGCAGAACAGTTTTAGAAATTTTAGTAGTCTATCTAAGCAACAAGAATGCTACAGGGAATTGGCTGAATTTTCTACAATGACACTGAATAGAATCATCTATAAAAAGTTCTGTCATCTGTAAAATGTCTATACAGAAGTGCCGAAATTTATCGGAAATAACAAATTACTCACCTACTTAAGAATTTTATGAACACTTCGTGATTCGTAGTAGCGCGTATCTACGCTGGAACTATAGAAGTTTAATATTTTTCGTTGGTGGTGTTTTCTCCATGTCTCTGCTCTATAGTCAGATAATTTAGTGTTGGTATACCTGTTTGCTGTACATTTCAATTAATGTTATAATTTCACATAACTACAGATGATAGCAGCTATACCTGAACTGCAGTGGAGTGAAACAAGTTCTCGCAACACTATACAAGACCTATCCAAACTGAGGCTCGGCAGGCAGACTGTTTGAGTATGTATGTCCTACCTCTGTCCATGTTGAATTCATTATATTGCAGTTCCTCATTAAAACTGTTGTCTTATTGTTTACTTCATGTGACTATAAGTTGTTTGGAAATTTTAAAATATTATAGTGTATTACAGCTTCCTTTGTCTTAAACTTCATAACATTTTGGGGTTTGAGATTTAAGTAGTAAAAACCCACAGTGCTTATTCTAGAGCTTTATTATCTTAGACATCAATAACATTTATATAATAGTAATCCTAGAATATAACTAAATAAACAATAAAAAAATAAATGCATTTCATAGTTCCAAATATTTAAAACTTAATTGGTAAATTTGTATCACAATAGCTTAAAAATAATTCAATTTTGATATGATTGTCCTATTTCTTAAATAGTAGTCTGAAATAATAGTGTTTTAGTAAAAAGATTTTATAAATCAATTTATAAAATAGTTCAGTGAGAATCTTCAAGACGAGTCATGAAATATCTTATCCATTCTAAACATTGAGAGTTGTATATTATTGAATAATTGTCACAATTAGTTGCAGTGATCTATTATCAAGCTGCCCAAAAAGTATCAGTTTTGATTACATAATCTTAGGTCTATGTCTAATCATGAATATCCATTATGGTCTACTACAAAAATCAGGCAAAAGGTAGGGGACCCTGCACATGGTTTTATATACCATCGGGTAAAACACACATAGGGAAAAACATTCATCTAACATGACGATGACACAAATAATTTGCAAACTATTGTTACTTTGATAACGTTTGCAGGCGTCAAACTAGTTGCAGAAGTTGTCTTAATAAGACTCCTGCAATAGAGATCATTCTTTGACGCTGGTATCATAATAAATATGGAACTACAGAAATTTATTTTGTGCTTAACTAGTTTGGCCGGTTTGGCAAATATCTTTTGGTAAACGTATACCGCCATGGCGCGGTATTACGTTTAGTCTACTTTTAATAATTGATGTTTGAACAGATAACTGTTTAGAGTACCTTAAAAATATTTCTCCAAATAGGGCTCCAAGTCAATTGGATCAACATTGGGACCGAAACGTTCCACAGGTATTCCATTACGATCAATAATGAATTTAGAGAAGTTCCATTTAATGAAATTGCCAATAGTTCCTGCCTGTGATTTCTTCAGGAATTCCCACAATGGATGAGTATTCTCGCCATTGACATCTACCTTTTCGAAAATATCGAATTGCACATTCTTTTTCTGAGTGAATTGCAGTATTTCTTTGAGAGTGCCTGGTTCTTGTCCACCGAATTGGTTGCATGGGAATGCCAGAATACGAAGACCCTTATCCTGATACTTTTCGTACAGTTCGTTAAGTTGAGTGTAGTGTGTATCGGTGTATCCGCATTGAGAAGCCACGTTGACAATGATCAGTACTTTGCCCCTGTATTTCTTGAGACTCACTTCATTCCCATTAATATCATTCACTGTAAAGTCGTACACTGTGGGTTTGTTAGATTTTGGCGGCTCAGGAAGATCGTCACTGCAAATACACAAAATGTAATTATCATTTAATAGTCCCTAGTTATGTAAAAGAGGATATCAAAGCATTTCATTCTTGTTAGAATGTTATATTTGACGGTAAGTAATCAAACCAGTTTTAGAACGGCCTTGATTATTATCAAATATAACTTTAAGAAAAAAAAAATAGCCCAAAACCCTTTGAAATAGACTTAAGATAGTTACTTGTGTTTGCGGAACTCTCTGAAAGCAGCAACGGCGTCGTGTATATCATTGGCCAGTAGTTGAGGTAGTTCCATAGCGGGGAAGTGTCCGCCGTCAGCCACGTGGTTGGTACGTAAGTAGTTTATGAACTTCGATTGCAGCGCTTGTTCCGGTGTGTAGACCAACACGTTTTTGAACTTTAGACCCCAAGTTGGGACTTTGGTTGGTATGCTGTAAAAGATTGCTTTATAAGTATGATATTGTATACTTAGCTAGTGTGAAAGATTTGCAAAAAATATTGTTTTGTTTACTGCAATGATGAAAGTGATAAAAAGGGATATAATACTAGGGAATATTATGAACAAGTTTATTGAAATTAGATTTTTTGTGTTACGGGATTATATATTTTTGAGACCTAATTTAGAATTTAAAGCCAAATACCAGGTCATAAAACCTACCGATCCAAGCCAACCATTTCGACAGTGTAAACAAAATGGGGACGCATGCTGGTAGTTATAGAGTTCGTTGTCCAGTAAATCATAATATTATCCAGTAGATGGGTCAAGTGATATTTGTTCAGTAATCCTCCATCTTCGGCCTTGCGGTTATAGTTATAGTTAGTCCAAGTTGAGAATTTTTCTAGAATATATGCCGCTAAACCAGCAGGAGAATCGGTCAGTGCAATACCTGAAATGGTTTCAATGTTGTTATTTGAGCATTTTAGTACTTTCGGTCAATGATTCGATTGTTTTTCGTACTTTCAGTATACATGGAGTATATCTCACCAACAGTATCAGACTTAGTACTCTGCAGAAGGTAGTACCCAAACTCCTCAAAATACAGCGTCAGTCGGGTAACAAGTGACATACGGTCGTCCCACCGGAACGTAAATAAAGCCTTAAATTCGTCTGTAAATATAATATTATGTTAGTTTTACTTAACATTATAATCGGCCAAATCTTACACTCAATATAACATTAGCCCCCGTTGCCATATTCATGCCCTGATAGATGAACTGAATGATAGCATTTCTGCACTGTAGATATATTGGCTAAGTACTTTGTCTGGAAATAGTATTAAAAGGTTTTCACTGCTCTCAAATAGTCAGTCCCCATTATAGAGTACCTTAATAAAAGTTAATGCAAAACCCCCCCCCCCCCTTACTGCTGATTTAAGTTCTGGCTACTGCCTTAAAAATTGTTATGCAGAGCAGGAGAGTAATTTGCCAAGTCATTATTTTCAATTCGACACTTAAAACCACAAGGGACCAAAAAGGTCATCACTTATTAGTTTTCAAGCCTCAAATATCTCAAGATCCGAAACAATATAATTTCAAAACATATGTACCCCAGAACACATATAACGGCGTCCATTGGTTGTAAATAGCAATAGGTGGTGTAATATGTAGTCCAAGTACTTCCTCAGGGAATAAAGTAGCCATGACTGAGCCTATGGACTGTCCCAGGTCTTCGCCGTGCACGTAGTAACGTTCGTGGCCGATCCGATGCATTAAGTTGCGAAGTACCACCGATATAGCTATTGGACCCATGATGTCGCGGGTTGTAGCCTGCCAATAAAAATAAATAAATTAACTATAATTATATCATCCTTTTAATCTAACAATATTTGTTATATTGGATAGCTACTGTAAGATAGTATTATTGGAAGATTGTGGATAGTCTCTATTCCAGATGACTAATGAAATGAAATCCTTGTCTAGTAATAACATTGACATCACAATTTCAGTTGGAATATAAACATTTGCATTGCAATAATATGCACTAGCACTTCAGCCCAATGCAAAATTTATCACCGCCATATCACTATAATAACACAATAATATATTTCCAGTCACAATGTCAATAATTTATTTAAATTATTCATTTATCAATAACCTCATTAAAAAAAAATACATTAAAAAAAAAAACATCAAATACCTTAGAGTATCCGAAGCCAGGTAGACTAGGAACAATGATTTCAAAGACAAAATTTTGTTCAGGTTTCATAGCAATAAGGGTTGGAATCATCTCATAGAAATATCGGAATGACGTTGGCCAGCTATGAATCAACAGTAGGGGAATTACCTGTAAATGTATATTAATATTAAAAGTGTTCCAGGGGAAGGGTTTGCTCAGCAATTGGACACACAAACAGGATAAAAAAAAATACTTAGGGAAAATATGCAATCCCCAACAAGACACAGTAGTATATTCATTTGCTTAAAACTTGTATTTCAATACATCTAATGATAAGAATTTTACTGAATTATATAGTTGCAACGACTTGCAATAAAAACTAAATGACTTTCCCAACAACCTAATACTAGTACCATTGTTAATCTCTGCATATAGAATTATATCTCATTGATTTGAAATTAAACTTTATTCAGACAACATTTTATTGTTTTGCAAATGTATCCAAATCTCCAATATTGTCTTTATTAAAATCTTTAGAGTACAAAAGTTGGTTTCAAAGAGTACACTATGAGATTCTTATAAAATTACATCTAGGAAAGTCACCTGTTGGTTTAATCTATGTATATAGTTTTTAAAGTATACTTACTTCCACATCAGAATCAGCCTTAGGTTTCACATGAACATAGTGAATATCTAGACCCTGGATGTTAGTAATGTAGTGGTTATACTTATTGATATATCTCTCCCTCTCCTCAAAGTTATACTTGTTTTGCCAAAAGTCCAATACAGTCGTCATAAAATCAGAGTTTAATCCATACTTGAAACCAGACTTATCTATGGGTGGTGCAAATGGACGCCGATGTAATAATCTTTCTCTGAGATCATTGACTGTCTACAAAAAAAAATAATTTAAAAATAGACCATCGCAATATTATTAAGTCGGAGCATAATTTGTATAAAGTATTTACCATATCAGAAAATTCAACGGAGAATGGCCTTATTGACTCATCAGTTTGCATATCCATTGGGTACGGACCCCACCATTCTTGTAAGTCAATTTCAGGTTTTGGTGGTATCTCGTTTAGTTTGTAAAGACACCAGGCGATTATCAATCCCAGTATCAATATAATACAGAATGCCTTGCTGTCCTAAAAATAGAATAAATTATCTTAATTAAACAAAACACTGGTTGGTGTAAATAAACACTGTAAATAAATTATGACTAACTTGGCCGAGTTTTTGTTCGATCCACGATCCTATTTTGGTTTTCCTCTCGGGAAGCTTAGTATTAGTGCTCATCTTGAAGCTGCAAATAAAATGTTAAATGGAAATAAAAAAAAAACCGGCTACTTTATACTTTGTATAAAGACATCGCCGGGAAGAATAGAATATATTCGCTGTCCGTCATTTACTTATTCACTAGAGCTTAGACTAATGCTTAGAGTCGATCTTACCTGGTTAATTGAGCATCATTTGTTCACTAACACAGATTTAGTTCACCGGCACCCGGCGAGCGAGCCGTTTCCAGCTTTGACAACTGAATGAGGTGACATGACAGAATTGACAGACCAAATCAATAACCACTTTGGTACGCTAGGGATGTTGTAAACCGTTATCGATATTATATTTTTACTTACTTGCTAATATCTCATTATAAGAAATATATACTTTAAGCTTGAGAGGAACAGCCGCTTATTTAAATTTTGACCGGAATGTATTTTTTTTAAATATAAGATAAACTAGTCGTTTTACAACTTGTTTTGTCGCGGAACTTTTAATAACGTAACAAATGGCGGCAACTTTATTACAGACCAGTTCATTACCTATAATAAATATGGATCAAACAATTATTTTGTTACCTGTAACCTTTGTAAGATTCGAACCACTAAGCCCATAATTTTATTCTCGTGTGATCACCATAACAACTACACTACGATCGTCGTCCCAAGCCGTTTCAAGTTAAATATTTTAATATCACGATCTCTTTATAAATAAGTTTATTTTTGGGTTATTACATTATCAATGTTAATCTAGCTATAGGTAAAACGAGTGTTAAAGTTAAAAAAGTTAGTTACCTAACCCGCGTTTGTGTGTTATTACTGGGATGGTTTACCTAATGATGGAGCTCGATAATGGATCTAGGTAACTGGTATGAAAAATAAGAAAACCTTTAACCCCATGTCTAACGTATTAAAAAAGAAAAAGAAACAAATTTAATTTCTTAGACCGTCCAAGACCTGCAATAATATTGTTTTTTTTAATAAGATCAAATTGATGAAATTGAATACTGCACTATTTTACTGTAAACTCTAAACGGTCATTAATATTGTGAAATAGATACGCTATACTTTGCGAGCTTACATCTGTTGAGGTTCTGTGTTACAAATAGTAGGTATAAGGTGTTAGGAGTAGGACAGAAAATAGATATACTTACAAGCTGTATTGCACTTTATCACCGGTTCTTTCACCTACCGACTAACTTATCAAGTGGATTAATGACGAATATCTTCAGTCTGCCTCTAAGGCGCGGTTGGTAGTGTATCCGTCTGCAGCTCATGACGTCTTCTGTTCAATTCCCGGGTCAGGCAAAGTAATGTTTTCTAATTTATATAAGAATAAGAACGGTACCTAACTATATGACAACAGGCTCGCCTCCTATTACATGGGAGAGGACTAACGTTGTGAATGGTGAAACATGGGTGCTATTATACCTCTGCCTACATCTTCGAGTATAACAGGCGTGTTATCAGGTATGTATTTCTTCGCATAGTTGTTGTTACTTTACATATTTTATGAGATGCTACCCGACATTTATCCAGGAGTCGTGAAACTGGCTCTAATTCGCTACATTTTGTCCACCGATACTGTTTGATTACCTACTTTACATGCCGTTTACTTTTGAAACGTTTCCCGAGTAGGTATAATTTATGGAAAGCATGATATTCTGATTTAGGGGACGCGGGCCATCCAAAAGTTGATTTGGTTCGCTTCTACGCCGTGAATTGGCCATTGCATGTAGCGGGAGTGGATAAACAGCTTTTTAAAAATAATATTATTTTAGATATCCTAGATTTCTAGAAAATGACATTGGCCAACTCTAGCGTGACTTGCACAAGCAGACGCATTCAAATTTACATTCACAGCGCATCCCAAAGCGCATAGGTTGCAGTCATGCGCTGTAGCCGCGTAACATTTAAGTTATGGCTATTCAATTTATTTATGTATGTCCTAGATTACAATCGATACCCTAGTTCCCAGGATGTTCGAGAGCTATCTACGACTGCGCCGACAGCACCAGCATCCGCGTACTTTACGTGTACTTCCACCATTGTATTTATTGCTAGGTTATATGTTTATAGAATTGCAGCGCGAGATACGAAACAAGCGAGGCCATGATTTGGACCTTTATTTAAAGTTTAAATATTGTTTTATCCGGTTCATTGTGAAGCTTCAAATTTTTTTGCAAAAATGCATCACGTTCGTTTTCTTATACCTACTTACGAGTATAATGTATGGCTCTGAGTGTTGGGCAATGAAAAAGACAGTTGAAACAAAAGAATGTGCGATATTTGGAAGTTAGCCAGCTACAGAAAAAATGCAGAGCATTATGGTTATTATGGTATATGGTATGGTATATATATGGTGGGAAGAAAGCAAGATGACGATTTATTAGTATGAACGTAAACCGCAATGTGTCATAAGGGCATAAAAGAAAACTGAAAAAACATGATTAGGTATTTATGCACATGATAGTAGATGCAGAGCGTAAGAAGATAACATGTTGTGTTGTCCCATGGGATGAGGGCAAGCAAATACGACGTTTATTAAACTTACATTTCATACTGAAAAACGTTTTGAGGTTTCGATTACCTAAACAATTAAAACATGACCTCAGTGCCCGTTCAGAAGTTTGGTTTAATTAGAAAAAAAATATGCAACTATTCTTATTTATTCTTTTACTTACAGTAACCTGCGTAGGACTATCTACATAATATGTTATTAATCGTTTTACAGATATCTCAGCAATACTAATGGGTTTGTGAGGACCTCTTCTGTTGTTGTTGTATGTGTGTATTTTTAGGTACCTAGTTAAGGTTTTACTCGTAAATTCGTCTACCCGCACTTACCTTGGCTTAAAGTAGTACAGTATTTACATTTTTGAAGTTCTTACTTGACTTCATTTGTGTTGAAATATAAGGGATTTTAAGTCAGGCTGCGTGTGCCATTAAAAAAATTATATAAGCGGATTCTGTTGTCAGGGCCTGTAGTTACTCTGGCTTTTTATAGCGCCCTAATAAATAAGGGAAATCGTTCTTAATATGTTTGAAAAATATTCGTCTAAAGTAGTCAGGTCAAAATTTCAACTCGGTGCACTTCCCAATTTTTTTCACACACTTTTGTTTCACTAGCGCCATATTCAAGGGGATTAGAAATTGTTAACAGCTGGACGCTTTTCCAAAGATGACCTCTATGAAATCGTTTTTCTTAATTGTATGTTCATCTTTTAACATTCTGAGCGTTACGAGATATATTCCGCCCATAATCTTGTATTACTATGCTTGAGTACGAGTCATTTAAAATTGAAATTACAAAATAGCAGCAACCTTTATTTAAAAAGCAATCTCATCATCACGATCCATTCTGAAAACATCAGCATAATATGCGAAAATAATGAAGAAATTATTGACGTGTGAAACGAAATAAATCCGAATGAGAACGAATGAATGGAAACTGTCACAATGGCGGCCGCAAGCCCGCGTTAATTGAACTTGCGGGGCCAATATGAATGCTCGACTTTTTATTTTTTCACTCAACCGCTGCTGGATATGCAGTGATTGAGGGCTGCGAGTTTTAATTACGGGTTTTTAATTTATGTGGGAATTTTTAAAACTTTAAAAATATATTTAATTTTTATATGATTTCTCTATGACGGTAAGTTTGTTAGTGTTAGGTAGTGATGGTATAGTATAATTATTAAATAAGGTATGCTGAGTGTTCAAATCCTTGGCTGCTAAGGAAAACTGGTTAATAGTGCTAAGGTAGGTAGTGTGGATGACGATTGGTACGTTAGATAAATTGAAGTGGAGTCAAATAATATGTTTACTGTTTATTTGTTATAGAAACACTCATAATGATTCTGATTATGAAATTTCAAAGTAGACAATCATGCACCAAAGTATTGCAGGAACCGAAGAGAAGTTGTTTAACTTTTCCGGTAGAGGCGCTGTCTAGATGCTTATTCATTTATTTGGAAACCGAACTGTATATTTCCGTATGTGCTAAAAGCAGCATCAACCATGCCAGCATGCAAGTTATTTATCTTGAATATTTATTTAACTGTTACATTTAATAGTCGAGGCGTCAACCCTAGTGAACACCCACCACGCTTCCAAAGCGCTATCACGGCTCTCAGCCCTGTCAACGTTTTCCCATTTTTCCCGCCCACACATACGAATACTCAAAACATATGACCTCCCAACTCACGCATTCAAAAATAACCTTTAACTTTGACACTAAAAGTTATAATTCCAGTTCTTTGTTTTCGGTACTTACGTCGTTTATATCCGAGGGTGGTTTAGCGATGCGGTTTTTCGAATGAAAATCTCTTTCGGTGGAATTGACATCCGAATTTAATATCGGTTTTAGCGTTGTTAATAATATTATTGAATATGAACAGTTCGATAGTGTGTGGTTACTGTGTAAAGCGAGATAATGAATGTAGATAATATTTTAAGTGCACTCATGATTGATTTTATGCGAGTACTTTTGTATTCGTACCTATTGAATGGAAGTTTTTGTTGCAGGTATAATTCAATATTTTATAATTAGATTACTGTATAGTAAGTACATGCTAGTAATAGGTACAATAAAAATGAAATGGTTAATTTGTATATTGCTAAATAAGTTACTAAGCATGTGTATACGTAGGTAAGAGATTTGTTGCTATTTTAAATTATCAGGCGCGTCTTATTAAACCGCAACCAAAGGCAGTGATGTTAATAATCCTTCCATTATTTTAAAGTAATACGATTATAATAAATCATAACGTGCTATTGAAGCAACCATCACAAAAAAACATAATCGGGTTCATATTTTTGATGAATATTTTCAGTAATAGGTAAGCAAAGGTATAGGTTTTCTGGAACTCTACTTAGTCGAAATTTAGGTACTTAGTAAGCGCTACATAGTATTCCTCTGGGAAGTAAACTGTGAGTGAAGGGTGACAGGGCCAGTTATCTGCCGGTCGCACTGCCCTCGTCTTACCGCGCCACTGAAATTGGGTACACCTATATAATTACCAAAATAACACTAACTTGAAGAATATGTTTAATTAAAAAATTGCAATGTTGTTTTAAATTAAGTTACCTCGCCAAACGGTGACGAAAGAAATAAAGAAAATGACAGGACTTTAGGTATGTATCGGCGATTTAGCTGTTTAATTCTCTCATATTACTGCGTTGGTTTACAAATCTGGAGCACCGCATTTGTTGTCAAAAGTGTTTTACGCTTCATACGTCTTCAACAAAACAGTAACAGTCTTTAGTAACCTTCCAAATTAACGTTATAATCAACGTCCAATCTGCCTCACTCAAGCCTCTATTAACTCTCACAGCCAGTTCATCTCTCAAACACGAACAGACTATGATCCATTCTCGACAATGTCCCGCAAACGTGACGCCTTCAAACCGTACCTTAAACGTTCTAACAAACTTATCGTCACGTGACAGCGAATCCCTTGATTATATACTCACAAAATTATTTCTACAACCAAAAACTGGAATTTTGACTTCTATTTGTATCGCAATAGAGTGGAAAGTGGTTTGTGTTTTTGCAAAAGGAAGTGTATTGTTAAGTTTGTAGAAGATGTATAAGGGGAGGTTTTAAGTGGGGTGCGATAAAGTCACAGGTCGAGGCTTAGCGGTTACGAGTCGCGCTTGACGCTCCGCTTCAGAGGGATGGGGATTTTGGCGTTATTGGCTCTACTGCTAGGGTTGTGCTAGAATTAAGACAAGATTTTGCAGAACATAAGCAATTTTTCCTCTACGAAAGTAAATGTAATCTATTTGTGCCATAGAATAGAGAGGAAAAATACCACAGCTTCTCTTAAACGTACGTAAAATGCGAGATATTAACAGTCCTTCGTCTTGGCAGAATCTCTTGAACTGAGGGAGGCAATGGGCTTTGAGTTCATTTCACTGGCCAACTGCGGTTTAGGTATTTTACTTCAAGAACTTAAGTATTTCGAGCCCTTCAAGGAACAAAGGGTTTCGTTATTGTTTTTTTTGGCGTCATATAAGGGACTAAGTATTTCTAACACACCTATTTGCGTAACATCGAAAAGTAATCAGTCAAAATCATATGAACCAATTTAATAATATCAACAATATCTAAACGCAAATCCAACAAACTAGGTCGAACCAATTGTCTCAACGATCACTTGAAACATTATCATATAAAAAGTCGTTGCCAGTAAGTGGTATGCGTAAGACACATCAAGTGGCACGCAATGATCAAAGATGTCCACGAGTCTACGTAAGTTCACGTAACTTGTACACGTAAGTCATCATCCGTAATATGAAATAAAAGCATCACATTGTTACATGTGACACGTAATCGCGGATATTCTGAACTAACAGAAGAACCAGTTATATTTATGGATGGACTATTTGATAGATAAATGTAGGGTAACACAGAGGTGATGACGGGTAAGGGCGGGTATGAGAGTCTACAAAGTTGAGTTCATTAATTTATTTTTCATTGAACATCAATCTAGTACCTAGGTACTGAAAGTTTTTTACTTTGACTCGAATTTAGAAGGTTTCCGTCATGAAGCTCGAAACATGCGTAAAAGATGCTGAAGAAATAAAACAAAAATGAGGATCTAAACTTCTAAATAAATTACCAGAGAACTTTGATCTGCTATACTACAGTCCGAGTGACAGTCAGTGGGAGAAACTTGAAAAACTGCCTAAATGAAGTCACAATGAGTAAAAAAACTTGAATTTTTGCGTGAAACTACAGAATCAGCACTAGTGACTGTCATCAAAAGTAATTAATCATGGGAATTTCTTACTTTTTAGATGTACAATGATACAATGTGTACGAAATGTTTACAGTCATTCTTGTTAATTAAATGGGCGTGGGTATGTGTAATAATGGAGTCAAGATAACTATGTTACTATTAAAGATAGTAGTGAAGATGAGAAAAAAATGTTTTAGATGAAATTTTTTCAAGCTTTATCCTTATGTTTCAGATAAATTTGCCGTTCCGCGCGGCTTTCTGCAGGGTAAATTAGGAGGCAGCATGACTAATTTCAGCTCTCCAACTGTCTTCTAGTGTGAAAGAATTACTAATAAACACATATTTATTCTTCATATACGCTTTTATTGCAGATATATTCGTCTACATACAACCATCAAATTAGGCATTGTTCCCAAAGGGTTATGCAGAGATGAAAAAACGTCACTTGGTATTATCCTTACTTTCCCTTGCTTCATTGAAATCCATTCATTCATATATTCGTCTAATTGTAATAAAACGTGGTTAAAAGTACATAAACCGACTTTATAATCAGCAAATAAGACTAGTTTCTTACGAAAATGTAAATTAGATGCTTAGCTTAATATTTCATTACTTGATGAGTTTAGTAATATGCCATATATTACTTGCATGTCTGCATTTACGTCCTACGCTTCGCAGGTATGCATGAAGGCCGTTTCAAATAGACTTACAGTTACATTTCAAAAATACACTCAGCTAGATTTCGAAAATGTTGTCTGTAATTTTAAGCAGCATATTTATCAATATCATAATATTATTAAAAAAAATGATAATATGCTAATTCAAATATTGCTATTAACCTTTCATAAATAATATTCTAAAGTGCAAAACCTGTTTAAAGCAGACACGCCCACATAAAATATTTTGAATATTTTTGATTTAGAATACCTACTGTTATGATAGTAAGTTAGTCAAGATTATCGAAACAAGATTTCCAGTTTTGTGTGACTTAATATCGGACTCAAGGCATAAACCTTCCCTCATTCCGGGAGGAAATCCTTGCTCAGAAGTGGGACATTGATGTGTAAAAATTATTTCTCTAATATTCTTGAAAGTAAAAGTTATGAAAACATTAGCCCTACAGTCAGCCAATGACAAAAGTAGTACGTGCATGCCACAAAATAAACAAAAACATCATCTTACACAAATAGTAACTGAAATTCGACAACCCTATTGCATCTCGTTACGTAGCAAGCCTCTCCACGGAGTCATCAGATAAGAGACGGGCGCTCAAGTTTAATTGAATTTCCTCGCAAAGTTTCCGGCGTGCCACCCCTGGCCGGCGCGCGCCCTGATTGGAGCGGCGTCGACCGCGCTCAAAGACATTGTTCCCCGGTCCGTAGCTAGGGCTGTGCCTATGTACTGATCACCGATATACATGAATGGTTAGTGCGCTATTGTTTGATGTATGTATTGAAAAGTTGTGTGATTTATTATGAATGGGCAAACTTTTGATTGGCTAATGAACACATATGATTATTCTTATACATTTAATACTTATAGTAAGTAAACAATTACTAATACCCAGGGTTTGTGTATGTTTTAGAAGTGAAAAGTATAAATTAGTATTTAACTACACGTTTGGCACAGCGGTTAACGTGGTTCTGTAGCCGCGTATGGGGTTCGAATCCCACCCAGAACAAATGTGTGATGCACAAGATTATCTGTTTTGAGGTTAGTTGTAAATGTTAGATGCATGAGTACGTTTATTGGCTTATTTGAATCTGGTTATAATTGTAGTAGCTCTACTTAGTTTGGATTCGTTTACTTATTTAGTAAGTATAACTTCTTTGCATTATAAAAATAGAAGTTTGGTCTCAACACTCAATGCTACTTCGCAAAGGGGACACAAGTTAAAACCGAGGGAATTTTAATAAACTTATTGTGAACTAGCCTGACAATGTTATCTACATCAACAAAACACCAATTATAAACGATGAGCATTAACTATCCTACGATTAATGCACAATTTGTGCAAAATGCGTGTATTTTATTAATTATTTTAAGCACTATATCTTTGGACATTGTGGTCAGCCACCATGACGAGGAATCTTTGCATCATCGTCTACCAACTTACGAGCATCTGACTTAAAATATTCTTAAAATGATTTTGTACTTTATTGCTATAGTAATAAGAGTTGTGTAATTGTTTGTTGGTGGTAAAATATTTGTCCAAGGTTGATATATGATGCCATCCCAAGTTAGTTCCACTTTTGCTCAGATGTGGGCCGACGGAAGTGTTAGATGTTACGCGTATGAAAAAAGATAATAAAACTATTTCGACTTGAGTTGGTTAATTCGAAGGGAAATGCCATTGTTTTGCTGATGTTATTGTTTTTTATTGTCACGAATTTGTGGCATGCTTATTTACGGTAGACATTTTGTTTGTTTTGAGAGATTAAGATGTAGCTATTTTCGTAAAATGTTTAAATCAAGATGAAACTGGTTTTTATTTAAGATTTTGTGTTAAATGTACCCAATTACTAGGTTTTTGTATTTCTGACGACTTTTGAACTCATTTAATCCGAATTTGATATTTAAGTTTTAAAATAGTAACTCGGAAACCACGCTGTTGTAACGTTTTTAGAATGTTAGAAAAAGCAATAAAGACACAGATATATAAACATACAGATATTCTCGAAATATTGGATTGAATTCGTTGCCTAAGATATTACCTCCATTCATTCCAGCCTTACTTATAGTCTAAAAAACATAACAAATCACACAAAAAATCACTTACAAAGTTAATCTGTAAGTTAACGAAGCGTACCGTAGTAACGGCGTACGTTCCATTTATTCTAATTACGCTGTTAAGTAAGCCGAGATCAATTAAACACGTAATAGTAATACGCACCAACGACTTTCATAACCTAATAAGTTAAATCAAATTCTTAGATTATGGTGGACCTACTGTGCGATCACTATACTTTGATTGTGTTTTGTTGAACGAAAACCCCAGCATAAAGATTTTTGACTAACTTTTACGCTTAAAGAATGGTTTTCAATGGAATGCAGCAGATTTTTTTTATGTTTAACTCGCTTCTGACTGCAATATCGGCGCATGAAAAGGTTTCCCGGGGTAAAAGTCATTTAACGTGGTGGTAATCCAGGCTATAAAATATATTGTGCTAAATTTCACCAAGATCCGTTCAGTAGTTTTTACGTGAAAGACGAATAAATAGAATTAAGTCTAATATTAAAAGAAAGTAGGATTAGGACTTTTCTGTGGTCCGTGGGTAAATGCAATTGTTGATCACGATTCCAAGTATACTAAGTCCTATTGGGGTTTTTTTTAATACCGGTTAGAATTTTAGATTTTCGTTAAAGCCGAATGTTGCAATAAATGTGAACGCGTTGAACTCTTAATAAGGCTAAACATATTCTTCGACGATTTAAGGTACGGATCGTCTATAATGGAAAGTTGGGTTAAAAAAAATTGGCTTTGTGGGGTATTTAATATTTTTCTAGAAGTAGAAATTATTGCCTATTTTGAAACTACAGCATCACGCCTTTGAAACTGTTAATTGATGGAAATGTTGATAATTTTGTATGCTAAACTTAAACAAACATTTTCTTTCTTTTGCAATTTGTCTTTTGGCTTTAATTTGGCATTAATATTATAAAACTATGAACGCATTGCAGATTTTAATTGCTACATCTAATTGACTTCAATTAATATAATGGCGTTAGGGGGCGAACATGATGATTACATTTTCTATGTAAATTATACACCAGATATTGTTTCTCTTGTTAAGTAATGCATGGGATATACAAAAATAAGTGCACACTCACTTTCTACATACATAATAGTAATTGAACGGCGAATTTAGAGCGCGCGTAAAAGTCTTTGTCTTACCAAACTTTCGATTTGGCGACCATAATTATATTTTAATTGTACCGCGCAATAGATGCGGTGTTCGTTATAAAATATACAGGAATTTACGCATAATATTATGATCATTATCGTAATAATGAAATGAAGAAATGTTCGTATTGTTGCTGAATGTATTACACGAACGCATTTTTGGAATAATTTTAAAAGATTGCAAGCGTATTTTTGCAAATGCGCGGTTTACTCATTTTTAATTATCTATTCGCCAATTACTTAATGTAATTTCTGTTCTATTTTTATAACTTCACGCTTGTTTCCTCATTGAGACAGTGAATTATTTTCTAGACACCCAGATTTCTTAAATATTTTTTTTTATTATAATTTATTGTACGTTTCTAAATTTCATTTCTATGTAGATATCTTTATGTTCTTGCTATAGCACAATTAATACATCATGGTTAATTTGTTAGTCTATCCTAGTAAGTGAATGATAATGAAGAATAATTATGTTGAAACAGATTATCAAAGCATTAAAATTCAAAAGAAACAAATATGATTTGGGACATTAACAACACAAGCCTAGTCTAATACAAACAGCCTATCATAAAGTATGTTGAACGCAGTGGTGATATAGAATCAGTTAAGAGACAGGTACATCCATCTGCGTTAGTTCCGTCCACTGCCGGAATCGACGCGTGCGCACTTTCTACTGGGCCTATCATTAAATAATACTCATTCGAGGTAAACGTGTGCAGCCTAAACAAAAATAGTGAAGGTATTCACTATACTTCTATCCCACCAGTAGTTAGTAGCGTTGATTGTTCTTCTTGGTATTTTTCATTCGTAAAAGGAAAATTAATGCACCACACACACTGCTTGTCACCTCCCGTAGTGAGGGAAGAGTTAGGCCTTGAATCCACCACGCTGGCCAAGTGCGGGGACTTTGCACATTTTTAAGAACTGTTTTAAAGAACTCTCAGGCACGCAAGGTAGCTCGATGCTTTCCTACACCGTTGGAACAAGTGAAAAATATCTATACATTTCTGATGCACACATAAATTCGAAAAGTCATTGGAGTGTTGCCTTGGGTAAGAACCCTGGGCCACTTGCGTGAGAGGTGCAACTTCAACCAATCGGCTATCATTGCTCTTACTGCTCTTTAAATAACTATGTAGCATGTTATTCAACTAGAGACGCATTAAAATTGATCGAATGAGTTATATCCGCCAATTACGGATAAATAATTTACTTTAATTGATTTCCGAAAATACACAGATGGAGCACGTGGCTGTGTTATGTAACAACACGTGACTGATGTATTTGCTTGATTTGATTTGTATTTGCTTCAGTATCGTGCATGTAATTGTTTTAGTTTCGTGTATTTGTGTTTTGCTGTCTATCCCTATGAAATGTAGTATTACTATAGGTGTTGGAGTTCGAATCCAAAGATTTTTCTTGTAAGATTAGTTCATTCTTTACACTCAAAGGGCACGGGTTTTCTCCCCGAAATGAGTAGCTTTGAATGCAACACGCTGGCCGTGAACGGATTGGAGCCTAGTTTCCGCAGTTAGTCCTTTAGTTAAGAAAGTGACATTTGTTTTTTATACATATATAATTCCGAAGAGTTATCTGGTTTTGGGTGTGAATCCTTGGTTTCTTGTGTGATGGGTGAATAATTTATCAATTTGGTTAGCTTATTGATTTATAGGTAAAATTTCGACCCCTGTGGTTGAAAAAATTACAAAATTACAATTACTTTAAAATTTTGGGTATTGCAACAACGTTTTGTACTTGCGATTGTTTAATCGCACCACAATTTAGTGAACGTACAATTCGATTACCTTATTAGGTATTCAGATTAGTCGCAGCAGATAAATTAGGCTTAGCACCAGTCGACAGGTATTTTCTAAAGAAGATCCTATCAATTATGGTAAAATCCAGTTTTAGGAGCCTGTGTCGTTGAAGGAGAACCGATATTTCTTGTTACTACTATTTCAATAAATATGCATCACTGTTTGTTGGTTTTAGCTAGATAATATCTTAGAATTATTTGGTTAATGATTCAAAATTAATAGCGAAGAAAAACGACTTATAGAGTCAAAAATTGGGCGATAATTTGATAGACAAAATAAACGCCCAAATATTATTATTTGATGTGATAAAATGGTACGAAACCCTTATCTCCCAATCACAAACACCATCTTAACCACTTTTGCTCATGATTGATGGCTGCAATAATCTTCACATTAGTGCGAATTTTTGGCCAACTTATATTGGTGTCAAACATTTGACAGTGGCCCAGTTTGTGATGTTTGCACCAACTTCGGCACCGTTTCTTCGTGCATAACTTGGACATGTTATTGACGCCAGACATGCTTTGACCATCCGTGGTTATAGAAAGTAGAAATGTTTTAGCACTAACAATTTGAGTCGGTTGAATCTTCGCGTTTTATTTTATTTAAGTACATTTTAGCGGTTTGTAGACTTGTAGGTACTTGATAGTATTTTCGAAAATAGTTTGTAGTTAGCTGAAAAATCTTTGTATTATTTCTTCTAGGAAAAGCTGATCGCGTAAAGGGTTAAATACCCTTTCTGATATTTACGAGTTCAAAAAGCATGTCAGTATGAATTGTGGCCAGAACATTTATGAGTTAAAGTGAGATAAAATGTTATTCACTTTTAGGATGACGATAATGATAATTTCCTTTTTTTCCATTTTCTGCAGAAATTTTGTGAGTAACATCTAGGTACGTTCACTATAACGAGCTGCTATTATAAAGAAGACTCGCTCGCATTTTCACTTGTCAAGGAAGAGTAGCCTACTTTTAAAGTTATCAATCTATTCAGTTTCACAGCCTACCGTAAACTGATGTAATAATTACACGTGAATTCAGGAAGATCTATGAAATCAGTGATTTACGATAAGCCGCCGGAGCGTAGATGCGCAGTAATAACTCGTTGCGCATTCTACATTACTGCTTAAGAATTTAAAGCGAACAATATGTGGAGCTGTTTTATTATCTCATTCGTAATAAGGCAGAAGTTTATTACTTTGAGTAATAAATTAAAGTAATTACTGCTTGCCTCTGTAAAATAAATCCACAATCATTATAATTACTAAATCAAAAGGTTTTCAAAGCCTCTGCCGGTCCTATATCAAAACCACATAGCCTAGTCGCTTGGTCAATGTTCAAACATACATACAATGACATACATACATAATATCACCCAAAGGTTTAGGACGAGGTAAACGAAATACACCCACCTCTTGCCGTTAATAATGTAGGTCCCACGTTATACGAGCAAATCTGTTGCCATATCGGTATATGGCAACAGATTTGCCGTTCCCGGTGGAACGACAGGCACGTAACCAAACTGAGCTAATATCGAAAATATTTTGACATAAATAAGAAAATATCGAAATCGTAATCAACAAATGGATAAATTACTAACCGTGCTACAAAGGTCATTTCAGATTTTTAAAGTGGCAGCTCCATGTCCCTACAGACAGTAATTTTAAATGCAAATGTTAAACACATGACACTAAAGAGACAAGATCAAAAGATATCGTGCTACCGATCTTGCACGCAGTATATTTGTTTATCAAAAACAACTTTCGTAAGTGATATAAGTTTCTGTTAACAAGTAATTAAGGATTATCGGAACATGGCAAAATTATATGATCATCGTTTTGACCTAGCTCGGTCATGTATAAATTCGCATTTGTATAAATTACGATTGGCATATGTTATAGGTCAGTCTGCGAATTTTCTAAATCTTTTTTTACCCACTGTTTGGCAAAAAAAAACCAAGGTTCTTCTCCCAATTTGAGGGAGAGTTCAGAAAATGAGTCCATATCTACACGCTGGTCTGGTTGTGCGGGTTGGAGACCTTTTGCAAGCACTCAAGAAAATGCATGCAAGGATTCAACACGATGTTTTCCACCACTGTTGGAACAAGTGTTAATTATTTCTAATACGCACATAATTCGACGTTCGTGAGAGGTGACAACTTACGCCACTCGGCTATCGCTGCTTATTTTTATCTTAAGGCCATAAAAGAAATAACTTTCAAAAGAATATCAAAGTAATAATCATAATAGTCGGCAAATAAAGAAAGGCACTTGTCAATAATTATATTTGATTTATCTATAATAACTGAATAATTTGTTTGTTCTCATTTCATAATTTAATCGTAAAACCAATTACTTGCTTTTAAAAAACAATTATAATTTCATGATGTTGAATACTTGTGAGTCAAGATGCATAACGTTGATATTGTGTTAGATCACTAACGTTTTATGATAATTGCTTATTTTAAATATTATCTACTGTAATTTAACTTCACACTGTTTTTTTTAAACCTTAAGTTTCTTGTAACATCTTATTTGCTTTGTGATGTCTATAATAAATCTGTTTAAAACGACATTATTACAAAGTTCTTTTAGGTTGAATGATAATATAATAATTGTAGATGTTCCAGCTCTGACGACGAAAAATTATTGTGTTTCTGATTTTTTTTCACCTATTCGATTTTCAAAGTAATACTAATATTATAAATGCGAAAGTTTGTAAAGACTAATGTATGTTTTACTTTTTCAGGCGAACACTACTGAACGGATTTTCATGAAATTCGGTACACATATAGTTTATAACCTTGATTAACATACAGGATACTTTTATCACGGGGAATCTCTTCACGTGGGAGAAGTCGCGGGCAGAAGCTAACATTCATATGTATTTACTATCGCTTTTAATACTGCCCGTTATATTCAAAATATATATAACAACTACTATTAAACTAGAGGCAACTGTAACTTCTAGTGTTGTAACTCTTAACTTTAGTGAAATATGCTTCTTCATTATGTTTAATTTTAATAAAATATGCGTCTTTGCAAAAATATGTTCCACTTTTACGTTACGTAAGTATTCTGAGTTATTCGGCCGGCTACATAACTGTGTTCAAGAACTGACTGTTAATTCACTCGCTCGCCAATTTTATACCTAATTAATATTAATAATGATTGTGTTTGGTCTTGTACCGCCCTACAAGAATTACGGGAAATGAGTAGCATATGAATATTGAATGACCCAAATACAACAATCTTTGCAAATCGTTTGTTATGTCAAATGTATGGACTTGTTGTATAACTGAGACCATGTTAGATAAGTAAGTATGTATATTATATTGACGTGTATTGTAAATATTAGTTTTAGTTAGTATAAAGCTACTGATCGGAGAATACTGCGATGAAACCGCGTTGAGGAATGAATGGAAATAAGGAGAGTTGGTAATTTTGTATGATTGATGTGGAGATTTCTTTACTCGTCTATAAAAAAGTTTGACAAAATAAGTGGTATAATAAATTTTATTTGTGATAGCTTTATTTATACGAAATATAACGAAGCATCTCTCTACATTTTTTGTCCTTTGCTTATGTAGTGAATAATTGTATAGACTCTAATTGTTATAATTGAAATTGCTAATTTCCGGTAAAACACTAACCAATATAATTTCCAACAATTATTCAATTAAATGCTCTACATAACTTTATTATATTGCTAAGGTTGAGTACCCTTTAGTTGTATGAAGATTATTATCATATAATATTAATTTGCACAGCATTCTACCTTCCTTATTAAACCTAACAGTCTGATTTATTGCGAAACTCAACAAACTGATCTATTTTAATTAATAAAAAGGATAAAATCTCCATAATATTTACTTAAATACCGTTTCCAAGCAAAATAGTAAGCCGGAATTTAAAATTGGGTTCTTTATCTTAAAAACTTCCACTTTTACCAAAACTGTGTGTACAATTATGTCGTGAGTAAGCTCATTTAAATAAGAAACGTCTTTGTAAGAATCGTAATAATAAATTAATTCTGATTATCACGTGACACATCGTTTTAGGTAATCATTAATCTTATATATAAATGAAAATGTACTTATCACGGAAATGTATGTATGCGCCTAACTTATTTGAACAACTAATACCAATACCAAATAAGATAATTATTTGTGTTCTTTTTATATGTTTGGAAATGTCAGGACAAAGTTTGTAAGGGATCGATGGGATCAAAATTCCCATTGGCATGGAATCAACGAGATAAAATTGCATTATACCCGGACGAAGTCAGGCCGGACTGCTAGTTTTAAATAAACTTCTTTGTGACGTAAATGTAAATATATTTAAAGGTTGAACGGCTTCTTGTATTATTATATCACTCGATTCTTTAATTAATATGTTATGTGTATTGATTTAATTATTATCTGCTCGTAAGGGAACAGTGTAATATGATCTTGACAGTTCTTTATAAATAAAAGATTGCGACTTTTATTGATAAGCCTCGGTTTCACCACTTTTGAATAAATATCGGTTCAGTTCAATAAGTATCAGATTGAATTTATAGTTTTTATACATTTGCTTTCACTTTATCCAACGGTTAGGTTATCCAACACTTATCTATAAACAGAAAAACTGGAGATATAAAAATCTGCGGACATGGAAATTGGTAAGTGGAACACCATCGCGACGTGTATTCAACAAACCATATTTTCAAAAAACATCTCCAGTTTGCCTTTATTTATCTTAAACTTTATATACACAGCTGTATAAAGGCGGACTGAATGCCAGGGACATTTTCTGCGAGTCTACCTTGGGGTGATGCAGAGATTGTTGTGAAGGTGTGAGTTGAGAAAGGGTGTACAAATAAATAATAGATGTAGACAATATGAGTGTAAATAAATAATTATATTAACTAAGTATTACCAATAGGTATATTTAAAAAAATGTGAATTCATATAAACTCGTTTATAATGCATATATTAGGCAAAGTCGTAATAGACTTGTGTTAAATAAAACAATCAATATGAATGTTGCGTTGTTGAATGATTACACAAAGTTATTAGCAATGAAAGGTTGATCGGACCTTGTAATTACTTGCACAACATCTAGGTTTAGAGTTAGTCTGATTATAGCTCTTTGATCATTTATTACTTATATTTAGGAGGCATTGATGCTATCTGTGTTTAAGAAGCTTTGTTGTGTAATGTTATAAAGTCAGTGTGTGGGTGGTTACTAAGTATCTAATATAATCTAGAATTAATCTTCTCCAGTCAGCTTTTCGGTCATAAATATTGACGTGTAGGAGTTTTAAATCAGTCTAGAATCTGTATCTTTTAAATGTAAAATTAGTATGTTTCGTGTCACCAAGAGTTAAAATCAGAATTTGATTGGTCTACGAACCTTTATGTAAAAAAGCCACGAAGAAATAAGTGTTTAAAAAGAGAGCAAGCAATAAGCAATTCAACTTGTAACCGATTTTTATTATAAGGCACCTAGGTCAAATATTTCCAGCCGAAAATATGGCCACATTCCATTTTAACCAACACTACACGACTAGCAGGGTGCTGGATGAGCTGACAGGTACGCCGTTCGGATACATGAGATTCTAGCAAAAATTTTACGTTACAATGTTTCGTGTTTAATGCATTTTGTATACGCATAAAAATCTACCAACTAATATAAAGATTCACACCAGTAGTGTCGACTGTAGTCCTCATTCCTAGCACCTGCGATCCCGATGACCTCACAGAAGATTAAATCCTTTAGTCTCAGTAATCACACACTTCCCACGAGATTAGCGAAAGGTTATCCATTCACATCGTCACCTCATCATGCGTACTTTTAAACCAACGTAACAAATACTAAGCCACATTTCCCGTTACTTTACTGAAGGTAATTTTCTCACAATAATCTTGCAGGTATTAGACTTTTCAATCTAATTGCATATAGAAAAATTCCAATGCCTACTTTAATCCGATGGTAATAAAGATAGCGCGTAGTTTTTGTATGGCATTCATAAAGGATTGTTTCAAAGTACTGAATTTTATAGGTTTTCTTGCTGTAGCGTTGCTCTAGATAATTCTACAGATGTTTATCTCAGACTGAAAGGTATGCTGATAAATGCCTAGATAGTGCGAACCACAGAGCAAATAATTAGGCTACGACTAATGTGCTACAGTGTATTAAGGAATCAAGCAGTTTATAACTTAGTCTACAACTTTGTAGAGAGCCTTGTATGGAAGGTTCATGACTGGCGGAGATATACAAAATTCATATTGTACTTTAGAACATCAAGGACCAGAAGACTAATGTAGCTGACGGAGGTCTGTTTCTGAAATCTAAACAATTATTGATTATTATATTGATAAATAGTGCACGTCAAGGCTCTCTATTAAGTTATGAAACTTTAAAAATACACAAAATTTAATATCTTTTTTGAGGAAAACTGGTTAAATGCAAATGAAGTCTGAGTTAAATGCATTATTAACCTATTGTCGTTATCTGCCTTATTATAACCCACTGTTTGTATTTGTTAAAGTAAAAAAATAGGTCACGTAATTATTTTTGAAATCATCTCTACTCTCACACTGCCTAAGGGTATTAAAACTAGTTTTCTAGTTACATAATCAAAATAATTACCTACATGAAAGTAATTAGGTGTTCGCTACATACTGCGTACTCGAATAAGAATAATAAAAATATGATATAGCGTTACGTGTATGATACAAGTTGTGAAACAAGGCAATTAATGTAGGCGTGAGTTTTGTTGCTTTTTGTCGTACTAGTTAAATATAATGTGGGGTTTCTAAGGTGTGAAGGAACTTGACATGAGTGGAATAAAAGCAGTGTCGAAATCGAAAGTTTTATGCGAGTAATATGGAGTTTATTGAAAAATTAATTGTTGAGTATTTTTTTTTACTATGAAATGCGGACATGAATAACATAAAGGGGCTAATTGAAAGCGTTTGAATAAATACAATTATTTTTTATACTTTCAAAATCAAAACAATTATTTTTTTTCATTTAGTTTCCATGCTGTCATTTATACAAAGAGTGATTTTTTTACTAGTTTGGAAGGTAGACCAATGAGAACAGCTGACAAGTAACTCCTGACAAAGAGTGATCGTTTTAGTTTATTTTGAATAATTTAGTTTTTCGTTATTATTGCAGGTAAAATTTTGCTTTATAGAAGACTGGTTTTACTCTTACACATTTTTAGTAGTACAAGTTGCAGTTGCATTAATTGAATTAACATAATTCAAAGTCACTATTAAATTGAACACATTTTACTCTTGACCTTTCTAATGCTTTAAATTCAGATCGGTACATTAATTTATGCTTAATTATGATTGATGAATTTATTACGAAGATGAAAAAAATGCTCGTATGGTTATTACCACACTTGATTTTGTATTAAGCATTAGCAAATAATTTAGATTTAAAGTTGCTAGACCTAATTTCCGAACGAATATGAATTAACTAGATATAAATTTATGCTGCCAAAACTGTTTGAAGTAGCATGAATAAATTATTAACTAGGTACCTACATATAAACTTACATGAATTAATGATAATTTAATATCATTATATACCTAATTCTACCACTTTTCTCGCAAATAAATAATTATGATTTGATTTCTTAAAAAAATATCAGAAAATACATTTTTTTTCGTAGATGAACAAGTCTAGAGATATCTTCAGATGACGCTAATCTGAACTAGTACTGTAAAGAAAAAAATCGTGGTTAGTATAATGAGAAGAAAGATACGGTCCTCAACAAAACGTCAATCACACATTTAACTGCCAGTTTAATTAATTACTTTTACTTACAATAATTTTACTTTGCAATGTCTCAACTAGCCTTTAAACCAAGATTACGTGTCGTGATTTAGAGTTCATTTCAACTGACAGCTTCACACTAAATACACACTTAACCTTTGCTACCCTTTAGCTCATTACAACAAATTATCGACCGCCCGTAATTGGCTCTCACTCGGCCACTTTTAAATACTTCCTCTTAAAAACAGTACAATAAAAATAATTAAAAGTGCAACTCGAGATTATGATCGGAATTTCTTTAAAAAAGATCGTTATGTTTGTTTGTTTGTTAAGTTTTTAAGATTATTGTTTGACTAGTGGCCTCCGAGCTTTGTCTGGTTTGAGCAGTTATTTTTCTAAAACCTTTACAACTTTTACACGTACACCTTCCTCTTAAATTACCATATCTGTTAAAAACCGCATCAAATTCCGTTGCGCAGTTTAAGAGATCTGAGCATAGGGACAGACGCGGGAAGCGACTTTGCTTTATGCTATGTAGTGATGTAGAGCGTTAAATTATAGTATTTCGATGTTTGTTGGGATAGCACATTGTGGCTATGAATCAGTCTACATTCTAAGTAAGACAATGAGCATTAATTCAGTGTTTCAAGTTTTAACGTCTATAGTCCTAGTATATTATGTTCAAAGATACAAGAGCGTTTTACGCCTGAAGTGCATGTATTAGAATGGAATCTTACTGTTTTATAGTCATGATATGATATCGGTAGGTACCATGTTATTGAAATATAACTAATAGTATTTTTTTGGCTTATCCTAACACATTTTGCGTATTTAGGAGTCTCATTTTATTTCAAGTTAGCGTCCTGCCTGACCGAACAAAGCAATGTATCTGTAGCTGTTGGTATTTGCTAATAAGTCATTATTTTGCGCTCTTGTCTTTACGACAGTTGTTAAAAAGATAGATGTATTATTAAAACTAAATGTGTTTTAATTGTCAAACAAGATCTGGCATCCTGTTAATATTATTTGTTAACGCAGTGTCTTCGAACGTAATCTTGAAAGTTTATTAGTGTTATAATTTATAGCCGTGAGAGGAAATTGCGCAATTAATATAGAATATAATGAATACTTAAGATAATTATTATGTTGCCTCGTTAGTCAAAGTCTAGAATAACAACGTATAAGCATACAATCAGTCTCAAATATATTTTTTTATTTTGAACATGTGTGGATCCGCAAGACATTATTAGTTAATCCTAAATACCTACAGTTACGTCTTTAAGTGAACGGTTCTTTTTCGCAATGGGATTCGAACTGTGATACCGATTATATTGGATAACAAGTCCGCACTGAGCTCACTTACTTAAATCAAGGTTAGGGACTTATTAAACAAAATTTAGCGGATGAAAGAAATAAATTTAAATTCAAAATATTTTCAAAGACGTTTTGTCTGTATTAGTATAATAATAAACCTTTACATTTCCAAAAAAATATTGTAATTTTTTTTTATTTGTAGTCCAAAGCAATTATGTGATGTCCTTTCCAAAATGCCAGGGTTCTACAATAGAAATGCAAAATTATATGACGTTTTTAGATAGTACTCGTTACCTTGGCATATGATTTAAGTTTATTGATTTATTATTTAAGTCGCATCATTTATAATATATTGGCATTTTAAATGATGAAGAAATTAAATGGTATAATAGGAATGCATTTCAATTTGCATAATAATAATGTGATGTGTACTTGCATACATCCCGTAGCCTGAAGTGAGAAAAGCTGAAATTAATGTCGTTGAATGGTATGACGAAGAAGTGTTAACTATAACATTGCCTATTTGTCTTATGAACTTACATATGCATAGCAAGAATTATTATAACATGGTTACGGCAGAAATAAGTGAGACAATAAAAAGGGCTCTGGCACGTTTCGTCTGACAGTTGAATGAAGAATCTGATAATTACCGATATCTACTTAGTATTACACTACAAAATGCTAAAATATCCTCACATAACAAACAATCAAAACGCAGCTTCTTATGTACGTTAGTAGATATTTATCGACGAAAATGCGTAATATCTGCATAAACTCAATTGACCAAATAGATAGATTTTAACTAATACTTATATCATAAGAAAACTTGTAATATAAATTGAATAAGATAAATAACAGTTAATATTTCACTTCTATACAACAACACGTAGTAGTATGTTAAATTTTGAAAGATAAATTATAATCTACGCCTGGCGTTAATCTTCAACTAATTGAAACATTTGTTTTATAGTAAAGTTGTTGCAGACAGACCAAATATCGCATTATTATACATCTAATTTATCCCATAACGCATCACTACGTTTTAAATGCGAAAGTCTGTTACCTTCTTTACTAATCCCCTAAATGATTTTAAGGAAATTAAGCATTCTATACCGTTATCGACAAACAGCTAGCTATCGACAAATTTTGTATGAAAAACTGATCATCAATTCGAGCGGGCTTCGAAGGAACTATTTTTGCAGTAGGTACATTTTAAATGGCAAGCTCTCGATACTCGGCAGTACCGACTGTAAAGAATTACGCTACTGAATTTATACATAAGCTAAGTTTTTAACAAAGCGGTGTCGCATGGGCCGACTAGTTTATTAGTATGTATCAATCACAACCACATTAGGAGAAATATCACATTTCAGTTCTAATGAATCGCTCCGCTAGCCGCTTCCGCGTTCCACTATGTCATAACCACGTGTTACGTAACACCAGTCCAAACTACAATGTATTAAGTATCCATGTAGAATGTGGAGCGAATTCGTGACACCGACTGTTTAAATACATCTCCTATCAATTAATGCTCGCTATAATATTAATTATGAGATGTTATTGTTTGAGAAATCAATTTTGAAATGTTTATTGCAGAATGCATGTGTGTATTTGGAGCATTTAAGTAGTGACTGCTACAAAGCATCATTACGTTATTTACTGGACTGTACTCTGCGTGGACTTTGGTTTTTCCGTTTTTACAGCATTTTTATTGCTGATCTTTCAAAAATCATCTTAGTACTCCTGTACACTTCCTAAAAAATATTCATAATAATTGTTATTCTTTTACGGGCAGTAGTTTCGGCTGTGCGTTGTCCATCAGTCAGTCAGTCACTCAGTAAGGGAAGAGTTTTATATAATAATACTAGCTGACCCAGCAAACGTCGTTTTGCCATAAAAATTAAAAAACAAGTGTCACTTAGGGGCATGAAAAATAGATGTTGGCCGATTCTCAGTCCTACTCAATATGCTCACAAAATTTCATGAGAATCGGTCAAGCCGTTTCGGAGGAGTATGGTAACGAAAACTGTGACGTGAGAATTTTATATATTAGATATTGGTTTAAGCCTTCACAGAAAGTATCAAAAGGTCACTTTAGTAGAAAGAGATGGGATTTCTTCAGTCAACATATATCTTAGCAGCTAAGCTTTAGTTAACCTGTCACCTTTTGCCAATAACTTTCTTCAAACTTACGCCAGCCATTAAATTATTGTATTTAACGTCTAAGACCTAGCATTGTTCCCAGTCAATGCCCCCGGTGACTGACCTTAACGGAAAATATATCGATAGTCACTCAAAATGACCACTTTCATAGTTTGAACCTGTCATAAGCATAACATACACGGCCCATACTTAGTGAGACTAGTTTCACTTACAAGGGAAGTTCTATAGCTGACATTTTTCCACTATCCGATTAGGATTTCCCGTATATTAAGGAAGTGGGCGATAGACTTACTATTGAAAAGGTATGGTTGAAAAAATAGAGCAATTTCCTTTCGGTGCGAATTAATGTTGATTAATTAATTGATCGTATATTAAAACTAACTCATTATAAATTAAGTTAACAGTAAACCACAGAGATTAAGACTCATATATATGATTATAATAAAGACCTATAAGTATTTAAGACGTATGCTATAGTCAATTATAATAGAAAGCTATTAACTTAGTGAATAGAAAATTAAATGAAAATAAAAAATATAAAGCAAAACCATCTAAGTTTACAGAGCTGAGAGATGCTGTTCAAAGTATTGTGTTGAATCGGAAAAGCGAGAACATTTTTTCTTCAGTTTCACTTGTAACACTTTAATCGATTTATTTATGTGTAAGGAACGTCTACATTCTACATTACCCTTAACTTCATAGTAGATTAAGTACTACAACTGGTTTGTACCTTCACATCACATCTACATCAAAGCTCACTTATGAACGAGTAAAGAACATGATTACAAATTGATACAAGTTGTGTTACTTGACAGTTAGCTAACCGGCTATCAGGCTGATATAATAACCCTCTTCCTTCGCGCTTCCGTGCCTATATATTATGTATTTGCGTATATGTGTAATGTGTATGCATCCGCTAACGGGTTTTTTTATTACTAGAATATTACGGTGCAAGTTATCTTAGATGTTATGCGTGCTTAGGAAAATCTACAACTGTTTATACGTAGACGGACAAATTGAACCTTTGATAACGATTATCGCGTTTGTTTTGGTTATATTAATTGAAGTTAAACGGATACAGTTAACAGCTTTATTTATAGAGATTTCAAGTTTCTCGAACAACTCTTTAGGAAGATAACTAATGCACAGTTTCTGAGGCACATTTATACAGCGTATAATATATATATTTTTTAAGTTTGAATAGATAAATAATATAGTTTATCTATTCAAACTGTTATATGAGTTTAAACGCTATTGAACAGATAAACTACAGCAAAATGTACCTCAGAAACCGGGCATAAGTATTATCTAAGAGGAGTTATTTTCCATGGATACCCATTCATAGTGATCCGGACACACACCTAATGGTCAGAATAACATTATTTCACAAAAATATTTGTATTATAGCTAACCACTATACCCTTGTTTGCGTTGCATTCAAACAGAAACATAATGTTTGAGCAGAATCGTACTTTTAAAGATCCGTTGAACTCGTTTAGCTATTACATTATAGACATTTAAGATGTTTCTGCAAACATAAATATTATGGCACGCAGACAAATATTACTAAACCGCCGGACGTTACCGATCAGCGACTATTGCCCGTTATTTCTACACCGGCTTTCTCACAGGACTAGTTGATAAACTATGCATTAAGTGCAATGTTTTACTGCAACTGAACGCGAATGCATCGATCACTGGCTTTAAATATTACTTTCAGATGCTATCGACAACTTGCTGTTAGGCTTTCGTAATGTACATTGGATAATGAAGAATAGTGCTCTGTTCACATTAAAACACACTACGCACAGTAGCGTAATGGATTGTAGAAAAAGTATTGTGATTTAGAATATAGAACTGCAATTGTGTTAGTGTGTGTGGTCGCTTATTAGGGCCAGGGCTGGTGAATTTATTCGGATGGTTTAAATAGCGCTTTGGTGTTGTTTTTAAAGAAAATTTTGAAGAATTCATAAATCCAAAATTCTAGCAAGTCATTTCGAGAAGTGAACTTTTAAAGAATTGTTTAGGAGAGCAGAGTCGTAATTTGTCTAAAAAGTAAATGGAAGTGATTGGAAGTGATGAATGCTGATAACTCACAGTTAGCCATAATATGAAAATATGGCCGTTAAATTATACATTTAGGTTGTTGTTTAGGTTACAATCTGCCTGCATAAAACATAAGGTAGAGATTTTGCATCTTATGTCACTTTTACCTGCGTCATCTATCGTCATTACGTATGTATTTCATCGAAGCTACAATTTTAAACCATATCACTGTAATTTTACTGAGGATTTTCTTCCGAATTGAAGGAGGGGTTAGACCTTGAGCCAACCACGCTGGCCCAGTGCAGGTTGGAGAATTTGCATGCCCTCAAGAAATATGTTACATCTACGAATGCTTGAATCGCAATATATCTTTCAGAGGAGATGCGCTAAAATGTATGCTAATATTAACATTTTTGATTGATACAAGTCTTTACACGTGTAAGCTGTGTTGTTATTTATTTAGAAAGTATTATTTAATCTGATGAGCCATTACCATGTTAATTTATGAGACGTTATCTAATCGCTGCATAAATGCATGTAATTGTTCCTTTGACATTATTTTTGCGTCTGATTGAGAGAGGTCATCGCTTAAGTTGTCTTCCGAAAGATGTTTGCTTGCATAGCAACAATAGTATTTAGGGTACCGAAGGAGCTAGTTAAACTATGAAGTTTATTATAAACCAAGAGGTGTGAAAGGAAAGTGTTCGTTGCGTGGTATAATATGTTCAGCAAAAAATCGATTTTAAATATTCTTTTTGTCTTTCTTTTGTTAAAGTATTTTATACGTTTTTAAATATATTGGTGTTTTTTGATTTCTGCTCATACCTATTGGAAAAAAGCGTGATATTATGTATCTAACTGTCTAATGCCAAAATATACGTCACTGGAAAAAAAATACGCAGTACCTATATTGTCAACCATTTTTTTTTGGCGAAACATCGGAACTTTATCCTTTTTCAAGAGCATCAGTTTAGTCAGGGGTCAAGTTGACATTCGAGAACAGCATTGATCCTTATCACATTAAGAGTTTAAGGTCAAAAAACGTCTCTGACCTGATAGGAGCCGCCATTCTAAATTCCACAACAACGGCTAAATGTAGACTTTGACTTTGAAAACTTTATCTTATAAAGATCTTGAATAAATACTTAAATTAACGATTATTAGGATTGCAGTAACGTTTTAAATAAACCAGTTATCTATACTATCTACGATATCTACATATTTTGCTTATATTATAAATGCTAGAGTTAAGGTGTTTTCATATACCTCTATTGGTTAGAACACCACATTGTCTAGAACAGGGGTTCCCAACCTTTTCTTAGTCCGGGACCACTTTCTTTATTCTTGTTAGCAGGGACCACTATGTAAGTATGTTAAAAATAAAGTGTAATAACCTGAAAATTTTAAAATCATTCGCGGACCATATTTTGCCTCCCACGGACCACTGGTTGGGAACCACTGGTCTAGAATAATCAATAATATTGTAAAATATCAATTGCACAATGTTATTTTAACATTTGGGGTCTATATTGTGAAATATTTTTAACTGTTTTAGTTAGAAAGTGACGTTCAATTGTGAAATAAAACTGCGCAAACTTATTGAATATTTAGCTCTATAATGTAACTTAAAGGTGACCTAGCTTCTGCACGCAAAACGAATAAACAAATTTTGATGAAATTTGGTACACAATTTGATAGTACATAACATGGATATGGACATATTATACTTTTAATCCCGAGTAGTCTTTTCACGCGAAATCGCGAGCAAAAGCTAGTAGGACAACTTGATTCAACCGCAGTTAGATTTTATCAGCAATTTGCACCAGAGATCTTTGTAGAGAATGTGGGCGAGATTGCTGTTTTGATTGATGATAAACATTAAACATTTGCTAACACCTTATAGGACTTAATTATCTTGATCTTATATACGTAGAATTCTGTTTTACTTGAGACCGTTAAGTCATTGGTACTGGTTACATTTATATATGGTGAATGGATTTTATGGCTGTTAGATAACCCGAATGCCTGAGCAGTGTACTGGCTAGATATAGCCTAGACATTTGGTTTTAGTAGACTGAGTCTGTACTGTTATTTAATTACTAATTAAGTTTATTTTAAATAAATCACGCCTGTTATGCCGTCTTGGTAGGTGGAGGAATGAAATATACCCACGTTTTGCTATTTATAATGGTAGTCCCATGTAATAGGGGACGAGCCTGTTGCTATATACCGGTAAGAAACCAAATTTCAAGGTACTGAAAATCGCTATTAATAGGGAAACTCAAAAAGTACATTGCCTGAACCGAAATCAAACCAGAATTTCGTGTTCAGTAGTTGTATGCATTATAGCCCAAAGTACGTCTATGTAAGTATGTACGATAAGTGTTTTACTTAAGCAAATACCTCATTAGACTGTGATAATAAATAATCTCAACTACTTATACAAAAATAATGTAATAGATCATCAAATCCTTGCACAAAAGTATTGTGTAATTGATAGTTCAAACGAATGCATCAATCATCACTGCATCGAGATTCATTTAAATCGATATCAAAATATTACCCAATACCTTATTCTAATGTGACTGGCTGTTCAAGGATTTCGAATGCTGGAATACTCTACAATGGATTAAAGAAAAAAAATTCGAACTCCCACACCTGTTTGGTATTTTGAAACTATTTTTTCAAAATATTCGGAAGTTGTTATATTCGAGAGCTGATACTTTATTTTAACATTTGAAATGCTGATTGCACTTAAAAAAAACATACAATAATTAAATTTTAATCAAATTAATTGACTTCTACCTTTTTTTTGCAGAATAAACTTATTAAACTAACCTCTTCAGGATAGGTATTTCAGACAAACAAAATATTTCACATTCGTAATTGAATCTAGTGCAAATATTGAACATTAAGATAGTAAGAAAACTCTATCCCACTCTTTTCTAACTGATGAGAAAGAGAGAACGATACTGAAACTAGTCTACTGCAATAGTATCATGTAGTATATTTGGAAACTGTCCCCGATTCCACTTGCATTGCTTCCTGAACTGCACGCAGTGTACCTACCATATTATTTACTCTCCTTCTAACGTGAAGAAATGTACTAAAACTAGTTATTACAATATTTAGTAGCGACACCATCTTGAAATTCGGTTTCATCTTTCTGAACTACTTTATTAATAAGTAATCTAAATATATACAAACTGACTGACATAGTGATTTATCAAGGCATAGCCTAAACCTCTAGACGGATCGGGCTGAAATTTGGCATGCAGGTAGATGTTATGATGTAGGCATCTGCTTATAAAGGGTTTTGATCAATGCTACCCCAAGAGCATTAAATAGGGGATGAAAATTCTGTCCTAAGTCACAAACCACGCGGACGAAGTCGCGGGAAAAACTAGTAATTGTATAAAATGACTGTTATGATGTTACGATTCACACATTCACTAAGATGAGTAAACGGAATTGAATAATAAATTTAGTTAATTATTTGTTTTGTTTATGAATAATTTGCTCGTTAGATGAGATAATAATCTGCATTCATTTAAAGAAATCTAGAAATCTGCAGATGATTTTAATAGTGTATTTATACTGTTATTTAAATAGCTGTGACTAAGTAGTAATAAGAAAACAGTAACTGTTGAATTAATAACTATTGACCAAACACAAGTTTACAAATAATAAATATTGTAAGATGTTACCAAAAGCTTTTCGCTAAATCTTGAAAAATGTTACCAAAAGCTTTTGTTTTGCTTAAAATAAAGAACAATTTCTTTATGATGTGCCTTTATCAAGAAATCGGCAGAAGAAAAGAAGGACGAAATTTTGTATTGTAGTATTTCACATTTGGCAAACGATAGAGGAGCAAGGACTGTTTTTTTTAAATTAATATACAACGCTAGTTTATAGAGCAGACTAGAAAAACGCACCCAGATGATACAACATACATGGACAGACAAATACAAGTGATATTATGTAAACTCGAGTGTAATGGCTTAATGTCAAGGTTGTTCCGACCGTTAAATTTCAGTGATAGCTTCACAATCACTTACACATAACGAGTGTGAGGTCAAACTGTTTTGAAATGCCTCTGATCTTGAGTTTTCTTTTTTCTTTATTGGACCTATGAAATGTTGACACACAGTAAACCAAGCTAAAAGGCTTTTAAGGTGGCTTAATGCAGCTAAACTGCTGTTTGGTGGTGATTAATAAAAAAAGTTAATATTGACATGCCCAAATATAAAAGGAAGTAAGTTGAGCAAACTGTATTCGTTGTCAATTGAAGTCTTTCTTTAGGATGAAGCGTTTCCCTATAATGGATGATAGGCATTCTTAAGACGATCTTATAAGCCAGTAACAGAATTTATCATTCAGTGATTTCGTTATCTCTATTACGGAAACGTTATTAAGGAAACTATCACGTATAAGTCTCTCTTCAACGCTTTTGAGACGCAAGGAAAAGCTTATTGCGTCATTATTACATGTGTAAAATCAAAAGGGTATCAAGAGAGAAGCCCTTTAAGATTTTCTATTACGAGTTGAATTGCTTAAGTATGCACATACATACGTACATAGATTAAGTATAATCAGTTCATCAAATAGTACCGCCACGGTCTACGGGCTGCAATAAACTCAGAAATTAACGTCTGATCGATGACTCAATCGACAGTAACGCAGTTTTTCATTCACCTATAACATCATGTAATTCCTTGTAATTCGTTACGTGGCACTTTGATTTATTCAGTCGATATGTATGGTAATTGATTAGATATTTTTTTCTTTGAAATTGATTAGATTTTGCCTAAGGTTCTGTTTGCTTAAAATGTCTCAAGTTACACGGTTTTTTTTTCGTTCGAGGTCTCTCATAAATTAATCAGGAATATTAACCCAACCTCTGGTATTCATGATAAATAGTTATCATGAATACCAGAATTGGATCATCTGTGGCTATCACGTACCCCAGTTGGCAACTATTTGAAAGCCACTTTACTTTACATTGTTTTCTACATTAACACGTTACGTCGCGTCAGTGCAATCTATTGACGAGTGGCTAGTTGTCAAGTGATCTACATGATAAGCCCGCTTATAATAAAGCTTTTCACGTGTTCAGCGTTTGATTGAGTTTAAACACTTCATTTTAAAAAAAGCAGTCTCCTAATAATATGCAGAAAATATAGACACTTATAATCAGAAAAAAATATAGTTAATCGTGTATAATAAACCGTGTTAAATCATAATCGATGATGATTCGGTTCATTGAGTGTTATTTAGTTCCGCCATTAAATTGTACAATATCGTACATCATGTGTTGCTAAACGAATTAATCTTATAATTTATATGTTCTAGTATGTAATAGATTATTAAAATGGTTTTTCTTATCATGCATTATGTTTTCTACTTACTTGTAACTTAGTTAGTAAAAAAAAATATTTTTTTATGTTCTTGTGGATACTGTGTTTCGATTGTTATAGAAGGGATAGACAGAGGGTGTACTGAAGTCCAGCAACAGCACCTTGAGAACATTTTGACAGAAATTGGGTACCCAGCACATTGCATGGCCATACATGGCATATTTTGGCTTTATGACTAATTCTTGAGTCTGGTTATACCTAAAAAAAATCTAAGCAGAAAGTCTGAGTAAAGATTATCTATTATAATATGCTTACTCGCTATGCATAATGGAATTATATTTTAGTAACACAAAGCATTATGAAGTGATAACAAACGAATAAAATAAATAAAACCAAAACATTTTGCATGTGTAAATATTTTTGACACAGTTTAAACCAAAATATTTTAAGAAACGGATTATGAGTTGCATTTCCCGATTGCAGAATTGTTATAATATGACAGAAAATATACACGTGAATAAGTTTTTGTGTTACATCATATAAATATATATCTGGAGACCAATTTGTTTGTCTGTTTTCACAATAAGTTTAGAAATATGTCGCTCAATTGCGATTATTATTACTTGCAATGACTCTTAAAAATGCGTATTGTGCAAACAGAACAATTTTTTCGTGTCAATTGCAGGTTTTCTACATGAATACCAATAATTTTGTACACTTAATGGGTCTATCTTACGCGAATTATAATTTCTAACTTAGCACAGCATTAGAGCTAGCTCAACGCTAGCCTGTCTCTTAATTCCCCAGTTACTTTGACCTATAAATCTAGGGGCATCTAGCAACTCTAAAATCAATTCACTTACCCTCGGTTTCTGAGTACATTTAGCGGTAGTTTATCGATTCAATAGCGTTTTTTATATGAGTTTTGACACTATTGAACAGATAAACTACCGCTTAATGAACCTTAGAAACCGGGGGTTATTCCGGTGCTTGCAGTTGATAAGAAACAAACCATCTAAATTTTGTACACCAAATACACTTCTGTAAACCAAAATAAAAATCGATTTGTGCTACCTCCCCATTAGGTGTTCATTAGCCGAGTGGACCTAAAAGTAAACCTTAGTAAGTATATAATATTTACACAAGGTTCACAAAAGGTTGTGAATTTAAATTGTCAACACTACGCAATTAATTGCACTGTGACACCTATCTATTTGTTTGTCAATACTCAGTTTATCAAGAGCAAGTAAAATAAGGTGTAAAGCCTAGCTAACAGTTACATGCTATAATATTGGTGCAGCGACGTAATGTGCCAATAACGTGTGATAATTTCACAATAGCACCGTGTCCAATGAAATATCGCGAAACATTTATTAACTGCCATTAAGCTTTGTGTTTATAACTGTACAGTTATGAGGAAAATACAATGTCACATTTTAACCCCATTTTTTTATCAATAAAACAAAAATATACTGCAGTTTGTTGACAACAAAATAAATCTAAGAAGAAGTGTAAGTTTATATCAGTATTGTAGTATAATATTATTAATAAATATTGCTAAATTTGCCTCAAGGAATACTTCTAAACTGTGCCATTACTTGGCTACCATCTCCTCCCGGAATTGATTAGAATTAGACCTTGAGTTTACTACGATAGCCTAGAGAATGTGGGGAACTTTATATCCCCTAACTTTTAAAGAAACTCTCAGGTAGCAGAGATTGGCTTTGTTATTTCCATAGACAGTATCTTAAAATAATGCCTAGTCTACATATTTTTGCTCATACCTGTACTTGTAAATGAGTTTAATTGTTTGCCGTTTTTAATCGAATGGTGCATGGGAAAATGTGTAATGTAACTGTTAGTAATGAATTGATGATAGTTCATCAATTGTAACTCGTTCTGTATTACATCGTGCAAGCTTACACGTAAACAACTGGGAAAGAATGGATGCAAATTACATGTCTTTCTGAACAAAATTATGAGGAAACTATGATTTACCCGCGGATCCTCGTGCGTGGTCTATTTGTGAAACTAGCCCATGAGCTTTTCCCATGAGCAGTGATAGTCGAGTTGTATAAGTATTTGTCTCCGAAGGTCAGAAGTTCAAATTTTAGATATTATATTTGATTTATTTATATTTTTCATAAATATTATAAAGCTGAAGAGTTTGTTTGTTTGTTTGTTTGTTTGTTTGTTTGTTTGTTTGTTTGTTTGAACGCGCTAATCTCGGGAACTACTGATCCGATTTGAAAAATTCTTTCAGTGTTAGATAGCCCATTTATCGAGGAAGGCTATAGGCTATATATCATCACGCTACGACTAATCGGAGCAGAGTACCAGTGAAAAATGTTACAAAAACGGGGAAAATTATGATTCTCTTATGTGACGCAAGCGAAGTTGCGCGGGTCAGCTAGTTTTTCATAAAGGTAAAGGAAAATTTTTCGTACCTTGCATACCTCAGAGATATTTAATTATTTCTTGAAGGAATGTGAAGTCCTTTTTTACGATTAAGGCGCAATGTGGACTCAAGGTTTAGTCTTTTAATTATCTATCCACCAGAGATTCGTGGATAACAGTGAGACAGCCTAAATAATATTATGAAGTAGTAATAACGTTCGTATTATTAGCCAATGTAATGAATGAATCATATCAATGGGTGTATGACTTACATTCATACATAAAAAGGTTATATCAAACAATACAATTATTTACGCCAGTACAGAATCATGTTGTAATCTTTCGTAATGAGCTAAAAACGGAAATATGCTGTCAATGTTAAACGAAATAGAGAAGTACTGCTGAAAATGTTATCGATAGTCCGAAAAGTTAGGTTTGATTCCATCACGACTTAACATCGATACCTACGTACTTTTCAAAGACTAGCACTTTCGACTGTCTCCGTGGCGCAATGGTTTAGGTCACCACGCCGCTATCATTGCGTCGGGAGGTTGTGGATTCGATTCTCACACAGGACAATTATTTGTGCGAGCCACAAATTATTGTTTTGGGTCTGGTTGTATTTTGTGTCCGTTGTTTGTAAAAGTCCCCGCGACACAAGAGCAATTATTAGTACGGGAGTTGTTTTTTAGAAAGAAAAAGAAAGAAAAGCGAAAATCTGTATGTTTGTCAGCTTACGCTTTGACAAACGAAACGATTATGCCTTGTCGCGTGAAAACAAAGCATACGTTTTCCGAAAATTTTACACTTCAAGGCCCGCGCGGGTCGGCTAGTTATTTCATTACCTATGCAAGTTTCGTTTATAATGAAAACTGTCATAATGTTTAAATCAATTTAAAATAATCTATAGCCAACATTACATTTTAGTTTTAACGGTGTCGTTAAGTACAATTATATTACATCACTAATCAAAGTTTAGTAAGCGAGATAACGGTGCTTAGTCGATTTACAAGTATATCGATTACTACCTATAGTTGCATAAACCTTAGCAATCAAGGATTAGTATTCAAATTAGTCTTTAAAGACATTTACGGGACTTCGTAATAGTATTTAAGTATTACAAAATATTTTATCTAACGGTATGCTCTAACTATAAACCTTTTTTTACAGATTTTGTAAAATGTGGCCTAGTTTTGAACGGCGACTTACGTTAAACCATACTAAATATTTTAGTCGATTTATAAAGGTCACTAAAGTCAGTATATTACAATTTTTTACGAAGCCTATGTAAGTATTTATCATTTACAGATTACTATATTATATATAGATTACTCTGTTACTTTGAAATGTACAATGACCTGGATATAAATCTGTAATGTTGTATGTTCATATTCCTAGGACAGTCGGAGCCAATCCTCCAATCCAACCGTTAAACGGTCTTTTTACTATCAAAATTTAGTATGAAAATGATTTTATATTTTTGTACATGTTTAATTAACCCTCGATACTGGATAGTTCCCATTGTAGAATCGCTATTGGTGCATGTAGTACATATATTTACTTGTCCAGTCAAGACCCATTTTAAACTAGTAGTTTCAATTAGATTTCAACTGTCGGCAAAATTAAAAGTTTTTGTTTTACAGAATCGTTTCTTTTTTATTCTGGATTAACTTGTTTATTACAACGTAACGTAAGTCAAGTAGTGATTGACAGAAAGCGTTTATTAAAGTGTTACACATAATATTAGGTATCATCGTTAGTACGTTGGTTTTGACTGCAAAATGAAAAGTAGTCTAACTTGCTTTATTTAACTAACATTACATCGTCATGTTACATAATTTATAATCGGATTATTCACTGTTTCAAAGTGGATGGTATTTATTTGTGAAAGCTAAGACATTTTAAAATGTATATCTTTTGCTTTTTGTTTTTGTAACAGTTTTGGTTTGCAACAAAATAAGTTTGAATTTAATTCTAATCTAATTTAGCAACAGTTGAGTATGTATGTTATTTCTAAAGATAATTAGGAAAGTATGCGGTCGCGTTACGTGTATCTTTAATGAAGATACAATGCTTCGTAAACCTAGATATAAGATACGCCTTTTAGAATTACTAACGCAGTAAATATGAATTGCTTATGCAAGCAATTGATGAATGAATAGAGTGCAGTTTCCAGGATGTGTCGATCTTGAAGATAAACAGAGCTGATATATTGTTAACCACTGTTGTACCAAAACCAATAATGTTTTATTCCACACGGCTTTTTTGTACTTGTACTTTATATAAGTAATTAGGTTATCTACATTTCTTCTTCTCTTTGAGTAAAAGTAGTGAAATTCAGTTTGGTATCATACAGGAGTATATTTAGTAACGATTCATAGAGACCAGAACATAAAGATCCTATAGTGGGTAAAAATTTGCAAAATCTGTCCAAATTTTCGGTAGCATTCTCAAAAGAGAAAAAATATGAGTTCATCTCTGCAGGCAGTCACGCTAAATTTGCTTAATCCTGCAATTTAGAATCAATTAACGTAATCAATGTGACATGCGTAGAGCAGACGAGATTTGTAGATTCGGTCCGTAGAATAACATTATCTACATCACACTAATTTGAAAAATCTTTTAAATTTAACTTAAAGATAGTCCAGTGGCAAGGTTACACAGGATATATGAAAATAGGGATATCCTTTCCAATATGAAGAAGTCTTAATGTAGTTGACCAAAACAAGAGTATGAGACGTAATAGTTAGGTACTATCTACATCTTTAAACCATTAGCATTGTTATAACAGGAGCTCTGTTCAGCAAATCTATCTAAACAAGTTTAATTCTACTCTCACAATAGAACTATTAAAAGTAGATAGCCATTTCAATATAATAAATATCAAATGTAACTTATGACAGCCAGACGATACAACCGGTTCTCCCATGCACTAACATGACATACTTTAAACATCCTTGAGGGAGCATCGGATACTGCATTGTATGTTTATCTCTACCAAAGTTGCTCAAATCTTAACAAATACAGTAGGCATAGTTATGCAAATAGAATCCAAACCAAACCACAGCATTATTTGGATATGTAAATTTTAATGAACAATTTTCTTTTTAATTACCTTTATGTAGTTCAATGTTAAACATTGCCAAGAAGATTTCAATAATCGACTAATTAGATCGATTCTCTAGTCGCCGTAGAATATTCGAGTGCTCTAGTTTTAAAATGGAATACGAGATAATAAGTGCAAGTTACAATTAATACATGTCATTATCGAGCCCAAGCGTTCACCCTTCTTTGGCTGTATCTTAGCGCCGTTCAAAAAGTGGGAGGGACGCTATATAACATGATGGTAACATAGTGCGACCACACAACCAGTCTTCGGCGAACGAACGAAGACACACAGCAACATGAAGTTATTGGTGAGTTTATACAAATAGTGCAGTGCAAGTGTTTGTGCCAAAAAGTGAGAATAAATAAAAACAATTTTAGGATTCGCGTTTTTTTTCAAAATAGAAAGTTAAGTGCGGCCGGTTTTGAAGTTAAATATTTTTTAAATCGCTGTCATTAGTTCGGTTATTTTGAAGCGTATAGAATACGTAAATGGATCGAGATACGAATCGACTAATTACAGTACGCGATTATTCCTAGTAACCTGATTTGGAACGTTTAAATTACGATTCAGAGCAAAATAGCACGGGAATAGCGTAAGTGAATGGTTGATTTTATGAAACAAAGGAGTCAATTGTATATGAATTTTGGCATACTAAAATAATAGAAAGATAATATTTTTTTTAAAACATAACAAGCATAAACCTAATACTTCTTTATAAAATCAACCGTTCAACCTGTTGCGGTTTTAATAGAAAGCTTCGCGGTTAAAGCTTAGACGAAGCTCAAAATACAAATAAATAACAAGAATAATACAAGCCTAGGTTAACAACATATATATTTTTCAAGGCTGTCCCAATCAATTAATCAAAAATTCTGTTTAATTTTAAATTCATACCACTTTTTTAGAATTGTTAAAAAATATCTGGTTTTTACTCGCAAAAACACCTTTTACATCACGATATTTTCATACGCGATGAAAGCAAAACCACCATCATTATGAATACTTGAGAAAACCAAGCATTAACTTCACTTCCGTAACTAATTGCGACAAGTGCATAACATTAGTGGTTCCGTTTTAAAACTATTTTCTTCCTCAAAGAACTCGCTCGGGCAATTTTCATTCGACTTTCCAATAAAACTAGAAAGTATCGAAAATTGTACGTTTGGAGACACGCTGTATAGATACAAATTACTGACATGCATAATCGTCATCCAACTGTTCGAAGAAACGATATAATATAACTCAATTCGACTAAAGTAGAGCCTAAGTCCAACTGTAATGACAAATCAATTTTATTACTAAAAGTTTTACCCATCACACGGTGGAAAAATAGCCTCTGTGACTACGATAAAGCAGTAAAAAAATCATTAAGTCTTAAGCTAAAAGGAAAGAAAGTATTTTTCTTTATTTTAATCCATAACAATATGTCTGGTTGCGAAATAGAAATGCATACATTTCACGACACAGACATGCAAATCACGGTAATAAAGTAATTTTCTCAATAATTTTAGCTCGTAAATGGTTATTATGAAATGAGAACGACAGCACGACATAAAGTTTTCCGCGTTTGAGTGTAAGTTGCAGTTTAAGAAATAATCTACTGTGTCGTGTCGCGATTGGCAAATAGATATCGATATTTCCAACAAAAGGCTTTGTAAAATCTTTTTCTCTGTAGGTTCCTCGACTAATGCTTAATTTCCAGGAATAAGTTTACAGCGCCTTTGGAACTTACAGTATAGTTTCAGTTTTGTTTAAACTAATTCTTAAATAGATTTGTTATACAAAATGTATTTATGGAAAGAAAGTAAAAATATGTAAAACGAATCTAAAAACTCAATTATGAATAATAAATAAGGCTTTATGTAATTTAGAAATATCCATTATAATAATAAATCATCAATTTTAATAGCTCAATTCAAAACAGTTTGATCGAATCAAAGAAAGTTTATTCATTTGAAAAAATTGACGTCACAATTATTAAAGAATTTTATGCGCTATAATTTTTCTCTATATCATATCTATATTAATGTATAATTTTCAGTCCATGAAATTATCACCAGATAATTGTACGCAAAATGCTGAATCGATTAAAAACATGCATCATCGATCAGCTCTAATTCTTAACACTAGTGCGTAACACGGATAATCGACTAATTACATAAACGTCATGCACCGCGCATGCGCATCCCGCGCCGCCATTATGTAGCATTATATTATGAAATACGCGGATGCATCTGTTGATAAATTTATAATCACACTGCTTAATTACGTGTAACGTATGCGGTTATCTCATGTGACTTGATCTCATCCATACATTATATTTATTTATTCAAATTATAAACATCGTTATGTCATAACAAATTTGTTAGCTTGATTTGGCGCCATAATTAATGACAAGTTATTTTTTTTTATTGAGCAATAGCACTGGCACACATACTTATTACGTCAATAAAAAGTGCAGAGTAAAAAAGTCTATACTAATCACACAAGGCCTATTCTATGCGTACTTTAAAAAATAAAAACAATGCCTCAAAGATTGCACACGATTTCTTGTAGTCCAATTATTCTAAAATCGAGTTAGTTACGGTATAATTTAGACAATTTAAGAGTCTCTACTTTCAAATGGTACCGTGAAATTTAACTATAGCTTTGTTTACATGCGGATAGTTGAACCTCGAATCACGCGCTTTCGTAGTTACGTTAATTTTGTTGTAGAGTAGACCTCTCTTTACTATTAAATATAGTATTTTTCTTATATTCCTTTTAAAATAAATCCTTAATTGTTCTTACATCCGAGTGTATCAAATTCTGTTATTATTTGTTGCCATGGATCTCGATTTAAACTCTAATCGATGTAAATTTTCGTAAGTTGAGTCCAATTCGTAACTTTGAATTACAAGTGTGAATCATTAGCATGGACGGAGGTTTCTGTTTTTGCCGTTTCGCGTTAAATCTCACATGCATTTGTGAATTCTGATCACACAAACTGGTTTAGCGAGAGCATTGACACTGGAAACTCGATCTGAGTAAACGGCGGATACAATTACTATGAACACACGTTTCGATTTCGCTTCGAAAGTTATTTTGTAGGAAACTGTTCATTAATATTGCGATTTGCGAAAGTCTTTGTTCTAATCTTTACTTGATAATTACTGTGTTTTTACTTTATGAATGCCATTAGCATTTCTATTTCTCTATAGCATTATAAATTAACTCTCGATGAATATTATGTTTGATTAAGATATTAATAACATATAAGACGAAACAAAATTTATTTCTAAAGACAATCACATCATTATTTCGTTCTGCTACCACATTATTCAACCTTAAAGTGGTAAACCACTACCACAAGTCGCAGAATTGTCACATAATTCTCGCTCACAGACTCGCGACCGCCAGTTGTTACGTTACGTGTAAATCCACCATACAACTTTCACCCACAATGTATGTTGTAATTAATAACGGCAAGTGCACAACGAGAACACACTCGTTATTGATGCCTCAATGAGAACATACTTGTATATTTGCATAGATGACTCATTGTTTTGTAGTTTTTCTCGTAAAATGTAAGTTTTAGATTACGAGTTCGACTGTCAAAATAGAGATCTTTAAAAGCTATGATCAATCTCATCAATAATTAGTGTTGTTTTCTGTTTTAATGCATTGTTTTACTAAGGTATATTAGTGCCTAGTGTATAATTAGTGCTTTTATTCCACCTATTTTGAGACAGCTACGAATTTTAGATCGGGTACATTTTAACTCATGCAAACCTATATTCGTTAGTGAAAACAAGGATTAATGGTTCAAATTTTCATAATTAGCTACAAAAGGCTCTGTAAAACATTACTGTTAGTAAATAACTACCTACGATTTCTAATATTAATATAATATTGCACCACTTCCACTCGTCTATGTGCAAATTATTCTCAAGTAAATAATCACTTCCTGCAAGAAACTGTCGTGCAATCTTTAGCATGCACTTCTGAGCTGCGTAATACACTTCAAACTATTACTTACTAAGACCAGATTTTTTAATCACAACTAGCTAGAGGAAAGATTCTTGTTTGAATAAGGAAAACTCATTAGTGTCACGACTAACAATGATTTCGAGTTTTTAAAGTAGCGTCGCAATTACATTTCGGACTAAAGTTACCTCTTTTCGATCATTTTGAGAGGTTGAGTAAATAAAACCTTTTTATTAATTATACAGTCAACTCATAAGTTTAAAAATAGTTTTACCCAATTTCATAAGATTAAATCATTGAATCAATATGTTACCAAAGCGAAAGCATCACTTGGTTTCAATACATAGTATATTACTAGGCCATGGCTGCCATACTGTTTCTATATGACATAACTCTAATAATATGTATTCATCTATGTTATGTCGCTACCTTGTTTTACATCTGACCATTTTACGTATACTATTATAGAGTTTTATAGACTCGTTTCACGATGTCATCGTTTCTAATTCAATTATGTATGCAGTGACGATGCTTAAATGTCCGTTTAAGGAAATAAATGCAAATATGATTAAAATAAAGAATATAATATGCTTCTCATTGTTACGTAATTATTATTTCACTGTTTTAATTTATGAAAATTAAATTCACATAAAGTGATGAGCTCATAATTTCTTGAAAGTTTTCTAGAAATTGTTTCATTTCGTATAATAATATAAATTTCGCTAACTATTCAAAGATGGATAAAAAATGTGTGTAAAGTATGCGTACCTGTGACCTTTTACCTTACAAAACTTGATTTATTGCTCTACATTCTAGGTCAGTAATGTTGACAAAAACAAATAATTAATAAACCTGTTTTTTGAAGTTTATTGATCTTAAATGTATCATAACATTTAAATTATGTTCACAGTTTCTGGACCAAAATAATAAAAGTTAAAGCATTTACTCTTAACCTACATATTGTAAAACAATACTTATGCGATAATCTGGTTTTATAATTACAAAAACGTGTTGCGAAACTTTAAACAAAAGTAACACTGATATTATCGTCTAATTGAGGGCCGTTGCACAATGTGATATAATTCAGTTATGAAATCAATGCAGTATACGTGTATATAGTATAGTAATATACATTCCATGAGCTTAGAAAGTTGATTACTAAAAATGTTTTCGAACTACGATTAAGTACGCAAAGCAATTATATCGATTGCTTCGAAAATGAAACTTATACGTAACAAAAATATAAAACATTATTAGTAAAACGCTAGCAATTATTATGTTACTTTAGCTTTAGTAGTGCTAAAACGTTAGCTTATTAAAGAAATACATAAAAAATATAATTACATAAACGATTACACGTGTTTTTTTCTTTTAAATCTTTTGTATAATGCCTGATTGTTGAGAACATTAATAGCCGGGGAAGTAAAACAACTCGATACGAACATTTTTTAGTAACAATGTTAGACAATGCTCTTTGGGAAACGAGAGTCTTATAAAATCGAGAGAAAGTGTGAATTTTAGTATTCCGGATCGATATGAGCGTAAACTGGTTCGATGCAACTTTTACTTTATTGCGTATTCTAAGAATAGGATTAGGATTCTAATCTAAGTGATTACTTAACACCTCAGGAAGTTTGACATCATCACGATATGACAAAGCTCTTTCAAAGGTCAAATTAAATTCTCGACTTGGCACATTTTATTGAATGATAGTAGAAATATAATTTAATTAAATTGAACACTTTTAGTATTGCCAAAATAGTGGTTGATCAGTATACTAATAACACTCAATTTTGTTATCAGGTTGTATTGGTGGCTTCTCTGGCCGTTGTGGCCTTTGCCGACGATAAGGCTGCGCCAAAACAGGCAGCTGCCGAAGACAAGAAGCAGGAGAAGAGAGGCATCTATGATATCGGTCACTACGGCGGCAGCGAAGGCGGATATGGCGGTCATAGCTTCGGCGGCGAGGGTGGCAGCTTCGGAGGTCACGAGAGCTTCGGACACGGCGGCGAAGGCCTGAGCCTCGGAGGACACGGTCATGAGGGTCTGAGCCTCGGCGGCGGTGGCGGTGACTACGGCGGCCATTCTGAGTTCGGCGGCGGCAGCGGCGGCGGCTGGAAACCCATCTCCTCCGATGAGGGACACCACCACCACCACCACCACGTTGAACACGTCAAGACCATCGAGGTCGTCAAGAAGGTCCCCGTCCCCTACACCGTTGAGAAGCACGTTCCTTACACCGTTGAGAAGAAAGTGCCTTATGAAGTCAAGGTCCCCGTGCCCCAGCCCTACACTGTCGAAAAGAAAGTCCCAGTCACCGTCAAGGAGTACGTCAAATACCCTGTGTACGTTCCTGAGCCCTACACCGTTGAGAAGAAGGTCCCCTATGAAGTCAAGGTCCCCGTCGACAAGCCTTACGAAGTGAAAGTGAAAGTGCCCACTCCTTACACCGTCGAAAAGAAGGTGCCCTATGAAGTCAAGGTCCCCGTTCCCCAGCCCTACACCGTTGAGAAGAAGTACCCCGTCCCCGTCAAATACGAAGTTAAAGTGCCCCAGCCTTACGAAGTCATCAAGAAGGTGCCTTATGAAGTTAAAGTGCCCGTTGACAAGCCCTACAACGTATACGTGCCCAAGCCTTACCCCGTCCCCGTCGAGAAGCCTTACCCAGTGACCGTCCACAAGCCCGTGCCCTATGAAGTCAAGGTCCCAGTCGACAGGCCCTACAAGGTTGAGGTTGAGAAGCCCTACCCCGTCCACGTTAAAGTGCCAGTGCCCAAACCTTATGATGTGTACAAGAAGATCCCATACACCGTCGAGAAGAAGGTGCCTTATGAAGTGAAGGTCCCCATCGACAAGCCTTACCCCGTGTACAAGGAGGTGCCAGTTCCCCTGGTCAAGGAAGTTCCTTACCCCGTGAAGGTGCACGTTCCCGTGTACCTCAAGAAGGAGGAGGAGCACCACGGCCACCACGGTCATGAACACCATCACGGTTGGCATTGAGCTCTTTTAGGTTAGGTCTCACACCAGTACCTTGTAGGTTAAGTTCAGAAATGTGATCATTTAGTATTTTTAGTGTATATAAATATGTATTTGCTAAATTGTATGAATATCTTGGTGCCGTTCACACGCACTGTTCAAATAGTGTTTGTCTAATGGTCGCCTACGCGTTGTGATGCTAGAAAATTACGAACGAGATTTAAAACTGTCGACTATGCATGGATTTCATTACTATTACCAAAATCTCCATCAACTTGACCAACAATGGCGAATTTAAAGAATTGTTCTTGTAGTTGAAACTGATTGAGTGCCGCATAGCATTGTAACAGATGCGCGGATAGCTGTAGATAATAATCTGTTATTACTTGTTTAGCTTTTATATGCTTTGTTATAATGTAACTTGACAAAGTACGTGTACTTTGAGTTGAGGCTGATTTAATAAAAAAATGAACGTTCATGTTTGTTTCAATACTCTCACACATCATTACCCGTAGAACACAACAAAAAGATTACTCAGCTCTGCGATTTCTAACAGTGATTTTCTCTACCAATAAATTTCTTGGACAATATAGCCGTCCAAAGAAACTACAGCTTTCGCTATCAATGCGAAACATAAAACAATAATATCATTAAGTAATTACAATATATTTTTACGACATATATTTCTAACAATAAAACTATTCGAATTAGAACTAGAACAATACAATTGATACAATTTCAATTGATTTTAGATTTGTTGCCAAATATGACTTTGAAAATGTAGAGAAAGTTACAACAGGTAGCAATAGAATGAAAGATTTTAATGCCGATATGAATAGCTTTGTTATAAAGATTATTGAAATAGATATTAAAGAATTTATTAATATTTACTGGAGGTCGTTGCGATGATAATCTGTTTGCGTTTTGTTTTATTTTCTGCACATTACAAATGAAATATTTAGAGCAATTACTTGAACATCAAAAACAAAGTAAAATAGTAATGTCAAAGCAAAGAAAAATGTAGAAAGTCTTCCTTCTGTATCAAGTTATACCTAACGATTTTATCGAAGAAACCTGCGTTAAAAGGTACTAAGCCAATAGAAACTAATAATGCAAATGCAAATCTATAGAACCGCCAAGTAAAAGCAATAAATGATAGTTAAGAACCTTTCACACTTCGCAAGGTCTACCTGGATAATACACATGACAAATACGATGCAGTCACGAACAAATCGAAACAGAATATATTAATGACAATCCAATAAGTATTATGCAACAGAAGCACTTAAGCTTTCAATAAACTCTACCAATACCAATCAAGACTTATAATTTTATAGTTATCACTAACTGACCCGCGCAACTTCAAAGAGAGAATAATAAGAGAGAATGGGTCATAATTTTCCCAGTTTTTTGTAACATTTTTCGTTACTTCTTCGCTCCTAATGGCCGTGATGTTATATAGCCTAAAGCCTTCCTCGATAAATGGTCTATTCAACACAAAAATAGTTTTTCAATTTGAACCAGTAGTTCTTCAGATTAGCGCGTTCAAACAAACAAACTAACAAACAAACTCTTTTGCTTTATAATATTAGAATAGATTATGTTCGTTAAGTATAAAAATTCCGTACCGTATGTAAGGTTTCGCAATACTGTATTGCACTTTTAAGGTAATTGGGGCGTAGAGATCTTGATATGGATGTTTTGCGCTGATGGTCGCATCAACGCAATTTAGACTGAATGAAGATAAGTAAAGATTACTCGTGTGTATGTGGGTTAATAGATAAAGGTCTATTATTGGGTAAAGCCGTCAATCGCGTTTATTTAGTCCCACTACTATTATATGCTAATGTATGTACGGATGTCTGTTTGGGGCTTTTTCAAGTAAATTTACCAAATATCTTAATCGACTTTAATACATAGTTAGTACTTTGGATTCAAGCATTAAATACTTTTTCTCCCGAGAAATTCTTAGGTCTATATTAATAGACTGATATAAACTGTAAGCATAGTTTGAAGAACCTTTTCTAGCATGTCAAATTGGTTCTTAAAACCATGGTTCCACAGTGATACCAGTCTAAAAATACGGGCCTTAAAAGCAGACAAAGTCGGGTGTGGAATGTAGTGTATAAATCTTGTGTTGTGTTGCTCAAAGTGTATTATTGACAACTGTAGATTATTATCTTTTCTGCTGTCTGTTATAAGTAATTATGTTGTAACATTCACACGTACAAATTGCAATATAACATTTTGATTCAAACAAATGGGTGGCTTAGGTTTTTTCAAATCTTTGTAGTAATCAAGACTCTAGTGTGTTATTTTATTGTTACATATAACTGTAAATTATCTACGTTGCTACACTTTTGGCAAATTTATGTAGGCAATAAATAAATAAACTTCTTATGAAAATATTCTGTGTAATTTTTCGGCAGTCTATATTATAATTTATTGGTCAAAGTGTGTGCTGTTTTCTTGCCAGTCTATATTATTTCTCGGTCGAAGTGTGTGCAGCGCGTGTAGACACACGCAGTTTCAAAACTTGTCTTGTATATTACTAGTTAATTATCTTATGTACTAAGATATGAAATTATTAGTTTGTCAATATTTTCCTTCAGTAATTACTTGGACATGTTACACACATCTTATTTTATAGGCCAATACATATTGCAACGTGTTTATCAAAGATTGCATGTAAGCTTATCGATATAAATAACAACTTTCTTCAAAATCATTTTATATGGTGTTTTTTTCCTTATTGATTTTACTTATGATTTATCTCGTGTACAAAAATGTGTTAATAAATTAATTAAAATACTCTTTTTTGTGAACAACCGATACGATAGGCTTGAGGTTGATTGTAGGTTTTCGTGCTCTACGAAGCACGTAGTGAGTCCAAGATTCCATGTTCAGGTTTCGAATTCCAGACTTCGCAGTGCACAGATGCTGTCAGGAAGTTTGTATGCATCCAGAACCATATAAAATACTTGTTTGATAGTATCGTTATTTAAAAGTAGGTACTTTTATTAAATGAATATCACCAATAACTAAGCGAACTACTCATAAATTCTTTCACAGTGCTACAGTTTTTGCTCCGTTATATTTTATTTTGAAGAAGGTTACTTGATTACGCTGTTTTATTTATTCAATTACATCAAGCGGTGTTTCTTTATACTTTTATTTAAGTTTCACAATTCATTTAATATATGATGCGAGGATTTTAATGCACGATTGCAAACATACAGTTTCGTTTGTGGTTTTTGTTATGCCACTTAATGTTCGCGGTAAAAGTATGTAACATTGCTGTAATTCTGCTTTTTACGAAAAACAAATAACTTATTCTTTGACAAACGTGTCCCATTGCTAAACAAGGGATTGGATTTCCAGCCTCCTCGGTCATATTAAGGTACAAACTTTAGGTTGGAAACATATAGAAGGAACACAGATATTTAAGTATAGATATACTTATAGAACAGAAAATATAATCGTAAAATATTTAGTAAATATTTTCTCGGAAACGAAATCAAACCAATGATTTCCTGTATAACTGAATCGCATACTCTACTAATCAATCCGTTAATAAAAACCACTCCGTAAAACATTCAGGTTTTAAAACTGCGAAAGGAAATGCAATAAATGTGCTTATAATATCCTTTTACATAAGGCATTTGGATTTCAACCTATCCCTTTCATATTTATGCCTTGCTTTTTGCTATAGCTATATTTTTATTTATTTATTGTCGAACATGCAGTATAAATATTTATCATAATGTTACTATGAGGATGTATATATAGATCTAGCTAGACTAGGTTTTGCTCGCGACTTCGTCCGCGTACTTAGGACGGAATTTTCATACATTTCTTTCATCCTCTATTTCATCACCTTGGGGGTAGAATTGATCAAAAGCTTTTCTTAGCGGATGTTTACGTCATAATATCTACCTGCACGCCAAATTTGAGTCCGACCCGTCCAGTGGTTTGGGCTGTGCGTTGATAGATCACTATGTCAGTCAGTTACCTTTGAGATATGTATATTTAGATTACCCGCATTGTTCCCGTTTCCGTGAGATATCCGGGCTAAAAACTATTCTATGTCCTTTCTCAGGTCTTATATTAACTTGGTACAAAATGTCATCCAGATCTGTTCAGTGGTTCAGACCTGAAGATGAGATAGACAGCATTACATTCGCATTTATTGATAGGGATTAGAAAGTTATGTTGATTGGATAAGCCGAGTTACAAGTCTTAGTTCATTGTTCTATAATATTTGTTATTAGAATACTGGACACTGTAATTGTGGCTACTTAATAATATCTTCGGTTGTTACGAAACATAAGAAACTGGAACAAATATTATATCTCTTCCGGAAGGTACTTGCTATAAATTGTTCTACACTCTCTCCGTACAAAATAATACGGCTAAAGTTAAAAAAGCTCTACCAGTCACAAATCAATGTAATTTTGCATTCTAGCCGTTTAGTTCACGATGTTTGCGATTATTCTACGTTTTATGCAAGTGTGTTCTGCTGTTGTTGTTTAATTTCAAGCATATTACAGCACTAACCTACTGCAGTTTAATTACTCATAATTCTTTTTAAATATAAAACCGAAGAATCGAAATAAATACGGTCAAAGGTAAAATTAAAGTTAATTATTAACACATGCTAGTAATAGTTGGAAAAGCTAATGGTTAGAACTGGTAGTTTAAATTCCTCTTTATTTTATCGTAATAATCAAGTGAACCTGAGTGGGGTTAATTTACAATCATCACATTGATGAAATCTAAGATGATTATTGACAAAACACACTTACCTACACAAGATTTCATACTCATAGCAGTGTTGATTACACTTCAATTGTCAGAAAATTCGCGTTCAAGTGATGATGTTGTCAATTCTCAAATTGAGGTCAAATGCATGCACATAGCTTTGTTATTACTTGCCTCTTAACTTTGATTGTCTGAATATAGCAACAAATAGTTGCGTGTAAGGCGAAAATTAAATACAAAAGATGAAAGCAAGAAGTGCGAGTGAAGGAATGAAAGGACTCCGTCGTCCTTGCGCCTCCGTTACACGCACGAAAAGAAAAAACAAGTGATGTAGGAGAGGTTCTTACGATTTAAGGGTACCAAACCGAAAGGGTAAAAACGGGGCCCTTTTACTGAGACTTCGCTTTCTCTCTGTCTGGGCCGTCCGTTTGTCCGTCTGTCTGCCTGTATGTGTGTCTGTCACCAGGCTGTAACTCAAGGACCGTGATAGTAAGACAGCTGAAATATTCACAGGTGATGTATTTCTGTTGCAGCTATATCAACAAATATAAAAAAACATAGCATAATAAATATTTATGCGGGTTCCCATATGACAATCGTAATTTTTGACGTTTCTAAATAATGGTATGGAACCTTTGTGCGCGAGTCCATCTCGTACTTGGCCGTTTTATTATTTTTACTTTACGCCTTCAGCGGCTTGCTATATTCAGACATACAGCTATAATATTAAATACTGTACTCGTGTCCAGCGCACATTTGATCGACTTAGAGAAACGATTGCACATATACTTGAAAGTGCAATACTTAAAAGTTCACGCTAAGAAATGTTAATACTTTAAGTGATACATTGAGTGGCAATAATTCAGTTGATGAATGAAATTTTATGGTGAATGGTTGAAGGTTGGATTTAAGGTTCGGAACAAAATTTTAGGTCAATCGTTCTTTTGCTATGTTTGGTAATGTGTGTAGGTGGGTAATGTATTATCTATACTAATATTATAAAGCTGAAGAGTTTTTTTGTATGTTTGATTGTTTGTTTGAACGCGCTAATCTCAGGAACTACTGGTCCGATTTGAAAAAATATTTCAGTGTTAGATAGCCCATTTATCGAGGAAGGCTATAGGCTATATATCATCACGCTACGACCAATAGGAGCAGAGTAACAGTGAAAAATGTTACAAAAACGGGGAAAATCATGATTAACTTAAGTGACGCAAGCGAAGTTGCGCGGGTCCGCTAGTCTAAGATACTTTATGTGTGCTTTACAAATACTGAAGGCTTTTCACTCTCTAGATTTTGAAGAACCTGAGTGCGCCCTATGAATACATCGCCCTTTTAAACTATTTTTTTCAAAAATTGTTTTGTTATAACTATGTAACTAAAATCATTTTATTGATTATTATTAAAATATTTCATATTATTCTAATATTTTAACGGCCAAAAGTAACTCAGTCTGTCTGTTTATTTCGCTTTCACGTCTAAACCACTGACCCAACTTTAACAAAATTTGGTACAAATTTAGAGTTAACCTTGAGAAAAAACTAATTTTTGATCGAAAAGGGTACACACTGTTGCACAGAAATTGTGCCCTAAGTCACTACACTATGTAGACGAAGTCCCGGTTCAAAGCTAGTATCAGTATAAATTTTAAATGCAACAAAATTTTAATCGCAGTTCTGATTCTCCGGTTGAGTGGTACAGCAAACTAGACGGATTCCATCAGCCAGGTCAACCCTGAGTGGGCTATGATGCTACCAGTGCGTTATCGCTGTAATTACTCAGAAATTATGTGCTAACACCGTTGCAACATGTTATGCACTTAAGTTACGTACGGTGATAGATATATAGATGTATAGACTTTTGGATCAATACCTATATTATTTCCGAGTTTGACGTATTTTGATTACCAAAAGGCCAAGCTTTGTCGAACCTAAACGTAGTTATTACCAAGTACCATTTCAGTCCAGGTTTGATCTCGTACCAATTACCAAATAAAAAAGATAAATATGTGCGTAAAAATTTTAAGCAGTCTCACTGTGTAGTTTAAGCGTCAAGCGTTAAACGTCATTTTCAGTGACAAACTTGAGGATTAGCTATCAGGGTAAGACGTACACAGTTTAAACATTCTCAATCCGATCGAGCAGCCTTTAGTGATCGCAGTTCAAGTGGGATACCACCAGAAAAAAGATGTAAAAATTTTCAGACGGTAAATTATTTAAAAAATGTGGTGAACAAGTTGAAAAAAATATTGCAGTTATTATTTTTATATTAAGTGGTGCTAATTGAACTAGTCCAAAGTTAAATCGGTGGTTAACTAACACTGGTATTATTCCGACTTGTAGTTTAAGAATAGTGAAACTCTATGACTCGTCACTTTTACTGAATTTTAATGTAGAGAAAACTTTAGATATTTAAATATTTAGTTAAAATTAACGAGATTATGCATTGTTACGGAGTTAGAGAGGCTTAACACAATATTTTATACTAGCTGACCCGCGCAACTTCGCTTGCGTCACATCTATACTAATATTATAAAGCTGAAGAGTTTGTTTGTTTGTTTGTTTGATTGTTTGTTTGTTTGTTTGTTTGAACGTGCTAATCTCAGGAACTACTGATCCGATTTGAAAAATTCTTTCAGTGTTAGATAGCCCGTTTACCGAGAAAGGTTATAGGCTATATATCATCACGCTACGACTAATAGGAGCAGAGCAGCAGCAAAAAATGTTACAAAAACGGGGGAAATTTTTACTCATTCTCTCTTATGTGACGCAAGCGAAGTTGCGCGGGTCAGCTATAAGAGATAATGCGTCATAATTTTCCCCGCTCCTATTGGTCGTATCGTGATGATATATAGCCTATAGCCTTCCTCGATGAATGGGCTATCTAACACTGAAAGAATTTTTCAAATCGGACCAGTAGTTCCTGAGATTAGCGCGTTCAAACAAACAAACAAACAAACAAACAAACTCTTCAACTTTATAATATTAGTATAGATAAAAATGAATACAAAGATTATTATTTTCTTTAACCATTATAATATCTGCTGCTTATGGAAGCTGCTTTGCTCTTTCTAATTTGATTAGTTCTTTAGTAATTTGCTATTTTATTCAGGTGAATCCATAATTCGTTGGAATATGTCCAGTACTGATATCTTCAATTCAGTTTTAATTTCTATTTTTTTTGTTACGTAATGACTATTGCTTCCTAAAGAGACCCTCTAGTAAGCAGCAGTCTTCCCACACTACTACATACACTTCGTAAAGTATTGTTAGATATCTACAATGTTATTTAAAGTTAAGAGTTGATTTATTTTTTTAACCGTAAAATTACATTATCAATTTGCACATACATACATAATATATCACGTCATCAATGTAGGCAGTGGTGTGTGAAAAACACCAATCAATTAGTTATGTTTATCATAAATTCGTGATTTTCAGGCACAGAGTAAGAAGAACGCTTAGACAAGCAACAACAATCATCAGTAAAAGAATATATAACTCAGTGTTGTCAAACAGCACATAGTCTTGACGACAGCAACCATAGTCCACTTGACACGTAACCGGTAATTAGGCGCACGATGACAAAACTCCAGCAGTGCGTTACTGTAACACATACCTGTGTGTAATTGTACGTGAGCATTACTGCAAGTACCTACCTACCGATGTTGTGTCGATTGATGCGAACTTCCCATGTGTTATATTATACTAGGTATATGGTGTAACATGGTCAACTGGCTAGACTTAGTCGGTTTGGGACGCGGAGTATTCAATTGGAGGTACCGCATCCTGGCCACTTTATGGTGATTGTTGAAGGAACACCGTCAGGTTTTTAGTCGGTATGCCCAAATTTAAAGCCGGATCACTTTGCCGGCGGGAGAGCCCTACAGACCCCCGCTTCCTCCCTGGAGCGGGACACGCAGTAATGCATTTTCCGGAAGAAAAAAAAAAGCTTTGTCGGTTGTATCTGATAACTTTAAAACTGTTTTCTTGATGCACAGGGATCTCTTTTTTTGTGAAGAGTAAATGTATGGTCGTCCATGATTGAGTGTAAGTATGCCTCAGCGTTGATAGTAATTAAAAACAAATAGAGCTAATAAATGATATCTACTGAGCTAATAAATGATTCATAACTTCATGTATTTTTATGAATAAGAGGGTACTCTTATTCATAAAAATACATGAAGTTATGAAAGGCTTATAAAGTGTTTTGTTTTTTTCACTCCTTAGCTAAATGAAAGAGAGAAAACATATTTTAGTAGTCGTTTCTCTAAAAAAGGTTTATAGTGTGTTTATGAATAAGGTTTAGTGGTTATTTCTGGTTGACAAGATAATGTATTGGAGGAATATCATGATATTCTAAGTGCATCACCATTGGGCCCAACAAATGCGGTTAATGTGTACTTACCCCCTCAAAGATAGACGTGTAATGTTATAAGAGAAATGACTAACAGTATATTATAACCATATATTATCACTAGCAATTTAGTAACTTAAAACGTAAATGTCGAAACAATCTCAAGTTCATTCTAGAATAATTGTGCGTTATCTTTCCGCACTAGTTCTGTACTAAATTGAAGGACGGATTGGCAACAATGTAGTACCTACGCACTCATGCATTGATATCTTTAAAAAGATTCTTGTTTTATATAGCTGAGAACATACATTGTAAAGTTAGTCATGATTTGCAAGTAACAGTAACATACCTCGTATTATTTACCATAGTCAGCCCTATCTTTTGGCACATATTATCGTCTGTCATCATGCTAGAAGAGAAAAATTAAAACAAGCAACAAAGGAGAGGTGTGGATGACAATGGAGAGTAATATTTTGTCATTTCATTATCCGCACTCAGCACATCCTTCCTACGTCTCTTGTTTTTGTCATATTTTTTGCTTATCTCACAGGAGTTTGCTGCTATATTCAAATATGCAAAGTTAAATGACGTACACCATAGTGTGTTGCAAAGGAAGAAATGTTGGTAGAAAGTGTAAAATCAAAAGGGTCGTAATCAGAAGCAGAATTGTAATCAAGGCAGAATGAGTTTAATAAAGATCTAGGAAGAAAATCGTTAAGTTATAGTTGATATGTAAGCACAAATCATTACATCATTGGTATAGTTAATGAAGGAAGTAAGTAACGTTACACGGGACCTGAAGCACTGCGGTTATAAAGACCCTAATACTAATATAATATCCCGTAATAAAGTACATTTGCGACAGATCTTTTAAAAGATATAATATTATGTTTTGAAGAAATTATGTAAGCAATACTCTCTCCTTCTAATATCTCATAGACTCCTTTGCGTTATAATAATATGAACGGTACAAATTTCTTATTATACAGGTATATGAATAAATTGCTGGCATTTTTTTAAGCTAACAATATAATTAGTTACAAAAACTACTATTATTGTCTACCTAACAGAAAAGTGCAAGAGGTTAAAGGTTATTTGTTAAAGAAATAGAAAGATTGTCAGTATAATCCACTGCGCTTTAGCAAGTAAGTCGTTGAAACGATTTTATAATTATTATATTATGAAGATACCTACTTTAACACCCGTTACCAAAAATAGGCAACGCTTTTCTCCGAAAGGTGATGTGAATGGATGAATGTACGTAAACGAACAGCTGGGGTCAGCCAGTTGCAGGAAGAAGTACCCACTTTAATTGAAATTCAGTTAACCGCCGAAGTCAGGGGAAAAAGCAACATAAAACACAACTGTAGATAATCAGCTAATCCGAGAACGACTGTCATACTTATTGCCTTTTAAAGTCACTTATTTTACGTCATTGCGCTATGAAAATGAATATTTATTAGACATAAATAACTTGAAATTATCACACAGAGTGCAGAAACAACATGGCACCGTGTCGATGTGGAAACAGTTTTCTTACGCCCACTGGGCAGTAAGCATAGGAAAACTATTGCCAAATAAATAATTTTCTACTAAAATTTATTATTTTATGGCAAAGTATATTTTATGCTGTTTTTTTGGTAACACTGGGTATTTTATATAAGATTTGAATCTATTTTATTAGTCTTTTTTTTATTCATAAGTATATTATACCTGTTGTATTTACCTTTAAATTAGTTTAAATAAATAAAAAAAAATAAAAGTCAGGATGTGAAATACTAAGGTTTTCAAAGCTCGGCCGTTTTGAGCAGCTTTTCACTAAAAATATAATACCTATTTTGTGGGTTTCTTTTTCTACTATAATCAGAAAAACGTGTATACCTATTGTACGTCTAGTAACTACCTAAATGCGTCATGACTAAAGAAAAGTCGGGTGATAATGCGATAATTTTAAAAAACGATATAGTTTATACTAAGCTTAATTCAATTTCACTTAATGCAACATCCGCATTTCCGTTTACAAAATTGTAATGATTCTATATGCGAAATGAACTGACAGTATAATTGCAAAAACCTTTGCAATAACAAGTAATCTTTTTATCCGGAACCCACAGTTAATAGTAGCCGCACGTCGAGATGAAAACAAAACTATATGTATATTACATAACTCTGTACTACAGTTTAGAAATCTAAATAAAACAAAAGACAGCACACGTCTCATTAGAAATTAAGGTTGCAGAAGATAAGAACAAAGTAAAAATCAACCCTATCTTTTAAAAAACAAAGCTTATTTTACTATGAGCGTGTTACACAATTATAACTCTTAGAGATCAAACTAAATTAGACTTTACTTCACAAATATTAAGGTTAAATTTCAATTGTATTTTATACACGGATTAGTAAAGAGAACACACGTGAAAAAAAAGTTTAATCATTGGAAATAACAACAAATTGATATGGAAGTAAGTAAGAGCGCGATTTAGTTTGTATGTGCCTCCATCTGTATGTGATGTCCATGTTTACATGTGTTTTACATAATGAAGTGAGGTGAGACAATTTTAAACGGTTTATTATTCAAGTTAGAAGGTATACGTGACTATGGTGCTGATGTAGGTTAGATAATAAGCTAAAGTTTTGTTTGTCAAGCTACTGGTAGTTTTAAACCTTGGCGCAGTGGTTAAGGTCTCCACGCCACTACCATGGGAGGTAATGAGTTCAATTTCTTCGCGGAATAAATATTTGTGCGATCCACAAAAAGTAGTTTCGAGTCTAGTTGTACTTTGTGTCCGTTGTTTGTATGTTTGTAAAAACCTCCGCGGTACAGGAGTAAGTTTTAGCGCGAGAGTTGACTTAAAAATCGTTAAGAAATTAGGTATCAATTTATATTGTGCAGAATTGGTTATGTATTGGAGTAATACTCTTAACACTGCACCTAAGGGCTTTAAATGTAATTGAAATAATACAAATAAAACATTTTATGCATCTAGGCTGTTCAAGGTTTAGACACGTTGGAGTGATAGTAACGGAACCACTTTTCAAAATAGGTGGTTAGCTCTATCATCAGAGAATACGCAAAAGGAAATGCCTTAGCAGATATAGTATGTAATAATATTACAAGTAAATAACGTCTAAATGAGATGAACTTGGCATAGGACTTAAATTTAATTTTCTCAAAATCTTAAATGAAGATAATTACACTTGCTTGAAATAGTTTGTCCATAATTACATTATATAATTACCTGGTTTTGTCTGCAATCAATAATACTTTACAAAGGTTTGTTTCTCACAATCCTCAACAAAAACCTACAAACAAATTGTGGGAGAGCGAACAGCTGATAACCCGATAACCCCACATCCTTTAACAAAGGGTTAACAAATTAGGCAATCGTTCACTAAACGACAAGTCGCAACCACTTACGACTAATCGCAATAATTGGAAACGAATAACTCAATCTTGTATCAAACAGGTGAATAAAACCTTTTATTTGTTCATCCCCTAAACGAGGGCTTGTTACAACCCCCGGTAATCGTTTTGATTAAATATGTAGATAAAGGTTGAAAATGTTTTACTGTTTGATCGTGAGTGATAATATTTTATTGATAATTTTATCACGGAAAGGTCTTAGGTTGGTTGGTGGTTTTATTTTTATAAGTTTTCATTATTATTGTATTCGTTTGCGTTATTTGAAGGGTTCTTAGTTTTGTAACTTGCACTTAACTGGCACTTGCCTATACCCATAATTAACTTTTGCTAAATTCTGGAAGGAAACTCTTTCCCAGCAGTGGGACGGCGCGGCGGATTGTTGGGTTTAATATGTTATTATTATAATACTTGCCGTTATTGATAACAGTTAAAACTTACTTCTAATAAGTATCAGTTAGTTTAGATTATCAACAGTTTTCTGTAGTAATAGTAATTTAAATGCCCTAAGTATTCGCGTCTTTAACTCAAAACAGTCAATTTTAGTAAAAACTAACCTATGATAATAAATCTCAAATAAAAACGATTCTCATAGTAAAATATAATTAAAATATTCCAATTATCGTGATATTACATTTGTAAGTACAAAACTATTGTGTTTGGGGTACGTGCGCCATCTAGTGGTAGTGCTATGAACTAATATGTATGTTGTTAATAACTAGCACCTGTTGGGTTGCATCTAAGGCTTAATAATATTTAGAAATGGAAATTATATTATATATAGATTAATAGAAATTTAATCTTCATACTTTTTTCCATGACATAATCTCTAAAATCATATTTAGTTCTTTTAATCTAAAGTTATAATGGAGTAAACTTTAAAAAAAAATTAAGTTTTGATCATGAGTTTTGTTTCTTAAACCACTTACCACTATACGACACATTTGTGCAAATATGCAAATTGCTATTATTTATGTTGGATCAGTAAGAAAGAAGTTACTAGGTTTTGATTGTCAAAAAATATTATAAGCCGTCTGGGGAATTTGAAGCAAAAACTATGTGAATAAATATTACTAAATAGAATTATGTACTTGTGTCAGAAAAAGTACCTTTATTTGTAAGTCTATTCTGCTCTATTCCTGGGTCTATGCTCGTTGAATGTTTCACATGACCACATTTAGTGAACATTCGACAGCATTAGACGGAATTGTATCGCGATCCTTATCAGTCGACCTCAAAGAATGCCCGGCTCGTATTATTTCATTACTATCCCTATTACTTTATACCGCCACTAAACAACGACTAAAAACTTTCAATTATGCTGTAAATCATCTGTAAATTAGCTCCGATGGTTTTTTAGCGTGTTTGTTTTGTATTTACGGGTTTATAAGCTTGTTTAACGAATGTTTAAATAAATGATACAGGTGTTCGCCTGATTGAAAAGTAATTGCAATAATCGCGACGCGGTTTGTTGCTAACATTATTTTTTAAGGCGCTAGCTTGAGATATAATTTTGGGACTATCTATACGTCAATAGTTATGGTTAAAGTATTACTTAATATGTTTTCTTAAGTTATAAAAAAGCTTTGGGCACTGCACTGTTTATTACCGGCCCTGCGAACTTTTGCATCATTGTTCAAGAACTGTCTTTAAAATTATGGTTTAAAGAGACTTCTGTAAATATTTCTCATTTGAGTTATCTTATGACACAATCTCGCCTTTTAACTTAAATTAGCTCTTAAAAGTAAGAATACTTCACGTTAACCAGAAAACATAACGATTTTTAAACAGCCACAATAAAAACGCGGTGTTTTTATAAAAGTAATTTTATGACTAATTTTATCAAGCGCTCGGTACGGTCGACTTGAGAAAATTCCAGTTTGACACCACGACAAAGTATTAGAACTTTTATTTGTAAAATAAAATGTCACCCTTTCCCGCCAATTAGTGATCAATAAAGGTCCTAACGTCCCACATTTTACTTCATTCACGCTTCAAGAGTCCACTATTAAAGCACTTCGATAATAATCTGTTTGAATGTTACCAAGTAGGTATTTTAAGAATGTCTCGGTCCCATAACTTTCTGATGGTCGATTTAGTATTTTTTTGGCTACTGTTTTGATTTTTATCATCAGATACCGTAGGTGGGAATAACTTTTGGAGCCTGATTTAAATGCGATCCGGTTTTGATTTTAGGAAAGTTTGGTTAATTCAAATCGCTGTTATACTAAGATTGTTGACTTGTTCTTACGATTGTTTATTAATAAGCTACTAAAGATAATTTGTAAATTAGAAGATCGTTAATGATTTGCTAAATGTGTCTAAAACAGTTCCATTTCATATTGTTTTACATCGTTAAACGAAGAAAAAAAAATAGAATTACTAGTTTTCTCCGTAAAACTTTTCGTTCGGTCGCGACTTTGCCGTAATCATACAATAGTCATCATAGACAATCATTAAAAATTAGGACAAAAGAAAGAAAGTTTACTCAAACTGATATATAAACAATAACTGATAAAATATTTCTAATAAAAGATATTTAAGCGGCACGGCTGTAGTCTCAAAAGGGCCACAAGAAACAAGTCAGTTGATCTAATCTAATCGATATTTCAAATGATCCTTAAATGTTTCCGTCGCTATCATTTCCGAACTTCACAAAAACGTCCTTTGTCTTATTTATCTGATATTTTTTTATTGTTTTTTCTTTCAGATCAAATGAAGCGTAACCTATGTAACACAACCTGATTCGGCGGTGCCTTTAGAAACAAACGAGTCGATTTGCGACTGATAACGATTGGCGACAATTTTTTTGCTCTTATCTCTTAATGGCCGATGACATTCTTCGGTTTTAATAGTTTTTGGGTGATATTAGTTTTGTGTGTGGGTGACGGTATCCAATCTTTGTAGTTTGCTGTTCTCTTATTGTATTCAAATATGTATGAAACCTAACATTTGTAAGGGTTTTAGCAACTGCTTTAATTTTTGATTTATTTATTACAGTCATTACCTAAGAGAAAAGTACGATCGAATTGAGAATCTCCTTCTTTTAAAGGCGGTAGAAAACATTGTACACGTTTTTTAAATATTACTTATTGAAACAACTCTTCGTTTGAAGCCGTTTGCAGTTATCAAAGCGTTGTTTAGAGCTACGTATTGCTAATTGCAATTTGCAAGGCATTTTGTTTCTCATTAAAACTAAACCTTAAAGGAAATTCTCTCGCAACTTTTAAGAACCCGCTTTTTGTAACAGAAATATAATTAAGATATCCTATTGTCTTAAACAAACCATATTACAATAAATCTTGCACAAAAACTAGCAATAAAACATGGCTAAGTATCAGATAGTCTCGTCAGTATTAACATAACAAAACATCGATGATAGCTCCTACTGAGGTCCCATACAATGCCTGCTACCCGCTGAGCGACTCACCCTAAACCACCCTTCGAGTACGGGGGTCGGTGTATTTTAGCTTTTGACATTTTATGGGTAGTTTGAAAAAATATGTGATCATTGCCGATTAGTGGCAGCGGTACGTTATATCTAAGTAGGTTATCGATACGTTTGAATGAAGTAGTGGTTTATTAGATGGCGCCACTGTGTTGGAGGTCGGAAATTATTTGATTTGGTTTTCTGATGGGAAAATAAGAAAGATTCTTAATGATATTATTGTTTTCGATTTTAGGTTCCTATTAGGCTGATAGTTTCTGTCTTGATCTTCAACTTGTTCTTCGAATGACTGTAAGTATATATGTATGGTGAACTTCATGGTCTTCATGATCATCAAGAACTGTTCTAATTAAAAGCAAAGTTCAGTACTTACATTATTTGCAAGGTCTAAATAAGATGCTGTCGGAGACTAAGGCCTGAACCCGTCTTCGTTTGGGTGGAGACTACTGGAGACCCTTGTCCTGTAGTCATGGGTAAAAACTAATCTAATAAAGTTATAAATTAACTAGGCGCCGGGTTGCATCCAAGCGCATCTTTTTTCCCAAACAAAAGGCACCCGTTTGAAATAAAAATATTATTACATGCACATTAAGACCATATAATAACCCTCGAAAGCCGAAAACATAAAATACTTGTGAGCACAAAAACTAAGTGAGTCGTCTTCCCCGCAGGGGGCGCTACTGCGCGATAACACGACGAAATAATTTAGTTCCACGTTCATCGCACGTCTCTTTTCATTGGGTCTTTTGTTTTTCTTAGATTTATGACACTTCGCCTCTTGCGTCTCGCAAAAAACGAATTAAGGTTTTTTCTGGGACGAGAAAAAGCTGGTTCCTCTTTTTTGTTAAACGTTTAGTATGTCATAAAACCCTTGCGAATATTGCATTATGATGTTGTTCAAGTTTAAATTGCAATTAGTTGCGCAGTCAAAGGAGTACGAAATGGCGCTGGAAAGAACCTTGACTCTATGGTAATTAATACTACCTTTATGTGATTTAATACCCACGAATTATATGTCACTTAATTAAAAATACACTAGGCAACAGTAAACATTAATTGTAACATGATTAAAACGAATATCTTAACCTACATATTGAAATATTTCTGAACAATCCGATTCACAATCTTATTCAAAGCCAAGCGGAGCTAGAGCTTGTATTATGACAAGCATTACCTGAAACCATACTCAATGTTACGTATGCGCATGAATCAGTATATTCGGTAAATAAATGATCGAATCAGCAATTCGCATTGTTTACTAACACACTTGTTCATTTGCCATTGAAACTCTTCACACTTGTTAACCTATGATCCATATGTTCAAAACCGTCCATATCGTTACTATAACCCCAAATATTTACCACTAGGGTCTACGAGACCACAGCGACTCAATTACGTGATTATTTATGTGTGACAAGTCATTTGACACACACTGTATTTCTACCAACACTTGCAATTTACCGACCAGTCTGTCAGACCCCTCGATGTATGAAGTTCTGAGTATTTTTGTATTATTTCTGAGGGTGATAGAGCTCTTGTTATACTGGTTGTCTAATTAATGGTTAGTACAGATGTGTTGACAAGTAACGCAGTGTATTCTATTGTGGTTAATGTGTTTATCTGTTTACGAGGTTCGCAAATGTGCGAATAATGATCTTGAGTTCTGTTCGGTTTTTGATTTGGAAGATTAAAGATTAATGATTTTTGAGAGGAGTTTGTTATGGTGTTGCGGAACGAAAATATGCCGTGACATTGTGAAGAAGTAACAATAAGTTCGATATTAAATAAATAATTATAGACTGTAATTTGATGAAAAGAGATATTTTTCTAATCCATTTGGGATAGTAAAGTTTAGACTAATAGCTATAAAATCTAATTAAGAAAAATATAATAGCATAACATATGCAGCAAAAAAAGTCGTAATAGAATTTTCTTCAGTTAAAAATATAACATTATCTATGCATAGGTTTTCCAATTTTTGTATCGTTTGTTACACATAGTAAAAAGGAAACGAATCACATAATGCTATCTATAATTAAATAAACGTATTAACCCATAAAACATTTCCCATCTGCCTCCAAATACTTCCACACCACCGCTCTTGACTGACAACGTCTTTCAGACGCACAAAAACACAAAACTACGGTTCAAATCCGCCACGCGACCAAATTAACTTCATGTAATCCCCATCGATGATACCGCTATCGTCCTCAGCATTCGCTAAAGTTTTTATAATAGTTAATTCGGATTAGATAATGTCCCATGGGTGGTCTGTAGGACCCCAGTCGCATCGGAGGGTTACACCCCACGGCGACACTGACAGGTTGAAGGGTGCAGGGTTAGTGTTTATCGAATTTAGATTTAATGTTAGTGATGTAATAATATTTGTATTGGGTCGTTATTATGTGAATTGTGGTCACTGATTTTGGAATGGTTTCCATATTTTTTTAAAGACGATGTAGCTCAGATAACATCCCAATGAAAAACAGAATTTAACTGTGTCTTACGTATATTTAGGTGTCTAACCCCTGGTTTCTGAGGTATATTTAGCGGTAGTTTATCTATTCAATAGCGTTTAAACTCATATAAAAGAGCAATTTGAATAGATTAACTACCGCTAAATGTGCCTTAGAAACCGGGCTTAAGTGTAATTAATTTGTGTGAAAAAGAAGTATAACATTTATCGCAAGCTGATTACAATATCATCTATCTAAGTGAAAAAGAAAAGCGTAATTTTATGTGTATATGTAAATCTATCTTTAAGAGTCGTTTACATTATTATTCAGCGTAGTATCTGTAAAATTGATCTACTTCTCCTTATAACATACATTTTTTAAAAACAATGCTGTAGGCACTGTAAAGATCAAGTGTACATTAAACAAAAATTATAACATGTCTGAAACCACTTAAACCTTGCTTCCTGTAAAATATTCAGCTGGTAGAGTACACAATAAAGACAGTCATTATGTTTATAAAACACGTGAGGACAGTCCACGACATTGTATGTAAGTTTAGGGTGTTTATATTATGATGTTGGAAGCAAATGAACGTTAATTTTATTGAGTAAGATTACCAAAATGTTTATTGAATGATTGCTGCTATCAGATAATATTGTAGGGCAAGAGTGGGGCACTTGAATATAGCTACTGCAGATTTATACTAAAATAGCTGTGTAAATGGAAACCATCATAACCCAACCCGCACTTGGCCACCGAGGTGGACTCAAGGCCTAACCCCTTTCTCGTTCCGGGAAAACACCCTTGCCCAGCTGTGGGAAATAAAATAATACAACTGATCTTTATTTTCTAGTTAAATAAAAGTCCTGAGATGAGATAAGGTCTCAAATAATTTAAAAAAGGTAGAGTCTACTCAATATACTCCTCGAAAGAGGAAGGTCACAGAGCTTGTTTCTTTTTATTTATGATAACACAAATAAAGAATATTTATAGAATACAATCTCACGCACATTTTATACCTGTCTAAAATCATATTATTATTAAACTTTTGACATCACATCAAAAACATAACTTGAACAGCTAATCAAGCCTAAATATTATTCCAAAGGGCATTCCATTTCCAAACAATATTGCGCATCACCGAAATGTTCCAAAGAGTTTTTATACGAATTATTGCATTATCTATATTGTTCGATCGTGGGCCCCGAGCTCCCGACCTACAGGCCGCCATATTGGCCTGTAATGAACAATTCATTCACCGCTCTGTCATTATTTCCAACACGTATTGTTGGATTTCGGGTGTAACAATGGTATTATACAAAATGTATGATATCATAAATGTAAGTACTGATTTGTGCAGATTAATAAGAAGCCGGTGTTATTATTGAGGTTTGTTTGAAACGGATTTACGTGAGACAATGAAAACAAAATGAGTTTCTCTTATGCAACCAGAAGCGCGATGTTCTACAGTTGGTACTGTCGAGTATTTAAGGTTGACATTTAAAGTGTTCTGCCAAAATAATTCCTACGACGCTTTTCAGAGGCGCTGATCAGATTTTCATACAAAATTTCTCAATAGCTAGCCGGTTGCCGGTAGTCGATAGTAGTAGAGAGTCGAGCAACAGTTTATTGAGGTTACAAAGTGGTTATTATCAAAAAGAAATAAATGAATGATTTTAAATGACTTCTGTATTTTATTTAATTGTTATTGCGGGAGTTGTCCTTAAAAGTAAAAACTATATTTAAATTTCAATTGCCGTATCCTTAGGCGTCAAATTAGTGCTACCAGTTTGTACAACGGCTTGTAATTATCTAAGTAGACATCCAGCTCCACCTTAAGAGTTAGCACGCACAGTCTACTAAAGCCACGCAACTCAGACGCATCGTCTGTAAAAGTTAAGATCGGGTAAGAATTTTAGTAAGACTGAGGTGTGGAAATTTCGGAAAGCTGATGGTAGAATAAAATGAATAGGAGAAGAAAGCCTACTCTTCTCGGCGTGGGATAAATTCTATGATAAAACCTAGTATCGGCGGTAAAATAATGACCTAGGCAGGCATTCTGTGTTGTCCAGTTTAGTAGTCAGTGAATTAGTTGTTTAAAAAATTGTATCAAGTGAGCTAGTTAAAAAGTTGAGTTAAAAATTGGTGTATGATTGGGTGACACAATAATTTTCCTTCTGAGCTAGTTTTTAGAAACCTTTGCTTTGCGACGATGTTAGTACGATGGGAACCAAGCTCGCGACTGTCGACAGTGCGTAATATATCTAAGTGGTCATCCAATTGCTCCTTTGCACTACCCAAACTTGCAAGAGCCACAATTACACGTCATACGCATAAATTCCCTCTATTTACTGCGGCACCGGTTAAGAACAAGGCAAGTTAGCGTAACCACATACAATTAGGTACAAAATACCAACGTCGGTAAACGGTCTGATCACAGGGTCGAACAGTTCGGACACCCACGGGCTCTTGTGATTAATAAGACTAAGTAAGGAGACAATGAATTGGTGCGGATTTTTGTGAGGTGAGCTTGCATGGAGAGGGGTTTGGTAGAAATATTGATGCAGAAGTTTAAAGTTTATAGGAACTCCCGCGTGATGATAAACTGGCAATAGAAGAAGGGACTAAGTTTAAAGGCCTTATTATGAAAAATAACTCAGTGTGTTTTTTGCCTTCTATGTATTAAGATAAAAACGCCCACTTTTGCATCATTTGTTTAACTTATTTGTTTTATTAGCTTAAGGAGCTAAACGCAATTAGTAGAAGCAGCGTAACTGACAACAACGATTTCTCGGGATTGGCTTATTTCTGATTTTTCTAACCTTTACAGAAAAAATGTCGTTCCTTTTTACATAGCACCGAATCTCTTTAAGCGATACCAGGGGATGCTTGTAACACAGAAGCTAAAAATCACAGAAATAAAGTTCTACCTCCTATTCTCTCATAAACAGAGTCCTGTTCCACAATATTGTTAACAAAACAGTCGCTAGAGGCTCTCGCGCGTGGAACTAATTCATAATGATGAAGCAACGAGAGGACACCAAAATAACTGCCCTCGTATTAGTGGACTTAGGTACCTATTAGTGACAAACTCAATCATTTGGAACTAACCAAGTACGGATTATTAATGATATGATGATGTTACTTTGTAGCGTCAAGGTTTTGATTTTGAATATCAATTCAATTGTTTTATTTAACGGTAATCCTGTACTGAATATCCTTCAAGTATGTTACGGACATTTATTTACGAAATACATCGTCGAGGTTAGGTTGATTTAAGCTACTGATAATTCCGAAATTTAGACTTTCGAAAAGTCTGTACTGCGCTGGAATATTTCTCTGTTGTATGTATAACGTACTTCAGAAATGTATTCTTGCAGAAAAAATTGCGAAGAAATTATAAAACCAATTAGGCAATACCTTTCATAGTCCATATTTCAATCATTACGTGAGATCTCGCTCCTCATACCAGCGGTCCAACATATGAGTTCTTCACAGACTTATCTCCAAAACAATCTATGTGTCATTGTTAGAGACCAGTTATGGATGTTATGATACACCTTCAGCCGAACACTACGCCGATCAAAATCGACTTCAATACGGAACTTTTTACTCAACCACCGAGATGAGCATTCATACATTTTTCATATGGTGTATGTGGCAAAACATTGGCTGCAAATTTACAGTTACATAACTACGAATGATTTTAAACTTTAGTGTTGTAGTAATAGGGTTGTAGTTGATAGTTGTTAGTTGTTGGTTTGTCTGTTTGATCGCAATTAAAGCGCAGAAACGCACGTCATTAGCGAGTACGGCAATATTCCACGCTGTTCTTGCGCGGACCGGTACGAACGTATCACAGACATATACCGTGTCCATCGTAATGCGATATTTTGATTGGTATTTTGATGAGGCCGAGGTATTTTATTATGACTTCATGTTGCCCTTTTTCTTGGTTATTGATTTTGTTCATATTGAGCGGGGAAATTTTGGATTCCTATTTTTGACAAACTTTTGATCTATTCATAGCAAAATTTTGATAGAATACATTATGTCAATATTAACGTTGTCAAATAATTCAACTTGAATGACTAAATGGAGTAGGTATTAGTAGACAAAAATGTTAAAGAAAAGCTATAAAAAATTAAACTGAACCAACTTTATAGACTTGTATTTATTCAACAAATAATACTATGATCTACATAAAAAAATATCTTGCCTACTGTCGTACAAAAGAACCGAAAATCTACAAAACATACAGATTTTCGAATTTCTCGAGATTTTCACATGTAAGGCATTAGTTTTTACCTAGGCTCCGGTCATTCCCACACCCGCTATGACCATGTTTGAGGCCAAACGGAGACAATCGACAAAGGCTTTTTCTAAAACAACGCAGTAAGTAAAATACTTCGAGGTGGTGGTATACTATTGGTTTGAAACTCGATAATACTGTTTATTTGCTAATTTTCGTGAGGTTAATTCGACTATCTGCGCTCAAAGATATATACTTTTTCAGCTGACCATTTGTTGGTTCACAGAGAAGTCATTATTTGTCTGGGAGAATGCTATCTGAGTGATAGCATACTCTCAGATAAGACGTAGACTTGAAAAAAATTGATATAATTTCTGGGCATAAGTAAAAGTTACATATGTATAAATAAACCTTTTATTTTACAACAGGAGTAAAAAGGGGAATAGTAGACCTGATTTTATACGAGCGTTTAGTTTCAAGTTATGATGTATTCCAATCAGCTCATAATTATATTCCCAAATTGTAATTCAAATACATTTAGGTCGTTAGTATCCGTCACGTCGGCGCATCGGTCATTCCACCGCAGCCGTCGCCAATCATATCTCGATATTTATGAGTTTCAGTATTCGCAGAAGCTAAAAAATATCGACGACAATACAACCAAAGTTTTTATGAGTTCTTCCCGTCTCGCATTTTTCTGGCAAAAGTGATTGTTTACCGGAAAAAATTACGCCTGTTAGTCGAAACGTTGGGCATCAATAAAAGATGGGAGCTGGGAATTTTGATTCGGTCGTTTTTGTAACGTTGATACCGATTGTGGTGGTTGCGGTAAAAACTGCGACGATGTACGATTGAGAAAGGAACTTGGTGTCAAGTGAGCTTCGCGGCTTTATGTACTACGATTTACACTTCGCTAAATGGGATTTCGATATGCGTTGAGATTGTGATAAGATTTAGTCTACTTAACTATACCTTTGTTAGTGTCCCTGTGCTAGGTATTGGCCTCTCCCTTTTCCTTTTATAATTGCAGATCTTGAGTCTTCTTCCACGGTGTTCGAACGAAGTACAACGAACATTGATAAATTAATAATTCTGCCATCATCCTTATTTTAGCGAGACAAAAATATAAACTAAACGCGTGACGTTTGCAAAGAAAAGTCACTCTATTTTCTTTGTTATACTTTCTATGCACATACGAGATGAAATCCAGTTTGTTTTCAGTAGATACACTTGTACAAGTAAAATGGTTGTCGATTTAACTGTTACAGTCATGACCTCGAAGTAAATCACAGTCAATTAGAGCCACTAAACAATTTACTACGAACATAAAAACTACGAGTTGTAGTAAACATAACGTAAAAATATTACATCACGATATTTGGCAATAGGCCTATGTAAAACTTGAGGTTCGTATACACAGGTCGGAAAGCGTTACTTGGTGTACAGTAGCATTGTATTTTAAGGCAAAATTGAACAAAAATCACATAAAAAATGCTCCTTGAGCTTAAATGAGAGTAGGTCTTACCTGTCTCTTTTCTAATTTATTTTTCTTGTGTTATGTCTTTTCATGATCCTCTCTTAAGAATTAACCAATAATTATGTTCTAGTTTGCTTACATTATTCTGGTTATTTTTTAATGTGATCGTATATTTTGACGTTGAATACAAATTACGATGAACGTGCCATGCCTGGAGAATATCATGCCAATGTCTGACGCTACGCAATCCTGCGTATTTTATGTATAAATCTCGTACCAAACTTGCAGTGTAAACGGATCCTTACAAGTGATTACGTGTGAAATTCAAAGCGCTGTAATAAGCGGTAAATTCTCTACTCTTTGTATGGAAACGTTAATGGTTCTGATGTTGCTTTGTTATTTCACTGCAAGAAGCATTGAAATTCACACTCGTGTTCGTTATTTGTATGTTTGTAAAGTTTTCAGCCATCCAGAGTATTTTATATGATACATTAGATATTACAAAATACTACTTGTCACCTCGTGAACCATCCAGATAGGCATTCAAACAATATCTAAGTGTATAAAGCTCTTCTAAATTCGGTTAGGCTCTGTGTAATTTATTACTTTGGATAACTTATAAGGTATTTATTTATTTATTTGCAATCCATCGTTCTCATAGCTTAATGTAACGGTGACCGCATAAACAATAGTTTAACATACTCTACCTCATAGAGTCTGTGACCGTAACTTCCACATTCTGGAAACTCCTTAAGACTTTCTTTGCGGCGGAACTGAGTAACATGTTTTTTGCCCGACTTAGGATTCGAATCTGAAACCTCTTCATTGTAAATCGTAAAACTTTTTACTTGTCTTTGATTTAATTGAGTGGTTGAATAATCATTGCTTGATTAGCAGTTTAACTCCTGCATCCATTTGAGATTAGATATTTTAATTTCATCCAAGCATTCTTTTAGCCGTTAAGTTATGCGATTGGGCTGCATTTTGTTTACTGGTCTAAAAATACGGCTATGGGTATATGCTGCAGTGTGGTAGGTAAGTTATGATAGCAGATGGTCAATAAAACAAGATCGGGTAACACAAAAGTACAATCAATGGCACTTCATATGCTCTAATCTCAGCTCAAAGTTACACGACAACATCATCACAAGATCTACCTATAGAAAGTGTATGCAGTATCCCGTTTGGCTAAACGGGAAACCCAGATTCGGCTCGAATTGTCTTAAATTATTAGATATTCATAAAATATTTTGCGTAATGTGCGTGCTGTCAAATCAAACACCTCTTCAAAGAAAAGATAGGCGTGATTTTCGAAAAAGGTAACAGTTTTCCTCCAAAAAGATGCTTAATTATCTAGGCTGCTAATGGATCTTCTCACGAACAAGATCAGCTTGTTTCAAGAGGTATTGATTTAGAAGCGATCTTGTGACGGTACAATGTGTGAAACAGCTGTGCTCGCGTGTCTCGTGAACTTCACACCTGTTGCCTAAACTGCTACATTTAGAGTTAAGTGCCAGATTGTTTGACGCTTGCAGAATGCTCTTTTTTTATTTTTTTTATATATATTGACATCTCTTATGGTAGTTGGTTTCTTTACTTGTAATAATGGTTTTAAAATTTGCAGGTCCATAGTAAGTACAACGCCTTTTTCTTCGGCAGCATCTTGTGGACACCATTTGTGACGATCTCTGCATTAGCACCTAACTTATAAAGGTTTTTTTTAAGTTTGTTCTCTAGTATAATTAGGCAAGTTTAGAATATCCTCAAAAAGTCTGAATACAACTTAACTTTTCAGGAAATCATTATCTAATAAATCTGCCTTTTCACAGGATTGTTCCTGAAATCCGCCTGCCACCAGCATCCAGAGTGGCTATCAGAAGAAATTTGAAACTCTTATGGAAAGCTGTTGATAACTTTTTACTAATATTATTTAATAAATCAAAATTGCAAATACTCATCACAACCGTGACTCCACAAATTTGTATCCAAGGCTTGTATCCCTGGCTTACATTTTTTTAAATTATTTCGTAAAACCCATTTTTAGGCTTAAATGTGGATATAAAAAAGTCAGTAAACCCATCAATATTTGGCACGGAAAACATCAAAGAGCATTTATTATAGGTATAAAGCTTTAAAATAGGGTTACCAGAAGAAAATTACAGGTGAAAATACCGAATCATCTTTTATCTGCTACACTTAAGAATTACGAGAGCTTGTTTCACGTCCTGACAGTGTGGTCACGCAGTTTGGTGACCACTAAATTGGCAGCAGCTAAATTGTGGTGTGGTCCGTGTCTTGCCACGCGACCACATACACACTGAACGTAATTTAAGAACAACTTCTTGAAAGAAATTGAAGAGGCGACGTACAGATTACAAAGTGATAGTTAAAAGTTCCGCAGAATCTTTGATGTTATGTATTTTTTTTGTCAGAATGTTGTCTATCTTAAAAATTATTGCATGTGATAAAGTTTATGTTTTGAGGAAAAAATATTAGATAATGTTCTTATGTCTGATTTAATTCGTCGCGAGACTCTCACCTTCTTCAGACACTGAAAAAGTTTATAATAAGATAAAGACTAACTGACAGTGTTTTTAATTTAATAGTACGGTTTCAAATTGCTACCGAATCATCGAATCCATCTGCTACAAAAACGCTTATCTTAAAGTGTGAACAGATTAATCGTGTCTATTATTATAATTTTAACTTATCCTATTCGAAATTGAAGATGTTGTGGACCAATCGCATGCGCGTAATGGGCGCGCGCCAGTCGCGTGCGCGGGCACCACGCCGCGGGCGGCAGTGCTGCCAACACAAAAATTATCAACTAATTATACGGGGTGGTCAACCGGACGGCTGTTTTTACCCAAAATTTAATTGCTTCTTTAGAATAATTTAGCCTTAAACGCTTGTTTCGTGTCCTTCGAGATATTTTCAAATTATTTCCTGAGTTCTAAATAATGTGCAGGTAATTTCACTTAAGTAAGTACATTTTCTGGGTGCTGTTTATTAAGTACACTCAATATGAGATCTCTTATTTCGATTTCGATAATTCTTGAGTATCAACGGCACTCCCTACTTACGGGCTACTGATCGCTATACGCAAACATGTTATTCCATCTTAAAGTAGGTATTTAAACTCCATTCAGCGACTCGATCGCAAAATCTATAAAATATGCCATTTGTGTTCATTAAAGCACGATGACATCTGACTAACTTCTTTAGTTTTTACCGCAAATAGGCATATAAATTAACACATTACGACAAAATTCTTGAATGAAATGATCGAAAAATTTATATTTTAATAAAAATATCAAAGGAAAGCACTTCATTCATGGCCAAACATTAACATAAACGATACTTAATAACCATTTACATCAAAATTGATTTAATGATATAAGTAAACAACATGTTTGTGGCGCGTTAAACAAATCACCTCCCGTCGTTTCGATGCGATGTCTCGAATAATCGATAAAGGCAATTTTAATACATTTTTGTACATTACGCCTCGGGGATGTCGATGTATCGATGCATGATGATCGATACTCGTATAACTACCTATCATGTAATGCTTGTTTGTTTTAGTTTTCCAGAGCACGTAATTACCAAGTGGAAACAAAATAAAATATTAGGTATGTTCTGATCATATATGGTGAGCTAAGGTAGCCTGTCCACGGGAATTTAGTATCGAATTTCGTTAGGTAATGTTAGAGATTTGCTGTCACATAAAAAAGTTCAAAATTACATTGCGTGAAAACCAAACCGTCTTGGACTCTTATATTTCTTCTTCTGTTTTTTCATAATTATAAGTAATAGGTACTATCTTGTTAACGAATAAGCTTACACTCAACAGCCTACTTCTATCTGGCATTCCTGTACATAGATTGCTTATATTATCCAAGTATCTACATCAATGGTTCCCAACCAGTGGTCCGCGGACCACCAGTGGTCCATGGAAGTCAAAATATGGTCCGCGAATGATTTTAAAATTTTCAGGTTTGATTATTACACTTTTTTTTATTATACTCACATAGTGGTCTCTACTAGCAAGAATAATTTAAAAGTGGTCCCGGACTAAGAAAAGGTTGGGAGCCCCTGATCTACATAATATGTTATACCTACTTTATTTGAACATCAATAGAATCAGAATAATAATTTACTACTACTTATTAATACTTAAACTATCTACCACCTTACTTTCCTTTAACTTGAATCCTCATTCCTCTGTTATTTATTGGAATAACTTGGCAAGTTCTGAACGCGTAACGTGTCGGTCCCACATACTCGATCAGTTTGATGCGATCTTGGAGATATTCACATAAATATTCCGCGAGGCTCATGACCGGTCCACCGCGGGTTTTTGTTTAGAACCTCTAAATAAATGGTGACATTTTGTGCGAAGAAACGTGACGATATTGTTGATATGAAAGGAATTCGTTTAATTTATTTACTTATGTATGAATAAATCAATAACTGGTCTATGACTTCTGACCGTGTTGTGAGTAACAGATATTTAATTAATTAGTTTCCAAAAAAAAAGTGTTTTTTGGCCACATTTTTGCTCATAATATACGGTCTTGTCATATAATTTTCTGCAAGTGAGAGTTGCCCAAATCATACACATAGAAATACTCGATGACATACAGCAATAACACAATATTGTTTTTTCCCCTAGTATATTGAAATTTTGAATTATTTACGAGTATCATGCGACGTAGCGCTGGCGCTTAGCGTATCTGTATCTACGCAATAAACGATATTAAATTTACCACTACTTATTCTCTCATAAAATAATTACAAACTATTTTATGCCTAGTAAGTTCCTATCCCACGGCTATAGTGTCCCGCCTCCTGTCACACGCGTGACGTACAAACAGACAGTTGTCACTTGTCACTGTGACGCTCGCCGGATTTTCTGCTCGGCGGCGCAAAAAGCATGGGCTTTATCACCTAGTGCGAGTTACGAGAGCGATCGACTGAGTAATGCTCAACAAAAAGTAGCGTAAAAAATGTTTGCGTAATACTCAGCCTTGTACTGACTTGAATTATGTTTGGTTAAGCTTAGAACTAGAATTGAAGGAACGGTTAGTGGTTTTTTGTGAAAATGCTGTTGTTAGGCTTGTTAAAGATGACGAGGATTAGGTTCGATGCCTGAAATACGCATTCCACCGGCAGTCGTGGATGTCAGTTACTTTTTTAACAAAATATTGCATATGTAATTTTTAGGAACTAAGTTTACCTTGTTGTCATTTATAGGAAATATACTAATTCAATGCGATTTTGTTCTAAAGGTGGTCTCCTCTCGTACATCTGACTAAATCTTTAATGATTTGTACCAAAAGTTATATTCTCCGCTCATCACTACGTAACACTCCTATAAACACCAATCCCAATAACTAAACCATCCTTAGAGCAAAACTCTCACTAGCAGATAACAATCGAGCCCAACTCCCTTCAGAATATTATCATTTCACCCCATCCCTTGCGCCGTGCCGTCCGGCCGGGCCATTGACAGAGTGTTAACTGATACCAGTCACAATTACATCACACTGATTTGTTGATTATTATTTAAGAGGAGTGTGCGAGTAATTGAAATTGATAAATATCAAAGATGATCCTTTAGTACTTGTTTTGTGGTTAAAGTGAATCTGTGGTGCGTGGGAAATATATTTAGTTTATAACGAAATATATTTACTCTTTTAGGGTTTATTTCTGTTATGTGTAGTTCTACGGTAGAGTAAGCTATCCCGCACTTTTGGCAAATACTAATATAGAACCACTGCTTTCAATTTCTATGTACTTAGGTACATTTAACGTGTAAAAAGTTAATAAATAATCCACCCAATCCTGGTACCTAATGTACAGGAACTATATAGTAATTTGGATATCGGCGTCTGTCTATATTATCTTGGGTACTTAATTAGTGTTATCAAAACTTCGAATTACACTACATAGGTATTCATTACAAAAAACTGTCACCAGTAATCTCGTTGAATGATCAGCTGATGTCCAATGAGCCATTAGGGCAGGGCGCCCACAGCGAAAAGCGCCCATCGCCCAAACCGCACATTATCGGAAAGAGGCGATCGCACCTGCGCACGCGCCGCTTGCCGCGCCGACACATGTCTGTGGTTACCTTAATTGTATTACTATTAGTGAAATACTAGCTAATTTAAATTGTCAGCGATGTTTGTGGCCTTTCATTTGAATAATTAAGTAGGACGGTTTATTTGTGTAGTCAGCTATGTAATAGACCATGATGTATGGTGTAAGTGGGTCTTGTAATTGCTGTAAATACTTGTCTGACTAAACACTTATTATTAAATCGAAGCGTATCTATACCACATTAACATTATAAAATGTAATTCTTACAAAATTTCATAAGTCGATTTTCTTTGAAGAAGTTTATTGAGGTTAATTAATAATATTGTTGGAGATCTTCAGTTTTGTCTGTAAAAAATACAATATTTCATAAAAACGGCTTTTTTAATAATTTATATGTTACGTTTAATTATTTTACAATCCCACTCCTTTCTCATCAAACTCAATAAAAGAGAACACAAAAGAAATAAGAATAATCAGTAATCGAACTCACCGATATTGATACTTATAATTTCATACACGGCGACAGAACACGAGAGCTGTTTAAAAAGGCCGCACTCTTCGCTTCCGCTCATTAATAAATGAGGCAGCAACTCGCTGGCATCGGCTCCGCAATAAAATAATAAATAACTTGGGCAATTTGGCTGAATGATTGTGTGCCTCTGCCCAATTCTATAATTTGATGTAATGTCCTCTCGTAAATTCCTGTTCGGTAGGTGGCAAACCTGTTTCGCGTCCTGTCTTCGCTCCAGACGATTCACTTGCCGTATTGCCATTGTGAACTAGATTTTTTAAGGATGGAGTTGAACGTACTGCTACCTAAAAGTGTGACTAATTTGTAACATTGTTATTTCAGTAACTACTGTTTAGTAAGTTTTTTGCATGAAAAATCGACTTATGGCGGTCATCAAAGAACTTACAAAGAATGGCTTTAGATAATATTAGTGTGATAATAAAAAGTATTCAATCAACTTTTTTTTTAACTTCCTTTATATTTAGTTGAGTAAGTAACAAACGTGTTCTTACGCGTTAATCGAGCTGAAACTTTCAGGAGTTGTTTTCCAATTAATTAATTAATTATTATTTCAATAACAGAGTTTAAAAGACCGCATAAATAAGCTCACTTACTACACCGTCTATTGAAACTTCCTCTTCAATTATTTGTGTAATAGAATTTAACTTCATACTTTATTACAAGGTAAACTGATTAAAAACGCATGTTACGTTTTACAAAATTAAAACTATTTGAATAACTTTCAATAAAATATTGAAAATACTTATTTCAATTAAGTATTTAAATAAGATTCGATCGATACCACCTGCGTCTAACGTTGCTTGTAGAATGTTACACATTATTACTTTAAAGTATGAAATAAAAAGTAAGCTGCTTTTCTATTAGGTTTTCTTTAAAATGGCAGTTGATATTTTGCGAAATTAAATTACAAGCAATCATATTTAAAAAATAAAGTAAACGCATATTTATCCCTCATGCACTCGTAGCCTCAAACTCGAAACGACTGTCATCCAAATATTTATATAGAATCACGCCTATTGACTTCAAAAGGAACAAGTAGTTCCTTATTTTGCGTATTAATTATATGGGACCTATACATTAATTGTAAAAATGTGAACCTATGTCAAAGTTTGGCATAAGTCAAACTGTAAAATACTGCGATCAGAGCATCGCTCTCCTGACGGGGCAGCACAGCACGCAGCCTGCTTGAACTATAGACACACTCTCAATGTAGTGGTGCGCCCAGCACTCTAGTCGATTGTGGTCATGATTGATTTTTTACAAGTATTTTACTTTCAATATTAAAAACCACACAAGAAAACTTCATTGTAATAAAATTGGCGACGATCTATCAAGATAATTAGACGCGGGCGACGCTGTGAAACAGGGTATAGGCAGGTAATTTATTACCTCACAGCGGCATTAAGCTTAATTGAACAGACGCAGCTCGCGCAGTGGGTGCGTGCGCTTGAGGCAGCACCGTGCGCCGAGCGCGTGGCGCCCGCGCACCGTCGTTATATGCCGTGTTCCTGATGTCCTCTGCTTATTAGTTTTTGTTCAGTGTTTCTCAGTAATTGCATACTGTGACCGAGTTATTTTGCTCTCTGAAAGCTTTAAAGTATAGTCCTTTTTGCCTTCCCTTTTTACGTAACAACTCTCATTCTAGGGTTGCTTATTTGATCGCAGAAGACATTATACGTGTACAATTATAGCGCCAATCGAATATTTATGCATTTACAAGTTAATTCAAATAAATTAACCTTTGCACAGCTATGGTTAATTGTCATACTTATCTTAATTTTTTTCGCTCAAATTCGTACGCGTGACTGTGCCAAGAATCCAACAATTACTATCAAAGCGAGAAACAAACAAAAACAAACGCTGAACAACATAACTGAAGCACCATACCAATATAAACACAACAGGTGCTCCTGAACATTTTAATTAGCTTTAATATAACCAATCATTCAGCAATAAAACAGATATTTAAACTCCTCGCCAAAGTTATGAGCTTACAAACGCTAAAAACATCAAATTAAAATGTCTCGAAGGCTAATTTGACAGGTGACTCTTGACAGATGATCCAAAATTGTTTTTACAGGCCACTGTGCATTGATTTGAAAGCCTTAGGACGTATTTGGATTGCAAAAAAATCTGTCAAATTGGCCAGTTTCGCAAATATTTTTGAATAGTCATTTCTTGTGGGACTTATGAAAGTGAATATTGAATTTATTTAGGTTTCTTGTTACAGAGATGTCGATTTTTGTATCTAACGAGCTCCGAACCCATCATCCTGGGAAACAAAGAAGTAAATCAGTAAATTGAGACTGAAGCGCTATTAGGACGTTGCATCGTGTATTAGGAGCGATTGTTTCATATTTATTGTAGGGATATTATGCTGGTAACTTCTGTTTAAAAGACCATTTTGCAAAGAGTCAATATATATTATAATTGTCATTTTGCAATTTTCGTTCTATTGAATTATTCGTTACGAAAAAGGATATCCAACGCTGACAAAAATCTTGGATTCATTCCCGATTAATTTGCAAGATAAACTAATTCAACATAATTACTAAATGTTTTTATGTCTTCAATGTATTAAAATTAAAAGGTGTAAGGAAAGGTGTAAGGAAGGCTGACCCCACAACCATATGGGACGAATAGCCAGGAAGAGAGAGAGAATGTATTAAAATTGCACATTTAAATTTATTATTGTTTAACTCTTCATTGCCGATTACTTTGTTAAAAAAACCCAACGATTAGTCGTCTTATAATTACCTTCAATTATGCAACAAATAATTGTGAAATTTACTTTAAAAAGTATAAGTGCAGCAGTGAACTGCATTAGTCCGAAATAAATACATACAATATCTCTAAAGAAAACCAGCTATCATCTAATGAAGACTAACCGTTACAATACACAAAAAAAATCTTCTTTTCACAGATCACATCCCCTAAGGCACCCAGGGTAAGAAAATGTTATCAAAAGTACGTAATTTATAATCAATTAGCGCGACCGGTATCAAGGTGCGCAGCTAATGTGGTGTTTTTGTCAACAGCACGTGGCTGAAGAAAAAACGGATGACGACGCTCTAGACAAAAAATAATAGAGTAATGTAGTGATGAATGAACTGTGTACTGAGGTTTTTTAGTCTGTATATCTAGTTAGTTCTTAAGACTAGTTTATTTTACAAAAATCTGATGCTAGGTTTTGAAATCTTGCAAGGTTTTTTTTAGTAACTGTGTGACTATTATTAAGGTGGTGGAAAATGTCGTCGGTTATGCTGTTCGGTTCTAAATAATAGGGGATGAGAGATAGACACTCTTGGGTAGCCTTGGGGTACGCTACTAATTTTCGAGTTGGGACTGGTTTTAGCATTTCTTTGCCATTTTATCACTGACGAATAGCTATTTTTTGTAGGAGAAACTGCCTTCCGAGCTCTTTGCAAAAGACATATAAAGCCGGTACTCTAAAATTAAGTACATTTCAGACAAGAAAGTAATTTTACCCGAAAATAGAAAAGACCTCTTATCACCTTATCTAGCGTTACTGTTTTAAAAGTGTCCATGTATGAATAATATAGCTACGGATATAGATTTAGTTGTAGGTATCTATCGAAAGAATACGAACATAAATTGAAAGTAATCGCTTTCCAAGTTCATCGTTTTTCCATTAATAAAATAATTTCGATGTTATTAGTACTAATAAAAGAGGGATTATAGGGATTAAATACATTTCATCTGATATTAACATAATCAATTTAATCTTTATCCACTGAGTCTAAATATGAGACCGGTTTTAACGCCGTCATTATTTAATGAACCAAGTAATTTATTCAATTAAAAGCTTCCATAATATAATACATAGATTCTCTTGAAGGTATAGGCAGAAGAGTCTTATGTTACTTGGTCATCCTTGTTATTAGTTTTCTCAACCTATGTTTTTTTTCACGTTCTCTACTATGAATTACTTGACGTATAAAAAGTCTAAGCAAAAAAATAACTCCGGTTTACGCTATCTACTATTGCGTATCAAACCATTAACCCGATGGGACAGTCAATTAAATAAATTATATGATAATATTAATTTTTACATACAATACAAATAATAATGAACAAAAACAAAAACCATCAATCAATAAGAGTACCTACTGAAGCCACGAGATAATTAGCGACGTTTTTCTATTCGACCGTAACGTATGTAAATAAAAACACGTTTGGATGCGGGCCCTACGTCACCAACTTATCTATTTAGACACGCCTTTTTATACAACGCAGCTACAGACACATACCCATCTCACTCTCTCGCGTGAATTCAAAATGATCTGTCCCTTTCCCGTTGAATAGATACGACAGAATTGAATAAAGACGTAAGTGGATAGTTTGTTTGATTAATGTAAGCTTTAAATGAATGGTAGTTTTGAGCTTTTGTTGACGATTTATTTTACGTAACGAGTGCTAATGTTTTAATGAGATTAGATAATTAAGTTTTAAACAGTGTTAAAATTAAATAATTAGGAGAGGTTTTCGTTCATTTTGATTTTTGTTCTACTGAGTACCTTGTTAAGTGTCCTATAGGTATAATTTCTATAATAAATTGTTGTTTTAATTACCTTCGTTATTAAAACATGTTCTGCTTATTTACTCAGAGCGAAAAATTACTACTAATTACGAGTTTTAAAGCCTGTGTTATAGAAATAAATTTAAAGTAGGTACTTTTGTCTAGTTTGAACCGCTGCAATGAAAGCAAGGGGATTTTACGCGTTGTGAGTGACGAGAGTAATTTTTTGTCACGAGCCTCAGAATTCAATTGGAGGAGTTAACAAGATTGTTAATACGCTATATTCGGCACGATAGCAATCTTAATTTCAAAAAGTATATAATTTCAAAAAACAAAAATGGATTTTTCTTATTTAAAGTCTTTTTAAAAAGACATATTTAAACGAAACTAATATTTATTTTCACCATTAAAACGTAAACATCTGCCAAAACAGAGACGTTCAAGGAATAACTCATTTAGTGTAATATTTTGACGTTAATACGGCTTGGGTTGGACTCAGTTGCACTCGCTTGCGCCCGCTTGCACCCGCTCGCGCCCGTTCGCACGAGGAGTTGTTAAAATGGCTATGTTCTTGTTATTTGTGTGTAATTGGTACCTCAAGACGGAAGGCAGATGCGTGTGACTACGTTTCAAATATTACGTGTTCTGTCCACTTTGACTGCCGTGAGTACGGACTTGGGGAAACTTTAATGAGAATAATGTGGATTTATTATAAAGTAAGTTAAATTTTTTGGTGCACCAAGGCAATTTTTTTCAAGGGCTCTGATACAAAGCTATTATGCAACCTAATTTAATACAATTTAAAACCTAGAGTTCTATTAGCACTTTTCCCGAGATTTTATTATTTTTAATTAGTGTTAAAAATAGTTGGACGAATTTTAATAATACTACTACACTGATAGCTTGTAACCTGTATTAACACATAGGATTTTACCCCGGGAAATGTTTTCTCGCGAAGTCGCTGAGAGAGGCTAGTGTCAAATAAATTACACATCTATATTTCCAAGCTATCGTATTTTCATAAATCTACTCAATTAAAAAGTCAATTTATAAAAATGTTTGAGCACCCAAAACTCCGTAGTTTTCGTGTTGCGTACTCAATGTCCAGTAATTCCCCTATAATTTGAGGGTGGCCGCAACGCAGATTGTTCCTCAGACAGAGCCCACTGGTTTGCGTCAAACACTTTGGTGCACTAATTGCTTACACCTGGAAAACCTCGCTTTCTTTATGACATTAATTTTTAGTTTCCTTTTACAAAGGGCCGTTACAAAGTTTCAGGAAATTGAGATGTGCGTGCGACTTGATGTCGTGTTTGAATTGCTGACATGGCTTGTAGATGGGCAAGATATGGTCACGAGATGGCCGTTCGTTGTGGTTTACTTTCTGTGAAGATAATAGCGGGCTTTAGTTGTGTTGATTGATATGTTGAGTATTCGTTTCCATGCTTACTATAATTGTAATACTAAACCACAAAATAAAATGTATTTATTCTAGTTGGAGTATGTACAGTCAAGATTTTCGTTAGGTATATTACGCAGATAATAAATGTACGATTTAAACTTAAATAAAAATGCCTTTACCTAACCCACTGATTGCATGAAAAGGTAAAGTAAATTGCGTTAGTCGTAAGAATAGATAAAGTTTTAATTGACAAACAAAATTATTGCCTGCGAAATATCAGACCCATTGCACCTCTCTGTTATTCACTCCAAGGACAACTGTCAATATAAGGGACAGTAATAAGTACTAACACAAAGGGAATAACAAAAATACAAGGTTACAGTCGCATCATACCGCACACAGTGATTCCCAGTACCATTAAAACACATCTTTCACACAAAACAATAACACTCGTATATACTTTTCAGAAAATCCAATTAGTTGTTATCTTGCCATCTATTCAATATATTACAAGAGTAATTACAGCCGTGATGTGTGGCGACGGACGGTAACGATGTAGACGTGGAAATGCGTGAGAGGGCAGTGTGAGTACCGAGAAATGCCGCGTGACGAGCCACTGCGCGTGTTTAAACACCGTGACTGTTGTCGCCGTGTCCTGTCATATGCGGTGTTACGGAGAAGAGGATATTATTAAATGCAAAATAATAGTCATTTATATCTTCGGGTGAGAACAAATTGAGAGTTTTTTTTTAAAGTCGTGTAGAACTCAAATTCAAATTCGCAGAAACCCCATCCCGCTCTTAGATTGATGTACTTAAGGCCCCCTCTACTCTACCCATATGGAAACCCATGCACAGCAGTGAAAATGTAGTAGGTATGCCCCTTTCTTAATCGTTAAGTAATTAATTGTTTATCATATAATCTACACTAAACCTAGTTAAAGAAATTTATTGACAGTGAAAATCAATTTTAGTTCTTGTTGTTGAAAGCCTTCTATCGCTATAATACTCGTAAGTGTTTTAAAGAATACAAAATAGGTTAGAAATACAAACTCGCTATCAGTCTATCACTTGTACCATCTACGCAGTAGGCAGACAGAGGCGTGACGCGTGTTGGACTAGCAAATATAAACGCTACACTCGATATATCTGTGCCATGTAATGAGATTTATAACACAATGTTTTACTTTATTTGGATAATTAGAGCAAGAATCTGTAAACTTTTTGTTTAATTTAATAATGATTTGACATAATTACAATGTTAAAGTCACTCTTATTGTGCTTTTGGTATAACTTTTCCTCTTAGTATGAAAAATATCTATAACTATAAAATCTATTCAAAATGCAAAGAAGTAGCAAGGTAAAGAAAAATATTATTTCTACGCAAAATATTATAAATATCGAATATCATTACCGATTATATTAAAATTCTGACACCATAAATTATACCATATCTGACACATAATTTTCTCAAAGTTCTATTGCTTCAAATATCTCAATAGAATTGCTATTTTAAATCCTTTTCTAATTGCCGCTTCTTACTTTGGTGCATCAATGAATTCTAAAAGCGATCCTCTACATTAGCACGGTGTAACCGTTCACTCAACATATCTACGTATATGCAATATTATCTATTTAACAGTCTTTAGCTCTCCGCCCCGCGGAATACCAGACATTCACTAACCACCCAGAAACATCACTCAAAACACCTCTAACATCCACACAATAAGACTCAAAATCGTTTACACTATCTTATTAATCCGTTACAAACATCGTCCAGAATACAAAGATCCCAAAAGATACAACACTAACGTCTGTCGAATCAAATTATGTTTGAAAGCGAGGGGGCGGGGGAGGTCTTGTTTGTTTGGTCGTTCTAGTAGGTATGAGGGAAGTGTGAAGACGCTAAGAGGTGTATCCCCACCGTTCCGTTCCGCGGTAGGCGGGGCCACGGACACGGTCCGGCCGTTACAAGCACTCCACGCATCGCGCCGAGCTTACGCGCAAAGCTTGCAACGGAACGCACGCTTTTTAAACTCGGAAGCCGATCCTTTTTGGTGTTTTGACTTTTTAATTCAAGTGACTGTTCGAATTTAGAATTTAATTCTCTTTTTATTTTTAATTGTTGTGTGCTAGTTTAGTTTGAGTATAAACTTTTTGGACTTTTAATTAGGGTTACTTTATTAGGAGTGTAGTATTTCGTTTGAATAATGGACTTTTGGTTTGCAGTCAAGAACTGAAACTGTTTGTTTTCAAGTAAAGGTAAGTTATTAACTCTAATTATATTTAAGAAATATATTTATATTATTATTTACACATTGTTTGAATTATCAGCTGTAATATTCTGTAGGTTTAGCTAACTGTTATCATTTTAATCCAATATTATTTTATTTTATTTATTTACTTAAGCACGAATCTTATTACGCATAATGTATACTAATATGACATTTAAATCTGTGTATTATAAAACCAATAACCCACTATACATACAGTACATTAAAAAAATACAATACGTACAAGTATTTTTCGTATTAATCCTGTAAATTTCGCTTGTCTATTTCAATGATATTTTCTTATCAAGAAAAGACATCAACGCGCGCCCTTTACATCGGTATAAGATTAGATTCCGATAAGATTACTTGTGAACTACTTTTTATTCATGAATTTTGTTTATACGACCCATAAACACTTGTGTATTTTAATTATTATCGATTGATAGATGATTTGGTAAACGAATAATGTATTTTTTACAGTAGAAACGATATAAAATACATACAATAATCATTGATTACTCCCGAAGTAATATATTTCACAAGTCTCCATGTAACATCAAAAACGCATTTTATAAAAGAAATGATTGGCATATCACATTTGTTGAGATGAAATTGTTAATAATTATTATATGTTTTCTCTATATTTCTACGTTGAAACTAAATAATAAATATATTATTAGATAAAAAAAATATATAAAAGATTCATATTTATACTGATATATTTCGTAAACCGAGAGAAATTGACTATTACTTTTTTTCAATTTATAATTTATACCAGACAGTGACATTATCCATCTACGAGAATAAATAAATAAAGTACATACCATGTAATAGCTAAAGTATTTCAGTAAATACAGTAATGATTGCAATTAAATACTTTAATATGTAGAGATCAAAACATATAAGTAGAATGGAGCAAACTCCTTGTTTTGTTGTTCTATAAATAAAGGCTCTAGTAGTTAACTGTATCTCAATAAATGAACAGATGTGTTTATTTTAATTAAACTACATGAAGACAGCTGAAGTTAATTGATACTTAATTTTATTAATGTGAGAGTCTTTTGTACTGAAACCGCTGAATCGAATTTGATAAAATTCAGCATAGAGAATAATGGAAACTATGTATCTAAAAATATTTTCATATTTCATCCATGGAAAGATTTTGAAATAACACATTAGTCCAAAAATGTGATATTAAAATTGTAGAGATTACAATCATAAGTAGATAATGTATTTCAATAATATACCACACAATGATCTTTTCTTCAAATTCATCATTAAAGTATTTAGCTTTTATCTGTCGTTTCTTCATGAAGACTAAAGTTTTCAGATATTATTCCAGATGCCGACGGCTTTATATATTGCAAATACACAAAACATCTTATAATAATTATACTTAAATATAAAAAAATCTAGTTAGCCTGTGAAAAGTATAAAATTTTCATTTATATAAAGATTAGGTACATTTTATTAAATCTTGCAAACAATTTTGATTATTAAGATCAGTTTGCAAATTACAAAATATTGTTGTAAAATATTCTTAATTGAGTTAATTATTTATCGAAACAATTTCATTGTTCACTGTTATAAATAAACACAATCAAATTAAGTCTGAACACACACTACTTATTTGCCACGTTCAAGACTATGACAACTATTATTTAGACAATTCAGATCTACGTGCAACCTCCAAAAAATATACATAATATATCCCCAAACTCTTACATACACTTATCTTTATAAACCACTAGGATGACACGGAAAAAAATTATAGAGGAAATTGTGAACAGAAAAAAAAACGAATAATTAATTGCAATATTTGGTTATAAATCCTTAGAACTAGCTGTGTATTACCGTGGATATACTTTACGTTTTAAATTATTCGAATAATCAGATTCAATACTATTCTCATTATCGTGATCTGAGCTAGTAATTCCTTAAGTTTTGTAACATAAATGTCGTCACGCTACTGCATAGCGTGGGACTAAACTGTTATTTTAAAATATCAGAATATGACTTCTAAAGTTACCTTTGGACCCCTGCTGGTCCCAAAAAATAGCCTTATTTTATCTTCGTATCGCTGTGACTAAATATCATTTTCGTACATTAATCCAGACAAACAATAATTGTTCTATGCGTTTCTAAAAATTACGAACCTCTTTCAGTTTTAGCGTACCACCTTAATTTTTGTGAGCGCAAACATTAGACTAGCTAGGCTAAAAACTCAACAGACTAATCACTAAAACAAAACAGAAAACTCTACATAAAAATAACCTCCTCCTTTTTTGACGTATTCCCATTTCAGCAAATATTGCTATAATATTACTAATTAGCAAGTATTGTTATAAAATACTATTGAAAGAAGGAAAAGCAATTTCAATATTTTCAAAAATAAAGAATAGCTGAAGTGCTGTAAAAGGAATACTCCTAAATGTCCCCTAAAAATTGAAACCTCCAAAGAATTTAGATGATTCACCAAATATTCCATAAATGCTGTGTGAATGTTTCTAACAGTAAGAGTCTGAAACTGTTACCATACATATTCAAACATGTATGAACGGTCACGGTGTCACACAACGTGGGATTGTCTATCACAGACATTGTTACACACTTTTATAAGCGTAAGTCGCGCTATTAATGTTTAACTAATGTTGAGGTGCAAGGTATAGGCGGTAGCGGGAGCGTGAGCGATGTACTTGCGCTGTTGTTTTCAGTATCTTGCGTTAGAAATGATGAGACAGCTCTAGTTGATTATATTATTTAGTTTGTTTGTAAAACCTACAAGTTATTATGAATGCTTTTCTTTATTTTTTTATGCAAAATACTTTTAATTAGTGGTGTTCTCTCCTTGCATTGTTTACTTATCGTGAGGGTGTAGAAAATATACTCTAATTTATTTTGAAGTGTTAAGAAGATCGAGTTTAATAGAATACACCAAATAAATGAAATAATGCTAAAACTCAAGTTGAGTTGACGGCTTTTATGCGTCTCTCAACTAATTTCTTAAATGTATAATAGAATACGGGAATTAACGCGACCACGCTTTTTACCTTAAAATGCCTAACGTTTCGGCGCAGGTTGCACTCGCCGTGGTCCCAGGCTGACATGTTCCCGTTAATTCCCGTATTCTATTATACATTAAACATGCAACGCGAGAGTTTAAAAGTTATAATTTCTTAAATATTTAAACACAAAATTCTAAACTCTTTTGACTTGTACCACACATCAAACAGCAGCGCTAACTTTGATCAAACCGCTGTTTAATTCGAAGTGGATATACGCGAATTTATGCTTTGCATGCTTTGATATCTAACAATGTTCCCACAAAGAACACAACACCGCCGGTAATCACGCATGCCTGTGTCAATGAACGTGAAATTAACGCGACGTCACACATAGTCTTCCTGAAAGGGGTAGACCAACTATTTTTCTTATCATACTGGATGCTTATTTAATTTGGAATGTTTATTACATGCTTCTACCCTTTCCATTTTCTATGATTAGGGAAGATACTGATGTCAATTCATACTGATATAAATAGTTCCTAGACACAGCTTAATTGAAAAGTATTTAAAAAAATGTGATGCAAATCAGACCGCTGATCATAATAGCGTTTTTAACAACAAGATCATGCCGCGCGTAAAGTTAGTTAGTTATACGGGTATCAATTCAATTATATTTCGCTTACGCAAATTTTGCAAAATTTCATACTATTTCTAAAGACTTCGATCTATTATCAAAACAACATGAAGCAGTGATCTAGAACCTTAACATCCATATTTCATTTATCCCATCCACACACTCATTAAAACATTCTAAAAAAACCAAATAACCAATAACAATCAAACGGACCTTTGATCCACATAGTACCGCTAGGACAACTCATACAATCAACTGATATTTTTACGACGCATTCACTTAGCTTTACGACCAGGGGTTGGTTGAGACCGTTTATCGTCCACCATCATAATACTACTGTTACAAATGAATTTAACCTTTTCTATAGTTGTTATAACTGAGTTTTCTACTTCGGTGGTCTATTTGACGAAGCTTCCAGAATAGACTTTGTAATTTTTCTAGTTTAATGTTGTATTAGCAAAATTAGCGGCTTATGCAATTAAAACGATCATGCGACAAATTATTTCTTCGTATTGTTAGATAATTATTTGTAGTCTGTTTTCATCCATTGCTAGACTTTATAAGGTTTGATAGCTCGTAATTATGAAACGCTACAGTTAAGTTTCAAAGTCGAGCTTTTATATGAGTCACTGCCCACATAAACTTTTCTGTGGTAAATAAATAGGGTTCTAACTAACTCTTTACTTAAACAGTAGTCGGTCAGAAAAACAAAACAATATTGCATTATACGGACTATCATTCTTAATACTCGGTACCGCCGGCTTTCCATTCTCTTTAAGATACAGAAAAGTATGAGTTTTTGTAAATATTCACCTGTCTTAACCTTTGCGGCTTCGTTGTGTAACCAATTGATTAATACACCAATATATTGACAAGGCTGAAACGAAATATTAAGAGCAAACCAGTGGAATTCGCAGGCTTTCAACGTTTGTGAATGGTTGCACATTTAAACAGATAATTACCTTTTTAGGAGTCACTCTACTATTAAGGTACTAAAAGTCTAGCATATTAATGTATAAACAACTTATTTGAAATTCTACTCGACATATATTTAGTAGTAGTTCAACAAGCCATATCTAGTAAAACTTTGTGGGATTATGTTATTAAAAATACACCTTTTGCTCCGAAAATGAACTAGAAAATTGTAACAAACCATCAGTAAATATTTGATCTATGTTGTAATCGAATTCAAGACACCAGGTGCAGTAATAGTAAAAAGCGAGCAACTCACCGCGGCACACGCGCGAGCACACTGCTCATTACAAAATATTTATGCTACATTAGCGAACACGGTGAAAAAGAAAAGTGAACTTCAAAAAAGTAGTGTTACTAAGTAACACCTTCATGGTATTCCGATAGCCGTGCGACTGTAATCAAAGATGGCTCTGACGGTCGCGTGTTCTTCACACTGCTCTGACATAACGAGCCTAAAATGAGCCTCTCGTACTTTTAGCACCCAATCTTCGCACTTTCGACGCACGACGCCCTGTAATTCCGCGCAATTAGCGCCAAATATGAGGTAAAACACCTTAAATGATTCCAAGTCCATTGGCATTACGGCTTCTCACCCCAAATTTGACGAAAGCAAGAGCATTTGGAATTTGTCCGACAAACTTGCGATTTACCGTCGAGAATACGACTTTACTGTAGCTTATCTTTGAAGTGGGTTGTTTCACAACTGCACGATTAAGTTGGTTTAAGAATGGCTGCAGGCGAAAGCCGTCGGCAGATCGGCGGGTGTCAACTAACAAGAGTGATTGTCAAATTGCGAAAAGAACCAAAATCACAGCGTTAAAGTCATACGAAGAGTCGGTTCAGTGTGGAAATTACCGCGCAAACCTTCAGGCGTTTCAACGCTACTGACACAAGATTATATTTCTTACAGTTATTAAGTAATATTAAAAGTTAACAGCTGCCACTGGGATGTATTTTAAGGCACAGTGTTATTACGTGCAATCTAATTTGTGCTTAATTTTATTGGTCTGTGCTGTAAATGAAAATCACGGCGTAAAGAGCTGCAATTAGTTTATACGTCCATATAAGTGAAGCTTTAAAGGAACGACTACTGGATATCACGTGGAAAGTTTCGTATAAAGTGTGATTTTCTGAATAGCATTTTTAACCGTCGGATCAGTTTGACAAGTGTAGGTATCTGAAATACATATATTCTTCTATGAGAAATGAAGCAGCGTTAACTTCTTGTAACATAACTTGGTTTTGAAAGTTATAACGAAAGAAAAATCGGCGTTAGATAAAATTCACCAATTGAATTGTCTGTTAAGTTATACGTAAATGGCCGCATTATTTAAGTAAATCTCAAATAATTTTTATAATGATTATCGTCGAATAAAGTTAGAATTAGTAATCTTATAATACACAATACAACATTCGACTTGAAAATTTACTGAACAACTATAAAGTGGTTGAAATAATAAAAGTTAAGTTATTAGTATGAGTACAAATTCTTTGTTATAATATAGCTCAATGCTAAATATGCATATGAACGTATCAAACTTATTGTTCGTGTAATAAGTTAGATGTACGCTCGAGAACACAACGCTTCATATATTTCAAACGTGAGAAAATTTCAAGTAAATGTGTAGTTCATCTTGTATTTGTGTTAAATCTTCACTGTAAAATAGTATACAATTTATAATGTATATTCCTGTATAAAAAAATGTGCAACTATTTTTAAAGGCATGGTTAAGTCTCACACAATTTTCTTAATAATTAATTTCATAAATGAAAAGGTAATATTAGTAGTTTTAATTTGATCTTCAAACTATTTATTAGTAGGTACGGGACAAGAATCTTATGGATTTGACTGAACTTTACAGCCAAGTTATACTAATTCTGTCGCATAAACCGTTCCTTAAAAATGGATTTTCTGATTCATAACATAATACCTATATGTACGATTCAGCAGTGTTTGAGGAAAGCTATAAAAATGTAAAAAAAAACCTTAAAACTTATAAAACCTAGCATCATTAAAAAAGTATTTAATTAGGAAATAAACAGTTTAAATAGATTCAATTTCAAATATTAATAGAATAGAAAGGATCAATTTAATTTTTCTCAAACAATTAATATGAAACCGAATACCGCAATATTGATTCTAATCAGTCAATTTTTAGCTTCTGCAACTTTTGGCCAATTAGATATAATTTGACCAATTTCTGTATTGACCAACTTTGACTCTGTGGGAACAGAATTTCGAACGTTTAGTCTTGTAATGCTATTAATATTTACCGTTAGATATGTATTGGGTTAACTCTGACCATACATTAGTTCGACCAAGAAAGGGGTGAAAATTTTCATATTTATTTACAATCGAACATTTCACTTGTATTTCTTTACACTTTCAGTAAATAGGTACAATATTCGTACTATTCGAATGGTTACAACACTACACACTCACTATAGTTTTATACTGCTAGACGATACTTCAGTAAAGAAACGACAATGAATAATATTTGCAAATGCACTCAATAGTATTTTATTTTTTGTCTGTGCCTACCTCTGGGGAAAAGGCGTAGTTCTTCTTCGTATCTTCTAGCATTTTCCATCGCAGAGAAATGTGATATATATTAGCATTATTTAAATAGTAGATATAATATTTAATTCCTAAGTTTTAGTTATAATGAGTTCTAAACTAGATTGACTATTAGGTATTAATCTTTAAAATGTCTCTAACAATGCAAGCAAACATAGGTGAAGTTCATCTCAGTTGTTAACGGGATAGAATCTTATCTCACGACCTCTTGGTTCACGCCCTACGCCTTAATTGGGCCTTGAATGCCTATTTACTTATAAGGGTAAATACATTAACCAGTCTATTTATCGTTTTGTACATATAAATGTCTTAACATAATTTTTCGTAAATGTATTAAGGTACACAAATACATTTGCTTTTAAATACGTATCGCTTTCATATTTATAATTTTTTTACAACATTCTTACATACTCGTGACTCCTATTACTAAGATTTAAAAAAACATTTTTATTAGCTTAAACACTAGATCGAGCCGCTAACATACAAATCAAATAAATTTGTTCCGTATGGCAATCGAAACCACGACCTCTCGATCTAATACTAAAGGCGTGGCGACCTTAACCACTGCGCCACGGAAGCCATCCTATATTATTAATTAAAAACAGCTATTATATTACAAGCGCCTCTATCAATAACATAATTAACTTGTACAAAAACAAAGATGATTTTAATAAAGACGCCACTAAAAGTAACGTTACTTTGGCTACTGGCAAATTGTAATTGTTCAGAGTCTTGTTTAAATAATTGGTCAGTTCTGACTTGTGCCCGTAGGGAAGCATTCGGACAAGAGGCTTCGATTCAATTGCTTTTTGAAATACCTTATTATTAGCGATTGATGTTATATTTAATCGGATCGATAATTTCAAAAACCAATGTGTTTATTTCTCATTCAAAAATATATTTCAGTTTGCATTTTAAATTAAGGAAATATAATTAAAAAGTACCCTTTGAAACGCTTTGAACTAACTGAGATAAAGATCTTTTCGATGCCGTCGTGTCGTGAGTTTGAACCAGTTCTTTTGACATACGCTAGCATCCATGATCAAGATTTCGTATAAAATTTGTCAATGGAGACTCGATATTAGAGCAGTAAATAATTCGTGACCGCAGTCTCAACACACGTCTTTCACCTCACATTTCCATGACTTTTCATGTGACATTACCGATTACTTCTACTTAAAATAACCAAACAACATTCAGTATAATCTGACACATAGTTTCTCTCCAAAACAAGCCTTAACTAACAAACACTACACCGGACGTGGCGCACAAAAAACTAACCTCTAAACGAATATTTTTGTTCCAACACTATTATAAATCAGGTATAAAACACTTTGTTTCCGACAGTACCGTATTAATTATAAAATTGGAGCGCCTTACCGTGAGCATGTAAATTCTGTGCGAATTCATTAAAAAATTTAGTGTTTTAACCGCACCCGTATCAAGAAGTTTCATGCGACACGAAAATGCAAATGTAGTGCACAGTTTTCCTTATGTCAAACTAAATAATGAGTGGCTTTTTTCATCAAGCTTCGCTGTTTGCCGCTTAATTAGAACTTTGGCTTATTTTGATAAATTTCTGAGTGCTGAATTTTGTTGTGCAGTTTGTAATGAAGGTGTAGGTGAAATAATTAAAGTTTTAAACATTATATATTATTAGAATTACAGTACTTGCGTCATAGAGAAAGTAGTGTGTTGTTTTTTAAGCACAAACAAAACATATGCCCTCATTAAAACAAAATATTCCAAACATGAAATGGTGCAACGGCAATTGAAACAAATTTCACAAAATAAAGGCGAATAAAAACCTTTAAGCAATAATTATACTTGGTTCTATTAATACTCTTGTGAAAATCTAACATCTTCCTTGATAGATCTTTCCAGCTTTCACATAAAACGCAAAGAAATCTATCAGATAAAATACTTGAAGCGTAAAAATGACCTCACACTCGCGCTAAAAGAGGTGAAAATTGGCCGGTGGTCTCTCTGTGTGGCACAAAATGCAAATACGGCGCGGTGTCGCTCGTTGTCGCGCTATCTGTATCTGCGACACATGGGCCGCGTGTGCCACCAACCTGTAATGTTACGGAACTGACTGATTGCTTCATTAGTACCCAGATTGAACTTGCTGGATAATAATGAAGTGCATTTTGCTTCTGTTTACTATTTCAAAGAAACGCACTTAATTCTGATCAGACTTATTTTGCAATGATTAGCGTTATACGCCATTCTAGCTCTACCAGTAAATCGATTTGTTAGTTAACGAGATTCACTAATAGTTGTTAAGGGTTCCCGCGAAACCAGAATTTAGAGAGACTACTTATTCTACGGAAAATTAAGAAAGACACATATGATTGAATTAATCCTGTGTTCTTTAAAATGCATCTTTCATTTCATGTTAATTCTCTTGTGATTGTATACACGATTAAGAAGAACAAATAAAACAAATAATGTCTTTATTAATGTAGACAGTAGCTATACAACAAAGCAAAGGTATGTGACGGCGCAGTCCGGACAAGCGTTAAGTGAAGTGCGTGGTGCCCCCCGCTGAGCCCGCCCCATATTAGTCGAAGACGTGTGACGCGGCTAATTCAATATTTATCATCTCTTTGTAATTGCATTATAAACTTTGTCATTAACGTCTATATGTTATATCGTGCCTTGTTCTCTTGGGAAACAAGTAGGTGACAGAATAACATGGATGTATCTGCTACTTTATTTAAGAATATTTATGGCTTGACCATATTCCTGCGTGTGACTGATAAATTATTGATATTTGCAACGATAGAAATATTATCTTGCAAATAAATTGCTATTTTTTCATTACGATGACTCTTTCATTTTGTTTAAATAAGGACACTTTGTTTAATTTTTTCTTTATCTGTCTTACTAGTCGATTCAGAGTGACAACCTTGAAATTACATTACGGTGTGAATGCAGCCGTGCCATGGAAGGCGTCCGCATTACTAGTATCGTATAATGAAGATATATTCCACAGTAACTGCTAAACGATCTACTAAATATGTGGCCGGAGTCCTTAATTAGAAATGAAAAAATTACGACCAGTGTGTAACTGAACTTTTATAAAATAAGTAATTAACATAACATGTTATAATTACACCGTTTAGTATTAAACTATTTTATTTTATACCAATTTTAGAGTTTAAAAAAAATGTTTTGTTGTTGTTTTTAATTGGTACTTGTAAGTTCAAGGAATAACTTCAAAGAACTCTTGAACGTATTTAGTTGGGAAATATTACTCCCTTGCTTATTTAAGGATCCCTAATATGTGTAAACCATTTACTGTGTAGATATGCATTAAGCTTCGCGCACTAACTAAGATGTAGGTATTCTCGAATCTCGAAAACGTCGAATGTACCGAAAATCTCAAATTCCTTTGTTCATCATATAAAACGTTTGAAACTCGCGATTAACAAGGGCTCTCAACTCTATAACCGCAAAGTTATCAAGATGTGACGCCAATACTGCCTGACAAAAACCTGAACAAAAAAAATATTATTCTTAAGGTATTCGGGCTGCCTTTTTAGACAAACATGCAAACTCTTTTGCATATAATATGCATATCTTAAACATCATCAACGAATTTTCAAGAAGAGACAAGTAAAAAGCACTTTTAAAACAGAATCTCATATTCATAGCCTTTGATAACAATTTGACTAATTAACAAGCGCCAAACATTTATCAGGTTTTGAATTGAATTTTTTTTCAAACAACTAAGTTATATTTTGTCGAGGCGGAGTTGAAAAAGGCGTATCATCAAATATGGTTGCACTGAAAGTGGGGGTTTACATAAATTATACAAGTAACCTGCCCACATTTAAAAATGTTTTTCAAAGTCCTCGCAGTCCGTACGGTCCTTGATTACCAATCAGGTAACGCAAATTCATTTGTTTCGTCGCACGAACTAAAAATACTTTTTGTACAGATTCTTCATTGAGTATTTCGGTGGAAATCGAAAATGTGGGGATTCCGTCTTTTGTTTTGTTTAGGTTCGATGTGGAGTGAACGTGTTCTGTTCCGTTACGACTCAAGGTTGTACCGTGATACATTCGCAATAAAACGACGTCAAGAAGCTGTTACCGTCAAGATTAGCTTTTATATTAAGGTTCCGACATTTGCGACTTGTACCTATTCAAAGACATGCAAAGTGACAAAAATTTACAAGAATATTGACATTTGTTTTGGTATGACTATTTTATCACGATATGTTACGATATTAGACTACCATAAAGTCCAAAGTTATATCACATACCGATCATGAAATTCTCATTTAACCCGGACCCCAATATAGCTTGTTTTATATCTACCTCAACCATTATTACATTAACTATCATTTGCTAGCAAAATACACCCCCTACTAGTAGGCGGCATACAACATGATATTAGAACAAGTTTATCTATAAAGTATGTTGGTAATGTAGACTTGGATATCTTATATACCGGCGGGAGGTTCTTGCGACGTTTAAGGTCTGATTAAGGATGCCTCTCATACATCGCAGTCGCAACCTTGTGAAGTAACCAATTGATTAATTAGTAACAATTTATTCCATCAGTGTACTGTCAAGATCATTAAGTTTTTCTCTTCGACTCACAACAGACCGGATAAGATCGGAGACGATTGAGATAGCCTAATCAGTGAGCACCAAATACGATCTAGATACATCATTTCTCGAAAGATATTGAAAAGTAGAAAAAATATCACATTTATGTCAGTCCGTTTCCGGAATAAGTTTTTCTGAAGCGATTTAATTAATTAATCTCTAACATTCCTATTTAAGATATTTTTCTGAGCGATATAATTCCGTTAATGGCTGAGGAAATATACGTACTTCATATAAGTCTATGTACAAAATAGCAGCGCTAATCAGCAGTACAAACTTGACTAAAACGCTTAATATCCTCATGCTTAATGCTGGCAGCATTTAAATCATAGACTTAAAAAGATAACAACCAGTATGTGACGTCACCAAGCCATTAGTACAAAAGAAAAGCAAAACTCGCACCGGAGGCGTCTAGTATAAAATTCAGCATAAAATAAAGTGAGCACTGGATCGCGATAAGGGCGTTACCACACCGAGCTAAAAGACAAGTGGCTTAATTGAGAGGCAAGCCGTGGGGGGTCCCAAAGGCGTCGGTTTATGCTAATCAATTCAAGCAGTTTGTTTTTTAAAGCACAATCGCCACCGGAATCGTCGTCGGTTTTACTCGTTTTTAGTTCCTTTTTTAAAGCCAGTGTTGTGTTAATTCGGTTTGGTTTTGGTATTTTGTTGATTGATTTTACGTTTTGAAACGGTTTTTGGTTTTGGTTTGAAGGATAGAGATAGGTGCACTATACAAATAGGTTTTTTTATAGTTGTTTTAAATTTCAGTTTATATTATTTAAGTTGTTGGTCAATTTGGTCATTTGTTTTAATACAAGGTTATCAATTATGTTAACAATGAACATATTATTTGCAAACCTTTACCTTTTAAATTCAGATAATTTAAGTTTTTCATCCACCAGTCGCTGAACGTTTGCATCAAATTGATATTTACCAAAAACTTCAAAAGAAAATGTATCTAAACATTAAAGGGCTATTCACAATACAGAACCCACAGGTATAAAGCTAAGTATCGGTAGCCTATAATTCAGTGTTCGCTCCACATTAGTCCACATACCGTCGTTTGGTCGCACTCGATGACAGCTCTTATAAACACCTAGTAACTTCCCAGAACGGATGATACCATGAATGATGTCTGGTGTGGATGGCTAGCCTTTTGAATCTATGAGATATGTTTGTTTAGTTGTTTGAATATATCATTCGGCGTTGTGTTTCATTTGGTTCTGTTTTATTTCGTGAAACTGCAATTAGCAATATCAGTCAATATGATAGTTTAGTACCTATATGGAGGGTACCTGGACGAGAGCGTCACAAAACCAAATAATGAATTTTATAGTCAGAGTAGAGTAAAACGGTGAATGCTGATAATGATTTTTATCATAGAAGCGGCTTTTATCATAAAAATATTCTAAAATATTGACCTCAAGTTTCATTACTTGAAATCCTAGTTATTCCAAAACATTACGTAACAACAACAAAACAAATCCATTGGAACACATAAAACAGAATCACCAATAACAATTAGAGACGTCCCATCTTGTGTTAACCCTGAACCGAAACCTTGACTGACTGAACACGTAATAAACATAAAAACCTACGATCTTAGGGTTGCCGCGATAAAGAAATATTAAAGTGTAAAATATGCACAAATTATTAATAACACGCACAGAGCGTTCACGCGAAACCTTTGTGCTTTGATACGGATAGTTTATGAAATCGCGTCGGTCACGCGTTTTTAAGTAGTCGACAATAGTTTAGGATTTTAAATGGCTTAATATGAACGTGGCGACTACTGTTGCTGCGAGCAACAGATCGAAATATAGGTTTTGTAGACGTTTATTATTATGTTAGGTTTTTAACCGACGCCAATTTAACAAATAGGTATGGTTAGGTTTACAATTTAGGGCTCTAGCCTCGCAATTATGAATATTTCAGTCAATCTATTAACTGACAAAATGTTTTAATATAACAAATCTTATCTAAACATCTATTACCCCCGGTTTCTGAGGTACATTTAGCGGTAGTTTATCTATTCAATAGTGTCAAAACTCATATAAAAAAAACGCTAACGAATAGATAAACTACCTTTTGAATGTACTCAGAAACCGAGGGTTAATCTATTAAATCATTCATGAGAAGGAAAGTTCGATTCAAACGAAATTTTCATCGATTAGACTTCGCTGTTCGCAGAGGATCTCCTATTATGTGTCTCTTATAGCTTCTCTTTTTTGTGTGGAAATTTATAAACCTAATATCAAAGTGATTCAAATCACCAGTCAACTACCAGTGCTTTTTCCAAAACACCAATATTCCTAACTAACCTACTCGGCCACCCAACTTTAAACCTTCAGTCGTTATTACCTGACTGATCGTTACACGTATATAGTGAAATAAGTACGTATAAATCATATCAATATTACCGAACAAAAACAGGTACCGTCAAATTTGGTCATTTGTCGGTACAATACGGTCATTTATTGCTCCACGTATAGCGTGTCGGTCTTAACGCACACTTGTAATTTAAGCATTTTGTCGTACGCCATTATGCTAATAGTTTTCATAATATTTTTGATACGCTGGCCCTTCCTCGCCCAGGTCAGGACTCTGAGTTTTATGATATTGTTAATGTTGTTCTGTTCGAAATGTTAGGTTGTAAGGAAATTGTTTTTAAGGAAAACGTTTAGGCTTTTAGTTTTCTAATGTGTATAATTTTTTGTTGTTCTTTATTAAAACTAAAATTAGAGTAAAGTTGATTCCATTTTCTTTTTTATTAATAAATGCTAAAATTCGTTATGTAATGTTCTTAAAAACCACTTGCTAAATGATTCCAATAAAATGCGAGACTCGAATTCTAAAGATTACAAAACAAGATCTAAATTAATTTGAAAAAGAAAATAATAAATTCCACCATTGTGTTACATCCGACTTTATCATTGGATCAAATCAACAATATCAGAAACAGGATGTCGTATGTCACAGACGGCAATATAATCAATACTTGAACTAGATACATGCTAAGAGCTGAATAAACATAATATACGATCAATTTATAATTAATTAAGTTTCAAAATGCGGCCCCTTGTGTGAACGAGCATTTTCGTAGGTTGGCGTGACACTTGGGTGCAATAGTGATGCGACTTTATCGATGTCCGTCTAATTTATCGATGTTGTTGCACATCTTGACCTTTCGTGGCTTGTAAATGTTTTGAACATACATTTCGTAGCGAAACTTCATTTACGTGTCGTGTAAATTTTCTCAGGAGGTGCTTGAACACTTTCAAAAGATATAAATGATTTCGATATTCAACTACATTTTAATTAAATACTCATTTTATCTTCTTAGATTTTGTTTTACGTTCGTATTATTGTTGCACTTTGATTTTACCATTGTGCCTTCGGCTTCGTGCGCACTATTTTGATTAGCACTTGAAAAGATGTACCAAAATCGGTTCCGTCACTTTGGTGTGAAAATAAAAAATAATATGCTTGCTTTTGCATTTATAACATTTTAGACTTAGATTTATAACATTTTAGGATTAGGAACGCTATTGAAAATTTGATACTGTAACTATGAAACGTAATATTATCTATTGACTATTGAGTTAATTACAATCAAAACTCATGTAATAATAATAAAAAACATGCCATCAAAGCCTACGCACAGAGCCTTTCCATCGACAAACACCAAGTGCGTCACTAAACAATGTTGTTATGCAAAACAGAAGGCGAACATTATCTGATCCCGAGCCCGCGTTGAGCGTGGCCACAATTATTTACGGACAAAATAATTATAAATTACTAAATTGTTCATTGGCTCTACTGTGGAAGCAGTGGGTGTAATGGATGTGAATTACTGTTGGGACCTATTGTGTTACTGTGCAGCTTAGTGTTGGGTTCACAATTCCGCTTGTTGTCTTAGGCTGGGCACAGGAGAGGTCTAGATATAGAGTACTGTATAGATGTGTACAATGTATTAAAAGGTTGTTTTTCTATCTCTTTAAAAAATATTGATTCGTTTAAAGTTTCGTAGAGCTTTTTAGTATACTAACTTGTTATACATTTTTTTTTTTATTTCTGAGTTTGACATTCTAACTACAAATGATGAAACAGGTTTATACCTGGGGTACTCATTTTGCACCCGAGTAGGTTATTTGAATATGGCGAACTTCTTTTCTTTATGAGGTGCTCAAACTTCGGAACTATGATCTCGATAACGACTAGCAACCATAAAACGATTGCCAATAAACGCTCAGATTTCAATATACTACTCTAGATTTCTCAATTATATAAATCTATATGGATCTATTAAAATTTATAGCATTACGACATCATATTACGTTGTGATGTATGGCAAAATATACCTCACACACATACACACGTGGCAAGGACTCATCATCACACGAAATACTTGTATGGCAAACCAATCTGTGACACCTCTTACTGAATACTATACATAAATTTACGTATGAAAGAATATTCCTTTCATTGACGAGATTAGCTGATACTAAATAGCCTTTATAAAAAAATATTAACCAAGACAAAAAGCTACCTGAAGAGACATTCCTAAAAGAACCCTTTCAAAGCGACAGCACTTTAAAGTGATATTTGCGTGCGCCCACGCGCCACGTCTTACAGTGGGTAATTTTTTTGTATTTTCACGGTGATCGACCACCATGATACCATCGATTTTACTTCTAACACGCACCGACTCACTTAATTCAAGATTTACTACCGCATCATATTTTGATAAGTATTTTTAATTTGAATAAATTATTATTTAAGGGAGTTATCGTATAATGGGCGGTTCGTAAGCATGGTTTTGTTTTGTCACGGCCGCTGTGGTTTCCAAGTTGTTGTTAATTTGTGGGGAAATGTTACATGTGTTTTTTTGTATGAATGTTGTGTGGCTTTCTTTTATAGGTTGGTTTCGTCTCTTTTGAAATACAATTACCTACTTACAAAAATATTTATAGTCGTCAACGTCACCTATATTGCACTTCAGGGTTTGACTCTGTCCGTTTTCTTTTGGTTTTTTAATTTAAGCTAAATATGCCTAAGCCACTGCTCTTGCTTCGACCTTAAAGCTACACTTAATAGACCAATTTTAGTACCTACATTGTATCATATAAACCGAGACATTGTAATCCGCATTCGCATAGACGCTCGCTTGAACCAAAGAGACAGTCACTCATACCTACTCGTACTAGACAGGAATGCATTGATGAATACATTTCATGGAAGTTACTTTCCTATTTTGGTCTCCCCACAACGCAATATCATACATTAGGTAATATTGTGGCGCATTCTGTGTGCACATGTTCACTAGCGTAACTTTAAAGTAGCTTAATTAATTTTTAATTGTAGCACGCTATTTTATTTATAACATTACCAGGTAAAACTAAAAACAAAAGTCTAATATTCTGTTATTAACTGCGTAACCCTTACTACGGTAGGTCATTTCCTTATCGGCCGAGAACTCGATAAAGATGTCACGGGCCTTAATTTCAACTCGCAAGCGATCATTTCATGAGATTACCATGTTTACGCGATACAACTAAAATTATTTATGTTCCGTATAAATTTTGAGCGACATTTTTCAGTTATAAAATCACGAATTTATTGTTGTAACTGCTTTTTTACGACTCTCTTGGTACTTGCTACGTTTGGTGTGCGATGCTTAGCAACTATGTTTATAGAAGTTAATAGGTGTATAAAGTTAAATTACTGGCAATATACACTGAACTAAGATGAAGATTATCATGGTTCTCTATTTCGCAATAGCCGAGAATAATTGACTTAACGAAAAGCATAATATGGTTTACCTATGCCCTCTTATAGAAATTATGATAATGAGGACTTTAAACTTACCGACAGAACTATTTGTAAATGGTTATACTTTTGCACGCTTCACTTACAAGAAATAATTGATAAAACAACCTTAACAAACACGATATGAATATTTAATATATTGACACTAAAGAATTTATACAAAAAGAAAAACATTATACATTTTACTTTCTTTGCTTCAACGCCCTTTATTTTTACTGGATATACTATATGTAGAGCTAAATTAGTTTGTCTAAAACAAACAACACCTTATTGTAACTATCACTCCGAAATTCTATTCTTATGAGCAGGCAGCTGTCTATATAAAAGTCTTAATTAATTATAACGTGTTTATTTATTGAATATATCTCATATATTGTGTTATTGTTGCAGATATAGTCCCGTCCGGAATGCCGCATACAGGTATGGTATAGTTTTTTTTGTATGTGTAAATATTTAGAAGGCTTTTGATGTGTACGCCGTAGGTCTAAGAAGGAAAAACAACGTCGATATTGCGCTCTTCTTGGTTAAATTACCAAGTTCAGTTTGTTGACGTAGTACGAAGTAGAAAAAAAACAAGCTTTTTATCTTTTCTGATTCGCTTTTTTTGTGATTTTAGATTACCAAATATTTATGCATAGCTACTTTTGTGATCATATTCTAGTAAAGAATTGTTCATTGCCCAGTCGACAAATTTCGAGCAACTATTACAAAACTATAAGAGTGCAACTTCCTTACCGATTAGAATCACATATCTACAGCAATTCACGACACTTCCCCACCATCAAGTTCACACGAACACCGATAGATGGGAACGAACCTACATCCTCTAAAACAACCAATCAACACCCCACCAAACTTATCACAGAACACTTCCTTCCCACTAAAACTATATTATAATATACCAGATAAACGGAAATTTACAACATTATCGAAACAGACTCAAAAGAGCAAACTTTGTATCGGTATAATCTTTGAGCTGTTATCAGTGTACTAAGTACGTCGATATATCAGTAAGCAGGTAGCTTAATGGGTGCCGGTGGTCAATGCTCAGATCTTAATTAACTCGGCGTTAACATTAAAGAAACCGAAAGAGAGCTGCGTTATCGCGGCAGGGAATTTACCTCACGCATTGAAATCATAAGCGTTTCAAAGAACTTATACGGGTGCCAGGATTTCTTTGGTTCGGTGGATAAGTCTTACGCTTGATTCTTGTAGAGAGAGAAGAGATTCTTGAAAGCTGTGATGAAGATACGTTACGTAAATCTTTTAATTTGAAATTATTCTTTGATGCAAAAACTAGATTCTATTGGGGTTCAGTCCATTAACTCTATTTGGGGAGTTATGTTACAGTTATTAGTCGGGTTTAATTTTGTAGTGGTAAAAAAACGTCATAATAAATAATTTCAAATTGGCCTTGCAATGCCTGACGATTCGGCGCAAGTTCCACTGGTTACGTATTCGGGTTATTTCCCGTTTGCTATTATATAAAAAAAATGTATTTGTTTGATAAAAGTCACAATCTGAAGCTAAATATTAACTGTTAGTTCAATTATAAGAAGAGACTGCGAGACCGTGTAATTTATGTATTATTCTATACCGACAACAATGATGGTTTTTATACAATTAAATACTCGCATTAAACTAGTACTTTTATAATAAAAACCACTGTCAATAATTGTAAGGTATATTATTATGTATTTACAGTTAATTTTCTTGAAGAAAATTCATATACAATTACTAGCTATTGCCCGCGACTTCGTTTGCGTGGTATGTAACTTAGGACAGAATTTTCATACAAACTTTCATCCCCTATTTTATTCTTTTGGGGCTATAATAATAAAAACAACTGTCAATAATTAAAAGATCTGTCATTTAGCATCAATATACCTAACTTGCTTCAAAAATCATATTCTATTAACCACTAACATTAATGTCGTATAAATTTATGTGTTTTAAAATACTTCTCGGCGGTGAAGCGTCGCATCATTAATTCTCATTTAGCCATGAAACAGCACTCTTGACAAAATAGCTCTAGTTTTTAAGAAAATAATTTATATGGGTTTCCCCATGGTGTTTTGATAGCTACGGATTCTAACTGCCACGATGAGACATTAAAACTTTATATGTAATCAAAGTTTTTATTACAGTGTCATAGTTGTGTTTACTTTACACTCTATTAAAAGCATTTATAAGTTTCCTATGTGATTTGGACTTGAAAGATAATTTTTTTACTAAGAAATTATAATTGTTGTTGTGCTTAGGAACTTTCAGTTTTCAGATTTCTGAAAGCAATGAAAAAAAAGTACAAGTCTCATTAAAAAACGTTACATGTAGCTTACAAATTACTAATCATTTTATATTTACTAAGACATTATTTTCAAAAAGTACGAAACCTAAATTATTTGCGAGTTTAAATTCAAATAAAAATCTGTATTCAAAATCTATACCGTTTATGTACATTATACACAGAATATACACCTACTAATTCAGTAAGCGCTAAGACTGAGTGCGCAATAACCAACTCGTCAGTAGTGATCAGCAACAGGACAGTCTCAAAGAGACGCCGAACATATGAACCCTGGTACCTTACTACCGTCGTCAACCATTAACGGTAATTAAGAAAATCGAGAGTCAAATCTCGTATCGAGATAAAATCGGATCCGTATCGAGTCGGCCCACCCGCATCAACACTCACTCCACTCTAATACATTATACATGCTCCGCTCACATTAGTTCCTTATTAACATCTGCTCGCACCGAATTGACCGTTCACAATGTCACCCACGCTTCTATAACACAATCTCAACCTTATTCCCCCGCAATAAGACACTCTAAACAATCAACGTCACTGATTATTAGCAATAAAATATCATTTTCATGATACATATCTCATATACAGCAATAATTTCTACTAAACGTGATGATATCAGAGCATATAAGAATGATTTGTATTTTGTTGAAGATCCCACACGAAGTTTCCGGCTTCTAATTTGAATATAAACAACGTTTAATATCGTGTAATAGTTCTCTAATTAACAGTCATACAATATATTGTTGGAAAGTTATTGGAAATAGAAAAAAAATCGTGTTATAATTTTGACAAAGTTGTTTCTACGGAAAATGTGATTGGAAATATTTCGGACCAAGTTATTAGGCGCGCGGTTACATGTTAATTTATTATGTCAATGTGCATAATGTATACAAGTACCGTTTTTAATTTAATTTAGAATCTATTTTAATTATTTATAAGTGCCAGTCAAACAAGCGCATAAAATTCGTTTATACGTTTCGTCTCCGATTGTTTTATTACCCTTTTGCAATTATAATTGTATCTATCGTGAATTTGTATTTGAAAGAATTAGAATAAACTATAATTTCATCTACAATATAACAGATAATTAGTAGTACCTTATTCTTACTTTTGCAATATGGAATTACTATTAAGAAAAAAAATATGAGGTTAGAATAAAATTGTAATATGATGATAAAATTAGTAAGTAACGCAAGTTATCGAAGGATTTTATGCAAAAGTAATCCTTTAATATACGACTAGACTTATAAGTTACGTGAAGTTAACGCAAAGTATTAAAAACCAGTAATCGTTTGATACAAAGTTGTAGGATTAGTGAATATAATAAACTTGTAAATTTTACTCTCAAGATGAAAGACATTTTATAACTTTCAGATAATTTTATAAATGTACTAGCTGACCCGCGCAACTTCGCTTGCGTCCCATAAGAGAGAATGGCTCAAAATTTTCCCCGTTTTTTAAACATTTTTTACTCCTGCTCTGCTCCTATGGGCCGTAGCGTGATGATATATAGCCTATAGCCTTCCTCGATAAATAGGCTATCTAACACAGAAATAATTTTTCAAATCGGACCCGTAGTTCCTGAGATTAGCGCGTTCAAACAAACAAACAAACTCTTCAGCTTTATAATATTATAGTATAGATTTAATGTTATTTAATAGTATTATGTAATAGTAGTTAATTTAGATAAGTTGACACCTCCTACGCAAGTGGTCGCAGGTTCGAACCCGAGGCAACACACCAATGACTTTTCGAAGTTATGTGTGTATTAGAAATAATTGTCACGTGCTCCAACGGTGAAGGAAAACATCGTGAGGAAACCGTGCATGCCTAAAAATTTGTTTGATACATTTATTGAGGGCTTGCAAAGTCCCCAACCCGCACTTGGCCAGCGTGGTGGACTCAAGGCCTAACCCCTCCCTCATTACGGGAGGAGACCCTTGCCCAGCAGTGGGACAGTAATGGGTTAAATTTATTAGTATAGATTAGTCAATTTTGTTTAGGTTATTAGTTTTATTATATGTTCTTTGACAATGGAAAGCTTCACTGACATTGTATACCATACTTTTTCTAACATGGATAGATTTCATAGTAACAGAAATACAAGTCTAAGCAGAAGTTTATTCTTTTTCATACTGTTATCTTTTGCTTTTCATGTACTTATAACATTATAATCATCTCTACCGCCTGTAGATAATAATTCCCGAGGGAAACCATATTTAGCTTTGTATTTATTAATACATAATAGAATTACTTGTTTCGTAAGTTTTTTTAACTGTGGATCGCACAAATAATTGTTCCGTGTGGGAATCGAACCCGCAATGGTATCGGCGTGGTGACCTTAACCACTACACCACTTATACAGTCCAAAAATTGTGGGTTATCAAACTGCATTCAGTAATGAGTAACCGACAAATCGCATGATGGATTTTCGTGCGTACATCTTAATCAAATTATCGATATCAATTGAACACATCGAGTGCGACACCTATTCGTTATCATCGTCGATCTGTCGGCGTCAGACGCCGGTGGACGTCGAAACGCGACAAGTCGACTAGATTGACGCCACATTAACTTATTGGGCAGGCAGAGGCATGGGCGGTCCGGTGAAAGGATGGCACACTGTGGATACGCCTTGTGTTAAACGACATTTTATAAACGATCGTGTGCCACGAAATAGGATTGTCATGTTTTTGGTACATTTAAAAAAATATAATTCTTTACCTCGTACAACTTTTACAGTAAATCTTAGATAGAACCCTTGTTTAAAGTAAAAGATATATCGGTGCTTAGAGGTCCCGCTCTTCAATTGTAAATTATAAATTTATTTCAAATATTTCTGTATTTGTACTGATTCGGTTTTTAATTGTATGCTGCAATTTTGAGTTTAGTTCCAACGCGGATTGTATAACTAGTTTCTACCTACCTCTAGAGTCATGGGTATATGCATTGCATTTTTAATTTACAATTAATTCGACAGAAATTAGTCGTTTAATAATTATTTCTGACATTTTTAGGTTTATTTAAGTTTCCATATCAATTTAAAACGCATTGGGGAAGTAATACGAATAGTTTATTACAAAATAATTATTAATAAATGCTGATTTATAGAATATGTAATATTAAATAATTATGCTTTTGATTGATTTTATTAACATTCAAATAAATCAAATAGCGTATACATCAAACAATCTGAACTTTACAGATAATTATTATTTAATATTCAATTATTTTGTAATAACCGAAATGCGTTTAGCGGACATTATTATGACAAGTAATTTGAATGTAAAACGAAACCACCCATGAAGTAATTCGAAATACGTACTTAATAATTTACAATAAAATTCAACTTGGGACAAAATGAAGGTCATGTTTTCAATTATCTTATTTACATTCAAGAACATACAATCAATTATCATAGTCACAAAACTTATAACGAGATTGGAAACCATTTTGAAGTTTGACTCATTATAATCAGCTATTGCACAAAAAATGCACACAAAATGATGAAGTTGGCACGTGTATAAATTATAATACGAATAATTTCTTTGAATCTTCGTTCTGGAATGAAGCATGTCTAATGAGATGTCAAGGATTTATACAAATGAGGCTTTAATTATTCAAATTTTATGAAGATGGACAGGTTTTACTATTTATAGTGTTGTACGCATAATTTTGGCATAATTATAAAACACGGGACACTAATTAATCCAATTTATTTGTAGGTAGATATTGTAGCGCCAAACACATCACTTGAAGCGGTGAAATCGACTGTTTTTATTATAAAATAAATAATTTATTTTTATTTATTTTTACTAGAGTAACATTCAAATATCAAACACAACCACCATATAATAGGAAACTGAAACTACGCATTGATATTAGAACATAATGTTCTATGACTTTACAAACCATTATTGCAAATCAAAATCTTATATTAGGTGTAGTTACTTTTAAAAAAATGGTTTGTTTCTTGGAACCAAACGTCACTAAAAGTATTTTCATTTGTTACTAAAGGTCCCATCCATACTAAGTCTTACCTTAACTGCCCGGTCTATATCAAATGAATCTAAACATCAGATTCGATTTTCTAGTTCGATGTTTACAACTGTGTTACAATTTTATATCATAAAGTTTATTTCCTTTTATTATTGTTCATTAATTATTGCTTCAAACTTGTCTGCTCGCCCATAAAGATGTTTATCGAGGTATTAACGGTATACGTATGAGGATTAAATGTAAGTTTGATTGTAAATAGTTATGTAATAGGTATCTGTTCGACTGTTACTGACAGTCTGTAAATCGGCAAATATTCCTTTGATAATATGACTTTATTATCGAGTTATAGTACGCTTTTCTTGAATCAGTAAACGACTTGAATTTAAAAACAAATCGGTTTCAGTTTAGCCACCTTTAATTTTCTAAAAACATCAAAACTGTCAAATAAAAGTTAAAAGCAAATAATAGTTTATTTTGTTTGTTATTGTATTATAAAATTCAATATAATAATTTATGTAGAAAAGTAGGCTCTCGTCCTGAAGTGAAACGGTACGGGCTGGAAATAAATTAAAAACCATACCACGCGTCCACGGGGTGATGGTTGCTTGAGGATCCCAATGTATTATATTCATATTAAAAGTCAATGGTGTCTATCCTACATCTCTATAACTTCTACTATAAAAAATATGTAAGTTCCGCGGTGTTTCCAGTACATTACGGGGTATCATCAGAGGTATCATAAACGGTTAGTTTGTACGGCGTCATGAAACGACACCACATCTCTTCGATCTTCTTCCTTCGCTTGGCGCTCTCGGGTTCCTCGCGAATAAGGCCTCGCTGCCACGCCTTAGGCTTCAAGAATCTTTTGTCGTCGTGACTGATACCGTTCTTTATCCACCCAGTCACGAAATTGGATCCTAGAAAAGAGTTAGGTGTTAATACGGGTCATACTGTTAACCGACTTTAAAATAAGTAGGAAGTTCTCAATTCGACGGGTTTTGTTTTGTGTGTGTGGTTTAATCAATTTAGTGGTTAAATTGTCCCGTAGCTGCTACAAAATATTTCACAACATTTTTTACAGCAGCAACAGAGATATTAAAATAAGATGCTCGCTTTATTTAACAGACGATGAACTTTCGTAACTTTTCAGTCGAATATTAATAAAGAACCTCTCAATCCGCCTTACAGTCAATACAACATACTGCAGTTTAGTGTATACTATGACTTGCCTTACCGAAAAAAGTCATTTCACGTTTTTCGGTAAGGTAAGTCCAAGTGTACCGATATAACTCACTTTTTAGTACCACATTAATACGTTAATGAGAAAAACTGTGCGCGCTTTTAGCAAACTTAAATAATACATCAGAATGACCACAAACACAGTCATTAAACACTACTTACTGTCGTAATTATCAATGATGTCTGGTCGCAGGGTGCCGACGGTGTAGAACCTTAATTTTTTCACAGCTGCCGCGTATTCCTCGCAACGACAGCGGTCCATGATCGAGTGCTATAATTGCACCAAATATACTGAATTTTTCTATAATTGTTACTTATAAATATGATTGTAAATACTTCAAAAATCAGGCAGGCTTTGTTGTTACCGTGGTTGTCAGAATATAGCTTTTTTAATTTTGGACGTAAATACATAGGTGTCTATCTGCGGCAAAGAGGTAACAGTAGGTAAGCCTTTTTGGCTGTTTTTGTTTTGAACGGTTTTCGTTTGGTTAAGAAGTGGTAAGACTACAATATTTCATCCAAGAAAAAAAAAGTAAAAGAAACTATCGCAAATCGCAGTATCGCACTCAAGCTAGCAAAACATCGACAAGTACTAAAACTTAAACTCTTTTACAAATAATTGGGCTATGATTTCATCCTCGGATCTTAATCCTGTCAAATGAACGACAAATTTCTAGGCACCGAACTACAAAGTCACGAGGCAATTACCGAAGGCGCCAACGTACAAGGTTTACAGCCTAAACAAAGTTTTAACGCGTATCTTAAAGGCACTGACATCTAAATAGCCATCAACACTAAAAGTATGACGCGAAAAATCGTGGCTTCTGTGCCTAACGCGAGCCAATCGGCGGTGTTGTAAAATCAGTCACAAGTTGTAAAAGCAGCAATAACTTGGACGATATATTGACGATATACGAACAAAAAAACTGCGAAGTTTTACAACCCACCGATTGTAAAACTGGGAGCATTAAGGTTATAGCGATCCCGAGACGCGTGCAATTCGTATCTTAAATGTGTTCCACGAAATTTACATTACGCTAGTTTTGTGGCGCGGTTTAACGTGGCCAATGATCGCTTCTTCGCTGCTCACTCGCGAATTATATTGACAGTCTACTCACTGAACTTATACTGTCTGAGGTAGGTGCATTTGATTCGTACTTTCAAAAACGTTTTTTGGGCCACTTTTGGCTAAACTCAAGAGTTTTAAGAAATACATGATTAATGTTTGAAATTATATACAAGCTTGTGCCGGTAAGCCTTACTTTCTTAGTTACTGCCGATAGTTACAGTTACAGTAAAAAAAGTACAGCCTAAGCCGGAAAAATGGCATTCTTCATGAAATATTATCTGTAGCAGTTATTGAAGGATTAAAACCGTTTCAAATAAACCTACTTTAGCATTTACGATATTATTTCTAACTTCGATATAAATAGAGCCATTTCTTCGGTTCCTTCCCTTTTATAGACCTGGCAATGTTCAAATATGGATACCGTACTTTATTTACAACTGCAAAAATAACATAAATAATTTGTTTTAGTCTTTACGCTTTTCTTATGTTGAGCTTAATTATAAGGACAGAATTTGCTTCATCTTTTGAACTCTTAAGCGTAAAATATCTACTCGATACGAATAATAAAGAATATTTTGAACTTTCTTGGAATTATAGAAAAAAGTTATCTTACTAACGCGTAATGAGAGTACTTCAATCAAAATATTTTATTGCCAATTTGAAACTTTTTCGTATTTTCTTAGTTGTTTATCTCTTTTCTTCAAAATGGTCCTATCACCAATCAACATAACTGAGTACCGTACTTAATATAAGGATTTAGACATAGGTAAAATATGGAAAAATCTATATTCAAAAATTATTTACTTAAATATAATCCCTCACTTTCAATTATAGGTATTATTTATCACATCTTTGATAACTTCTTTGATATCAAACTTTGGATCGCTACTTTAAGTTTGTAACGCAGTCCCTTCATATCTCAGTTATTATTGTGGCTTAAAATTTTGATTTCAAAAAGTAACATTTCCTTTTATTACCTAAACCCAGCACTAAAAGTCCATCCATCAAACGAAACCTTAATATCAATTTTCACACGTGAAGTGTTGCTTCAGCTACTGGCAATAAAACAGAACTGTAAAGTATACAATTAATGTTGGCGGGCGAGCCTCTGAGGGCCGACTCTGCGCTCGATTGGCGAGAAATGAAAGCTACCGGTATTGTGTGCTTGGGGAGAACGCACACGGAGGTACAAAACTGCCTGAACTTACGTTTGAAATGCGAGAAAAGTTTAACGAAAGACTTGATTGTAGCTTCTTTAAAAATGTTTGGTTGGTTGCTCCCGTTTGCTCATACCTACTTAATATTAAGCTGAGTACCTATTATCTCTATGAACAAGTAGGTACTTACATAGTTAGTTTTGATACAGTAATGCGTTTTCTGTTATGAGCTTTCACTAGTATTAACACAATTTAAATTGCTTGCAGAATATATGGAAGAGATTATATGTTTATTTCAAAAGAGGTTGCACTATTTTAAGTTCCTATAATAACGAATTTTCTTGATGTTCAATAATATATGTTACAAAAGTCTAATGAAACTCTTAAATTCAAAGAAAAACCAGTCAAAGTTTTCTTGTCATCGGTAAATCAGCAGTTTTTCCGCTCTGTGTGCTTCGCTTTTTACATGTTTACGATCGCTTTACTAAATGAGATTTTATCTGCGCATGTTTTTTTAGACTTTTACTCTCTTGTGCGTCAAGACCTCACCGACTGTGAAACAGAGAAATGTCGGAGTAACGCTTTGAAACTTTATGATACTAACAACTATTTTAACACCATACGATCATAATGAGTTAAATGATGCCGTGCTTGCTGTATTAACCAGTAAGCATCAGAAATTAAACGTTGTGGCAATAAGTTATTCCAAATAACATCGTAAATTTAATAACGAAATGTAGTAATTAGACAAGAATGCAAGCTGAGAAATTGACTTAACGATTTCTATGTTGAGTTCTTCTAAAGGAAATTTTTCTTTTAAATAATTCTTGTATCGAACACCTTCAATTGCCAAGTAATCAGTGTACACGAGATTAGAAGCAAGAACCAACCGTTTCGCAGAACATCGGACATCTATCGACCATCGCGAAGACCTCCACTTTCCAACTTTTTTCTTTTAATGACGCTTTACCTACCGAACAAAATTAAAGTTTAATAGTTAGCGCTAAAGTCTAATTTCCCTTGAACCGATATAATCATTACACGTTGCCGTCTGAAAGAGGAATCGTAAAGCAAGGGAAGTAATTTGCATCCGTGGATCGGGCGACGCGACAACACCCGTGAAATCGCGTATAGGCGGGTGCGGTGTCTCACTTTAAAGCAAAACGTCATAAACCCAAATTACTGCAGACAAATTAGAACACTAATTTTATGTACATTAAGATTGTAAACGGCTTGGCACCGACGAATTGTTTTATTACTTTATAATGGTCAGTCAAGAGTAGCGGTTACGTCGGTGCCAGGATTTAAATCGGTTGCCTAGAATGGGATTGGTATAAACGTGATTGATTTTTCTCATTAGTGATGTATGGTTCGGGAAGTTGTTTTTATTACTGAATTAGTGTGTGATTTCATTATTATAATCGGATTACGGACGGATATGGATGTGTGAAGACGTTTTCGCAAACGTGCATCTGTTATTTATGTGTAGTGAAACTATATCTCCATATTAGTTGCCTTATATGGTAACGTGCTCATCATAGCATAACTGAGTGATAGCCATTTCCTAGAGATTATTGGATACTTCGATGATAAATGACTGTGAAACATATGGGTGTGGAAATATGATACGGTACCAACTTCCTCAATATCTCATTCCAATCCCATCAAATAATACTTCTGATAAAAATAAAGAGATTAGAGAGTCAAATCTTTACACTTTTAATGATAATTTAGAGGATTTACAGTTTGCAAAGCACTAAGAACGTGCATAATAAAATTTTAATGTCTCTTAATTATTAAAAACGTATGATAAGATCAAAATTATTGTAAAATTAAAACCAATAACCGTCATAAAACAAACACGCTCGAAAAACTTTAGTTTTTTATCGCATCAAAAACTATTAGGACATTTTATACATCTAATAATTACACAAAAATAGATAACACATCTCATTATTCTTTAATTAACGACATAGACGATAAATTTCAACGACAACATCTTATATCTAAGGTGCTTTTTTTTTTCAAAATGGCGCCTTAAGGGGCAGCGGTCTTTAGGGGAGTGCTCGAGTGACATGAATTTGGCAATCAAATAAATATTAGGTCGAAAGACAGGTGGAAGTTCTCGTAATTGAGATATAAACGTTTGTTTCTGATTAACTGCAAGTTGATGGCTTCATTTTGCGTTATTTGTTTGTAACAATTTATGGGCATGGTAACTTTTGTTTGGTAATTATGAAGTTATGGTTTGAGTTGAACAAAATGGAAGATTCTGCGGTTTCTTTTAGACACAAGAAACTATCTTGTAATTAATAATATTAAGCTGACACATATCTACTTCAATACTCATTCTTATAAACTTAAGTGCATTTTTCTATTGACAAAATTTTTAAGTTGTTGAGACGAAAAACTAATCCCCTCTTCCGAGAAATCACTTGGCTATCGAAATTGTTCAGACAGAAAATAATAATGTTCTTTAATTATAAAAAAATAAGAAAACGTTTTTCTGTTAAATATAAATTCTCATTGTTATTAGTATATGTCTTCAACAAAACAAAATATGTTTATCATGTCAGCTATTATTTTTCTCTCATACAAGCGTGTAATGAGCACTTATCGTGCGTGTCATATTACTACCGTGGCTGTCAAAGTTCCATTAGTGAGGCTTCACGTTTATTACAAGCATTAAGATTTCAATGACTACTGAAATCTTGCGAGTGTTGAACGCCGGCGACATCAAAACAAAAGGATTTTTCCCATAGACCGTTGATGATCGTTTCGCCGTTTGATTTTCGGGTGCTATTTATAGATACCTTTTGCGCTGATGTTTGTCAGATATGCAAGATTTGCCTTTAATATTAAGCAGGATTTTTAGATAAACGGAGCGGGTAAATAAAGACGTTCAATTTTTTAGGTCTTGGTTTAAGTACATACATACAACAGGCGTTAGATACAAAATAACATTATACTACGTTTTTATGTACAATACTCCATTTTTTTATTTTAATAGAGCAAGCAGCTCTACCTACGTCAACCTTACCGCTCTAAGTACATCGCACATACAGAGGAAAAAGAGGATAAGATGTCTTTAAATACGATGTCAAATAACAAATACTCATATTTTCCAGGCCAAGCCGGCGTCAACCAACTGGGGGGAGTGTTCGTGAACGGGCGTCCCCTCCCCGACGTGGTCCGCAAGAGAATAGTGGAGCTGGCCATCATGGGGGTCCGGCCTTGTGACATCAGCAGGCAACTGCTCGTCTCCCATGGATGCGTCTCCAAGATCCTCACGAGGTTCTACGAGACGGGGTCGATTAGACCTGGCTCTATCGGCGGGAGTAAGACTAAGGTAAGTTTGTAAAGGATTTATTTAGCACAAGAGTATATTTTCTTAATGACAGCATATACCTTGTTTAGATTTGTAGTGCAAGGAAACGGTTAACGTATCAGTGGAATTAGGTATATTATTTTTCCTTTATTTATTCGGAAATGTTAGCAGTGTTTAAAAGGTATTCTGAAACGTTTGGAATTGATAAACAGCAAGCAAAACTATCCCATGTCCTAGATAAAAAATCGAACACAAAAATCCGAGAAATCTCTCAAAAATGTTAACCCTTTAGCAAACGTTTGGGGGCAAAAAAATGTAAATCAACAGTCGATCTGGCGGATCACAGGTCACGCCGGCAATCACTAGTAATTATAAACTATAAAATTTTACCGGCACCGGCTTTCGGCTTCTTGAGATGGCCTTTCGACACGGTGCGGTCCGCGTGATTGGAACCTTACCGGGGTTCCGTATGCAGATTAAACTTGATTGTGATTGAAGGTTTCACTGCTAATTGGTTTAGGAAAATCGTTGCCTTTTTGATCTTATCGGGAAAGTAGGTCTTGAATATTTATGATGGCACAAATTAGTTTTGTTTAGTTTGGTTTCGATGTTTGCAAATGTGTTCTTTTACAGATATACCTAGTTGAAATGATGATTTTGTATTGTGATTTTTAAAGATAAATTTAGTTTCTTTTAGTAAAAAAATTTAGAAAACAATTCACTAAAAAGCAAAAGCTTATTGTCTAGCTTCATAAAAACTAACTCTACCTAAGCCCTAAAAGAAAGATTATCCCAAAATGTACGAGTAACTAGTACCATTTTCGTGGGTAAGCGTTTTAGACGCAAGTTGCTGTACTCTAGAGCGAAGTCCGGTAAGCGTATTCGACACCGACCTCACTAAATTCGGTACGCCAATAAAACAACCATTTGTTCTTCCACAAACGGACGCCGACATCAAAAAATTGATTACAACAAAATACTTCCAAATCACCGAATACTTTTATTGGCGGTGTTATGGGAACACTTAATTGACTACTAATCAACGTGCTCAATCGTCACGTTCGACTCGATACTCACTCCATCGATATATAATCGAGAATCGTATCGATACGACAGTGATCTCATCGCACCGATTGTGAATTATGTAAAACATTCGTCTTGTAATTATATTTTTGCGTTTCTTCAGATTATTTTATGGTTATATATTGCTGTTTTATATGTTGATTGAATAAATAATAGCGTGGCCTTTTACTCATATTTTCGATTTATTTTCCTGTGGTATAAAAACTTGACCACATTTTTTACTTTCTAAAAGTTTTTTATTATAATGTTTCTTAGTTATAAATCATCATTTGTATATAAAATTGATTGTCCCGACGATTGTGAAAAAACTATGCTTTCACGAGCATTTAGAAATGTTTAAAATGGCGAAACATGTTAATTACGTGGGAAAAATATCTGAAACGTTTTGGGAAGTTCAATTAATTAAATTAAAAATTGCTTTGGAAATTGAATTGTAAACGGTAAATTTATGAGATCTATTATATAAAGTAACAATTTATGCCGAGATAATTGCAAGACTCGGTTGCATGGACATTCTAAATAATATTTCATGCCTATTGAAAGTGCTCATTTAACTTTGCACTGATTATTTAAGTGCATTTATCTTTCTTTCACATTACATAATGGAGACTTGTAATAAATAATTAACGCAAATTATATAACAGGCTTTACTTCTCTTCTTGCTCTTTTATTTTTGAGATGAAAGTCACGTTTACGTAGGACTTTATGGATACCTACTTTGACTTTCAAATAGGTATCAAGTAACCCTTAATTTTCTATAATTAAGTCACTATCATCCGGTGAACTTAGACTTCGATACTTGCTAAACAATATTTTTCTGATCAATATTAAAAATTATACTTATTTGATGTCATGTAGATAAGTTATTAATTCGTGCTAATTGCACTAAACTGTTAAACATCGCAATTGAAACTTTATTTTTGAACCAGACATCAGAAAAAAACCCAAAAATAATATAGTCTACCAAACTACGCTACAGTCATTACGTCAGTGCAATAACCTCAATTAACACTACATTTGAATCAAAGGTGTATGTATAAACAATAACGATTTCTCTGTGAAAAATCGTTTGATTGGATCGTTAGACAATTAGCCCAACCTTCGTTCTTAAAGGTTAAAACAATATCGGCGAAGGCACCTTGGATTGCAGACCGTATTTAGGATGATAGTCAATTATTTTCATCTCAAAATACATTTTATAACTTTGTTTGTACCTAATGTAGAATAGGTTCGTGGAATCATTTGAATAAATCGCGACTGATACAAGACGGCGTCTGGAAGGTTCTATACGCTAGCTATCTGCGAAGCCGAGGGTGTAACGTTCCATTTTCTATATCCTATCTAACCCTAATAGCAAAGTATTACGTAAAAGGTAACTCTCTTTCTTAGTATGAAGAAGGGTCTTTAGATCTTAATTGTACACAATTTTCGAATATTATAGGATATAGACATTGATTTGCTCGGTAATTCCGCCAGATTGAACGGACATTACTAAGAATATAATTTGTCCTGTACCATTTAAGATGTCCCTTATAAATCTGACCTATACACCTACAATCGATCAAAGACATTTCAATCATCAAATAAAGGTTAAAAACGAAAATTATTTCATTTAAAGAAACATTTCCTCGAATCCTTGGCAATTTTTTATCATAAACATATTTCTTATTCGGTTTTCCTTCAATCCCTCAATGAATCACAGTAATAAAGATCTCGATGTGTTATTTGTTACTTCGCTGTCAATATTATTGAGGTGCATTAATTGTTTGCGGTTGCAGATATAATTAAGAATTTTAGCATTCTGACTGATTAGAACGACGTGCATGCTGCCTACACTTTTAATTTGAGGATTTTTTAATTGGTCTGATCTTGAATTATTTGAACTACTATGAACCTAAATTCTGGGTAAAGGTTAAAACCTCGGTTCAAGCTATCAAGACTTTATTTTAAGGATGACGAAAGGGAAATCCATTTTAATAATACCAAAAAAGAAATACATCTTCAGGGTGACAAAAGTTGCTATAGATATAATTGTATATAAATAATATTCTAAAAGCTGGCTCATCTGAAACTGAACAATAATCATTTGTAAAAAATAAATTACGTTACAATGTTTAAAAATAAGAACAATCAAAGAACAAAGTGTTATTTGAACGGTACGTGTTCACCGGTGATGTTACACGCAGTACATAACAATAAAATACAAACACCACTGGTACAAGCATCAAATTGCTTCAAACGTAAGAACATTAAACATAAACGTGAAACATATCAAAATCCTACACTACCACTAATTTGAGCAATTCAAACCACTAGTGTGGGAACACACGCTAGCTTTTACGATATTTTTTCTAACAAATATTTACCGTTATTACACCTGTTACGAATAGCGAAAACTCGAGATAAATGCTCGATTATACCGTGTAGCGATTATAAAAATATGATACGCTTTTTCTAAAATAATTGTTGATCACTACAGAAGCATATTTTTAAAGTTTTACCGGCCGGTTTAGCTTCCACTTTTAATTAAAATTAAAATGATTACAACCCGTTTCCGAACGTTCGTTAATCTTAACTGTGGTTTAACACGAAAGTTTTACCATCGGTAATGACCCGGGATACTAAATGGTAAACAAATGAATCGCTTTTGAGTTGTGCCTTTTATTGTCTATGCTTAGGCTTAGGGCTGTATTAAATTGACGGCACACCATTTCATTTATAATTTTACATATATTAAATTTATGTGCTTCGGTGTATTAGTAAGGAAGTAATTAAGTAAAGCAGTAATTTGTATTTAATTGCGCTATCTAAAAAAATATATTCCAATGGGTGATTATTTTGTATGTATGATGTATTGTACGTACTTTGATTTAAAAAATTGACAACTGCCTACGTATTATCCTCTTGTTCTGATTAACCATGTACAGGGCTTCTTCGTACTCTATTACAGCTAAAAATTTCGAAAACGATTACTCCGAATGTTTGAAAACACGCATTAGCAAAGAACTAGTAAACATCGCCCAAAGCCTACTGTTGCTGTAATACAAGATCACTCTAAAAAGTATAAACTACGACATTTAAAATAATTAAATTTAAAGCAACTCAATACATTTATAACATATTTTTTGTATTACACATTTATTGCGGAGGCGACTGTTTCGGATCAATACTAATTGTTGTGATCAAGCCACTGATCGGCGGCTTATGATAATCCCTCATAAAATAACCAAATCAACCGCATAAATCATTTGAGGCTTTAAATCTTGAGACTTTTTTGTTATCTATTAATAAAACTGTTTTGTCATATAAAAGGAAGCTGTACTCTTGCTTGATACCGGAAATTTAACTTAGTAATAATTTGAGTTCTAAAAAATCATAAGTTTGGAACAGCATGCGACTACGGCGAATATACGCTGTGCCGAAACATTAGGTTTTCAGGATGAAATGCGTGTTCGCGTTAATCTTCCTCCTAAAATAGTACAATTAGTGCTTATGAAGTTCATTATATTTGTATTCTCCGATAAAACCTGTGTCAATTGCTTATTTTTATCATCATAGGAAATAATAAGAGAAAATACACCCTTCTGTTTGACTACAAGTATATTCTCGACTAAAGAAGACTAGGTAGCGCAGTAGAGTACGTATGCAACGTACGACAAGATGTGATGACCTAAAAGCATAGCCGTTTCATAAAATCCTTCGAAGATTTAATAAATATATCTACAATCGCTATAGAGACATAAATTCAACATCATCACACCAAAGGAGAAAAACTGTGCCAAAAGTAAGGTGAACCCTTCGCTAGGATGACTGAAGATTTGCATGTACAGTACATATCCCTATCAGGTTTACGAGCACGAGTTATGGCCTTTATGATCGATGGCCAGTATTTATGGCCAAATGACCGTAATTAGAGGGGCCGGACACCACCGCGCTTTATAGCAGCGGCAACGATTCAAAGCTTTCACACTGAATTTTTAGTGTTTCATATGGTACTGTATTTGTTCTGCTTCAAGATTTGGTGTTTAGCGGTACATTTTAATTGAAACGGTAGACGAGCCTTGTATGGAAGGGATATTGGATTGGCTTTGCGTTGGCGGGCGTATGGGTGGGGAAATACTTGTAATAGACATGAACCGTTGAGACTTAAGCGATGAAACGACCTCTGGTGAAGAAAAACTATAGGATGTCAATTATATCAAAGCACAATCGTTAAGTTCATTTTTAAAAGTAAGCATTAAAAAGATTTTCATTAAATACGGAATTTTATATTTTCCAAATCTCTATCGGCTAACAAATATCTATCGTTAGGACTTCCAAAACGACTCTATATTTAAGTAAAGGACTATAATGGTTTTTTTTTCAAACACGGATGCAAACAAACTATCAGCAACAAAACTAGATTAATACACACATGAAATAAAAATAAGATGGGTTCTAAATCTAACGTGCATAAAGATTTATTACTCGATACAAACCATGTGAGGCCTTGTCTTACAGAGCATTGCCACACACTGTATGGAAATCCGATCACTGTGATGGTAACGAATCGACGTTGCGCAAATGTTCTGCAAATGTTTCTGTTCCTATTAGACTAAGAATCGAAAGGTTTGAGGTTTCAACATGTTTATGTGGTTCAGTAAATCATGCCTATACCTAGACCTACCTTTAAGAGGTATATGAGTTACACTTATATGATGAATACGCTTTTCGCGAGTGCACACCTCCTTTACAGCTTATAAGATAATGCCACTGACAAGACATTTCAATCGATTGTCCATTATTTTTTCCCAATAGATGAGACGATTTCAATATTCGATTGGAAACGCCAGCCGTTCCCAGTCGAGATTTAAATGTATAACTTTATAATAATGGCTAACTAGAAAAATCTATTTTGGTCTAAATCAGTGAATACGTATACTAGCTAGTTATGTTAATCACAGAAAAAGATTTACCTTATGGAGAAAAATCTCTATAAGGTAAATCATTTTCCGTGATTAACGAAAAGGAAACTTTTGTAAAACTGTTCAAGCAAAAACCTACTAACAAAGTTGTATTTAAAAGAAGAAATGTAACAAAAGAATACATTAGTTACAACTGTTGATTTAAATTCAAAGAATTTAGTAAATGAGGGATTACTGAAAATTCCCGTGATTCTGTTATTGCCAAATTGGGAAATTCTTTCTGGATACTGAAGGTTTTGTGCTTTGTAAGCAATGCATTCCTCAAATTCTAAGCAAAGGTTTGTTAAACGACGTACGTCGAAGGGTAAAAAATATTTTTGTGTCGCTATAATTGAATCCTTTACGTCCAAACAAAATAACTGACATATTTAACACTAATCGTTAATGGATTCAGTACCTCGATTCTTTACAACTATCGACTATCGAAAACCGAACTGTCATCGAGAAATTTTGTATGAAAATCTGATCAGCGCCTCTAGTGGGTGTCGTCTATACTTATAATAAATCTGTAGAGAGGTCAAGGTCAGATTTTTTCCTGTCTGTATGTTACGCTGCTACGTAAAAACTACCGATTAGAATGCACTGAAATTTGGTATATGCATAGAATAAGTAGTGGAGCAACTTATAGGATACTTTTTATCGCATAAAATTTCATAGATTTTTAGAAAATTGAAAAAAATACGTAGAAATCGTTTGAACCTGCGTTTCCCTATAGAGACCATAGATGGCGCTGCAATCCATTTCACAACATTCGCATAGTGAACGCGGCGTCGGCCGTATCGATACCTGTTGTCACACCAACCAATAGATGGCATTATAGTTTGCGACAAAGCATGTTTTTCCTTATTAATTTATTTTGATGGCTCAATTGTAAAAAAAAATACCTTTGAAACAGGCTATACATTTATAAGATTTTCAAACATAAATGTTGTATACATGATATATTCCACAAAAATGTTGGTTTACGTGGGTCCGGTGCGGTCGGGATATCCTAGATGGCAAACCGAGTAATTTCGTTTGTTGTCGTTGTTCGCCGCAACTAACAGATGGCGTTTCAGTTCGTAACACATAACCAAATTAATTGGTTGCATTAAGGAAATAAATTGGATAGCTATGAAACAGACTATGTGGTAAGTTTTAAAAAATAAACAACGGATGATATATAAAAAATAATTACGGGTTACCCAGTTTCGGACGTATCAACGCAAGTATACATTATTACGCGTGTGAAGAGCTCCGGCGCAGATAGGTCTGTCTGTAGCTATAATAATATTCTGAATCCAGACGGGTAAGCAATGGTCAGTCTATAATAAGGTATTATATTTTACACTGTAAACTGGTACGGATACAGACGAGAGAGGGAAAGAAGGTAGGTAACCACCGGAAATCAGGCCAGGACAAGGCCAAGGGACACACAATGTGACACAGGCTCAGGCAGAGCCTGTGTCACATTGTGTGTCCCTTTCGTAAATAACCATTAGATGATAAAGAGTTGTTAGCATTTTTATGTGTAGATGTATCGAGTGCTTCGCAATTCGCGTGCTCAAACGAATAAGCAACAGTACGAAATTCACGCGAGCGGAGCCGCACGGGTCAGCTAGTAGGAAATATTTTGGCAGTACATTCTAAATGTCAAAATTTCGATAGCTAGCCGGTTGTCGGTAGTCGATAGTGGTAGAGAATCGACGTACTGAATCCATTTACAATCCTAAATGTCAATTTACTTATTAACAAATTGTAATAATAACTGTATAGAGTCATTCTACCTCTCGTTTCTTTAAAGTTATAAACACCAACTTCCCGTTTTACAGCAACACAATCAATTCACCTCCTACTTAAAATTACCGTCTGAAATCCGCCCACGATGTTTCTTCGTTTCCATCCATTTCTAATCATAAACCACAGATAGGGAACTGCGGTTGAAGTGTTACTCGTAATGGCAGTACGTGCATTGCTTTTATTGTTTACGACCAATTAGGAAGCTTTCGCAAACTCGCGAACTTCGTTATGCCTTGACGTTTACAACTGCTCTTGTATATGAAACGTCAGATTTCGAATGTTTTCACTTGGCAGAATTAAGTTATGTCTTTATTTCTGTATAGCCTCTTAGAGTTAGTTACTTTGAACGTTCTCAATAAGCTATCTCCTTTTCTTCAAAATTGGAAATAAGTGTTGCACTGTCTTTTTCTTTTAAAATGCCTCTTTAATGAAGGTAAAAGTATAAAGTGCTTAAGCAATTACAAAATATTTTTTTGAAATATTACCTCTTTTGGATGTGTTTTATTTAATGGTAGAGTATCTCATCTGATTATTCCAAACATTATGTTTAATTTAATTAACCATAAAATCTAATAAACCTACAAAACAACCCTTAAAACAAAGCGGCCCTACAATATTCCCATAGTAAATCCAAGTAGTAATTAATGCAGATCGATTATAAAAGTGTCGTGTATTACAAAAGTACATTGTTCGTTATACAAATTCAACCCTCACGAACCAATTAAATACAATACAAGCGATCAACCCTAATATCCGGGGGTAGGGGAGACACCGTTTATCTTAATAACATGTTAATACATCGTCCATTGCGATCAGGGGGTTAATTTTTACCTGAGCGCGGTTTGTGAACGCTCATTTGCGGTATCTCTATTAGATCTATACTCGGAAATACCTATGGGGATTGTTGCTTTTTTAATTCTTCTTTTTTTGTTACTTTTTTATTTATGGTCACTTTGCCAGTTTATTCGTATTATTATTTTTTATGTGCCAATTTGAGTGACTATTTAGTTATCTGATTGCGGAGCGGGAAGTTTGCAATTAAATTCCCGGGTGATGTAAAATGTGGTTACATCAGAAAATTGGCTACCTTTTTTACGTCTGAGTATATTTAAATCTTTGGTATCATTTCTGTTACATAAAACTATTCGCAACTAAAAAAATATATTTATATTTTATTGGACTTGTATTGTTTGATTATATCGGAAAACAGTTTGTAAACAACAATAGCTGATTAACTAGAATTCCGTCCAATTTCTATGAATTTAAATTGCTTAATAATAATTGTATATTATTGAAAAAAAACCTGATAGTCATCGCCTGACCGCCATGACATGCTAAAGTGACATTAACAGCTTTGTCAAACAATATAACGCGGCCATATTAAATATTCATCGATGGCAACACATTACCCGTACGTGTTTTTAATTGATCTGGCAACACCAAAGAGTTGTTCGGAAAACTGTTCATGTTATGTAGGTAATTTAATGTAGGCATGTATGTCCGTGTAACGTATGTCGTCATAGAATAACTAAACGTTTTTTATGCGAAACATTGCCGTTGCGATCGATAAAGCGAGGTGGAATATAGCGTGTAGCAATTCCTAGTACATGAAATTAAAAAAATATAGAGCCTATATTAGCTCTCAAAAGAACCAAATAATTAATTTCCAAGATTTGTCAAAACCTTTTTATAATAATTCACAAAACCACGACAAATTAATAAAAAAACAGAAGGCAGATATCGCTTACATAAATTGGTTTTCGATAAACGCAAAACCTTTATCTAATCGCCTCTTCGGGAGTACTGTCCACTTATTAAAAGTGACAAATGATATTGAATCCTTTCCGGCCTTCGATAGTGACACGAACTAAATGGGCAAAGATATCCTTCTGAATCCGAAAGATAATGTCAAGGTCTTTTGATAAAAAGACAGAATAAGGAAAACGTCTTGATTTGTAAAGCAATTACTCTTATTTTATTTCCTTTTAAAGAAAATTCATTTCGGAATCGGTGGGTACTTGGGTAGGTACCTATATATTTCCATTTATTCATTTTATCTCTCGCATTCATCTAATTATATTGGTTTCGTTTTGTTTAAATTCATTGCTTTTTGAACATACTTACACTCTGCTAAATTTATAACAATTAAACAAAACCAATAACATTATATTAATATTCAGTGAATAATCCTCCATTTTAAAAACAATTCCCGCCAAAAATTGACAGCTACAACTTTATTAGTTCGGATACACATCAAACATACTGATTAACAAAATGACAGATAATAAAAAAGTTCGAAATTCGACTACACGAAATACTTGGTTGTAATTAGGTCTTCCGCACACAATCGGAGGTCGGATCAAAGGGTAATTTGTAACAATAATGGTGCGATTGGTCAAGCGGGTCATGGGACTGAGCACCTGTCAACCGATGTCAAACTATCGCCACTGTTATCTGTTAAAGCCTTAATCACGCGTGTGGAAGTACGGACAGGATACGGGAATTTGGTCGTATGAAATGTATTAACGCGATGATATTTGAAGCTTTTTGGTTTGTTTGTTTCATCGCTAGGTTTTTTTTTAGGTTGATAAAATTTTGGTGATAGATTTTAAGCGATAGAGTAGATATTAATTAACTCTGTACTATAAAAAATATTTAATGAAATCTTCATATCAACTAGTCTTAACCGTAAGATAAAAAATCTGCCTAGAAATCCTACACTATGCCCGCTGAATGATTACAAAAGTAAGATTGAGCAACATGACTAGAAGTTTAAAGTGACGTTATAACTAATAACAGTATAATATCGGCACTAAGCCTCCCACACACAGAATAAAGACATCTCACTAATAAATACATGTGGCACACAAAAGCGGCAATTTCAACCGCATGATAAAGTGGACATATCGACTATAATTTCCAATATGTTTTATGAACCAGCTTTACGGTATTAAGAGGCGAGTAATAATATTGACAGGGTAATCCATGGAGCGAACCATAAACTGAATATTATCGGTGCAAATCCGACTTAAGTTGCGAAAATCCTGACGATCAACTCAATACTAGGGTATGGTGTAGAAGTCAAGCTTTGTATAGACGCGTAGCGAGGCTCCGTGTACGACTTTATATAATAACCAAGACGTTGTACTGCTGCCTTTCAGTCGCTGTTGAGAAATCTAGCAATAATCCTTTGGTAAAACATTTAGCAACGGAAAAAAACGCTACAAAATAGTCATATAAAATTTTGTCACCTGCCTAAAGTAAAGGTTGTACAGTGAAATAACTAATAGTCATCATAGTTCATTAACAATATTTATCAAACCATTAGAAAGAGTACGTACTTCATTTATAACAATATATTTTACCCATTTTCATCCGCAACTAAGTAATACAAATAGTCAAATTTTAAATTTAATTTATCGATCTTTTCTCCATAATTTATTAAAGATGAGTTTACATTGTCCACATCGCGTTATACTTGGACCCTGTTCAATATGAAAGCTTATATGTGCCGAGTCACGCAGGTGTTAGGTTATGTGATTTAGATATCAATGTACTGAACGATGTGATTACAACTAATACTGCACCGTTAGGTATTAGTCATTCATGTAAATGTATTCTGTAAGCCTGTGGAACTACGTCTCCGTAGTAGGACAGCACAACTGTAAACCCAACGAAGACCTAATTTTCCGTGATCTGCGAAATATAAAATGGTTTGAAAATATGCTTAGCTTTGTGGGAATGGACTTTTGTTATTTGTTTAACATTTTATTGAGAAACTAGCCGACCCGCGCAACTTCGCTTGCGTCACATAAGAGAGAATGAGACAAAATTTTCCCCGTTTTCGTAACATTTTTTACTGGTACTCTGCTCCTATTTTTCGTAGCGTAATGATATATAGCCTATAGCCTTCCTCGATAAATGGGCTATCTAACACTGAAAGAATTTTTCAAATCGGACCAGTAGTTCCTGAGATTAGCGCGTTCAAACAAACAAACAAACAAACAAACAAACAAACAAACAAACAAACAAACAAACAAACAAACTCTTCAGCTTTATAATATTAGTATAGATTATTCAGGATAAAAAAGTCTCTACACCTCGGACAATCTATTTGTGACCGGACCGAACCGATTTTGAAAACTTTATAATCTCCGCGCTTGAGGATGTGCATTAAAAAGTCAGTCCTAATCTAGGTTGTTATTAATTATATTGACTAACGTTGGGCGTTGTAAACAACTATGACATTTACCATACAAAAACTAGAAGATGGACTTTTCTACCCTATAAAAATAAATAGTATTTAGTTGAAGTAGTTTTAACGCTTTAACTAAAGCTTGAGAATCGAAATAGTTAACGCTTGCAAACAGAGTTGTTATTCATCATCATTTGCAGCTTTTATCAAACAACGGTAAAGTAAATTTGACTCGGGAAATGAAACTAGAATCAACAGTCGATAAGAAGTACTTATATTTATGATTCCTTGTAAACAAGCAATCGCGATAGACTAGTAGTAAACTCGCGCGACATGATTATATCCGCGTAATCTCACTCCATAAATTATTATCTGATAGCGAACCTTTTATATGAAACTCTATAGTTAGGGCTACTGCGATTGGCATAGAGTATTCACTGCCAGTTACGTACCTTCTTAAAAAACATTATTTTTATTTTTAAACATAGATATATAAAAATAAATTTGTTTATTTAAGAATACGCATTTAAAAGGGAGATTTTCTCTGGTTGTAGAATCGGCAATAAATTAAATTTTGTATTTACGCAATGTTTTAAAGCATTAGTCATTGCAAGCATGTAACGTTCCTTACTTATGTACAAGAAAAAAAAGATTTTATCAGCTCTAGCATTTCTTCATCCTTTGTAAAAGTTTCACGTGTTAAACTGTTAACAAGTTTTGCTTCACGTCACAAGTTAATAATTTTAAATTTAAACACATTTTACTTGTACAAATATGATAATATACGTTAACTTTATTCTTCGCCAGCTGTATCCACTGTCTATTAATACTTTTATTTCTATTTTACAATCTTTTAATTCAATTATATTATGCCTGTCAGCAATGTTGCCAACATCCCTTAAACTTAAAAATAAACAACGAAGTTAGGCGCCAGAGTTCATTCACAAAGGAGATCAGATGGCTGTTTTAATGTCTCGTAAAAAAGATAATTACGAAGGGTTTCCGTTAAAGAGGTACGGCACGTTAAGTTGATAATTACTGAATGATGGCTGCTGCAATCTGCACAACCTTGGTGAAGGCACATAACCTTGGCAAGCACGTTACCCTGAGTAAAAGGTACGATTTGTTTTGGTACGATGAGGATAAAGTAAAAGTGAACACATTTGTATAAAGTACTTATGTTTTAAAAAAATAGCCATTTCATGTAGAAGGAGTTTGAAATATTATATAAATATTTATAAAGAATCTAGGCAAATTTGGTTTTCCTACGAGGAAGACCTCAGTAGAGTAGTAGTAGTAGACACAGATAGAGTTTGAAATATGTTAGAACACAGTGTAGTTTACTTTTAACTCACGACATAATATTACAAAGCCATGGGTTTTGGCAATCAACTATAAATCTTTTCTTTTGTTGAGTCCAAGTTTTACCTATTCAATTAGAACCTTGTCTAACAAAACGGAAATTCTTTAACAGGAGTCGTCGTACATAGCAATCGTTCTCCACCGAGTGTGGATATGGTTTTTTCCTCCAACCATCTCAAGCATGAAACAGTTTACCTATCCGTATATGATAATGAGCTCGTTATAAACATTCTTGACACTTTCAACTGCATTTAGAATTAGTTTACAAGAAAGGAGATCAGTATTTGTCGTATATAGAAAGCCATTGAAGAAATAATACAAGTTCTTGGCAATCACGGACAATTACGCGGTAATGTGCGTTTGTTTGAGTGTTTAGAAGTTTTTAAATAGTTTTGAGTGTGTAATTATCATATTGTTACGGTTATTAATGAGTGCGCTCACGTACTACCTTATTATAAGAAGTAGAGTAAGTTATGATTAGATATGTAGTACCTAATACTTAGTTAATTTGTGTTTCTGAGCTGTTTTGAAAAAGACAACACATTTTAACGCATCCAAGCTTACTTCAATAATGGAATTAAAACTGTATGTAGTGTATGTACTTTGCTATAGTATAAAAAACGATCGAAGAAGACCTTTGGCATACCATTTTTAGTTATACCAGTGCCAAACATAAACCAAGCCAACTTGTTTTCTATCGTAACATCGTCTCGCTTTTTAACCAACTTTGTCTTAATGTTTTCAGAATCATTTAAGACGTTTACGAACTTTAGCAGTTGCAAGTCTTAAACACCGAATACATTTCCTTCCACGCAAGCAAGCTGTCCATTACAAAATTAATTATTCGCAACATTACCCGCACCATTCGTCACACAAAAAACAATACCTAATGATTTATAGATTACTTGAGTACCGCTATTGCAGCTGATAGCTTCTGAAGTACAATACCCCATAATTACGGCTTAGTTCCTCATAGGATACTACCTTAATGAGTACTACGGTGACCCATTTATTACACGAGAAAAAAAACGCTTGTCAACTCCTAGACACCTGCTGCATTAAGCGAATATTAACAGTGTTCCCTCTTATTAATATCAAATCAATGTGCCATTAAAGCAACGGGTCTCACGCCCCGGTAAATTATCTTTCACCCCATCAAATGTGGAAAGTCTAATAGAAATCGGTAATAAGAAACACTAATCGTGGCTTGGACAGTTACTGGGTTGGTTGCGGCATCGTGTAGCGGTGTGCAAAAACATTATATTGGATGTGTCAGGGTATGATTGATGTGCGAGAGAGGACAAAAACTGCGTTGAACGGAACACTCCGTGACGCGGCGGGGAATGCGCCCGCGCCGCGCCGCCCGCCGCCGCCGCCGTCCGCGCTCGCATGCGCATGCGCGCACTGCACGCTCTTCATCCACTTCATTTGTTCGTCGTGCTTGCGTTTATAACGCTTTCAGAAATCGTGGATCGATTGTTGTGAACAAATGATATACAAATTCAAATTCCTTTATGATATTACTTGTACCTAGATTAAAACAAAACAGTAGCACAGTTTTACCCTTCAATGACAGTTTTATTTTTTAGTTTGTTACTAGTAAAATGATAGGAAATACCTCGCCTGTAGCAAAAATGTCTCTGTTATCATAAATCACACATGAATTAAGATGGATGATCCGCCGGAAATCATTTAAGCTTTAATTATCCGCAGTCAAGGTTGGTCATGACAACCGAATTAAAGGCTTGACGTATTCATTGCCTCACAATAATATCAGATCTACTACACATTTTTTGCAAATCATATTATCATAAAGATCCATTTTATGCATATTATAAGAGGGTTCAGGTTCAAAAGAAATAAGAAGGTAGATAAAAATATAAAAGTTGTAATCCGACGTAGAAATCTAGATTAGAACCAATTCAAAAAAGGTTTGGGGTCTCTACATCGACTTTAGATTCGAGCTTCACAGTTTCCACAGAAAATATTATATTACACCGGTTTTTAAATCGAAAAAGGTTTTATTTCAAAAAGTTAAGTTTCGGCTGAAACACCTCAAAAAAATTGTAATAGTAGCCATTTAATATACAAGAAAAAATATTAAGAAGAAATCTCTAATGGCATCCAAACATTTTTTTGACAAATAGTGGCCAGTGTGCTAGGCCTACCAAAAAGGTTAAATTTAAATAATATTTAGGTACCTACTTACATAATATACACACGAAGATGAAAAACCGTGAATCAAATCGATATATTTTTTTGTTCAATAGCACGAGTGTTATAATATAGAGGATATCGCAATGTGAAGTTGATCGTTAGCGTATACCATTAAATAACGCATTTCCCGTCACTGTTACTATATTACGAGTATGTAGGAAGACGCGCGCGTGCCTTTTCCTTTCATCATGCTTTGAGATGATACCACAGTATATACATACGTATCTAATGTTAAGCCAATAGAAAATCTAAGAAGATATTTAACATGACTTTGTTGGAACCTTATTCTAATGAGTAGGAAATCGCCTACTGAAAGTTCTTTTTTTTTTTTTCAAAAAAAACTCCCGCACTAGGAATTGCTCTTGTTTTGCGGGGACTTTTACAAACATACAAATAACGGACACAAAGCACAACCAGACCCAAAACAATTATTTCTGAATCGCACAAATAATTGTCCCGTGTGGGAATCGGACCCACGACCTCCCGACACAGTGGTATCGGCGTGGCGACCTAACCACTGCGCCACGGAGGCTTTGTAACATGTCTACTGAAAGTACATTTTCCAAATAAGTTACTAAGAACACTTAACACCCCCCATGGGAAAAGGGCGTAGTTTTATGTATTCATATTATAAGGTAGCACATTTCTATATCAACTCCTTTTTTAAAATATAATTACGTCAATTTCCGGAACATCACTGCATCTGTTGAATCGATTCAATAAGTTCAACAATTATCTAAATTCGAACCAGAAATCCATTAAACCGTAATTCTATTCTATTTTTTCACCGCAACATCCACGCATGTGGTTTAAAAAAATAATTATAGGACTTTTAAGTAGGCTGTCAAAGTTAATGTGTAAATAGTAGGTTATGGCGTAGAGGTGTGGCGAAGAACTCCGCTTGAATGCAAGGCGTCAATTTTAAGGGGAAACCGATCATTACGCCATTAGAAGCTCAATCGATATTCCTATTCAACGATCGATTTTATACTCCGAATGCACGCACGCTTAAACTTAGAATTGCGTTAAAAATACGGTGTTCGTTTTTTCGTTTCAGATGTATGGCAATAAGTCAATTGTTGTAAAATTGGTATAAAGTGGAAACAAATTTTTAGTGTTTTTACCATAATTTTTAATTATATACTTACACTACATATATATTTTAGCGCTAATAACTAATAATTAAGTCCTCATAATAAGTTATTTTGCCTATATTTCGGTATGTAAGTAGGTAATACCTAGTCCTTGTGGAAATTGTACAGGAACGGTGGCTGTATCTATTTTTCAACTTTTTTATACATTAAACAAAATAGAACACAACAATAATTCAAAGTTAGTTCCAATACCGGAATCCGTTAAAAGGCGGCAATTATTTTTTTTATTGAAAAGCGCGCGTTTAACCACAGGGTGCGTTATAACGCCTATAATTATACAGGATGCGTTTCAAATGCTTCTGTCATAATATTAAGAACACTTCGCACTATTCCTACAGCTAATAGTAAGCTATTATTCAATCAAAGGTCTGTTGCAAATCTTGAGGCGAAACAGATTTTGAAGCGCAACGAATTTGCTTTTTTTTGCGCGTGTTTAGAATACAACTTTTAGCAGAATGTAAGTTCAAAATGTATCATTATGACTTTAAAATAATCTTTTTCGGTGTATTTCGCGACAGTTTATATAGCAAATTATGCTGGACTCGATGAAACTTTCTGGTCGATAGAAACTTATAGAAAGTACCTATATGGTTTGAAGACCAAAAGTAGTTGATGATTTATTAATGATTATCGAGCTTTTGCCTGCTATTTACTAAAATATTAGAAGCCTATCTTCTGATCATCAAGCGGTCGTTAAATACATCTTCTAAATGCTTAGAAAGTGCACGTCCATTATGAAAAGCAACTAGAATATCCCGGGCATTTTCCATGCCAAAATGGCAACAGTCAAGGACTCATAACAATTTCTAAGGACGTTATCGCATCATCCATAAACAAACATCACTACCGAACTTTATTAGTGTAGGAATTTTTATTACAACACTATATCGACTATCCGACTATCAGCGAAATGAAAGTCCGTGTGAACACTCAGCTGTGTGCAGTAATGACTCTTAGTACGATGGCTTTGCTCATTAGTCGATTGTCGAGTGCTCGATATATCAGATTCGATTCGACTACCGGGGGTCTATCGCGTTTAATCTTTGCACCAGCGTGAGAGGTTCGGCGGTTAATAAATGATGCTTATCTTTTGTTTTTTTGTTAGCTTTCCGGTGAATAGGGAAACTAGTAAATAGATACATTGATATAATAGCGAAATATAGTTTATGGCGACTTAACTTTCTAACTACTGATGACATGCATAGACGACGTGGTGTAAATGAGGAGCTAATCGTTCAGGTCTAGCCTTCTACACTAGTAATCAATATAGAAGGATGAGGGTGTTTTATTGCAACGTCTATTCGTTCAATAGAACTTCAAATTCAACATGCCATATATTTAATACCTATACCTACTAATTACTGTACCTGCTCTTATGTTGTTACAAATGCTGTCTTACTTTAGTTACCAAAACTTCGATTGTCCATTTTATCCCGAACAAAACCAACAAAAAGCCATAAAAAATGTCATTTGGACTGTAAACCTACATGTTGTGACATACTTTTGTAGATTCCACACCGGAACAGGCTGTTGTATGGTGGATTTTCCAACTTTGGGCTAAAGAATGTCTGATCCATGGGTGGTCTAACAAAACAATTATAAGAACAAATGTCATGTTGAAAATACCGAAGCTTTGCTTTTAATTGCGTGCGACGCTACCTATCTTGTTGAGCATTGTGTGTGGATAAACACTTGAGTCTTTTAAGTAATATTTTTATTTAAAGTCGTATAAACGTTGCAAGTTATTGTAAGTAATCTTGTTTATTACATTACAATGAATTGTTTTTAATTTCAAATTACGGTACTAAACGACTCTCAGTTCTCAGCTGTATAAGGTTTCCTCGTGATGCTTTGTTTGACTTTATAATTTAGTGATAATTATTTATTTTATTCACACATATGTAACTTACGAACGTAATTTGTGCATTGATTTGTATCCTGAACTTTTCACCACATGCTGAAGGCAAATGTTCCGCTTGACTATCACTGCTTTAGGTTTCTGAGCCTCAAAATAAGAAAACCGATCCCTTAAAGTATTAGTTGATTGTCTATCTACCTATTTGGATAATATTAGTAAAACTTGCAACAAATATCTCTCAATAAAAGTGTAACGTTACATACTTTCGAAGATCAAGCATCATGACTCGAGCGTCAAGCGTCCACGTCAAATAAGCACGCTTGTCACAAAACACGAGACTTTCACAGTATAAACCATATAAATGATATATAAATGATAGCAGTTCCCCGTACGTCGTATCATCGGAGTTATTACGGCGTCATTACACACCGCTTCCTACACGCATCTACTGTTTTAACTGTTTGTCGTTCCTGTTATGAAATCTGCGCTTCATAACGTTTTGCTATTTTGTTTTCATACTTAGGTATTTGTTAGGTTAGTTAAAAAAGTATAAAAAGATTGAAACAAATGAAAATTAAGACATTCATACTTGTTGTTTTAAATATGCTGCTACGACTCTACCAGTTGAAAAATTAATGTGATCTTTTGATAATGAAACGAAATGAAGACCAGTAGCGCGATTCTCTACCATTATCGACTATCGATAACCGGCTAACTATCGAGACATATTGTATGAAAATCGAATCAACGCCGACGTAGGAACTATTTTTGCAGTAAATTTAAAATATCAACAAAAAGAATATCACATCAATATCAGTCTACACTCTAATCTTTCCCGTTTTTAAATAAGGAAATGCCTAGAATTCATTTTCGTAAATAGCGAATTTCTGGACAAAAAATATGAAGAAGTAGTAGCCAAAGTAATCAACTCGCTCTCTAAGAAAACGACATCATCACTAACAATTTCTTCTCTTTCCAGCAAGTAGCAACGCCGACCGTCGTAAAGAAGATCCTCCGTCTAAAACAAGAGAACCCTGGCATGTTCGCGTGGGAGATCCGCGAGAGACTGCTCAGCGCGAGAGTGTGTGAACCTCACTCCATACCATCGGTGTCTAGTGTGAACAGGATCCTGAGGAACAGCGGCCTGGCGTGGAGCGATGATGATACTAGGAGTGCACATGGTGAGGATACTGTTTTGTGCATATTACGTTGAAGTTTTTGTTGAGTGTTGATTGTAGAAGTTCGTGCCTTAGGTCGTAATGTAAAACGTTTTGAATGGTTGTAAGTATAAAGGTTGTATGCGTTTGTATAAGTTGCATATGTTTGTCATTATTATGGCCGAAATTGTTATCTAGAAAAATCATACTCATTCTTGTTATCGCTTTTACCTCTGCGACACAAACTCCTGTGTTTATTATATGAGTAACTACCTATCTTGAAGTTCATAGGTGGATCAGATGATTTCTAAATACCTAAATATAATGTCAGTCGTCCATACTACTCGCTTTTAACCTTTTAGCCATCATATCAGTGTTAATCTTCTAACAAATGACCAAAACGCTTCATTTAAAAACACAACTTCATTAGAAGTTTAAAACATTTCAGACTTTAAGCATCGTTATTCATAACATCAAATTCAAATAAAGAACGCGAGTTGCCAGCATTAAAAACTGAATCATTAACCAATTAATGACATATTAAACGTACGGACGCACATAAATTGTCGCCACCTACTGCGACAGGTCTCAGGAAATAGTGATAAAATATGTTTATTTTCTTTATTTAATTATACTTAAATAATTGGACAGAACACGCGTTAAATCACTAGCTTTGTAGGCGTTGGACTTATTTTGTGGTGACATTTTAAACCACTTTTTATAGAATGTTTACTTTACCCATTGATTCTTTCGAATTGTAAAGTCAAAATTGAGTCTTGAAATTATTTTAAGCGAATTAATTCTGGACATGAATAAAGACTAAATCTTGCTTTTTCGTTTGTTTTACAGAGCCTTACCAACAACCGGATCTGCCACCAAACATGATGGAGTACATGTCTTTGAAGACGTCTCTACCGCCAACACCGATGGCGACGCAGCAGAGCCCTCCATACTTCGCTCATTCAGCAGTCAGGGTCCCGCCTCCACAGCACACAGACCCCACACAACTCTACGACAGAAGACTAGCAACATCTTGGCTTCTAGCAAACCAAGTTCAGGCACAAGGTCTCCTTAAACCATACCCTATTAACCCTTGGCAAAGAATAATGATGCCCTACCATGATACTAAGAACTTTTCCCCTTACGCTTTGAATCTTCATAACGATTTGCTAAACAGAATAAATCCTGATGAAGTGAAATCAGAGAATTCAGAACATATTTCGGTTGAAGCTAGTGATGATAGCACCGATCGACCTGATGTGGACGAAGAACAAAAGACACATGATAAAGAAAAGAAGAAGAATCCTTATTCAATAGAAGAGCTTTTGAAGAAACCGGATAAGATGGTGAATGTAAACCCTATCGGGTTCCAGAATTTTCTCCGGCAACCAAGTGGCAGTATGATCGAAAGTAGCCAAGACTTGAGCAATAGAAGTTCACCGGCAAGCTTCTGCTCCGTTCAAAGTGGTGTTTCAAATGATTGCTTCTCTGAATCAGCTAGCTCTGAAATTAAAGCGGGAAATTAGACTCTAAAATCTAGTCCAATATTCTCTGTATTTGGATAAGATTTGTAAATAATATGGTCGAAAATTAATAAAATCTTTGCTCATGATCTAAAAAAAAATATTGAATGATTTATCAACAGATCTAAAGTTCACTCTGTATGTCTACTAGGTATTACAGATCATGAAAATAAAAGACATTGTAAATAATACATTAATAAACAATTTTAAAACATTGGACACTACTGCATTAGGATAGCAGTATACTTATCGATGTATCGTAACGCCATCTACCGATAGTAAAACACAACCAGTATATATAATTTGTAAAATGGAGTCCCTGTTTGAAATTCTCTAGTTTAAGTAAAAAATAAATATAATTCAATAATAATGTTAAATATTTGCCATATTTTGTAAATTATGACGTATGTGTCCATAATAATATACCGTAATAATTAAGTTTGAAATAAGTAATGATGTTGTAATAAATTATTTTGTTGTTCTTTAATTTAGAATAGGAGTAAGTAGATCTATAAATTCATTTATTAATTGATATATAATTATTAAATAACGAAAAGTGATTGCACATCACCATTAAACACAGTTGAACCTGCAAATAAACTCAAACAATTTTAATTGGGAGCGTATATCGTTGGCTAATCCGAAAATAATTTAAAATCGTCCTTATTAAAAAATATTCCTGTTTAGTGTATGTAGGTATGAGCAATCACTTTTAAACCCAATAATTACGTAATTATGATTCTGTGATATCGTAGGATATGTGTATACTTTAGTTTTAGCTATTTCCTTGAAGAATTATCATTCCTTTACTTAAATATTTTAGCAGTAGTTTATGTATTGTAGTTATAGTTTTGATTGTATGTATGGTAATCACGGTAGTTGTTTATTTATGAAATGGCACAATAAACCAAATACAAATTAAACGAAGTTTTATTTATTGCTTCTATAAGTTAAAGTATGATAATATATGGTTTTTGTAGCAAGCCAGCCATTACACTGCAGAGCAAATGTCTATACCATTTTCCTGATTTCCGAGCTTTAGCATGTAAAATAACAAGATCAAACAAGAAGACTCGATTATGCTAAACCAATAGATACAGGCATTCCCCTCAATTACTTATACTGACATTACTATTTACTGCAACTGGTTTTAGTTGAGTAATATTCCTTTCGTGACTTTGTCGTCGAATGCTCATAGCTTGGTATTAAATACCGGATCTACGCATTAACTTTAATTAATAAATCGGCGTAATTATAAAGCTATCGGTAGGTACTTCTTTAATTATTATTTAAGTCTTACGAATATCGACTAGGAATAATTAAAATCGACTAAGAAATAATGACACACATTGGCAGCATTAGCTTAGATTATTCCATGCGTAATCAGTAGTAATCACCCCCGTCGTATGCAAATTGTATGTAATAGATGTATTATGGAAATACGCTGTCGACCGGAAACTTGGTAATTTCATAGATTTTGTTTTGCTTCACTTGAATTAGTCATTTCACGCGACATTTCAAGGGAGTGAGAAGGCGCCCTGTTATCAAAGATTCATTTTAATTTCAAATGCTACATGATTATTGTGTGATTGAAGTCATTAATATTTATATTTCGACTTTTATTCAGAATTAGATCAGATTAATAATTCCATGTGTACGTTTCAATTCTAAGTAGCGTTTATTTACTTGTCTGCAATTTAGTTATAAAAGTAAAACTAACATGCGACAGACTTTAGTAAGTATGATTATGAATTTGAGAATTTCGAACACGCTTGTTTATTTTTCTAAGAACGTATGTTGAAATGCATGTTACACACAATGCTGTGCACCAGTTGCACACGGCGGTCGTAGGTTCAATTCCTACAAAAAATATTTTCTGTGACTGGTCATAATACTAGATAGAGATCTATTAAATATTATTATTTCATTTAAATCGGTTCTCCCGTTTATTCGTGTAAGCGATACTAACAGACGGATACTCTAGTTGCTCTCGATATACCTGCCTATAATAAAATTTGGAGTAAATAGTCACATTACTAAATCTGCAACTGACATTGCCAGTGTTACCAAGTTAGTGGAAATACCACTAAATCTCTGGATGACAAGCATCTATATGATCACTTTTCAAAACGAAATATAGGTAACTTCAAGGGGAATACAGCTTTTGATAGCTGGCGGATTCTGGATGGAATTCGACCAGTTTTTTTTTGTTATTAGTAGGTATTTTAGTATCGTTATGGTAATTTTTGTTAGTGGTTTTTAAGTTTCTGCTGTCGGCAATACTAGTCAACTGTCAAGTGTCAGCCAGTGTCATCACGAAGTTTTCTGAACGTGTAAATGTTTTGAACATTAATTCTATCCTTATTTCAAAATAACTAAGTAAATCAGGTGTCTCTTCTAACGAATTTACAATGGATATAGATAATTTAACCAAACAGGTATGCTTTGTCTCACAGTGTTTGTTTTAATTCGTGATATTTTTAAAATCCAAAGCGAAAGGACTTTCTTTTCATTTTTTAATTATTTACTCTTTTAGGCAGAGGAAGTAGAGGCGTTAAGCTCAATTTATGGTTCAGATTGGGTCACAGAGAGTGAAGCAACAAGGTCTTATAGCATTACTATTGAGGATAATAAAAACCAAGTAAAACTGTATGTGACGATGCCTGAAGACTACCCGGCTCAATCGCCGCCAAAGTACGAACTATCCGCTCCTTGGATGGACAGAAAAGCTAAAGAACAGTTACATAAAGAATTAGACGAAGTATATTTGTAAGTATTTGATGATAACTTTGAAATTTCAGTGACAAATTAATGTGTATTCTTTATTGCAATTTTCACTTTTTATACCATTAATCTATATGTGTGAGATTATGTTTTTTACGTTTTGTTAGACGTTTGTTCATATCGATCAGAACCGAACAGTATAATATTTGTATTTTGCAGAAAGACAGGCTACTATTTTTACAAAACAAGTAATAATGCTGGCGATGCTTAAATTATATTCTATTTAATCAATAAGTATAATGAATTTGGTAATATTCATTTGTTAATTCAACATACAAAAGAACCATCAAGACATTAGAATGATTATGTTCAGAATTTAGGTTAGATTTATTATATCTTAATGGTTGGTGATACATCAAAAAACTATTTAATATTGCTGAAATTATTGTGCAATTTTAGTAAACAATCTGATCATTATCTTATTTTATAACTTGCATATATCACACTGTCATGAAACTGAAGTAAGATTCATGTGATGATATTTTCAGAGAGAATATAGGAGAGACGGTGGTGTTTCAATGGGTAGAAAAGATAAGGGAAGTACTTCAAGCCATTAAGTCTGAAGAGAAGAAGCCAGAGCCAAAACCTGAAGCTGTGGAGTCATTAGACTTGGCACTTGTGAGTATATTGTTTACTCTCTTTCTTCCACTATATGAATCCCATGTGGTATTGAGAATAACTTTACTGATTTCACAAATGTGTTGCTTTTATTTCATTTTTTTTTTATCTCTCAAACAGTTTAACCTTTATAGACCAAATTATCATCAGCTAAGATTGCAACAGGAAACTGAATGAGGTCTCGCAGAACTATAAATCTTTCAATGAATTAATGTTTAACATAGAAGTATATAACTTAACTCATTTTAAACAATGTTCCTGTTTCCTTACAGTTAGACATAAACTGTCCAGAGATAACACATGGAGAGGTGATACAAGACAGGAAGAGCTCATTCCAGGGACATGCAGCTGAAGTACACTGTCTTGATGACGTCACGTAAGTTAACATTATATAGCTTAGTCAATTCCTTTAAATAAATAAGTTACACTTAACTGAAATTTTGGTGAGCTACCAGTTCTTCAGGTTTGGTTCTGTTGTTTAACTGTAACATTGAGTTTTTTTAATATCTAAAAATGTTGAAATCTCAGTTACCTATTTACTTGTTACATCGTTTTTTCACATTATGACCTTGAACTATCTGATAATCCCTTTGGTAAAATGATAGAGCAGTCTTGTTATGTAATTTTCTCCCTAAAATAATATTGCTTTACAAATTCTAAACCCATAAATTCTGTTAAATCAGCTACTCATTGTGAAATGTGAAAAACACATTTTACTGTAGAAACACGGTATAGTGACGTTACAGTTTCGTATTTTCGTTGGTATCAAACGAGTGCCTAATAAAATGTTTTAGTCTGTACTGTATTATTTACAATTACAACATTATTAAATTTATGGAAAATTACATAGCCTGAGCATTTAAGATGACCCTTTTACGAGTACAAATTAATAATTGTATTATTAGAATTGGGTAGGTATTAACACAGTCAACTACCCAATTCTAATAATTAATGTATCTTCAATCTATTGCAGTGCTGTGCTCACAAAACTGAAGCTCAACAAAAAGATCTTGAACGCCACACACAACATGTACGCGTATCGTATAGAGCGCAAGACGGCTAAGGGCACGAGTATACTGCAGGATTGTGATGATGATGGAGAGACGCATGCTGGTGGGAGGATGCTGCATCTACTACAGATACTAGACCAGAAAAATACACTTGTAGTTGTGTCGCGATGGTGAGTAACACATCAGAGTAGTTAAAACTATGCCCAAGTCGTAGCCCAAGAGTATATGCCTCTCTTTGTAGAATAAAATTATGCCACACTCTACTTTTAGCTAGCTTTTTTTTAATATCGTACAAAATAGAAACATAGGATAATTTATTTAAAAAACTGTAACATTGTCTTCCAACTTCCAACATCGATGAATACTATTTTCATAGATATTCACGACACACAAACAACAATACAATAACAAGGAGTCAGTTTATGTATTTTGAATAATATGAATAACTAGGGCATGGCGTCAGAGGGCGATTATAATTTCAAAACAGTCTTCATTCGAAAATCTATACTTATATTATAAAGCTGAAGAGTTTGTTTGTTTGTTTGAACGCGCTTATCTCAGGAACTGGTCCGATTTGAAAAATTATTTTAGTGTTAGATAGCGCATTTATCGAGGAAGGCTATAAGGCTATATATCATCACGCTACGACCTATAGGAGCAGAGTAACAGTAAAAATGTTACAAAAACGGGGAAAACTTTGCCTCGCAGTAAATGTTTCGAGTCGGTTTTGTTGTTCGATGAATATTGCCGAACCAAATATGTGTGTAATAGAAAACCTAACTGCATTAGCCTTCTATGCTAATCATGTCTTTATGTTAAAGTTAGAGTTCTTTCTCTGTCACTCAAAAAGCCCTAGTTTTGATCATTATTGAATACAATGTTTTTTCTTTTACAGGTATGGAGGTATCCAACTAGGTCCGGACCGTTTCCGCCACATTAACAACGCGACACGGCAGGTTATACAACAAGCTGGACTGTTAAAGAAATGACGATTAGCTTAAATTTTATCCTTACTGTTAGTTGTTGACTGTCTCATAATAGAATAAGGGGAGAAACTAGCTTTACTTAGAACCTTTGACTTTGCTGCGAAAATGTTAGTGATTTTCATAATTTTTAACACTTTTAGTGCTCAAGTCAGTTTACACATTGACTTTGTACTCACCAATGAGTTGTTGGCAGCGAAAGAGTTTAAACTTTCGCGTTGCATGTTTATGATGTACTAGCTGACCCGCGCAACTTCGCTTGCGTCACATAAGAGAGAATGGGTCAAAATTGTCCCCGTTTTTGTAACATTTTTCACCCGTACTCTGCTCCTATTGGTAGTAGCGTGATGATATATAGCCTTTAACCTTCCTCGATAAATGGACTATCTAACACATAAAGAATTTTTCAAATCGGACCAGTAGTTCCTGAGATTAGCGCGTTCAAACAAACAAACAAACAAACTCTTCAGCTTTATAATATTAGTATAGATTTGAATACAGGAATTTACGTGAGCACGCATTTTACCTTACAATGCCTGACGTTTCAGCGCAAGTTGTACTGGCCGTGGTCGCAGGCTGCCAGTGATTTTCAGAAGAATGTAATTTGATTGAAATTGGGTTTTTTAACTTATTTCAAACTTAACAACTTGTACATTTCTAACCAGATATTAAAGAGATATAAATCGAGGCTAGATATAGATCTAACCTTATGAATAGCCTATTCTTTTCGAAATGTTATGTATTATGAATAATCGAAATATATGAATTAAACATTTTAGGTGATAAAGTTCATCATCTATACTAATATTATAAAGCTGAAGAGTTTGTTTGTTTGTTTATTTGTTTGTTTGTTTGAACGCGCTAATCTCGGGAACTACTGGTCCGATTTGAAAAATTCTACCTAAAAATTATCACGCTACGACCAATAGGAGCAGAGTACCAGTGAAAAATGTTACAAAAACGGGGAAAATTATGATTTTCTTATGTGACGCAAGCGAAGTTGCGCGGGTCAGCTAGTAGATTATATGCAGTCCTTATTTAGTAATATTACTATTTAGTAATAGGTAATATATTATTCTATTTTAAATGACAGTAAACTACATTTAATTGCTCAAGGATAGTTATATTATTATACCTAGTATAGGAATGCAGCTATTATCAAGTAAAGCTAGTTTCTTCCTTAATATTATCTATTTTATATAGATCTTGTATAGTCTTTGTAAGGCAAGTAGTGCCTTTTGTACACGACTTTCTAGTAGGGTGTTGTAATAATATTGTAACTTGAGCCTTATTAAACATTGACTGTTAACTTAATCTGAATTTAAATCTTTAGATGCATTGTGGACATCATGTTATTAAGGACCGGTTTTTACCAGTTCTGGATAACTGTTAGATAACTTATCAGTGATATTTTGACAGTGCATACATTTTTTAACCCATTACTGTCATACTCGCAGTGGACTCGAAGCCTTACCCCTCCCTCGTTCGGGACTCCTCCCGAACGAGGGAGGGGTAAGGCCTTGAGTCCACCACACTAGCAGCGGGTTGAGGACTTTGCATGCCCTCAAGAAATGTGTTAAACAATTTGTAGGCATGCAAGGTTTCATCGCGATGTTTTTGTTCACCGTTGACCGTGATTATTATTTCTTATACACACATAACTTAGAAAAGTCGTTAGTGTTTCTTCCAGTTGGAACCTTCGAGCACTAGGGTGGGAGGTACTAACTTATACCACCCGGCTATCACTGCTTACTAGTTCATAAAGTGACAGCAAATGTAGTCACTTTATCTAGTAGATAAGTTATCTGGCACTTATTCCTCAACTGTGGAACTGGCCCTTTGTATTGTACATTTTGTACTTTTAATCGAAAGTGTTCATATTTAGTTTAACAATTAAATATTTATGCATCTTACTTAAAGAATGGGCTGATATATAACACTAATGTAAAAAAGTCGATATCACTGCCAAAGGACACATTAATTATCTGGCAAATTATTTAATTGCTGCAATTTTTATGAAATTCATCACAAATTCGAATTCAAGACATCCTCAAATCATAATGTCTCGCGCTAATAATGTCTTGAAGGTTACGATCAAATGCAGGAACACTCAAACAACAAAATCACTAAACATGCGGCGAGTTTGTTACTCCTACCTGTATAAATAGCCGGTCCTTCTCCAAAGACGATAGACACCTTCACTTTTTACTATTGACACAAACACTGGCCGCTTTTACGCGCTTCAGACAGTTCACTATAAAATCAGCCTAGTCAAAAATAATCTTATTTTATTCTAATAATGTGATGCACAGATCTCTAGAATTAAGAATATTATTTTATAACAAAAACGAATATTATATAAATATTATATACTTTATTATTTACAATGAAACATGATTTATTGTTTGTGCTACCTTTTGTTCCTCGCGTTGTTGTCTGTTGTTTTAACTGTTATGCATTTTTTGTCTAAGAATCTTAGTAAATCCTGTAAGAAAAAAAAAAACAGTAAAACAATTTTCTTTTTTTTTCTCAAATCATTTTCTTGTTTCAATGGATTATTCCCTAACATTCTTCAGTAAAATTAAGCATAATTTTGCACTTTATTTAATAAGATATAAAGTTTACAATTTGTTGTAAGAGTTTACACTACACTTGCGTATACAAACACGTTATGTTTGCTGAACAACTATACGTAGACGAGCGTATACGCAAATTATTTACAAACCCATACCATTATTATAAAAGCAAAGTAGTTTTATATCTCTAGCAAGTTTTGTCTTAAGCAATTTAGAAGAATAAATCTAGATTTTATTTCAAGAAAAGAGTGATAAACAAAAGTTAAGTTAGCTTTATACAGTTCTTGTTTACCTTAGGATCGTATCGATGTCCATACGAGACTAAATCCTTATGTATAACGTCTATATTAACTGGTTCATACTTGAGTATAGCCTCTCGCAGATTTCGCCGACTTAGTACGTAGTTATGGAATGCTATGTGAAGTGGTACTCGACAGGAATGCACCTAAAATGTATAAGATTAGATTAAAACTTGACAGATTTTATAAGAAACTGGTGTAGGGTGTACTGGTGTAGGTTCTTTATTCTATTGAGCTGCTTAATGTTTCTATTCTACTGCTTATATTTTCTGCTGCAGGTTTTTTCATAAGTATTTTTTTTGTAGGGGTTGTCAACATAAAAAAATGGATATATAAAACTGACTGTCCTTGTTGCTTGGGTTTGTATTTAGTTTTCAATTTAGCGTCTCAAATTTGGCTATGTAGTTGATCATAATATGTAGCTGAATAGCCCATGCAAATAGCTGCTGTTACTGTAAGATGCACATGCAAGTTATTACACTATAGTAAAAAAAATATTTCTTTCTTACCTTAGCCTTCTCTCTCTTCTGGAACACCCAATCATCAGGACTGCAATCAACACTCCTTATAACCGGCACATTACTGCTCACTTCATAAGCCCACACTGCATTCTCCTTACTACTATCTGCACCAACATCTTTCCTTGGAGACTTCGTATTTTTACTCCTGCCTTTTGATTTCCCCGGAGATATTACACTACCTACTATTTTCACTTTATTTGGTGAAGTAAAATTACTTGGTTGATGTTTTCCAGGATTTAATAGTTGGTTACTTTGAGTTGGTAAGTTGGTGTCTTGTCTTGGCTTTTTAGAAGGTGATGGTTGAATTTGATCATCTTCGGAGTACGATTCGACGATTGGATGTGTTTGGTTGTATAAATGTGTGAGGATTTGTATGGCTGAAATTGAAAATATTTATTAGTTTTACCAACACTTAGCTGTTTGTTTATCAGGCTACCAGTGTGTGACAGTATAAATTTTACCAAATTAACTAAAAACTCGATTAAAATAAATATTTAAGGGAGCACTCATACAACAAATGTGATTTTTTGCCGTTTTTATCAATAACGGAACTCTTCGTATGCGAGTCCAACTCGCATTTTAATGTTTTTATATTTAGTATATCAATGAACAAACATTATAAAAGATCAGTTTGTAAAATAAATTACCTCTTTTTCTTTTAAAAGGTTTCAGTCCATATTTATCCAGCTCCTTATTTCTCTGAGGTGTTGTCATTGACGCGTAATCCATCATTGGCGTTACTTCATCAGTTTTGACGATATATTCGCTATTTTTAGGTGTTACTATAGGAACAGCACTTTCACCAGCACTAACAACTTTATTAGGACTAAATGCATTTGGTTTATTAACATCAGTTTCTACAATTTCAACTTTTTCTTCATTCTTTTTAAAGTTAACTTCAGGTAGATAACTGTCTCCTAATGTATCATTTTTAGGTAAAACTGAATTTCTTTGATCTAAAGACCTCATGAAACTTCTTACGCTAGAATCATTATCCACAACAGAAATACCGCCGAAATCATAGTTGTAATTATCCAATGGTACTTCGAATCTCGATTGATGTAGAGAATAGTCTAGTTCTTTATCTGTTAGATCAAATACTTCAGAAGTTTGGCTTGATACTAAATCATTGTCATTACAAACTTGGGACTTCGAAGAATCATATTTGATACTTTCCTTGTCTGTGACAGTACCACAACTCTCTTTAGTTGTATCTTTATTGCTATTATATTCACAAATTTCATCATAATCTATAGAAACATCATCTTTTTTGCCAAGACTACTGTTATTTGGGATCTCAACAGCTGTGACTGGTCTAGGCGACACGCAATCTTCCACAGAACAATCGGATTCTGCTAAGTCAATACTTTCTTTACTTGTGTTATGAGCACTATAACCATCAACACAAGGTTCAATACTGCTTGAATTTTCTTTACTGTCTGAATGATTGTGAATATATTCATCGTAGAAACTTGAACTACACGCTACATAGCTCTTATTACTACTAGATTCTGGAGATTCCTTATTTGCTTGTGTTAGATCAAATACTTGATCATCCTGAACTGCTGTAGACTTCTTGACTTTCCCATTAGCACCTAAATATTCTTCTTCATTAAGAATGATTGTGTCATCAGCATTTGATTGAGAAAGTTGTGTATTACCTATATTAACTGCAGGTAGTTCGTCTGTGTCAATACTTGACTTGGATAGCTGAGTTAAATCCATGGATTCCGTTTCTTTAGGTATTGTATTATTTTTTAATGAGCTGGGGTTATCTGTATCTTCATTTGAACTTTGTGTAAGATCAATATCATTTCTAGTAGCAACATGATTTTTCGGATCTAGCAAATTGCTGACTATTGATAATTCATTACCATCTACGCAGTCTACACTATCGTTGTTTGATGTTTTTGCTTTATGACTTCCAATAATGACTGATTTTTCATTTTCCTCACTTGAACTTTGTGTTAGATCAAATTCATTTTGATTAGGTCTGTGAATATGTAAGTCACTGCTATCTTTTGAAAAATCTGTAGCTTTGTATACATCTTGACTATTTTCTCTTATTGTAATTTCTTTATTTGAATGAGTCAGGTCAATGTCCTCATGTTCTAAGTCTTCATTTGATTTTTGACCTGCTATTATTATTTCATTATCATTCTGACTGAAACTGTTATCAGGACTTTCAGGAATAAAGTTTAAATTAGGATCAACATTGTTGTATTTCTTTCCCAATATTACAGAATTTTCTTCTGGGCTTTGTGTAAGATCTATTTCTTTTACATCTTCTTTGATACCTTGTGATGCTGTAACAGCACACTCGGTCATCTCCATGAAATCATCTGATCTCCTTTTAGTTACATTTTGAGAGATAGCTACACTTTTAACTGAGTTTTGAGAAAGAACATTAGCACATTCTGTTAAATCCATGTAATTGGTATCTTCTGTGAATAGTTTAGTTTTCTGTCCTTGTGATAGTATTGGTTTAGATGTCTCCATAACACATGAGACTTCATCATCAAATATGTCTGGAGATACACTTCTATACTGTTCTCGCACTGAGAGAGTACTATTCGATTCTGCATTGACCAATTCTGGTTCATCCATATTATATTCTTTATTGGGTGATGTAGGTATAGTTAGATCTAATTTCTCTTGTATTATAGGAATTGACTGTTTATCAAAATTTGTTGTATTTTCATTTTCTTTACAATCATCTACTTCAATCATAGGTATAGTATTAATGACCTGCCTACTTTCATGTTCAACTTTTTTACTAGCTATGACACTTTTGGCAGATTTGATTGGTCCACTAAGAATGATATCAAGCTCATCTTGTGAGCATTTGATTTCCGAAATATTCATTGTACTTGTCTCAAATAGAACTGGACTTACAGGTCTTCCCGGAATGTCTGACCAATCTCTAAGCATACAGCCTGAGGTGGTTGATTTTTCTACTAAGTTTTCAATGTAAAAAATATTATTATCTCTCATGTACTCATACTGTAAATTAGTACCAATATTGTAAATTGGTGTATCAACTTCTTGATCAGTGATTTGTTTACTTTCTTGAGAGTGACTAAGACACCCAAATAATACTTGGGAATATTTACTACTTATTTTCTGATGTCTTTCCTCTTCACAAGTGTTTAGAAGTTTGTAATGCTTGCGAGACCTTCTTACCTTCTTTTTTGGAACTGTTACTTTGTTTTCTGGGACTTTAAAACCATATTCTTGTAATGTTTTTCTTATTCTTGCTATTCTCCCTTGTGTTGATGGAGTTTGCGAAGTAGAAGCATCATCACAAGTTTCTGATTGTAGTGATTTAGACAATGCAATAGCAAGCTGCAGCTGTTCAGAGTCTACATCAAGGCCAGACTTTTTACAGACTGTATCAAACTCTTTAGTATAAGATACTAGTTCATTTTTCTTTCCTTTTAAGGCTGTTCTTATGTCTTTTTGGCCTTTGATGCGCTTAGTAGGCTTTCTAGCTTTAGGTTTGACTGCCTTTTGAGTAGTTTTAGGGCCCTTACAGTTCTGCTTAGTCTCCTTAAAGTCGGAAAGACTCTCATCCATATCAGTCTTCCCGGCAAAGTATTTACTTCTAACACATTGGCTGAAATGGGAAAAATAAAACAAATTATAAACTGAACTTTGTTTATTGACTACATAATTTAAAAAATAAGATTTACCTATTACTATCTATGCTCATAATATTTTATTTGTTTGGTAGGTCAGGTCGTTCACTTTCTTCTATAAGTTTTCTGATCGTATCTCCTGTTCTGTTAGGGAGACCACTGCCAATCATTAGTTTCCTCTCTACCTCTTCTATCGGATCTTCATATAATCCCTCAACAGCCTCCCGTAAATTCTTTGTGACTGAAGTGTAGCTAAAAAATAAAGTAAGATACTAAAATATAACGACGTCCAAGATATAGCAATGTTTATGTAAACATTAAACTTAGGTTATAATCTACGACATACATTTTGAGAGCATTTTACGCTAAGATATCTACTTCATCTGGTTTGTCAAGGGTTTTTAAAATACACAATGAGCTCAACATAACTGGATACGATACATATTATATACATTAACTTAAAGTTGGTTCAAAAGTTTTAACCTCAAAACTGCCCTGTTAGGTATACAAATGTGTAATATAAAGTTCTACTTACTGGAAGAATACGCCACATACTAATCCCACGCCTATTATACCTGCACCAAGTATATTTCTAAATGTTGCTGCAGGTGTCCCTTTTATTTTTCTAGGTTTCCATTTTGACGTATCAACTCCGATAGCCATTTTTGAATTTTGTCCTATCCATTTTACGCTAAATATTTTGTTCCGATTTCCACTTTGTTAATGTATTAAAAAAAACACAAACAAGTTAATTTATTTCGTTCTTTTAAATATTTGTAAGTTATTTAAAGTGCTGTCACGTTATACATATGCAAACTGGTATGAAGAGATATTGAAAGAATTAAAAAGGGACCGCCGCCGCCGCGCCGTAACGACGTTCAGTTTAACGCATGCCAAGTAGTGCATTTGACTACTGCAGACGAAACGTCAAGCCCAGCTGACGGATTTAGATGTTTGTTTTCCTCATAATCAAAATAAAATCTTGCAATGTCTCTTCTCCAGAATTTGGATTACAAAGATTATCAAAAAGGTTTAGATTTCAGTTTACGACAGTGTGAAGTTATCGCAAAATTAGCTAAATTGAGGTAAGTTTTTTAAGTTACAATATTAAGTGTAAAATATTTTCAATACATAACAAAACTTATTATTCTTTTCAGTATTACATTTTCTGATTCAAAGAAACCGGGAGAGCAACTCCTAAAATTGCTAGACCGGGCGGGATTTTCTGCGGAACATTACAAGAAGCTTGTGACTACATCACAGAACGTAAAAGTTATCACCACTTACTACAAACCTCAGTCAAAAGTAGCCATATTAGTAGCTAATGATAAATACATATATTTATCTAAATTAGCCACTCCATCTATAGATTGTGATTCCATAGCCATAAACCTGAAAAACTTAGGGTTTACAGTCATTATTATAAGAAATACTACAAGTGGAAGGCTGACAAGTATTTTGTCTGATATTTTTGATGTGCTTGAGGAAAATTCTTACTGTGAGTATGTCGTAATACTTAATAACTATGAATAATTAAGAAACCTATAAATTCATACTGATTAATATCCTGTGGTAATGTTGTACTCTGTATTTTTTACTGATCTATGCTACTGTCACACTGTTGGGTCCCTGTCCCCGTTTCCTCCAGCAATCCTCCAGTAGTAGGACTTTATATAACTGTACAATGTTTTTCTTCAGGTTTCTTCTTCTATGCTGGTCATGGCTGCCAGCTATGCAACACAAAGTGCATGCTTGGTATAGATTGTCCTACAGAGAACATCCAGCTAGAACACTGTGTCACTGAGAACTTCATCTTGAAAGAGGCTGAAAGAAGCAAGCAAGACCTTTGTATTCTTATTATGGATATGTGCAGAATATACTTAGACAGGTACCTATTGAGAATTAAAATACATTATTTATGAGTATACTTCTCTGGCACTGTCGGTTTTCCACTATGTGCTGTGGGCATACGGACCCAGGCTTGAGGTATGAGCCTTTTATGGTGATAGATCTTTTTTGCTTGTCAATAATAGGCTAAACCTTAGGAGGCCATAAGATTTTCTTTATGTGCTTTAAAAAAAATCAGTTACAATGTAAATGTATTATTGACTAGTTTCAAAACATTTATTTTTTACTAGCTGACCCGCGCAACTTCGCTTGCAACATAAGAGAGAATGCGTCAAAATTTTTCCCGTTTTTGTAACATTTTTTACTCGTACTCTGCTCCTATTGGTCGTAGCGTGATGATATATAGCCTATAGCCTTCCTCGATAAATGGGCTATCTAACACTGAAAGAATTTTTCAAATCGGACCAGTAGTTCCTGAGATTAGCGCGTTCAAATAAACAAACTCTTCAGCTTTATAATATTACTATAGATATATTTGGTTGATGTAAAAATTCTGTTACCAGTGTTAGTAGTCAATGAACACCCAACCATAGGTCCACAACTACTTATGTAATTTTTTTTTAACTTTCAGGAAATCCAACCCTCAAATATACGCCTCTATCCATACAATAGAAGAATATTCAATTCACAAGAACCTTCTTGTTGCATACTCAACTCAGTCAGCACAATCTGCGTATGAAGTGTTACAGATAGAATGTTCTACAACCATTGACAATGAAGTTACATATGAACTGAAGACTGGAGATACAGATAGAATAGTGCCTGGCGCTAGTCAGTATGTAAATGTGTTGTGTACGAGAATCACTGACGATTTAGATGTTAGTAGTATGTTGGATAAAGTTCATGAAGGTAAGAAAGGCCTGAGGAGTACTATAGGAGGTTTACGTATATCCATTCTTTGCAAACAACTTTGCATCCTGGACCCTTCAATAATAAGGACTATGTATTAGTATTAAAGCTTTTCATACTGAAGAGCATAATGCCACAAAAATTAAATACTCTACATTCTTCTTTCTGGTTCGCAATTGAAGACAATTTAAGACTAATTATGATTTCATTTTGATTTTACAGATATCGAACATTCATTGAAGAAACAAAGACCAATAAAGATTCAATGTGGTGTTGAGAAAAGATCTTTGTATGATCCTCCTAAAGGTATGTATAAGTATATAAAATTATGTAAAACTTGTTGAATTTTGAAAGGTTCTTTTGCTGTTAGTTGTCATTTTGTAAGAAGTTTAGTGGGTGATATTATACATAAAGCTGTTTTATTTGTGCTTGTTTTATTTCCAGGAGATGCAATAGCTCTTTTAGAGACATTGAGAGAAGCTACAAAAGATTATCAAGACAGCTGTTCAGTGTTTTAAGATTTAATTGTGTAAGAACTAGGATTCATGATGATGTTTGGTGCTAAATGTAGAGTTATTTAAAGGCGAAAATCTTGCCAAATCCACACCTCTGTAGTGGTAATTACCAGTTGTGCCTTACCTAAGTGGTAGTTAAGAATAAGTGTATTTTTATACCCTCAGTTGATATAGGGAACAAATCTGTAGCGCGATTATCTACAGTCGCTATAATCGACTCGCGAGCTTTTGACGTTTAAAATGTCCTATAGGAAAATAATAGTTCTTGCAAAGTATGACTTTATTCAAGAATTGTCTATAGCTAGCCGGTTGTTGATAGCAGCAGAAAATTGCTTCTCTGTAATGCAAAACACTTTTGCCTTACTAATAGTTTTATAAATCATTTTTATACAAAAATAATAATAAAACATAATATATGAACAATAAACTGCGATTTTATTACTGTTGACTGAAGCATTTATCACACCGATGGCAATATAGGCATATTATTTCTTCATTAAAGTATGTGGCTGGAAGTGGTTCACTATGTTCACCCACCAACTGTCTTCAACTCCTTTAGTGAACTCTCTGATAAATCTGTAGTTTAGAATGAATATCTTGTCTTGATATTCAGGCTGTACACTGTAGTGAAAATAAGACAAGTTGTAATTAGTAAGTACCAAAGACAAACAAACAAAAAAGGGGCATTGCAGTTCTTGTTGTTCTACAATTTTTTTGTATTAAACTTAATCAGTGAATGTCATTTAAATAATCACCATCACCAATGTCCTGTATCTTTTAATTGAAGATGATTTAGGTGGCATCAGATTAGGGGATACATCCAACAAAAGAACATCTTTGCTCATGACCAAATAGGCCTACAAGCAGATAAACACTGCAACCACTGAACACATAAAACCAATAGAAAGTATATACAAACCCTAAAGATATAGGAGGCAGATCACCAGAATCCTTCATATGTTTGAGTCCTCTGAGGACATGATAACACATTGTAATCTCAACCCATCTCTTATCTGAGTCATCAAACATCACACCAACCTGGAAAATTGTTAAACAGCTAATTAGAATATTTCATAAGAGTACCTTAGTTATATACTTGTTATTTATTATGTAAGTAAGAGCTAATTTCACAACTTATGGATAACTGTTGAATAGCCTATCAAATAGATAAGGTAACTCCAATTGTATGACCAATAAAACAGCTATCATACACCTGATAGGCCAGTATTTATTCAGGAGTAATGGAACTTGGGCCAATAATTGTAAGTGCCCAATATTAAAAATGGACTATCTAAAATATATCTGAAGATTTATGCCTATCACAATACTGTGAAAGGTCTTGAAAAAAACAATGTTATCAGGAAGAAACACATTTAATGAGGTCAGAGGTGTCACCAGTTGATTTATTATGTGCAATACACTACAGTATTGCACTCGGTGGTTTAGTAATTATATTTATCAAAAGGTTTAACTTTTTGACAATATAAAATAACTTTAATTGTGAAGCATTTAAAAAGATCTAATTAATGAGCATCTCTCTATTATTCATAAAATAAATCTCTAAAAATTATTTTACTTACCTGATAAGGGAAGGCATAAAATATATCATCTTTTTCAATAGACAATAGTTGTCTTTGTGACACTGATAGCTTTGATACTGCAGTCTTTAAAGCATCTATGGCATCTTTCTCAACTATCCCTTCTAATGATTTGAAATCACTATTGTGTAACGCATCTGAAACAACCTAACAGTAGGCATTAGAGGCAATGCCTAAAAAAATAAAAGAAAAAAATAACATAAATAGGCTGAATGACGATATAATCACAACAAAGAGTTTGTCTTGTAAGTAGGAAAATAAAGAGGTGAACTATAACTATGAACAATGATGTTATCAGTAAAAATGAAGAAGCTACTTTTAATGCTAGTATAAATGTTGATAAATCGCAAGTGAAGGGGTTTTTCTGTACCTGGACAGCATGTTTGGAAGCTTCAATGAACTCGTTCAAGCTAAACTCTTGTTCAAAGTACGGTCTAATAATAAAGTTAGCAAACATCCAATTCTTTACAAATTTGAAGAAGGAAGGCCATACTATAGGCGGAAATTCCATAAGTGGTGGCAGCAACTTCCTTGACTCTACTTTTTCTTCGCAATAACTCCGAAATTGTATAACAGGACATGTTGAGGTTATGGGAATTTGTTTTGGTAAATATCGATGGGAAATTCTGTCACATAATCTAAATGATTGCGACCTAAAGACTTGCCTTAAAGCTAAGTTCATATTTATAATCTTTTTTTGACCGAACTACGCTATATTCTATGTAGAAATATAATGCAAAACATTTATATATAACTTGACAAATAACACAAAAAATATTTCGTTCTGCTCTTCACAAAACTGATAAATAATTAACTGTCATTTCTGGTTTTTCTTATTGGTTGATGAATAATGTTTACTTTAATCCTATTGGTTCCTCGCAATATCTTTGACAGTCCAGAAAATATGAAATTGGAAAAATGAAAGTGTTTACGTTCGGTAATCAGTTACAGCTAAAATTTTATCAACGATTTTCACAAATAGTTGTTTAAGGTAACTGTAGCATGGTATATAAAAATAAGGAAAAAACGGTGGAGTGATCTTTAATTTTCTAGTTTTCGTAGATAGTCGTAAATGGCCATGCTCAGGTTTAGCTATGCTTAAGCGTAGTTTTTCGTTGTCTGTGGCATAAATCTGACAGGAAAGCATTTCGGACCACCTGTCATTCTAAAAAAATCGATATCGGCTTTTGATTTGGAGAAAAGTTAGCCGATAGCGATGTATTAAGTGTTTTTAGTGGCATTTCGTTTTAAAAGTATTTGATATTTTGTCTGATAGTTATATTTCATCACAGCAACATGGATGACCAAGCGTGTCCTCGGTGTAAAACAACAAAGTATAGAAATCCATCACTAAAGTTGATGGTAAATGTATGTGGCCACGCTTTATGTGAGAGCTGCGTTGACTTATTGTTTTTAAAAGGTAATATAACATAATATTATATCTTATCTATAGCAGTATAGAACTTATCAATTAAAGACACTGGAACGAATGCGAAAGTTTTGTTTTGGAGGTCCATGTTTTGTATACTTTCCCGCTTTTAAAAAAGTTAGTTCTGCCGTCTCAAAAGTACTGCTTCGTTTGGTTTTAACATTGTAACTTAATCACAGTAAGTTTGAGAAGTAAATAGGTAAATAGGTTATGATAAAACTTTTGTTTTTGCTCTAGGATCGGGATCGTGTCCAGATTGCAATGTGCCTCTTCGCCGCAACAACTTTAGAGTACAACTTTTTGAAGATTCTATGGTAGAAAAAGAAATTGACATTAGGAAAAGGGTACTAAAAGATTATAATAAGAAAGAGGAAGACTTTGCCACATTAAGAGAATACAATGATTATTTGGAGGAGATAGAAACAATTGTCTACAATTTAACAAATAATATAGATATTGTTGGTACAAATAAAAGGATAGAACAGTACAAAAAAGATAATAAGGAGATTATTATGAAGAATAAGGCTAAAATAGGTAATATTTTTGTTATAGTTCATATGCACATATACTTTTTAAAAAGCTACATTTAAAAACTTGAATAATATTATTTTAAATTAAATAAATATCATTTATGCCACTGAAACCAGGATCATTATGATTGGAATTAAATATATTACATGTCTAGGCACCAAACAAAAGCAAATAGCTTCATGTTACACCATAATTCAACAACCAACTAGATTGGCTACTCATTTAAATATTAAAATACTTTTTCAGGAAGGGAAGAAATAGAATTAGAAGAAATATTAGAAATTGAGAAACAAATGGAGGATTTACGTAGATCGGAAGTCCTTCGCATGGAGCAGGAAGCTAAGAAACAGAAGATAAGGGAAAAGGAGGCTCTCATTGATGAGCTGATGTTTGCAGAGGGTGATGCCAAAGATATACTTACAACTTTTGCACAGAGCAAAGCTAATAAGCCTGAAGAGATCCTGCCTCCAGTACCAAAGGTAACTCAACTTTTTATATTTTGAGGTTACATCTTACATTATTGCATTTTTCTATTATAATTGACAAAGACAATAGCAATTGTAAGCTTTGAGTACCTATGCATTTGCATTTACTCTTAATATAAAACAGAATAAAGCCAATTGCCATTTAACAGTTTTTGAATTGAAATATATCCTTGCGGTACAAGAACTTCTTTCACATATCCTCTAAAATCCATTTACTTGCTCTGAAAGTTAAGTAAATGTTTCTCCAGTGCTGTCTCATTAGTGGCCAAAGTTCTTACCTAAATGCTTTTGATATATTATATTCTTTATCACTTTGTACCATCCACCCAAATTTGATCATGACAAAATAATCATGTTGTGTTTACACTTTTCAGGTAACTCAGTTCTCAACGGGTATCAAATTCAACCATGGTGCATCACACCAACAAACACTGCTCATAGAAGAAGGTCCGTTGTATAAGTATGAGCCGCCTGTTCAACCGGACCGGTGTGGTCCGGACCCACCTTCTATTGCAGACATTATTAATTGTGGCTATTTGCAGCATGTCAGGTTAGTACCTATGACTGAAGTGTTTGCTTTTTGCAACAAATTTCACATACATAATATGAAAAAAATTTTTTGCTCTAATTTTTTGCACATTATAATTTTGTTAAAAATGAAATATGTTTACGTACTTATATACAATTTGGTTTTGATCCAAATTTCACATAAACTATTTGCTATTAGAGAATATTGTTTCACTTAAACTACACAAGCAGTTTAAATGAAGATTTCAAATGTTTAGAAATTTGACGCATTTTGCAATAGTTAATTGAATATTTTAAGTACAAAGAAGAATTTTGAAGTCTACATCTATGTCAACAAATGGAGGTTCTTGGGACATAAAATGTTTTTGATCTAAATGCATACATTTAATATTATTTTTCTCTTCCACAGAGCAGAAAACGATGCAGAGAAGGCTGGCGGCTACAAGTCCACACTGCCGTGCCTGCGTGCTCTTCAAGACGCTCTGGCGGGCCTCTACCACGCCAGTTGACCGCTGTATATAAGCGATACTGTTATTGAGTTAGATGATTGAGGTACAGGGTCTAACAATATCCAGTATTGTACATGGTATATAACATTCGCAGGATAGACTAATGGACGCGCATAAACAATCTATAAAGAGCTCTAACCCAGGTTAGTGCGCTGGTTACAGAATCTATGGGTAGGTAAATTACATTAGAAACGAGAAAATTTTAGTCATAATGTCAAAAATCTATGTTTTGTCACTACATCATTAGTACAAAATAATGTATGTCTGATTGTAGTAGCTACCAGTAACTGGTAGTTGTTCGTTGTTTTTTGGTGGATGGTATCTTACACCACAAATTACTTTGGCCAATCTTCGAACGCTTGTCGCATAGGAGGTCAGCCCAAGCCTACGGTACTTGTCGGCTAATATCGATGCTAGTTAGGCGAAAAAGGCCGTAGCCGACAATGTCGAAGGTTGAAAGGCTAAGCGCTTGTAGATCAGCGCGAGTATTCTATGAAACGGTAATAATAGGCTCTATAAAACAAGTTACTTTTAAAGTCTATCTTTCGAGATATGATACACTTAACAATTTTGAAGTTTTTCTTTATGTCGTTGTCTAGTACTTGTGAGTGTTTTATACCTGTACGATTTGGATTATATACCGGCAGTAGTGTGTTGTGTCGTATTCTCTCGTTACATTTGTTGTCTATTGTGTAATTATATGTTTGGTACATTTCTGTTCTATAAGAATAAGTTAGTTGATAGTATTGTTGTAAATTTAGGTCCTTCGTACATAATGCTATGCAAATCTTCGACATTGAAAGATTTTAGTATCCAAGCGACTACCGCTATACAAATTCATTGTGGTTCGTACACGAATCGCGTCGCCGACAATTGTCCTGCGTCTGAATTTGTATGGTGGTAGTCCCTTGAAAACTTTTTTATTTGTGTCGAAAATTTGCATAGCCTTATATACGAAGAACCTTACTGTTTTCCATCGCTGTCTCGGATAAAAGAGGTTGTGATACTAATTTAGGAATTGTTGTTAAAGTATGTGATTTTAAGAGCTTGTAAATATCTAAGTTCGTTTAGAAATTAGATTAGTTCACGTTGAGCTTTGTTCGTCGTTTTCAATTCACGTTGTCTGTATGTTACTGCTCCGTTCGTATCTACAGTCACGTCACCAGCATATTATTATAAAAAAAGACGTATGTTGTCCGGGGCCGGGAAATCTCGGATTATCCAAGTATTCTGCGTCTTATTTTGTGTCCATTGTTGGATATTATATTATTGAATTATCATTAACGTTTCAGATTATAAGTTTGTGTATGACAATCCTTTGAGTGATTATAGCACTTATGCACAGCAATTTTATATCTATATGTTTGTCTGTAGATATGAACAGAGCTTAATATGTATTTTGTTACTTATTTATCCTGGGTTTCACCAGTTTTAAATAAGGTTTTGGTTTTAGCTTATCAGAAGGAATATTGTCAATATTTGTCACATTATCCATCGGATAAGGTATCTTATACTTATTTAAAAGCTGTGAAATCCCTTAGAATCTCATATAAACTGTTGAATTTGAAGACAAAGCTATGAACACACTACCGCCAGTAGGACCCTGTTGAGAAAATGTGTCAGTATGTGTGAACAACAGCTTATACAATACAGTATCGCTAATAACACGAATTTGAATAACTGTGACGTTTGAACTAGACGTCTCTTTCGTTTGTTGGGCATTTAATATAATGTAGAAAAGGACAGAATGTTTGAAACGCTGCTGATAGTTTTTGTATGAACAGTTCAAGTACAAACACACTGGCTACTTTGAAAATATTTTTTACTTTTCACGCGCACAAAATCACTTTTGAAACATGTAGTAAATGGTACTTTCTTTAGTGGCATAATGCTTTTCGATTTATTATAATTTCGGGAGGTCAGTTCATTGTTATCAAAAGCCTTTAAAAGTAGCTGGTTGTAATTAAATGTGGTTGAGGAAATAATGACATAGTTATATTGTTACTTCGTTACCTAATTGGTGAATCTGTGATGGTATTCCCTATTCCGACTATGGAAGGGATAAAGTGTGAATGTAGAATTGTGTAGAAATCGCCGTTGAAGAATTGTGAGCATACCTTCTTTTATATTCGTAGTTTGTTAATAGTTACGTAAAACAAGTTAAAATAAGACAGCGTTTTAACTATGTCATTATTTTCTTATGCTTACGTCTGTCTAAGTCGTAAGGCTTTCTTTTCTCCCACGCAGATGTCGGAGTCTATCCACAGTGTACCATAAAGCATTGTGTTTAATCGTGTGTTCGACCGGTGCCAGCGTAGGAGAAAAGAAAACCTAAGAGCGATTTAGTCCTATAACGCTCTTTTCCTTCAGTAACTGTTGTTAAGTTTAAAAAGCCGGAGAAAATAGAAATATATGCTGAAAAACCCGATGTGAAAGTGTTCTGAAGAGTTGCAAATGTAAATAAAATGTACATAAGTGTGGAACATTTGTTAACTTAAGTACTAGTTTAAATACTTTGTACGGTATGTATGTAAGAGACATTGTTATTGGCTGTTGTTTTGTGATAGTATTATTAAAGTGAATGGGTATGCATTTTGAATTTTATTTTGAAGCTGTGAACCTTTTTTTTAGAGATACTTTACTAACGCCATCTAGGGAACACTAATGTAAATAGTGTTGCCCCCTGTTTATACTAGATGTCGCCGTCATTATTTATTTACAACAAAAAATATTTTATACAATACTAGCTGACCCGGCAAACGTTGTTTTGCCATAAAAATTAAATAAAAAAACATTGTCCAGCGGACAAAATTGTGAATCTAAACTATTCTCAGATCCCCTTGAACACACACAAAAAAATTCACCAAAATCGGTTCAGTCGTTTACGCATTCACTGCCCCCGACGCGTATAATTATGTGCGTTTCGTAATGCAACACTAGGTGCCCTCGACGCATATGCGCGTTTCATACATTTTGCTCTTGCCATAACCGAGTGCCGCCGACGCAACTGTGCGTCTATTGTTCCGGACAACCTATTCATAGTTAGGTACATTTTGTTATACATATAATGAGTAACGGTCTGTGCTCACCTAAACAATCTTACTTCGACTTAAAAAAAGACGTTCTCAATTCGTCGGATTCATAAAAATGTATGTTCCCCGATTACTCTAAGACTAAGGATCGATTTCTAATTTCGCTAAAATATATTATATATTTATTTCATTTGCCAATTACTTAAATATAAAATATATTTATATGTAAACTGATATGTTTTCGTAGAAACGTATATCTACAGGTCCCGCTATACTTGGGAAGAGGAGATACCAGAGTCGCAAAGTAATAAAAAAATACATATATTTAGATCCTTACTTTAGATCGATATTTGTACTCATTACGTTCGTTGTAGTGGGCACAGACCCTAAGTTTGGATACTTATTTTAATTTTTATGCTTGTTTTGTTCAAACGCACAGACGCGTCAAGGGCATATAGCAAACGCTCTACAAACGCGTATATGCGGTTCGGGCACACAGCAAGGGAAAATCGTGGACACAATAGTGCGGCCGGGGCACTGTACGAATGTCGGTTTCTGTGGGCACTGTAAAAATCCCCCGGGCAGTGAACGTGGAGAAGTTCAGTGACATACACACTTACAGAAGAATTATGTATATTAAGATGATACTTGAGCCGGGAGCAATATTTCTCACAAACTAAATTTTTAATCTATTTGTCAATTTGCAAGTCATAGGTACAAATAACTATTATTTCGGCTGCAATCTAAACTCATCAGACTGACCATGCAGCAAATAAAAAAGTATTAGTTACACTTTCAATATAATATACTTGCACTTTTCAGAAAAACACAAATATATTCCGTAACTACGTGAAAGGACACACGGACATAGCCACATAGGTGCGAGCTTTAAACTAGTCTGCCAAATCTATCCAATTTTCCTCAACCGAAACCTACTTTTACTTCAAAGTAACTACCTACCTATATCTAAAATTCCTAAAAGCGATAACTCTATACAAGCCCACAGCTAATACGTATACTTACACGGTCATAATCGAAAGCACGGCCCGCTGTGTGCACTGAGGGCGAATAAGCAAATATTGGTGTTCAGATAAAGTGTAAAAGTGCCGACACACGCACTAAACTATGACAAATATAAAGAAATGCACTTTCAAGTAAACGCGAGTGTATTTTGGTTTACACGTTATCTATATTACTGTGTGGTGTGTGCACTTGTTATAATATAGTGCGGCTTTAATGTTTGGGAATGTTTTTGATCAATAAGCTACATGCCGAAAATGTTTGGTGATGCTAAACGATCGATATACTAAAATTAAATGTTAGGGCTCTTACTGTTTACTCCACACCACAATCAACTAAGTATAGAGATCTGTATAAAGCTCTATTCTAGACATCAATTATAAATATTAATTATGACGATAAACTAATAATGTTGACCCAATTTTATGCCAAATCGTAATCAGACCTTTTGTAGTTAAAAACAACTAAGTATTTCAAAACAGTTAAAACAAAAATGTATTTTCATTAATTGCTAACTATACCTATAAATTAGGGTCATACTGAAAATATTCGCATATACCTAATACTAACTAACAAATGAATTATCCATGTTTTAAAACTTCCTAGGGCATTAAGAAAAGACGGCAAACAATAAATAATTTCTGTTTCACTAAGAACAGTTAGGATACGAAAAAATAATTTAAAAAAACGCGTATATGTATTATACTGGACATTTTGGCCAAGTTATTAATAGTTTTGATGTCCAGTATACGGCAAACAAACAAATGAAACACTAAACTAGTGACGTGAAACGTTTTGTGTATTGTAATAAATACTAGTCAAGCGAGCTTTATTCTAACGAGTTGTGTGCGAGTACGCCGATGTTTGCTTTGTCGGTATTACGGACGACAGACTCGCTTCGTCACTTGTCTTGCGGCTGGGCGACTTGTTAGCTTTGTATGAAGGAATTACTTTCAGTGGGTGCTGACTTTTGTTAGTATTATGAAATGTTACAGTAGGTTTTGAACAGTTAGGTCTAGCTTAAAGTCAGACTAACGGATTAATTGATAATTGAGCATAGGTAAGGCTCCATACTTACTTAGATGTCATACTAAGTGTACTTCATGCGAGACATAACATTAAACGTAAGTACTTTCCTACTTACTAAAACAAACCTAAGTTACAATATATAGTTTCTATATACATAAAATTAGGGTGTTTCTTGGAAGCGAAGTCTCGATTTTTTATTACTTTTTGTGCCTTCAAACGCCAAGAGTAAGCCTCCTTTATCTGTAACAATGGAAAATGGTCCCACTTTTGTTAAAACCAGAGTTAATTATTCTTAATTAATACGCAGTATCATGAATCAGCTTCTACGTTTCAAGATTAAATGACGTCATTCTCAGTTTACCCCTAATAGCCATTAAACAAATAAATAATAACCGTAAAACGCAATATACCTGTAACCGGTAAACAAATTGTCTCGGTGCACCCGGGTGAAGCCGGGTGTAGCCGGGTGGAGCCGGGTACTATACAATTAGCATGTGAAAACAGTGGCGCCGCGGGCCCAGTCTAATTGGCCCTGTGTAAACTTGCCCTGTTATCGGGGTGCCTCGAGCGAGCCACTGAAATACATTGTGTGGAGTAGGATTATGGAACAAATATTATTAACAGTAACTACGTTTTCTTTATTTGAGTAAGAAGGTGTATGTAGTAGTATGTTGTGTGATAGGTACTAGATTTTAAATAAGGAAATTTTACGCGATTTGACTGTGTAAAAAAATATAACTACCTTAGATATTATATATTATTTTATGATTTCAGAGGATCTTCAGCAAATTAATTTATCCGTTTGAAAGTAAGGGCGACTGAGCCGGCAACAAACTAGCGGGTACTCTTTAAACATCCCCACGTACTTACTGTATTTTTGATAGAGGTAATAGAGAGTATTAAGTAAATTTTAGAAATTTGTTATATATAATACGACAGAAAGACCGTTTCGATGACAAACGTAACTAAAAATACAACAATGCAAAACAGAATCCGTTTCCACACAACGCACCCACAAATCCGCCCGCCCAACTAATATTGACTTCTTATTACGGCGGTCGCGCGGATATGCGGATATCGCACGGGTGTTGCGCGGATAATGCCCGCCCGAGCGGTGGGTTACCGCCGATAGGGACGTCCGGGACAATAACCTATGTATTTTATTAATGTCGGGCTCAAACTTTCAACCAATCTAATGACAACTTTTCAGGTTAGGTTTCGCCGTCATACCTGAAAGTTAAGATGTAAATATGCTTGAATTGCATCCTGGCTTGTTTTTGAAGTTTACATTGTTCGTAATAATCGTTTGTGAGAGAAAATATTGGTTTTCATATTTTTGATGCGAATGTATTTTTGTGGTTGGTTGGCTTTAAGAAAATCGAAATTCAATATTTTAAATGTGGTTTTCTTTAATTTTCTTGATAATTACTAACCACTGTCTACAAAGTAGAAAAGTAATTAAGGAAGAATCAGGAAAGTCTAAAAAGGTTATGAGTAAAATATGTTATTAACTTTATCAAGTTAAGTACCTTGGTACTTTGATCAATCCAAACATAGTTCTATGATTAACTTTGATATATAACTATGAATATTACCTACCTATTTGTTCCCGGTACGTGGCCGTCTCAACATATTCCCGGAGGAGGTTTGACGTTGTACCTAAGAGGTAAATAAATGACAAAGTTTTGTACCTGTTGCGTCGTTATCTCCAAGTGCTCGAACATTCCCTACATGTGCGCATTAAGATCCTTAACTCTGCCTTATTAAGGAACCGTTGTTACGTTTCTATTAGATACGCTCCGCAAATTAGGTAACCAATTATAACACGAAGTTGGTTTGTTTAAATTTATACATACGTTCCTTAGTGAAGCGATAGCCATTAATTTATTAATTAGAAGAATTAGTCGAAGTTTAAGTATTTAATTAGAACTTTCTTTATACATGTTTATTATCTAATAAGTATTAAACGAGAATTAGTCCAGACATGCATTTTACCTTGGGTTGCTTAACGTTTCAGCGGTTATACATACTATGGTCAGTATGATAGGACAATAACTTTTATAAAACTAAGACTTGCGAAAATCTTACCCTATTAGACCAAGACTCTACAATCGTCATCCTGTGATGGTGTTTTACACCAATCCGCTCTCAGCTCTTGTAATCGGAAACAACTAGTACCCTTAGTTACAATCCTTGTGAAATTATTGAAATACTTACTTACAATTTTTGTGTTGCTTTTGAGTTTACATACCACATTGTCTTAGTACCTATGCGTGTGTGGTCTTCAAACCATCAAATTAGTGCACATACATATCACTTTACCGTCCTATTGTGCGGAAACTCGAAGTGCTTTGTTGTCGTGGTGCAGTGCAACGCGATACAAGATGGAGAATGGCGGGAAACGTCATCGAACCATCATGGCCGACTGAGCCGTTATTGTTTGAATTTGCTTTTAACTAGCGTTGAGGGTTATTGAATGATTCAGTGGGTTATATAAATGACGAGAGTTCTTGTGTACTATAAGGGCTCCACATCTTGGTCCCAACGCTCGTACCAACGTTGGACTGCAAACTCGGTGAGGCGTACACACTTTGGCTAATAAACTAATTGTGTCCCGTCAGATCACGAGCGTTGGCGCAGATTCCTTTGCTGAAACCGACACGATCCGGCCGACTACCAACCCTCGGCCCGCCCAACGTTGGGACCAATGCCATTTTCTAGGTCCACACTTTAGACGAATAGTGTTGTGGCCTATATTGGGGCCAACGTTTGGAGCCGGCGTAAACTAACACCAATGTTTTTGCAATCAGTTTGCATATTTTTAGAAAGCTACGAGGGTTGTATGACAAAAGGTAATGACCTACTAGCCAGTATATTACGTTTTTTATCAAGTTTAACATACATAATGAGGAAATGATGTCACTGTGTAGGTTATTTGGTGCAGACGGCGTGAATGCGGGTAGATTGTGATAACGGCTTCCCTTATTTATTTTTTGGCAGTTTCTACCTGTCTCTACATATCACTATAGGTATATCACTACTATAATTTACACTTGGATCGTAATAAGGTTTAGGTATATAATATGTGTGTGATAAAATTGCTATAATAATGATTCCGTTTAGTTTTGCACAAAGGACTAACCCTGCTTTGTGCAAAAGTTAAAGGAGCAGTAGACACGTCATCTCTACTTTTGGCCATTATCGGCTGTTGCAGAATTGACACTCATACTTAGTTAAAAAAGATTTTCGTGATACATACCTATGTACATACATATTTAACACACAGTCTCTGCTAATAATTTCTTAATGACTTCATTAATAAACTAAAGATTGTGCCTGTGACTCTACTTTTCATAACTACATAAATAAATAAATTTAACCCATTACTGTCCCACTTCTGGGCAAGGGTTTTCTCCCGTAATGAGGCAGGGGTTAGGCCTTTACTCCACCACACTGGACAAGTGGGGATTGGGGACTTTAGATAACTATAGAAGTTAATAATATAAAAGCGATAAAGAGCGTATATTCTTGTAAACAAACATTCATTCATCGGAAACTTCACTTTAGTATTGTTTAGTCTATATTTCTGAACTTTTCATTATCAAGTAAACAAACCGTTTGACTGACGTTGAAATTTAAATGATGGCTGAAGGCGACTTAGTCATACATTTCCACTAAAGTATAAATTAAATCGGATTTCACGTGTTATATTGGGAATATGGTTAACTTATCGAGATCTTTGTTGTTATAACCAAGAATCGAACTCACTATGATTTGTGGTAGTGTGTTTAGTACGAGATTTATTTAAAGCAGTAAGGCTATACATGCACAGAGATTCAGCTAAAAAGTCTACTGAAAGTATGTTGTAACAACAACACTAAATATTAAATGAAAGAACGACAAAATATCTTAGCGGTTCCCTTTCTCCCCTTTAACTTTACTGAAAAGGCTAAAGACTTACTTTACCATTTTTATCTTGACTCTACTTAAGAACAAAAGTGTGACATGTTCATAAGTAGAGTCGAGTAGATTTTAAGTTAACACTCCGTATTTATAACTAAGTTAATTTCGACTAAAATATAAGCCAATACTTTCAAATACCTACATACTTACTTTATAGTAAGTACAAAAAGTTCTGCAGTTAAATAAAAAATCTGATTAACACAAATGTACCATCTTCCCGCGCAAATTCCTCGCAAAGCAGTCTATACGTAGACCAACGTAAGCAAAGGTACTAATAAGGTCATCCTAATCATCGCAAAAAAATAAACAAAGCTAAAAATTCCGCCGAACATATTCTCGACGACTTTTATTATAGCCGTAAATTACTTTGGTTTTATAGGATAAACATATTAATTGGCTGTAAAAACGTACAATATACACTTTAAGTTTACCCGTGTGTTTTATAAAGACGGATGGGTCTGGCTCCGAGCGCTGATTGATAGGAAAACAGTCCGATGATTGACCACTGATACAAGCCAGTATTTTGATAAATAAATACACTTTAGTGCAGCGCGCCAACAGATTTATTATTTTGTCGATAGTTTATGATTTATATCTTAACTATAACGTGTTATGTCATTAATAAATGGATAACGTTTAGTCGATGATTTACGCTCGTCAGACTTTGATATCGATGAATTTATTGTCTTCTTACTTTAGAATTCAATTTCTTTTAATAAGAATAATATACATATGACAGCGTTTTCGCTAGTGTTTTTATTATTTATTTTTACAACAGTTGCGAAAAGGAAATAGTGTAAGCAAAATAGGATTATAAACAGTTGCATATGCACTAAGATAGCAATTACAGCAACTAGAAATAAATATGTAATTAAAATAAGATACCTTTCTACAGAATATTCCATTCGTTAACCTATTTTGCCAGCAAATATTTTAATTACCATGAAATACATTTAAGTATTAATTGGCAACTTTCATAGACGCTCAGATGCAATAAAATGTTGGTAAACTTTATGATAGTATGTGAAATCACTGAGGCAATAAAGGGATTACTTTGTACAGCTTAGATTACATGTGACGTAAACTTAATGGACCCGCGTAACTAGTAATTAATGGTACTTAACTACTTACATTATAAATGCTGAATAAATATCAGTATTTAACTTAAAATACGTTACTGTATTGCAAAATTACGGTGCAGGTATATTATTATTATCATAGGTTATATTTTCTTTCTATACACATGTCTAAACACAAATATTATAACATAAATTAAAAACAATTTCAAGTACCGATCACACATCAATCATCAATGTTTGTATGGTAACTTAACTTGTGTTTGGGAAATATGAGATTTTATATCGAGGTTCAAAAATCTTTCTCAACTTTTTACTACTCAATCTCATTTACAACTATAACTGAAAAAATAATCTCTATAAAATGAAAGTAGGTAATGGCAAAACATCGACATTATCGACAAACCATCGACTATCGCCACAACACTATCGTAAAAATCAGTTTAGTGTAAACTCCGGCGTTTACCTGAGGCGTGTTATTATTTGGGCCATACGTAGCAATGAAGCAGGCCACCGTAAAACTTGTGTTTGTGAACATTGTATAACATAAAACTGTGCTTACTCTTGCAGTGCTCTTCATATTTCTATTTCGAATTGGTTGAGTCAGATTGTGATGAAAGAGGAAATATTTCGGTTAAGATTCAGCGTGTAAGATTGGCAGGAGATAAACAATATATTATGTAATTTGACTTTAATAAATAAATTCGGACAGTAAATGATGAGCAGTTTAAATACTAATTTTAACAAGTAACTTACATACATCGACTGTAACTATCGAGTAAACACTGGTTCAGTTACCGAAAGTCGCATTTACCTGGCGATTAATTACGTTTCATAAAACCTTGTCCTTTGTCAACAAACGGAATATTCCTTGACGCTGCAAATGCGATTATCAATATGTCGGACTACCTTACTTAGTTATTTGCGATCTTTGTCTATAGTACCTCGGTTTTCGCTCGACGTTTCGGCACAGCTCACACCTAATGACAAGTTCATTGGTCTCACATATCGTCGCGCTAGTCACTCACGTAGAACAACGGTAAAGTTCCCAATAATTACTTCCCATATACCTACTTTGCTACAGAATTCTAGGCTGCCTTTACTCAACATATTTCAAACCAAACCATCACTTTCTCCACCTTATCGAAGGTTACCGTTCTGTACCGTTCTGAGAAAATCTTTAAACCTACTTGGTCCTAGAGCACGAATACAAGTAAATACTGAATAGCTCCCAACGCTTGTTATACTAAGGTTTTTGTAGCACTTAATAGGTCTGTGAACGTTCTAGATCTAGGTTACACTAAATGTAAACTCGGTGTTAACACTGTTGAGCACTTTAATTGGTTGCCGTTTGATCTTTAACTTGATAGTAAGTTGATATTTTAAATGTTTTAATACGATTTTTTTATATTTGTAGAAGCATAATAATGCTTATACACGAAGAAAAGAAGCTCTAAAATAAACCTTGACTAACATCGGATGCACATCTTCACGGCTTTATTTCTAGCAGAAACAGTTATTCAGTTAAAGCTTAATCTTAATTTATTAATATACCCGCTTAAGTTCAAGGTAGCAAAGTTAAGTTTCAAGTTTAAGAATTATATAATAAAAAAGCTACTCGCGTTAACATAATAAAAAAAAAGGGACAAAGGGGTAATAAATCTAGTCACTCACATTTCTTCAACACCTTAACCTAAGAAACAGAATCCTACAAATAAACAACAAAGACCTAATTGCAACGCAAAACTAATTAATCAAAACGCACATCACATAAAGGTACCAACGACCTTCATTGCTGACGAAAGTGGAAAAAATAACAACAACCAATTACATCCACGTAGAGGTCCGTTTGAAGTAAACAAGAGAATAAAGGAATAAGGAGACAATCTCTATGAATAAAATAAAAATACTACGAGATGATATCGTACGAACTGGCTGAGTATGGAATATGCCGACTTATTATTCGCCTAATAACTGGATCGTATTAACTTCGGAGTGTAGACGTGTGTACATGTAGAGAAGACAGGAAGAATTAATAACATTATTATGGATTGACTATGTAGAGAAGATGAAAAATAAGAATAGATAAAGGGCTAATACTTTGGCTAAAAGGTATTTTTGTTAATTATAAAACATAAAAAAACTATGTGATTTCATGAAGCAATTATAGTGTATTTCAAAATGACAAAGTTTATATTTAATGCAATGAAAATTGCAAACGTGTAATATTTTTATGCTATTTTTGATAAAAATGTAGTAATACAAATACAACGAGCTTTTATAAAGAACATAAAAAACAAAAAGTATGTAAGTAGGTCTTAAATTACATTTTCGTTCACAAATACAATAAAGTAACTGCTAAGTACAGCTACATTTACACAAAAAACATAACCTACATTTCTTACAGTGTAATCGTAAAACCGTTACTAATTTACATAAAACGTACATAGCCAAAGATTTACAACTCAAAAGTGATCTAGCCAATCAATTGTACCGGATATAAATAACTACTGATTAAAATATTGCTCCAATAAATTGAAATAGCCAATCAAATAAATTAATCCGAGAATTAATATATATCACTTTTAGAATAATACATTAAATGGCCGTAGACAAGAGAATCCCGGGATTAAGTAGTTCTCATATTTGAATTAATTTGGTGATATCTTTTTGTATATGTTGATACATTAATTCATAACATAACACTTAGTATATATAAGGATAGACGAATATCAAATAACGCCATTTTAAAAGATTTACTAACTTCTTTACAATCATTCACCTGTATTACAATAAATATTTTTTTATTAAAATATGCATGAAAATAACAGTTTTAATCTGCATTTCCATAACTACCATAACTGCTTTTTGCTTTACTTTGAAAGTACTAATACTTGAAGAAATAAAGCGGCTATTATAATCACGGTCATATTTGATTACTCATTGATTACTTAATGCATATTCAATAGCACGATTCTTTCATTTGTTTTCTACTTTAACATAATTTGTATCTACTTGTATTATTTTATTTGTAAATAAATTATTACCATTATCACGTATTCTAACGGAGATGGAAAAATCGTGATGGAACCATGCAGGACTAAAAGTTCTCTAACAAAGATCTTGAGAGAATACAAAGTCCCAAACTCGTCTTTTGACCAGCGTAATGGACTCAAGACCTAGTCCCTTCCTGATTTCGGAATTAGATTGCCCAACAGTGGGACATTAATAAATAAATATTATTGGACAACTCACACACGGTAATAATGAGTGAAATAATTTCTTGTCCAGCAGTAGTAAAATAATATTAAATATTTTTGATTTTTATTTTATTGGTCCTCGTCTATACATTCTAAAGTCACACAATCAATGTCTTAAAGGCATTTATAGATTATTCATTTGTATCTCGCAATATCGATTCTTTTATGTTATTGTTTTGCTGTAGTTTTGTCTGCTCCACAGATATCAAACGTAATTGGCAGTTAACGTATGACAAACTTATATTTGCCGTCCCATTCACCCCAATTCGTAATAGTTTGTTCGGTACTTTTAGTTTGGGAACTGCAAATAGTGTTGGCATATGTTTCAGTAAGTTTTTGTCTAACAACTTTAATGTATTGAGTTATGTTACCTATTAGACGGGTACTGTTTATTGAGAGAGAATTTGGATGTTCGGATTTGATGAATCATTTCGAATTGAACTTTAATTCTTACCAGTTTTATTTATAAAATAGCCTCTGTTTTAATGATACATTTGAAAAAAAATCTGTGATTTAGGACCAATTCTCTAAACTTAAGGATATGCATCAGATAAACTATCCGGTAGATAATGTGGCAGAAAATGGATGAAAGACGATACGTATTCAGATTATTCAGAACTAGTGAAAGCGAGACATCACCATAAAATCATCATAACGAGTAAGTTTTTAACGCTAAATTCAATGTATATTATTTTGAACTTTCTTCATAAAGTATCTTTGATTTAAACCTTGTCCTTGAATTCATTTTAAAACATTTAAGTCAATTTACTTTTACTATTCCTACAGATTACAATTACAAGGAATGATTTAAGAATATTGTTCGTTGAAGCTCGGCGGTGCCTCGACCGCAGTACATCTGAGTCTCAACTTGGTACAGGAAATGTAAAGGGTAATTGTTTTTCAATACAAGCATTTATGGACTATTAGCTGTGGCTTTAGTAATGAGCTACATTCGCAATTGTATTCTAGGTTTCTTACCAGTTTTAGAACCATTTTTTATAGGTTTTCTTTAAACGAATTGTCGGACTAATTAACTAAACACTACTTCAGGTTCCGTTAAATCTTTCAAGATAACCTTTTTGATTTCAGTTTTCAAGTTTAAAGCTAATTTCAGAAGTGCCATTGTTTAAACTATTGTTCTTTAAAGACAAGACAATCGAATCTGACTCATCAGCTGACCAATTTTGGCAAATCGTCCAGCCTACATATTTTCCCACTAGATCACTAACGCAACTAGATTCGATGACTGACAACTTCAAATTCAATTAAGATTATCTTTCCAATTAAACACAAACTAAATCAATTACACAAGAATCCAAACAAAGACTGTATGACACATACAGACGTCTAGTTGTTTAATGAAATAATGGTGTAAAACAATTCGTATATATCTTTTAACGTAGATTGGCGCGAATGGCTGCAATTGAAGCAACTATTCACTTGTTCGCTATTGTGCTAATACCTTGGTTTATCGTGATCGTTTTATTTATAGTAGGTATTGTAGGTGCATGTAATGAGCTTCTGGCCTACATGGAGATATGTGGATCAGGGTAATGTGGACTCCTGTTTAACTAGTTCTGTTATGATTTATATAATAGATTTTATGTTTTGTTTGTTAAGACATCGTGTACTTTGGGATTGTGACTTGTGATTATCTATCGTACAGCCATAATTAATTTATTACGTGCCGAAACGCCAAAATCCTAGCGTTTTTAGACTTATATCACATTTTGTCGCTAGATCTACACCGTACTACAGTTTAGCAAAGACTTTCTTCATTTTCGGTCACACAGTTTCTTTCCCTTTTTACTAGTGTCTAAGTCCACGCACGATCTTTATCATTTCTAAGACGTCCCTATAGATTGCCCAAAGATTTGAAAGAAAGTAAAGACGATACTTCCAGCAAAGCAAAAAATGTTTTAAATACAATAACAAAAAAACATAATTATTTGTGGAAAACAAAACAAAGAATTACAAATAGCTTTAAATATTAACTATCGAGTACAAGATTCTTCACATTGATACCATTGTTTGTACGTGTACAATTGTACAATATTTTAAGTAATACCGTTCTTAGCGGACTTTTACAACTTTGAGACTAAGTGCGAAACCGCCTTAAAAACCTCTTTATTATTGTAATATCCTAACAAACAGACTAACAGGTAATGTATTGAAGTCATTGTTTCAGTTTGAGACTAAAACAAAATATTTTTTTTAAACAAATATTTCGCATAGTTGTGACCGCTCTTGTTGTGTCGACACCTTAAGAACAGTTTGTATTAGTTTATTTATTTCCATGTCGTACTTCCAACTTAAATGATGTCTTTAAATACTTAAAATTGCTATATAAATCGACGACATTCCAAAGAAACCAAAACATTAATCGAATTTAACACTTAAAACAGTACCAGTAGAACTAAGTTTACCAAAACTCGCTCGGTGTCTAAAAGCGAATTGATAGCATTGTGATCAAGTTGCAAAAATCATCGCAGAGTTGATAATTTAAAATTGTCTTTATAACAATAGTAATAAAGTTTAATTTTAATTAGTAGGTTTCCGTTGTATCTATACCACCAGCTTGAACATTTATTTCATCAAAGATCCCAATAGCTCTACTATTGTCATCTTTCGTTCCACATTCGTTTGCCGCCACAGTATCAACCGCAGATGCATTTGTCGAAATATTCTATACAGTTAAGTCAGCCGGTCGGAGCGTTTGATCTTCTGCAATTACAGTTTTACTGGCATCGTAAACACGGGAAACAAAATGGCAGGCAGGTAGACCCCATTGTTATCGTTTTTTACCCTCCACGGGCTTTTTAGATCGACTCTCTAAAATTAGTTATGGATTTAGCCACGGAGCTGTTACCGTAGCCATCTGCTAAAAGCTTTTCGTTTGTAAAAAAGTGTGTGAAGTTTAAAACTAATGTGTGCTTTGAATGTGTTAAAAGAATATGGGTGACTATTTATCTGGTACTTAAGCCTGTCTGCTTCTTAGTTTTTTTATTGAACTTAGGTATCTTTATCAGTCTATTCACAGGCACATAGACTCGAGTTTACTGTTAATGTGGACGCACAACATTCCGAATAAAGATTGTGATTGCTAATTATAAGCTATCGGAAATTTAGGAAGTTAGTCACTATAGTTACTCTAAGTAAAGAATTTCGACAGGTGTTTTTTTTATATTTCGTGGAAGAGTATTTGCGGCTAATGAGAGGATAATTATCTTCATATTATTACTGCCTATTTGTTATCTTGAAATCGAACTTTTGAAACCCGTTTAACTGATTTGATCTTTAAAATAATAATTGTTCTTACGATCACGAATTAAGTTCTTATTTATGTCGCTCCTTGAATACAAAAGGGCCACAAATCGAAATCTATAAATTTTACAGGAGAGCCAAAACAAATTTTTGAAACGGTTTTTTTATAACATTTTATATATTTATTTATTAAATATAAGATGTTAATATATCATTAGATGCGTATTTTTTAGCTCTATCTATCTATAAAATAAACTTTGTAATGGCTGTTACCTATTAAGAGAAAAAAGCATATAAGTCCCTTTTGCATTCAAAATTTGAACCAATATTATGAGAAATATGTCAAAAATTAAACACACTTTTACAAATAAAAATGGTTAATTGTACTTTTTTGGTAAAAAAACCGTATCAAAAAGTTTAATAATAATTACTAAGTAAAACCATAACTGAATAGACCAGGAAAACATTGTATTAAACAATCTAAATTAAAAAATCTTAACTTTTTATTAAGTAAGTAAAATTAAACATCAATCATCATCATCAATCAATGGGTAACGTGACGAGCAGACTGAGTGCAGCAGGAGTATTAAAGAAATAAGATAATAGAAAAGGTTTTTGAGTTTTATAAGCCTTTATATTTAGCATTCGTGGATTATTCCAAAGCTTTTGACAGCATTACTCATTCCGCCATAGAATCATCACTCCATCCAAGTCCTACTTAAAGATACTATGTAGAATCGAACCTTCATACATCAAACTCATCAAAGCAATAGACAACAATATCATTCCAAATCCAAAGAAGCGTGAAACAGGGAGACCCTCTATCTCCCAAATTATTTACCAGCACCCTCGGAGAAATTTTCAGGAGCCTAGCGGTGTTATGGCAATCAAAAGCATAGTTGTAAGTGGTAAACAAACCATTGTTTTGTAGATGACATAGTCCTCTTCTCTTTTTCGGCAACGAAACTCGAATCAATGCTCAAAGATCTGAGCACGGCAAACCTTCAGATTGGACTAAGTAAGAACCGTACAAAAACCCAGGTTATGACCAATAACACAAAACGTAAGGTCGAGGTAGACGGGCACGTCATAGACTATGTCGACGAGTACACTTGCTAGGGCCAGATAACCTCTTTTAACGGGACAAAGAGTTGGACAAACGTGTCACAAGTGCCTGAAAGAGATCCTGGTCCAGGAAAAAGCTAATAAAGGGTATCCTTCCACTGTCACTGAAGTGAAAGCTCGTCGACATGTTTATACCTACTACCCGTCCTTACCTACGCTGCCCAAACATGGTCCCTTACGGAAAACCAGAAAGAGCCAGAGAGCGATGGATATATACTGCGCTCCCAAACTTGCATAGCCGATGTAGGGGAGAAGACCGCCTGGCTGAAGTGGAACTGAGCCGGCCACATTATCCATATGCATTAGGAAAGGTGGACCCGCATATCTACCAACTGGATGCCAGAGGATGATCATAGCAGACGCGGGAGATTTTAATGGAGATGGCGGGATGACCTAGACGCATTTGAAAAGGACTGGTCGGATCTTGCCCCTGAAAGAGGAATTTGAAAGGAAAGGATGCCTCTTGCCTTTGCCTGCATCAAAATGTATTATTTTATTTTTAAAATTGTAACGAAAACTAAAATTATTATCATACCAAACGGTCATATTTCTGGCCTTCCCATTCTAGCACGCTAAAAATGATTATTTATTCCACAAAAATTCAATGCAAAAGGGACGTATTTCAAAATATGCTACTGTTATATTACAAAATATAATAACAAACACTAGTGTTTGAATGCAAAACGGTCGTTTTCAGAAATATGGCACTTTTGTATTACAAAATATGGTAACAAATACTATAGTTAGAATGCAAAAAGGACGTTTTCCAAAATATGGCAGTTTTGTATTGTAAAATATAATCACATTAACTTGAAATTTTGCACCCAACACAGACATATTTTGGATTGTGGCACTTTTTCACGCAACTGACGAGCATTTGCGTTGAATCTCCGGGCGCAACTCACAAAGTGGCTGTTTTGCACTGACATTACCTGTCAAAGTAAGCTAATGCAAAAAGGGCAGTAACTCAGTGCAGCCATAATATAAGCAAAAATGATGGGGGTTTTTTTTACTATAAAATATAGTCGGTTCAGGTGTCATTTTTGCAATAAAACGATTTTCATTTTTTTTTGAGTTGTGGCCCTTTTGCATTGAAGGAGCGATGTGTTCTGTTGAAACATCTCAACGATATAAATAATACTCAAAGCTGCACCTTTAAAGGTCTGTAATGTAACCTTCCATAATTTAACTGCTTCGAGAACTGCTAAGTGAAGACGTTTACTGCCAATTAAATCAAACATTCTCCATTAATAAGAACATTATAACGTTATCTTTGTTGTATCATCACGAGCCGTGCGGGTTATAAACTTATTCCAAGATCATCTACGACAACCGATACTTTCGATATAAATATTTGAAAGGCTTAAACATAATAAATGTGATTTTAAATTGCAAAAGGTCCCGGGGATAATTTCCGCAATAAATACAAATTGTTTGGCATTTACGTCCTTAAATCCTATCTTTCGATCAGCAAATCAATTTGAAAAATGATAATAACTCTTGGTATTAAACTCATGAGTTGAGGATAAGCTCACAATTGATGGTCTCAGACATTTTTCTTTAATATGCAATGTTACTACAAGTTTTCGCAACTTTATTGAACTCGATGATGTTTTGCGTAAAACCTCGTTTGACATTTGGCGCGACATCGACATTCCGATCTGTGGAGTTGATGCGGCTCGTAGTAAGGGCTTGGAAGGATGAATTCGTGCAGCGCTGTACTGCATCTACACGCCCTCCGATTCGACCCTTCCCCTTACTGAGAATCCTATGGAATACTTACAAACGGCTTAAAGCAAGCCAGTCTGGTTTTGTGTTTCAATGCGCGCGGGTCGTAAGCGCGACGCGTCTAAACGTAAACGACTGCACACTAAATCTTTTTTCGATTTTTCGTCGAGTTCGAATTTTAATAAACGCTCTATGGAATTTTGAGTTGACAGTTTATATTTTTATGAAAGTGCACTACCGGCAAAAGTAAACTTTGGCAAAAGTTTGTTAAAAAAGTTTTTTTTATTCTTATTTTCAGTGATTACATTGTTATTTAGGTTTTGTGGTTATTGTTTTAGTGATTTGTTTTTGTTTTATTTTACGTTCTGCGGTTTGAAATTAAGGTTTTTAGTTTGTTTGAATTTAGCGGTGTCGATGTGAAGTGTTTTGGGAGCGAAACTTTTGTACGAGTGGTTTACGAAATAGGATGTTTGTTAAGTGACTGAATAGTTATTTGGCAGCATGAAGCTCATTTGGAAAGTTTTGTGTTGTCTGCTTCTGCTAGTGCAAGCTGTTTTGGGAAACTGGTGGTAAGTTACAATTTAAAATAATTAAATTCTCATAACTGATAATTTAAAGTTTTATTAATGAACATCACTATAAGAATGCGTTAAAAATATTATGACGTGCAACTATTATTCATAGGCATAATTTTTTATCGGCTAATAGTTTTTCTACATTTAATATCTCCGAACTATGAAAATTGTACTTAGATAAATACATGAGTAACGCATTAATCCTCGCAGAGATAACGAAGAAATATTTACTATTCTTTTACCGCAAATAACTAGTTTTAAAAGTATTTCTGAACCAACGTAAAGAAGTGCTCTTTCATTAATTAAACAAATTGTTATTTCAATTTTTTCTTTAAAATCTTAAGCAAAACTATACCGAATGATTTATTAATAGTAGTTAGGTTAGTAGCGCAATCAGTTTTCCAAAATATTATTAAAACAATACGAAGGGCCGATATTTGTTTAAACAATTTTGTTTTATTTACAAACATTACATCATAACTAAAACAATATCTAAAAATAGCACATCCCTAAAACAAAACAATTGTTTATTGTTTATATTTCTCATTGCATACAACTTTGTTTAAATTTGTTTGACATTTCGACGAAAAACAAAATGGATTTACGCTTGAACAGTTCACGTCGGCATAAATAATATTTTGATTAATTACAAAACGCATACAATTTATTAGGATATATGATTTATTGTGCACGCTTGTGTACGTTCGGCAGTATATTAATTTCGTTTCAATCTATTTCTGAAACAATTTATCGTGAATTTTTCGTAAACGAACTTAATTATATCCTGAAAAATATTCTCTTTTTTTCATTCTTAGAAAACATTGAATTATAAGACTGAATGATCGATTAGAGGAAATAGGTAATTAAAAACTTATACATGAATTCGAATTAAAAGAAAAATTCAAAAAATTTGAATGCTATTTTCTCGTGAAATTATTACAACCTGCTTTGTAATAGAGATCAGTCTATTTCTCTACTTATACTTACTTTCTTCTCTCTATCTACAATTAGTAACAGAAGAGTCTACTTGCACCGGTAACTTACAGTAATTTCATCAGTCATGCAAAAACAAATTTTCATCCTAAGAAATTGAACATTAATATTAATGTATTTCATAAATTATTCTTATCTCATCACCTACCGGAACACACTCGGCTAATACACAAATATTATAGTTGACACACTCCATTTAGTTCTAAATCAAAGGGCCTAATAAAGTCCTAAGTGTTAAAACATATGGTACGTTAACAGTGCTCTCTTTGATGTCACATACATACAAACATACATACAAGAGTAAAGACAAACAGTTAAATTTATACTACGAGGAGAAATAACGCGTGTTATTTTGCGCTATTAAATGGCCAGTTACGAAGGGAGCAAAAAGTAAGCATTTCGTTTTGTTGATGCAGGTTCCGATGTAGACCTTTGAAATAGATTTCTGATAAAAGAGTATTATTTCTTATGGCTTAGGGTGTAGAATTTGTTCAATAGATTGGTGCTAATTTAATTTTAACCTAGGTATAAAGGTTTAGTTTGTTTAAAATTCTCTAATTTGTCGTTAAAGAAGAAGGCCTGGTATCTAACGCTGTACATTTAAATTGTTCCGAAACAAGACGGATTCTTAAACTGACCCTGTTTGACTAAACCGAATCGAAATTGCATTGCAAGCAAGCTATAAACTAGTAGAGAAGTATTTAAATGAGTATATTGTTACGAAGGTGTGTCTGAAAGCCATAGGCGTTTGCTTGAAATTTCGGCACCGGCAGCCAGTCAGCCAAAACATCATGGTAACCGTAATGCAAAAATTCGTAGAGACTCTTTTCTATTCGTTTCCGTATAGTAGTTCTTATGTTGGCTTACAAGGATGTCTTGCAGTGCGTTTGGTTTCAAAACATAGCGACTTTGATATTGTTATAAAGAGTCTCATATTATCTTTTAACTAACATTATCATATCGTTCAAAGTTTACATAACTTCAATAATAGTTATATGACTTTATTATTTAATGCCGTTGATGATTTAGATAATGTCACTTATTGACTTACTCCCGTATATTACTTAGAAAACAATGTTTACTGTTACATAATGAGTAACCGATTTTCCTGTCATAACTAGCATAATATTTTAAGGTTAAATTTAAGATTTCTCAATATTTCTTTCACTTTTTCACCACGAATGTGTAACCACGAATTCTAATAAATTGTTATTTAATAAGTTACATTTAAATAATGACTTTTGAAAATCCATTTTGCGGCACTAAAAACCAAAATAATTATACAATATACAAAATAAACGATTTTCTGTTTGTGATATATACATAATAATATAGTAAGTATATAATGTAAAGTTTAGTGTCAAACGTCGTTACGGTATTCATTTTATCAAGGTGTAGATTAATGTAGAAGTAATTTATATTTTGCATCAGGATACTTACAAGTAAGAAAATACCTAAACAGAAACTAATTTCTCTGATACAGTACAAGGTAATAAAACAAACATTAATACCGGTATTAAGATAAGTTTATTTGAAGATTACGACACAATGAGTAGGGCAATTAATTTTATTAAAATGTTGACGATTTTGCAATTGTAGATGATAATTATTGAAAGATGGAGAGACCCGGCTCCTGGTGGTTTTCTACTCAAATTATAATTGAAACACGATTATATTTAATCGTGAAATACCGTTTCCTATAGCTCTTGCCATGGTCTCGTGGATAACAAAAGTGAGGTTAAATCGAATAGTTGCATATTTGAAATAGACATCACATTCGTCTGTAATTTTAAACTTACTGAAAAAACAAACAATACCCTTCCTCTAATCATAGTAGTTTTAAAAATTTGGTAAATCAATGCATACGTACTACCCTTTTCCCATAGAGGTAGACCCAAAGAACGGCACTTCCTATGATCCTTACAAACTTCCCTCGGTTCATTCACATCCATACGTCTTTGGCAAATCAATGATTGCAAATAAATTCGCGAACATTATGGTCTGATAAAACAAAGGAAGTAATTCTTACCCATCTTGGTAAATCAGCTATTAGCTTTTTATGTTCACAATAGGCTATTCCATTTGTATCTCTTTAATACGCCTTCGTGATGCTAAAAATGGTATTGTGATTGTAACGTCGCCTTCAGACCAATCAACGTAATGAGTTTATAGCACTTTTAGACTAAACTGTTCTTTGTTTTCACTCATTTGGCTATATTTTGGACTAATTTACTTTAAAGTCTACAATTTAGTTGTAAATATGCGCTTGATTTAGACCGTTTCGTGATTTCGGACACAAAGCTAGGCGGTTCAATGCATGCCTGGTTACATTTGCCTTTTTAGGTAGGTATGAGTAAATGATGGAATAGAAATATTACCTCTTAAGGATCAGAATTATTTTCTGTTTAATTTGTCTGACTTTATTTAAAGACACCTAAGTTTCCAAGTGAAGTTGTGTCATTAGATTTTCTTTAAGGAAACGTTTAGCAGAATATATTTTGTAAGTCTATTTCCTATTTTAGTAATGTTTTAGGAAGCAAACTTAAATGTCGAAGCTTGACGAAATCTCAACAATGCATAGGATGACAATAGTAAAACTTTGTTGTAGCATTGTCAAGTAGGTAACTATTATTTGGCTATTTCAAAAACGACAATGTAGCGATGATTACCTACTGTTGAACGTGATTTCTGACAAAAGAATCCCATCTTATATCGATTTGTATCGCACGTTTAGAAAAAAGAAATACTGATATCTCATATAGGTATCGCAAGAACTATGCATTTGACCGTATTGAAGGACATTATCAACGTCAACAGACGTTTGATACTCATTACATATTGGTAAAAAAAATAAAAATCTTGTTGTTATTACCTATTCTCTCTTCCCTCTTTATGGCTTTTCGGTACATTTTGTGGCAGAGACAGTCTTCCTTAAACCTCTCCACCTCACCTTCGAAAAATTCTCCTTCTGTATAAGTATTTTTTTCTACATACATATTTAAAACACATACATATACGATACATATTTAGAACATATTAAAAACAAAAAAAGTAGACTGAAGAAATTTTATCCATCCATTTCCAAACTGTATAGAATTATTCAAAAAAATCTTGTTTTACTCTTTTCTTTTATACCTTGGTCAGAAAGGCAATCGCGTTTTCGAACTGTATCTACGAACGTCTCGGTATTTCTATCCGCTAATTACCGGTAAGCCGATAACGCGATTAGTTAATGAGTTTAAGCTTAAGGTGAATAAATGTGCAGCGATGACATGAATGCAGCTGTTTATCTTTGGACGCGGATCGTAAAAGTCACTCAGAATTGGGTTACGACCCGCTAAAGAATCACTTCTTGGTGATTCTGCGTAGTAGCCGGTACACTTTCTTGAAGTAATCGAGTAAAAGTAAGCCGAAATAAATATCTAAATATACTTTTACGATATTGAAGAAAGTTAACTAAGTTTTTTTTTTAAGATGATAAAGTCAATGTTGGGCTTGAGCCATTAAATTGCCGTTTCCCAAGTTACTACCCGGTCAGTGGGATAGTTGGTCCGTGAGCTAGCCGGGCTATCTATATCTTTTATCCCCCTGATCGGCACGGATCTTCTTTTAACAATTTTAACACCACAGGAGTCAATCGTTTTATCTTCTATACACAGCATTTGCTTAAAAATTTAGTTCTAGGCCACCACAGCAGTCAAAAACTGTCTTTACGCAAGTCTCGAATCTAGCAAGCATGCCCTCGATTTCTGCAACTGAAAGAAACAATTAGAAACCTTTTAAATAGGTACTATACCGTCAATATCAGCCGCCGTATAAATAACAGTTTTCGGAAATCAAATAACCTACGCTCGAGCAACTTATTTCGAGGAAGTAGTCCTTTTATTTTCATTAAACATTCAACACGTTGTCAAAATAACAGGAAAATATATTTACAAATTAATTTCCCATATCGAATTAATGTACCCGAAAACTGTTGCTGACCGATCAACCCTCAAAAATAGTGGTTAAAAGGTTCGGTCTTTCGGTAATATAAATTCGTATTTACAAAAGACGGCACTAGCATCCTGTAAGGCAGAGGTTCTCAAACTTATATCGTGTTACCCCCTTTGATGATCAATTGTTTTATAGTGAAAATTACTCTAATTTAAAAGAATAGTATGTACATGTTTTCGGTGCTTAATTGCCTATCATCTGCACTACTTGCCTACGTTCCTTGAATTTAGTTTACGCCTGTTGCTAATTTCACACACACAGAGTTAATTTGCGCGGGATATAAGACTTCCTAGAGTGTGTTTCTTGGACAATGCCAAGATGGTCTTATTTTTTTGTGAACTGAACTTACACACCGATATTATGAATATTTAACATCGGCAGGGGTGCGTTATCGCCCTTTTTGAGAAAGACTGCTGTAAGGTCTAATTATAGTACAAATGGGCATATTAGAGAATAAACTAGAGGACAGTCGCGCACACATGTTGCTACGCTACGTTGACTTCAAACGGACCGCGACTAACATTACTGAGAATGCTTATTTATTTTTTCAAGCCGATTGTACTTCATTGAATAATGTAGGTACTTATTTTAGTCTAGTAAGACAGTACATTTATTAGCGGTACGGCAGAAGTTCGCAATCTGAACTAATGAATGTCTGAAGCTACTGAATTGATTTTGAGAACTATTATAATGGGAGCTATTATTTTCTTTTAGAAAAGACAACAGCCGCACTCAGCTTCTTGTGTCGCGGGGACTTTTACAAAAACACACAAACAACGAACACAAATTACTATCAGACCCGAAACAATTATTTGTGGATCGCATAAGTAATTGTTTCGTGTGGGAATCGAACCAACGACTTCTCGATACACTGGCTGTGGCGTAGTGGCCATCTTAACATATCTAAACCAATTATACGTATGCCAAACGTACTTTTAAAGGCCGGGCTAATTCATAATGCAAAATACCGGAAAGAAGCTTTCAAATAATATTCCAAATACTTAGCTAAACATTAGGCCAAACCTTCATACTTACTTTACAATTAATAGAGACAAACCAATGGTGTACAAGTATATTATTCACGTACATTATGTGACAGGAAGCCGGTCTCTGCTCATTACCGCTGAACTGTCGTGATATTTGCCTCTGTTCAAGTTATGCTTACTATCCAAAGGGTCGTTGGTTCATGCTGGGATGTGGTCCTTGTTTAAATTATTGAGCCATATTTGTTCTGTTAAAGGAGTTTAAGTTATCCAGTTTATTGATACTTGGCCGATAGACGATACTGAGGTTCGTGTATTTTGCTTGGACTAAATATGAACAGTTTTATGAATCTTTAATCTAACGATAACTAAGTTTAAATGTATTGAGAAGCTAGTTCCAAGGAACTAAAAAATATTTAGATAAAATTTTGTAAAACATAATACCATAGAATCAGCCTATTAGAATTTAACTATGCTGCAGTATGCGAGCCTAACTATAAAAAGTCATACAAAACCAAAATGCAATACAAAATGAATGAGTAACTTTAAAAAAACTCTATCCAATAACTATAATGCAAAATAAAGGACTTTTTCTAACTTTTAAAACATTTTTTTTCATTCAGGTTCAATTTCATTTCATCTTCTTTACCTCGTTAATTATGACATGAACAAGTCTATAGTCTATACTTTGAAAGAAAAAGTTCTAAACTTAACCCCGCACTCGCCGTGGCTTCACAAAACGATAACGATGTCATGTTCTGACCTAATGCCCGCGGTCATCATTAGCTTACCTTCTATCTTACACGATCTTAACATTTGATACCTATCATTAGATATTCTTATAATTGACGCTACTTTTGTTCCCTGTATGATGAAGGCTGGTAAAAAATGATCAGATAGGATGATAGGAAAATGGCTGACGTATGATGATGATTGTAAACTCTTTTTGTTGTTGTAGTGTGGAAAAAGAAGTTTAGAGTTGGTAACCAGTTCCGCATGTTGGTAATTAGCGAGATGAAAGATTAAGTAAGAAAGAGTATGGAGGAGATGATATTTTAACCAAATTTTCTTGATGGGGCAGTGACGTCATGTGTCCCTAGTATATTGGAACCGGTAGCGAAATTCCGTATAGTCTGTACTGTCGAGTATCGAGAACTTGACATTTAAAATGTACGGCCAAAATTTTTACGCAAAGTTTTTACGCAGCCCGGTTGAGGCGCTAAACAGATTTTCGTGTAAAATTTCTCGATAGCTGGCCGGTTGTCGGTAGTCGACAGTAGTAGAGAATCTCGCTTCGGATAAAGCGGAATGAGATCGTTTGAAATGCAATGATGTGAATCTTTATCATGCCATCGTCTGAAGAACAACTTTAGTGGCTGAAAAAATATCTGACATTATACTTTCATACATTTCTTTTACTAAACTCTACATCCAGAGAAAAATAATCTTTAATGAAGGGCAAATTTAGCCCTAATTTCACAATAATATTCAGTACAACACAATTTTTGTACAACGTACCCCTTGAACAAACATCGTAACATCATTTACATGGTACAACCGCACCGGTGGCGGCGGCTCCCCTCACAATAAACAATACTATGACGTAGCAAGGGTTATAATGACTAATTATTTACTTAAAACCTTTCTATAGGGATACATTTGCGTTTACATGTTGGGTAAAATGTTGCTCTGCTAAATGCAACAATCGTATTTCATAGAAGAAATTTGAATTAGACATTTTTAAATTGTTTCTTTTTGAGATTTTTTTATTCCCAAATTATTTTTTTTAAGGAAATGTTTGACTTTTTAACAATTATAATTGATTAAATCATGTGTGGAGAATCAGTTTAAATCTCGTAATTGTTTCTAAAAGTTAACGATCGACAGCTAGTGGCAGATAGACATATAGATCTTTTTTTAAATTCAACCTTTATTCAGTTTTGTAATTAATAAACTAAAGCGATATTATCATGACCATGTTTCGTTAGTACCTTAAACGCTAGTTTGCCACCTTATAGGTAGAATATCCGAAAGATAAGGTTTCGGCAAATGTATGAAAAAAGCAGCCAAACTTTCTAATTGTCAATAACATATAATTATCTACAGGTAGGGAAACCATCCGTAAGTTTTTGATACAAAAGTTGTAGTACAAATTTAAATCATCTCAGTTATAGTTGAGCGGCAAATAGAACGGAAAAGAGCCGAATCTACTTTTATCCACGTGAAAAGCGAGAGAATGAACAGATACGATTGTTTATCAATACACTGTACTGTTTGACTGATTGTCTTTCTTCCTCGCGTTGAAAATGTACCATTACCAAATACCATAGCATTTTCTATTGATACCACGAATGTAGAACATTTTTGTACAACCTTACATCGCGCGTAGTACTATGGTCAACGTTTCTATAATATTAGCATTTGTTTCATCCCGCATGCGTATATTTTGAGCATGTTTCGCCACTCCTATTTTATTACGTGTGCTAATACTTTGCTTGAGATTATCAATATCAAATAATTTTTATGGATTTTCCCCAAATTTTAACAGCTAATCTATATGAGTGTGCTCCATGCTCCATGCAAAGTATCCAATCGTCCTATTCTCGTGATGGTTATAACTTGTCTTGGATGCCATCAACGGACACATTAATATGTGTTTGCTGCTTAATGTCTACTCGAACAATGTCATACGCAATGATTATTATATTCATGAGAGTTGATTGTATAAAAACTACTTCGTAATGATATTACGCCCGGTGTGACAGCACCTCTATTCTTCACAAAGGGATGAATCTTGTAACTCGAGCATGTTTGGGTTAATATTTATTTAATATATACAAAGGGCAGATTACAAGCTCGTCTGTTGCCAATTTGTAAGATAATGATTTGTAACGCAGCATGGAGCTTAGAGCAAAGATTAAACATGTTTCTACTGAGGGTGGGAATAGTAAGGGCTGAGGGCTTGTATTGCGAGATTTTGTACTCACTTACTATTTGTTTTTAGGGGTAGAGAATCTAAGTCGTATTTGATTAAAATATTGTATTTCAAAGTTACAATGATGACATCATGAAACTCGTAGTACTATATACTGGTACACTTCGAGGTCTTTCGAGGATCTACATACCAAGTTAATTAGAGATCGTTGTATTAGGAGTATCGTTTTAAATGCTCTCATGCCTGTTTTACTTAAAGGTGAAGAGGAGAGAATTTGCTATAAACTGGACATGTAACCACACTCCGGGCTACTATTTTTATTAACCCACTAGCTGACCCGCGCAACTTCGCTTGCGTAACATAAGCGTTAAAAAATTTCCCCGTTTTTAATTTAACATTTTTCATTGGTACTCTGTTCCTATTGGTAGTAGCGTGATGATATATATATGATATATCATATGATGCCTATAACCTTCCTCGATAAATGGACTATCTAACACTGAAATAATTTTTCAAATCGGACCCGTAGTTCCTGAGATTAGCGCGTTCAAACAAACAAACAAACAAACAAACAAACAAACAAACAAACAATCAAACAAACAAACAAACTCTTCAGCTTTATAATATTAAGTATAGATAAGTGTCTCACTGCGGGGCAAAGATCTCCTTCTCATGGAAGAGGAATATTCTAATATAAATTAGATATCTCAATAGCACTTTCCCTGTACCGAAAAAGACGTACCTAATACCTTTTTAATCAGAAGGCACATTTATACTTATTAATATACCACAAACGTAGAAATAAAAGGTCTTCATTCAAACTAACTAATTAACTTGAATTTTGACACCAACTCAAAGACTCGATTGTATTGTGAGACAAATAACTTTTTTAAAATCCCGGCTACGACTCGACAACACCAATTAATACGATCGAGCACTACATATCATATGTCAAAGTGGTCACACTACACTTGACATTAGGACGTGTAATTTGACATAAAGCACGTGTACAGTGTACACTAGTCATAACAATGGCGGCTAATGTCGCACGATAACGTACAGTGTAGACTGTCAGAATTGACAATGTTGCTTTGTCGAGTGTGGCGCCAAGTGCGCCAGTGTTTGGTCAAATAGTGGTGAGAGATTTTTGTTTGGTGGTTAGGTGTTTTTTTGCGTCCAATATTTTTGAAGTTAAACCTATCTTTCGTGAGGACTAATATTTAAAAAAAAATGGAGATGTTAATGCAAAAATATAAATGATGAACTCAATTTTTGAACAGTATTTAGCCAGCGTAGCATAAGCCTACTTATAATCTTCACCAAAACGAGAATCTTTTAGACCCATATATGAAAATTGCACATAATATAAAAACTGTACTAAAGTTGAATAAACTCGATACACAATAAAGGAATAGATTCAACATAAACTATCTTCAAACAGATGCACTCAACTCAATTAAATTCAAACAAGCTAAAACTACAAAACGCACTTCCAAAATTAAATTCTATTCACTCACAACTATTTAAATTTTAATCGAGTGTTCCATAAATCCTAAATATTGTTACCCGGGGGATTTAAAGAGCGCATGTGTTGGGGCAGGGCTGTCCAGATTGCGTCCGATTCAATTTGCCAGCGTAATATATCAACAGTACACGCCAGATAAAATCATTTGTAAAGGCGTCACAAAACATTTACATGTTGTTCGCAATCTTAGGGGTGTCACTTGAGTTGTGCTTTTTTGTGTAGTTTGTTTTTGAAATACGACTCTTTTTTTGGGGTATTTTTATTGGCGTAGTGTACAGTTGTAATTGTGTATCTTTTTCTATAGATATATAGTATAGTGATAAAATGTTTGCTTGATTATTTATATTCTACAATATGAATTACTTTTTATTAATGACAACATAATATTTCGCTCCTGCAAACTACTCATGCGGAGAATTTATTTAAAGTAAACAGTTTTTTTACAACATTAATATTTATTTTTATAAGTCTAATCGTTTGTAAGTAAACTTACTTCGCTAAATCCATCAAATTATAGTTTAAAATGGGCTTAATGTGCTTTTAACATTACGTTTTTCTAATGTTTCGACAATTGACATAAGTGTTTCAAATTGTACTTGTACTACAATTGATATAATGTGTCGTGATATTTTTTTGTCATTACGACTCAATGCCTGACAAAAACTTTCTAAGTTTCATACAAATAGAAAACCCCTTAACTTCACGCACTATCCTGAGAATTTGTCAACTCAAATACTTTATTAGTACTTAAAAGTAACTTATTATTACTTAAAAGTCTGCCTAAGTCTGAAGAAATTTTCTTTATTTTAGAAACTGTTCAGCATTAACAAATTTCAGCTATTTAAAACGGAAATTATATACAAAGACATCTTTAAAAACTATCTATTTATCTTTAGTGTAATTAAAATTTATTGGCCGTAATGTTTGCGTACAGTAATAAGTGTACTAATTATGATTATTTATTAATAATTTAATTTTATTTTCGCGTTTGTCGGTCTTCAAACAATAGGTTGTAAAAATCAACAATTATCTTGTTTTAACCACAACTTACACTTTAAAAGTTTTTAAACTTGACTATTTTGTTGTTAAGTCCGAGTGTCAGAGTAATTAAAAAGGAACTTTTAAATATTGGTAATTAAAATATTTCCTCTTCTAACTATCTACTCATATTGTTATATAATTGAATATGCAAACATAATTTTCGATATTTAACTCAACAGATTGACTATCAAATATCAAAATAGAAACTTAATATTCCGGTCAGCCCTAATATAGCCTAAGGGCTATTGCACATCGCTTGGCTAATTTGGTGATGTTATACAAGTCGGTTCACTCTTTAGTCTGCCTATTACGATATTGGACTGTCTTAGTGATGTCCAACCTTCAAAACTATCGATAGTATAAATAAAATTAGAATTTAATTATAAAAAAATACTATGACCAAATTGCTGGATTGTTTATTTACGATTTCAGAGCCTTTATCTTAACTTATCTATTGCTTGATTTATTCATTGGCGGTCCACTAATAACATATTTGTTGTAAAACTTCGAATATTAGTAAAAAGCAAATCAAGTCATCACTCGTTGGTTTTCATCTTAGATAATAGCAACTACTAAAGGCGTATTTCAAACACAGATTGTAACGCGCAACCAACTTAACCAAATTTAAGAAACTTAGTCGATAAATCATCAAATCAAAATCTAACTAAAATATTCAAACATCGACATTGAAACTGACGCGTCACATCACGAGCTATATGAATATTTAATTTCACCCCTTTCTGTTTATTTATTGGTCGTATATTTCACGGGGCGGGGGTCGAATCTGCATGCGTTACCGCGGCACTGCTCGCTGTCCAAATTATGTGGGGTTGCTCTTCTGGTGCAATGAATACGTAGATAACACTGACGAGTACTACTCACTAGATGTGACAGTTGATTGAGAGGAGTTTTTACTGAGTTATGTGTGCGACGATATTATTTTTGCAAGCTGTTGTTTTGATTTTTTTTAAGTGTTTTGTCTACTGATTAAATATTATTTATAATTCTATTTCATTATTTATTGAAATTAAAAATGCCCTTACTTATATTGCATTTTATTTGTTTTTAAGTGCAATTTTATTGTTAAGTTTCACATAAAATTGAAGTCATTAGCAATTAATATTGATACAGTTTATTTTTATTCCTGTTCTGATACTAATTTTATGTTTGCCAATGATGAAGTAAACAACGGTGTGTGCTTGAAATTGTGTGTGTAATATTGTTTTGCTTTACATCTGTCTCATGTCGAGATGCAGATTAGGAGCCGCCTACTAAAACATCGATAAGCCGTATCTACGAATAAATTAATCGAACAATAGTTCCCGACAGATCGATACAGAACAGACAGTGTCACATCACTATTTTTATTGTAAACTCGATACACTATGTCGATTGTTATCGAGTCCTGTACAATATCGATAAACAGTAATTTGTTTGTTTGGGAAAATTTTGAACCATGAAATTTATGTTTGTATGAATTATTTATTAGTGTGCAAAATTTATGAACTATGCGTGCGTAAATATGCGTAAATGTTAATATCGTTTACCGTGTGACAATCGCCAGGTGTTTGAAATATGTATGTAACGAAATTTTACCGATTTAAACTAAAATTAAATTACAATCGAAGCATGATTTACAATTACTTCACCTGCTCTAAAATCTAAGTCAATATTAACAATATTAAGATAAAGATCATAAGTGCGGTCTAATGGATACCATAATATTATACCTATATTATAACTGCAAAGTCAAAAGTTGAAGCGAAAAAAGAGACGTACTAACTAAAAATTTTTTTGAATGATATAGGATTTTTAAATCATAGATAAACTTGAGTTTATAAAACAATCATAGTTCTAGATGAAACTATCAACTTTTAGCAACTTTAGTCAATATAAGTTCCCGCAACTTTGTCATATCTTAGCTTATTAAAACAGATAACTTACAGTCAAAAAACTTCTCGGGCAAGCCTCATTTCAGATCTATTTACTAAAGAAACTCAAACTAAACCGATCCAAAAATATTAGTCTACGAAAAGTTCCGTTCTACGTTTCTATTCTAACTTTTCATATAACTTGTGGTGTTTGCACGACTTGTTTGACTTCTAAAACCGAAATGAAACGGAACGTTTTCAATATGGCTCCTTTAATAAAGTATAACAATAAGTTTTAAAGTTAAATACGTAGTCGGATAAGATTTCCGATTGAACAATTTCATTTGGAGATAAAATGGCGATTTTTATTCGTTAGTTTATTATTTTTCTTGGTCGTCGCTTTTATTTTTTAGTTTTTAATCATATTAGTAACTTGCGACTGGGCGTGTCGACAAATACTTTAAGAAGATTATCGATATGTTTTAAATACAGTATTGTAAATAATGTTTACTGAAACTTATTAAATGAGTTTTAAGTAAAAAAATCGTAAAATAAAAGCAAAGAAATTGCATATTCTTAATTTCAATGTCATATTACATACATCAAACATAAATCTTTCAACCAAAGAACATGTCAGTTACTGCTGAATTCACGTAATTTTCACTCAGCCATTGCAGTAGCAAACATAACAATACCGGGACTTCTCATTGGTATATTTATAATCTGTGCCACACACGGAGCTAAACGGAAGCGAACGGAAATCAGTTTGAAAACATTGCTAGGAATATGGATTTCACAACTACAAGCCAATTATCTGATTTGAAATAGATGAATGGACTGCAAAGTGAAAAAATACTTAATTTATGACATCTTTCTGTAATAAGAGAAGAATTAAGCATCGATTGGTGGTTACAAAAAGTATTTAAATGTTATTGGAACTTACTTTGGTAAAGAAAAATTCTAAATGAAACGAGATATGTAACTTTGTGCTCTAGTAACTTTTGATAAACGCAAAAATATTGTATCGCACCTAGCTATAGAAGAGTGGGACCAAAATTCGCATCCTCTTTTGTTCACAAAACTAGACATTCGGTAGCCTGCCAAGAAAGATTCAGAGTGAACTGAATCCGTTTAATTCAGAAATTATTGAACATGTTAATTTATTTCATCCATTATCTTGTGTCTATTTTAAATGCAGCAACTAACGTCACCATTTTCTAATCTTAATAAACCATAATAGCAATTTTCTCTTGCCATTAAATATTTTATATCTTTATCTCGATCAAACTTGAGTAGGTATATCATTAGACAATAATTATGAATTCTGATTGCGTTTCTAAAATGTATAGTTTATGTGAAAAGCTAACGGAACTTTGTATCGAATTTCGTAAAAGCTTAATAAAACTGTTGTTATTATACTTTCTTACAACCAGTGTGGGTGGTGTTAAGGGCTGGGCACATACCTACGCGGAGATTTCGATCTCATTAATAAAATATAATTTACTGTGCTAGAGTCCGTTGATACAGCTTCTCATGGGCAATGTAGGATGTAAAGATTTTTATTTTTAGGAGATTACGATATCATGAGCTAGTAAGTATCGTTGCTGCTAGAATAAATAACAAAAAAAATGTGCTAAAAATATAAGACACCAGCTATGTTAATTATCTTTTGATCCCTAAATTTAACCTGATAAGTATTTATAGATGTTTAAGTAGATATGGCGTTTTAAAGACAAAGGAAAGACCGTTACCCAGCAATGGGACTAGTAGCAATGGAGCTAAAGAAGAAAATGTTCTGAAAAGTCTTGTTAAACTTATGAAACAATAAAATATTTACAAATTATAAGGAGTAAAGTGCCCGGACTCTCCTACTCGCATCTTATTTCACGGCTCTTGTGAATGTATAACAGTATTATTGATGACTAGCTGACCCGCGCAACTTCGCTTGCGTCACCTAAGAGAATGGGTCAAGATTTTCCCCGTTTTTGTAACATTTTTCGTTGCTACTCCGCTCCTAATGACCGTAGCGTGATGTTATATAGCCTATAGCCTTCCTCGATAAATGGGCTATCTGCCACTGAAAGATTTTTTCAAATCGGACCAGTAGTTCCTGAGATTAGCGCGTTCAAACAAACAAACAAACAAACAAACTCTTCAGCTTTATAATATTAATATAGTATAGATATCGTAATGCACTCATCAAAAAACTACATTAACTTGTAACATCGATGTTTTACATTATTATTAGTTTCTAATACACTTCTTTCGATATATTGGTAGCCATCTTAGAATTACAATGGCTTAAAGAAAACTAGTAGTAAAAGTTGATTTTATATTATTATGAATGTGACTGCAGTCGAGGTATCGGTTTAAGTTCATGCGACAGGAAAAGTGTGATTCGGTTTTTCTGTTCGACATTTCTTGGTAGCATGTCAAATATGTAGGTCCAAACAGCCGTGAGTCATTGTATTAAGAGATTTCTGACTCCATTTTCTGAAGACAGCGTTTTTTTAAGAATTTTTATTCACAGATTCTCTTTAGGGTATTCAGCACAATTAACGACAAACGACATAAAAATAAAATAATAACCTTTGGTAATAAAGTTAGCGGTATTATAATTCGATTTTTTCATTCACAGACTTATTAATCTAAATTATATCTCATTTTATTTACCGCTGCAGAAATAATGCAACAATGTATCAGTTTTATGATTGAAGCAACAATAAATTCCGACTAAATCATAGTTTAATCTTAGAATTCCTATGAACTAAAATTTCTAATGAATCAATGAGTACACAGAACATTCTACGTTAACACTACATACTGGCCGGTTCCCAGTCTCACGGCAAGTTCTTAGAATAGTTGTGAAGAAAAACTGACTTACACCCCACATGGTTTCATCTTGTTATGTTTTATCCTCATTCAGGGTTTTTTGATTTGCAACCGTCTGCTATTTTGCGAGTCCAAAGAATGGTACAAGACAGAATGAAGAAGAAGTAGAGCGCTCCTTTTTCCTTCTCAAAGATTTTGTAAAGACCTCAGTTTTTGCTCAACGCTTTATGATTAGGCTACAAAATTAGCTATTTAGTGATCAAAGAGAATTATAAATTTGGATTGTATTAGATCAGGACTAATAGATCACACGCTGTTCATGATTGTTACGCGGAATTGCGCACGATTTTTAAAATTCGTTTAAAATAATATGGCATTGGTTCAGTTTTGTTTGCATTAGGTGAAACTATAGTACATACATTAATGACAGAGATTAAATCACTCGAAATATTAAGTTATCACTTGGCCCATAAATTTAATCTAGTAACATAAGTCCGTTTTACTATAATTTCTTATTTGGTTATGACCAAAAGTTGTACAGTGATGACACCATACATGTTCTAACTACTGTTTTGTATCTTAAACCTTGTGCATAAGTACTAATAAGTAGTGAAAGGGCTTACTGCAAGCAATTCAAGAGTAGTGTATTTAGCATCACGATTTCACGACACTACCTATACAGCATACAGGTCATTACAGGTACAAAACAAACTATTTAAATACTTATATAATTAGTTTTGTAAAATAACTGACATACTGATATGGAATGATTTATCGATACTTTTGGAAGTCATAATTTAGAGCATTTGGGTTAGTTTTGCAAAACCACTATGCCTTAGTATATGCGTCTGCTGAAATGAAATATAATTAACGGCTTTCGGTTAGAGACTACTGTCCTAAGGGTCTTCAATTAAAACACACCATTTGTTTGTAAGGGTCGGCAGAAACCAAAAAACTTAATATCCCTACCGACTTCCTTTGCTTTCATCTTGTCACATATGACCACCGGTTATGAGGACTGCGCACCTGAAATATTTAAAGAACCTCTCCAATGTGCGTTCTAAGGCGTCGGCTTCAGCATTTCTAATTTTATAGGATTATTGTCTATTCTATAGCGCGTACAAATCAATTGAGTGTGTAAACTAACAGGAGTGAGGAATTCGATATTGTTGAAGTGTCCGCCGACAAGCGACCGCAACCGCGATGAGCCGCCAAGTTATTACATGACCACAACACACAATGTTTGTTCACTAAACTCCATTTTATAGAATTTAATCAGATTTCAAACCTCTTTCTTTTGTGTTTTTCTTTTAAAAGACAATTCCCGCACTAAGAATTGCTCTTGTGTCGCGGGGACTTTTACAAACATACAAATGACGGACACAAAGTACAACCAGACCCGGAACAACTATTTGTGGATCGCACAATTAATTCCGTATGGGAATCGAACCCGCAACTTCTCTACGCAAAGGTATCGGCGTGGCTTCCTTAACCACTGCGCCATGGAGGCAGGCTTCTTATAATGGAAGGAAGAAAATGAAATCCGTATTAAAAAGATAACTTAGTGTTACAATTTTTTTAAGGTTACGATACTTTGTTCATTGCCCAATGTTTCAACTAAATTAAATCTACTAGGAAAAATTGATTTGCCTGTATTTTGCATTAGATATTCAAATCGGCAATTTCTAAATGTTTAAGAATTATAGGGAGGTTTTACTTAACTGTGGCTCTATAGGTACTTACTAAGGCAACAAAGAAAATAATTTAAGAATGATTCAGATATCATTTATTTGAAGTGTCGAGTTAACTTTATAAGAATCTACCTGCTCACGTACCAACTAAAAGATATAAACATTCTTTAAATGAATCATGAACATATTTCACACGGTGTGGTATTTTAATTGTTCGGAAGCACTTTTTTACTTTTTCGACTGGTAATTAGTTTTAAAAGGTTAAATATAAAAAAAATATCCGAACAAGTACAAAATAATAAAATGTATCAACTTTTAAAATAAAAAAAGAGATAATCTCAATATTTTTTATTCATCTTACCAGTTTATTAACATAATTAGAATGCACAATAAATTGTAACCCACCTGACAGTCAATGAGTACGTAATTAGTATATTTATTTAGTAAAATACACAACCAGTTGGCAATCTTTATTCTGTCTTTTTAAAGACATCGACACAAAATTACTTTATAAATTACGATATACCATAAAATTAATTGACGAAAAAAGACAAGCCATTTTATTTATATTACCCAATTTAAATATGGAATGTACAAAACCTGCACATTACGTGAGGGCTTTTTTTTCGTAAAAGTGTAAAAGGTGGACCACCCCTGACTCTGGTAGCCGAGTAACTTACAACCGCCATTAATTTTAAATGATGTCAGTGGTTGTCAACAGTTGGGCCGATGTCTTTTTTGTTGATAATAATTTTATACGATTTATGTGTTTTGATTGTGTTCTTTGAATTGTATTTTTTTCGTTGATTCGTTATTAGTTTTTTATTGCTTGGCTTGCCCACTTAACCTGTTGTGTTTTTTGACCGATATAAATTTAATTTTTGATTATATTTCATAGCGTTTATTAGGAAATGATTCAGGTGTGTTTAGGTATAAAGTCTTATATTTGGTCCGGTTGCTAATTACAAGTTTTTTTCTCCTTCATCGCATCAGTCTTGTTATTTATTTTGTTCGTCAGAAGGACGGGTCAATGATTTGTTAATTACGTGTACAAAGAAGGAAATTAATTACCAAATAAAAGGTAGTTATCGCTTCAGTTCCATAAAAGGTGTAACAAACTGTACCGTGAATAATATCAGTTTGTTAAGGTAATCAAACGCTGATAACCATTTAGTTATGACCAATTATGAGAGTGCAAACAAGTTTAATCCGTAAAGATTTTGCGAGGTCTTCGGATAAATTTAAACAGCTGATTATAAAGCCTTAAGATCATTAACTTACAAAACATTTCGAGAAGCAACAACTTCTTCTATTAACTCTTGAAAGTCTAGACAATTGGCAAACTTATGGCTGTAGATTGTAAGAAAATTAATGTATGCGGGCTCTAACATAAAAGTGGAGATAGCATAGTTTACACTTATAAAAATATTTGTTCCTATCTATCTTAGCGTATGTAAATAGACATAATAGGTAAAATTAATAACGTAAAAACATAATTTTGAATAAAATATGCTACATTTTCTTATCATCAAAAAGAAAAACTTTCGTCCTAAGTATAGCCTTATAAGTTAAATAAATAATGTTAAAGAACTCAAACAAAACTCAATAATTGCAATGAATATTAATTTTAACAGCCACAACATTTTACTTCAGGCATTTATTCCTCAAAGCGTAAAAAGAAGCTCCAACGAAATAGTCACGAACACCCAAAATATTTATTGCCAATAAAAAACCTAAAAAGATGTCTCGAAACCCATTAACACTTTACAAAGTTGACTAATGTTTTCGACCCGTCTTTTAATGTCCAAGAATAAGTTCCCATCGTGTTATGTATCGTTTTTCAAGCTACCAAAGAAGTTATTAAAGTGATAACATCTCGGTCCACAATTTACCGTGTATCCCCTATAAGCAACCGCCTCTTGTGAATTTTAATACTTAATTTAGTTCCCTGCTTAGTTGCGTGGTGCAAATGTGAGATAAAGGCGAGGTTTCGCTTTTTGTCTTTGATTATTATTAGTTTTATGAAAAAGAAATAGTGTTTAGTGATGTTTTGTTTGGCGATGTCTTGCAAAAAGATCAGATGTGTAGTACTCATAACCGGCGGTCCTGCATGACAAGAAGTATGGATGTGAATGAGGCAGAGGTAGTTAGTAAGGACTGAGGATCCTACCAAGTGACATTCCCTGGTCTCTACCTACACTTATGGGAAAAAGGCGTTATTTTATGTATGTAGTGTTTAGTTTTTCTTTGGGTGGTCTGTTTTTCTCAACACTATAATACGATACTCTTGTGAGTGTGATGATGAGATGAGTGATAGAGCAGTAGTTTATTGTGTCTCACTGGTTATTACTGTGCTTTAGTGGGGTATTAATGTGATAATAATCTGATCTTCGTCGTCATTAGAACGTCCTACAGCACCCGAATAATACCAAAAAAAAACTCCTCTAACGGACCCTTTGAAGATATGATTTCGTCTAGCACCAATGCCTTAGTTCTGTTACTGTCATTTCTTTTTTAAAATATAGATTGTAGTATTCAGTATACATTGAAGTTTGTTGTTTTTCCGCAATAATAATTTAACCCCTGGTTTTTGAGGTATATTTAGCGGTATAGTTTATCTTTTCGATAGCGTTTAAACTCATAATAAAAAAAACGCTATTGAACAGACAAACTACCGCTAAATGTACCTCAGAAACCGGGCATAAAAGAGGTACATGAAACTGAACTGTGCAAAATTCTTATAACTTAAACCAAATCGATAAGTAGGTCTCATCGATTGCATCGAACAAATTAATTATCTACAAGAATATCTAGAGTGTAATTAGTAAGGGAATTAATATAATGAACTTTAAAACATGATAGCCGTTCATCAAGCGGTCCATGTTATAATTATACACCGTTGGGAGAAACCGGACTAGAGTTTTTTCGTTGCTATCTCTGAAGCCCCCTGTAGCGTTTATCTGCTTGAGTGAGTTGATATCGAACGAGTTCATTCTAGTTTTTACCGATAGATCGACTGCTAACTAAAAGATTTGTGTGGTATCATTTTTAGGATTACGTACCCAAATGGTAAAATGGGACCCTGTTACTAAGACTTCGCTGTCTGACTATGACCAGGCCGAATCTCATGAACCGAGATTGTTGGACAGTTGAAATTTGTTGACTGAGGACTGATGAATGACAGATGATGTATTTCTGTTGCTATATTATCAAATACTAAAGAACAGACTAAAACAAACAAACTAATAAAAATATTTAAGCGGCTTCCATGCAACAAACTTGCTATTTTTGCTGTTCTGTAATGGTACAAAACAATTCGTGAGCGAGTTGAACTCGCACTTGGCCGGTTTTTTTGTATCTATGATTGAAAAGTAGACCGTATAGATTTCATTTGAGACTAATCAAGACTTCATTCATTTAGCTCTTGTAACCCCGGTTTCTGAGTACATTTAGCAGTAGTTTATTTAGTAAATAGCGTTTAAACTGATATAAAAAAACGGGCGGGCGGTAGTCTGCTCCACTACACTTGATAACATCAACTTCAGTTACCTATTTCAAGAAATTCGAATTATGTTGCCAATAGTTATTTAGCTCCCGATGTACAAGTATGTTGCCCCTTGGTCTCTTCAGATTTTATAGCTCACAACATTAACTTCGATTACTTTTGAGACGGACATAGTAAATGTCCGGTTTCTGGAAAAGTTGTTGGCAGTGTTGTTTACAGATTCTAGGAACTAGGAACGCTTTTAGTTACCTATGTGATAATCGTAATGTCATTGGCGTTAGCTATTTGTGATCTATCCATTCTTAAATTTATGTCCTGGCAAATATTTCGTGTAAGTACATGAATTTTTGTTTGCTGAATTAGATACTGATATTAATCTGTTTTTAGATAGACATTAAAAATAATGTTTCTTCTTAGAAGACAACTTTTGCGCTAAAAATTGCTCTTGTGTCGCTAGAACTTTGACTGACATACAAACAAAGGCCACAAAGTGAACCAGACCCGAAGCAAATGTTTTTGTATCACACATTATTTGTTCCGTGTTGGAATCGAACCTAAGACCTCCCGACGCACCGGTATTGACATGGCGACCACCTTAACCATTGCGCCGGGGAAGCTAGCTATAAATCATTAGTAAAGAAAGCACAGAAACGTTTTTACAATCCTTAATTAGTAACAAACAATACAACATAAGAGAAAATAATATAGACAATTAATTTTAGTATGAAGATTTATAACACAAGTCTAACTTTAAAATAGTCGAAGCACCTACAACTTTTTACTTATATGGTTTACAGGATAGCTTACATTCTACCAGTATGTAGAAGCTTAAAGCAAAAACGATAATTACTTTAGACGGAGCAGTATTAGGAACATTACACTTGAGTTGAATGTTTCTCATCAATGCAACTTAGGTTAGAGAGAGGTTTAGAACCAAGTGACCGCGGTGAGAACTAACAGCGGATAGCAGGCTTCACCAAATTTAGATTTTCTGCAAAATATAGACTATACAGCAGTGCGATTTTATACAGTCGGAACATGTAATTAAAAAATATATATAATAAAATGTATTTAAAAAAATGTTTCTATGGTACGCACTAGAGGAGCTGATCAGATTTTCATACAAAATAATTGGACAGCTAACCTGTTGTCGGTAGTCGATAGAGAGATTAAATCACGGTACAGTAACGCAGTCTGTAGTAAACTGTCAGTTCAGTGTTTAAGTGATCGTGACGTGTACCTTTTTTACAGTTTGAGAAGAAAGCTTGTATAAAGCCTTTACTGAATTGTTGTAATAAATTGCGCGTCTGACACAGTTCATATTGATTAAGAGTCTGAACAAATTATTGAACGATATAAATCTGTCACCTGCAGATCTTAGGTGCGGGCGAATTGTCAAATTGTTTTCAACTAGTTATCTTTAAACTTAAACAATTACCGCTGTTCATTTCACAAAAATAATATTTACAGTATGATGTCCGTTTCGGGTGTCATCAAGGACATACTCTTGGTCCTATTCTGTGAATAAATTCAACTAGTGCAATAAGCCCCGCTAATCGCTCTACTCGTTCTGAAGTAGTGGCCTTAAACTTGCATATTTCAGTTTACATTCTTCGGTGTTCATGAATATTAATTTGTTTGGATACTTTGAGATTCTTTCTTCTAGTCATTTAGATTCCTTTTACGATTTCTAATTTCATTAAGGATTTTAAAGTATTTTTAGTCTTAATTAAGAATGTTCATATTGTTCATGGTGAAAAAATGTGTGAAATTCGTGAATCCGTTTACGCATTTTGATCGAACATTTTAAGGCTTTTGAGGCTGATCATATTATTTATATCTGGCCTACTACGGGCCAGTCTCACTTCTTGAATAAGTATCAGATAAAATACCGGCTAGATAATATAATAACAAAATCTGATTGCTCAGTAATAAGTGAAACCGTACCTAAGTATTGTAAAGTTCAACTCAACAAGCAAATTAACGACCAATATTCTGCATCTGCAATTTTGTATCCTTAATAATTAAGGATCAGTAAAATTATTTTACTGAGCATAAAGTTCCGTCATCAAGATCATAAAAATTGTCAGGTCTTTAAATCCAGGTGGTCTTTACATTGTTTTTTAGGGTCCCGTACCCAAAGGTTAAAAACGGAACCATATTACTAAGCCTCCGCTGTTTGTACATCCGTCTGTCGGTCTGTCACCAGACTGAATCTCGTAAATCTTAATAAATGAGATATTAAGCTGAATTTTTGACAATTTGTAAAATGTATTTCCCTTGCCGTTACAACAAAACATAAAAATATATTAAGAGGGGTCACCGTCCTAAGCGTGTTTTCTTCGTATTTTTTGGTACGGAATCCTTCGTACGCGAGTCTGACTCGCACTTAACTGGTTTATAAGTTCTTGAATTTAATACTAGGTTCACTGGACAACCGATGTAATTGTTATTTAAACATCGCTGTTCCCTTCTCGGAGTTCATGCACACATTTTTAGTTATTTTTTAATCACTCCAGTTAATTTTATGCCAGTCGCCTTACGGTATACCAACTATCTGATTACTTAGGAAACATAATTATAGACTGTTCGGTTTTACGGTTTTTTAATTAAGTATGGTTAATTTATTTTTGCTGTTGAAAATTATATTGCTAATAGTATGACATAAAATTAGTAAATAGTATATAAACAGAATTTATGTGTAGCTGTAAGTTTGTACAGGTGATACTAAGTTTGTGAGTTTCCCTATGAAATATTTCTTGCTTCTACATAGTTTTCTTTGGTACTTACACTTCTATTTTACAGCAATGTTGCATATTGTACGCTAACAAAATTTCAAACAAAATCGTTTGATATACCTATATATAATATAAATAAATATATTTAACCCATTATTGTCCCACTGCTGGGCAAGGGTCTCCTACCGTAATGAGGGAGGGGTTAGGCCTTGAGTCCACCACGCTGGCCAAGTGCGGGTTGGGGACTTTAATCGTTGATAAAACGTTTAGATATCAGAAAATATAATCGGAATATTTCTGTAGTTCCTTCATCGACATCATTGCGGTCTAGTACATTTGTTTAAACCGTTATATTCAGCAAATATGTGCATTAAGCTTTAACAGGCCTTAAGTGACTCGTCTTGATATACTTAAACTATGGCTTTACGACAACAACTTGTTTTCTAAAGACCCCTTAAGACTTGCCGTCCTTTCGTTGCGATTTTTTTCTCTTCAGCTACTGAGCGGGTCGAAATAAGTTACATTGTTGCCTAAGCCGTAGGTGGGCAATCAGATAATCATTTTAATTGGTAATTATGTCCATGTGTTCTGTGATTAGTGTTAAATGTGTTTTTCTTCGTGTGAGGTTTTGTTCGTCGGGTTTTTATTGCTTTTGTACTTAATGATCTGGTTTTTATATCTAGACAGGATATAAAAATGCTGCTATTGACTCAATATTCAATAGTTCGTGATATATGCTTTTATTAATAACTAACTCGTCAATAATGTTTGTTTAAATCGAAGGTATTCTATGGTAAAGTATTCTAATAAATCTTAGTACAAAAGTAAAATCAGTAGTATTGAGTTATTTTATTTACATACTCGTCGTTGTAACAAAATTACACTTTTCATATCTTCAACAAATCTCAGTTCGGTAGATAATCTATATTAAAACTTTCCTGAACTCAAAAAAATTTTGCTCTATTTCTTCAACTATGACATGGCCGTTTCAAGTAGGCGACAGTCACTATTAAAATTTGCTATGGTTTAAATGAAATAAAAATGTTCTATTCGTGCGTATCAAAGCTTGAAGTCGCGGTGAAACCGGATAGTGTAAATTCTCTCTTAATTATTAACGTGAACAAGATAATAGGCAGAAAAAAGAGATTAAACGCAATTAATTATTGCATTGCAAATATGTTTGAAAACTAAGTGCTCACGAAGGTATGCACTTTAATGTAGTGGGCGAGGGTGTGGTTTTATTATGTTTGTAAAACTTGTAAGTTATTGAAGAAGTAAAAAAATAATGCAAAATAGTACAATTTTGCATTATTTTTTACTCTAGCTAGAGATTAGGTTCTTTGAATTTCTATATGTTTAGTACATGCCATTTGTCTGACTAAATATCATAATTGTCTTCAATATGTTTTCGTGAGAAACGCTGTGACTTATGAGACGTTCATTTAAATCTTTCAAAGTTCTTAATTGACAAAAAGAATATTGTTCTCCATAAATAATTTCGATAAAATTATTACATGACCGCTAATATAACAGTAAACCAAACATGAACAGTATTTAGTAAAATTACCGTGTCATTAAAGCAAAATATCGAATTAAACAAATTTAAAATTCTTAGCTATTTTCGATTAGATTCTGATGGCTTCCATTAAGTTCTTATGCCTATTGAAGATGTAACCGGCTTCTGCAAAGAAATTCTCTGTGATTATAGTTCAGCGCGGGTTTATAGATTGAGCGATTAAATACGGTTATCATTAAATGAGATTCTGTTAGATTACCTAGAGATAGGCACATTGAATGCAATTAGCCTCTACCAAAGAGTAGCATTTATACAGAACGGTATATTAGCAACGCATCATTTGTTTATCTACATATACTTATATAATATTGAGGCATAGCCAGTTGCATTCACAAATACGTAAGTGTTTTGTGGTCCGGTCTTACTTTAGATGGGTGACCGCTAAGTGGTATTTGAACTGTGTGTCACTGGACACGTTAAATATCCGCCCCGGTTGTTGTCCAAAAATATAACATTCGTTAAGCCGTATCAAAGACCTTTCGATCGACTTTATCTACTTTGACGTTACTAACCATACGATAAAAGAAAAAAAAAAAAGTAGTTTACCTAAACACAATTTCAACCGACTACCTAATCCCTGGTTTCCGAGATATATTTAGCGGTAGCTTATCTATTCAATAATATATAAGCTACCGCTAAATAATTTAAGCTCATATAATACAGTGGTAACACATTAACTACCGCTAAATGTACCTCAGAAACCGAGCATATGAGAGTTACTTTGCAAACCATTATTTCGCCAACTTTGCAAGTTTATATAGTAAATATATTCCTATTCAAGTAATAAGCCGTTTATAAAGAAATACCAATAAAATACACGAGTTGTACCTCGCGTATACTGCGACCACACACTTGCTACGATTATCATGCAAAATTATATGCTTCTACGTTAATTATCATTTAAATTATACCTTTAGGGATATTAATAAGTGCCCTTTGGAGTACCGATGCTATCTGCGACTGGTCGGGAGCTAAGGATCTTAATAAAAATTGTATAAGTTTTAAGACCATGTTTTTATAAGCTATGTAGTAAAATATGCAAGTTGCATTTCAATATTTATGTAAATAAAGATTGTTTTTAAGTTTAGAGCTTATAAAGTACGTAATACGCAGATCAATTCAACCTGGTTAGTGTTTGCCAGACTTATATTTTTTGTGGATTACTGAAATTATTTACATTTACATCGATCGCTATCATACATAATACACAATAAATTAAATTAGATTAGGTTTTTAATTGTGCTGTCAGTATATCAGTGGTACTACTAGTAAACCTAGTGATGTACTTACCTACTGATATACTCGTACTGTAAGGCTATATTAAGCTAAAAGCTATATTTGTTATGACGTTACGCACGCATCTGCCTTAAAAAGAAAGCTAAATTGTTATGTAGTGTCTTCAAGATTAATAAGTAATAATAACACTAATTCATACCTCAAGATTTTGCTTGGGACTTTTTGTATAAATCACCGAATGGCTAACAAGAATCTTATTACAAAGCTGCTTACTATTTCGTAATAGCATTTCAAATACCATACAAATAGTTGGTAAATATTTAGTACTAAGTACAAGTAGGAACGTTCAAATCGCGACAATAGTGTATAAATTCTGTCGGCACAAAGAAACAGTTATTGAAGCGCGTGTAGACTCAAGTGTTGTTAGAAAACAGGGCTGCCACTTGACTGTTTCAAACATTTGATTGCCTGTTTGGGCGGTAGTGTATATGACTATTGACCACGGGGCAACGGATTCGACTAAAACTTTTGGGAAAACTGCTATTGATCTTTTCTAATTTGTATTACAAAATTCTACTAGATGACCCGTGCCCCGCTTGCGTGTAAGTCTTCCCAGCGTGCGAAGAGATATTCTTAAAGTAATATATCTATGGAGGCATATTATTTTTATAATATCTACCAAAGTGGCGGGCATTTGCATGGGCAAATGCCCACCAATTATTAACCAACCAACCTATTACATGGGACTAACAATATAAACGGCGGAACGCGGGTGTATTTTGTAAACCTCTGTCGACACATTCGGGTATAACAAGTGAAATGTTACGTATGTTTTTTAGCCTTATACCGTGGCCCACTTAGTTAGGTAAAAGCTTCTTCAAGTCCCGTTTTAATTTGTAATCTTATCTGCTCATATTTATCTCGAAGTAATTCCTTCTAATACAACAAATGAAACCTCATTTACTGTTATTGGTTCAATATATTGATAATTGCAGGTTGCAGACATAGCGTCAGCAATTATAAAGATTCTGCGGATGTGGACAATAAGGGCGGGGGAGATTTAGAACTAAAATCAGTCTTGCCTAAGATAATTACATAAATTTATGAGCACAATTAAGGATAATTTTATTACAAAAGTAAATGCACTATTTGTATAACTATATGATATGTGAACTACTCTTAAGTTATCAAATACAAGTACGCACTTCGTCTCCGATATGTACCTTTGCGAGACTGTTGATCACGATTGCCTGATATTTATTGCAAGCTCAGGCTAAGATTGACTTAGTTGTCGGTTTAGTATTTCTCAATAGTAGCTTCCAATTTTCAGGGCTACCTTAATTATAGTTAAAAATTACAATAAGATTTTCATAATATGTTGCGACTGACAAAATTACTTTTTAAAATTTAATTTCAATTATGGTACAATTATGAGATCAATATTTATAAATTATTAATATTAAAGAAAATATTTACAATTACATTTTAAATTAACAACAATAAACTTACTATATATACAAATAGATAAAAAATAAATAAAAGAAACAAGTATTAAAATAGAAAAAAGAAAAAAAAAAACATGGGAAGCGCACTACGCGTCGTAGTACTCTTCCACATCGCTGTCAATCGGGAACGTTCCCAGAATGCTGGCAGCATTGCCACGTTGTATGGCAATGCTCAATCTTTGTCCCAAGAAAATGCCAGCATTCTGGTCACGGGAACTGTCGACCAGGCATTTGGTAATGTCCTTAAAGAGTAAGTGGGCGCTAGGGCCCCATGGTCCCAGCGTCTCGACCCCAAACGGCTCAAAGACATAGTCGCCAACAAGACTACTGTATTTGCGCCGCTTGAGATCTTCGGCAGCCGCAGCAGCAGCTCCAGCAGCACCGGCCGTCCTTAGAAGATGAGACGGCGCAAGGGTGTCGACGCAAGTTGCATCCCACACCAAAGGCCGACCCATCCTCCAAGGCATCAACGACATACCGTCCGGCCTCTTCCCGTCGTCGCGCGCCAGCCCATTAGGTTCTAAGATGGCTGGCATTCCAGCGGCGGCAAGAGACCGGCGAATGATGTCGTTGAGGTGTGCGTGTCGGGGTATACGGCCAGAGCTCCTACCGCAGGAAAGACCATGGTGCCCTAGACGGTCGACAGCTTCCCCGCAGTGACAACGATGCGGAGAAACACTCGGAGCACCTAAACGCAGGCAAGTGGCGATGCGAAAAGTGGCATCGTCCAACTTCGTGCCTACGTTGGACGATGGGAGTGCCTGAAGCCAAAGCCCCGATTCCCACTCTCCCACAGCCAACAGGCGAGCACGCTCGGCGGGATTGGATGAAGTATTGATAAGGTTTTTCCTAACCAACCCGCAGAGCGGCGCGTCCCACTGTCTCTGGGAGGACAGGTTTCGGGGTAAATCAGTAGACGGAGCGGTCATCTTCCAAACGTTCACAGCGTCGGTCTTGCACGACACTTCAAAGTCAACCAGTGTAGGAATTAGAATTTTCCTGGTTAACTCTTCCGTGTCGTGGACCGAAGACAAGAACGCAGGTAGACTAATATCGGAAATTTTGCGGACGCCGAGGCCACCCAAGCGGATGGGTAGAGAGGCTTGACTACATGCTCGGTCGTCCAGGGCCACATTTAAAATTTTGCACAACATGTTTTTAATGACATTATCAATTTTAATAAGGGGTGATAGGTTCTGCCAAAAAGGTGAGGATCTGAGGGCATGGGTAAATTTAGGAACAAACAGACAATACCGAATGATAGTAAAAGCCGACTGTAAGTTAATTTTGAGAAGGCGATCCGAAACTTCATTAAAATTTTGAGTTTTTTCATCTAAAAAAGGTACGAAACCTTCTTCCAGGATGGGAGACCCAAGGAGGCGAAGAGAACTGTTCCCAACAATTTTTAAATTTGGTGTCAAAGAGTTAAATTTAGATAATGCCAAAGATTTATTTATGTTCTGATTAATAACGTATAATTCGCATTTGTTAGAATTTAGATCCAGACCGATTGAACTGAATTTGTCTTTTAGAAAAGCCAAATCTTTTAAAACAGTGTCTACATCGCCACCCAAGGTCCCATCATCCAAATACCAAACATTAAATTTGGAATTTATTTGCCGAATAATAGGGTGAATAGAAAGACTGAAGATGACCGGTCCGAGAGGGTCACCTTGTTGACAACCAACAGAAGATGCCAAAAGATTATCTTTATATAATAATTTTGAGGGATGTCTATAACATTGCCAAACGAATTTATAAATTTTGGGGGTTTCAGATTTTACTTGGGTCAGCAAGGTGTCCCTATTAACTGAATTAAAAGCATTTTTGAGGTCAACCTTTAGGATGACCTCTCCTTCACTGCTACGAAGGTACGTCCTCAGGGCATGTATAGCAGCCTCACAACCCCCTCTTGAACCGAAACCGAGTTGAAGGGGTTGGAATTTTGATGCCAAATCGTCTTTGTAAAATTTACAACAAATTTTGGCTGCCATACGCCTATAGGTACACCCCACGGCAACGGGGCGAATGCCACCATCTGACTTCCTCAGAGCGCACAAATTGGCCCCGTACAGAACATCAATGATGGCATCGCATACGCTGCCGGAGAGCATCAGGTTGATTAAAGCCGTGAGCTCATTCAGAAGCGCAACGCCGGCCTCCCCGGCGCCCGGGCACACCAGATCCTTTAGGTGTTGTGGTGTCAGGCCGTCGAGGCCGCCGGCGGACCCCTTCCGGAAAGAGCACACGGCAGCGAGGACGTCCTTAGCCGTTACCACGATATGCTCCCAGTCAGGATCAGGAGGGTCTGGGAAAGAGAGGTCATCCGGGGCTGTAGGGTGCTTGCTCTGCAGAGCTGCGAATGTCTCTGGAGAGCAAGGCGCCACTACATCCGTACTAAAGAGCAATCTCGAAGCACCCGCAATATCACCCTCCCCTAATTTGGACTCTACATAATGAAAGACCGAATGATTATTGGTTTTATTAAATTTTGTGTCAAAAAAGTGGCTGGTTTGTCGGCAATTTTCTTTAATTTTGGCTGTCAAACTATTAGGAGTGTTTTGGTCTTTCTTAACATGTAGAGTCCTAAACGGGAAGGTTAATAACTGCTCCCAGGCGGTTAGTGAGTTCTCTCGGACTACAAGGCCTATACAGCGCGCCAAACTTTGGGCCACGACAGGCCTCGCACCCCGAGGAACTCGCTTTAAAACCGGCACCGAATGTTTTAATTTTGATAGTTTCTGCCATAAGGGAATTTGAGAAGAGTCTGTATTGTTAAGAGATTGGGGGCCCGAAAGTACATCTTGGTTTTTGTGAACTTTGCCAAAATGTACTCTCAAACCCCTCTCACCTTTGAAAAACCGGGCCTGGGAACAGTGGGGGCAACGCACTAGATCACTCCGCGACGGAGTAGGTTGACCGGTACTTACTTTCGCACCACCACCAGGACCGCACGTCCCTTGCATATATATATATTACACTAAAAAACACAAAGATATTTCACTTAAAACTAAACATAAAAGTCAAAATAATCCGTCAAAAAGAAGCGCTGACAGGTGTGGCCGGGGGGCGCCACGGCGCTTGCCGTTGCCTAGGGCGCCGACGGCGGCGTCCTGTCATCGGGATCGATGTATATATTCTTGGTTTTGTTTTGATAATATCTTGTAGTTTACAATAAAAATGTATCAAATCGTAAACAACACGTCCACCTTTATTATTATTCACTATGATTTGTACAGAACACAACAACACACGACATAATTTAAGCCGACAAATCATTTGACATTGGTTGCAATGACGCTATTTTCTCGTATAAATAATATATTATTATTATAAATTTTGTATCGTACTTGTGTATTTAATATATGAGAATCAAACCATATTGGTTTTTAGACTATAATTAGATTTTTATATTTAGATTTTTTCTTTTAGGTTTCGCACTTTGAAATTTCTTTCATTATCATTATTATTATTATTTTCTTTTTATATTCTTTCATTCTTTTGTTAAGTATTACCTATGCGAAGTTACAACAAAAAAAAAATAGAATTTAAGTAGTTTAAAAACGGACGTTTGTTCGTGTTGGTAGCCCTATACATAAGAATAGTGCATTTGAGCGTCGCGCGGTGGCGGGCGTCGGCGGGCGGCGGGTTATCGCGCGTCAACACTCTCGCGTTCGCGTCTCCCGCGATGCGAACCAATGTTAATTGCGAATTTACACTTTTCACTAACATTTCAATAGCTAGTCAGATCAAATTTAATTTAAATCTAAATTGGTTATTGGTTTTCTAAACCAATGGTTTCCGAATGTTATTAGATTTTGGATTGAAAAGGATTTGAAGGAAAAACCTTCGTTGATAACGTTGTTTATAATATTAGATATTAGTTCCCTATATTATTATTTTAAAAAAAACCTAAAAATGCGTGCTACTAAATTTTAATAACTCAAGTTTATAAATAAAACACATTGGCCTAGATTTTTAAACCCCACAAAATCCACTGACTTACTTCCCAACTCTATAGTTTCTTAACTCTCAATCAAATTACAGAAACACGAACAAACACTAATCCTTAATTTACTGACTTCGAAACAATTTTAAAGACTTCCACAGATTTATAAATGGATAGATAAGACGTCGAGTTGGCTGGCAATAATCTCGTTAATGCGGTTTATATTTAACCTATAATTAAAAGCAACTGGCGGGATTCGATATCGCCGTCTTTTGTCTTGTTCGATGTTATTCCATCCAGGGTTTAATTTTGTGTCGATGAAAGACTATGTATAGAAGTGTAATGTCCCATTTGCGGATAAAGTTTGTTTTGATTTTATACAAATCATCTCGCAATAATCAGCCTTCAAGTGCTAACGATGATAATAATTTCGGTCTAGGGTATTGGAGTAATTTAGTACTAATTAAATTATAAGTTGATTGCATTTTTTTTGCCTTTGAATATCGATAGGTTGGTGGTAGTCATACAGACAGCATTTGTCAAGGGTGTAGTAGACAGTGGCTTTGGGGGTAAAATCTCAAAAATAGTACTATCCCTTGCATCACATAGTTGGTTAAAAAAATATGCAGTTTTAATTTGCATTGTCATATTCACGTATTGTTCAGTAAGTTTCTTTAGTTCAATTTGTTACTGACTTCAAAATCAAGGTTTCTCAGTGAACCAAGGTACCGATTACAGTAAATCTAAAGGACCCGAATCCGGTCCTTAATCATTCAGGTAAAAGAATCAAGTAGTAATTATAATGTATGTGTGAATATGTGGCCACGCCCACTGTGCGACAGGGATGCAGTATACATACACCATACAAAAGAAAGAGAAGGAATATTTTCTCATACAACGTTGTTCACATTATGAGGGTTCTTTTGTTGTTGAGTGTATTGTTTCGTTGTTTTTTTATTTTATTGCAGGAATAGGGTGATGTATAGGGAATTATTATTTAATTAGTTGATTTCATAGGATGTATTCATAATGACTTTGTTTGGGACAGCGCCAGGTTAAGAAGTAGTTGTTTAGAGTACTTGCATATCTGTAAAATCAGGAAAGTAAGTTTGTTAGTAAGAGTAAAATTCTTAAGCATTATGAATCTTATTATATCAGTTATCTGGATGTTTTTTACCGTTTCCTAGAAAAAAATTTGGTCGATGCTCATAAGTTCCTGTATGAGGCAAAATCTCTAGGAAAAGGTAGGTTCCTCAATATGAGCCCTTACCTAAAATTAATTTTAATGCAGAGACCTGACTAATGTAAAGGGTTTAAATATAATCGATTAACTGTACTTATTTATTATTTACTATCATAATCGATGTTCAGCTTTATGATTAAACTGTTTAAGTATAATAAATCCATGTACTTGAACACATTTAGTTTTCACTCTCAACTTCCTCCAGTAGTTTATAAGTGGAGACGTAAATAATGTGTTGATACCGGTCGCGGTTATTTAAGATTTCCCTTACGTTAGAGTGTGAATTGACGAGAAATTGTGCGGAATACAAATTGTCTATCATTGAACACGAATTAGAAAAGCCGAGGTCGAGCTTTACTGCGGGCGGAGCAATATAATGCACCTAATTTGAAAACTTTATAACGGTTTCAGCCAAAACTATGACTTGTAGGTAGTTACATAGATGTTAACTGAATAATAAAAGAGTTTTCGAACATGCAATAATTTTGTATTTGCAAGTTATATGTGTGTTATAGAAATAGTTTTCTTGCACCATCAAATACGGTAAATTCTTACAACTATTGATGTAGCTACATAGAGTAACCAGCAATAAAAAGAGTTTCAGGAACCTTGAATGAAATAAAGTTATAGAGGAACAATAAACACTTTTATTCATTCTTAAATAGGTATTTTATTTCGAACTAGCTGACCCGCGCAACTTCACTTGCGTCACATAAGAGAGAATGGGTCAAATTTTTCCCCGTTATTGTAACATTTTTTACTGCTGCTCTGCTCCTATTGGTCGTAGCGTGATGATATATAGCCTATAGCCTTCCTCGATAAATGGGCTATCTAACACTGAAAGAATTTTTCAAATCGGACCAGTAGTTCCTGAGATTAGCGCGTTCAATCAAACAAAGAAACAAAGAAACAAACAAACAAACAAACTCCTCAGCTTTATAATATTAGTATAGATAGATATCCTTTATTGTACTTTAATCTACTCACGCGTCTACATCTAAACCACACATTTTTTCTAACCAATTTTGGATCATTTTGTCTGAATAAATGCTTTCGTGCGTTCATCGCTCTGCTTGTGGCATAAACTGCACGCACATTAGCTAAACATCGAGAACTTGCTTGTAAATCAGAATTTTCTACTTACACTTATTTCCACCGTATAATATCAAAGTTTATTGCTCCGAGTTTTCTAGGGTTTAACTAATGAATTAACATTAATTAATACAGAAAGTTAAGATTAATGACGTAAATAAAGGAATAAATTAGATTCCGTAATTTTACATAATATAACTAGCGATCTATCCTGACTTCTTTACCGGGCTCAACATTAATAAATTTTACACTAAAAACCTTTTTCGGGTATCTCTCTACCCACCGATGAAAACCAAATAAAATCTCCCTCATCTCCCTTCGTTGCAGATATACAGATAGTCCCACGAGGGTACTTTGTTTCATAATAATATTCGGTGATATGTTCATTAAAGTCTTTTCAGATTCAAGGAGTATGTATTCCTAATGTAGGAGTTTTCTAAAAGAATCTAAAGAATGTCTATGAATAGTCCCAAATTTTCTTTCGGTTTTATTTTGTTCTTAGGGACTTAAGTCTTACATTCAAATGTAAGAAAATGAAGCCAACTGCAGTAGGACTTCAAGAAGTTATTCACAAGATTCTATTCATTGGTGGTTTCTTAAAACTGTAATTAGAGCTCTTTTTAAGGTTTTGAAAATCTGCTCTACTTAGCAAATTCTGTGATTCACAGATTTAGAAGTAGCCAGCTGCATAGGTAGTTCTTCTTTACATTAATCTTTAAAAAGAGTTTTTTTTAAAAAGCTTTCTTTACAATGTAATTTCAAAAACTTTAACATAGAGATAGATAAGTATTGGTTTACGTGACGATTATGACACGTTTTAAACTATTTTGTTTCATAAGATACCCTGTCCAGAACTTTCTGTGAGCCCTTCAACTTTGGTCCTTCTCACAAAACTCAACGACAAACAAGCACTGAATGACAGTTCCACACATAAACACACATACAAACGACTCAATTAACTCATTCAAGTATCAACTTCCTTTAATAAAAATCTCATAAAAACATATTCACAATAACGGAGATTTCTATTCGTATACATTGCGTACTTCACAAATCTTCAATAACTTAAGTATACAGTTTTGTCTACGAAAAGGGTTCTTTTGTAATTGTTTATTATACAATGCCCTTTATACAGTTGAAAGGAGTTGAATGTTATTTCAATAAGGATTAGTGGATCGGTAACACAATGAACGGATTGTTAGACAACTTTACAAATTTGGAGTTTACGAAGTTTTTTGTTAAAATCGCTTCCGGCAAATTTGTATTGCGCATGATTGAGTGGGAAGGCATTAAATGTCAAGAATTGTGTATAATAAAGTATTTTTACTTTTCTTGTTTATTTTTACAGGAAGCTTTTATAATAGAGTGTTTCTTCTTATCCAAGAATTCTGCAGTGTTACCAAAAATAATAAAAAATAAACAGAACGGGGTTGTCGGAATGTGGGTGCATAGTAGTTTTGCATCTTTAGCTAGAGAGAACAGAAATCAAATAGCTCGCGACTACTGCTACTACTGTAGGTTCACAAGTATAATTAAAAACCCTCAAGTTTACCTATATTATTGTCACTTTAATGCCGGACTTTTTTCCAAAGAAATGGTCTAATGAACAGCACGTGTCCTGGGAATAAAACTGCCCAATGTTATCAAGTAACAGTGCTTGTTATCAACTCCTGTGTTAATTTTTCTCAAGACACAATGACAGTTCTATTCAATAACATTCATTGAGGCATTAAACTACGAGTTTATCGTAGTCATAATATCGAATGACAATAACTGTGTATGTGATTCGTTTATGATGACTATTGTTCAGTGCCCAGATGTCTGGCCCAGTAACTGTGACTTATCTTAGTTTAAGACGGCTTTTGAACGGGTTGTAGGATTAGTTACAGTCATATTTTGGCGCCACATTAACGAGTATGTATTATACATAAAACATTTGAGCGAAGAAGTTAAGTATTGAACCTTAAAATGTTTTGATACTTGTTTTTCAAAAGTTATATCTATATTAATATTATTAAGCTGAAGAGTTTGTTTGTTTGTTTATTTGTTTGAACACGCTTATCTCAGGAACTACCAGACCGATTTGTATTTAACATAAAATTATCAAGATTTTAAGTAAAAATAAAACATAACTGGATTACGGATGACTGCCATGATTAACAGAAGTTCAGTTTTATCGGTTTTTACTTCTTAAGCTACGAAAATATTGAAAAATCAATGAAAATGAGCCAAAAGAGATTGATTACAAAATTTTATCATACTAAGTCTATTATATGGTCATTACTTAATTGTAAAAAGGGGATAAAACCACCGTACCTACCTGATAAAAATAACTTATATAAACAAACTAAGTACTGTTTCATACATTGGAAAGCAAAGCAACTAGATGCACAAACATGTAAATCCATAAACTCGTAAGTTAACGACGAGATATAGTTCGTAGAATGCTAAAAATATCGAGTAGTGAGCGGCAAACAGTCTGGTTATGCTTAATTGTATACTTATTGTGCGTTTTACACGAGACTCTTATGCTATGCTCGATGCACCGTTAGATATTCGATAAGGAGATTCAATTGGTGCTCAGAAATAGTATTTTTTGTGTGGTTTTATAGTATTTTTCTAGAATACGTTTTCGTTAAAATATTCACGTGTATTATTTACAGGTTTTATAACAGTTAAGTTAGTGAATAGTTGGACAGCTAAATCAATAGAGTTCATTTATTCAGGCTATTACGCAAAAAGGTGCTGTACATTATTTTTTCAGGATTTTCACATTTTCATTGATTTTCCCAAGTTTGCGAGCCTTTAGCTTTTTAGCAAAAAAAAAATCAAACTAAGTTTTTATTTCATTAAAAAATTATACACATATTTTAAAGTATCACTTACTTTTAGTCCGCTAATCTACAACACTTTTCTCAATACTTCATTGGTCATTACTAAGTACTTAAAAAATAAACACGGATCAAGTATCGTGAGTAACACAGTAATAATAGTCGTGAGATGAGTCTACGTGTCGATTGTTTTGACTGCGATCGTATGCGTCTGCGCATAGCACGTTAACCTGACTGCTATGTCCCAGTGGTGTCTGCACGGATATTCAGCAGACAGATTCGTCTTGCTTCTAATTTTTCTTATTAAACTACACTTCCTAAGGAATATTCATAGTAAATTTCATCTTTCTACGCTCAGTAGTTTTGACTGTGCGTTGTTCATCAGTCAGTCACTCAGAAACTGAAGTTTTATGTATAAAAGATTTTTGAAAAAAATAAACATATACACAAGCAAACATTTTTTTTGACATTTTTTGTTTTGTTCGAAGGGGTCGTAAGTCGTCTTGTGATTCCTCTACAATCATTGTTACTACATCACATGAAAAGCAAAAGCAACCAACTGCGTAACAATAATTCGCAAAGAAATAATAAATTTTATTATCTACTAATGCACATTTTTATAGTACTCTGCTTAGTTTGTATTTATCACCGTGTGAGCTGAACAAATTAGGTTTATTATGAGTCGATCTTTCACCTCATAGAATTTTCAAAGTGGCAAACCCTTTACCATTGTGTCTCACACTTTTCAAGATAAACCACAAAACGAATTACAACAATCCCAATAAGAAATGAGGTCAGATAAATAAACAAAGGAATTCTAAAACTAAAGTGGTTGAAAAAACTACAATAAATCGTTTTACATTAGAAGTTAAGGTGCTATTCCATTTGTTACATATCGTTTATCTAGTTTTAAACAGCCTACTTTATTTCAAAACTGCTTCTTTATCGGTTCACACTTTAGGCTCATTTAAATGACAGATGATAGAAATGAACTAATTTAAATGAAGAGTTATCGACTTGAGTGTATTGTTTTATAAAAATGCATTAAAAATACATGGATTTTAGTTTAAATTTACCAATACTTATACTTTAGTAAAAAGAAAAATACTTACTACTCATCCCAATGCCTAACACGAGCCTTCTCGGGGAATAAAAAGGGAAGAAGGAATAAGACTCAAGTTCACAAAACTGACCACTAAGGTACGTTCTATACTATAACACACTCTTTTTGTCACCTGTGTGGCATTTGTATTTGTTGCACATTTTATTAATTGTTACTATAGATAAATCCTAATTGCTGGACCTTATGAACTGCAGTCACAAATGCTACTTACGATTATTTTATTTATAAACAAACGCTACAGCAGTGTTATTTATTATAATTGTGTGTCTTAACTAACCTTTGTCATTTTCTAAGTAGGTAACAAAGTATACTTTCTACTTAACAACTTGCAGTACAGTTAAGTAATTTGAGTTAATTTACTGATGCAAGTGAAACTAATAGATTGAGAAGAGAAATGATGCGTGTTGATTACTTCCAGTAATTATGTACAGAGTACGAGTTCTGACCGCGGAGATTATTAATAATACTTCATGGTATGCTTAATAATGTACTTGAAATGATATTGTTTGATTGAATGCATTTTTGAGCTACGTAAGTAACTTAAGTTGTTGAAAATACGTACAATATGTAGGATGCATTCATTTCTTCGAATAAACATATAATCACACTATGTCTTCAAAGTGTGAGTTTGAGCTGTTTATAAAATATAATTAATGTCTATCCAGGGCTTTCTGCTTAGTCGTATGTTTAGACGGTCTTCACATTTCCTTGTAGGTACATTGGTAGTCTTATATTCTGATTCTGATTCTTCCTAAAGATTCTGATTCTTTCTAAAGATATATGTTACTTTTATTCGAGAACTATTGTTAATCATATAATACGCAGGTTGCTAATGGAAAGTAGAACAAAACAATAACAATTTATTTTCAACATAAAATGTCAAAACATTCACAATAAATACAGCCGTAATAACGCCGTTTAGAATCAAAAGTACGTATAATTACCGTCCAACATTCTCGAGCCAACCCTTTCCGTCCGTTCAACAGAAACATCTTTTGTGTTAGAGATTTGATGTTCTAAAGTTAAGCTTAACTGCCATTTGAAGCATGTATGCACGTTATTCGCCGACAGGGCCACAACAGTGTATCGTTAGGGCTATTTAAAATACACACTTATGTTAGAGGTAGCGGGTGGGTCGTGACGATGCATACGTCAGGATGTAGTGAAAGTTATAAGCGATAGCGGGTAAACAGTTGAGTACAGATTGAGTTAACTAACACGACAATAACTTGATGCTGGAAAAAAGGTTTTTCTTTCCGAACGGTCTCTAATTACAGTTAAAAAGTTTTCTGGAGATAGATTTGGAGATTTTTCTAAACCTTGCGTTGTCATTTGAATTCAGAAAATTATTTAGTCATAAGTGATTAAGTCTGAAATACTACTTCTACTTTAATGTAAGCGATAATTTTCATTCAAAGACGTGTGTTTAACATAAACACGTGTAACTTTATCCGGTGTTGGGTTAGTAGTCGACAAATGATAAATTTACTAGAACCTCATATTTATCAACATTCAAATGCAGTCAATTAAAATCCCACGGTTATCGAATAAAATATCTCTCTCAATAAATATCTGTTTAGCTAAATGGCAACTGCTTTAACGTTTGATCGATCTTATGATTTGATAAAACGTTATTAATTCAATCAGGTTTAAGAGTTATTGCATTTGATGTAAGAAAACTGGTAAATACGTATTAATTACAGAAATAAATAAAATCACTTTCTGATTTTTGATTAATGATTATAATTTAATTATTTATATTTCAAGCTAGTTAAGTTTCATCACAAACCAGAAATATCCATTGCTCCAACACAATTCTGTTTCTACGCATTCAGGAATGAAAATGGAAAATACTTTGAGACAGAAATTTAAACTCAATAAAAAATAAGCGTTAGTAAATTGTTAGCCAATATAAAAATCGCTATCGCTGTCGCTACAGCTTGTGTTTTAGACTACACTCCTAGGGTGGCCCGTGAAATTGTGTATTACCATCATCGTTCCACGACCTCGTCGGCAATATTAAGGGGACTATGACCTCATGTAATGATCCAGGTGGATGTTAGCACTATGTCTCGTCTAACTTTGTAATAATTGTGCATTTCTAATTGTTTTTATTTGCTTTGTTATCTCTAATGGGATGTTTAATTGAAGAGGCTTTTTACCTTTATCGTTCTCATATGAAAATAATACTTTTCTTTGTTTCTAGTTGGGGTTTTTTCGATATTCATCTGTTAATGCATATGCGTACGTACGTTTATGCAAATGCGTAGGTATATTTATGCATATGCATATGCTACTACCTGTAAACTGCAGCGATAGATACCATGAATCAAGTCAGAATTTTGACGTAGCTTATTAATTACTAAATCAAACGTGAATTTTGCAGCTTAACTAATTAGGTTAACAAGAGATTAGTACAATTTATGTCTCAACCATTTATACACGTACATATTAATTTTAATACTGACTGGTTTGTTGCAGGAAGTAGTTTTCCTATTAGCTTGGGAAATCTAATGGGACTGTCTTACACAGTAATTATGAGTTACATAAAACCCGTGTAATAGCTTACTTGTGAAGTTGTGATGACATATTACTGTTTGAACTAGATTCGTAACTAAGTTGTCGCTTGAATAAGTGATCAACTGATTTAAATAAGTAGCGAGTATAAGCAACAGATACTGTGATCATGAATCAATTTATTTAGTGTTTTTGAGAGCTTGTGTTAATACGGTGATATCATACTTATGTTTTGTGAATATTGGGAGTTAATTCTTGAAGGATAAAATAAATAGAACAAAGATTTTTTTTCAATAAAGAATGCCGTACACGGTTACTACATTTTAATAACGGATTGTCGTTCATAGTTATTTATAAAACTAGACAAAGTTAAAAAACTCGGCAAGGGTATCTTTTCTCAACGAATACCCAATAATTTTTAACCAAATTATTATTTCGAAGAAATTGTTTGAAAGCAAAAAGGACCAGTTTGAACTACCAATCACCATTTAATTAAGAATACGATGAATTATACATTTTGTAAGGCATCGCTGTGATTTTCACATCCGCGATATCAAACTATGTGTTGATTCCTCTAGTAATCCGAAGTATGCAGTAAACAGTGAAGTGTCGTGAATTATTTGGATCGTACGAGCTAGCTTACAAAACATGGCAGTATGCACTCATTTTACACAATAGCACATTCGCAAGCGACACCGGGATGCGCAACAATAGGTCAGAGGAACGTTTGTGTGTCGTGACTGAAGTTGCTGTTATATAGTCTATAATCTACTAAACAGAGTTACAATTTTGAAACTTCAACCTGTATATCCTGCATAGTTTCATTTTAGGGTATTTGAATCTAATGTCGGAAATGTTTATTCGAAAAAAGGTTTTTTTTTTCGTTTTTGCAAATCACTGGTTTAAATAGAATAGTACTAGATTCTGAAGTAATTCTGAAGTAATTCTGAATTTCAAAAAAGGTAACCTACTACAATAAATACGGATGTATTTTGATAAAAAGGCTGATAATTAACTAAGTAGATAAATGTGGCGATATTATGAAAAATAATAGGTATAATTAACGGTTACCGCTAACTTTGTACTTAGAATACAACGTTGCAAAGTACTATTTATAAATAACATAATGACTTCCGACAAGAAAATACAACAATTTATCAAATTGATAAACCACAATTTCTAATAAACTACACAATCAAACATTACTACACTTCAAACATCACTATTGAACTAAATACATATTTGAAAACTTTCTGACACACACATCCATAGAATATTGTAAATAGTGTTGGACAAACATTTTTACCGCATTCCATAACCCGTTAAAAGTTTACGACAATAACATCTGTCATTGTGTTCTGATTATCGCTTGCGCTTGTGAATTGGACCACGCGAGCGTTTTAGTGTTAAGTGACTTTAAGGTGGTCGTGTTTGCAGTTTTTTCGCCATTTTAGACGCTGTTTATGTAGTGTTAATGTAGAGTAGCTGTCGTTTCTGTAAATGGTTTTTTTAAGGCTCACCTCATGTGTTGGCTGTACAGTGTTATAGTTTTGAAGTATTTTGGCATTTCATTTTATATGATAAAAACATACGTTCGTAGTACTAGACTATAATAAATAGTCATAATCAAGATGATAAATATTAGAGGCGTTGGCTCGATCTCACAAATATAAAAAAGGAATTTTATTTCTCGATATATTGTTCACCATTTAACACATCGATTTTATGGCAACGTTTTGTATGGAAATTGCCCATAAACTCTCAAAACTAAATTCAATTGTACGCAAACAATGAGAATTTTGAGAAACAAAGGTCGCAAAAGGGGAAACTCTTTGAATCTCTATTGTTATTCATTTAGCAAGTCTTCGTTATATTGTGTAAAAACCTAAAATTGTATATTCACAATATTCAGGTCTTGATTCGTCAGTGGGTAAGGTAATTTTTAAATTTTCAGATAATTCTTAAAAAAAATACTATTAAAACTCTCACCGCTAAACGTAAATTTTCTCGAACTATCACTAACTATACTACAGATATACTACTCACGATCATTAACTAAGGCTTTTTTTTTATATTAGGTTACAATGTTGACGAGCCTTGAATTCTCAAAATACTGAATCTGTATCTAATCAGCTCGTTTCTATGCACTGTTGAGTACACCTCTTCCTCTCAGTACGCCACCTGATACGATCGTTGTCTTACCTAGTTAGTTAGTTTCTGACCATCTAGTCAAGGACCTTCCTTGTTTTTGTTTGTTTGTCGTATGGTTAGTGGTCAACCTAGTGTCAAAGTTGTTCAAGCCGCCCGAGAGGCCTTTTGACGTGGCTTAACGACTATATCTTAGTTAGACAACAGCCGGGACCGACTTTTTACGTGCCCTCCGAAGCACGGAGACGCCCAGCTTACATACCACTATGGGGTAACCCATCTATGAAATGACCGCGCCAACAGTTGCTTTACCCACAGATCGTTTACCGACGGGTGAGCGCAACTGGCTATGGGCGCCTTTCTTGTGACCTCCGCCCATACCATGGTCAAAATATAATAAAAATACTGTATACCAATAATTTTAATTACACTTGAAATCTCCGCTATCACTGAGCCCATACATAACCTTTTGATTTCGTAAGCGCGCCGCCTCGGCACTATCTCGATAATTTCACTCGTTAATTAATTTGTTTGCTTCGAAATTTTATTTAAAGGTTTTCCTTTCATTACCTGTTTCTTTTGTATTACTTTTTAAGAATACAATAGAATAAAAGGGTTACTGTATTTTTAATAATTAGCAATAATAAAGGTTTTGTTTGTATTGTGTGTTTAGTAAAGTTATTTATTGTGCAATGTTAAAAGTAATGTTTAAAAATTATGACAAGAATAATCAAACTACTAAGAGTATAACCTGTCTTCATATTGTCGTATTCATATTGTTTCAATCAAAAGGTTATAATCATCTAATTTACTTATACAGAGATTTCCAGCCTATAGTCTCTTTCCTCGCTTTGCGTCCAAGAAAAAGTGTTGTCAGTATTTCCAATTCGTCATCTACGAACATCAATACTGCAACTACTTATAAACATCCTTAATCTCACTAAAGGGACAGCCGACAAGCCATTTCAATTTCAAAAATGCGGTCGGAAGTATCACATACAACACAAAGAAACGACAATATAATACAATATATTGTCATAAAATAAACTAACAATTGCATATATTTTTTCCCCGACACTACAGATTAGCACATCTATTCGCACAGTGTTCCTCATTTCACAAAAGCTGGACAAAAAACGTGAATGGTCATTGAAACTACGCAGCGTATTATTAACTGTTAATCGCGGGCACAATGTAAGGGTCTCGAAAGTTATGGGTTCGTCACTTTGTCGGCAGGCGGTTTTGTCTGCCCGTTTTTTGTACGCATCTTCGAATATGTTGACCAGTGGGTTGGATAGTTGGAATCAAGAATTTTGATATTTTATTAAAATTATTTGATAGGAACTAAAATAATGTCATATAGCTGATTACTAAAAAAAGTGTATAAAAGTAATAAACCTCTTTTCAGGTAAATTTGAAAATATAGATAATAAAGAGAGAGAATGTCAGAGATCGACTTCCTAGCATTATTACGCCTACAAGGTGTTTTGAAAGCTGTCATTCAAAACAATCTTCAGAGAAATTCATTAATTCCTGAAATTTAGATTCCTATAATTTATAAATAGTTTAGGCACTGTAATAATATAAAACAAATATTCTCAAAATAGGCCTTTTTGCCCGACACTTTTATATAAAAGCATTTTTAAATCACATCAAAGTATCAAAACTATTCCCGGCGTCCAAACGGCGGCACATTGCGGTTACAATGAAATCGTTTTAAAAGCGTTTTTTGTCCGGAACAGCGGGCCTCGCACCACTGTGTCAACCAAAGGTGCACATAAATATTAATGTAGTCGCATTATACACCCGACTGATGGAAATTTAATTAAATTAATTATTATTTTTTATTGATTTAAGTATTTCCATTTTCGTTTGGTTTGATGAGAGCAATCGAGCCGAAATTCTGAACGAGTTGGTTTAAAGCGCTTTTGTAGTCGCCGAAAGTAAGCAGTTAAATAATTAATTTATTGTAATATATAAGTGTGTAAATTATATAATTAGTGCATCAGTGGATGTAAGTTATTAGTTGTAATGAGATATGAAAATATAGCCGCTACTTATCATCAATTGTATGCCAAACAGTAATTTTAATTCTGATCTATAATTAAAGGATTGTCGTGTCTTTTAGGCAGTTGTCCCACCAACAGCGAGTAAACGATTAACTATCGACTATTTTCTCGCTCAAGAAACGTACAATGGATATAACATTCCGTGTAAATAAAAGAGATGCATATACTAATAGTTGATGACACTGCCGCTTTACTAGTTTTGTTGCTAAGCGACAAACATGTCAAAAATGGACTCGCCCAACGATAAGAACCACGGAATAATAAAAATGACTAGAAGAATCACTAAGGAAAATATATCAAATAAATTCATACTTTACTGCTCGTTAATAGAGTTTACTTTTATTTAGTTTTAATGTCTGTTCGAAAAACAGTCTCGAGCGAGACTTACTTTTAAGAGCCTTTGTCCCTCTCTAACAGTTCACACTGTATAATGTTTGTAACTTATGGTGGTAATTTTAAGATTATTACTGAATTTAAATTCTGTGATTGTTGTTTCATAATGTTGTTGTTTCACATAATTTTGGTATAAAAACAATCAAAAGTAGTATTATACATTATTTATTACTCTTGATGCACACTAAGGATAGTTTGTATCTTGAAAATGTTATAATTCTTAGTGATCCTTCCAGTTAGTACTAATTCTTCCATGATTAGAATACACGCCGAGAGAGCAACCAGCTGTCATTAAACAACTACGCACTCGTTACTCGTTCATCGTCGGCGGTGGGACAAGTGCCTTAGCAAAAGGTTTGTTTAAAAAGATTAAAAACACACCATTCTTATGCTTGGTACAATCTCAACTAGAAATGAAGCAAATTCTTGCCTCTTGTAGTTGTTGGTTTAAAAATCAACAGAAGTACACATGCAAATCTAATTATTATAATGGCAAATCGCAAAGTCAAAGGCATTCAGAGATTAGGAGCCAATTAAACGTACAAGGTTAGGCCAGGCTAGATAACTAGGCAATTCCCTTCATCGATCAAAACCTTTAGCGTACCCACTGTACACAGTAAATATTCAAACGGCTATCAGTTGTATGATTTAAACTGCGATTGTGAAGATTTACGTTTCAAGAGAAACCGGGCTTAGATTTAAATCGATACTTTAATGGTCAATCGCCATTTTTGAAAGGTCAAAGTGTTAGATGGTTTATAGTGAACACGAAACAAGGATTATGATTTTAATGATTTATTGAATTTATTCGGTGTACTGGAATGAGAGGATTATTTGTAACGTAAATAAAATTGAAATCCTTGCAAAATCAAATATCATAGGTTTAGTTCAAACTAAGAGGCGGTTTGGGCGAAGACAATTTTCTTTTTTTTAACCTATACTGTCCCACTGTCGGGCAAAGGTCTCCCCAATCTGCGAAGACATAATAAATAAAATTGCCGAAAAAACAGTTTTATGTTAATTTTGCACCCGAAAAATGAAAGTATTTTATTTATTTACGAGCGGAACTCTAAAATTACTCACTCGATATCACATATCTACTATATTAAAATATATAAATTAATAACTAAATTACAACATTACAGCGTTTAAATTGAATTCAATATACGCAATAAATAATACAAATATTCCATATTCTGTCTATAGAAATATTAAAAAAAATCAATATAACATTTTCTTTTTTCCGTACACCAATTCATTAATTGTTCCAGCCAGTTTCAATGCAACAACTTTTAATTGATCAAGTTTGATTTGCACTTAACCTATATAGCAAGCGTCAAAACATTTTTATTTCGAACAATAACGATCAAATAACTAGAATACACAGAATAGTGGAATGAATATACATCGCGTCCTAATTAGTTAGTTTCCGATATCTACTAATTGGTTTTGAACAGGTTTCGTTACTCCGCTTTTGATAAAATTGATTTATTGAGCTCAATGCCGATGTGTTTTAGATATGCATGTATTAATTTAGTTTATTTATAACGATCGACGATAGTTGTGTTAGTCTAGCGATGGAAGATCGACAATTCAGCTCGAAAATGATTATTAAATAGTAATATAAATTAAGCCGCAGCAAAATATTTAGCTTCGTTCTAGGTAGTGCGGTCACGTTAGTGCAAGGCAAGGTTATTATCTCAAAGAAAAACAAGTAAGGTTCTTGATAGTTAATAGAATACGTAAACCCTATAGTGATTGGCGGCTATAGCGCTATCTATGTTAAATCATTTCTAAAACTAAGAGAAGAATCTGCAAGTAACTTGGCCTGATGTGAGAAAAATACGTTCTATACCTCTGTCTGAAGTAAAGGAGCCTTGTGTAAATTAAATAGAAAAACAAATAAAGATTATTTCATTCCTATAACATTTTGACTTCCCGTCCGTAAAATACATTAATACAGTAAAAGCAGTTGGTATAAAGCAGTCTCTTAATGGGTTATTATGAAAATACTAAGAGGCCTGTCGTTACAATTGTTTCCGAGCGGTCGCTCAAGGGATTAACAATTAACTTCACAACTTTTAATAGTAATACGACAACCGAGATTGGCCGTTTGGACGTTTGCTCTTTGTGGGGAGTGCAGATTAACATTGTGAATTTTCCTTGGTTTTCCTTGTGTTTATATTTATTTTTTGAGGTAGCAAAGAATTTATACATAAGTAAAATGTAAGTATGAACGATTTAGAAAAGCTGCAGTTTTAGGATAATATTTCAAACTTTTTTGAGGGTTTCCAAGAGTTGTTTAATACTTACCTAATTGGTACTCCATTTACTAATTCATATCTACTTGTGCAGTGATGGTTATATATGGTTAGGGGTTTAATAGGGTTTTTGATTATATTATAGCTTACTCCTGTACACGTATAAAAAAAACACGAACTCAGCAATGAGACAATGACAGGGAAATAACTAAAAAAAAATATAAGTTATTAAAAAAGTACATTATACAAAATGACTTCACCACAAAATATCGTTCGAACTTACAATTTAAACAGCATGTAATTACAAGAAAAGTATAAGGTCCATTGCAAATAAGTTTCTCTCGGAACAAAAGTGAGGAATGATTGCGGTCGGTCCCGCCCTTCGTGAGAGCGTTTCATACAAACTGATATTTTATACTAATGGGATACATCAATTGGCTTGTGGTTTCCGGAATTATTTATTATTTTGTTGTATTTAAATTGTATGACAGTTGGCGGATGTAGGAAAGTTTAAAAAAATAGTGAAATCAAGGAAAAAAGATACGAATTACAGTATAGTATTCTATAATTTTAAAGTTTAATAAGCTTTTGTTTCAACACTTCTTTGTTTTTGAAATGTTATTTAATATTTCTTAAAGGTTTATATGTCGATATGTCAAACACTGTGGTAAGATTGAAACAGCATGAGAATTAATTGCTTCTTTAATTTGAAGATGTTGCTATAATCGGCAGAACATTAGCGTGAAAATTTAATTGATTTCAATCCTGTCTGATCTAATGTCTATAAAAAATGCTAAGCTGCGGATAGTGTCATTACAACTCAATAGGATATTTAAGTTTTCACCTAATTTATACCCATTATTAAACAATTATTTAAACAGTTAAAATGCATGTGCCGTCGAAAGACAGCTTACCCCCGGTTAGCGTTATTTTAACTGAGTTTTGACACTATTGAATAAACCACCGCTAAATATACTCAGAAACCAGGGGTTAATGAACTAAAGTATAAAATGTAAAAGAAGGAGTATTTTTCGTTTTTTTTCGGACATTAAGTAATTGGCACCTATCTTATTCAGGAAGCAGTCCCAACAATCACCCCTAAAATATCCATGTAACAGTCTCAATTACGTACTTTTTTCACAGTTTCCAGACATCTGTCGTTCAAACAGACAACTTAACTTAAAGTTATTCGTGTTCGATACAGATCGTGTGAAATAACTTGAACAAAATAGCTTAAAGGTTAATCTTGTAACAAACTGGCGTCAATGGGCTCACTGAAAGTGAAACCGTGTTTATAAATCCTTGACATTCGACTTTGTCTATTTATTGGTCGAATGTTCTGTTTTGTTTTGTGATTGTTTTGCTAGTGTAAGTGGTAATGTATGATGATAGTTGGTGACCGTGTTTTGGTGATTTCTTTCCATTAATATGGTGTGTAGTGTTTGATAGTATGCGATAAGAGGAGGTGATAGTATAAAATAGAAATTGAACTTTAATTTTAAGTGTAACACATCTAAAGTTTCGAGTTAGAGTGGGCTTTATGTTTCAGCGACTTGTTTGTGCATCTACAATGACAGCCATATTTTTCGGTTATTCAATAAATTCAGGCGGCTGTGCATTAAGTTTTTTGTTGTTTTAGCCCTTATGAATGAAACTTCCCTTTTCTTACTAAGCCTCTTTGAGAGTAAAAAATTGAAGAGATCTGGTTATCTTTGCACTTCAAGAAAATTCTTGAGTTCCTCTTCCATGGAAAAAATATTTACACCTAACAATTTTAGTTTACGATATATCCCCATCATTTCTGTTTGATTCATCCCCACTGATGGTGTAGGACTGTAAAAATGAAATTGATCGTAAAACAACCCCTACGCATAATTCAACCCCTGAACACGGACTTATGTTTCATATAGCTTTCTTTATTAGCCGGGGGTAAGATTTCGTCACTTTTGGAGATGCTTCCCTTGCTTGTTACCCGATTCGGTATAAAAAGAGAGTTATGTGTTTCGTATTTGGTTTCTTAGTAATAATTTTAATAAAATTTAATCATCTGTAAGTTTAAAGTATCAAGATAATAATAATTGCGAGTTTACATTTGTACTTTCAATAGAAGTAAATTGACTTGATATTTCTGTAAGAAATGTAATCAGCGCTATTATATTGTACAAGTGCGGTAATCATGATTACCTATTTACAATTGCCTAAGCATGTATGATTAGCAAGAATGTTAGGTAAACTGGGTATAAAAACATCAATGAAAAGAAATATTTTTAGATAGATCTCACACTTTTATAAATTTTAATAATGTTATTAAGAAACGCGAAAACAAATATATATTTGGTCATAAATCTACCGTAGACGCATCATACAAAATCAGAAAACTCGCTTCATATAAAATTCAAAAAACAATAAAAAATTTATTCGAAATCATCAAAGGGGATTCAAGGTGTAATTTAGGGGTCCCCTCTAAGACGTACAACAAAAAAGCCAGACCATGTCCAATTTGAACTAGTGAAAAATGAATGTCTATTATCCTTAGTAAATTATTGTAGGACCACCCTGTACCATGAGACTTTGAATAGCGCTAGCGATACAGGTGATGTCGTTTGCGATAGTTTCACTTTTAAATATTTATTTTAGAACCTTATGAAGTGAATTTTGTATATAACACGATAAAATATTAATAATGAGAAATGTGTTTAGTGTGTTAACGAAGGAAAAATATTGAAGGAGAAATAGAGAAACTTTCAAATTCATATTCTTTATTTGCGAAACCAACCTTTACAAACCAAGAATTTCTATTATTTTTTCTTTAAATTTTATACTTTATGAAGACCACTCAATATATTATTATACAACCTTAAGTTTGGAGGTTATCGTCCTAATCATAAAAACGGTAAACCTCAAATAAATTTGTCATAAATTCAAGTATTATTTGGACATAGAGCTCTGACATTTTGCCATAGGCACGAGATAACGCACAATCGCATCACATAGTACGGGCACGGGGGCCAGACGTCGTAACTTTACGATTTCAACTTTACTGCACCGGGCCTGCAACGGTGGGGAAAAAATAAATTGGAAATTGACGCCCTCCCGATACTCTCTGCTTTTACGACCACCGCACTAGTCGGAATGTGATGACGTAGTTGGGCTGCATTTGAAACAGCGACAAATTGCAGTAGCTGATGTGCACGACAATTTACCTTTGGGAGAGCCACGTCGTTTTTTATTTGAATGAATACTTTCACTCGCAACCGGAAGAATCCTTTAGTTGAACTTTATAAACACGAGTTGAAAATATAACAAATTAATAGTTTATAAATAGGTTTGGAGCAGGATTTTAAATTTTGCAAATGATTATTAATGATTGAAAGTTGTAGAAAAAAGGTTACTGTCGTAGCGGATAAACTAAGGTTTTTTTAGTTGCATGTGATTTTCAAATATTGTCATTACTCTTGCCTTATTTACTTTAATAAAGTCTTTGGTGACATATTTTATTTTTTGGCACTTTGCTCATTTTTTGGTGTATTTATTTCTTTTTAATTAATTTAATCCTTCATCTTACTAGCGCAACTGACCAGTTGTGGATGAACACATCTTATTATAAAGACAATGAAAACGCTTATAAAATCTTCATATTTGCTTACAACATGCAACTCACAATTAAAATCTAATAACCGGACAACTTCAAAAAGTCAGTTGTTAGATTCAAACCCGAAACTCAGCCGTGGGAGGCGACCGGTTAAACTGCTAAGCTGTCACCGCCCATGTTAATATTAATATTAAATAGGTTTCGAAGTGTTGAGAACTATGAGTAGTCGTACAAAAGGTTACTAAATAGTTGGAGCATATTCTTAGAGACTAGTTTTATAATTTTATCTTTTAAAATTAATGATAATCGCTAAAGGTTGTTTGCAAGCCGTTGTCATAGCAACGTTAACTATTGACTTATATCTACCGTATAAGCTATAAGATGCGATATTCTTCAACTGAATCTCAAGATTGGTTTGGTTATTGTTTTAGGTAGGTAGTTGATAATAAGTCCACATTCATTCATCTCGTTACGATCCAAGTGTCATTTTTTTAATAAGATTGAATTATAATTGGCATTGTCAATGATCTATCCTTTGTTGAACTCTTATTCAATATCTTATGTATTTTATAATTCAGTTAAGAGAATTATTTACTTTACTTCAAAATAATAAAATATCTACAATGTCCCTACTCTTATTTCTTATGGATACGAGAAAACATTGTTGGTTTTAAAATGATATGATAACTTACATTTACATGATACTTCCTTTGCAAACAACATCAGGGAAGAATTCCTTGAAAATAAAACACCAATTTAATATGACTACATTTTGCATATACTATGTACTTGGTAGAACAAATCACGACAAAGAAGTACACTCGCGAACACATGTGAAATCATAAACAGTATACGTTATTATGCACTCACAAAGTATGAAAACATTCGACTTGTGTTTACGATTATACCTTCAGACAATTATCAACTTTATCACCTAAATATTAAAGTTAAAAATAAGATTGATATAAAGTAAAATTTTCTGAACTTTACACAAATATTGCAAGCAATTATAGGCCTTATGACGATGTGTTAATGTCCACTATAAAGTTTCTGAATTAGAGGATTAACAAGGATGTGAATTCTAGAATTAAATGTGCGATTTTGTTTGCAAATACTTTTAAGGTTGCATTTATAGTCTAAGGTATAAAATATAAGTAACAGGTGATTGCTTTTTATACAAGTTACAATATTTCAAAACATTCTTCTATCGAGTATATTTTTTTAAATTCAGGAATAAGATACGACGGCATAAACTACCTTTTTAGTAAGCTCAAATTTAAAGCCTTTAATTTAGAAATACATCAATCACATATCATTGCCATAAACACAAAATTACAACGGTCCACTTCTCGCTAGTCCCAGGAATTCAAATATAATCAATTCCTACTATTTAAATCCAATAAAATGAATGAAAAAATCTGAATGAGTCACTGCCGAGATCCCAGCACCCTATATCATGAACCATCAATTAAAATAGTTTGTTTATGACATCAATACTTAAAAAAGGAACAATATAAAATACTGGCCACCTGCCCGTACGCTTTCAACGAAATTAAATATTTGAATAAAAAACCAAATACTATCGAATGACGTTTGAGATTGATTACAATTGTACAGTTGAAACCACAAATGCATCCACATCTCTTGTTATGTGATTTATTTTTGACTTAAGATTGCAATTTAAATAGAAATATAAGTAACATCAAGAACTTTATGACAAAACTGCAAATTAGGACCCTCTATCACAAGTAATGTATTTGAAATAAATTGTAAATAAGTAAATATTCTAGGAACACATTGTATTACATTATAATTGCTAATTAATAAGAGTTACCTTAAGAACACAATCGTGAAATAATATACAAATCATTTATTCAAGACTCTACCTTCACAAAACAATAGTTCTCTCATTTGTTTCAATCATAGCTGCGGTCAGTTTCCACGCCTACTCAATTCCATTTATAATGAAGTTCTATATACACAGCAAAGCCACTTATTACAAATTCAATACTAATTAAATACAATCCCGGAACTTTCAGAGGCAGAATAAATGGGTGACCCTTGGATAGGCATATTTAACATCCTTATCTTCATTATCATTTACCATAGGTTGTGCGATTTTCTACTACTATCGACTAGTGACAACCGGCTTGCTATCGAAAAAAATGAATTAAAATTAGGTCTGCGTCCCTAGCGGGAGCGGAAGGAACTATTTGTGCAGCACATTTTAAATGTCAAACTTTCGACACTCGATGGTATTGACTAGGGAATGCAATCCCGACTCGAGATCGTCAACTCGAGATCCCTCGCGATCAGAAATATCAATCCCGCGGGATCCCCAGATTTTCGGGATCCCGTCTAGTTAGTAAAAATAATACAATTCGAACGGCTTGTTTAATGTAATATGTGTGTGATAGTGTGGTGAATGCAATAAATTATTATTTGAAAGAAAACGTAACATAATTAACAGGTGTAATAACATGAACATGATCAAAAAAGTAGGTGTAGCTCCAGGAGATCAAAATAAAAAGTAATCACATGGCATTTTGAAAGTAGCCTCTTAAAATACAAAGTGTATCAATAGTACTAGCTTCTAATCGGCATCTTAAGTCTATTGCAATGTAGCCAGCTGCTGAAAATGCCCTCTCCGACAATCCCGAACGGGATCTCGTCATATTATGCTTCGGGATTGATCCCGAAAAAATACACGGGATCTCGCGAGATCGGGATCCCGCGAGATCGGGATTGCATTCACTAGTATTGACTAGATAGAATCGCGCTACATGTTAAATGGGAGACAAATGCATAATGCAATATTTAAAAATAAAAATAGTGTCGTGAGGATTTGACGCTCGCCTAGTCCACCACGCGTACCACGCGATTAATAAAATAAATAAATAATTAATTTAACCCATTAATGTCCCACTGCTGGGCAAGGGTGTCCTCCCGTGATGACGGTTAGGCCTTGAGTCCACCACGCTGGCCAAGTGCGGGTTGGGGATAAAAAATATAAACTATTGGAAGGCACTTGAGCGCGACTGTACCCTGAGGTCCGATTGTTGATCTCTGACATTTTAATGAGATTACGTAACGTTCCTTTGCCACGTGAAATGTTGATTGATTCGTACACAAATGTGTTTGAATGTGTTTTTGTTTGCGGTCTGGAAATAAAGTTGTCTCGTAGTTTGTGGTTAAACGATTTAGATGTATTGCGACAGTTGTATTAAAAGGTTTTGGTTTTGAAAGTCAAATGCCATTTGTTTATTTTTGCATCTTTTTGTTTTGTTTCTTGGTTTCATTTTCGTTTTTGACATTGCTTGAGTGGAGTAAGCTGTGTAGTCTTTCCTGTTTCACTATACGATATTTAGTTATAATTTTTATTAAAGATTGCCATTTTAGTGGTGGATATAAGAATATGAGACTCAAATGAAGTAAACAGTAAATTTCAATGAAGTAAACAGTAAATTTCTAGTTACTTTTTAAATCAGATTGGTTATTTACTATTATTATCGACAATTGAATAGACCAGAAATTTTATGAGTAAAATTAATTTACGCCTTTAGCGTATTCCTCAAGTACTATTTTAAGTAACTTTTAATGTCGAACGCTGGCTTCTCAATGATACAGACTCCGAGAATAGGAAATTTAGATCAAGTGATTGCTTCCGTATTTTCCATTGCCTCAAAAGGCACTATTATAACAAAATGGTATAATACCATTATAATAATGACGTTATACAGGATGCCTTCGACACAGCAATAAAAGACCGTAGCTGGCTTTAATAAGGCTATAGATTTGATGGGGGCATTAAACGAGCCATGTTTTAATTTGGTTGTAAAATCGGAGAGCCATTGAGGCTTCGGTTGGAGAGGGAGACTAAATGATGCGTCTGTATTCGTTGTTACGAACGAATGTAGTAAAAGTGCAATATGTCTGTGAAATACTGATAATGTTACTTTTCTAACATCTGCCAACCCCTATCGGAAAGAAACGTGATTTTAAGTATGTGTGTATGTTACTTTTGATAAGTTTTTATAACTCTAATATTTGGCCTCTCCTCCATAGAGTTTAAAGTTTCAAGAAACAGATTTATTTTATTATTTCATTGATTACTTCTAAACAGACAGCAAGCTATCAAATTGTAATCAAGGATAATAATATGATAAATTGGTCAGCGCAATATATTTTTCAAATTCAATACTCCAAAATTCATATGTTGATACGTTCATACATTCTAAACGTATATACGTTCATTCATTACTATTCCTAGACATAAGCAAATTAAACCACTATTTAATATCGTGTCAAGTTCAACCACAAGTAGAAGATTTTTATGCCACGAAATAGAATAATATATACGAAACGTAGAAATCCTAACTTCATTCATGCGTCGAGTGTTCGTGATTCATATAGCGAGTATGAATGACAAGTCTTTCACTGACCAAAGGCCACTTGACCTTACTCGTTTTTATACAAACCTACTGCGGACTTCTGCTTTGAGGTTTTTGTTCTGGTTTATTCCACTCAAGTTACTTTTTAGTAGATAAAATTAGAAATATACTATTGCGCCTTTTAAACCCAAAGGTGAAGGTACACCCACGTTTCGCCATTAGCAATGCTAGTCTTATGTTATATAGGGTGAGCCTATTGCCATATATACATACTGGGTGTGTTACTAACCTAGGCTTCTATTGAGAAAAATCGTTACATAGCACCGACCTACAAATCGAATCCGCGATCTCGCGAGAACCGTGATACACAGAGACAGTAGATTTTAAATTTTTAAATTAGAAATAAACAAACCTTAAAACGAAATCTCAAATGAAATTCTCCGATATATTTTTTCTACCAACAAAAAACGGAACTTTATTAAAAGAAGCTGAACTATTTAATCAAGAATACAATCGACATCGGGAGAGAATGCTCAAACAAATTATGAAATCGGATCCTCGACAAAGCGATCCGTCAAAATTTTTGACAGACGGAAAAAAATGTTTTTCTTTTTTATTTCTGTTGGTTTAAGATGCAATGGAAGTGAATATTTTAAGCGGTTTAAAGATAGAGTAAATAAAAAAGGTTTTTAAAAATGTTTAATTTGGTTTATTTGCTTACAACTCGAAAGCTGGTCAAGCGTGGCTCTCGTGAAAAAGTCATTAAAATTATTGTCACCTTCTTAACATGTGTATAAATCATGTTTGAGTGATGTTTTTGTTGAGTTGTTAAAGTTCATAGTTTTACGATGGGTGATTCTTTTGACTTGTATTACATGCATTTTACTTTTATTATATTGCGTTAATTGGAACGGAGAAAGCACGTGAAATTGTATTTTAATCAATCATACGTGTGCATACGAATGAACATATTATGTGATGTGATGAGATGTACTTTGCTTTCTGATTTAAAAAAAAAACTAGTTTTTGAGTGTATTTTATGAGTATTGTTTATAACTTCTCATAATAGAAATTCGTTCTAAAGAAAATACTCTATAAAAATGATATTTCCAACGTTGCAATAGTGTACTGCAATGTAAGGAATAACACATTAAAATAATGGTATACATAACTATGCACGCACTTGCGAAAAGGCTTTAAAAATCCCACCTACCCAATAGATTACGTTAAATTACAATGTTTAGTACTAACCACAGCTGGTACTAGTAAGTACCATATATTTATATGAACATATTATGATACATACATTACACTCATAACACATATAAACGTCTCACAAAATATTATTTAAGACGTCTCTTGCGTTGAACTAACATTATTTTGTTTTATTTTATTCTTGCAAAGGGCTTGCAATTATGAGGATTGTAGATTTGCATTTGGAGATTTGATAATGGTCATGGGTTTAGATACTTATAATGGCATTTACATGGAATGTAACACGTTAAGCATTTTTATAATTTTATTGCTCTGATATTTGGTAAAGGAATAAATAATATTGGGCTGTTTTTTTTTAATTCTACTGTATTATTGTTAATCCAAATGAATACGTTAGTCTGTTTGCTTTGGAGGCTAATCTACTAAACGATTTAAGTTAAAATTAAGCAAAGTTATACATATATTATTATGTCGGGGAAAATAGAGGCTTCTCTTAGACAAATAAAAACTCTTCATACTTTATTGGTTGAAGATTCAAGAAATCTTTTCGGTCTTTAGGTTCGACTATTGGCTTTATTCAAAGGCATATATTAGAAATTCTCTTTCATCAACTTCTCAATACAGGTAACTGATTTCACAAAGTTTCTCTGTGGTCTATCATAATAATATGCGGTTATAGCGATATTCTTTGATTGCTCTTTGTATAGTGCGGTGAATACACGTACGATTCGTTCCCAATCTCTTGTAATCGTGTGTAGTGTACAGAATCTTTGGCTTTAACGTGTTTCTTACCGTGAAAGTAATTGCGGTGAAAGAGCTGCATTCAGTAATGCATTTGACATAGATATAGGAAGTATGACGTGATGATTAAATTCGTGTGAAAAATAAAGTGACAAACTTTTTTATGTTGATATCTTTCTACAATGGGTGAGGTGCAGTCTGATAGTTGCTATGATTACTGCTTGGCTTATTGTGGGTTTATTTCCAGTTTAATCTATACTAATATTATAAAGCTGAAGAGTTTGTTTGTTTGTTTGTTTGTTTGAACGCGCTAATCTCAGGAACTACTGGTCCGATTTGAAAAATTCTTTCAGTGTTAGATAGTCCATTTATTGAGGAAGACTATAGGCTATATATCATCACGCTACAACCAATAGGAGCTGAGTACCAGTAAAAAATGTTACAAAAACGGGGAAAATTTCACCCATTCTCTCTAATGTGACGCAAGCGAAGTTGCGCGGGTCAGCTATCAAAAATATATTCTGTAAACCAATAAAATATTATTTTTAATTTGGCCGTAATCTGTAATTGTAATTTTATTTTTAAACTCATAAACACTAAGGTGTACCTTAGATATTTTAATCCAAAAATGAAATGAGATTATCTACTTTTTGTCTGTGACAACAAGTTACCTAATCATCCATCGTTGCTTACCTAAAATGCACATCATCATTACATTACCCTTCATCAACCCCTTCAATTAATACATATAACAAATACTACACTCGATAACCCCAAATTATCATCTTAAGATCTTTTCGTAATTCATAAAATTTCGTCCGTTGAAATTTATAGTGCGCATACATGTAGCATGTAATTTTCGCGTGTCCGCTCATAAATATCAATTTGTTTGTAACACTTAAATTATAGGGTTGGATGGTTAAACATGATTTACTAACTGTCCGTCTAATATTTCGGCGCCAATACTGGCTGTGTTTGCTTTTACTTTTGTACTTTGTTTACAACAAACCATAATATATTGTTGCTATAATATAGTCTTTTTACTTACTTACCCCCGGTTTCTGAACAAATTTAACGGTAGTTTATCTTGCAATAGCGTTTTTTTGTATGAATTTTGACACTATTGAATAGATAAACTACCGCTAAAAGCACCCCAGAAACCGGGGGTTACTCCTTTAATAAAGGACTGCAAATATTATTTAATTTTTATACAAAAACAATGGTTTTACTTACGCTTAATGTGATTGTTTAACATAAAAAAAAATATTAACTACACAAAATAAAATTTCATTCAATTTACAACAAAATTATTTGGCTAGTATAAAAGTAGACGTATTGAATTAAACCATTTGATTTGAAATTAACATTTTACTATAAAGTAACAGTATTTAATTCACATCATTTAATATATTTAAAAATGATCAATGTTCAGATTAAGCGTGGCTCTAAGTCTTTAATTAATATCACAATTTAAGATGAGCTTTAGCAATAAATAACACATTATATTGACATCATTACAGCTATATTTGACAAGCTACTTGCATACGCTAATGATGAAACGAATGTTAATAATAAAGACCTATCAACAAATCAATTTACATTAATCATATTTCAAGCCAATTATGGGTATCGTAAAATTATAGTTAATACATTTTATTTAAACGTTCGCGGTAGTGAATCCAGCCAAGTTTTCAAAAAGATATTGAGGCAAAGGTTAAAAATAACAGAAAATTTTGTCTTAAATGCTGACTTATTACTGCAAAATTCAAATAATTTGTATGAATTTAAAAAATGATAAGAAAGCCATTCAATTCTTATGTTAGATCATACAAATAAGTTGGAATGAAAATATGGTTATCTTTATGCAATTATAACAGAGAAAATATAAATAGTCACTTTCGTTAATACACTTCAAACTTTTAATATTGTCGCATGCTGAAGCAAAAATTTGAGGAAGCTTTATGGAATTATAAGTTTGACTTGGCCCTTCACTTTTTTCCAAAAACTAATTAACTAACGGTTTTTTACTCACTTAGCATAATATTCGGGAACACTATATTAATGGTAGTTATGACGATAATAACGTATATCAGAGGCTATATATTAATTTTATTGCTCTAACAGGCGTGGGTTTGAAGACATGGCTGTGCTGTTATTTATTAATATTGTTTAGTTTCATTGTTAATAGTTGTGATTGTTATTGCTTGAACTTATTTATGCTTGTCTACTGATGGTAATGTATTAGACGAACAAGGTTTTTTGACGTTGCGAGTTACTAAGGTCAACAATTCGTATCAACAAAACACATTTTGATCTGAAGTACATATTTAGAATTTTCTCTACGTTCCATTCTGTGTTTTTTTTTTCTCTTGATTTCTGTTATATCTGACTGCATTTCTTAATTCAGTTTTGGTATTTGAAATTATTTGTTATATAAGTATATACATAAACATTCAAATATAAATACAAATAAATAACTAGATACTTATTTAGAAGTATATTAGAATGTTTATCAGTTATCTAGTAACCATAGTACAAGCTCTACTTAGTTTGCAATGCAGATGACCATGTGTGAGTTGTCCGAAAATAGTTTTTTATACTTTTATTTAATTTTGTTCCTTCACTAATCATTTATTTAACTTGGTAGTGGTTTGGACAATTGTCTAAATCAACGATAGTTCCTATGTACAAAGGAATAAACCTTTGCTTTAAAAAGGGAAAAACTCCGTTATGTTATGTGAACTAAATAATTTTAAAACTTCCTCCCCTATCCGTAAACCTGAGGGCTCTTGACTGGAGATGGGGTGGTACAGTTTTTTCTGTCGGCTGCTGCATACGTATTATGTATAGTCACATACGTTCGTTATGAGAGCCACAGGTTGCTTTGGGAAAATATTACATAATGTTTCCTAGATTTCATTAGTTAGCATCAAAATACGAGACTAAAGACTGAGCCTATCAATAGTTTGGGTTTACTATTTTTTGAACTTATATTTATATATATATCTGTTCTTCAGTTTTGTTCTGATTTCTACGACAATATTATAGCCCATGGATGCTGATACGCTACTCTATTATAGCCATTACCTAGCAGTGTAACGCGAAACTGTAGAATGTGGCTGTATTTAATACAGCTCTGTTTATTTGCTTGTAAATTGCATTCAGTACTTCAATTATCCGTGATAAACAATTTGGCAAGGTTATAATGCATTTATACTTACATTCAAGGTAATACGTCAATACCATACGATATTTATTTTGAATTGCAGTCATTGGCATCGTCTTTGTTTATATTGGCAGTTGATGCGCTTTCTGTATGCAAACGAATATTATCCTTTAATATCGTAAAATAACGGTCTCTACGGTCCGATAGTTAGTGTACGCTTCTAAAGACTATTGAGTCTCCAGGTTTGATTTCAGATATTGTATGTAAGTGTTAATTTCTTTTTGCAACTTCTGTTAGATTGTCCGTCATAATAGCTCTGATTTTGATAATGTGACCAGCATTTGTCAAAAGGCTTACCGTTTCTTATTTGGGACCAACATTATATAGCGCCTGCAGGCCCACACTTTGCGTATAACAGTAGCACAATTCTCTGCAGTCGGAACTAGCGAGTGTCGAGGGTTTTACATTTAAAATGTACTACAAAAATAGTTCTTACGGCGCCCGTTAGAGGCGCTGATATAATTTTTCATACAACTATAGCTAGCCGGCGGAGTCGTATTGTCATAAGTAGAGAATCGTGCTACAGGCGTAGATATAATTACTTATATCGTGACAAATAACGCGAAATACATAAGGTACAATTACATAAGCTTAGATCGCCCATTACGGTAGCAAGTCGCCAACGTTAAAACAGTCATTCCCATCTCCTTTATTAAATCGTAAACCGTTTGATGGGTCATTTTACTTTTTTCAATAAACTGTTTATTGGCTTTCCACTTTATAGCGGCTGTAATGTTAGATTTTGAGTATATTGTACTGTTTGATGGTGGTTTAACGATGTCGGGTTGAAAGCAATGGATTCGTCGCTTCTAACAATGTTGTTTTCTTCTAAGATAGTGTTTGTGGGTGACATTATTGTTATGTCTTTGACATTCCTAGAACGTTCTCGTGCTGTAGGTGTTTTTAAATATAAACTTATTTATTACAATTAATCTGGTGCTATAGGTATACTAAAAACCACGAATTTACCTTCGGACCGTAAACAATTTTCTGTTTCACGCTCATTAATACTTTGTATGTAGAATTCAGATCTCATTATGTAATTTGAAATATCTTTCCGAATTTCGGTATATCCGGGTTCTAGTATGTACAAACGTAATTTAAGGTTCACTGTTTTGGGAATTTTTGACCTTATAATCTTCTGATCTATTTTGTGGTAATCATAATAAACGGAAGGTAGGGGACTACAAGCATTATGTTCGTGGTTCTAAAGCTGACTCATGCTCTATGATGTTTCCCGTATACTTTAAATGGTACCTTTGCGGGAAATTCATTAGCAATAAACATTGTATCATACATAATCGATGAAACCCTCCACCTGTGACTCACTCACACGTATAACAACTTGGGGGATTTTTGATGGCCGCAATTTTATGAATGACTGTACACTGTAACGCTGTAATACATGTTCTTGTTATATAAAGGAGTCAATCTTTGCTTATAATATTTAACTTTAGATATAATATGTAGGTATGTTTTTTGGCCACTGATCCATATAAGCCTCTTTCTTGCGATTAACAGCTAATAGCTATTTTATATCATAAGTTTTCTAAACGAAATGTGTATCCTATCTTTGGAAAGTTAGGTTTTACAATGATTGCCGCAAACTAAATTACTCACAAACTGTCCGTTATTTTAATCTCTACTTACGCGTATTTCTCTATTTTTTTTTCTTAAGTTTTTTATAGGATTGAACTTTGCATTTTCTTCTTAGTTATATCATTTGATATTCACCATTAGGTATGCGGAACCGATTCACATTGATGACATCTAATCAAAACGAAAGTCATAAAAATGTTGAATTAGTTTCATACCTAGTTTTACGACCGAACTGATATCAATTGCTGTGATCGGCCTTAATACGTTTTATTTGCGAGACTATTAACATTTTATTGTCTTATTACAGCTATGTGATTGTCAAGAATTTAATGAGATTTTATAAATTAAAATTTATGGTATTATAGCATAAACATTTGACTTTTCATAAGTAGTCACTTTTCTGTAACATCATCATCATCATGTAGATCTCAATTCTAGTCACTCCTGGATTTCTTCTCGTTTTGCCTATACATTTCCCAATCATGTAGATATGCTCCTATTTATCTAGATAGGTATTTCTTTATCATATAAGCCCAGACTCCAACTGGACGATTCACGCCTTTTGCTGTTACCATTGGTATTAAATAAAGCGAAAACATAGGCATCTTTCTTAAGAGAAAGACGCCGTAACAATTCTAATAGTGAATGTAGAGACAAGTTACGGTGACATTTTCAATTTACCTCAAGCTCCTAAACATCAGAGTGTTAAGACAAACAATCTAACAGCACTGCATTTGACGATGTTAAACGATAATTAATCGCCTCACTTTTCACTAAACCTTTCAAACCCCGCCTACGTACAGATTTTTTTAACACAACGTTTATTTATTACACGAACGTGTCTACACGCGTTAACCAAGAAAACAAAACAAACCGGCCAGACAAAAATGACTCTTATGTAGTTGGCAATGAGGTTGATGTAAGGTGTAAAGTATTTGGTGATGTGGTGACGTTTCGACACCGGACGCAAGTCAACAATTGCCTTCCTGTTGTGATAACGGTATCCAGGCTAATTACCGAAGTATAACAGTTAACATCTTAATACATTTCGTGTTAGTTTGCATAAGCTTTGGAGCTGTGTGAGTGCTTCAATCAATTGGAATTAGTCGGTAATCTCTTTTTAATGGCATATTAAGCACAAAAATAACTGCCTACTTAATATACTGAGTTGTGTTATCTAACAGTGAATGAGTTCAAGTCATTTTAAAACATTCATTCATATTTTTAGACTTTCGTCGTATATACCTTCATAGTACCTACCTACTATAGCAATACGGTGTTAGTCGTGGTAATTTTCTAAAAACTTTTGGAAAGCCTTGCTAGGCTTGACACGTGTGATTTAATTCATTATGTATACCTACATACTAAGAGTTTTTCTCTAGGTTTATTGGATATACAATTTTATTGGTATTAATTATACTATGCGAAAGGCCGAATCCAATATTTAAACTTGGTTTTGGCTATACTTAGTGTAAATTATTTTTTTCTTTTTAAATTCTATTATTGTGGTGGAGCAATTATTAGAGCTTTTAATTGTCTTTGCGTGACAATATTTTTTTATTTATGACTGTTTATGCATTTTATTTCACGTGTGTATATATAACATTTTTTATGACATTACATATATAGCTGTAAAAACTATGCTACTAGTTTATGAGCAGGGGTTCCCCAAGGCAAAATATGGGACCATAAGTTTGTTCTAATTAAAAGCTTTATTTGATACTTTGAATTGTTGGTTCCAAATAATATGTTTTCTCTTACTTACTCTTAATTTAAGTAATATTGAAATATAGAATATTCAATAGGAAACCATAAAACAGTTTTATGACTCCGACTTTTGGACGATTAGATGTGAAGTGAAGCTAATTAAACACAGGATGAATACGCCAAAATATAGAAAATCATACGTGAAATAACATAAGTCGTAAAGTTGACAGATTAACGGAATGTTTCGCTTTTGAAATCACAGATAAAACACTATTAAAAGATAAAAAATAAATAAATAAATATTATTGGACAACTCACACACGGTCATTTGATTCCAAACTAAGCAGAGCTTGTACTATGGTAACCAAATAACTGATAAACATACTTATATACTTCTAAATACATACTTATATAGATACATTAACATCCAGAAGAAAACAAGATGAAAGAATATATAATAATATATTTCATCATTTTATAAGATGGTAAAACTATCTTAAAGAAAATTTAACCTATTACGACTTATAGTCGAAAACTTAAGGAATGATCTGCACTGCTTCATCTGTCATAGAAGTCAGATATGAAAAGTTAGGCTTTGAATGCACATTGCGCAAGTACTATAGTTCATAATCTTGTCGGTGTCAGTTCTTTTTATTTTATTTTACATAGGTATTTATGGTATCTTATTAGCATGATTATACCTTTATCAACACGCAAGGCTATGACTTACAAAACATTAATCCAATTAAGATATCGATTCGAACGATGCAATGCTACTATGACTAAAAGGGACATCTTAAGCTCAAAGCGAGTTAAGTATTGAAGTTATTCATAACTCACTCATTTGTTGAACATTTCGCAACTGAGTGAGAAAAATTCTTAGCTTATTATCAACTGTTATGCAATTTCAACTTTATTTTGTGTAGCCTAAGGTTCAAAATTATATGACGGAAGTTTCTTTGAGCTCCAACTAGTATTTATTGAGAGGTTAATAGGCAAATATATAAGGTGTGTAAATGTCTTATGCTTAATGTTCAGCGTTATAGTAAATGGTGGGAATATAGGAATTATATGAGTCATTTTAATATAAAGGAGTGTAATATGTAATGGAATATTACGCAAGGAAAATATACGTAGTGGCAGTAGATATTGAGTTTTAGATCAGTTTTCTGAACATAAGATTTTTTGTATAACATGATATTGTAATGCTTGTATTGACTGACTAGTATAATATAATTAGACGAACATAAACCATAGTTTGCTATGATGTTTTTTTTTTACTTTCTAGTTTTGATATATTTTATTGCCTTACGACAAATTCTTTCTGGTCTCAGCTCTATTCAATTCAAATGCTTTTCTTTTCAATAACTCTTTTATATACAACTTTCTGTGACAAGTGTAACCAATTCATCTAAAACAGGATCCTTTTCAATACAAGAATGCGTATCCTTAACCAGCCAAAGTTGCTTTCAAATTTGAACAGCAAACCACTTTATCTTGCATAAAACATTGAAGACCACGAACTATAGCATATTGAAGCGATCGGTCAAAGCATTCCTCACATACTGCAGCTCAGACTAGTGCATTGTGATGCAACTTCACAAAGGCACACTGAACGCTTCTTAGAAAATATTCCTATGATCTTTGGGCCATATTCAAAGAGATTCGCTAAGGCATTTTGTATCAGCATACTTCCTCACTGAATTCTTTGAAGGAATACTATTGAAATTGTAATGATGCGTGGCAATTTTGATTTTGGGCGTGAAATGTTGATTTGATGCGTGCAGTTCGCCACCCATTACGGGGACTGCTTTATACAATTACAATACATCTCACAGGCTACATTGCAGTATTATTCTTTAACGTTCAAGTTGTAGCTAAGGTATTTTGGTAGCAGGATTATTGTAATTTTCTTCAAATAATAAAAAAAAATGAAAGACACTTAAATCATTGGCAATGTTTTGAAAAAATGTCATGTGCGTAGTACTGGTAACCGGCAGTCCTATATGATAAGATGTATGGATGTGAATGAGGCAAGGGAAGTTTGTAAGGATCGTGGCAAGTGGCGTTCTTTGGTCTCTGCCAATGCTTATGGAAGAAAAGCATGATATCATGTACATAAATGTATGAAAAGAAAAAAATATAACTATCCTATGACTGAATTGTGTGGAGCGGATAAATATTCGATTGGTCAAATCACGATCCTAGAGAGCTTCTTAAAGCAACTATGCTCTAACTCATACAACTATTTATCCACACTAACAGGATTTTGCAAATAACTTCTAGAGCCAGAGGTCTTACAAACCATTTATTTAGACATAGCCATGTTATTAAAACATGAAATTTATTTTCAAGCGTCTTGGCTACAATTTATGACTATTTATACACATATTTATATTAAACTTTATCAATTATACACACATCCAACTCCATAAATTTAATTTAAATACACAAAATATAATAAAATTCATATCTACTTAAGCTTTACTTACAGAATGATAACTAAAGCTTAACACAATCTAAAATATACTAAGTATTGACTTTTTAAAAGTATTATCTCATAAAGAGGGATCGCCGTGTGTCCGACGATTTATGATAATTCTTATGTGATTACTTCGAGTGGTCATTTGCGTCAAATTGATGTAGTAATAGCGCTAAGTTTGGTTCGACTAGTGAGGGGAGGAATTAGGTGCATAGCGATATTTGTCTACATTTGGAATTTTAATGGCTGTATTGTTTTAGGTACACTTAATCATTTCATTATATTAAATTGCCTGTAGGGAAGAATAACGAAAAAAATCATTGCGATAACGAAAAAATTCATTGCGATAACGAAAAAATAACAATTGACAGCTTATAAACTTACAGTCAGCCAGTCTTTTCTGCTTGATAGCTTATTTGGGTAAGCGTAAGTAAGTTGGTATTTTGGCTAAGCACTTATCGTCGCTTGAAATACGTACACTTACGTATTCACAAGTATGTCCCGACTATAATCTTACAGAAGTGTTTAAATAGTCTTGTAAATTCATGCTAGCGGTTCGTAACATAAACCTTAGCTTACCGTTTATGTCAATAAAAAAACAAATTTTAAGTTGTCACGAGCGAATCGACACGATAAAAGTTCGACACATTCGAAAGCGAATATCGAGTATCGAACTTCGAACAGCAGCGTACCTTTCTTCGCTGATAAGCCGGCCCTTCACACGCCTGTCAATATTGACTCTAAAGATTTTTGAGTAATTGCCTTGCCTTAAATAGTACGAGTATATCCACACTATTATTACGCCTAACGGAATGTTTGGGAACTTGTTATTTTATCTATATGTTAAAGACACCGCTAATATGGTTTTATGATACCTCTATATTTATGTTCTAGGGTTAGTGTGGATATGAAGTTTCGGATACAGTTACGGATATATTAATTGCATTGTTTCGGATATGAAATTAATTTGATACATTTGTCGGATATCTTCGTTTACAGATTAAATTTTTGAGAAAGTTTTAATGTCAAAAATTAGTAAAAAAATAATCCGTAAATCAATTTTGCCCCTTATTCGAAGCTATCCAAAAAAAACTAATCAGATACGATTACTGATAGTTATTTCGGATATCCGATTGTTATAATTTCGGATACGGAGTTCTAAAACATCCCTATGGTCAAAGTTGACGTACTTAGTAAAGAAATAAGTGTGAGAATAACTGTAGTTGATAATAGTTGTTGAGTTAATTTATCAATTGTGCTTTAGATAAGTATCTTTTGCCTCGGGTTGGCACGTGTGTAAAGTGCTAATAATGGTAAAGATTAGAATATTAAATGTGTAATTAATCAGATTAAATTATAGTCATTGGTACAAGTGAGTGTGTGATCACAGATATTTAATTATTGTGTTTATCTTAACGCCCGAGGGGGTAATGTTTTATTTTATTATTTCTTTTCTTAGGGTTCCTTACCCAAAGTGTAAAAACGGGACCCGATTACTAAGACTTCGCTGTCTACCTGTCTGTCACCTGGCTGTATTTCATGACCGTGATAGTAAAACAAATGAAATTGTCACAGATGATGTTACTATGGAGGAATATTACTAGAAACGGGTATTTTTTATTGGAAATAATGGTATCGAACCCTTCGTGCCCTTTCAACTCACACTTGACCGGTTTTCTTTAGTCACAGTTTTAAATAACTAAGAATCTTTTGTACATTATTAAAAATAATTCATTATATTATCAATGTCATTAATCATAATTTTGAACAGTTATTATTTTGAGTAGGCTTTTAAAACGTTTGCCGGTAAGTATTAAAAACGGCCGGAAACCACTTCGGAATAGTAAAAGCGGAAATGGATGGCCGCTTGTATGTTGGTAACACTATTAGTCAGTGTTGCCAACTTGATGAGAGGTAAACACGCGATGCTTTAGCTAATATATTTTTAAGCTTTATGTTAAAAAGTTATTTACATTTGAATGGCTATATTTATTGTAATGGTGTATAATGTTTATTCACTTATACGAGCATTGATATCAATTTTTGTTTTTATGAAGTTAATCTCTTTGATTAATGTAAGCTTAACATTAATAGCCGTTTTGTTAATTTATAAATTATGAAATAATCTTACTATGTAAGTAGAACTAGTGCAACTAACTGGATTCGAACCCAAACTAGCACCACCATTGTAACTTACATGACGTATTCTTTGTAGAGTAGCAGAGGTATCAACTATTCGGTACTTTAGATTATTTTACAGTTAATCACAAACTTAACAAATAAATATAAAGAGATTTAATACAAGAAACAAATATGAAAGATACATACAATAATATTATTATAAGTTTAGTTAGTCTAAGCACTCTTCATGAGTGTTTATAAACTACTTCAATTTTGTTCTCGAGAGGAGAATGAACTTGCACACTGCTAACGCCATCTAGTATTTGTTTAAGGAACTATTCACTTTGAACTGTTAACTGAACAAAAGTAAATATTTTTTAGGTATACTGATTACACCTACTGCCTTGATTTTAATTGTGAAGAGATATATTATTTCCGTGTGTGGTTAGGAACTTTTTTCTTTCGAACTAGTCGCTTTCTTTTACTTCATGTTACTGGCCCTAAGGATGCAGTCTGCTTATCTGTTGCAATACGCTTAAAGCTACGATATAATTAAAGTTACTCTCGGAAAGCTCTCTTTACGTTTAGATTCATTTAAGTCAGCTAATTACCCCTCAAAGAGACTGAACCCTTAACCAGACTATAAAACCACTTACACTAGTTTTACCGCAAAACTATCAAGCTTGCTCTACAGCTGCAATTAGCTAAGTGAAGGGTTCTACCATCTAATTAAAATCTGAAAACCTCTTAATAATACGAAGGAAAATCCACATAAAATTACTTCTTAATGACACACGAAGCACCATTGACCTCGGTAAGGTACTCGGGAACACTCGGGATTACTCCGACACAAATCTCATCTCACATCATGGATGACGTAAACAATCCCTACCCCCTATTTAAACGTTGAATGCGCTTCCCCGCCGGAGCTCCGTTGCACGTGCAACACTCAAGGTCCCGCAACCCTTTACACATCCTCTCATGCTTGCAATTAAAACGAAAAACCAGGCGAAACAACGCCATACACGCTCAATGAGCACGAAAGAGACAGCACGCCTCATTTACCAAAGCACTTTTATTTCCACTTGCACTTGAGAGGTCGTCGGCCAATCAACGGTCGTGCCGCGCCCGCCTCGCATTGGTCCGTTTGAATAGAGAATATTTTTTCAAAAATGGAACAAAAGCCGAGGGTAGGTAATAGCGAGTTTTGTTTTATTCGAGTGGCATTTCGCATTTGAGTGGAGGAGGCCGCGCGGAGCGGACGTCTCGACTTTTAATTACCTTATATTTTTGCTATTGTTTCTTGGAGAGTACTCATACGTTAAGCAGCTTTTCATTTTACGACACGATGATGTTCAACATTGTTATTTTATTACACGGAACTCATTTAGTACTCGAGTTGGGAGACTTATTACAAAACAAGCAAATTAGCTATGTTTATTTCTTACTAACCACTATCCTGTGTTTGCCAGGAACTGTCGTTCGTCAAGTGTTTGCAGTCAGCGTACGGGATACATTTCGTTCCACACATATACAGTTGGGGTGACTGGTTGAGCTAACGTACCGTGAATTTTACTCAGAGACAAAGACGACATTTTAACCAATTACACACTATTAACCAGTACTTAGACGGAGTTATCGTCATCTCGGCAGCCGTTGACTGCTAATGCTTAGACAAAGTAAAATAAGTCAATAATTAAAGCAAAACTAAGACAGCAAATAACTTTCAAATAGTTGCAGACTATCCTGATCTAGATAAACACCAAAAGTCACGATAGTCTACTACTACCTTCAACCTGGCCTTTACTTCATTATTCGCTGTCTAAGAATTGTCTTGCGAGACCTTATACAAACATACGAACAAACGAACAGACAGAACAACTTTTTGTGGATCGCTCAAATATTTGTTTATGTGAGAATTCAACCCACGACAGCCCGTCGCACTAGTGGCGACCACCAGAGCGCCACAGAAGTCGAAAATCCCCTCCCTCATAAGATTAGCACAATTTTTGACAAGGTGCCTATAAACAGCTATAGGCACCTTGTCCAACTGATAAAGGTGAATACAATATAAAAAAAACTTAACAGCAAACCTTCTGTACAACGGAAACACTTAAACAACTGGAGTGCAATCTGTTGCTTATTTCGACGAACAAATGTGTTTTCGCCTTAAAAGGACTTTGAACGTTAAACTTTCGATTTCGTCAGAATGGACATTTTGAATAGTTTATTTTCTTGGAAACTTTTATAGAAGGATTAGTATACGAAATTTTATTAGAAGCTACCTAAAAAGAGTAAAGTAGAAGACCTTAATCGGTTTTAGAATAAGATACCATATTTTTTATGGATTGAAGAAGACAAAGGTCTGGAAATAGTATGACAGAATTATGTCATGGAATTAGTTACACGTTGGGCATGAAGACTGATACCGGCCTCAGTTTCGATCACATCTTATTTTAAATCCCTTTGAAGTGGCAATGAATGCCAAAAAGAAAAGAAAATCATTAGTTTCAAATATTACCACAGAATATTGATATATACTGATTTTGATTGTCTTTGTTCCAGGAACCTAGCAGCCCCTCGTCCGCAGACACAGGTCGGGAACACGTCACTGGAGACCTTCACGGCGCTACACAAAGAGAACTGCCACAGATTGGAGTACCTCGTCGAGCGGCAGAAGCAGCTGTGTATGCTTTCTGATACTATGATTAAGGTAAGAGGTCCCTAGAAGGGTTATAGTCTTCTTCTGGACTGCTTTTTCTTTTATGGTTATGGAGCTTGAGAGAGCGAGAGAGAGATAGTGGGAAGGGGACTAGTGAGACTGTTTAGTCTTAATATCTTGGCCACTAATACTTATTGGCTTTGTTCGAAAGGAACATTTTATTATATTCTGGTCTCCAAAATGAAAAATTCGCAATTCTTTCTCTCTGGATTTGTAACGTTTGTACATGAAATCAAAAATCTTTTCTGGTAACTAGAACTAAATGACTTCTACAAATTATTCTGTTCATTTAATTTATTTGATTGGATTAACAGTTCGCTGTTAACACAGAATATTTTAATATAATTTGCATGATCAATAACTTAATAAATAAAGGAACCAAGGTTTGTGAAGGTCTGTGTGGGTGTCTGTCTGTTCATGACAATTTGTATCGATAACTTAATCGATTTATTACTATTTACATATTTAGCTGCACTAAAGATAAATATGCTAGCAATTGTAGAATGGGCTCCTTTGAAACATTGAGTATTGAAAAAAAGGAAGTAAAATAAAAAAAAACTCTTTTTACCCGACTGCGTTACATTAAGGCGATTAACACACTGCCCCGCATCATGCTGCATATTGCGTGTCGACGCACCTACGCGCGTTCCTGCGGGAGTGCAGATCTGCATCATCGTGCGGGATTTTTGCGCACTCACGCGCGTAGGTGTGTTTTGTAGATTCACGCACGGCGGCTCTCATTTATTCGCCGTTCTCTGTGGTGGTCTTGCAGTACTGAGCATCACGATAGTCTTGATAAAAATCACGCGCGGCACTGCGGGATTCGGTGTGCCATACCTTGCGTCTCGCCCCGCACCTACGCGCAGGGGTGCATGTTTCTCCGCGTGTATGCGCGTGATCCGCATGAACGCGCGTGGATGCATTTTCTGTGTGTTAGACTGTGCGTGTTTTCCATACAAACGGAGATACTTACAAGCAACGTTCGAACACGCATTCACGCGCTACGCTGCGTGGTGCGGGGCAGTGTGTTAAGCGCCTAAGTAGAGTTGTGTTAAAGAGAAACAGATGTATGAAATACACCCATCTTTTGCTGGTTATAATTTTAGTCCAATTAATAGGGGGCGAGCCTATTGCCATGTACGGGTTTATCATTTCTGATCTCCGGGCTTTTATTGAGAAATATTTAATATCAATTTGAAAAGATCAATCTTTGCCCAACCCAGGAATCAAACGTGAGACGTCGTCGTCAGCAGTCGTGTACACTACCGACCACGCCAATGAGTCAGTTTTAATAAAATTAAATCAAGTATAAAGTATAATAAAATCAAAAGGATTGCAATCCCATCTAAGAGAATGCTAAAAGACAGATGGAACAAACAGCTATTTAAGGTGCTCGTAAAAACACATCGCAGATATGAATAAGGCCACAGTTTTGCTTTTGCGAACAATGACGAATTGTGGTACGAAATGTTAAGGGACAAAAGTAGTTTGCGAATGTTGCACTGTTTAAAGTTTAAGAAATTGTTTTTTTTTAAATACAGGAGTAAATTATTTGCGTGTGTAGTATTAACGATTTGAAGAATATCTTCAAGTCTTGATAATAATTACGTTGATTTCACATGTATTTGAGATAAAATGAAAAAAAGGGATTTTGACATTGGGTCAACTAGTAAACTTTCACCAAAATCAGTTATAATATGATACAGACACTATTTAATTCCATAATTAAAGATGTTGATGAAAGTTATGAGGGATAGTGAAGATTTAATTATGGTCACATCTTGTTTATTATTATTTATTTATTATTTAGAGGTAAGAGTTGTCTTAAAGCGAATGTTTCAATCGTCGGAAACCAGCCCGGCTTTCTATTAACCATGCTCGTATAACTAAAACACCTACCTTAACGCACCATTAAAAACAGTTTTATTTTACTTAATAAAACATGCAATTACTTCGCAATATCCTTTGATTATGTCGTAAATGTTAATCTTAACGATTTCTGAGCTAATGGCGATCGTAGTTGATAAATAACTCATTGAATTAATTACATTGACTTATTATCTCTATGTAGATAGCCGTTATGAAAGCGTGTGATATTATTTTGACCGTTATTATGGAGTTTACCGTTTCGAGAAGTACCTTGCAGAAGATTTTGTAAGTTTGTAAAAGTATGAGTCACGGCTTTTATATTTGTGCTAGATAACCTATCTGATGGATAAAGTTATAGCAAGTGTATTAAAAAGACTAACATAATGCAAACTGTTAAGCTAACCGCTTCTTATTCAGTAGTGGTAAAACCATCCCTTAAATTTATTATAGGTTTGTAAAAGAAAATGTCTCACCCATTTTTAAGTTATAAATATCGGGGACTTAAATCTTCCGTAACGAGAGCTGTTTTACAAATAAACTAACAACGAATATAAATACAAAACGGACTCAAACTCATCATCAGAACTAATTAGTGTTTGACTGTCAAAACTTAATTAGTAGATAGGTAAATTATTTTATGGCATGATTTAATATGTTAGTTGTTATAATTACTTGTTAGTTTATGTGTAGGTTATGGACACCTAATTAAGGAGTTTTATGTTGAGTAGTGCTACGGGAGTTTACACCTTGGATTTTGTATAAGATGGGTAGATTAGTTAATATACTACTTAAGGTATTTTTGACAGTTTCTGTGGTCTGGTCGGTAGCGAATGCGACTGCTGATCCAGAGAGGTAGAACCGTGGGTCCGGCAAGATGCTGAGTTTGTTTTATTTATATTACAACATTCCAATGTTTATTGATAACTTACCCGATATAACATGGCAAAAGTTAAAAGAGGTGCCCCCCTTTATGTAGGACTTACACTGTAAATAAATGTGCACATATTTCATGCACCTCTGTATTCATCTTCGGGTATTACCAGGCATGATTTTATATTATTACTTTAAATAGGGTCTATAGTTAAAAGTCAACGTTGCTCCATAAATTGAATTAACAGCATATTTAGTTACTAAGTAAAAGTATATTTAATTAAAGCAAGGCAAATATAAGAGACACGGTAAAAATACCGTCAGGTGAACAATCTAGGGCAAGCCACTTGAACTTCTCAAACATCCATGTCCTAATTAGTGTTCTGGCAGAAAATGTTACGAGATAAAATAATTTTAAAGCTGTTGACTGGCTTTCGTAGTTTGTGGCTGTAATTCGAGATAAGCAGGTGGCTTTAGTGCTTGTAAAATTATTTACTGGAATTGCCTGAAGCAAATAACGAAAATGTTCTTTAAGAATTTTAGAGAGTATGGTTGTTCAATGTTAATTTAGAAATAAATTATCATGTTTTGATAATAGGTAATTAGTTTCTAAAATAATTTAATAGTCAAAATGATTTGATGATAAATGAAAGTGAACAGTGGAAATCACTTCTTGAAGGGACAAGTCTATCGATCTCTCTAATTGGCCTGCGAACACCTAGGGAGATTGAACATGCATAGTCTTACCCAAGACGTAGTTAAGCAATATTTAAACACATGTTTAATAACAAAAACATGTTTCTAAAAACATAAGAGCCATAAAGCTAATTGGTGATAATATATGCAAGTAAAGTCACAAACAAGTGCTTGTCAACATTCAAAATCGTTTCGACCACCCAGTCTAACCTCATTTTGTACCAACTTGTCCTTTTACTTGCCATTTAAAATCTGTCAATGTATCGGTTGTAAAACTAAGCACCGATTTGAATAATATTTTACGCGGTTTTACGCCTCATATTACTTTTATAACGTGGTTTGAATTTTTATCGTATTGTGATATGAAGTAGGTACTTTAGTTTGAAAAGTTTAAGTCTGAGAATTTGTGAAGTAGGTTAATTGTCTAATAAAGATTGAAAGGACTTTTAAATACCCTAAACCTATTGAAAGAAACCTTGAAATGACCTGTCGTATTCTCCCAAGCGTAATAGTGATTATGAATTGATTAACTACTAGTTTGACGGGAGGCGATAACGCAGCAATCTTAGAAATAAGAGATTGGCCACAATCAAATGATAGAATGATGGAAGGTGGGAAAAGAGGTCACTGCCTTGCAGTGGAACAGTACGGGCTAATAACTAAAAAAATACCAGTTAATGTAGAGAGTGATATAGGCTCTAAACCTATTCTAATTGTCAAAGTCTTTATCTTAAAGGTGCTCCAGACGGGTGCCGTGCAAGCAGTGGAAGAATGCCAGCACCAGTTCCGTCACAGCAGGTGGAACTGCAGCACTGTTGAGAACTCCACGGACATATTCGGCGGGGTACTGAAGTTTAGTAAGTATTTCCTCACGTTACCCTAGTTATAGCAAGCTATGCGTGTATAAGTATACGCGTATATAAGAGAGAGCCAAGTGGTAAGCTTGCACCTCCCACGTGAGTGATCGATGGTTCGAAATCAATGGCCAGCGAGGTGGACTCAAGGCCTGACTTCTCCTTTGTTGGGAGTAGACCTTTGCCAAGTAGTTGGGATAGTAATGGTTTTAAAAAGCAAGTGAAAAAGATAATGCCAGTAACTGTAAAGATGATTCTGAAGTAAAGAAGGTCCTAGATAAATTGTAAAATTGTAATGTGATTGGGTTCCTATATCAATCATATGATTGATTTAACGGCCAATCTTATGGACACAAGAAAAGTAAGGTTTCTTTACGGAGGTAATTTTCAAAGCATCAATATTATTTCAACTTTACAACCTGAAAAATCATCAAAACCAAATAAAGAGGTTTAGAAATCATCACTTTAGCTGTAATACATACCCAACTCTACAAACCTAAAAGTTCCAAGCTGAGTGCAGTTAATGTAAGGAGTCCACATGCTTTGATGTTGGTCTCGATGTCCGTCATCATCACTGTTTATGTTCCGACAAGTATGGAAGACATTGCGATGAAATGTTTTGGAATCTTTAGAGCATCCATTTGTTGAATTGAAGATGATTGATTGGGAAGTTTTGTGGGAATATTTTGGTTTATTGTGTTTATCTTTTGGTCTTACAGTCTTTTACTCAATAATGATGTTGCATCACTTATTATAATATTGCCTTTGTCAGATATCGACATGTCTTTCGTACTAGAACTAGGTAAATTAGTAAAACGTTAATTAAATTTCCAAACACTATAAGATTTAATGTTAACTTTTTAAACTTTTGCTAACATTCTATGAAGTGCAGCTCTACAGTTTGTTCATAAGGAAATTCTATATTTTACGTTAGGAGAAAGTTATAATATATCATGTCCTTACTTTGTGAAATCATTGAAATCTTCAAGTACAAAGTTCTCAATGTCATATACATCCTGCAAGTTATTCTCATTAGTAAACAATTTATCATTACAATCAACACTGCCTTCTATTTGACGCGTTCTTCCGCCGCTGAACAGAATCAAAGCTAACACAAGTTCACTTCAAGACAGATTTCATAGAACTTCATTTTGGTAAAATGTTTATTTTAATATGTCGATTACTGGGATCACGTGTGTGTGTTGTTGACGGAGTAGCTCAGTTTGTTTACTGTAAACTACTAACAACACGACCAGTCTTGTTGACCTCCCAACCCTCTTGCTGTCTTTACAAATATCGGAGAATAAGTAGAAATTGTAAGGATTGCTAGGGTTCTAAGTTACTGGGCATCAGGAATGGTACAGGTCAACGGACTTATGTATGGATTTTCAGTGTTGGTCTGTTGGAATTAATTTTGTGCCACTTAAAAATATCACTTGGTAAAGACGAATTGGGAGCCAAAATTTAAGTAGTCCGGTATTTTTCTACAGGTTTTACAATACTACAGCCAGAGTATGCATTATGCACGTGTTCGACTAAGTCCATTATCGGCCTCAAGAATGACATTAACTAAAAGTTTACTGTTTGTTTTTGCGCTGGAAATTAAACTCTATATTTAAAATTAATATATCTTAGCCCTTTAAAAATATTTTATACTCATGTGTAATGTATTAATTTTCAGAATCCCGTGAGTCAGCATTTGTGCACGCTTTATCTGCGGCTGCGCTGGCGCATGCAGTGGCTCGTGCTTGTAGCCGCGGGGAACTGAACGAGTGTTCCTGTGATTCGCGAGTCAGGAAGCGCACACCTAGGCACTGGCAGTGGGGAGGATGTTCTGAGGTAATTATATAGGATTTTGTCTTAGGTCTGGTGTTTAGGGGGTCTTGACATTTAAACCGTTTGGGACTTGACCAGGGTATCGTATGTGAACGATGAATGTATCTTCCACACTAAATTCAGTGGGACGATTTCCTAACACTTTCGATAACAATTACAATAGCAATCTCTTGCCAAATTTAACCTCTAGCTATTTTGCTAATACATTTTTTAATCAAATCGAAGTGCATCCAGGAATTGAAATTGTAACTTCCTTTTTCCAGGATATAAGATACGGAGAGATGTTCAGCAAAGACTTTTCGGACTCCAAAGAAGACAAGAACACTGATGAAGGACTTGTGAATCTTCACAATAACGAGGCTGGTCGAAGGGTAAGAACTATAGATTAATAACAAATACATTAAGTACATTGAAAAACAGAAACCCAATAGGTGTGTCGATTTCATGGAGTCTGCACACCGAAAACATTAACCGCCGACTCATGTTGGCAAGTTTATTTCTAAGACAACTATGTCGGCGACTTGTAGAATCACTAGTGCCCGGGTTCTGAGTCACATTTAGCGGTAGTTTCAGTTATCGTATTTTGTATTGTAGTAGTTTATTATACAGTAGGTCATTCAAACTGTCATTTTTACATGAGCTCAGACGCTATTGAATAGATAAACTACCGCTAAACGTACCTCAAAAACCGGGGGTAGGTCGGTAACTATAGTTTGTAGTCTCCATTAAAAACGGAATTAAACGTTGTTATGTATATTGTGTTACCCGGTAAATGGAATGCTACTTGAAGAAATATTGTGTTCTTCAAGTAAACGATACAATTGCATGTTTCAACACTCTTGTACTAAACAAAACATTTAGATTTCATTTCCTAGAACATGATACATTGCTGGTACTGACTGAAGATTATTTTTTCTTATAAATACTAATGCGTCGATGTATTACTTCCAGGCTGTTCGTGGTCGTATGCAGCGGGTATGCAAGTGTCACGGCATGTCAGGCTCCTGCTCAGTGAGGGTGTGCTGGCGTCGATTACCGCAACTGCGTATGGTGGGAGATGCGCTGTCTACTAGATATGAGGGAGCCTCGCATGTTAAGGTAAGTAGGACAATTCTGTGACGTATGACGAACGACATTATCAAAAATAATCGAACACTATCGAGTAGCGAGCGTTTTACGTTAAAAATTAGTGAAAAAAAAGCTGTTAGTCTTTCTATAAATCTTCAGACTGTTGTAATTTTGATAGTCATTTTAATGCACAAATATTCACATACTAAAAAAAATAAACAATACCAATATTAACATTGTAAACATTAAATTAATCGAAACAATTAGTTGTGGATCACACTATATTTGCGTGTGTGCCGGTAAAATTCTAAAGTTTATTTTATTTATGTTTATATGACTCTGTATCTTATCGTTACAGGTGGTGGAACGCAAGAGAGGCAAGAACATACGAAAGCTAAGACCATTGCACATGGACATGAAGAAGCCGAATAAAACCGACCTGGTCTACTTGGAAGATTCTCCTGATTACTGCGAACCTAATGACGAGTAAGTAAATTATATGAACAATTTGAAAGTCTTTTAATATTTAACCGAAAATGTTACCAAATTGTACTTACGTTACGACTAGTGTCATCTATTGTCCCGTAGCGGAACTAACAAACCGACGTTGTGCTATAACTTCACGAAGAGAAGTGATTTACATAAATAACATCCCGCTTATTATGCCCCAAAGTTCAGACAGTGCATTAAATTCACCCAAGTTTTTCCTTTTACAATGTAACACCCATATAAAACGGGCGAACACGTAACTAAACTATTATTGATAGATATTATAGTATAGTGAATAGTGGTAAAAGTTCGAAATAAAAGAATTGTTCGGACTTTTACCATTGAGAGTTGGTAAATCTTAGGTTTTACCGGAAAATCTTAGGATTTACCACAATTCGGGCTTTTACAGTAACAGATATACCTACTTAGACTTGAGAAGCCCAATAACAAAGTATTAAAGCGTTTTTTTTATTTTATTGATATATTTCTACTTCCAGACTTGGTATTCTGGGAACACGAGGTCGTACATGCAACAGAACATCAGCTGGTCTCGACGGATGCCGTCTTCTATGCTGCGGGCGAGGATACCAGACTAGGGTACGAGATCATGAAGAGAAATGCCGTTGCCGCTTCGTGTGGTGTTGCCGAGTGCACTGCGAGATTTGCCGATTTAAACGAGACCATCATGTTTGTAACTAAAGAGTGAAACAGTTTTGAATATGCTTGATAATGGTTTTATAATCGGGCCTTTACAAATGTGACAAATATGTTATAATCTAAAGAATCACTGGTATGTGAGAGGATAATATATTATGTGCGAGCGAGAGAATATATTAAATGACATGTCGTAGTTCGGAAGTTTGTAATGGCCCGAGTAGAATCATTTTTATAGTTCAGTAGGAAGCAAAGATGTCAGTTTTGATGATGTGTTGAAATCGTTAGTGACTTGAATGGTGTAGAACATGATTTTGATGTGTTTGAAGATATTATTGTTGGGAATACGCAATGATTTATTTATAAGTAACTGATTTTAATGCTTTTACTCAACTGAACTTATACGTACTTTAAATATTGAAAGCCTGCCAAGTAAGAATGATTTAATTTAAACATGATAAAAAGCTGATAGAAGCTATTTTATATCGAAACGCAAGCGACTTAACGAACAAATAATTTATTTTAGAAACTAACTTTGTAATTATAGTTTTATTGGGTCTATTCTTTTAGTCCCGTTCAGGTGTCCCGTTGGTAGCTAACGCTATTTTGTCCCAGTTGTCCTATCACGGGACAAATCAATGGAACTGCTGGGATTGACCCTTCCGTCTTGTCCGTTGTCTCATTAGTCCCATGATTTTTATTATAACTGGCACCAAAACAGTGCCCCTTGTCTTGCAACGGGACAACCGGGTCAAAATCGAGCTAGTTGTCCCACCACGGGACAACTTAACGGGACTAGTGGGTAGACCCGTTTTATTCTGCAGTTTATACAACGAATGACATTTTAAATCTTCCATAAAAGTATTTTTAACTAATCTCTGAATTAAAATCTTTTTTTTAAATGCTTTACTGTTTCAATGTGTAATATTATCGAACTTTTGTTTTCTGATCTTTATTTAATTCTTAATTCACGATTAAAATATTTTCTTTACGAATCGCTGACTGATTATTAATTTTAATTAGTATTAAAAAAAAAACATTTATTTTCTGAAGATTAAGCTTTAAAATTATTTACAGTATTACTAACTTATTTTATTTTTTAAATGTACAAAGTTGTATATAGCGCTTCTGTTAATATTATGTTTATAGTTGTAGGTTAAAGGCATTATTTCTTATTTATGTGCCGAGTGTAAATATTTTTTATTGTGTAATTGTTTACACAATTTGATTTTCTACCTCATGAGGAAGATGATTTCGTTCATGCCATGATATTGATGCTTAGTTTAAGATCGGTATACAGTTCTTAGAAATACATAGCTTTTTACTATAACGCGTTTAAACTTTTCACAATCAAGTTTATTCTTTTATTTGTTTCCAATCATTTATAATAATGACAGATTTTCAGTGACATATATCCATCACGTAATATACAATCTAAAATAAGTCAAGTGACTTCGAAGTAACGTGGAAGTAAAAACGTGAGCTACAAACGACTTTGTCCTGACATGTTACTAGGATCACTTGCATAGGATGACTGTAAGTAGACTCGTTATAATTTAAAAAAAAATACGGATGCTATAGTCTGTCCACTGGATGCGCAATTTTTTTTCTTCTGTCTAATCATAATAGTCTTTCTAAGGACCGTCTACACTGCCAGTTGTAAATATTCGAATCAGTAAGTTAGTATTAGTAACTTATTGTATTAGGAACGTGATAGCTTTATTCCTTTTAGTGATAACTTTTGTCTACAACTTTCCATGTAACCGTCGATGTTATTGTAAATACTCTATAGTGATATTATGTAACATAATAGAGCTAATGTATGTGTTTAATGTAAGGGAATTGTCTTTTTAGGGTTTTGAAATATGTCTTGAAATATTTTTGCATTCTTACGTTCTACTCAACGGATCTTTACGTAAATATAACGTTAAACATTGATTCTTTAAAACCAGTCTCAACACTATTTTTACAGTTTGTTCTATCTAAACTAGCGATCGTTTAACACATAAACTTACTCGAAGAAAATAGTTCTTTCGATATCCGTTAGGGGCGCTGATCAGTTGCTTTCTTCCTTCTTAAACAATAAGGAATTTTCATAAAATGTTTCAAGACCTCAAATAGACATGATAAAAATTTTACACTTGCCAATTATTGTAACGTGTCAAATATTCGAAATTGTCTATTGTAACTTAGTAGTAAGTGATTTTTCTCATTGACTCAAACGTATCACCAATGATATTTAAGTACTTAATCTGTATTTAGGGATTCAAAGTCAGAATTATTGTGACGTCATTTTACATCAAGTTTTTCAAACATTTTCAGTCCATATGTTGAATACTTATTGAGTAAAGTAATTCATCCTATTTTTACTCCCTTTGTTTAACCTTTTAACCATAAAATTATACTCGTGATGATGTAACATTTCAATAAAATTTCAACAGTTTGGATTTTACAGTAGGTCAAATTAACTGTAAAAAAATGTAATGCAATGTCTCTTTCTTACCCTAAAGTTCACATTTTATATTAATTGGAGTTAAAATGACGTCACTTTCGTCTAATATTTCAATAAAGAGTATAAATATACCCGGTTTTGAAATATAAGACTACACTCAGTAATTAGAAGTAATCGTTTAAAGCTTAGATTATGTTTCAGAACAAAATGTAGTCTAACTTTAAATATCGCAGTAAGGCTTAGTATTTACCATTTTGGATATGGAATAGTTACTATTTGATGTAAATGAAAATAAAATAAATTTATGTACTAGGAAAAATATGTTTTATTGTCTGTTTGACTTTATAAACTAAATTGACTGCTAGATAATTTAGATAGTAGAATCAGTTGATGACAATACAGTTTGCCGAGAGACGAATTGAAATAACCAAGACTGATTGTATATGGATTATGTGTTGATTGTATGTTGATTGCAAAGTCAGGAAATAAGAAGTTCCTAAACCTTTGTTAATGAACGTACTTGAAAACCTACGTTGGAGTCCTAAAGGCTATTTTATTAACCATGTCAAATGGTGAAACGACACGGTCGTCTATACTCGACAAATCATGCTCACGACGCTTTATTTTTTCGTCGCAATTTCTGATATGTCGAGTATAGCCGATCGTGGCGGTCAAAGGGTTAAGAATCATCCAGAGAATAAGAATATCATATACAAATATTATCAAAACAAATATGAAATTAAAATCTATAGAAATTACTGGTAACTAATGTGACGAGGAAAATAATAATATATAATAATCTTATAGTATTTGAGACATAGCCACAATTTGGCTTCGTAATGAGTGAGTAAAATCTATAGAAATTATTGGTCCGTAGTGACCAAATACTATAAGATTATTATATATTATTATTTTCCTTGTCACCTTTATACACAGTTAACTTAAAACAGCAACCGAATGACGATTAGATCGTTATCAATCATTATCATAGCATTGATTTGAAAGATAATATTATTTATCGGCCGCCGGTAATTTATGAACATTTTTGATATTAATTCCTGATACAAATTCTGGGAACTTATTTGACGGTGTTCTTTATTACATCAATCAAAGGTACGGAAGAACCGCGTTTTTCTGTTTCCTACTATACTACTATATCATCTGATAAGATTAGGAATCAATTAAATTTAAACAGTAATTGATATAGTTATTTTAACTTATAGTATGATACATAATTGAAAAGGTCCCCGAATAGAATTAAAAAATATGATATCACATGTGATCAAAGATATAATATCTTGTATCAGTCGGATTTAAAAAATCTGATAATTTTTGTAAAGATTTTTGGGCGTTACCCTGTTCTCTTATCGGCGGAAAGATTCTTGCAAAAGTCTGGCAGTAGTACTTTCATGGGTATCGGTAAAACTTTCTATTTCGCTTAAAACATTGATATTTCAGTTTTTAAAGGTATGAAGTGTCAACATAATGAAACATAAGTAGAAAATATAATTTATTAGAAATCATAGGCGAATTGATGCACTTTATAGTTTAAAATTCATATACCAAGCGGATTGCCCAACCAGGGATAAATTCGGGGACATACATTGCAGATATGCATCCAGTATTCCACCTGAAAGAAAATAAAAACATTTAAATAAGTTTTGGTTTTTATCAGAGATAGCCGAATGGAAAGGCCAGTTCATACTTTCCACGCCAGTGGTCGCAAGTTCGGACCCAAGGCAACACACCAATGACTTTTTGAAGTTATGTGTGTAATTAGAAATAATCGTGATGCAACCTTGCATGCTTGACAGTTCTTTAGAACAGTTCTTGAAGGTATGCAAAGTCCCCAACCCGCAATTGACCAGCGTGGTGGACTTAAGGCCTAACCCCTCTCTTATAACGGTTGGAGACCTTTGCCCAGCAGTGGGACATTAATGGGTTAAACTTTATTTATTTATTACCAGTCCAACATAATTCAATTATTTAGTGATTATCGTTTCGGTATCTTGATCTAAAACACTAACCTCTCTAATTAATTGTCTAAGAAAATACTTACATTGTTGTGCTCAGAGTCCATTGGTCCACATATTCTGTATTGACAATCAGCTTGTTTCCAAGGATTGCAACCCTTATTTCTATATTCCTGTAGAGAAATCGGATTTTTGACCCAGTTGATAACATCTATGGAGTTTACCTGGAACAAACAATGAGCAAATTGATACGCGTATTTTGTTTAAGTCCTATTCTTGAGTAAAAGTCCCTCCCAAAGATTTTCATGGCGTTTGACCTCCATGGCGTTTGTTCTCGGGTCTTCCCTAAATGTGTCCAGGCTAGCTTGATTCCTGTCCTGTTGCTATCCTTGAGATGTCATGTCGTTGATCATTTTAAGGCATCCATCGTGTGATTAGTAATATAATTTTGGATATACATGGCCGGTGACACCGACAGTGCGTTTCACTATGGCCCGCACGTTTAAATACAACGAATTTATTTGTTATTGACAACAGTTAGTTGGGTTTCATTATAAATCTGTATGTTGTTTTGCGATTTAGCTATGAAAGAAAGCAAACTGTCTAGTCTGTCTGTCTAGACAGACTTTCGAATTTGTAAAATTAGTCTGGATTTCGCGGCCACTTTTTTCTCTTTAAGAAAATCTTACCATGAATGCATCATGCATGTGGTTCACAAGATCCATAAACCGGATTAAAGCTGCCTTCACAGCAGGATTTGCGGCAAGGAATGTATCGTGAACGAAAAATCCAAATGGAGCTCGGTTTCCCAAGTAATGAATCTCAAAGTTCTTAACGATGAATCGGAACCAGGCTTCTTCGTCATTCACATCAGGTCTAAAACAAAATGTGGAGATTTTTTCTTATGCATGGTGCAACTAAATATTCTGATGTTAGGAATGATTTTGCATCCAAAAATAGGTAATAAGGGAAAATGCTTTTCAAACGGATTCTTAATACTTTTGAAATTAGGTACTTTATCAGTCAACACTGATTCATCACTTATCATTTGTATTGAATAATACGTAATATATCATAAAACCGATACGTATTTCTGATAAACTTACGAATTATCGCAATAATCGACCATAGCACAAGATCCACCATAGAACCACGAAACCATAGGCATGACCCAAGTTCCTGGAATGGAAGCTGTAGGGCAGGGAGGGATGAGGCACTCTTGAGTGGTCGCATAGTCGAGGGTGTATGGCCAAAGACCAGGGTTTGTGAAGTGCATCGTAGGCCAGGAACAGTCATATACCACACCATAGTCAGCCATGACTAAGAAACTGGAGTTTCCAGTCATTTGCAGGTGTGGAAGGCGCACACCTGAAATGAATAAAGGAAATGGATTAAGATTATCATTTTGATTTCAGTCATGATAAAATTCTTACATTATTTTTGTTTCGGTGAAAATAATAATATTTGAATTGAGTTTATTTTTGTAGCAGATAGAGATTAATTTTTAAAAAGTTGATTAACCTGATTTTTTATTATATTTTGAAACTGATACTACTTTTATCGTTAGTACGCGCAGCCCGCCTATTGGAAAAGTGGTTCCGTTTGATTTATATTGTTCTCGAACCTTTGCCATCGAGAGCCAGTATGTTCTTTTGAAATACCCAAAAATGATATAAAAAAGAGAATATTATTAATGACTAACCTTGAAGACTTTCATAAGGAATATTAGCGAAATGGGCCATTTGTTTTCTTTGGTGTCCAAGTTCTTGTTCCATAATGTCGTATGTTGCTCCAGCCCAGTAACTCGCGTTGTTATTATGACTGATAGTATGGAGAGCGATCTCGAACTGCTGGTTGTAGAGTTCATTGACGAGGCGATAGTCGTTCCATTCATGGTTGACGTAGAATGTAGCGCCGGCAGGGCAGCCGTTGGAATTCTTACGGTTGTACAGGATCTCGCGGTAGATTTCAATGTTGTTCGGGTTCACGGGATCGTCGAAAGTAATAGTTACAAACTGAAAATTATACAAATACCATCAAATGTCTCAATTCTTTCTTCTTAAGGTGCAGCGCAGAGGGCAGACTATCCGTGACGCACGTTTTAGTCTGTGAAAATAGAACCTATGCAATTATATGTAGTAACGCGCAGGACTTTTTTCCGCGTTGTGTGTGTTACTGCATATACTTAATTGCATAGGTTCTATTTTCGCAGACTAAAAAGTATGCACCTAAATGGTCAGATTTAACATTTAGCTCTTGATAATACTGGTTAACATTAAACATTTTTTTTGTTCTCCTGGCCGATATTCGGCTACGGCGGTCAGTTTCATTGAATCCAACCAACTATGCAGGACTTTGTTTGTCGTGCCCAAGTGTGTGCACAATACACCGGCACGCTTATTATTCCTTTACTCTCATTACCCGGTGAAACGGCTTAACCTGTACTCAACGACCGCGTTAAGCCTTTTCGCAATATTAGACCCAAGTAACAGAAAGGTAGTCTTTTGACATTTACCGGGAACGACAAAAAGCGAGAAGCTCAAACTATAGACGAAGAAGTCTCATATAGTAATGCAATTACGTAACACTGTCTAATTTTTATATATTAGGTATTCTTATCTCCTCAAGACATGATTATAGTAAGTAATATTACCTGAGGCGTATCTCTAGGCAAAAGCCCTCCAGGAATATCGGTGCTGGAACATCTGCAATCAGGCAATTGACAAGCTTCTACATCACAACTAACGGCTAACGGCACATCCCGACGAATTTCATTAAATCCCTTTAAATCTTTGGCCAGAACTAATGGCAGGAATAAAAATGCAAACCACTTCATTTTTCCAACCATTAGTCCAAAACGTTCTTAATGAATAAGCTTGATAATCTATATCCGTGAGATGTTATGTAAATTATTGCTGAGATTATATGAGTTATGTTTTTCATTAAGGATGTCCCGCGTCCCGGGACTTTCATGTATGTTTTTCAGACACAAATAAATTACCTACACAGCTAAGAATCGCCCTAGAAAGGCATATTCAGGTCATATCAGTACTACTACTACTAATCGTATTGTTAGTGGTCAACCTAGTGTCATAGTTATTCAAGCCGCCTGAAAGGCCTTTGACGTGGCTTAACGACTGTTATCATAATTGACAACAACCGGAACCGACTTTTTACATGCTCTCCGAAGCACGGAGACGCCCAGTTAAATAACACTATGCGGTCACCCATCTATGGAATGACCGCGACAAGGTTTGCTTAACCCACAGATCGCTTACCGACCGGTGATCTACTGGCTACGGGCCTCACACACAAATCAGTAATATCTTGCAAAAATGTCAGGTCTGTAGTGTTACCGGCCGACCTGCATGACAAGACGTATGGGATGATAAGATGAATGGGAATGGAGCAAGAGAAGTTTGTTGGAATCGTACTAAGTGGTGGGATATCTGCCTACACCTATAGGAAAATGGCGTGATTTTATGTATTTAAATATAAAACAACGTGAGTAATGCTTTTGAAAAATACTATTTATAAAAACAGCGTATAAAATTGTAGTATATAGCGCAGTCTTTAAATTATTACCGTATTTATAGTAACAGTATTGACGAAGCTTTCCATGCGCCTGATAAAAAATTTGATGCGAATAAAATATTTCTTATCGTTAGTTTCTTCATCATCGAGCATCGTTAACTTTTCGTGCCTGAAAGTTTAGTTTACAATTCTGGAAGGATGTCAGTTTCTCTAACGCTCTACTTCTTCTTCTTCTTCTTATCGTATGGTTAGTTGTCAACCTAATGTCAAAGTTGTTCAAGCCGCCCGAAGGCCTTTGACGTGGCTTAACAACAACCGGGACCCTTTTTACGTGCCCTCTGAAGCATTGAGACGCCCAGTTCAAATACCAGTATGTGGTCACCCATCTATGGTATGACCGCACTAAGGGTTGCTCAACCCAGAGATCTTTTACCGACCGGTGAGCGCAACTGGCTATGGGCGCCTCAACGTTCAATTAAACCATCAATAGAAAATTCGGTTACAATCCTCATTCCAGGAGATGACTCTTGGCCTAGTAGTACGACCTTAATTGATTAAAGATTTAGTATTTTGCTTTTCTGTGACTTACGAATTAAACTTTTGTTCTTTTATATGATTATGTGAATTTTCGTATAATCCTAGTTATCCTACTAATATTATAAATATAAGTTTGTGAGTATGTATGGATGTTTGTTACTCTTTCACGTAAATAGTACTGAATCGATTATCATGAAATTTGGCATATAGGTAACTGAAGATTCAGAATAACATTTAGGCTACTTTTAATCTCGGAGTCCCCGAGGGATCGGGATTTACACGGGAAGGGTTTCCACGCGGACAAAGTCGCGGGCGGCCTTTAGTACTTACTAATTCTAAGTTCTTGTAAAGATCCCGAAAAGTTCCGGGATTTACGTCGTGGCTTGTAACTTTTCCCGGAGTTTTGAAACGACTTTACAAACACTATTTGCAATTAATGTACCTATAATGGGTGATTCTAATAATGAATTTGATAATACTGTAATTATTGATTAAGTATCTAATTTTGGAAACAAATCTGGAATAAGAGTACCTATATTTACGTCTGCCACGTCTTTTTGTAGTCACCTAAAAATAAGTTTAAAATCTGGTCACTGGAAAACTTGGAAAACTCAAGTAACTAACTTGAAAACTTAAGTATCTTGAAAAAGTCAGCTGTTGCACTAGAAACCAATTTCAGGACAATTTAGATTGTAATACCTACAATTGAGATCGTTTTTAAGGCCATTCTGAAGTGGTTGAATTTGTTTAGGTAAATATAGCATCATTTTCGCTTACATTTAGATTGATTGGGAGTAAAGCGTTAAAAATATTATCATTATTATGGACAGATAATATTAACATTCAATTAAAGAGTGTGGACAGGAGTTTATTGTTAGCTGTTTTTTTTGCTAAATATGTACTATACCTAACATTAGTCGTCTTTACACACACGCTCTATCGCGCATAAAACAACAATCGCGCTTGAAGGAGCGTGCGTGTAAAGGATGTGCAAGGGGAAAGGAAAGAAGGCGCGCCGCGCTCATCTGTCAAGCCCGCGAAGGAAATCGCGAGCGAAGAGCGCGCCGTCTTTCCCGTGCGTAATCCTGTACGCTCCTAAGAACGCACGATTGAGCGTGTGTGTAAAGGCGGCCATTAACTGACATATTATTATGTGTCAATAGTTGATCTTGCGTTTTTTTACCTTTCCAAAGGTTATGGTCATTCCCTTCAGTCAACACTAAGGTGTAAACTTACAACATCATTTTAAGCTAAAAGGGATGAACTAATTTGCGCAAACTGTTTCTATTATACCATTGTTTAGTTGGCTTTATTTTTTTCTAAAATAAATAAAAGATAATATAATGTTAAAAAGTTTATTATTGAAATGTATTCATAAGAATTTCTGCGGTTATTTACTGTCCGAGAGGGTTGCCCAACCACGGGTAGACTCGGGGACATACGCTGCAGACTTGCATCCAGTACGCCAGCTGAAAACGAATATACCATTAGAATATTTATAGAACACATCATATTAAAGAAGTTTTGTCAAGTACAGATCCAGAAAGCTGTAAAAAGACGCCAAGATTTTGTGTTGTTTCTAACTTGATTGCGCTTAATGCTGACTGTTCTTGGTTATCTGCATGCATATCGCATTAATAATACAATAGTGTTGTAACTCAAAATCTAACTTTTATCAGAATCAACGAATAACTTGTTTCTTACTCCCTATTATGCGTACAAAAAACATAATGCTCTTTGTTTTTTAAAAATGAAATAAAAGAGATCATTTTGTTACCAATAAATAAAAAAATACGGTATGGTTATGGTGTTAAGTCTAGTTGAAGTTGTGTCGATGTATTTTGAGTTAATACACTATTGTGTTATTAGTGCGATTTGTTCATTGTTTCTCCGCATCGTAACCTATGTTAATGGCAGACACAAAAAGAACGACGGAGGAAAACATTAGGATGAAACTAAGTATCTTCTTAAAACTGGGTGATGGTCAAAGTCTTACTGGTTAATATTTCTTTTTGAAGATTCAGTAGTGGATTCTTATTTTTTTAGAACAACGTTATGTCTTTTTACTATAATCCTTGAATACTTACATTATTGTGGGCAGCAGTGTAAGGACCGCAACTCCTAGCTCTGCAACTGGTCGGGACGAGTCTTCTGCACGGTTGCTGTCTGTACTCAGAAATGGGGACGGGGTTCTTCACCCAATCGAGGACTTCCTGGGCATTCACCTGAAGAAGACAAGGCGAGATTTTAACATAGCGGATATAAGTAGAACTTCATTTTAATTTTAATTCGCAGTTGGGGCCGTTTGGGGCATTGGCCTTTGATTAATACTTAATATTGAAAGACGTTTCAATATTCATTTAAAAATATGAGATAATAATATGTGACTGATTGTGATATAAAATATAGCATGTTCATAACATAGTCTGCTATAAAATATCAACATTTTTCCGTAAAAACTGAAGAATACTATAACCTGCTGACGGGTCGTAATCCAACTTCCAAATGCAACAAATACTTATGTATTTGACAAGAAAATGTTTCGTGTATGATTCTCTATAATGTCCGTTGTTTTTGTGTTTGTGAAGCCCTTCACAGTCCATGGCCAAGGTACCTATATAATTTATTCGCTTGGGGAAAAAGTCTTTTCGCATCATAATATGTATGAACTTGTAATATAATCTCTTTGGCTTCAAGAATCACAAATGAGTACACGGTTCATTGGGTTTATTTCAATGAGCTTGTGAGGTTCCCAAATATCGAGCGTTTTTGTGAAGAGAAAAGATTTTATTACAAGTTCATACATACTATAATGCGAAAAAACTTTTTTCCCGACCTAATGATACACTATATTCATATTACCATGAAGACATCAGGCAAGCTGTTGATCAGGTTCAGGAATCTGATGAAGGCCCTCAACACGGCAGGGTTGGCGTCGAAGAACGCTTCATGAATGAAGAACGGGAAAGGAGCTCTGTTGCCCTTGTAGTGACGCTCAAAGTTGGTAAGGATGAAATTGTACCACGCGTTCTCGTCTGTGAGAGAAGGACTGGTGACGAAAAACAAATTATTACTTGTACTTTATTTCTTTATCGTCGTTCAAAATATTTTTTGTAGAAAAGCAAATAAGACATTACTTTGTCTAATCCGCGAATTTATCCCGAGACCTTCGCTCAGGTGTAGCTACCACCAGATTTTACTAGTTATTTCTTTTGATATCCTCAAATTTACTAGTTTCTCATGTTTACTAGCAGTATGTTCAAATCTTCAAAAATTAAGATAGCCCGTTAAATAAAAAAAATCAAGTTCAAGTTTAAACCAGCACAGAAGCCCTACTAAAAAAAGTAATTATAATACTTACGGGCTGAAGCAAGCATCAACCATGGAGCAAGGGAATCCAGCAAGATCAGTCCATGTCACCATAGGCATCACCCATGTGCCGGGGATAGAGGCCGTAGGGCAGGGTGGAACAATGCAGTCCTGCTCGGAAGCGTAGTCCAGGGTATAAGGCCACAAAGCTGGGTCAGTGAATGACACGGTGGGCCAAGAGCAGTCGTACGTGAAGCCGTGATTAGCCATCATCTGGAAACTGGCATTGCCAGTCATTTGGAGGAATGGAATACGGATACCTGGAAAAAATAAAACTTAGTTAAGTTTAATTCATAAAACAATTTCGATTGATTGACATCACAATAGGAGGCCAATAAAAATGATGGTGTCAGAAACGAGATTAAAAGCAAAAATTTGCAGACTAAAATAATTTTGCTGTGCTTTTGCGTTTTATTCAACAATAAAATCATTTATATATAAATAATTAGAACAATGTATCTGACCTTTGATTGTATCAACATGTATGTTGCCAAAGTGAGCCATTTGCCTCTTCTGGTCGGCAAATTCCTTCACCATATCTTCATAAGAAGCCTCAGCCCAGTAGCTCTGTGGTGTCTGATGGCTGATAGAGTGGAGAGCAATCTCAAAACCTCTATTATACAATTCATTGATGACCGTGTAGTCGGTGTATTCGTGGTTGACGAAGAAGGTTGCTCCAGCAGGGCAACCATTTTGGTTCTTACGGTTGTACAAGCTCGCGCGGTAGGTAATGATATTCCTGGTGTTCACACCATCGTCGAAAGTGACTGTGACGAACTGAAACAAAAGATGTTGCGTATTATGTTAGTGATCATTATTATCTCAACTAAATGGGTTTTGTATTGATATTGACCTAATTGACTATTACCAGTATCGGTATCTTTGAAATCAAATATTTACTGAATAATCCTCAATGTTATCAGTTCATGATACATTTTATCGCAGACAAAGTGACCGCATAGGGGATCTGTTTCGAATCTATAATTGTTATCGTATCTCCCGATCTTTTAATTTAAAATCGCGACAATCAATGGGAACTGCAATAATTACTTTTCTAGACCGGTTAGTAACTAAAAAATTAAAACTGAAAAATTAACTCATTTTCCGTAGGCCAGATACACAGACAGTTATATATTTTTGTACTAAGAGTTCTTTAGCTCCGCGCTCTATTAACCTATAATCAGAAGTCTTGATTAGTGTAGTAAAGCACTTATTAAGGGGGATTTATACCATTATATACTCCTCTTAAAAATGCACATGTACAACTCCTTAAAGTGATGATATATAGCCTTCCTCTATAAATGGGCTATCTAACACGGAAAGATTTTTTCAAATCGAACCAGTAGTTCCTGAGATTAGCGCGTTCAAACAAACTACCAAACAAACTCTTCAGCTTTATAATAGTACTAGCTGACCCGCGCAACTTCGCTTGCGTCACATAAGAGATTCATAATTTTCCCCGTTTTTGTATTCCCCTATTGGTCGAAGCGTGATGATATATAGCCTATAGCCTTCTTCGATAAATGGGCTATCTAACACTGAAATAATTTTTCAAATCGGACCCGTGGTTCCCGAGATTAGCGCGTTCAAACAAACAAACAATCAAACAAACAAACTCTTCAGCTTTATAATAGTATAGTATAGATAGATAATGAAAATCAACTTACTTGGGGAGTATTCCTTGGTAACAATCCACCGGGAATGTCAGTTATCGAGCACCTGCAATCAGGGAGCTTGCAGACTTCCACGTCGCATGTCTCAGCCAACGGGAGGCAGTCCTCGCAATCCTCGTCGGCAAAAGCCAACGCCACAAATAACAATGAAAACACTAGAGCCCACTTCATCCTGACGATCTCACTACAAAATGGTAAAAATATCTATTCTCTAGTCGTTTATAAGGTCTCTCTTATCTTAATTGTGATTAAAGATATGAAAATCAATCTGATTAAACTATTTATGCACTTTATTTGCAGTATTATAGTATTAAGATAATCAGATATTGATAATTGTATGAGAATTTCACGGAATTCGGTAGGATTTACCCAGATTTGCGTGTGTTTTTTTGTACTATAATTCCTTCTTCCGCTAGTTGTTATTAATCACTTACGTAGGTGCTTGATATCCGGCCGTTTATCAATTGAAGTCAATCTTAGTCGTGCTCTGACAGTGGCATTCGTAGTTAGTGTCTTTGAGTTATAATATTCTGTCGTTTATGTTTACGTCTATGTATATTGTAAATAGTTAATTAAATTATGTATATATTCTGCTTTTGTTTATTGTGCAAGTATAATAGAAAAAGTAAGGTATAGTATAAAAAATCTGTTTAAGAAAACATATATTAACGATAAGTACGCAGAAGTCTCAGGTTTGAAACGCGCAATACTTACTTAATTTCTCATTTATATTTTGCTCTTAAATTTCAAATAGTTTAAGCCCATTTTTACATTTTTTAAATGAATATAATAAATAAATTTTAAATTAATTTGTTAAATGTTTTTAAACACAAATTGTACCTTCTACGTCTTAACAAATTATCGGTTTCTTTTTATAATATCAATTGATTACTCTATTTGAGTATAGTATATAATATAATATACCAATGTAGTATTAGTAAACATTAGAACTACAATTTTACTCTTATTCTATTCCAAAATACAGGTTAAAATACTGAATTCAAGTCACAATTGAAACTTTAGCTTTCTGACGTAACGTCAAGAAAATATAATGACAAAAAAAAAACATGTTCACTTTGAGATATTTTTTATTGGTATAATATTGTCTGAAAACTACATTAACATCTTAAAATAATAATCACAGCCGTTTTACTGTCCTAGAGGGTTGTTTATCCAGGGGTAGACGCGAGGGCACACGTTGCAGATTTGCATCCAGTACACGTTCTGTAAAAGAAATTGCGATCATTATTATATTTTCATGAAAACATTTTTTTTTTTAAAACTAAGTTAATTTGATGTACTTATTAACTCTAATTATTGACTAGCTGCGCTACATAAGAGTCAAAATTTTTCCCGATTTTTTAAAAAACCTCTGCTCCTATTAGTCGTGGCGTGATGATAGCCTATAGCCTTTCTCGGTAAATGGGCTATCTAACACTGAAATAATTTTTGAAATCGGACCAGTAGTTTCTGAGATTAGCACGTTCAAACAAAAACACAAACAAACTCTTCAGGTTTATAATATTAGTAAAGATTTTAGGCATAACTCAAGTCTCAAGTCATAGTCATAATCCATCCAAGACTTGAGTTACATAAGGACAAGTAAAGTTTTCCATAGATTTATTTTTGTGAGGAGGTATTATTATCGTAAAAACCTCTGTCACAAATGTATAATCTTGTTTCATTTTAAGACTCCAATTATTTTTTCTCATCAATTTTAGCATACTATAGATCATGATCAAAAATATCAAGCAAATAAAAACTAAAATTGCATCTTGATTCACATAATTAAGAAATCGATGCCAAAACATTTTAACGCCAATGCGATAAAGATTAACTTTTTATTCTGAACTTTCTTAGTAGTAGACGTGAAGTGAGATGTATCTATATATATATATATATAAATGAATTGCTGTTCCTTAGTCTTGCTAAAACTTATGAACGACTGGACCGATTTGGCTAATTTTTGTCTTGAATTATTTGTTTAAGTCCAAAGAAGAAGGTGTAAAAGGTGAATAAATTTGAAAATGCGCGGTATTAATTAAAAACAAGAGAGCGTGAGCCGAGCTGCGCGGGTCAGCTAGTTTATTTATAAAAAAATAACAATACTTACGCCACTGGCTTCAGCAGTAAGTGGACCACAGCTGGTAGGTCTGCAAACTGTAGGAGTATACCTTCTGCAAGTCTGCTGCCTGTACTCACTCACAGTGACTGGGTTCTTTACCCATTCTATAACTTCTTCGGAAGTCACCTGTTAGGGGTAGTTCATTAAATTAATTTACGTATTTAAGCATTCTGTTCTAATATTTGTTACAATTTTTTTACCACCTTGGTTTTTCTAAACAAACACAATTGTACCAAGGGATTTAAATATACTATTTGATAAAAACACCTGACCTGACCTGACCAGTTATGGGCCGATTTTTCTATTGTATGAATAATTTTGATGAGATTAAATTATAATGTATTCAACGATTGTCCAAAATCATAGAGTTAATTTATACGAAGTTAATTATTCGAATAAAAATATCTAAAAAATAATCTGTCAAATGAATGTAGTACTTGCTTTATAAGGTTAAATAATTACCATATAAGCGTCGTTCAAGCTGTTGACTAGGTCCAAGAATCTGATCAAGGCATTGGTCACGGCGGGGTTAGCCGCCAGGAAAGCTTCGCGGACGAAGAACCCGAAGGGAGCTCTGCTACCCTTGTAATGTCTCTCGAAGTTGGTCAGAATGAAATCATACCACGCGTTCTCGTCGTTGCGGTCAGGACTAAAAACATTTTTTTTTTATATCAAACCATTGGCAAAACAATTCATAATCAAATAGAAGATTCATTTGATTGTTTTAGAAAAATCAACATGCTCAAAGGACAAGGCTCATTTAAATTACATCCCGATTAAAGTATGTAAGCAATCATATATGTATATTATCTCGTGTAAATATATTGCTTAATGAATCAAAATATCTATTTATTCGCGCAAATTTAAGTGAAATCGCACCAAAAGTAATGGACAAATAGTGGCACACTTATCAGTGGCAGCGCAGTAACCACCACAACGATTTTATGATAGTTCTTTTCAAAATATAGCCATTGGTACTTGATAGTTAAAACAGTTTTAATTTTATTAAGACAAACTTACGTGTTGAGACAGACATCCACAAACGAACAAGTGAGGTTTTGAAGATCCGACCATGCTACCAGAGGGTAGACCCAAGGTCCGGGAATAGACGAGGTCGGGCAAGGAGGCACAATACACTCCTGGGTTGATTTGTAGTCCAGTGTGTATGGCCAAAGACCAGGGTCAGTCTCCGTAGTGGTTTCCCAGGAACAGTCGTACATAATGTTATGGTTCGCCATCATTTTGAAATTGGCATCACCAGCCATTTGGAAATAAGGCAATCGGAGACCTGAAAAAAATTGTAAATTAGACCTTCAATACAGGTTCTTTTGTTACCTGTTACGATCAAACTACTTGATTACACTATATTATTTAATTGAACCCAAAAAGCTTGAGCTTAGTATATATTATTATACTTTTTGAACTTACCCTTTATAGATTCGTAGGGAATGTTAGCGAAGTGCGCCAATTGAGATTTTTGTTCAGCGAATTCTTTGACCAAGGTTTCGTAAGTGGCATTGGCCCAGTAAGACTGAGATGGCCGATGGGTGATGGAATGGAGAGCGATCTCAAAGCCATTGTTGTAAAGTTCATTGACCGCCTGGTAGTCGGTATTTACGTGAGTAACGTAGAAGGTGGCTCCAGCTGAACAGTTGTTCGAGTTTCTACGATTTAACAGTATACGACGGTAGTTCACAATGTTGATGTCATTGACTGCGTCGAAGGTTACCGTGACGAACTGGAAAATAAATTTTAGTCGTAATTTTCACGCACGCTATAAACTAAGGTTGAGTGCGGAACTGCAGACCCCAGTGAAGACTGACGTAAGACTTTCGCTTCACCAATATATAAATACGTGGAAAATTCGAACAAGACTTATAGACGAAATTAGTACCTAGAGTCTTGATTGGGCTGCAGTCAGCCTTAGTGTGTTTGGATATTTGTCATTAATTTAAAAATGAGGTTAATGATAGTGCAGAAATAAATACTTCATCAAAGGATTCTTATTAAATGCATTTTCTATAAAAAAATGCTCTTAAAGTGCTATCCAATGCTACAATATCAGATGATGTTGGAAGCAAGTAATTAGATATTACAATGATAACGCTGCGTGCATTGAAACTAAGTTATTTATAGTACTTGCATTATAAGCAAATTTTATGTCGTTATTAATCCAATATAATGTATGTACGTATTAGGTTGGGGAAAATGTCTTTTCGCAAGTATGTATGAACTTGTAATAAAATCTCTTTTGCTTCAAGAATCACAAATGAGTACACGATTCATTAGGTTTCTTTCAGTGAGCTCGTGAGGTACCCAAATATCGAGCTTTTTTGTGTAAAGAAAATATTTTATTACAAGTTGATACATACTATAATGTCAAAACTTTTTCCCCGACCTAATATGTACATCATCCAGTTTCAGATGTGTTATTGAAATACTCGTACATTAGGCATCAATCTCACCTAGATAATTTCTTTACTAACCTGCGGAATATCTCTAGCTGCTAAACCGCCGGGAATCTCAGTTGTAGAACATCTGCAACTCGGGAGCTTGCAGGCTTCAGGGTCACATTCTGAAGCTTCAAGTGGGCCCGCAGGTTTTTCGGCATCTACATCAGCTGCAACAGCTGATGCAGCAAGCACTAACAATCCAAACAGAATCCACTTCTTCATCGTTCACGGCCTTTGGGACAATAATGACGATCATGTAATTAGTCGTCAATTTATAATAACTATTTAAGTCGTTCTTGCTATAATTAGTTTTATTTCAGTATATGTTATCTTGGCGAAGGAGGCAGCGACAAAACATTGTGAACTACCGCTAGATCCGGCGCGAACCGTTGTCTACAGTGGGGGCTGTAGGCATAATATGCGGTTCGGGAAGAATAGTATCAACTTTAGTCGCCAAAGTTGGTACCAACAATTGATATCTCAGGAGTTATAAAGACTCTTCCGTGCAGAGCTTTAAGGCGAAGTGGAGTGGGAGGCACTGGAGAATTTTCAAGGACCTAGGGTCAAATAAGGAGCGCCTACAAGACCAACAGAAATTCTCCCTCCGAGAGTTTGTTGATGCCCTGCTTTATGTGAGGAACGCCGCGGTCCGGAGGGATCTCAAATTCGAGGTGCTGGACGAGTTCTTAACCAACCTCGCTACGAGAATGTACAAGCGCGCGAACAAGTCCGCTCTCACACTCATAAATGGTGAGAAAACAAATACTTTGAAATGGCAAGAGACAAAGGCGACGCAAACAGTAAGAAGTAAGTAAATTGTCTTATATTAAAATATTCTTTTACGAAGAATTTTTGACGGATTTTGTCTTATAACACGGGGTATTACATATTTTGGTTAAATTCTTACCTTTTTATGGTGTCTCTCACTGGTAATATCTGTTACGATAAAATATCTTGAACTGATTTGATCTGGTCTCATTGTCCGTCTTTATAACATTTGTCAAGGATATTGGCTGTTAGTATTCTTTTGTTTAGTAATTTTTCTATTTTTGTTGTATTGTCACGGCGTTGGCGTGACATATAAGGTAAATGAATCGTATGCGTATCGTTGATGTCAAGTGTTATTCAATGAACGTAATTCAATGGCCCAACCGAATAAACATGTAAGATAAAAAAGTCAACTTTACAGGAGAAAATAAAAACGTTAATTTATTTATAGCCTAGGTGTTTCAGAAAACAGGCCTTTATTTCTTTGTTTTTTTCCTTTCTTTCAATCATTATTTCTTTTTTTCGTTCTTTCCATCATTCTTTCTTTCTTTCTTGCTTGCTTTCTTTCTTCTTTCCTTTCTTTCTTTCATTCTTTCTTCCTGTCTTTTGTTACATAACCATAAGGTACTTGTTTGGAACCATGCCTAATTGTATTTAGTTTACGTCTCTTAAAACACTTACCTTTATTATTTTTCTTGCTTGATTTATATATCTCTATTAATTTAGTCCCAGATAACTCCCCATCTAACAATTTATATTTTATGTGATATACTAAAAGTGCCTTGATTCCAAATATTTTTAATTGTGTTAATAAATTAAAAGAATAAGTGAGTCGATAACACTTGTATCTCAATTTTAGTAGTTCGATTCTCAACTTCTATCGACTACCGAAAACCGGCTAGTCATCGAGAAATTTTGTATGAAAATCTGGTCAGCGCCTATAATGGGCGTTGTAGGAACAATGGCGTTGTAGGAACAATTTTGGCAGTACATTTTAAATGTCACATTACAATAATAAAACAAAATCTTTAAAAAAAAATATTTTATTTTAAAATTACTTTATTGACTTCATAAATAAATCTTAAGACTATGTTTTTTTGCTTTACTGGCCAAGAGGATTGCCGAGCCACGGATAGACGCGAGGACAGACGTTGCAGAGATCCAACCAGTAAATATTCTGTAAAAAAATGTAAACATACCAATATAGGAAAAATATTTTAACATTTTACAATACATAACTTACAGTCATTTATAGGATAAAGATCAATATAATTTGTTTGAATTAAACGATTAAATTTATAATAATAGTCATAACGACAACTGCATAATTTCTTCTAACTTTTTTTCTTGGTATAAATAAATTTGTGATTTACTTGGATTTATAATAATACTAAAAATATTAATATTTTGTTAACAAACATATTTTTGTAGTATTCATGCTATATTCTGGAATATAATTATATTTTCATAGACAAAACTACCAAAGTTCAATCACTGTTTTCGTTTTTACGTTTTGTTAAAACACTTACGCCATTATGTTCAGCTTGTAGTGGAGTACATGAAATAGCTCTGCAGGTGGTTGGAATAAATGACTTGCACGGCTTTTGTCTGTATTCCGCAATCGTGATGGGGTTCTTTACCCACTCAATGACCTCCTGGGAATTAACCTGTGAAAAGTAAAACATATTGTGACTAAAGAGTAATTATTATATTTTGGGGCTATTAGCACAAATATTTGTTTTTTATTAAGGACGTTTATATTAAAATAAAGATTTTAATTACGGGTAATAGCAAAAGTATCGGAAATCAATATTCAATTGAGTTTTAGCCCCGTTGCGTAATGGTATTCTTATGTCAAACGTGTCGTGTCGTGAGTCAAACATACATATTTAACTGCATGGAATACTATAATCTATACTAATATTTTTAATTATAAAGCTGAAGAGTTTGTTTGTTTGATTGTTTGTTTGTTTGTTTGTTTGACCGCGCTAATCTCAGGAAGTACGGGTCCGATTTGAAAAATTCTTTTGGTGTTAGATAGTCCATTTATCGAGGAAGGCTATAGGCTATATATCATCACGCTACGACCAATAGGAGCGGAATAGCAACGAGAAACCTTACAAAATCGGGGAAAATTATGACCCATTCTCTTTTACGTGACACAAGCGAAGTTGCGCGGGTCAGCTAGTTACTTAATAAAATGTCTCAAAAAAATGATCCTTAAGAAAGTTAAATGTTGATTGTTCAAAAGAAAACTCTGAACTTTGTTTTACATACTATCGCGGAGCGCGTGTTAAATGTTACAAATGTAGAAACTGAAAAGAGAGTAATGGAAATAAAATATTACCATGAACACGTCATTCAAGCTGTTGATCAAGTTCAAGAACCTGACAAAGGCTCTTTCTACGGCGGGGTTGACGGCAATGAACCATTCATGCACGTAGAACGGGAAGGGAGCCCTGTTGCCGTTGTAGTGACGCTCGAAGTTCGCCACGATGAAGTTGTACCATCCTTGTTCATCATTTAGGTCCGGGCTGGTGAAAATATAACGACAGTATAGTATATCAATAGTAATGTTAATTGGGTTGAACGTAAACTAAATGTTTTAGAAAAGTTAAGAAACCAACACGGTCGCTTAATTAAATTTTAACAACTTTGAGGTATTGACGACTAAATGCCAAAATGTCCCTCAATTTTAAGGAATTCTCAATATTTATTTATTTATTTATTTATTTATTGTACTTTTACAATTTACCTTATTCTATTAACTAATTTATACTCGCCAAACTTATTAGTTTAACGGCGAGAATGCGCTCTTACAAACAATAATCAGTGACTTAAAACAAAATAATAAATATCAACAACAAAACTAAAAATTAAATTAACATTTCAACCAACAAAATTAGATAAACATAAAATAATGCTTCTTATATAATACGTATTATGTCGCTCCTTCAATGCAAAAGGGCCACAACTCAAAAAAAAATGAAAATCGTTTTATTGCAAAAATGACACCTGAACCGCCTATATTTTATAGTAAAAAAAAAACCCCATCATTTTTGCTTATATTATGGCTGTACTGACTTACTGCCCTTTTTGCATTAGCTCACTTTGACAGGTAATGTCAGTGCAAAACAGCCACTTTATGAGTTACGCCCGAAAATTTTACGCAAACGCACGTCGGTTGCGTGAAAAAGTGCCACAATCAAAAATACGTCTGTGTTGGGTGCAAAATTTCAAGTTAATGTGTTTATATTTTACTATACAAAACTGCCATATTTTGGAAAACGTCCTTTTTGCATTCTAATTAGAGTATTTTTTACCATATTTTGTAATACAAAAGTGCCATATTTCTGAAAACGACAGTTTTGCATTCAAACACTAGTATTTGTTATTATATTTTGTAATATAACAGTAGCATATTTTGAAATACGTCCCTTTTGCATTAAATGATTGTGGAATAAATAATTATTTTTAGCGTGCTACAATGGGAAGGCCATAAATATGGCCCTTTGGCATGATAATAATTTTAGTTTTCGTTATAATTTTCGAAATAAAATTTAACATTTTGATGCAATGAAAGGCAAGGGGGGACCCTTTCCTTTCAAATCGCCCTTTTAGCGGCAAGATCCGACTAGTTCTTTTCAAATTCGTCTAGGTCATCCCGCCATCTCCGTTTAGGTCTCCCGCGTCTGCGACGACCATCTTCTGGCATCCAGTTGGTAGATATGCCCACCTTTCCGGATGCATGCGGATATTGTGGCCGGCCCAGTTCCATTTCAACCTGGCGGTCTTCTTCCCTAAATCGGCTATGCGAGTTTGGGAGCGCAGTATAGAATTTTGGACGTGATCTGTTCTTCTTACATCTGATATACTACGCTCCATTTCTCTCTGGCAAACCTTCGGTTTCTACTTTTGGTTTTCCATAAGGGACCATGTTTGGGCACCGTAGGTTAGGACGGGTAGTATAAACATTTCGACGAGCTTCCGCTTTAGTGACAGTCGAAGGTTACCTTTCATTAGCTCTTTCATGGACCAGGAGCTCTTCAAGGCACTTGTGGCACGTTTGTCCAACTCTTTGTCCCATCAGTTGTTAAAAGAGGTTATCTGGCTCAAGTAAGTGTACTCGTCGACATAGTGTGTATGACGTGCCCGCCTACCTCGACCCTACGTTTTGTGTTGTTGGTCATAACCTGGGTTCTGTTCTTACTTAGTCCAGTCTGAAGGCTTGCCGTGCTCAGATCTTTGAGCATTGATTCGAGTTCCAATGCAAAGGAAGAAAAGTGGACAATGTCGTCTGCAAAACGAAGGTTTGTTAACTGTTTGCCACTAACAACAATGCCTTTTGATTGCCGCCAGGCTCCTGAAAACTTTTTCGAGGGTGCTGGTAAGTAATTTGGGAGATAGCTGGTCTTCTTGTTTCAAGCTTCTTTGGATTTAGAGAGATTGTTGCATATTGCTTTGATGAGTTTGATGTACGTAGCTTCGATTCTACATAGTATCTTTAAGAAGGTCTTGGTTATGGAGTGATGATTCTATGGCGGAATGACCGATGCTGCCAAAAGCTTTGGAATAATCCACGAATGCTAAATATAAAGGTTTATTAAACTCATAAAACGTTTCTATTATCTTATTTCTTTAATACTCCTGCTGCACTCAGTCTACTCGTCACGTTACCCATTGATTGATGATGATGATTAATGTTTAATTTTACTGAATAATGAAAGTTACGCACAAAGTTGATCTCTATTATATTACTTACTTAATAATAAGTAAAGATTTTTTAATTTAGATTGTTTAATACAATGTTTTCCGGGTGTCTATTCACTTATGGTTTTATTTACTAATAAGATTTAACTTTTTGATACGGTTTTTTACCAAAAAATGTACAATAAACCATTTTTATTTGCAAAACTGTGTTTAATTTTTGACATATTTTTCATGATATTGGTTCAAATCTTGAATGCAAAACGGACTTATATGCTTTTTATTCTTAATAGGTAACAGCTATTACAAAGTTTATATTGTAGATAGATAGAGCTAAAAAATACGCATCTAATGATATATTGACATCTTATATTTAATAAATAAATATATGAAATGTTATAAAAAAACAGTTTCGAAAATTTGTTTTGGCTGTCCTGTAAAATTTATAGTTTTCGATTTGTGTCCCTTTTGTATTCAAGGAGCGATGTATGTATCTACTTATTATATGTAAGTTTATAATTATATTAACATTCAGTCTTTCAGTAGTGTAGCTTTAAGTTTTCTTTTAATGGTGTAATTACTCAGTCTGGGAGTCTGTCTTAACACATCAATCTTATTAAATACTTTTGGTACTATATATTTATTTGTACGCTCTCCATAATAATTTTTTATTTTAGGTTTAATCAGTCTTTTTTCTCTAGCTCTTCTTGTATTATATTTATTTTCTACAACATATGTATGTAGTGGCAGGAATATATTTGAGCATCACTTTAAATTCAAATTGTTTCTGCTTTGACAGACTTGGCAACATGAGCATTATAAAATAATGATCTTCTATTTCATCACTAGCATTAATTCATATATTTCAGTCCAGATGACTGAAATAACAAGGGGACGCTTGAAGATAGTTATCACAAAAGTTTCTGAATACTTACATCCAATAGCAAGTGTCCACAAAGGAACACGGAACATTAAGCAGATCCAACCATGAGACCATCGGCATGACCCAAGGTCCAGGAATGGAACCAGTAGGGCAGGGAGGAATAATGCAGTCTTGAGTTGACCTATAGTCGAGGGTGTAGGGCCAGAGACCTGGGTTTGTGTGAGCTACGGTGGGCCAGGAACAATCGTAGAGAAAGTCGTGTCTGGCCATCATTTCGAAGCTTGTGTTGCCACTCATTTGCAGGAAGGGCAGACGGATACCTGCAAAGTAATGGCTTCTATAGTCAACGGTTGGACCGAGTAAGTTGGGCCGAGATTTTACTGTGACGTAATGGTTTCATCATTCATATATTATATTTGTTGTTTGTATTGTCTTGACAATCTGTTCTCACATTTGACAAAAATTGTCGTGTCTTTGTTCTAAAAATTTAGCTTTTTTGTTGTTGTTTCTTTCTGTAGCTTCTACAATAAGTTTGTAAGAGTGCTTACCTTTGATTGTATCAAATGGGATATTAGCAAAGTGAGCCATCTGAATCCTTTGATGTGCGAACTCTAGCACCATGTCTTCATAAGTGACTTCTGCCCAGTAAGATTGAGGTACTTGATGAGACATGGAGTGAAGGGCAATTTCGAAGCCTCTGTTGTAGAGTTCATTGACCCCTAGGTAGCTGGTGTATTCGTGGTTAACGTAGAAAGTGACTCCTGCGGGACAGTTGTTGGCATTGCGGCGATTGTAGAGGACTCTACGATAAGTTTCCATATTTCGGGTGTTGACTGCATCGTCGAAGGTTATCGTAACGAACTGGAAAAGAAATATTACTAGGCTTCATAACTTGAAGCTGATATATGTGAAAATATGTTCTCGTTTCGCCACTTATGCAGTTGGTCTCATGTAATAAATGCAACTTTTCTGTCAGTTTTTGGAGATGAAACCAAAATCAGAATAATCTCATAACGCTTTGCCTAACTTAGAAGATGAATTGCATAAATGAATAACATAATATAAAGTTAGCTTTGTGGCTATTTACTGTTTCAAGATTTGCGTGGAATTTCCTTATTGTCAAAATAGTTGGATGTATTAAAAAAACTCCGATAAGATAGTATCTTGAAAATAGCAAACCTTTTATTTGATTTCAATGATAATATTATTATCGACGAATTATAACCTACTTATGTATAGGAAAACAGAGATTTTCAGGAAGTCGAGTAAATCCGGAAGATTACGCGATACTATTAAATGTGATTAAATTGCTATTTTGGATCCATTGTCGGAGTAGTTGTCAATAAAGACTGACTAACTGTTAACAAGGACTAAAACTTAAATCTGAATAATCCCGGATTCAAACTGATATTCGACGACGACGCGACGACTTATATCAAACGAGAACCATTTCAAACCGCTTGAACTGTCTTTGGAGTACGTTATTATTTTTTGAAATAGAAAAGTAACCAAGTATTTCATCAAGACGTTTCTTCGGAATACAAGCCTAGCGTAACTGTTAAAAATTTTCATCGCTGTGTATTATGTATTTTCATGTGCAAGACTTTTGATCAAGTTTTTTCTTACCTGTGGGACATCTCGAGCTCGCAATCCCCCAGGAATGTCAGTGCCAGAACATCTGCAATTAGGCAGTTGGCAAGCTTCAGGGTCACACTCCGGTGCTTCATTTTCATCTTCTTCGGCAACCACAGCCGCTGCAACCAGCAACAAACCAAATAGCACCCACTTCTTCATTCTCAACGCTTTTGAATCCAGTAATAAGAAAAAAATAGTCGGTCAATTATATATTTTCGTATAATTGTTTTTATCATTTAATTACTAAAAATAAGATAGGCTATCTTATCAATGTGGGTTGTCAAAATTGATTTCCTAGAGAGACAACAGAAAAACGGTTGGTTAAAAGGATTGTTCGAGATCCACGCAATAGCAAGGCTACTTAATTAGTGCATTAGTCGTTACGATAGCATTTTTGTGTTATCATTGGCCTACCTCGGCCCGACTTCAAACGAAAAGCAATTATAAAAAAATATTGCAAATGATATTGCAATAATTAGTAATAAAATACTTTTTTAAAACAATGTCCTTCGCTACGTCTTTCTGTCAGTTTGTCCGTTAAAAACTGCTGGATTTCATGTGGTTCTTTCCAATATTCATTAAAAGGTTTAAGTGTTTAGCATCTTCAGACATGTGTGAGTCAATAAATACTCAAACGGGCTCAAAATTCGGACAGGACAGCTGTCTTCAGCGATCTTCTCGGTCTGCTAATAATATTATAATGTAACGGGTCTTAAACGCGATTGAAAATTAAAGGTTAGAATACTTTATTTGTTCACCCGACGTTTCGATCGTATTACATCGACCGTGGTCGCGGGCTAATTTAGATCGGTTTAAAATCTTTAAGTGTCTGCTAATTTGTCTAGCTAGATATAAATTGATGAATTGATATAAGTTACGATATCGATACCTGTTGTATGTTCTATGAGCCCCAGTATACTTATAGAGAATTTTATCCAAACCTATTTCATGCGTAGCTTTTGGGGATAGGTAACACATAGAATGATATTTTCACATTTTAAATATTAGTGAGCAATCAGAAGGTAAGGTATATGTAGGTACTATATAAATATGCATGGCTTAACAACCAGCCACGGTTTTATCCGGCTTTGACTTATTTGCATCTTTAAATTCATATCATAAGAGTCTATTCATTATTTAGTTAATTTCACTTAAGTCTCATAAGTGTAATTAACTTTTAATTTATCAATGGTATTTAAAGGAGAATGGGCAAAATAGTATGGAGCCTGGGCGATCCGCGGCCAAACTAGATTTTTTGTTTTTTTAATGTAGTTTAGTCCTATAATTACTGTGTAGAAGTTGTATTGCCGCGACGCACTTATATGACGAACAAAATACATTTTTGTTTTTGAGCACTTTTAATGGTATAAAAACATATTTTTGGCTTATATTCGGAGATTAAATAAAAAGTACTATTTATATTATTGCATACAAATGTAGACATTATTAATATTCGAACAATCATAACATGTAAATATATAAATATCGTAACAAGTAAACATCTTGCTCTTCTATAATATATTCACTGAGACGACTTATCTATCTTGAATGCTCAGCTTAAAAACGAGGCGTTCATAGCCAGTTGCGCTCACTGGTCGGTAAACGATCTGTTGGTTAAGCAACCGTTGGCGCGGTCATTCTATAGATGGGTGACCGCATTGTGGTATTTGAACTGAGCTTCTCCGTGCTTCCGAGGGCACGTAAAAAGTCGGTCCCGGTTGTTGTCAACTAAAGTAACATTCGGGCGGCTTGAACAACTTTGAAACTAGGTGAACCATATGATAGATAGATACGAGTTACGATTATTGTTCATTTTGATGGCATTGCAATCGTTATAAGAAGATGTAACGTTATTACACAACATTAAATGCATTACAGACACGAAATAATTGTATTTGTTCTATGAAATTCCATTATATTTACATGTCAATATATTGTTTCCTGAAAGGATTGCAGCGAAACGTTCTTAGTCAAAGTTGTTCCTAGTTATCATTACTTTAATTTGACACTTCTTTCATTAATGGCCGCCGCCCGCCCAGGAGTGCCCATTCTCCTTTTATTAAATAAATATAGTCTCCTATGTATAACCTCAAAAACCCTCGGTTTCTGTCGTCTTCTATTCGACAATAATTACTTATGTAGTATTTGGAATCATTGGAACTACAAATTACTTTTATTCTGTTCAAATATTAATGTGAAAATGCAGGACAAAATCTGAGTTTATAATATACTAGCTGACCCGCGCAACTTCGCTTGCGTCACATAAGAGAGAATGGGTCAGAATTTTCCACGTTTTTGTAACATTTTTTACTATTACTCTGCTCCTATTGGTCATAGCGTGATGATATAAAATATGCTTTTTTTTCACGAAAAATATTCTTAAAACTATTTATATCTCTTAATATAACGAAATCGCGCTAAGGCATATCCGCCATTAAAACAGTTGCCATGACAACGGAAATTTGTTAATTCAGTGTCATTATAATACTAAATATTCGCGACTTCGTTCGCCACCTGAATTTTCCCGGGAAATGCGTCATTTTCCCGGGGTAAAAAGTAGCCTATGTCCTTTCTCGGGTATCAAAATATCTCCATACCAAATTTCATGCAAATTGGTTCAGTATTTTAGGCGTGATTGAGTAGCAGACAGACAGACAGACAGACAGACAGAGTTACTTTCGCATTTATAATATTATATATTAGTATGGAAGTATGGATTCTACTAACAAAATAATGGCGTTTAAACTTCAGTTGAAAATATAGTTTTTTGGTCTAGTGTCAAGAAAATATAACAACGGAAACACATGTTCAGTTTGAGATATTATTTATATGTATAATAATTTCTTAAAACTACATTAACATCTTAAAATAATAATCACAGCCGTTTTACTGTCCTAGAGGGTTGTTTATCCAGGGGTAGACGCGAGGGCACACGTTGCAGATTTGCATCCAGTACACGTTCTGTAAAAGAAATTGCGATCATTATCGTTTATTATAAACATGAACATTATAAAGTTCCCTATGGAATGATTTCCAGAAGGGAAGGGGGATTAAATTTTGCTAAAAACTTCTGTCAAAAATGTTTAACCTGGCTTTGCTAGGCTTGGAATATTTTGTATTCAATTGAAGCGTACAATGCGTTAAAAAAATTACAGGCAGATAAAGAACTAAAATTTCATCACGATTCACATAATGATGAAATCGATGTCAGAAATTCTCAACACGAATGCGAGCGCAGCGAAAAATCTAACCTTTAATTCTAAACTATCTCAATGTCTATTATACTTATTTATAAAAGAACAACAATACTTACGCCAGTGGCTTCAGCAGTAAGTGGACCACAGCTGGTAGGTCTGCAAACTGTAGGAGTATACCTTCTGCAAGACTGCTGCCTGTACTCACTCACAGTGACTGGGTTCTTTACCCATTCTATTACTTCTTCGGACGTCACCTGTTACATCAAATTAGATAATGTGTTGTAATATTCGGTAATAATATTTCATAATGGATCTTTTTACCACCTTGGTTTTTTTCTAAATAAGCAGAATTACACAAAGCCATTAAATATGAAATAATTGATAAAACATGGACAGTAGGTTCAAGGGTAAAGGTTAGACAAAGGGCGAATAAAATTATCTATTGAATAATCTATCAAATGGTTGTAGACTTGCTTTGTAAGATAAAATAATTACCATAAAAGCGTCGTTCAAGCTGTTGACCATGTCCAAGAATCTAATCAAGGCGTTGCTCACAGCGGGGTAGGCAGCTAAGAAAGCTTCGTGGACGAAGAACCCGAAGGGAGCTCTGTTGCCCTTGTAATGCCTCTCGAAGTTGGTCAGAATGAACTCATACCAGCCGTTCTCGTCGTTGCGGTCAGGACTGTGAAAATATAGATTTTATTATGTGAAACCAATCGTAAAATAATGATGATAAAAAGAAGATACATTTGATTGTGTGGTGTAAAAATCTATTCGCGTTCTAAAGCCTAGCTTTATTTTATTTACATGCAGATTATGAACATCTAGTTTATATAAACACAAATATTTGTTCTACATGAGTATCGAACTTAACCCGTATGCAATTGTGGAGACGTAGTAATCAACATATCAATTTCAGTATAGATCTTATAGATTTTAGCCATTTAGGCTTGGTGCTTAAATTGCGCTAATGTTGTCAAATCAAACTTACGTGGAGAAACAGGCATCCACAAACGAACACGGGAAGTTTTGAAGATCCGACCAAGCTACCAGAGGGAAGACCCAAGGTCCGGGAATGGACGAAGTGGGGCAGGGAGGAACAATGCACGGCTGGGTCGATTTGTAGTCCAGTGTGTATGGCCAAAGACCAGGGTCAGTCTGCGTAATGGTTGGCCAGGAACAGTCGTACAGAAGGTTGTGGTTGGCCATCATTTTGAAAGTCGCGTCACCAGCCATTTGGAGGAAAGGCATTCGGAGACCTGAAATAGTTTGTAAATTAAGTCTTCAATAGGTCTTTTTGTATTTGAACTATTTGACTTGATAACACAATAATTTTTTCTCGAACTCAAAAAGCTTGAGCTTGATACAAATATTACTCGAACTTACCCTTTATAGATTCGTAGGGAATGTTAGCAAAGTGCGCTATTAGAGATTTTTGTTCAGCGAATTCTTTGACCAAGGTTTCGTAAGTGGCATTGGCCCAGTAAGACTGGGGTGTCTGATGGGTGATAGAATGGAGAGCGATCTCGAAGCCATTGTTGTAAAGTTCGTTGACCGCCTGGTAGTTGGTATATTCGTGGCTGACGTAGAAGGTGGCACCAGCCGGGCAGCCGTTGGAGTTTCTACGATTGAACAGCATGCGACGGTAGTTCACAATGTTGATGACATTGACTGCGTCATCGAAGGTTACTGTGACGAGCTGGAAAGGTAATTTTGTTCTTTAATAACGGGTCCTTAACCTAGTTTAAGACGGATATAAGACCTTTGCTCTACCAAAGAAATGAAAATGCGCAAAATTCGAGCCGTCTCAAGATTAAGTAAGGACCTACTAGAAGATAGTCTTGACTAAGAAGCGATCAGTCTTAATTTGATATTGTGCAGCCTAATTTTGAAACTAAAGGTTAATGAGAATACAACAATTAATACTTCATTCTAAATAAATGCATTTTCCATAAATGTCGTATAATGTAATCAATGCTGAAATATCAGGTGATGTTGGAAGCAAATAATCAGATGCTGAGTTGATATAACCATGATAACGTTGATAATTACCGGTTATGTATATTGAAAATGAAGTTCACTAATGCAATGAATATTTGCAGTATTAACAAAAACTTTTATCCATTATTATATTATAATTAAGATAATAACTGCTACACGAAGAATAAAATTGCTCCAATTTATAAAATAATTCAGATACTTTTACACAACTTAAAAGCTGCAGTTGTTGACTTTAACATACAAGTATAAATTTGCATCATCATTAGAATTATCGAGAATTAATTTTATATCATAATAGATCTATATACCATCATCAACCAGTTTCAAATGTTATTAAAATATCCCTTCTTTACTAACCTGCGGAATATCTCTAGCTGCTAAACCGCCGGGAATCTGAGTAGTAGAACATCTGCAACTCGGGAGCTTGCAGGCTTCAGGGTCACATACTGGAGCTTCAACAGGCCCCTCAGGTTCTTCTGTATCCTCATCAGCTACAACAGCTGATGCAGCAAGCACCAACAGTCCGAACAGAATCCACTTCTTCATCGTTCACGGTCCTTGAGACAGTAATGACGATCGTGTAATTAATCGTCAATTTATAATAGCTATTTTTATCGTTCTAGCTATATATAATTAGTTTTATTTCTGTTTATATTATCTTATCTGCATAACTGATTTAAGGGAATTATTGAAATAGGTACGAGTTGATACGATGTGGATTTGTGAAGGAAATGTTTGTTTGTTTGTCGTATGGTTAGTGGTCAACCTAGTGTTAAAGTTGTTCAAGCCGCCCAAGAGGCCTTTGACGTGGCTTAACGACTGTTATCTTAGTAGACAACAACCGGGACCGACTTTTAACGTGCCCTCCGAAGTACGGAGACGCCCAGTTCAAATACCACTATGCGGTCACCCATCTATGGAATGACCGCGCCAATGGTTGCTTAACCCACAGATCGTTTACCGACCGGTGAGCGCCACTGGCTATGGGCGCCTCCATCCGGTGAAGGAAATTATCTATTTGGATAAGTTAGAAAGATTGGTGAATAATATGATGTATTAATCGAAATGCAGAACATTGGACTTCTTTTAAATGGTAGCCTAATAAGAAGGTTTTGAAGGTAATCGGTTGGATGTTTTTGCGTTCATCAAACAATAAGATAGATATCCAATAGAGTCACAAATATATCGGTATATCTATTATCAATTTTAATTAGTAGCTGAGTAGTAATTTATCTTTTCTATGAAATTCATTGATGTATTTTATATGTTTAAATATCTAATCTGACTTAGATGAATATCAACCAAAACACAAACATCACACGCGTCATAGTTGGCAACCGGATGGAAAATAATTGGATTGTTTTTATCGTGATATAAAATCTTTAAACTAGTAGCTTCTGCTTGTTATTTTTTGAAATCAACTCATGGACTTATTAGACACCAAAACGACCATGTATTTTTGTTCCTGCGTAAATGTTTTACAAGGATATCTCGAAGAGCGTATTAAACCAGAAGTCCTGCGCTCTATCTTTTGGCGTTTCGGTTTACTGTCCTACTTTGTTATAGGAAGGATATTGTGCTAAACGACATTTATGTAATACGTAGTAACGTTGTTAGTAACAAGTGCTTAGTACTCGTAACCGGCGATCCCGTATCACAAGATGTATTATGGATGTGGAGCAAAGAAAGTTTGTAAGGATCGTACCAAGTGGCGTTCTTTGGTCTCGACCAACCCCTATGGAAAAAAGGAGTAATAATATTATGAATATATGTTGTAAATTTGTTTTTTTGACCGTGTGACAATTAGTCACGATGTTTTTCCTTTGCCTTAAATAGTCTCGTGACGAGGGCTGATACGTCATATTTAACATTTTAAAGATTTTTCCGACTTAGTGACTTATCGCAAATAGCTTCAGTATTATGATAGGTGTATGATAATTTGTGATTCATTATAATGGAACCATATGTCTCTAATTAAGGATTTTTATTCATTGTAATATATTATTAACTTTAACCTACCTCTAGGTATAACGACTAACACTTTCTGTTTGCCTGATTCTGCAAAGTTTTGAATGAATTCTTCTTCTTTTTTTGTATAAATACCTTGTCCGTATATATAATTGCATATGTTATGCAATTATACATACGGACTTTTGTAAAATGTACAAACAACAAATTATGACATCACTAAGGCAGTAAGACATTACTATCTGGGGGCACGGAAGTGCCCCCGCAAGTCGAGCAAAAAAAAAGCGGCACGGCCGTAACATCCTTTTCTCGAAGCAATTCGGGCTATTTTTGACACCCCTATAATTTCGTTGTGGATAAAACAAGAAGCCTGGATTTTCAGCAACTAATCAGTCATTGTATAAACACGGTATATTTAAAATTTCAGTCAATTTGAACCAGTAGTTTAAGAATGACAACTTGTTAAAATTTTGAATTTTGTCACTCACTGATTCACTGACTCACTGACTCACCGATCATCAAAAGTCTAAGGTACTTCTAGCAGACTTAGAAGCTTAAAATTTAGAATACAAATAGGGTTTAGTGTTTTAATCATGGGAAAAATTTAATATTTTCTAATTTAGGTCCAGTTTTCTAAATACACCAACTGCAACAATAACTTTGTAATCCCATATAAATGTATAATATTACAAGGTTACATTTGCAGTTAATGAATTATTATTACTGTAGAAAATAAAATAAATAAATAAGTGTAAATAGGTACCTACTGTATGAGGCATAACGGGAGGGGGTATAGGGTGGGTAAGGGTGTTTAGCCCATGAAACTGAACAACATTCCCATAGGAAAATATGTTGAATTATGAAAAAAAAAACGTCTTTCCATACAAATTGGACTTATGTTCGCCCTACAAAAAGAAGTGAGATGCCATCAAAAACATTCTGTAAAAACCTCAAGTCTCGCCGTAAAAAGTTGTGAGATCTATATAATACCAAGTCGATTAATCTATTTAGTCTCTACTTAAAGGACCTTCTGTCTTAAGTTATTACGTATGTTATTATCATGCCAATTTTAAAAAAAATACCTTTAAAACAAATAGATCGACTTGGTCATTGCAAGAAAACACAAATTCGCCATTAACATTTCAGGAGCATTAACTAATCAAATCATGCGATGGCCAGGTCGGTCTATTTGTTTTAGAGGTATTCTTTTTTAATTGGCATGATAATAACATACGTAATAACTCAAGACAGAAGGTCCTTTAAGTAGAGACTAAATAGATTAATCGACTTGGTATTATATAGATCTCACAACTTTTTACGGCGAGACTTGAGGTTTTTACAGAATGTTTTTGATGGCATATATTATGCATAAGATATTTATCATAAAAACGATTATATTGCAAGCTGTAAGTCCCCGACCGATATAATCTTATTTGGGTCATGTGTATCAAAGTACGTGAAATAACAATAATCTGAGGTAATCAATTTGTGCTAAGCCGGATAGAGAGATAAGGGCTATTTCTTGACAGGTAGCTAATCTTATGAGCTTCATATTTAAGTCCTGTCATCTTATTTTGCCAGTCGTTAGCGAGATCTATTTTTCAATTTTTATTGATAAATAGTAGTTTTGAGATCTGTTGAGATTAAAATGATTTTTTAACGGCAATTTCATCATCTCCACTCAGCGACAATTAGCTGATCTGGTAGGTTTTAAACACGTTTTTTCATTGAAGACCTAAGAGATTTCTTCCAACTATAGGCTCCAGTCTCTGCGGGTGGAGCCGAATACCTGCATTTTACTTCCTTCCACTGACTTTGACTTCCACAACGCTAGGTTATAAAACAACATCCATTAGTTACTATAAGAGATGTATACCAATAAATATTTTTTTATATCCGATCGTCAAAGGCCACATCAAGTCACCTCAAAGGCCTTCGGGCGGCTTGACCAACTTTGACACTAGGTTGACACCATACAATGAGAGTGATTTCCGATCGTTGCTGCTAGAGGGCGGACTACATATGGGTTGAATTACCCAAGTATATTATTTGTGGGATCCACAAATAGTTATTTCGGGTCTGGTTGTACATTGCAATTACAAGAGCAATTCTTAGTGCAGGAGTTGTCTGTAAAATTAATTTGTTATTTTGACGTTGCAATTACGTCTATTTTATTGCAGTGTAAATAGATAAGATACCAATCGTGAAATTGTTTTTAGAAAGTAAAAAGTAGTGAAAACCCGACATACGTGTATTATTAACATTGGAACTTCCGGTGGCAATTAAGTATTTGTGAAAATTTCCCAAGATACAAATCAGTTTCTATCTATGAATGATATCAGATATAATGATTATTTGTAATGACGCAATTAGGGCGTAATAACTTGCCGAGAAGGTTCGTAGAATTAACCAAATACTGGGAAATACCCGCGTCTTGTTTTTAATTGAGTAGTTGATGAATTGACGATTAACTAGGTATATCTAGAATTTTGTCTAGAAATCTTTAGGTAATATTGATTGATGATCATGTTCGCGATTACGTCTATCTAGTTTTTTGCATAGATGCCTAAGTATACCTGTTTTAGTTTTACTACTTAAAAGTAGTGTATTTTTTGTATATTTTTTCTCCTTGCACATTAGTTATTACCGTACGTATACATTAGGTCGGGGAAAAAGTATTTTCGCATTATAGTATGTATGAACTTGTAATAAAATCTTTTCTATACTCAAAAAAGCTCGATATTTGGGTACCTCACGAGCTTGTCACTTGTGATTCTTAAAGCCAAAGAGATTTTATTACAAGTTCATACATACTATAATGCGAAAATACTTTTTCCCCAACCTTATATTTAGCTTATTGACAACGTATATACGCGCAAGTTCCATAACGGCATATGTCACACATCTGTAAGGTAAGATGTGCTCTTTTCAAATTGCATATTCAGTTATGCCGGCGATAATTTGATTCACAGAATAGTATGATTATCATCACCAGTAGTTGACAATAATCGGTATTTGTGCTATTAATTTCGGCTTCTTCAAATATGCTATATTATCAGCTAATGAGGCGATAATACTGCAATCGATTCGATTTTATTTTGGTTATCCAAGTAATGATAGTAGAATATTATCGTGATTTGAGTAATTCTTTAATGTATTTTGCTATTATTTTACCGAATTGTTTTGCTAGCTGACACTAATATTTTAATCTCCTGATAAATATTATATAGCGTTATATGTAGTAGTTTGACAGATGTTTTTTTATTACTCGTATATTTATGTTATATTCATCATTAGACCTATACACTCTGATTTTTTAATGTAATCTATTTTTACTTGTAATATGTGTGAAAGATGAATGATGTCATTAAGGTAAATAATATATCGTCAATTCAATTATTAATTTCAAATAGAAATTATCTACTGAAACAAATTAAATAGAACATAAAATAAATTGCCGATTATACAAAAGCAGACGCCAGCCATCTATCGTCACTTGCGTGAACTAAAAGTAATGTGACCACGATTTCGAAACAGTATGCGAAAACGGCTGTCACGTCACGAATAGTAGTTCCACTATATTAACATAGATGGCAGTAAGATGAAGCCACCTGGCGGTCGAATATTGAACTTTTGAAATAGGGTTGTTGTTGCCTGTGTCGAATATTTCTCTATGAGGTTGTAAAAGTTCGCGGTAGATACAACAGAGAGAGCTTTGTATTAAGCTATATTATTATTCTTAGGCCCAGCGCAGACAGAGCGGAATAATCCTCGCGCGGTCTCGAGCATTTTCTTTACGGCTCGCGGATGCTCGAGCATGCTCGCGACTGCTCGAGCCTGCGCGAGGAAAACTTTCTAGGTTACTATTCTTCATTAAACAGGCCAGTTTTCGTGAAAATTCGTCAACGATGATAGACTGGGCCATGATTATAATTGCTCTTTTGACTGAAGAAGAATAAAAATGACGTTCTCTCTCTTTAAACTCAGTAACAACATTGTAATTTTTCATACGATGCTCGCGCGTCCTCGAGTATGTGCGGGGATACCCGTGCATCCTCGAGGACGCGCGAGCATTTTTTGACAGGATCAAGCAATTATGCACTTTATTTTAATTCTTTTAAAGTTGATTTGCAAGTGCGTTAAAAAAATCCTCTCCGCTGCGCTCCTCTTGGTCTGCGCTGGGCCTTATGATCTAGAAACTAGGAAGTCGAAATGATTTTTTGTCGTACAGTTTATGCCTTCTATAATTTGGATTAAGTAGAACCGTAATAGGTAACCAATCGCAGTAGACATTAATGTTTATTTAAATAGTTAAACTGATTTGTTATGGTAAATTAAAATATCATTTGACGAAAATATTAGTACGATAGCTTTCAACATGAATGTTCTAATGCTTTTAAACTTAGGTTACGACATAGTAGAATAAACTCTCTTAGTATTAGTAGAAACTTGTTATCAGTTGGAAGGTACTTATCACATTGACATGCCTCTAAGCAAAACCCCAACTTCCTCCCTATCAACTTTCTACACAACACATAAATCTGGGCTTATCTTTCATTTTCCCAACATGCGAACTACGTTACAAACTAATTTACAACCTCAACTAAATTACAATACCCAACGGCTTATTATGCCCAGATAATTTCACTATAATATACGCCGTCCCAAAAATAGCACATCAATTATTTTCCCAGTTTATTTGGCACGAAAGGAATTTAGGCACCGCGGGGATAGTGGGCACAAGGGTTTACACCTGGGACATCGTTACGGCGGCCAAAAGTCCCCGGCTCGGTAGGGATTTCCGGGATTCCGCGGTTTGATACGAAAACTAGGGATGGCTTAGCTACACGCTAGTGTTTTTTTCTCGCCTTATGATCTTTGCGACCCCGATTATCTGTTTAGACAGGGCTATAAAAATATAAAGAGGGTTGTGGAAATAAAAATACTGAAAATATTTAGTAGGATTTCGCACCCGTTTCTTTACCTGTTATTTGCATTATTTTATGGTGGACTCATATTGTTGGGGTTTTATATGCTTATAAGGTAAAAAGGTAGGGTCCTGAAATGGTGCCTATTTACACCATGATATACCGATTCAATTTTCCATATTGGTTAGAGAATGGAGGACGGAGATCCTTAAAATTCAAATTTGGAAATTCATATAACATATATATCAGAGGGAGAGGTTATGAGTCCCGAAGGATATGATTTCGTTACCTGTCATTATATTTTCCTTTTGGGATCGGAGCGGAAGGAATAAAGAAATTGATTTTTAATGCGCGCCGGTAATATTCTTTACACATGCAATTTTACCCATTACTTTATGAGGATTAAAAAACAACAAAATTTTATTTATTACTTGTACAGCTGGTACTATATAAATTTTAGATCCTACATTACAAAGACATGTCGCTGGATATTTTAATTTTATACACTCGTACATATTTTCTAACCAACAAAAGTATTTCAAAACATTTTTCATCTAGACAGAAGTACGTACATTAAGCACTGTACCTAACATGTTCGTGTAATACCTTTTTGCGTGTGAAATATGTTACAGACATCATCATTATCGCATCCTCCCTAATGTTGAACACATTCAGCTCGGCTTCCACTCTACTTATTTGAAGTGATTGATTACGACTGTAATATTGTTTCACTAGTGTCTGCTAGCAGAAAATTGGCATTATCTTTTCATAATATAAACTGTTTGCGGTTATACTATCTGATACATATAAAGAGTGAAAAAAGGACGATGTAGAGAGTATACTTAAAATATTTATGCCCTAGCTCGCTTTTATTTAAAAAAAAAAACTACTCACTGTACACAACTCACCCTGTAGCTGTCGCGAAACTTTGTATGTAAATCTGATCAGCGCCGCTGGCGCGCATCTCAAGAACTATTTTGACAGTACATTTAAAATGTCAAACTTTTGATATTCGACAGCACAAACTATAAAGAATCGCGCTAAAGAAAAGTAAATGGAAGTAAGTATTTATCTACAGATATTTGTGCCTTTTTTATTCGTGATTCTTAAACCTTTTTTTATATTTATAATTATTTTACTGCACACATATAAATGGGTGTGCCAGAATGAGCATTTTGCATTCTTCAACGATGACAATATCTTATATTTCTCGTGGGGGACTTTACAAAGATACTAATCACGGATTAAGATTATATTTTCGCAAAAATTTGCTTGTAAATCACTTATAGAGATAATATGGTGATTGGGAATCAAATTTAAAAGTAACGCATTGGTATTATAGTATTTAAACGGAGATAAGACTTTTTACCATTTAATAGTGAAATAGACAAGTACTATACACTTCTTTCTTTACACGTCTTCAACAATTGTATAGATACACTAAGCCAAATATAACCATAAAATCCAAAGCAAAGCAATATTCACCGCTCACACAATATCAGCATTCATCTATTATTTCATTCTACCCGCAAAAATTCACGTCTAGACAACCCTATTCAAACATTTTATTCAAATGATATTCTAAGTACGTGAAGGTAAATAAAGTATGTATCGTCAATGTGAATTGTGTGCGTACAAAAGACTGATAACCTACTATGGTATTTGAAAACGAAATTTCGTAAAATATTAAAGATTTACGAAAACTCTCGCGATTTGTACTCATAATAAATATTATAATGTAACGGATCTTAAACGTGATTGAAATTAAAATAATATTGAAGGTGTTCGTTTATGACATTTCTCTATTCTATATTGTATAAGTAGGCAGTATCGGATAAGCCTAGTCTTTCTTCCAAACTATGTTGGAGTCGGCTTCCAATCTCACTGGATGCAGCTGAATATCTGTATTTTACATGGAGCGACTATCATGGAGTGACTTTACATGGATAAGCATGTCTTATATAAGTATATAAGGCATGTTTTCATTATGGTACAAGTGTATTATAGTGAAACTGAAATTTTATAACGGATAGAATTGATAAAAAACAAACGAAATTTCAACGAATATTCGTTTTCAGTGATTATAGTAAGGCTTCTCAGTAGTTTTTGCTGTCCCTCGGGAGATGCCGCAAAGTTTGGTCACCGTTGTCATAGTTCGCAAGTTTAGGAGCTTGGGTTACTGAACAATGGTTGATATAATGTTTTGCACTATTTGTCAGTGTTTGGATTGTTGTCTTGTGGTTGTAACGACTGCTGGTAGAGAAAGTTTGGGTTCGATTTCTGATTTCAGCATTTTTTTGGGAGTTTCTTGTTTGTGGTGTCGAACTCATTGGAGTGCATAGAGTTTGTTGATTTCGTGACAGTTTACGAATGGTCATAATACATACACAAGAGCTTGAGGTTTAATACAAACTGCCACTACACTTCAGACTATTTCTTCTGAAAATAGTCCTACTAACCAACCCACACATTAATCAAACTATCCAAAAAAAGATCTAATTTGTTTGAGTTGTTCGCTCCCAAAATGTTTCAACCTTGAGCGCCATCTAAAAAAAACAACTCCAAAATATTTTCCAGCAAAAAATAAATGTTTGAATTACGTCATGAGAATGTATAAATCCTTGTAACAAATTCAACAATTTCAACAGGAACGCTACTACGAGTATAAAGGCGAGTACTAAATTGCGAACAACAAAAATTTCCCGACAAACGCTTCCCTTGCCCAAAGGGTGGACAGACAAAAAGGCTATGTTCACACTGACACCGTGTTTTTGTCTCGTCCGTCATACAGATGACAAGGGTCCCGGATAAGCCTCGCTTGTGTGCGCACCCCTTTAATTATTCTACGTTTTTGCACGAATGATTCCGAATATGGGACGAATGAACTGTGAAGGTTACGTTTTACTAGCAGAATGTTACAGTAACGACCCCGTATGACCTTTTAATAGTTCAATTTGTGTGGATTTATTCCTGTCATGGGTGTAATTTAGTGACCTAACTCGGCCTGATTGTGAAGGGTTGCTGACCAAGTAAGACTCACCAGACTTTATACGCACACATTAATGAAATGATTATTATAGAACCTTTATAGACTCTCAACTAGGACCGTAAGTATAAAATTGTTGATGAACAAAAGATGTATGTAGTTATCATCGGGACAAAAAGCATAATTTAATTTTCATTCAACACCAACTTATGACATACGTCACAAACATATCTTTGTCTCTCTCTCTCTCCCTCTACATTTCATCAATGAAAGAGACAACGCGCACCCCATGAATAGCTAAACACACCAACAGTGTATGATCATACAAAATTCAATTACCAATTCCATACAACAATATTAACAAAATTCAACCATTCAGAAAGTTTCGTACCGGATCCGAGCTGGCCATGAGTCCAGATCACCTGCGTACAACTATCAAACTGGTGCGCAGTTATTTGGAGTACATTAGCGCAATAGAGACCTCAATTTGTGAGTTGGTGAACAGTTTAAAACTACTGTGCAGCCCCGGGCTGGGTTGATGTTTTAAACAGTGTTCCGGACTGACGAAAGCGTGGAGTTGTGTTTGTAGTGCTTTTTTGTTACTTTATTTTCTTACGATTTTTTTTTCGTTGACGATGTTAGAAGCGGCGTGGCGCAGTAGTTAAAGACGTCGTGACGCAACGAAGGGTTATCAGATTTGATTCCTCTATAGAAAGTTTTTTTTTGCAGTTATCAAATACTAGCTTATTAAGTTACTTCTACATGCATTTGTTGTTTGTATGTTTGTAAGTATAGGTTCCAATCTATGCGTGGAGAATCATCTCACCAAACTATGAGAGTTATAGATTAAACATTGTGTCTGGGTATTGCGCACCCATTTGGCCATTATAAACCAACTTTTACACAGTTGGTTAGCTCCAATAAAACTGGCCGCCGCCGCCGTAGCACCTTTAGTTAGGTTTAAGTTTACCTACCACTATTTTCATACTTATGTTTTATAATAAGTTGTATACAAGTAATGGTACATCATAATTCACTTGTTTATGCCTCATGTTACCCTAGGGACATATTACTAAGATAGTTGTAAGCTTTTTAGCGGCTGAATTTGCCAGACAAATGTATACTCAAAATAATGTCTAGTGTAAATGCCTCAAAAATATGTCTAGAGGTCTTAAAGTACTACATATTAGGTCAACGTTTCCATTATTCATGTTACTTTATAAATGGTGTGGTGAAATTGAAACCACTGGTTCCGAAAATCATTCCATGTAAAGGAATGCAAACTAAATGGTGTGTATAAAAGTAGTTAACGATCAGTGGGCTAAGCAACGCTTGCCACAGTCATTCCATAGATGGGCGACAAAATTAAGTGGTAACTGAACTGTGCGTTTTCCAAATGGAGATGTTGTTCTTGAATTTTTTATCACAAATTCTGCTCCACGCCACCTCTAGTCTCTATGTCCGTACCACTTTTATGTAGTGACTGTTTAGTGTTTAATTTCAAGTGTATTAGATTACCGCGAAACTGTTGTCGACTATTAGTTCAATAATAAACTTTAACGATGTCAACTTTCCGTTTATTGGCCATGTCAACTGAAATAAAAACAAACTTGTTTTCATTATGAACTGTAATGGAAACAACTTTGATGCTTCGGTGGTAAGGTTTTAAGAGGTCTTCTTTTGAGGTTAACCTGTTAAAGGTTGTATGTGTTTAATACTTCAAGGTGACAAAATTGTAGTTTTTTTTAGCCGAAACGTTCGAGTTTTTACGAGTACATTAATTTTATTAGAAGCGAATGGCGAGAATGCCTAGTAATTTCAATATTTAGCTCAAGTCTATAAACCAATATTCCTTAAGAACTGTAAAAGTAACGAAATATTATTATATAAGTGATTTACTCAGAAAGTTAATTGATAACATTTTCGACAGTTTGTCACACCATAGCTAAGCTTACTTAGAATAAGGTGACCTCACAGACAAAACTGACTAACATCTAAAAGATGTTAGTCAGCAACTGCATTGACATTCGACTAACGTGTGCTCTCAGCCTTTGACTCGTAATATTGATAAATCTTCAACCCGTATTAACATTTCGCCAGATTTTTATTAACCCTTCAAAATTCACTACCGGCGTCGCTCTCAAGGGGCACATACCATAATTACTACGTGGCATTGAGATTTGTGATCGCAGTTATTTGAAAGAGTAAACAGGTGACACACTGGCTGTTGTATCTGAAATCCTTTCAACGGGACCCGAGGGGACCATTGCCTGATCCGAACCTTTGTTGGGGACCACACTAAAAATGAAATGAAAAAAGCAATTTATCATTTTCCCAACAGTGCTCTTCTGGTTTAGGATATCTAAAAATAAACTTAAAACAGGTCGTGGCGAGATTAGTTACGTTGGGGATAAGGTTCAGTATGTGTTGCGGTTCGTAACTCGATTTACCAATTTTCTTTAGTGATAATTCGTGTATTTTCTAGAATAGTCAGATATTTTTCTTTAAGTGGTCACTTTGAGATTAGTATTGGCGCTACTCGATCGCGCTGGCAGAAGAACTATTTTTTGATACCGTGTAAAAAATCGTTTAGTGCAATAAATTTCTGCCTAGTCTATTTCAACTAATCATGTGGTAAGCACACACTGGTCATACCGGTTTGTCCTACTCATGGGACCACGGCTGTTCAAAGAATTCTATTTAGTTAGTAGTCATGATTTGTTTTTACAATACTGAAATCGAATACCAAAAGGCAGTACCTAAGTAGGTGTGAGGAATAAAAGCTAGGTATCCTGTTCTCATCCTAAAACCACAATTTAAGCATTTACAAGCAAGTAACAGTAGGTTCAGTATAAATATGTAAATGTTGGTGTTCACCGCATGACGTAGATAGTTTGAAGTATTCTACATTCCAACCAACGGTCTAGTTTTAGGGTTTCGGGTCTCAAGTGCGCAAAATTATTTTACTAATTACATGAAAAGTGAGTTGTTGGGAATAAATTTGAGGGTGTTTTACTGAGGCAGGGTTAAATGAAGTTATATTACTCGCATTGAAATGTAGAAGGTCGTGGGTGTGTTCATACGAACTGTGAAATCCTTTGACTGTATCATTTTAATTTGTGTATCCTTTTATACTCACGGTTGTTGTGCTCGTAGACGAAGGCAGAAGCGTATGAGTGATGCCCAAATTTTGATCATTTAGAAGATAATCTCATGCAGTTGCAGTAAGCATATTGTCAAATACCGGACATGTAACTAAATTCCTCGAAGTAGTTTCCTAATAAACTACATATAACTATACATTCTGACCAACTTTCACATTTATACTTAGTAGTAGTTATATAATTAATATTTTCGATATTGTCAGTGTATAGTATTCTAAATCTAATTTTGTAAGTTCTAATTTAATAAAGATATTTGCACTTGAACTTGTCAGTATAATAAATTATGAGGCTGACTGTCAAAGCAAATCATTAATCAAAGCTTTAACGGTTTATGAACTTAGTGTTTAAATAGAGTTCCGTTATGCATAGTTGTTTTAAGTGTATTTGATTTTTATCGACCTAGACTCCGTCTTTACGTTGTTCTAAAAGGCACTATTTTTTCTAAACTTTGTTCAGAATAATTGTAAAAAAACGGCTTTCAACTTATTTTGATTCGTGATTAAATGATTCCTCGAAAACATAATATCGATTTATTTTATAAACTATCTATTGTATGTATAGTTAAAAACCGGTGAATACTCCTCCTAACGAATAAACATAAAGGATTCCTATTTTTTATTCATAACTTCTTAATATAACACAAGAAACGTAATATATTTAATACCAATCGTTTCTCGTAATGCGTCCAATACCACTAGCGACTACGAGTCTATTGCGTGTGCCACATGTCGTAGCATTTCGTAGCGTTGTGGCTACGGCGTAGATTGCTCTACGAGCAGAATGTTATTATTATTATCGTATGGTGCCTTCCGCACCAATTTGCATCGGTCCATGCTAGTTATCATGGATGGCTAGGCTGGCAGCTTTTGGGGAAAATTCCTGAATGTATAACTAATTTCTGTAGGGAGTAAAATGTTCTATGGATCAATGGGGTAGGTGACCTTTATTTCTGATAAAAGCGTTTGTATGCAAGAAACATTTAAGGTATCATGTTTCTGGGTTCGTTTTGGTTAAATATAAACTATTACATTTGATAGATATGGTGTTATTTATAATCTAAATAATTTAACTAAACAAGTCACGAATGTGTTGTATACACAAAATTTTCTTTTTACTTTTAATAGCAAATTTTTGTGTAACGATGTTCTTTCAAATCCATGAATGTACCACGTCTTCTTTTGCCTGCCTCGATAAATAAATGACGCAATAAATCTCCTAACAGGGCCAGAATCCTTTAAACAAAATAAATAAAATCATCACAAAGATCGAGATAAATCTGTTAAGGTTTAACGAAACCCTCGAGGCACGAATCACCCGTCGCAACAGTTTTATTTTGTTCAGTAAACATCGACACCTTGCATTCCGTTTATATAACAAACGCTAGGCTTAAAAAATAAAGTGTGATATTTTTCAAAGGCAGTTTTTAGGTCGCTATTGTTGGCAATCCTGTCATTGATAAATAGCAGGTGTCTTAAGGAGGATTTGCGTTAAACTCCGCAGAAAGGAATCTGAGCTGTGACGATTAAAAGTGACAAGTTGGTCCTATTAACCGCATTTACATTTTAGGACATCCTGTATAGTCGGTTTTTGGAGATTTTTTGCCGTCAGCTTAAGAAATCTGAATAAAAAGCTTAGACAATAGAGAGGTAAAGCAGTTATTTAAGGTTTAGCATTGAACCTAAATTATTGCTACTAATAGTACGTTTTGTAATAATTGATGTTTAAGGTCGGTTACATAAATCAGTGCTGTTAAATAATCAATATAGTATTATGATATTTAATTAAATATGACTCAAATACATGTCACTTCATTATATAAACAAATAGGTTTTGAGTACTAGTTATAGTTTGATTATGTTTTTTAGTTGTTCGCATTTTCTATTTACAAACATACCTCAATAGTTTGTAGTTTGTAAACAAAACTACAACAAACTTCAAAAGAAAAATATTTTCCTTTTTCTTATTATACGGTGTTTAATTTTACTTTGATTTCGATTCAAAAACACGCGAAGTGCATATCAATCATCTACGTCCCACTAATGAGCTACATGTTTTTCAAATTACCATTCCTTATACAAATACGCATATTTTGGTTCCCAAGAACTCTAAATGAATGAATGTTTTACAGTGAACGAGTCGTAATACTCATAAGTAAATGAATGAGGCGGTTTAATGAATGAACGAGTTTTACGTGGAACTTTCGAGAAGGTTATTCAATGTGTAATTGATGGATTTCTGAATATGTCAACAGTTAGTAAAGACAGTCCTGAGTGACCTTTTCATGGTTCGGATGGCATGTTAAACTGACTTACTGGAACTATTATAGTGCTATGTATTGGACATTGAAACTATTAGATTCTCTGAATCGAAACTAATTTACTCCGAGTAATGATGATTTTTAACCTTTGGAAGATTTATCTCTTCCTGTGTTCCAGAACTGTGTTCATGAAACAATATACGCCTTTCGGATACATGTGACACTCTATGGTCGCGTTCATCTCATTATACTATTTCGTGTCTGGAATAATGGCAAAATATGTGACCATATTTGACCCAACCTTAACTTGAATGATTAAATTTAATTGTCCCCTAACTGTATACATGAAGCAGAAAAGCATTGCCAAAATATCTCAAAAGTCCAATATTACACACCAAAATTCTTAACACCAAAATAGATCACGAAATTCTAAACTTGTTTCCACCACAGATATTTGAATACAAGTGAAGGCGTATCTATTCACTATCTCGTATCTGGGTGAGTAACAGCCAGTAATACCTTTTGAGTTATTCCCGTGAATCGCGAGTAGGGCCCACTCATTTCTCATTTGGAACGAAGTGAACAAATTACAAGTAGTTACTGGGGCACTAACGTCCGAACTTTGGCCCTACTAAGGTTTTTGATGTTACAGGGACTTTTTGGTGAGTTTCTTTTTTGTTTTTAAGTGAATGGATGGCGGCCAAGATGATTTTGAAGAAAGAAATGGAAGCCTTTGTCCAGTATTGGGACACGCAATTGGCTACATCAAAAAGAAAAGTAAAGGTTTGTAAGAATAAGCACCGGTTTCAACACTTACGTAAAACTATCATATAGCTTGTCAAATGAAACACAGTTGTTTTCATTATTTTCGCTGTCACTTTACGTAGCAGATGGCCTATTAAACACTTATACATAAGCTATAAACCTGGTCCTTATAATATATGCTCGTGTAACCTGTAAATCTATACTAATATAATAAAGCTGAAGAGTTTGTTTGTTTGTTTGTTTGAACGCGCTAATCTCAGGAACTACTGGTCCGATTTGAAAAATTCTTTCAGTGTTAGATAGCCCATTTATCGAGGAAGGCTATAGGCTATATAACATCACGCTACCGGTCATAAGGAGCGGAGTAGCAACGCAAAATGTTACAAAAACGGGGAAAATTTTGACCCATTCTCTTAGGTGACGCAAGCGAAGTTGCGCGGGTCAGCTAGTGAAAGATAAAACAGAAAAGTTGTCGGCTTTGCCCTGTTACTATATTTAAATGGTTACGAAACGTAACTAAACAGTCTGAGAGCAATAATTGCAGTCTGTTTCCTATTTTTAATTAGATTCAATATTAAATAACGAAAGCTTTCTGCTACAAAGACTAGCATTTTCATTGTTCAAGAATTATATAATTCCACTACAGTAAATCCATTAAACGTTCACTTCTAAGAATATAACAATAAAATCTTTAACCGTTATCGAAACGGATATTAAAATAACAACTAACGATATCGTTTATTCCTTAGAGTTTACGATCAAACAACTATGAATCGACGTCAATTATAGGAAAACTAAATTGAAATCCTAATCTATTTCTTAGTAATACAACGTTAAATATAATAGAATTGTTGTGAACAGAATAAATTAAACGGTTAAAAGACTACTTCACATGGAACGTGCGTTTAATGTGCGTTTCCCGAGCGTGTGCGCGACGTGAGCGCTTGGTCTCTCGTGGAACGCGAGGCAAGTTCAGCGTTCGCGCTGTTCTACACTCCAGCCGCTATAGTGGAATACATCGCTCGCGCTAGTGGTCGTGACTCGCACGCAGCTATCGCGGCATTGACGCGCTTGGAAAACGCAAACGTTAAATGTGGGAGAGGCCTATGCTTAAGACAAAGTGATTGTAAATATTTGAACAGTTATAATTGATTCAACCGTTATTGGTCTAAGTTAGTACTTAGCTAGTTTAAGCCAAGTCTATTTACTTTGTTTTATTAAGTACTAACTGGATAGTCTGGAGAAATAAGCTCGGGGTATATATTTTTAACCTTTAGGTAGAACTTTAGTTGAGTTAGTTTTAGTGTTAGAGGTTATGGTTTTAAGAAAATATTTTGTTTAAAATAGTTATTATTAAGTTAAAGTTTACCTTAACTTTATTCAACAGTCTGATGCAATAGGATGTTCTTTAAATGTTGAGGAATTTTCCAAAATATACTTAACACATTCTTTATCAAATCTTCTCTAACCGTTCGTTTTAATTCCCACAACACCATGATTTTTATGTCAGACAAAAATATCTAGTAAATACAAAAATGAATTCACTGACGACACATTTAAGGTTGGTTATACCTAATAATGGCTAATAACTAGCTGTCAAATCTCTCTGCAAGAACAACTAAGGGATAATTCCTTAATTATTTATTGTTGACGTAACCGGCTAGCTATCGATAATTTTTGTTAAAAAAAATCTTTCAGCGCCTCTAACGGGTGCCACGGAAATTAATTGTTCTGTACATTTTTAATGTCAAATCCTATCATTTTAAATGAAGAGAATCGCGCTAATTTATTTTCCAACTTTTACTACAACTGGTTATCACTTTATATGTAGTTATTAATTGCAACCCGTCCTTATTCAATCAATTTCGCATCTCCAACTTACTACGCCTGAATCACAACGTATATGAGAGTTCTTGGAATAATCTAGAATGCTTGTAGTTCACAATAGTGACATGTTAATAGATTGGATTACCAAGACTCTGTTCTTGGTAAAAGCTATACACATATATTAGATTTTAGATGCAATAATAGGTCATACAGTTCTAATAGAGCTGAACAAATTGTTGCAAGATTTGATCGACAGCTGCTGTTAATAATATTGCTACATTTAAACAAGTATAACATTATACCTGTTCTACACGAAAGTGTAGGCAGATATGTATGAAGTGGATCTACGTTTCGCCGTTCGTAATGTTATTCCCACGTGATAGAGGGCGAGCTTATTGCCGTATACCAAACTCTGAGTTTTATTGAGAATTTTTTATCAAATTAGAAACAGCACTTTGTCCGACCCAGGAATTAAACCCTAGACCTATGCGCGGTTTACATAATATTGATGTTTCAAAATTTCTCGCGCTTCATAGAAAATCAAACTTAAATTCCATTGGTTTACAGTACCGAGAATTTTAAATCAATCAGAACGTCGAATACTGAAAATTACTTTGACTTTAAAAGCTAAAGTCTCCATTGTACTTAATTTAAATTGTAAATCTTAAGGTTTTAATTGTAAACATAAAACTTAGAGTATTTTCAACGAAATAATTAATGGTTGCTTTGTAACAGTTGACGTTATAACTTCAACGATTTATAAAGTAGCTCACTCGATTGAACACGAATACGATTGTACCTATCGAAAAGTTAGTTGAAATAATTCGAATAAATTCGAATAATTCGTTTGATCACTAGAATGGTTTTTCATTGTCACTTGATTAATATTGTAGTTGATCAAATGTCAGTTTGTAATTTCACATTGCGGATTCATAAGAGCGAAGAATGAGCGATTTCTATAATATTATTATAATGTGCAGACGTTTGGAAATTTCGTATTAGTATACGAAAAATATCTAAGAAAAACAAATTCCAATATCTTTTCTGGGTACTTTAAATAATACTCATTAAAATCTTCATAGATTGAGGTCTAACAAGATACGAATGACTGACATTAAACACCAAAGTATAAAAATTATCATAATTATAGTCGCACTGCTTGAACTGAATACCCATCCTTACAACAATGTTTACTAAAATGCTACTCAGTTCTTTTGCCCAAATAAACAGAATGTCAAACTATATTTGATTTAGTAAATATATCTGTGCTAGAAATTTAATATAACAGTTCTTACAGTTGATAGGATATGTCCATGATATACTTCGAAGAAAACTGTTGCTACGCAATCTCTGAAATATGATATTTTGTTTATATGTTTCGTTCCACGGAACGGTATTTTTTCCATAGATTGCGATGGTTCTCGAAAAAGTATAATTATTTTAGGCAATTCTTTGAAATCGTTTGATAAACATTATTGTTTTTTTTAACGTTTTTCTATCATCGACATAAGAATCGTATGTAATTCCATCATGTATAATAACAGATATTAAGTAATTGCATTATTTGATGTTCAGGGCATTTTTTACTACCCAGTATATTATATACCAACAATGCAAACCCTAAATATTGTAAACACTAAAAATATACGTATTAGAAAAACATAGTACGAATACCCTACCTACCTCCAAATACATAGCACCTATGAATGCGTACAATTTTACTATCGTCATACTCCTAAACTATAAGAACGTAACTATAAAACAGCAGTAAAAAGAACTCATTTTTTCAAAACAACGCAGTGAGAACCCTTCGTAGTGGCATTTCACTGAATGATGTGGAATAATGCGAGCAGGCTTCCGTCATTACGCAACCCAAACGAGATTGTTCGGCCAATGAGCGTTGTATTGTTTGTTCGTTCTTTCAACCTCTAACCCTCAGGTGGAAATACAAGGTAATTTTATGACAGGGTTTTGTAGTAAGTAGCTGTACGAAGAAAAATTACGGCGAGTGAAGGGTTGCTTTGAGTGCAGTGGGTACGTCAATGAGGGTGTTTTGTCCCATGTTATTGGGGTCGTATGTTGAGATTTTCATTCGAATTTTGTTGTTTTTTGTTGCTGTCGTCGAGGGAAATGACCTTTAGGATTTGACCAGACAATTCTTCCCAATGTGCATTTTTAAATAAAATGATGTGGTTACATGTCCTATCTCTATGTTTCACATTGATACTTTGTTGATTAATCTAGATGTTTCTGAATGCAACGATGTGTAAGTGCCTGGTGGTTTTTACTTCAGACACATAATAAGTCGGATTTTTGCTTTTTTATATTAATACAAAAACAATAGCAATATGCTTCATCTACGAATGTATCAATGACTTTTTAAAAAGGCTCCACTGTACTATGAAAACAGTGTCAGGTGTTGCAAACTTATGCTACTCTTAGAAAACCACGCACGTATAGAATTTGTTATTAGTGCGTGGGTTTCCTTCGATGTTTTCCTTTATCTTGAAGGCCGTGATGTATTGCGTGTGTTGTGCAATCTCTACATGTATTGTATAAACGGTGGAACAGCTTCCGCCACTTTACGCTCGCGTTCTGTTATGTGGCTTGCAAGTTTGGAGCGTGCAAGGGATGAAATATATAACCGTTTTCGTGAACACGTTGAAAGATGTTACTGTAAATTTTGGTGAAATTTCTCTTCCATGTCAAGAATATTTTTGACTTACGACACATGAATATTCAAAACCAAAATGTTATGGCCAGTATTTGGTATAACAATCATCGTCGTATACCGAATAAACTCGATGGAAACGCCCCGCAATTGTAATATCAATAAACTGAAGTCAATAACGATTCCCATTATGTAACAATATTGAATGCGTTATGCCAAATACTTGGAAAACCTTTCGAACGTTCAACATTAATTCACAATAACGAAGGAAATCAATTGTCTGCAAGCTACAGATACAGATTTTCTACTTCAATTTGAACTGCTATTGACGATTTCTAGGAGTTCTTATATCTTCGTTTCCTCTATAAGTGCATGTCTACCGTAAAATTGAGTTCCTTCCCAACAAAATGCTGCCGACATAATGTACAAGCGTTCAAAATAAGCATACATCAAACACACTCTTAAACCCCCACAATAGGAACCACTTTACTTCGATCAAAATAGGAAATAACTTTGCCAAGCGCAAGGAGCGGTCACGTCGACCATTTAAACTTGAACTCTCGCTTGCTTCGAAGGTCTTTTCTGTCGTGTGGTAGTGGTAGGTGGACAGGCGGAGTGGAAGCTCAACTTATACTGGTGTATTGTGGTGCACAAAACGTTTCATAGTACACGTGTTTGACACTTCAGGCTGAATGACGTCAGGATATAGGTTGTACGTTATCTGGTGCCGGTTTTCGAGTGTTAAACATATCTTGAAAGTTTTCGCTGTCAGACTCAAGGAGACAAATTTTAAAGCGATCCCTTTGAAAACGGGGGAGTCGAGGATTAAAAAGTGTTTATTGCGTGCCGGGATAGAAGTTTGTTGTAATAAAGCATGAAAACTTTTGACAAGGGATATTAAATTGGAAAACAAAAACAGAAGATGTAATTAAGGTCAAAGTACTTATTTGATCTGTTGTGTATTTCGAGTTCGTTATCGAACATCGTTAAGTCGTGTGTTTGTGAAAGTTGTTTTAGGATCTTTGATGATTGTTTTTTATGTTTTCCTAATTGCCATTCGCCTTCCGGGCAATCTAAGCGTGGAGCAAATCATTTGGAAAATGTGGAATTAATGTGAAAATTATGACGGAAGTGCCAACGGCGATATTTTGAGAATAAGTCTAAATATAGACCCATGACCGTGACATTTGTAGGTAAGTAAACTATGAGTAAGGTAACCAACTGTGGTATTGAAAATTCTTAAATGTATGCATTGTATAGTATTTGAATTCGATGAAGAGCGGTAGATAAAGTACGAAATAAAATTTGATATACTATCAACAGTATTGTATGGTGGTTTTTACGAAGATTTGCAAAGTGGTCCCAGCATTGGCTTCCATTAGGGATGTATTCTTTTCTTTCCTTTGAATATCTACCCCTTCAAGTTGTTCAAGCCCCCTGACTGTTTTTATCCTGATTCAGCGACTGGGTTCAATATAAACTAGCAGCACTTAAGACCGATTTTCATGGGCTAAGCAAGGCACGTCAGTCACAAGTAGAGCCCGAAAAACTACCGTTCTTAGCTCTAAGAATTTCTGGATGGGTGGTATCCCATCCAGAAATTATAAGAGCTAACACCTAACCTCACTGGTCCACTTCGTAAGTGACAGAAATTTTACAAAATGGTTTATATCAACTCCCATCATTTACGACATTACACGTATCAGAAAGTAGAATAACTGAGTTTAGAGCTAGCGAATAGGACGTTTGTTTAGCGCTGAAAGGGAAAGGATCGAGGTGGAATGTGCCTAATGTGTCTGATAAAAATAAAGTGCTACATTCAGAGATCACATCTAGATAGTCTGGGAGTTAGAGACACTGTACTTTCCAGGGTTTTAGGACTTTTATAGGACATTTGAGAATCGAATGGGCGAGATTTAGGGCAGGAGTATTTGATAGGACAAAGGCTTTTTAAGATTGATTGAATGTATACTCTACAGTCGGCAGGAAAATTAAAATTTCCGTTTTTTTGATTTTTATAGATAAATTTACGCAATTTATTTTCTTTTCTTAAAGTAGGCAGAAACCAAAGAAATTTTCATCGTTTACAATTTCATTCAATACGTACACTAGAATTTTACGCGTGCATGAAATATGACATGTGTATAGTGAATTGAAAAATTGATTGTTTAACAAAATTCCGCCTGTTTGACCTTATAATTTTACACGTTCTTAGACGATAAAGGCGCAGATGAAAACCCAATATTAAAATGTTCGTCCTTACAAAGTATCAATGTCCCGTTTTCAAATTCTTATAGATGGTATCCCCACTCAGGTATGTAGCCCATAGACCGTATACACGTAAAGTTCTAATCTAAAATAACGCGTCCTTTACCACGATACGCGTCTACGTGAAACTCAGTACGGAGGCGTGTCGATTTAGATAAGAACTATATTGAGGCACAGTAGTAGAGTTCAAGTACTGTTTTTATTAGTTTTTAGGCTATTTTATTATAATTCTTGTAATTCCTGTTAAACTAGAATATGTAGGCAGTATCGCCATTTATTTATTTATTGGGTCACCAACAGTAGACATTTTACTACATACTATTCATAGATACAGTAAAATATAAAGACAGCCTATGAATATCTGTGACAGGTGAACACAGCATTCACTAAAACTACGATGACATATTGTTTATAATATTAGTATTATTATACATATATTATTATACATATATTATTATTTATTATTTAGTATACATAGTTGCATTAACAATGTTAGTCCCATGAAAAAGGAGGTGGGCCTGAAACCATTGACTTGACACGTTACCAAACTCCGGGCTACTATTGAGAAATATTCTAATATAAATTAGAAAAAAAAACAATTGTACTTACTCGACTCAGAAATCCAACCTGCGACCTAATGATCAGCATTTGTATACACTACCAACCTTACCACGAAGGTTCATGCGTCCAATCTAGTTTTATACATAAACAATTTAACCCCATACAACAATGGCTGTACAATCCTTGATTAGTCTTACAGTACTATCCACAAGCTACAGTGTTAGCCAAGAACTAGGATTCTAAACTGTTGTACTTGCAGTTGTTACAACTTAGCACTTTGATTGCTTATAGTAGAACCGTAGGTGAGTTGTGTAACGCTTTGTGTATGGTTTAGTACAAAGAGACGATTCTAAAACGCTCAATTGTATAATAGACACTTTTGTATCAGAAATCTGTTAGCACCTGGTATTCAGCAAACAAAAAAATTGTTGAAGATCGATACGATATTATGTAAGCCGATATAGTAGTTTCAGAGGAAAAAAGTGCAAGTATTTCAATTTCTGTTTGTGAGTCTCTATTCCACTGGATCGTGTACTTTAAATAACTTGTAAACATTAAAATCTCATTATTATAAAAAATGTATGACAAGATGTAAAGATATGAATGAGGCAAGAGAAGTTTGTAAGGATCGTACCAACAAGCGTTCCTTGGTCTCTACCTATCGCTATGAGGCAATGGCGTGATATTAATGTATATTTGTATTATTCAAAATCACTGACTCTCAAAATTCAATTTTCAGCTGAATTTCTGACTACGTTAAGACAAAAAGCAGCCATTTTTTCACAAATGCTATTGCTTTTAATGAAATAAAAAAGTACAAAGCGCAGGTAATAAAGAAATAAATCGGAAGCACTTCAATTCTTCACTTTTAAAAATGACTCACTTTACCATAACCATGTCAGTACAGGGAAGGCTTTAATACCAGACGACACGATCCCGACACGATTGAAAATACAATTGATAAAATTAACTTCTCTTCTTACTAATAATATTAAAGCCAAAAATGAAGTCTGTTAGTCTATTAATTGAACTATAAATACAAAATAATGCTGATGATTATTCGACGAAAATTATAGTAAGTAAGCGTTATGGTTACGGTACATGACAGTTACGATAGGAGGTAATTATGTACTAGTTTTAGTCATTTAGTATAATTTAATCGATTAACTAAAAGCCAAACGTTAGAGTAGTATTTTGTTTCTTTAACAGTATCTTGAATACTTATCGATACTTAGTAGTACTTACTTTATGGTAATTTTATCTGTGTCGTGTCGTACACTCTAAAATATCAACTAAGTTGAATTACCACAAGGTTTAAACCGTCGGTGTGAATAACAGGAACAGGGGATTCAATTCCAAACATCGTTGGAAATATTTCAAAATTTCTGTTTGTTGTACTGTTGCAAACGTTATTTGTACGGAAGTACCCTGTCCAAAAGGAAATTGAAATATTATTGCATTTTATGTTTAACTTTATCATAGCTTTAAGTCATTTGTTTAGCTAATGACATGCTGCTTTGGGGTGTAAAAATATAGTGTTTTTTTAACTTTCCTAGTATGTGTTTATTTGTTACAAATGCTAGTTGATAAATTTCCATTAGTATAATATGGTTGAACACAATGAATGATTAAATCTAACCTAACCCCTCCCTCGTTCGGAGGAAGGAGTGGGATAGTGACGGGACAATTAGATTAGATACAAATTATTTAATAAAATTTTGACACATTTACATTTATCCGGAACTAAATTCGATAAATGATTGTCGGATGTAATTTTAAAAACACTACCGAAACATTTAATTAGAACTTAATTAATAATTGGTGTAATTTTAAAAACACCAATGCAATGCAAACATTCTGACACAAAGCTTTTCACAAAGGTCTATTTCCTCAACACACCAAAAATTGAAACTCATCAAAATTTTAACCTAGATGTACGAACTTCAAAACTCGGCCCTCTTAAATCTACGTATGTTTTTCTCTAAGCCCTTGTTTGTTTGACAATGTAACTCTCTAGTGAATAGGTCGAATCGATCACTATACATTGGGTACTCATTGAAGCGATTACTTCGACTATTAGATCAATGGGGCGATCTTATTTTATTATCTCGTCTGCTACGGACGTATGTTTCTTTTGTTGAAGAGAACACATAAGTAGTATGAGTATGTCTTTAAAAAAGGGGCTTATAAATAATGAACCTGTAGTATAGGTTTCCTAGAATTTATTGTTTAAAAATAAACTTTACTACTTAGTTTTTAGCCCTATTTTTTCCTTGAGCAACGTTTTCTTAGTATCATAATCATTCCTTTTATGATTATTTTGTGTTTTTATAAGTTTTATTTCCGCATCAAGCCTGAAATCTTATTCTATCAGTCTAATAAATCGCCCAAATAAATACTTGTATGTGTACAAATTACGAACGATAATTCTAGCAATCTGTAGAAACAGTTTCGCTTAATGTTCTTAATATTTTACTGAGGTCAAAGACCCATTTATCATTCCTGTTTGAAATGACCCTGGACAGTAATTAGGAACAATTATAAACGTCCGTAACAAAGGAAGTAGGAGAAACTTCCCACTCTTTATGATCTAGATCTCTACATAATGTACGCAGGTAATGTAAGTCTACACTAAAATTTCGCAACGCGAAGTACAAAGTTAGTGAAGTGCTCAGATAGAGCTCTAATTGTTTTTAAAGCACTCCAGGGCGCAGTTAGCTTTAGATAACAAGGCTTATTATCTGAGGAAATTGCGTTTTGACCTTTAGAAGTTTGTGATATCTGAATGTACGATAAAACCTATCAAATAGAGTCAAATATGTCTCTGTGGTAGGCGTATGTTTGCAGTTTTATCACAGTGTTGTAGCCTAAATCTCTGCCAATATTTGATTTTGAGTAAGCTTTCTTGTAGATTTCTAATTGTACGGATATTAATGTGGAGATAGGTTACTTTCTGATAGACTCTGTATCTCTTCGAATTGCTTGTGTGATGCACAAAAACAACAATCTAGTAGAATTTAGGCTTCGTCTTTACATTATAAAAAATGGAATAAGGTGTGATAAAATAGCGACCCATTTAAATTGTGCACTTCATCATTACCATATTCAAAATTCGTTATAATGTAATATAATTTATGTCTATAGAAGTTTCTCGTTAAAAAAACTAGACTTCTGAGTATATTACCTTTATAAACTACATAACTTCAAATAAACTCAAGCAAAAGAACCGAGACGCAATAACAAAGTCGACCACAATTCTAAAAACTTCGCAAAAAGATTATCAGATAAAAGGGTAAAGAAAAAAGAAGGTAACACAAGGATTATTGCTGAAAATGGAATAATACAAAACAGAACTGGAGACAATCGTTTTACCCGTTTTACCCATTTTACCCGTTTTACCCATGAGGGGGACGGGGAAAGAATACTAATCCTAGCGAGGGGATTGCTTGGGTAATAAAAACCAGTGCTGTATGGTTATGCTAAGGTTTTGCATGGCTTATAGAGATTGTTTCTATTTTCGGTTTTGGATTAAACTTCGCTTTAATTAGGTGAATAAACGTGTTTCTGGATTTGGAAGAAAATGGGCCGTGGGCGTTATGGTGTATGTTGCATGTTTTTGTTGAAAATAACTATGAATAAAATCAATTTTTTGTTACCAATACTATAACGCGTTCATTAGGCATACATGTACATCAAAACTGTTTTTAAAGTAACTTCGAGCAAAATAGGTACAGCATTCCGTCTCTAAATGGTTAAAAGAATTTCAAAGGTCACAAAATATTTTTGGTTTGTTTAAAAAAGCCGATTTATGATTACATTTTCAACGACAATCCAAAAATAAAACAACTCGCCTTTAATATGTCCACAAAAGCTGTAAAATAACTTTATACATATTTCCACTGATGTATCGCGCAAAAAGCCGCGAGCGTAATCTACTCAAAGCGAATGTTTCAAAACAATCTGTTAATTCGTTAAAGCTTTACAAAAAAGAAATTCTCTTACATTATCCGTATAATTTTACATTGAAAAGTTACAAGTTTGGAGGTTTTAGACGAAAACTTCACCTTATGTCTTCAGGCGGGAGTGAACGCGAAACTTTCCGTGCGCTTAGTTTGAAACGAGTCAATGAATTTAGCTGAAATTTTGCATGCAGTTTCAGTTGAATCCACTGATGCAATGCTACATTGAGTAACAAAGAGAAAACTGTGGACAAATTGATTACTACAATGAAAGTTTCCAGTGGTTCTGTTTGATTTCGAAAAGAGACGGTTTATTGAATTTGAAATTCTGTTTGAAACAGATCGACGCTTGTTAACTGTAATGCGAGTACGAAGTTTAAATCATTATTACTTTCATGATGTGGCTGTTTAAGCTAGGATATTCTAATTACATAGAGTTTATTTCCCTCAGCCTGGTTGAGTGTCCCACTGCTGGACCAAGGCATTTCCTTCCAAGTCGGCGGTAATATCTGCACAGTAGTTATAAAGATAACAAACATACTTCTGTCCATTATATAGCTTATTACAGTAGCTATAGACCTATCACTGGTATTAAATTATACATACTTATACGTACGTGTATTTTCATACATAAAATCTCGCCTTCTTCCCATAGGGGTGGGCATAGACCATAGAATATATTCAAAGTTTCAAATCACTTCAGTCAACTTTGCTTTAGTCAACATTACCAAGACTAAATTATACCACTATCTTCTATTAAAATTAAATTTACCAGGAAACAAACATAGATACATTTTCCTACGTTTTCTCTTCAAAAACATTGAAACAAAGCAGACCAAAAACCTTTCTACCTTTACAATTACAAACATTAACCGTAGCTCCTGTAATTTTTAGCGGAACGCTTTTAAAACCATAAAAATACACTCAGAAAGGTTAGATTTTAGAGTAAAAGCAAGTAATGTGGCTCTTTCAAGTGAACTGGGCTAAATACGGTACGTATCTCGACACGACGACCCGAGCAGATGCGAGACGTTCAGCTATAAAACTTAGTGGATATGAACTAAAATAGACATGCCAATAATATAAAGACCGTATATTATAATATTATACTAAGCTAACCGGTAGAATCGACCAATACTATGAAAAATGGGTTGAACGACTTTTTTCTTTTTAAGGGAAATAATTCTTTCGGATACCCGACGTTTCTGGGGAAAAAAGCCGAGTTACGTGGAGCTGTTGCTTAAAGACCACTCCGGTAACCTTCTTTTGATGTGTAGATGGAGGAGCTCTGGGACCTAAAAAACACTCCAGTACCTCTCTCTCTCTGTTATTATAACCTACTATGTTTAAAATACCTACATTACAGTCGTGTCTTTATCCAAAAAGGGCGATATATAGAATCACGCCTTTTCCCCATGTGAGTAAGAAGAGATCAAAGAACGCAACTTCCAACGTTCCCTACCTTCTTCGTTTGCTTAGTCGCATTCATAATTATATCTACCATACATGTATTGTATACATCACTGTTATAATCTGCGAATACGACTGCAAGACTGGACATTGCCGTCGAAGGCAATGTAGTAATACTTTGTAAACAGAAAATAAATTTCTCGGTACTAAGTTGCATTATTAACTGGGTTTTCTTTACAGGGAAATACAAATCAATAGAGTGACGCATCTTTTACATTATTCGGAATAACCCGATCGTTCAATATCACAACACCTGCATCAATGCATTACTTTGTAAACCATAAATGTTTCTTATAAATGTATTTGTCAATTGGTATTCTGAGGCAGTTAGGTGACTATTTATGTGTATTTTAATGAAAATATTAGTAAGTAAATATTATAAGAAAAAAATAAAAATTTACTCAGGTATACTTTTTAGCACGCATTTTTATTTATATAGACATACATTTCAGCACGCATTTTTCTTTTATAGTGATCATAATTGTCATTTCAACTACTTACTTATAATAATAATATGGATTGCTCATGACTATGTATTGCATATCTGCGATCAGCAATCTTAGTTTTTTGGATAAAAAAATCATCATTGACTATTCGGCATTTAGCAATCAACGAGTATACTGTACTGTCTAACAAATTAGACAATAAGTAGTATAATATGGTACTACCTCCAAAAGCTCGTAGATGAATGTTCCGTCTCAGTTCATTAGCGTCGATTAATCAAGTCGCCTGGCCTTGAGTCCAACGCTACTAATCTCCTAAACGAGTGTTAACTTGGACTAATATTGGAACATACATCACGATCTACCACTATTTACAACTGTTTGATGTATTGATGTAAGCAAATACGCTTTTTGCTTAATGAGCATTATATATTTGGCGAGGTATACCCCGTAAAAGATGGAAATATGAGATTGACACCTTAAATCAAGAATGAAATCAAAGTGTGGATGATAGGTTACAGTGGAGAGCTATGGGGGAGGCCTTTGCCCAGCAGTTCGACGATACAGGCTCATAATGATAATGATAAATTATATTTTTGGAAGTATTTAGATAACATGTAGTACAAGATTGTACAATATCAGGGAGCGTGGCATAGACAAAGATAAGTCTTCACTTAGCAATAGAGACGATGATTGCATTATGATAATGATGTTGATTGATGGCCTCCGTGGCGCGTGGTTAAGATGGTCGCCACGTCACTACCAGCGCGTGGGGTACACGGAACAAATACTTCTGCGATTCACCAATACTTGATATGGTTGTTTGTTTCGGGTATTGTCGTACTTTGTGTCCGTTGTTTGTATGTTTGTAAAAGTCCCCGCACAAGAGCAATTCTTAGTGTGGAATCGAACGTAAAATGTTTCAAAGCAATGTTTACACGGAGAATGCATGACGACAAGAATTCCTGTACTTGTGTTTATCTTGAGCTCTAAAATTTTACGTCAGTACGCTGGAGGGCGTGACTGCACGTATATTTTATTTTTACTATATAAATTGTACGCGTTGAAGCCGAGAGCCGTCTTTCATGTTTATGGAGTGTCGACGTACTCACTTTGGGTTATTTTATTTAGAAAAGATAGTAACTGCCTCTCTGGTCTCGGTGCTAGCGTATAAGATTGCTGATTATGAAATTTCGGGTTCGATTCCCGGGTTGGTCAAGATGCCATTGGTGTTAAGTAATTTTATTATTTTTTTTATTAGACCGCCAACAGTAAACATATTATTCTATTTTATTAATAGGTGACAGGTGAACACAGTATTCATGAATTTTATTCTCAATAGTAGCCTGAAGTTTGGTAGCCCAGTATATTGCAATAAGGTCATCCCTTATTACATGGGACTAACGTTGTACATGGCGAAAAGCGGGTATATTTCATACACCTTTACCTACACTTCAGGATATAACAGGCGTGATGTTGTTTTGTAAAATGTATTATGTTATCGGAATAGCATCTCAGGTTGAGTCGAAGTATTACAGTGTTTTATCAAATAATATTTTTTTGTTGATATCGTTTTAGGTAAGATTTAATCATTGTCTTTAAATTATAATCACAATGAATCACCAATGCAAATTCAAACTGAATCTTAGAACCGAACCCTCGAATAAGAGATCAGGGTGGGTTTGAATTTATATCGTTAAATGATAGGACGATGACGTCAACGTTCGGCCATCATAACGTCGTTAGTGAAGATGGACAAGCACATGATAGGTAACGTAAAACCAATACAGCAGTACAACTTGTTTTTGTCTTTCAAATTTTGTTTAACTTGACAGCGTGTGTGTGTTGTCACCACGTCACTACAAAGACATTAATGAACCACGAGCTTGAATTTTACATAGATGAAATTGAATATTTCTGTGATTTATTAATAGTTATTTTGAGTCTACTTGTACTCCTTCATCCCCTGGTAGAGAGCAAAGAACAACACCTGGTACGATCCTTACAAACTTTCTTTGTTTACATCAACACATCTTGTCATATAGGGCCGCCGCCTGTTAAGAGTCCTACACACCTGGCACTTTTGCAAGACGTCACCGATAAGATCTGATAAGGAATCTGAATCTGTAAATTGGTTCGTAATGTAATATGCATAGATATAGCTCGGAATATTACAAGAGCATTCAATGTACTCATTTCTACATTCAAATTTTATTGCGTAGTCGACGAAGGATCTCATAGACTTACTGAATTACCCACACAATGACATAGCCCTGTCACATCTGTTTTTATTTTTTAGTCCCACGGCACTTTCTATTTATGTTAAACGTAAACGTTTCTTACATTAGGCCCTTAAAGGGACTACAGCCGATAAGGAAAACGGGGAGGATATTTTTATTGTGCCCCACACTTGTTGTGAAATTACTGAGAGATCCTAACTTCCAAAGTAATGAAATTGAATGCATTGGGCTATGGAATCGGAACAGTCGTTTGGGAGTTTGCAGCGGAATTCGTATAATACTGAGATTTCTGCTGAGTAAAGAGTTGGTTGTTAAATAACAGAATTTGGGTATTCGTCGTATATAATAAACTAGCTGACCCGCGCAACTTCGCTTGCGTCCAATAAGAGAGAATGGGTAAAATTTTTCCCCGTTTTTGTAACATTAATTACTGGTACTCTGCTCCTTTTGGTCGTAGCATGTTGATATTTAGCCTATGTCCTTTCTCGGGTATCAAAATATCTCCATACCAAATTTCATGCACATTGGTTCAGTAGTTTAGGCGTGATTGAGTAGCAGACAGACAGACAGACAGACAGAGTTACTTTCGCATCTATAATATTAGTATGGATGGTCAGAAAATTTAGATGGACCATGTTTATGGTATACTATTAGGCTTTCACAGATTCAGTGGTATTTATAGTGATTACTCCTATTCCGTGTGCTGTAAGATAAATTTAAAATTTGTTTCAAGTTCCTGATGTTATGTCAACTCTACATGAAGTATTTTACGCGGTCTGTACATTTACAGTAAATTCCTGGATATTGTTAAGTACATTTTTGCTAGAGACAATCTACTGGATATTGACTGTTTCCATAAAATAAATATTGTAGAAAACCTTTTTTCAATAATTTGCCTTGCCAAATCCTTGAACAATCTCTTACCGTTCCTTTGCAATAAAGAGAAACAAATAAAGGAATATAAATTAAAAATGCACGTTAAATAAAAATAAAGCTGCACAGTGCACAAATAAAACCGAAGCCATACATCGTGGCTTTCCAATAACTACTATCTAGTAAGTTAGCGACGAAATAAATTCGCACTAAGTGAAACTTATACCCGTTTAGTGCAAATTCTAGCCCCGATTGAATCGTAACTTGCAGGTTTATCGATTTTATACTGAATTTAGGACAATGCTATATTATGTGAACGGGCTGAAAATTTGTGGCAAATTTTGTACCGGCGTACATTTTGTTGCAAATAGTTTGCTTTTATTAAAAAAGGTAAATAGAAGCAGACTTAACATTAACAATGACAGAGTAGGTGACACTGTGATTATTAAGTCAAATAAATAAAAAATCATGTTTTGATTTTTAAAAAAAATATTACTTGAGAAAATTAAATTGTGATACAAAATTTCATATGAAAACTAAATTCACTTCTCCTTGCTTCTTTTTGCAAATATTTTGCAGCTGACAACCAGCCTGCAAACTTTTGCTCGATGAAGACAGAATTTTACAAAAGAACGCTTCATATTATCTAGATTGTATTGCATACAGGTAATATCCGTTATTTACATTACGTATAGTTTTGATTTAGCACTCCCGCTAGAACTCTGAAAAATGTTATTTGTATTTCAGTTATTTGCATAATATATGGAACAATTATTTCTCTTAACTTTAGTGCTGCGATCTTTTTCTTTGCGACCTCGAGTAGTTTGTATAATTAAGTTATAGAACTAACGTTGTTAAATATTACATTATAACCGATGTTGGACATTTCTATCTGTAAAGCGTTACGTATAATAATCTAGATATTTCTGACGACTTTCAAATTAATATTTTGTACCACACTAACGCGATTCGCTACCACTATCGACTACTGACAACTGACTAGCTATCGAAAAATTTTATATAAAAGTCTGATCAGCACCTCTGGCGGGCGTCGTAGGAACTATTTTTGCAGTAGATTTTAAATGTCAAGCTTTCGATACTCAACCAAATGTAGAGAATTGCTACTGTTCATGACATCTGACAATACGTAAAGATATTTCTATACTATGCATATGTAGTACCTACCAAGTCTGTTAAATATGCACAATGATTGTATTTACTGAATTAAACACATAAAAATCAAACAAAATTATTTTTTACAACGAAGAAATCTTTCCGTCCGAACGTCCAGACACCATCTTTGAGACATCTTAAAAACAATTCTATCTCATCACGTATCGGTGTAAGCAGTTTTGTTCTAGACTTAATCTAAAATGTATTGAGCAGTATATTTGTCTATATTGTTCTTCGGCAACGATATTCAATGCATTATGTAGCAATAGTAGTTTTAAGAGGTACTTCTTTGAAATTGGATATACAATACTTGTACTGCAAGTGTTCGGTGTAAATAAAGTGGCCGATTCTTTAGAGAATAGATTTCTGAATGAAGATAAAGACGAATTTATTACTTAACTGTGTAACAAATAAGGATGCAATTAGTGTTCGATCGACATTTTTTTCATAGCAAATGTGCATTTTTTTTAGTTAAAGCTAATCCTTATTATTTTTAATCAGAACTTTGCCATTTTTGCGGCTTATTTAGAATTATATTGTGTTATTTCAAATTAATATTTTATTTTCGAAGTTGTAGGCGTTGTTGTTGTAGTGATATTATTTGTATCGGGTCGAGGTCTAAGGTAAGTTAACATAAAATAACCTAATACTGAGTTCGTAATAAAACTTTATTCTATTTATTTCAACAAAATGAGAAAATTTCAAAGCGTTTTGCTATTTCGGGAGTGTCTGTCTGTTTTATTAATTTTTTTGAGACTTCATAGCCTTTGTTAAGTTTTCCGTTAGACAATATTTAATTTTAGCAGACAAATGTGGCTTTAAAAACTAGAATATAGTATTTCATGATCAAAATAAACACTAAACACCTCATATCAATCACATAAGACATTTAACTCAAAACGTGAACGTTTACTTAGAAACATTTCTAAACTGTTTGTTACATTTTTTCAGTAAAACGCGAATTCTTTTCTTGACAGCGGTATAAAATATGAACGAAGAACACGAAGATGGACACAACCTGCCCGTGTTTTGAAATAAATAACAGACCTTTTATTGTGAGTGAAGTCTTACTGCGCATTTTAAAAGAGTGATAGTAGTGGATCTGAATGAGTGACGTAGTTTTTTTAATCATATTTATTTTATAAAGCTTTTCAATGTGCATGTATAATATATGGCTGAATATATTTATGAGGTGTTTCAGTAAATACTGAAACAGTATTTTGAATATTCCAATGACTTATAGTGTGAGAAATTGATTTTTTATCTTATTCGTCTATTACATGATTATTATAATTGTTACATTTATAAACTGCGTCAGACATTTACGGTTGTCACATTAAGTGAACAGTATCGCAATTCTCTTCAGGCAGTACTATCGAGTATAGAACGTTTGACATTTAAAATGTACTGCCAAAATAGTTCTTACGACGCCCGTCAGAGGCGCTGATCAGATTTTCATAAAACATTTCTCTATGACTAGCCGGTTGTCGGTAGTCAATAGTAGCAGAGAATCGAGCAACAGTAGCACGGTTTTCTACAGTATGTAGAAAATTAATGTGTTATTATATTACTAAAATAATTGACCATAACATTTTCATCCATAATACCTATCATATTGTTCGTAAAACTTATGTATTATTTTTTGGCATCCAAAACAAACAATTCTCTGAGGCTTATATGAAAATATTTAATGAGAAAATAATTCATAGTTGATACACTCGCATTGAGTTCGGTCCCGAAGGAAAACTATTTCCAATCAGGTAGTCAGCTACCGTAGAAAAATTACATCAAACTATTTTGAACTTTATAAACAATAGTACTACGGTTCAAAACCCAGTGAAGATTTTAATCAATGCGGTTGATAGTGTTAAATTCATTTTTTTGTACTGTGAAGTTTTGTTGCCTTTGAAATGTGTATTTTCTATTCTGAGAGAGATTTTACAAACAAGCGCTATTAATTAATTTGAGTAAAGTTTTAGGTCAGCTCATTTCTGTTGTGACTAAACTGTCTAGACGGCTTTCGGAACCTAGATATTGTGTTGTTTTTCTTTTTGTTGTTACTAGGGTTTGTGAGTGGGAATCCTAGTCATCTTAGAGAGTCTTAACGTTTGGTTTCCTAAAAAAAGAGTTTTGGATTTATCTTTTGATATGTTTTTTTATTGTAGAAAAGTAGTTACTTTAAATAAGGTTCTAATATTTTTTAGGTTGTGCTACTGAAAGTTATTTAAAAATAGAAAAGAGAAATATTGTTGTAACCTTTCTACTTGAAGAATACCAAACACGGTTTATAATAATTGCCGCAGTTCAAATAGGATCTGGTTTTTTTGTTAAAAAATCTGATTAGAACAATCTGAAACTAACCATCTTTGAAAACCACAATATGTAAATAAAAACTCATAACAACTTTAACCAAAAAAATACTTTCTTTGAACTTGCAAACAAATTCCAATGGTAATAGTCTATAGATTGGTGAATTTGGAACGTGCCTAAAGGGGGTGAAAGGGGGAAAAATCTCCAAGATCCCCGGATGATACTCCAAATACGTGAGGAATTGCTATTACCGAGAAATGTTCTTATAAGGGCGTACGAAGTATTTCTGTCGGCGCGAACGATTAATTAAGGATTATTAACGTATACGAGTTCTCATGGTAATACTGAAGAAGTATGCCGAAGTGCTGTTGTTCTTTTTGCAGAACATTTTCATTCAGCTGTAGCGATTTTAAAACTATGATCAGAGACTGCACATTGGAGGGGATTATGAATAAGTTTTAGCTTTGCTGTCAAATCAATATAGTGATTTTCTGTTTTAAGAATTGAAAGAGCCTCTAGCGGAAATCATAGGTACTAATTGCATAATAGTTTGTATGAAAAAATGGACACTATCGAGATAACGTTGTGACGAAACTTTTGAATCGATAAGATGTATACTGCAGTTTTTTATCGAGGTGTATTTTTTTCTTAATTTATATTCTTTTGTAACGATATTCAAAGTACTTTAATTTATCGCGTTCAGTTCCAAATTTCATACCGCTACTGGATTTATCGGTGTCAATCTCAATGCCTTTGCTCGGCCAAGCTTTAACAAAGGACGTTCGGCAACTTCATTGTCTCTCTTTCATTCTTCATTTTAACTGCACGTTGTATAAAAATGCATAAAAGAAAAACTTTCACGAATTTTAATAAAGATTTGTTTAAATAATGCACGTGCATCTCTCTACCAAGCGTCTGGGTGCAATGAACGATTACGGTTTGTAAAACAATAGTGCTAATAAACTTGTTTTGAAACCATCAAACAAAGAAAACTTTTTAAAACAGGTGTACAAAGGTTTGTTTATTTAATTATACATTGTCTGCTATGGCTTTTATTACAAATTAATGCATACTTTTGACGAGTTTCGCTATGAATATAAGAACAATTCAAATTCAACTGTAGGTTTTATTATTCTCATTTGTATATAATCAAAGTTCATTAACGCATTCACCTGCTAAAAATAAATTTACACATTTACGCAGTTAATTAAAAATACCGAGAAAATAAATAAAATGTAAAAACAATATTCCGAAATACGTAAATAAAAAACAAATATTAATGTAAAACATAAACGTAAGAAAATTGTTTTACGAAATTTTCGTAGGAAAAAATTAATTAAAATATCAGATTTAGGGGACACGAAATTTGGCGAGGGTAGCCGAGTGGTCCCGAAGGGGAGCCTTATTTTATTTATTTAAGAAAGAGACGCCATTCATAATACGTCACGAGGCTCGACGTACTAATGTGCTGAGAAAAAAGGGGTTCTCCAATGATAAATGGTGAGAAAACAAATTCTTTGAAATGGCAAAAGACAAAAGCGACGCAAACAGTAAAAATTTGGCTCATATTACAATATTCTTTTTCGTGAAATTGCCCAAATTACATACGAGTTATTGTTTTACCACGGATTTTGTCTTATTACACGGGGTATTATATTTTATGGGTGAATTCTTACCTTTTCTTTATATTTTGATTATAGAAAATTTCCTCGAAACACTTATAATGTCTCTCACTAGTAATATCTGTTAAGATAAAATATCTTAAACTGATTTGATCTGGTCTCATTGTCCGTCTTTATAACATTTGTCAAGGATATTGGTTGTTAGTATTCTTTTGTTTAGTAATATTTGATGTATTGTCACTTACTTATTATAGTAATGGGTGTGACAGATAAGTTAAATGAATCGTATCGTAAATGTCTAGTGCTATTCAATGAACGTAATTTGGCTTGTTATTCGCTTCCAGACAATAATGTCTACAAAGAACTTTGCTTATACTATGATAGAGAACCGTTCTTTATAATAATAACGCTGTTGGATTATATCTCAGAATACTTGATGGAGTCTATAGTACAAAGTCACTGATTGGCCGCCATAATTATGTAGACGACTCTATATCGGAATTCATCAATATTATTTCGAAGACGGTCTACAGGTTACTGATATGATTCCTTGGAAATAAAGTGTAGCCAAAATAAAGCCGTGGAAATGTGTCAGCGGGTCCGCGACTGCGCAAAAAGCTACACAAATTCTGTTCCTACTTAAAAAATTAACAATATTTTACCATTACCAGTAAACCTAAGCTTTTATTATAGAATTCGCAATACTTACCAGATTTAGCATTTTATAACAGTAGTACAAATACCTACGCAAGCATAAATTTCGCATTATTGAACCAAACGTCTAGATAAATAACAGTATCCATGGCAACATGACTTCATTTAATCAGTATTTGTTTTGAACCCTTACATCCAACTTCATACAACCAAGTGCTGACGACGCGCCCCTTTTAATAATGTTGTGTTCGAGGAAATTTCTACTGAATCCGATTAGTGGTAGTGCTACAGGCAAAACATAGAACCGCTTTCAACACTCCTACTATGTGTTGCAAGATGTTTACTACAGTAGAATAAAGAAATTGATGAAGTCGACAAGCTGTGTAGTTAAGTTAGTTAATAACTGTTAATAGTTTACGGCGATATGTATGAAGAAATTGATTAGCTCGACAAGCTGTGTAGTAGTGTGTTAACTACACAGTTAGTTAAAACTGTTTACGGTTTACGGGGTTTTGTATAATTACTAGAGTTACTAAACCGGAAAAATATGTATCGATTCTTGTCTGGTAATCGTTTGCATTGATACTACGATACAGGTAACGCCTAGTGTTGCTATTATTGTTTAAAAAATATACACATGGACACGAATAAATAGTTTTACGTAAGGGGTAGATTTCATAAATGAAATTGCGGTTGATTTGAGCACATTAATGTATTCAATTCGTTTGTTTGAAATATGTTTTTCATTCAATTAAAAAAATGAAAGTTGGAAGTCGTAATCGAATCATTTAGCCATTCAGATAAAATTATGTACCTGTAACTTCAACAACAGGGAATTTATAGAGATTTCACATGCTTTATACGCATTTAGCTAGATTAATTTGTCAACACGGAATAATGTAGGGAAGTTAGTATTACATGTCTTGGGCTTGCACCCAACATCGTGTTGATCTTGGCAATGATCATCGATGTCCTCACTAGGCTATCATAGTTGTGTTACTGTCATGTATGTTCCACTGGTTATTGTGATTTTCAAGTAAATACTTGTTTATATGAGCTTATGTTTCTATGTCTCATATACTACAGTCGCTAGCGATTTATGAACTATATAAACCAATAGTAGTATTTTTGGGTTGGCATATTGCGTTTGGCTGTTAAATAGGTTTTTGCAACTAATTAGTTTAGATTAGTTAGTCTTAAGATAATGTTGGAAAGCCTTGCTTCGTATTTTGGGATTAATTTATAGTGTGTTTTGATGGGGTAAGGAGTTTTCGTGTGTATAGTTTAAAGTGGATTTATAGTTACTGGACCTTTTGCTAGGGGAGGGAGTTGAAACCTTTTAGAGTTAGATAAACGCTTGCGGTTTTTAGGCGAAATTGGTTTTGTTACAAAAAATTGTTGAAGGAATTAATATATACTATTAAAGTAAAAGTTCTTTATAAAAAATTGGTTGGTTTCTTCATTATTTCGTATTTGATGGAGAAACTAGCTTCAGTCCGCGACTTCGTTCGCGTGAAAATCTCCCGGGGCAAATCATTAAGTAGTTTTAGCATAAAAGAGTTACAAGCATACATCCATACTCACAAACTTCAGTATTTACCATATTAGCATGCTTAGTATAGGCAGTAAAGATGGATACATAAAATAGTAAATAATTCACAACCTTCATTTCATTATTAATCTCACAAAAATCGCGACGAAGTTATAACAAAGTGAAGAAGTGGAAGTCAGGCACAAGATGAAGGTTTTACTCGACTTCAAGAGATTTTAGTGGAAGATCGAATAGGCTTACGTGACGTCATTTGTTACTACTTACGTAGTTCACGACAAATTGTACACATATTTTTCTTTCGTAAACAAGCGACTTGAGAAATGAGAACTAAGATTTCTTCCGTGAATGTTATATGTTTTGTTTCTTTTATAGCTTTAGGTCTAAAGTTTCGTAGTTATAATTATAATTGGATATTTTTTTCAACTGTTTTTCAATAAATCTAGTAGATTAGATAGCTTTTTTATATTGTTTTGTTGGAAATGGATAGTTAGTGGCTGACGTATTAACGGGCACAATTGACAGATATTTTTTATGATTTTAGTAAGAAGTGAAATACTAGTCTCATTTGAGAATAAACGCATAACATACTACTCTGCAGTAGTAACCTAAAATATATTTTTAGATATGTCACTTTTTGATCTATGATTAGTTCGCTTACGCCTTTAATGTCCTGACAGCAATACCAAACAATACTATACCCAATAAAAAAAAATGAACACAAAAACGAGGGAATATCAACCCTATATTAAGTTCTACTCAAATTTAAACACAACAACTCTAAACTATTTTTAAAATAAACATTAACCGACCAGAAACCGTAAAAAATGTATAAAATCCGCCATTTTAACGTGATTTAAGCAAACCGAAGCTGTGTGGTACGTGATAAATATCGCTTAAGTAGCTATCGGTTAAACAGATTGGGCCAATCTGTGAAAACTATTGCCTACACGAGCATCCAATCTCACATTTTCAGGCGACCTAAATTCTGTGAGGAAGTAGAGCGAACTGATTTGTATATTTGCATGCTTAAAGGGTAAGTTATGTACTGTGGGAAATATTAATCTGTTGGGATTATACAGAGCTGGTGGTATGTAAAAATATAAATGTTAATATGTTATGGTTTTGCTATAATGATTTATGTTTTTTTTTTATAGTTATTATATAAGTCCAACGGTTAAATAGCGCTTCTGATTGACATGTAGTGTATTGGAATCCTACTTATGACTCTACCGAGGCTTAACAGATGACTAGATGTTTAGTTGAGAAGGTTTAAAAATATCTTAATTTTAAACAACAACAGAAAGACTTATTTCTTTGTACCATAACTGTTACTGTGGAGACCACTGTTATCAGTACGACTAAAAGGAGCACTGTACGAGTAGCTTTTAAAAAAAGAACTTAAGAAGTAGTACGTATCTATTATGTAGTACATACGTTCATAATGTAGTATTTTGACAGCGAGACAATTTCTATCAGTAGTAGATATAAGCCAAATAAGTGTATTGAATATCGACTGCCAACATATAGTTAGATAGTTACACAGGTTTTGCGTTTGCCTTGCACATGAAACTTCCATCAATACCTACGGTTCCGAAACCAAACAATTTGCAAAACGGGTCTTATTTTTCAGACAAAAGATCACAGGATGCGTTTTCAAACCGACACTGGTAGTAACAAAAAGCGTAGCATTTAAACTGCGTTCATCTGAGCCCAGGCTGACTGTGCAAGTGATATTTAACTCGGCGTTACTCACTGTGGTTTAAAGCCTTTTAATCCCCCTTTGATATCGTCGACTAGTCGCGTAGGTCGGCGGAACGAGATCGCGCAAATCTTTTATTCTTTTCAACTGAAATTTTCGGTTTAGAAATTAAGAATACGTTAAAATTTTACTGTTCATTTTTGGCAAATTACACAAATGAGGCAAGTACGCATGCAGATTTTAATGAATAGGTAGATGCAGCTACAAGAACGAATGTATAAAGGACTACTCGAACTTTCGGTTGTTCCTAAAAAAACTCTAAGAATATGCTTTTACTACTAGTAGTAGTATTTGTAAGGTTACTAAAACAACGACCAATTTGATTCTAATACAAGTTTGATTTGGACAAGCAAGCAGTCACACTTCATATATATGTTACTGTAAAAGCCCGACCTGTGGTAAATCCTAAGATTTTCCGGTAAAACCTAAGATTTACCAACTCTCAATGGTAGAAGTCCGAACAAGCCGTAGTTTAAAAGCTATGTTACGGTCTTACGGTACCTATATAAAAAACTCCTTCTTCATAACTATGTTACGGTATAATTATACACCGTAATATAGTTATAAAGAGGAGTTTTGGGCAAAGCGACATGGGTAGATTCGGTTAGAAGGCTGAGGTGGGAGCGAGCGAAGCGAAGCTCCCACTTTAGCCTTCTAACCTATTTTTTTTTAAACCACCCAGAAGGAGGAGCCCCGCGAAGCGAAGCTCCGGCGACATCTCGACATCATCAAGTGAATAGAGGAAAAAGTTCGAAATAAAAGAATTATTCGGACTTTTACCATTGAGAGTTGGTAAATCTTAGGTTTTGCCGGAAAATCTTAGGATTTACCACAGTTCGGGCTTTTACAGTAACATATATATTCCAAAGAATCTTTCCAAAATAATCAAAATTTTATGTACTTATACGTAAATAAAATTCTATAATAATATGTAATTCGTCTCGTCTACGTCACATACAACATCTCTCGGTCATTGACCCAGTCTGACCACAAACCATTCACGAAAATTGCTCAAAGAAAAAAAGCCAGGTCGCAGATGTGTACAACAGCATCAACGGACGAAATATAGCCAAGGCTTAAGCCACACATCTGGGGAAAGGTTACTATTTAGAGAAACATTTCAAAAACCACATGTACACCTCGGATATTGCGGACATTTTTCTTTTACATAGCTTTGGTCTCTTTTGGTTAGTTTGCTGGGAAAGTTCTGCATTTTTCCTTACTTTCTAAGTGCCCCGAAAAACTAGTGTAAAAGACGGTGAAGATCGTTGGCTGGTGGGTTGATGACTATTATAAAATTTCTATATTAACGGAACGAACTACGGACAAATATGCAGCTAAAATAGTCAGGTTATAGATAAGCCGCGTCGTGGGTTGACTAATGAGTTAATTTGTATTTTTTTTTTAACTGAAGGTGAAAAGTTGTGTTTAAATGGAAGTAAGAAGTAATGCTTTGTAGTGTTGTTGTTGAAATATTAGTGCGATATTGATGAATCTTAAAAAAATATACAACACAGATTTACCTACAGAGTAAACACAACAGTCTTTAATAATTTCGACAGTTACCTCACGTAGAGCAACAATTCTACATGCTAAAAACGACCAAAACATAAATCCAATTAAATTATGTACACAAAACACATCGCAATCAAACAATTTTTATATTTCAAAAACAATAAACAAAGTACACGTCCTGCATCTAAACAACGGGATCTTACAATAAACACGAACAATTTGCATCTCGTTATCCGAGTTTTGCCGCATAAATTAATTCAATTTTTATCCGCAGAGGGTCTCCGCTTGCAGCTGTGACAACTGTCACCGACAAATTCCTGGCTGAAGCTAAAGGACTCACTCTAGTTACACACGGCCTGTAGAATTTGTTATAGCAGACTGTACAAGTTGGGTTGGTCGTACTAAATTGTGACGGTTGGCAACATCCAACCTTTGCAATATTTCGTTCTTCACGTAACGTAACACAATTGATAAAAGTTTGCAAAACTACAATAAACTTTTATCAATTGTGTTGGTTTCATACGAAAAAATAATCGAAACTATTTCATATTCCCACTGTCAATGTTACCCAAATGATTCAAAGTTACCCAAATTGACTGTATCACAGGTTTATTAATAACTGTGTTAGTATGATTATTAGACTGATTGACTATTGTTGTTTGATACATTCTACATAAGTAATACTAATTAAAAAGCTTCATAATTTTAAATCCTTTTATTGTAAAATGTAGCGATTACGAGGCGGTATTTTGTTTCGATATATTTTAACATACAAATCATAGTTTTGAAAGCTGTAATAATTTGTAATATGGGTGATATTGTTGATCGGTCCCTTCGTCTGTGTGTCTCAGTAGTTGGTGGTCTTTCAACAATGTTCCGCATTACCACTACACATTGCAGAGGACCACTCGACGATAGTTTGCCATCGTAATTAAAATATAAGAAGGAAACTTAAGCTCTATCTAGACTTATACTTAGTTAACTAGTTCAAGAATCTAAGAATTTCAACGAGACTTTTCTAGACAGTACTGGACACAATAATAAACGACCTTGGTAGAAGTGGGTGTAGAAAATTGTTTCAATTAATATTACATTTAGTTTCAAAAGATTTTTATTGTATACTAGCTTAATGGCGGCTTATCTAGAGTATAAACTTATCATAGTCTTTTGAGGAATGGCTTCTAGAAAAGAAAAGTAGCCTGTAGTACACTATACATACATAAAATCTCTTCTCGTTGGGCTAAGCAGAGATCAGAGAATGCCGCTTGGTATGATCCTTACAAACTTCACATCTATACATCTTCTGCTATGTATGCTTGTGTGTATGCATCTATGCATGTATGTTTGCTTCTATTTTATATATTATTATAATATTATCTTTATATATATAATTCTTCTGTAAGTGTGTATGTCACTGAACTTCTCTTAAACGACTGGACCGATTTTGATGAATTTTTTTGTGTGTTCAAGGGGTTCTGAGAATGGTTTAGATTCACAATTTTGTCCGCTGGACAATGTTTTTTTAATTAATTTTTAATTTATTAGACAGGACAACGTCTGTCGGGTCCGCTAGTTATATATATATTTGTATGTATCTATGAAAGTATGTATATAGATAGAAAGATCGAAAAACAAGTGTAAACAACAGTGTTGTTTTTAATTAGTTAATAGCTAAAAAGTTACACGTTGAAGACGAATAATTACAATTACAAAGTTTTGTGTCTAATAAGGAAATTGCTTCGGGCTTTGTTTGCGTGAAATCATTTTGTTTCATACGTCTCGGTTTTTAACCTTTCAGTCTAGTCTATTGTTTATCAAATATCGTTACACGAGTTTTAAAGTCATACAAGTCACGAGACTGATATCGCGTTTGTTAGGAAAATGTAAGCTTATAGATTTAGTTGCTTTGGAATGTTTTTTTCCCCCTTAAATTTTATTTAAAAAACACCTTTTACAAGCCCACAAGCCCACGCTTGTGTTTGTTTATGCCGACATGCCTGAACTGGTTTTTATAAAATTGGTATGGTGATAAAATACATTGTTATAAATATAAGCTGTATTTAAAAATACAACGGGTGGTGGATCTGTGGAACCGCTTAGGCCAGTCATTAGGAAATATCGGCACAATAGCGACTGCCTATCGGACATTGAAGCTTTTGACTAGTTTTAACGACCGTCGAAGAACTTTGAAAATGAAAGTCTCATGGTTTAACGCGACTCACAATTTAACATGCCTTGCGAAAACGGAAGCTCGGCATTCAAAAAATGGTCACCCATCCACAGAACAACCTCGGCAAGCTTAGCTTTACCTTAGAGATCGATTCGCGCGGCTGTTGTAAACTTAGCTACCAGCTTCTCCAATTTCCTCCACGAGCTATTTGGACAGTTGTATGATAACACAAAATTTTCATCAAAATATTAGTTTCACGTCCAATTACCTATGACGGAATTGAACCCGTTATCGTCACCAGTCACATTTACTACCATATCTTCTCTAAGAAACACTTAACCCAGTTACTACTTTGTAGCAATCCACTAAAATTACGACTGTAACTAAATTACATAATAAAAGTAAGTAGTACATAGTAGACTGTTTTATTTAGTTGGCCGAATATTTTTTATACTATTATACAACTGAATGTGTCACATAGAACATATAAATGCTACAGATGTGAGTGTGTTGATGTTGGAGGCGTCGTAGTGTTTCTTTTGTGACTTTAATTCAGTTTTTTTATTTTTTATTTTGTACAGTCTACGCTTAGGAGTTATTTGAAGCAAAATAGACAAAAATACGGACATATATTGTAAACTAAGACCGCATTTAGCGAAAATGCTAAATCTATACCAAAATAAGGCTGGTGAGGGTTTTTTTTTTCCTCAAGAAAATGCATTACTGCATGTCCCGCTCCAGGGAGGAAACGGGGGTCTGCCGGGCTTTCCCGCCGGCTAGGCGTTCCGGTTTTAAATTTGGGCATACCGACTAAAAACCTGACGGTGTTCCTTCAACAGTCACCATAAAGTGGCCAGGGCACGGTACCTCCAGTGGGATACTCCGCGTCCACAACTGGTAAGGCAACTAAGGAACGGCTCTGTCTTTTTATATCAGACTGGACCTGCACAACGACTTCCATATCCTTATTTGACCCATCCAGTCTAATTCAAATCTATACTAATATAATAAAGCTGAAGAGTTTGTTTGTTTGTTTGTTTGTTTGTTTGTTTGTTTGTTTGTTTGAACGCGCTAATCTCAGGAACTACTGGTCCGATTTGAAAAATTCTTTCAGTGTTAGATAGTTCATTTAGCGAGGAAGGCTATAGGTTATATAACATCACGCTACGGTCATTAGGAGCGGAGTAGCAACGAAAAATGTTACAAAAATTGGGAAAATTTTGACCCATTCCCTTGGGTGACGCAAGCGAAGTTGCGCGGGTCAGCTAGTCGAGTATAAAAAGAGTGAAACTATTATTATGGTTGAAAGAATGCAAAAATAATATCGTCGGATATTAGTCAGCAACTTATATAGAACTAGCGGACCCGACAGACGTTGTCCTGTTTACACGTCTTTAATTTGAAATTTTTTTTTTTTTTTTAATAATCTAAACCATTTTCAGATCCCCTTGAACACACACAAAAAAAATCATCAAAATCGGTCGAGTCGTTTAAGAGAAGTTCAGTGACATACACACTTACAGAAGAATATTATATATATAAAGATAGGAAGCATGAACGTCATGTTTTACTTTGTCTCATAATGAAATTAACTATGGATTGTCAAAGCGTGAAATTTTAGATTTGTCGTGAATGTAACTTTTTTAAGTGTTATATAATAGTTTTTGTTAACGTTTGCGTACGTAGTGTCTTCTTTTTTTACTAAGTGTTTGTCTGCAACTCTGTCTGAGTTGTTATTCTTTCACGGAATTAAAATACTTTGTTTCAAATCTACGTGGTTTTTCTGTAGCGATGGTTAATTGATTTTTACACAAGTTCTTGTACACAAAAACCTATTAGGTAATAAGTCACTTACAGTCTGTCTACTTTAACAATTCTATTTTCTCACGTCCTGCTTTAATAATAGTAGACTCATTTTTAAAGAGACTGTAGTGTTGAAGCAAAGAGACGTTTTATCTAGCAAATCAACATGATAATTCCTAAATGACAACAAACAATGTTTCACTCCAAAAATATCTCTTAAAAGTCAAGTCTTTGTTGCTTATACAGCCATACCCCATGAAAGATCCAACGTCAACAGCAGTTGTCGACAAACAACTCACTTTACACGTTTATCTGAGTGTTGACCCCACAAACTGCAGACTTTTCGGCGTCACAGTGTGACGTCATTGCCACTGAGGACAGACAAAATAAGTGTAGAGTACTGTTACTAAGAATTGCTTGGTTTTAAATCGCTTTAAAACATTTTTGTTAGGATTTATTGCTGTGAATGTGTGGAGAGTAATTTATTAAATACTTTCGACTCGGCTGTCACAGTTGGTTTGTGAACGACTTTTTTATTGGATTTCTGGTTAGCCTTTTTAGTTAGGGTGTATAAAAATATTATTTTTATACGCCTTAATAAAATGAGTACTCATACGAATACAGACGTACTAAAATAACGCCTTATACCCAGGGCTTCATTAGGGGTTCCAAAGAGACCATTAGTTACGATCTTTACACTCACATTTTTACTACCCGTCTGTCATTAATTTGTTTCTTTTTCTCCGAACAAATAAAGATATTCATTAAAACACAAAAACTATAATCTGTATTGACTTTATCTTGAGCTATGTTACAGTCTTAGGCTTAGAATTTTACAATAATCAGTAAATTACTCACGCAGTCACCAAAAAAGCATCTCAAACGAAAACATTATTTACTTAAAACATATCTAGCTTTCATTCAAAACCACATTCACAAACCCGGCACAAACATTTGTAAACGAACCAAACATTGGGCCAACGACCATGACCATTAGCAAAGCAAACGGCTCCGCTGCGCCATTCAAAGCTCCTAATTAAAACATCACGTTAAATCGTAAACTATTTCAATGAAATCTCATTCATTAAGCCAGTCGCACTAAATAAGACTTCATTTAGCAAACATGTCAGCTTTAAGGTGAGTAAGACGTGTTTGGAATACGCAAATAGTTCGTCACGTGTTTTCCGTTGTCGGATTGTTAGTATAAACTGTACTGTTTCACCGAAATTATTGTTTGAAAACTGTTTTCGTTTATTACTGACAATGGGGAAAATGAAATAGTGACTTGTAGATTGACAAACCTAAATGAATTACGAGTATTTACTTACTCATCGGTTATCAGTGGTTAACCTCGTTTCCAAGTCGTTCAAGCCGCCCGAAGGCCTTTGACGTGGCCCGCTTAAAAACCCTACTTCAGCACTAGGGACAGATCTTTGAACGAATAAGTAGCCTTTTTTTGTCCAGTATAGCTAGACTAAATTTCGCAATTGCTCAGTGGATTGTATTACTTTTGTATTTATAATATTTGTATGGACCATTAAATTGCTAGATCCTTAACTTAATAAGAGGCTTGTCTTGGAATATAGTTCTGTATGTTTTCTACACCCCATTTAAAACAGAAAATCTAACAACGATTTTACTGGGCGCAATGTTTAACTCTCGTAGTATAGCTATCTTACTCATTAACTTTTACTATTTACAAATCTGACTAGTAGTAACAATTTGCATTAGCACGTTCAAATAATCAACAAAATGATCTATAATATTATTATATTGTATAGATATACTAAATCCCGCCTCATAAATAATCTATTGAGCAATTAATTAGCCAAAACGTTGCTATTGAAGCATAGTACATCTAAAACCAGAGTCAGACAGGTTGAGCAAACAGTCTGCACCGAATTGTTTGCCATCGTACAACATAGCCTTAGGTGAATTAAACTTGAGTTAATATGAAACGTAAAAGGGTATCAAATAATTAAATATACATTGTTGCCCCTAATTTATAGTTTAAATTGTAACGCAAGGGTAAAATGTTTAAATTGGCTTTAACAAATATTAAACATTCGTACTTTTAATATTAATTAGACGGCCATTTTGTGAAGGTATCTTTTAGTTAAAGGAAAATGTGGTGTGTTTAGGTGAAATGAGAAAGGAGGAATTTGTTGCTTTTTGCTTTATTTATTGATAGTTAGCAGAAAGTTGTATGCCTGGTTCTGTACAATGTTGAGAGTTATACTAGTACTACTGGTCCTTGACTGTTGATGTGTTGTTGATGTGTTTGATTCTTATGCTAAATGTTTTGGTGAAATTTGACAAGCTGAATAATGATCCCAAAGATAAATTGTGTGCAACAAATCACATTTTGACACAAACCTGTATCAGAGCGGTATCCTTATATATCTAAATGAGTAATAAAGTTAAAAGACATAAAATCAACACACAATTTGCAATTTCATTGACTGTTAAGTATCGAGTATTCGCTTCTGTTTTCGTAACATTTTCCAACTCGGAGTACTAATAAATTGAAAGACCGAAACAAAAATAAATTGAAACAACGTCAGCATTACGAAAAAAGTTCTTAATGATACCAAGCTACAATAATTACATCGCTTTTACTTACCACAGTAAAAATATATTTTCTTTTTGAAAACTTTACTTTTACAGTCTAACGACTGAAAGCTTCAGCATACAGAAAAGGGGAGCGGCACGTGAACGGGTCTTGAGCAGTGCGGGCCGAGTAGTGTTATATGTTACGTATTCAAGAAGACATTAGAAGGTGCCACGACCTGTAGCTCAATTCTCTACTACTATCGATTACCGACAACCGGCTGTCTTCGAGAAATTTTGTATGAAAGTCTGATCAGCGCCTCTGACGGGCATCGTAGGAACTATTTTGGCACTACATTCTAAATGTCAAACTTTTGATACTCGACAGTATCGTGCCACTTTACACGCCCCGCGCCCGCGCCCGTGTTCAGTATGTTAGTATCTTTATTAGAGAGCCTTGTATGAAAGGCGAGCGGGTAACGGAGGTAAACAAAATTTAAAGTTTTAAACGTCAGTTACCCACATACTGTGTTCAGTGAAGGTAACTTTTCTTGGAAGTACACTAAAATCTGAATTATACTTTAGAAAAGCTCTAGATAATACTGCGTTTCAAGGCTCTCCTAAGTTGTCTGACTATACTTACATAACTTGTACTTTTTTATTTTAATTAGCAACTCAAATGACTAGGCAATGAACGTGTTCGAACAGTCTCGTTTATTTTTCGAGGACTTGCTTTTATTTTCATTCTAAAAGGGTACTTCTAATTAAGATCTTAATTAATAATTACATTATTTTCTTACGGACTAAGAATTTTGTAATGGCGTACTTAGTGTTAATCTTTACAGGTTTACTGTACAACAATTAGTTTCGTTTTTGGAGATGAAATGTTTACAGTCCAAGAATTTTTGGTTCTGTAACCAAAGGATAAAAACGGAACCTTATTTAATTACTCAGACTACGCTGTCTGTTTTAAGCTGTGTACCTTTAACTGAACTGTGATAGTTAGGTACATGTTTTTTTTTATTGATTTAATAAGTCACATCTATACTAATATTATAAAGCTGAAGAGTTTGTTTGTTTGTTTGTTTGAACGCGCTAATCTCAGGAACTACTGGTCCGATTTGAAAAATTCTTTCAGTGTTAGTTAGCCCATTTATCGAGGAAGGCTATAGGCTATATAACATCACGCTACGGCCATTAGGAGCGGAGTAGTAACGAAAAATGTTTCAAAAACGGGAAAAATTTTGATCCAGTCTCTCTTAAGTGACGCAAGCGAAGTTGCGCGGGTCAGCTAGTTTGGTATAAAACGGCAACAAGGTGGTTTAAGATAACCGCCACGTTTATGACCCAAAACTATGTAAAAACAGAATAAAAGCGTTTACGGACAGTGGACCACGAGAAATCTTGGAGATTTGGTGCCATTGCATAAAATGACAATAACATAGAAATACCTATATGTTAAAAAACAACACTATTTTCTCCTTCCGCATAACAACAGAAACCGTCCATTTGATTTCAAATTAGTTCTGTAATATTCCTTTTAGTTTTCCTTTATGGGTTGCCATAATAATTGAATGTAAATTCCCTGTTTTCCCCATGGTGGGTGCGGAAGCCTCCATGTCCATTAGATGGGGTTTTAAACATTAAACTGAGGAAAATATCAATAATTTCGTGTTTCGGTTTCCTGTGTTTTCGTTGATTTTGTGTTAATGGCTTGTATGGGTTTGTATTGTACATGTGTAATAGATTTTCTGCTACTGATTTGGTTGCCATAGCTATCTGGGGGCACGGAAGTGCCCCCGCAAGTCGAGCAAAAAAAAAGCGGCACGGCCGTAACATCCTTTTCTCGAAGCAATTCGGGCTATTTTTGACACCCCTATAATTTCGTTGTAGATAAAACAAGAAGCCTGGATTTTCAGCAACAAATCAGTCATTGTATAAACACGGTATATTTAAAATTCCAGTCAATTTGAACCAGTAGTTTAAGAATGACAACTTGTTAAAATTTTGAATTTTGTCACTCACTGATTCACTGACTCACTGACTCACCGATCATCAAAAGTCTAAGGTACTTCTAGCAGACTTAGAAGCTTAAAATTTAGAATACAAATAGGGTTTAGTGTGTTAATCATGGGAAAAATTAAATATTTTCTAATTTCGGTCCAGTTTTCTAAATACACCAACTGCAACAATAACTTTGTAATCCCAAATAAATGTATAAGATTACAAGGTTACATTTGCAGTTAATGAATTATTATTACTGTAGAAAATAAAATAAATAGGTGTAAATAGGTACCTACTATATGAGGCATAACTGAGGGTGTTTAGCCCATGAAACTGAAAAACATTCCCATAGGAAAATATGTTGAATTATGAAAAAAAAACGTCTTTCCATACAAATTGGACTTATTTTCGCTCTACAAAAAGAAGTGAGATGCCATCAAAAACATTCTGTAAAAACCTCAAGTCTCGCCGTAAAAAGTTGTGAGATCTATATAATACCAAGTCGATTAATCTATTTAGTCTCTACTTAAAGGACCTTCTGTCTTAAGTTATTACGTATGTTATTATCATGCCAATTAAAAAAAAACCTTTAAAACAAATAGATCGACTTGGTCATCGCAAGAAAACACAAATTCGCCATTAACATTTCAGGAGCATTAACTTCTCGTCGTGCTGTGTAGTGTGATACATACTAATAATCAAATCAAGCGATGGCCAGGTCGGTCTATTTGTTTTAAAGGTATTTTTTTAAAAATTGGCATGATAATAACATACGTAATAACTTAAGACAGAAGGTCCTTTAAGTAGAGACTAAATAGATTAATCGACTTGGTATTATATCGATTTCACAACTTTTTACGGCGAGACTTGAGGTTTTTACAGAATGTTTTTGATGGCTTTGATTTTCTATATAAAATAACTTACCTGAGACCTGTTAACGAGATGTTGAAGCTAAATCCTTGTCTAAGTTATAATTTACATTTTTGAAAGTTAAAAGTCATCTGCCTCTCTTTTTTGTAAGTAAAAAATAATTATCTGAGATTGTTGTTAACGTATTGATAACCAGTTTATTGACTAGTTCAAAAAAGCAAAAAGTTGCACTCAGCTCCAATTGTGCTTACAGCACAGACAATTAGCTACTACAAAACTGAAAAAATGTTCGTAACTTCACAATTTTCTGCGAAGTCATCATAATGTCCTATAATTTCTTGCTATAAATATTAAAATTCCATTGTTTGTTCACTAGACCATACATAGAAAGCCCAATTCCTAACACAAGATATATTTCTGATACCAATCGCAGAAGAAGAAAAATGCTCTACACTGTAAATAAATTCCTACATTCTAACATTTTCTTTTCTCCCATCCGCTGTGTGTAATCGAACACTTAAAATTGTATCCGCATCGATACAGATTACAATAGGTGTGTGGGGTGAGGGGCGTCAAAAGAAACCGTGTTGTGTACAAATTCGATAGATGTAGCCAGCGGTAATGAGCGCGTTTCTCATTCGATCCGCGCGCCCGCTACGTTGTTTTAACGGTGGGCTAAGAAATACGCGGTTTGGATGGTCACAAGACCAGTACCCTGATTTTCTACTGCTATCGACTACCGAAAACCGGCTAGCTATCGACATTTGACATTTAGAATGTACTGCCAAAAGGTTTCCTACGACGCCCGTCAGAGGCGCTGATCCGATTTTCATACAAAATTTCTCGATGACAGTTCGGTTGTCGGGAGTCGATAGTTGTAGAGAATTGAGCTACTGATGTTCTTAAACTATGTATAAGATAAAGCTTTTCACTCGGTATAGAGAGGCGCTCATAGCCAGTTGAGCTCACCGGTTTTTGAACGATCTGCGGGTCAAGTAACACTTGGCGCGGTCTTTCTGTAGATGGGTGCCCGTATAGTGGTATATGAAGTGAACGTTTCCGTACTTTGGAGAGCACGTAAAAAGTTGCTCACGGTTGTTTTTAATAAGTTGCGTTTGTAAAGTCGGAGTGGTCACCATGTCGCGAGGCAAGAGACGATATAACTCTTTTGTGTGATCCATGAATTAGAATTTGCAGATTGTTTTTTGTATGAACGAAATTTTAATTTGACCAAGAGTTTTAATGCATGAAAAACCAAAAGACGCCATAACATTGTATTCTATTCATGCCTTAAAACAAAAACGTTTGGTAGAGCTTGCCTTGCACAAATAACCTTAAATACAATTATGCAAAGAAAATCTTTAGATAATTAAAATCACTCATTCAAGTAGAAGCGTTTAAAAAACGATCATAAGATCGCTTTCACATCCATCGCTCGCTCTAAAGCCGCACTATTAGGGATGCAAAAGAAAAAAAGCAGCAATATAGAAGCAACATAACGCACGTGACTTGGCGCTGCGATTGCGTCTAATGACACTGTAATGTTCGCTGTAAAAGTACAACATGTTTAACGACTGTTTGACTAATGCTTTTTTGACTTCACATCGGTATAGTATGTGTTTGATCGTTCGTGTATTATTTAAAGATTCTAACAATAAAACAACGCATTTTGGGTAACAAGCTCTTTCACTATTGTGTGGGGTATGTAAATGGAAATAACTTAAACGCTCATGATTTACAAAATTTAAAGAACATATCGACAACTGGCTAGCTATAGAAGAATTTTGTACCAAATAAAACGTTGATACTTCTAAATACTTTTATTTTTTTTGAGCAGTAGTATTTACTACAGCCAAAATTAATGTAGGAAGAGTTGTACTAATAAAATTATTATAAAAATATAAAATGAAGCTGAAACCTGAAAAATGCGGTCTCTATCGGAACGTCCCAGTAACTAAGAATCTATACATAAAATGCTTGCATCCTATCTCATTTGCAGATGTGATAGTAAAGTAAATTCATTTAAATTCTAAAACTCGGGATACTGATCTAATAAATCTCGGACCGGATAATTCTCTTCGAGAGCGAAATGTACGTAAAATACGTAGGTGTATCTCATTGGATAAAATTGAATAATAAAAACCCAATAATTAAGCCACCAGGTACCCGTAATAAGCAATGGAGGACAAATAAAACAGAAAACGTAATAATGCAAACACAGAAACTGGGGAAGTTGATGTTAAGTTAAGAAATCTGTCTTTTTATAAATTACTAGCGGCATTCTCGAAAATGTTGTATTCCTTTTTGTTGAAAATAGCCGGTAATGATTAGTCATGTTGTTCCTTGAGATATGTTTTTCTGATTAGGCAAAATTTTTTTTCAGTATTTTAACGTGAAACAAAGACAAGTAAACTTACAAATATTCACATCTGCTGGCTTTTAGAAAAAGAAAAAAAAATACGAAAATGGAAAAATAATTCCTAGAAAATAATATCATTCTGAAAGGAGAGGAGAGTAGGCATCTAAAATTCAAATTTAATTAAATATTTACTGGTTTCTGTTCACTTTTATTAAAAACGGATAAAATTGTACACTGCGAAGAAAATGTGGTTCTGAGAAAATATAATTTCTAGGGCACACTACCGATCAAGAAGGGGAAACGTGTTCCAAGAAAATCCGATTAACATAATTGCCTTCCGAAAAAGACATTACCTAGGCACTTCGTAATATTTCTAATTGCTCTTTGGCACCGCAACACGTACACTACGTGGTAAAATTACGGGCGCACCTACGGTCACAATTTTAACTGCTCCTAAAGGAATATAAATTTCAATTTTAAAATCTCCATATTGCCGCACGGTGTCGTGTACACAAAAATGTGAAAAAGAATTCATAAATGTATACTTTTATTTTGCTTTCAGTGTAGGGGTCTCCGTTGTTTATAACAGAGTTTTTACTTCTTGCAATTCACAGTTATGCAAATAGGTAAATGCGAAATAATGCTAGGCTCTATTTAACAAAATGAAATGGTACAATTTATTCCGGTAATGCAATTTTGTTGCTGTTTTATTTTTCTTGTTAAAAATACTTGCATTGTGGGTAAAAGGTGGTTTCTTGGAAAATGGAATTGACTTATTATATTGCAACGTTTCCGGTACATGGCATACTTTTTAGTTTGCATTATTAGTCTACGAAATGTTATTTAATTTACTATGGAAATGGAATTAGTTAGAAATTTGTTAAAAGTTATAAAAGCTACTAACTTTTTCCCGGTATTTCAAAGGTTTAGGTTTCATGTATAATAACGGTTTTTTCACGCTAACTTAATAAAGACAAAATTGGTATTTACACTAACTTTATATTGACACAAAATAACTTTAAACTAGATAAATTTTGAAGTAGGTATCATCAAAAAATATTTTTCATTTTTACATGAATAAATATTATCTTCAAAAACGTTATTTCGTAATAAAGCGTTATAATAACTTAGCACGATACACTTGCCAATCAATTGTCTGAGAAAATGGAATAAACGTATGAAAAATCCTCCAGTCTTTTGAGTGCCATTGACCTTAAATACATGATAAATTAGCTTCGAACAAAACTCATTGTTTCAATCAAATTATTCAGTCGATACAATATAAATCCATTGTAGACTTATTATATATTCAGACAGGCATTATTGAAGGAAAATGCCAATTCAGGCCAGGAACATTAGACTGCCCTATTTCTAGGCTTTAACACAAAATTTGGCTATTAAGGTTGCTATAATTTAGCCTGTATAGACAAACTAGGTTAGGGTAATTTATTGTGGCGTTATTCAAATTAAATATAATAGACGCGAAAGTTTGAGCTAACCCAAAAGTACATAAGGATTTTAAAATATTTGACGCGTTACACCCCCATGTCGAAAAGAATGACGATATAAAAGGAGGTAATAACATCCCCAAAGTCCTCCCCTAACCTAATCAAAAAGATGTCATCCAAATGCACGGCTTTGGCATTTTAACCACGTATTTCCTCAAACCCTTGAGTTAAAAAAAAACTATTTGCCAGAACATCCTGCAGCCCTACATTCAATTATGGAAGCACGAGCCGTTTAAAATTGAGTGACAGGACGATCCGACCGAGTGACCCTCTTTTAGTATGCAGAGAAGAATTTCACTCAGAGTTTAGCTTTGAATAATTAAACAGGAACTGATTATTTAGATAATGTATATGACAAAATTTCTAAATTAAACTCCTGATATCAAGGGAAGAATGTACGATGATATTTTAAATTAATCTGTTAGGAAATTTTCCACTTTTCCGTTTCAAAAGGGTGCGTAGAGGAAATTGCAATTTTCTATCGCATAGCAATTAGAACAAATTTCGGGGTCCAGGCAAAGTCAATTTGTCTGGTATTCGGTAAAGGGATTCCCTTTGAACGGAATTTAGAAAACGAGCGTTTAAAATACTGGCCGTAGAGATTTTTTTATTTGCAGTTGAAACGTATTTAAAAGTAATAACAATAAATTTTGAAAGGCTGCGATACTCGTTTCACTTTTATTACGATACACATTTTAAAGGCTTTATAGGCACGTTACGTTTGTTTTCAACGCTGACATTTGAGCTCACTTCGTTTCATTGTCATATTACCATCAGCCGCTCCCCGTTGAATTCCTGTCTGTTCCGCTCTCTGGCGCAGTGAAGGGTTTAGGATTATATTGCTCTCATTATCATGCTTCGTTGTCGTTCTATGCTATAATTCGTTTTTAGTTGACTACTACTTCATTTTTTATTGTCTAAATATTTTTTAGTATTATTTTAATGATGTGTCAATTCTTGTTTACTATCTAAAATTAGATCTTTATTATTCATTCATCATTATTGCCTAGTAACATTTTATTAAGTTAGTAAGTAGAGTTACGTTATTAGTAAAGTTTATGCGTCCTCTGTTCTTATTAAATCTCATTGTACTGTCTTTAAACAGTACCAAAATAACTGTATTTATCTTTATTAAATTTCAATAAAACTCTATACAAAATTAATTTGAACATTGTATAACTTTTTTAATATCCTTTTCCTTAACCGTTTCGATTCAAATCTTGGATCATAATTATTCAGTAAGCGACGTTACCCTATTAAAAATGATTGTTCGAGTTGTTCAAAGCTAAACTTAATCGTGTAACTTAATAGACCCTTGTCAGCCGGTGTTACTACGTTTAGATAACTTTGAAGGGTCACAGATATAGAGATAAGGCACTAAGTTTGTACTTATAGAACATTTGTCCCTTCCTTATACATTTATATTAATCTCAAGCTTTCATCGCGGCTCCGGTTGAGTTTTGTACATTTTGTGGTTAAGATTTCTTGTGTGTAATGTAATTATGTTTTAGTTATTATGAGTAATTTCTAGTCGACCGTAAAAGAGTATTAAAATATGATTAGACTGTCAAAATTTGCGAAGGCCCAATTTCACTTATGCTCAAATTTTGTACATTTATTAAACTTAAAATGAAGTGTCAAAGTTTTATTAAACGACAATGTGTTTTAGTTATGTTAATGCAAGCAATCAAAAAAATAGTTAAGGCTTTTAATACAATTCTAGCAAACCTCTTTAGGCACATTAAAGTTTTAGATTTAAAAATACTTATTCAAATACCTCTACAATTTTAATGTAAGTATATAAAATCGGCTCCCAACCACTTTTCATTTACTACGTGAGGAAACAAAGAAGCAATATTTTTAGATGAAGGCCGATCTATCAAAATTATCTCGCGACTACGGACAGACTCCCCTCCATTTTTCAGTGTAGATACAAGATAAAGGAATATCTGTTCGTTAAGTAGAAATGGTTATCGATTCGTTGATATAATTTAATGGGCTTCTAGAAGCGGAAAGTAAAGCTTTAAGTAAGTTTAAGCTCTTGGATTAAATATTTTTGGGATAAGTTGTTTGCCAATCTGAACATTTTCTACTTTATAAGATAAAACTATTATTATATTCGTTTCAGATCGAATTAAATAGCTTCCAGATTGAGAACAAAAGATAGAAACGAGAAAGAGCATTATAAGTAAAACTTTTAGAAAGTATCGCATTGCAGAAGCCTCCTTTCGTATACCTAGGCCAATCAACCTGCTGTGCCACTTGAAAGCATGCAAAAAGGGCGTTTTCTTACCTCCATCGACTATTGGCAACCGTGAGACTATCAAAATTTTACCACTGATTTTAACATATGCAATAAAAACAATTTCATTCAAATAATAATTTTAAGTATCAAATAAAATGCTCGTTGTTTGATAATATCGACTACCTATATAAAAAAACGTTATAGGTCCTCTTGACAATCTTCACTAAGTCATTGACCCTTACATTCGAATTCACCTCTATCCACCTAACAAATTCACATAACCCATCTCCATAAGATGTCCCAACAAATTACGCCAGGTCAAATCTTATCTCGTACAAACAAAGATCGATTAACCCTTTGCTTGGTACAATGTAAGCAACTTGAAGCCATTAGTGTGTGCAAACATATTTGTGTTATCTACCAATAGAGGGCAAGTCTGATACTTAGGGAGTTGAGTTCATTTGGTTGGTTTTTACATAAATATGTTAGAGAAGGTGATAGTTGAGTGATATAAGCGTCGTCTCTCATACAAGTAATCTAAGGTTCAAATCTAAGGCTTTAAGGTGATGAAGCTCCGTAGCGCACTTCTCTACAGTCTGTACTGTCGAGTATCGAGAGTTTGACATTTAAAATTTACTGCCAAAATAGTTGTTACAGAGCTCGCTAGAGGCGCTGATTAGTTTTTCGTGCAAAATTTCTCGACAGCTAGCCGGTTGTCTGTATTCGATAGTGGTAGAGAATCAAGCTACTGAATAGAAACATGCATACGTTGTATTCAAAGTTCCGAAACCAACCAGGCTGTTATTTATTAAATCAGGCAGTATAATCGTAGCGGACTCAAAAGCTAAAATACCGCTAAGATTCCAGGGACTGTCTATTGATATGTGTTTAAACATTCCTGTTTTACAATATCAGTCTCGTGTAATAGAACGAACTTATTGCCCCATATTTCTTACCTTACTAAGGGGCTTGTACTCTTGATAACACTCCAAGATTTTTTGAAAACCCGATAATTTGGCAAAAGGACCCGAGAATCGGACCGGAGACCTCGTGATCAATCGTCGCATGCAATTCCGCCTAGACCACAGAGGCAGTTAGTTTAGGATGGTAGAACCTCGTAGATAAAGGAAACCGGGCCGAGAAATGCTGCATTCTTAGAGTTATGATAAGTACTTAACCCGCTATTGATACGCCTGGTGAGTTTCAAACCTAAATTATCTATTAGACTCGAGGGACTCTCAATACATCTTTTAATTAACCTAATATCGCCAATGTTTGTATTCATTACCTTTCACTAATTCACGTAATGAAAAGTATAAAATACAAATTAGCCGACTTTCAAAGCAATTAGTTGTCGGCCTCCTCGCGTGACCTTAATACAAGACAAAGACGAACCAAAACACGTATCCCTAATTTATAACCTAATTTACTAAAACATTAACCCAATTATTTCGCTTATTTCGCTTATTACGCTTATTCCGCTTATTTCCTAGTTCTTGTTTATCAAATTAACTGTGAACTAATCGCTTAATGTTATCCTTTTAAGCGTTGAATATTTTAGTGCCTTAGAATACACGATGGTAATTTGAGTACAAATAATAACAAACTTGGTATAGCTTTTCTTGTGGTTTTGCTTGCGAAATTTAAAATAAAAGCTCGAAATGTTTGGGTCACCGGATATTATTTTTGTTTGAATGAGAATATTGCAACTATCTAAACGACAAAAATAACTTTCAGATACGGGATTTAACAATAGCTTAAAAATATTTTTTAAACTTTTTTTTTTTCATCAGAAGTACACTAGTACTACCCATTTTATCACATAAAAGTGATCAATACTTCGAACACATAACAAAAAAATGTCCGAATCGTTTGACACAGAGGACACAGTGTTTCAGCCAAATGGAAAGGTGTAACATTTTATAGCTGAACGCATGACACTGGACACACAAACACTAGCTGGAAAACAAAACCGCAACATAACAGTTTGAGCACTATTAAATTTATTGCAACAGCTAGTTGCGGTTATCCACGATATGACTTTTTGTAGCAATTGTTTATTTCAATCGAGCCTTTTATACGGTTCGTTTTGTAAATATTTTCCACGTGAAAACATAACAATCCAATATATTTTAGATGTTTTTCATCAACATGATCTTTTGTACATCGGGATGCGTTTGATACTGCGAAAACAAATGTTTTCAGCTGTGAATGTTTTAGATTAAAAAATGTAATTCTTAAATGATAGCCGAGTGGTTTACTTATCTCTATATAAATATAATTATCACTTGCTCTAACGGTGAAGGAAAACATCGTGAGGAAACCTTAAATACCTAAAAATTTGTTTAATACATTTATTGAAAAAAAAAACTACAAAGTCCCCAACCCATACTTAGCCAGCGTGGTAGACTCAAGGTCAAACCCCTTCCCCTCGTTTGGGAGGAGATCCTTGCTCAGCAGTGGCACAGAAACACAGCGAATCTTTATTGGAAGTGCTTTCATACAAGTGATAAAACATAACCTTTATGTAATCAACTGATACATATATTGCACTTGCAAATCACGGAATAATTGCGACAATTACACTTAATTACTGGTATTGTAATGAAATCGAAATTTATATTTTAAATTCAATAAACTCTATCTCTTACGCTAACACGGCTAAAACACTAAACCAATTTTGATAGTATTAAACACGAAGACACAGACGAAGACCAGGCAGTAAATGTTGTGGGTTCGATTCCCACACGGAGCAATTATTTGTGCGATCCACAAATAATTGTTTCGGATCTGGTTGTGCTTTGTGTCCGTTGTTTGTATGTTTGTAAAAGTCCCCGCGACACAAGAGAAATTCTTAGTGCGGGAGTTGTCTTTTTAAAAAAAAAAAAAAAAAAAAATGTATCTTTTGATGGTATATCTTGGAAGTTTATATAACAGTCTGAATGTATAACTTAAGGGAGTGGAATCGCATAGGTCATCAATTAAAATAGCATAAATATGTTCGTACAGACAAACAAACATCATCTACATATGAATACTAAGAAACCCAGTAACACACTAGCGTATGTTCGAGATAATTCTAATTTAGCCTAATGCAACGGTTCGTGTTGTGAACAGTACCTAATTATTAATTTAACACGTTGTTAATTGCACTGTTTAGTCGAATTATTTATGAATTTGTAATATTTTATACGCTTTTTAAAACAAAGTGGCGCATTCGATTCCCACACGGGACAATTATTTGTGCGATCCACAAATAGTTGTTCCGGATCTGGTTGTATTTTGTGTCCGTTGTTTGTTTGTTAGTGAAAGTCCCCGCGATACAAGAGCAAATTATGTTTTTGAATAAAAAATAGAAAATAATAATGAAAATCTGTTATGAAACTTAAACAGGATATTTTAATTAAAAGAGAAAAGGACAAAGAGAACGTACTGAACCTTTAGTACATATTTTTTATAATTTCGAAAGTTTATAATAATATGTTAAATGATTATGTTACATACATGCTATGATAACTAACTTTACGTTTTGTATAGAAAATAGACTAGCGCCTCTAAGGTATATCGTAAGAACTATAGTGCGATTTTTTACAGTCGAAACTCCCGAGTATCGAGAGTTTGACATTAAATATGAACTGCAAAAATAGTTCTTGAAGCAACCGTTAGAGGCTCTCAACAATTTTACATTTTTCGATAGCAAGCCGGCTGACCATAGTCGTCAGAAGTGGGAATCATGCCACCAATTGTTTCAAATATTTTTTTATCGCTAAACGTTACGTTACAATAATAGCAAGTACAAAAAAAGCGCTACCAATGTAAAGAACTCAACTACTCATAAACATAAGCATTAAAAACAAGTAAAGCTTAAGTTTTACACAAGTAGCTAAGAATGGGTTCATATTATGAATATGAGCGTTGAGAACTAGGCCAGTTATTTTCATTGCGAAGGTCTATTATGATCACAATACAGCAAGCAATGTAGGCAGAGTAGTGTTCAGGAGAAAATGGGCGTAAGTATCTTATGTTTTAGACATGCTTGCACAATTTAAAAAGTATCATTTTGTTCGTATTCGTGGTTTTTTGTATTAGTTATTATAACTACCTTTGTTTGAGCAACAGACTATAGGGGCTGACTGTATCGCCTCATAAGTAGCGTTAAAAATCCTGTTCTCGGGTTCCTAAATTTTGGCCTAACTTTAGACCTTCATGGTCCTTTTTATATAACCTAAAAATCTTAATGTTTTTATATTATTTGCCTTTTCGCTTTTCGAATAAAGTGCAATAATAAAGCGAAATGCGGTGAATCCACTTATATAACAGTCGTAATGTTATAAAAAAAACCTAATGCTAAACTGTCCATTACACGTCTTGTACAATTTAGACTAGTGTAAATGTGCTGGTGTAGTGTGTCTTGCTTAATCTTCTATTTTAGCGTCTCAATTCGTAATCAAACATTAGTCTAAAAGTTGAACTCAACTACAGTTTTTCTAAAAACTTAAAACAACTGTCTAAAACAACGACATAATTTTAACAAGATCTTAGTTTTTGAAGAAAATCACGCAAGTCAGTGTGATGTAGCGAAAACTTAAAGTAATTTACTGTCAAGAAACTAGGCTAAGAAGTTGGGGTCCTAAACAATCAGGATTAGTTCAGAGGTGTCCCCTTTGTCTTGTTTAAGGGCAAAACATCGAAAGTACTTTGAGATATTAGAGCTACCTATTCGAAAATTTAAAAGCTATTATCTAACATTTTTTTTAGGTTTGTATGGAATGGAAATAAAAAGAGAAGGTTTATATGAATGTTTTTGTGGAATGCAACAATAATAAACAAATATTTTTTATTAATTCCATTAAACACAGCTAAATATAATGTAATTTCAAAATTATTCCAGTAAAGATAACTTTGATATTGCGGAGAACTTTGTAACTGTAGATACAAAATGCAAGCAGACCCAAAAGAACCGCTTAATAGTCTACCTATATCGTTTCGTGTTGTAATCGAGTTTACGCCATCGAATAGCGCCTTAGACATTTTTTTTTTTGGAATTTCTTATTATGTATCAAACCCACTGAACTTAGTTGTTACTGAGAAAAGTTTAAATATCAACCAAAAATCCTTTCGCAAAATAAAGTTTGTCAGTGAAACATTGTCGATATTACCTAAAAGTTCTCTAAGTGACCTTTAGACCTTTCTTGATTCACAATCTCTAAGGCTTAAACAATGAATTAAGGCCTTAAGGTTAAACAACCGAACCTTCTAGATGTTTTCGATAACGGCTGGTTGAAGTCAAAATTGAAAATAACGGGCCTTATAGATTATTCTTTTTTAATAACAGTTTTAGTTTTTAATATGAAAAGTTGGGTTTGGTTGAGAGATTAGACGTACCTACTAATACAGTTTATTGATAAAATGGTAGATTATATTATAGTCTACTAGCAAACCCGTTTGGCTCTACTGTAATAAATTTGTGTGAACTAAAAATGTGATTAATTGTGAAAAAAATGATATTTTATTAAAAAATATCTTATTTAAAACTTTATGTAAACGCCTCCAGTAGTTTTTACCTTAAATAGCTAAAATGATTGTTAGAAACTCTCACATTTTGTTATATTACCATTCTTCTTCTTATCGAATGGTTAGTGGTCAACCTAGTGTCAAAGCTGTCAAAGATGTTCAAGCCGCCCGAAAGGCCTTCGGGCGGCTTGAACAACTTTGACAATACAATTACAATAGTACTATAGTAGAGTACACAATAATAAGGTAACTGAGATACGTATATTTTTATAGAAAAAAGTAGTGATATATACGTAAACACCAAAATACTGACGTAAAACACTTTCTAGAAACATTTTTCAATACGAAACTTATCAAAGTTTTAACGATTTAAGATCTAAATTGATAAAAACTTACAATCTTGTTGTGAAATCTCTGGTCAGGAGAAATTTATAGCTGCTTTTATTTGTTTATGCAGTTTCTTTGCCTTTCGAAGACGGCTTTGAGTTGAAAGGGATGTAAACCATTAGCGTATTGAAATAAATCTTTTCAAAAATATGTTTGAGATACAATAAAATAGCCTTTAGTCCACGTTCGTAACTGAAGTAGTTTCACTTTAAATCTCACACTAACTTAGTATTTATCTTTTTACATCTTAAGTTGTAGTGAGATGCATATTTGCTTGAGCCACAAAAAAAAATCTAGTGTATACTTAAATATCTAATACTAGCTGACCCGCGCAACTTCGCTTGCGTCCCCGTGATGTTATATAGCCTATAGCCTTCCTCGATAAATGGGCTATCTAACACTGAAAGAATTTTTCAAATCGGACCAGTAGTTCCTGAGATTAGCGCGTTCAAACAAACAAACAAACAAACAAACAAGCAAACTCTTCAGCTTTATTATATTAGTATAGATATAAAATTCTCGCGTCACAGTTTTCGTTACCATACTTCTCTGAAACGGCTTCACCGATTCTCATGAAATTTTGTGAGCATATTGAGTAGGACTGAGCATCGGCCAACATCTATGTTTCATGCCCCTAAGTGACACTTTTTTTTTTTAATTTTTATGGCAAAACGACGTTTGCCGGGTCAGCTAGTAATATATATTTTGTGTAGCTGTCGAACACAAGTGCTATTGTGCGGAAAATATTATGTTAAATGTGATAGTTATATGCGAGCTAGCGACGTCGCGACATACTTACAAAATATGTTTTTAAGAACTACATTTTGAAGAATCATGATTGTAAGTTGATGTTGATTTTTCATTTTTCTTTTCCATTGTTTTGTATCTTTGTTTGTCGTATGGTTAGTGGTCATCCTAGTGTCAAAGTTGCTCAAGCCGCCCGAGAGGCCTTTGACGTGGCTTAACGACTGTTATCTTAGTAGACAACAACCGGGACCGACTTTTAACGTGCCCTCCGTGTCTTTTCCATTAATGAAACATAAAGTTGAATGCATAAGAGTTCGAAAGTCAGGTGATGACTTTATATTTTAACTGTTAGCATAATATTTTTTAGGTAGAAAAAATATCATAGTATTCTATCAAAAATATTTCACAATAATTTCTGAATCAATAACTATCCAGAAATCATTGTTTCAGGTCGGACAATTACAAAATGCATTGACATTCAAACTTCAAGCAACAGCCATCAAAACATATCAATTCGTTCACGAATAAACATGTAACTTTGCATCTTTCGCACATAGTTCGAACAACTTTTATCGGCCATAACGTACGAAAACTCCTGTAAATAAAATTGTATTGCTCAAAATGATATGCGAATTGCATGTTATTCAACAGGGTACTGTTATGGAAACGTGGGCACCTAAGTTATGTTCCTGTTTATGCGGGCTACAGGGAATGTATAGCTTCAAGTAAAGTTGCTACAGTGTTAGGTAAAGAATAACAGTGTGGTAAATTTTATATTTGGAGGGCAAATGTGTTTAGAGACTGTTCGACGTATGCTTTGAACTATAGCGCGATTCTCTAGACTCAGCTGTTTGACATTTGAAATGTATTACAAAAATAGTTACAAAGGCGCCCGCTAGAGGCACTACTCAGATTTTCATACAAAATTACTCAATAAAAACCAGTTGTAGATGGACGAAAGCGTTAGAGAATCGAGCTACCTATGAATAGGAATGTATACATTTTTACCATAAACTAAACACTAGTATAAAAAGAGGAGTTTTTAAGTTGTAGTTTGATTTGTTTATGATTAAACAAACGAATATATTTTATAGTTACAGTACAAAAAGGTAAGTCTCTTTATTGAACAGCATACTTCTATAGTTAAGACACAATTTCCCTTTAGCAATTCACACCCAGAAACATTCACATACCATTCATATCTCACTTTCCTTTGACAATGACGTCACAATGTCTTCAAGGTTAAGGTCAAGGTCACATCCCCAATCCTCTATCAATATTAATAATAATAAAACTGCCATCGGCCAAAACAAACAGCCGCGAAGTGACGTACAGTCCACCATCTTCGCTACATTAGGAGTCCTAACTAAATATAGGCCTCGTAATATGTTTGGTTGAGTGTACTCTTATGGAATACATCAAAGGTCGGTATCGATATGATATACGTGTTATGAATCTAATCCTAAGGGACTTTGTATTTCAGTTTGAAGAATATGACACTTTAAAACAGTCGTGAGTTTCTTACCGTTTCTTCTTACGAGCTACCAGGTTGCCAGGAACGGACAAAAAATGCAGTATAATGATTTATATTATAATGATTATTTCTAATATTTTGTACGAAATTTACGAAGAAAACGATATTTTGAACTTGAATAGTATATTTATTTATTTTAAACTGAATATACAACTTTGTATAAAGGCGGACTTCATGCCAGGGGCATTTTCTGTCCAGTTCCAGTCTACCTTAGGGTGATGCAGAAATAATTACGAAGGTGTTTAAAAGAGGAAGGAAATTGAGTTAAGAAAGAGTGTACAAATAAATATTTTTTCAATAGAATTTGTCAACAGTCTGTGTCCATCTACTGCAGATGATACAGTAGTGATTAATGTTATTAAAAAGTTATGTATGAGTATAAAAAGTAGCAGTGATAACCCAGTGGTATAAGATGCTCTTACGCAAGTGGTCGACGGTTCAAACTCGAAACAATCCACCAATGACTTTTCGAAGTTATGTATGTATTACAAATAATTATCACTTGACCCAACGGTGACAAAAACATCGTGGATAAACATGGAAACCTTGTATTGAAAAAGTACTGTAAAAATCATGTTTTGAACAAAACCATTTAGCGTTTTTTTAGGTGACCGGTACATACAGTTAGTCTCAGAATTGATTTATCAGAATGCACGGATTTAGCTCTAGTACAATAATAAGGTGATTAGCCATAATTTAAACACTCTATCAAAACATCATTTGTTTTTATAGTACCTTACAAAAGTGTTATAGCTACAATACACAGTTAACCTATTAATGTCTCACTGTTGGGCACGGGTCGCCTCTAATAATGATAATAGTGTTAGGTTTGAGTTCACTGAAGAAATTAAGGATGGAGAGGTATTTACTACTGCAGATTGTAACTTAGTTTCCATAGATATTTCCTTTTAGAATAAGTGACTCGATACAAATATATCAACGAAACGTATCGAATTATAAGGCGATTCTCCACCACTATTGAATATCTTTAACCGGCTAACTATCGAAAACGAATGTATGAAAATCTAATCAGCGTCTCTAGCGGGCGCCGTAGGTACTATTTATGTATAACATATTAAATGAAAAAAACCCGATAGTACCGACAATGAAGAGTTGCGGTACTGAACGTACAAACGAATAGCTCGAGTGAGTTCCTGAGGTATGACATTACCTCACTTTGATATTTTCTAACGAGAATTAATCATTACTCAACTTTTACAAATGTTGTAGGAATTATCATCATTTTGGTGGGAAAATGACAGGGATTTTTATGTGTCAAAATTATTAAAGTTCAGATTAGTTGCAGTACTTTACAAGAATTGAAAACACTATACGTTATCATACCCGAGATATAAATAATCGTACGGTATCAGTAGATAACAGTGTTGATGATAACGAATAATTGCGTAGACTGAAACGATAAACACGTACCTGCTGCAGACTGTCATGGCAGTGCGATAGTCCCTAGTTTATTGAGTATTTTTGACTTAAGCCCAAAAAACAGCACAAACAAATCTGCGATCAATCCCTGTTTTCTTTTGCCTCAAAGGCACACAGTAGTGATTTCTCAAACTGCCCGTTGTCCACTACAACGACCACCGGACAAAGAGCAAGATAGTCCTGGATGAAAGCATCTTTCCAATGTTCAGTTCTGGACAGTTCATGTTCCAGATCTGAACTTCGAATGGCGATGCGCAGACCATCCTTAGTAAGAACCTTATTCCTATTTTGTATCATTTTGTCGGAATTAGGATCATCATCTTTGTTCATGCTATGTTTGGATGTGATTCAACCCTGAAACAAGTCGTCGAGGCTTATATACCCCGCTCGGAGAATCTTAATAGCGCGATCTAATTCGATCCCAATGCCATCTATCGAGCTATGTGAAGTTTCACAGCAAACGTGATTCAGAGCCTCAGATAACATAATATATTTACACCTTTCATATCGATCAGAAGTAGCATTTATTCAGCGCTGTGTTCTTTGTTTGATAGTCGTCCAAGTAAATATTTGTCTGCGTGTAAATCCCTTTAATTTGGCAACTTTATAGTAGAATTAGTTATGGTCAAAGGTATAGAAAACCAAAATTTTTATTGTTGTAACAATTCATCGGAGTATTTTTTTATCAGTTCGAACGGACGAAAGTAATTTCTATTGAGTGAACGCATTCGTATTTGATAAGCCGACACCGAACGATAAAGAATATATTTTCATTCAACAACTACTACGTTGGAACGTAAAGGAAACTAAGTGCTTTAATCTAAATCATATTATATACCTTTCAAAGCAGCGGCCCATATTTCCCCGTAGAGCATAAATTCGTATGAAATGCACGTACGGTTCGCAAGAGATTTATGTAATTGTGTTATAGTAAGTTGAACTATCGGTGTAATTTCATTTGTTAACGATATCTGTTACCTTTGTGAATAAGTTAGTAGGTTATATTATGAAACTATCGATAGTGAATACGCATAGTTTCGTATGTTTAGTTGACATTTGAGTGGATGTCTGTCTAACCTAAAAAATAGTATTTATATAGCTACTATTAAAACCAATTGCTTTTTACGGAACGTCAAAAATGTCATATTGTAAAAAAATGTTATCGTTATGATGTTTAACACTCATTTTGATCACAACGAAAATACAAATATAGTCTTCTTATAGAATAAGTAGAAGGCTAATATAGTATTACATATTTTAAGCATATAGGATGTACATTTTACTATATAAGGTATATTTTACTTCCTTAACCCAGTAAAAGACCCTATTACTTTGTACGTTTCAATAAAATTCGATACGTATAGATGACATCTAGCTTTCGTACTAACATTACAGTATTTTTTATAAACGTCAAAAAAGATCTGTCTCTTTTACCTGCATTGATATAATAAAAAAAAAACCTCAAACATTTTTTAAACCCGGCGACGCATTTTACTGGGTTTAAAATACTTAACTTATAAAATGACATCATAACTTTTTCGTCTTTCGACCACAAAGCTGAACATTGAAGTGTGTACACACTTGAACACACATCTAGATGTGTTTAGATGTCCGTAGATGTGTCTTCTCAAACATCGGGACAGGAGTAAACAAGGGATGATTAATTAAAGCTGGGGATTAGGCCTCCTAAACGGGGACGCTATTTGAGTTGCTCGCACAAACATGTCCACATTACTGTGATTACGAATTATTAGCAACTTGATTGGCAGTTTTATATTCAACTTTAAATTATATTTATGACTTTCATTTCAACTTCCTAAATAGTCCTTTATGTGTCCCACTGCTGGACAAAGGTCTTCCCTTTCCTTCCAAATCTGTCTGTCATGTGCCATACTTTGCCACGATGGACTCGCAAATGCCGCATACGCAATGATTTATATTAAGAAAATTTTTAAACATTTTTTCACGCCTCTCTCGTAAGTCGTCGAGAATTAGGAAGCAAGGCAGCAAGGACTTTATTATAAAGGATGGATTGGTTGGTTAGCTTTAATTTAGTAATAGCTTGCTTTAAAGACATTGAAAGGAAACTTGACATGCTGATCTCCAACCTGAACTTATTATACGTGATGAATCTTAGCCCCTCTTTCATTTTGGACGTTGTATGCCCAGTAGTGGGACAATAAGGGGTTAATCTATATAAGTAACAACATACAATATCAACATACAGCACTCACGAATTCACTATTTTATTCAGGTCAGACCAACACAAACACCACGGGTTAAACCCAAAATTCTGGTAGCCGTGATCAATGTTCAGCAAAAAATGTTAATCTGTTGAAAGTACTAACAAAAAACTAAATCGCGTACAATCCTTTCATCCGTCCAATTGAAATATTTCGCGTAGTACAGGTAAAGCCGCTTACACATTGAAGTGCTACGCTCGATCATATGCCGCTGATAGCCTGTCGTTTGTTCATGATTCATCTTATTTTGTAAAATCACACTATTTTATACCCAAAAGTATATATGTAATGTATAATAGTACACCTACACTTAAACAGTTTTTTGAGCTAAATGTGTAAACCTAAACATATCACGAGTTAATTCCGGAGTCGAACAAAATTTTGTTGTTCAAAGGAGGACCGGACAAAACGGCCCTTGATACCAATAAGGACGTGACATATGTCACTAGAAAGGTCTTATAATATACTATAATAGTTACTATTGGAGCTTATTTCAAATCACTGTGTGAAAAAAGTTATGGCGATATGAAAAGCTTATTTTCATAGACGATTTTATGCTCGGCGGTCGGCGCCGCACATAGGCATGGACTCAATATGTGAAAACTAGTGATGCCTTGTGTGGCCCAGTGTGTACAAGAGCCATAACATGTTTAAACACGTTTAACTTGCACTGCAACGTCATAGAATAAGAAATAATGCGCTTTTATTGCTTAAAATGGTCTATGAAAATAAGCTTTTCATATCGTCATAACTTTTTTCACACAATGATTTGAAATGAGCTCCAATGTTATAGTATAACATTTTTCTAATGATACATATATGTCACGTCGTTATTGGTTCTTGGACCAGCTTCTATACATTTTTGCCGGTCCTTCTTTTTATTAAAATATGAAATAAATAAATACATATAACCCATTAATGTCCCACTGTTGGGCAAGGGTCTCCTCCCGTAATGAGGGAGGGGTTAAGGCTTGAGTCCACCACGCTGGCTATGTGCGGGTTGGGTATAAATATTCTTTATTATTAAAATATTAATATTCTTAATTAATTATTTTTTGCAATGTGTTAAGTGTTTGCCTAAACAGTAGAATTGATAAGGACAGAAAGTTAATAAAAAAACATACACGACTTTCGTAGCAATCATGACATTACTTAATCAGTAAGCCTGCTATGGTCTTAGGCCTGCTACACACATATTTAGATCGGCATTATTCGTGCGGTAAAATCGAGCATGTGTAGATAAATGTTCGGGAAAACGCGCTCGACACAAGTCGAACAAGTGCAGTGATTGCTTCTATTCAGTTTTGTTTTTCAATAAATATTGCCGAACCGAACGCGGCGACCTGAATATTTGTGTAGCAAGCCTTATATGTACATACACCCCAGTGTGTTACCGTCTTAAACGTTGCTATGTGTGAATACGCTGATAAAGGCTGGATAAAGAAGGGTTATGGATTCTATTATATGATGTGGCTTTATTCAATGACCTTCATTGTCCTTACGAAATGAAAGAACTTATGGATTATAGTATTTTTATCTTGGGTTCGTTTCATATTAATTTTAGTACTAGAAGTCAAAACATGTAAGATATTGTAAATAGTTTTTCTTTTATTCGGCACATTTTCCCTTTTTTCGTTACCTAGGATACCTTTTAGTATTGTTCGCAAATAAACGTAATCAGTATTTAAACTTTATTCGTGATACTGTAAGGTTAAAGTAATGCGAACAAATCTGCCGTTCGTATTAATACCGAGAAGTGAAGACGGCTTTACATTTTCACTTTGTATTAACGATTTTACTTTAAATATTTGTATGAATAGATACTATAATACCTATATTAACTGCACAATTTAAAGACGTCCATGGTTTTGTTGCCTTGCTTACATGACGTAACAAAACATTTTCACAATATGCTTGTTTGTCTGGTTGCTAACATTTTTTTGGTACAATAAAAAATCACCCCGTAATCAAAATCTTTATTATAAGTCCCCAACCCGCACTTGACCAGCGTGGTGCACTTAAGGCTTAACCCCTCCCCCTCGTTTGGGAGGAGACCCTTGCCCTGCAGTGGGATAGTAATGGGTTAAAAAAAAAACATTATATATCTAGGTTTTATAACCATATTTAATTGTTAAACTAATGAAGTTGAATACTACAATCCCATACACAAATTGCAGACTCTACACAATTTTAATACTAAGTTCACACTCACATCTGAACTCTCACAAATTTTAATATCCACGAAACACTTGGATATCTCTCACGGTGAATGATGAACTTGCAGTAATCCTTTAATACAATTATACCAGCGCTTAGTTCTAGGTAATTACATAGTACAAGCTTGTTCTTTAATTCCCAACAGTAGTAGTAAAGCTCGGGAATATTATTTGAGCTCAAAGTAAGATATAAGGTCCGTGTTTTGGTTCACAAGTTGTTTGTTGCATTCACTCTGCAGTTGTTTATACGTATCGTAATTTTTGAAGGACCTTTGTATCTAAAATATCCGTTAAATATACAACAGATTTGATTTCTCTATATGTACAGTAAAACAAAATCTTCCCTGTTTGTTCGCAATTAACTCAAAAGTATTTACTGAACCAGTTTAACAATCAGACACAAATATGGTAAAGAAAATGTTAGCGCCTGATCTCGTTTGCTTGAAAAAGAAACCTTTTAAAAACATCAACCGACCGCTGCCGCGTTGATGATCTTGAAAGAACGAATGAGTGCGTAAGCAAGCAAATAAAAGTTCCTTTACTGTAATAAGAACAATTACAACTAAACGTATAAATTTTTTTCGCTAGATTACAGACAAACGGTCCGCATAGCGAAAAAATGCCCTTAAAACACTAGAATATTATTTCAGTTCAAAGCAAGGTCCGTAAATTTTCCTCGCGAGCTATTTGTCAAGGGGATTCGGCAGCACCTGAGCGCCGAGCGGTTTCAAGCACCGGATTCTAGTAATCACTAGAGTTTTTAGTGCAGAATAATAGTGAAGCTTTTATAGATCTTGTTTGAATAGTTTTATTAATTTTATTTGAATATTGGATTTAAGTTTAAGATAGATAAGTCAAAGTCTGAAGTGTTTTTGAAGTGTGTTTGACCTTTGCAAGTTGGAGTGCGGTTTATAATTTGTGCAAATGAATTATCTTTTGGAGATTTTAAATGATTTTCGAAAAATACATCAACAAATCAGAAGAAACTAGAGTGATTTATTTGGACTACTTTTTTTAAAGCACGCTTGTAAATAAGGTTTTTTCTATATCTTATTACAAACCAGCAGCTGCCCGCGACTTCGTTCGGGTGGGCATTAGTTTTCGCTGCTAATAGCCATATATAACAGGTACAAGAAGAAATAAATACTATAAGTAGGTACACATTTTATATCTACAAACGACAATAACAATTTTAGATATACAGAAATGTATGTTGGCAAATGTATTTATACACGGATATTTTTGAACTGCCACCCACAAAAACCTTCACTGCTACACGTAAGACAAGACGTCACATTACAGGCACCCGTACAAAATGTTAATATTTCAACGAAACAAAAATTATACATCGGAAAAAGCGAAGAAAAAACCTTTCAAATGTACATTTGGTTTGTTTGAAAACACACGTTTTACGAGACAGTGATTGATGTTGTGTTTTTGTTCTAAAATTCGTGGTAATGATAAGTAATATTATGATGAATGCTCTCACTGTGGCGAGAGGAGGAAAAATTAATATTTTTTTTAAAGATTCCCCTAATGGTTTGTGTGTGTTCTTTTTACTTACGTTTTAAGAATGTATTGTATGTTGATAAAGGTATTTTGAGAATTCAATTCGTATGTTGTAATTATAGACTTTATTCATGGCATTTCTAGTGAGCTTTAAGACGACTAACCCGACTAAATAGCGTCAAAACTCATACAAAAAAAAACGCTATTGAATAGGTAAACTACCACTAAATGTCTCAGAAACCGGGGGTTAGTAATTGTTTCGTCCTTCTGAATGGCGTGTAGTCATAAGTTTTTACATTACTAACAAAATTGTTACTAGAGATGTAATATTCCCAGGTTTGCCTCAACTTATGCTTAAAAAAGAGGTATTCCATATTTTCAGTTTTTTTTTCGAGTAGATATGTAAGAGCTCATGCAAACAATGACAACAAAAAAATAGCAGACCTGAATACTAACTTAGGAACTGAACCTGAGACCTTTTGAACAAAGGACCCCACGGCTAAACACCATAGAAGCATGTACCTTTATATTATTTTCAAAAAAGCAAAACAAATAAATCACAATAACATAAATTGACCTATTTCTTTCACTTTTGTCATGGTTATATTTAGCTACACTTGTGCATGGAGGTCTCAGTATGGAGGCTCTTCCCCCGTATTGAAATATTCATATTGAATAGATTTGGGTGCACGATGTACGAAGTAAAGCGATAGTTTCGTAAAATATTGTTTATATTAGACACTGGTTAGAGGGAAAATGTTTTTGTTCATTTTAAAAGTTGATCAATATTTTGTTAGTTGCTGTGATCTAGGGACTGTTTTTCATAAACTCTGTGAGGTAAAACTGAATCCACAAATAAAAATCCACAATTATTATCATTATTAACTTTGAACTGTGAAAAAGCATCTGTAATGAAAAACGTAACTTATAACTAACAACCAATAAGGTCAATAATATTATTATTATACAAGTCGACACAAACTAATGATATGAAATAGTTTAGTATCGTTTATCACAAGAGTATTTATCAAATATATTAAGATATAAAAAAATATATTAAGAATTACTCGTCCCACACACCTTTACATTGAAGCTCATTAGAACAAAAAAGTATACATACCTGATATACACGACTTTCAAAAGTCAATAGTATCTAAAACCGTAATACATTACTTAAATTTATTTCTGTTATTAGCAAAAGACTTACATAATAAACCATCGTTTTATCTAAAAACAGCATAAAAACCGAGCCTACTATCACAGTATTCGACAAAAAATCGCGTTCATTCATTTCACGTTGGCACCCTGCATAATTTCGTCGTATAAACGGGCCCTAAGTCCTCGGCGTTAAATATTTATAGGGCCAGATGTCTTGTTACATCCAGTGTTCCTGTTCGATAAATTTATAGCCTTTGTATCGTGGAACCTTATGTTTCCCTTCGTCATATACATGGGTCAACAGATTGAAAATCAAAATCTTATTGTTTATTCATTAAGGTCAAATGTTGACACTTTTTAAATGCATATTTGGCGCAGTGGTCAACGTGATCTCCTCTCAGCAATAAGCGTAGTACTGCGTGTGCTGGGTTTGAATCCCACTCGGGACAAATATTTGTGTGAGGAGCCCTGGTTTTTTTTTTATCAATGTAAGTTGGTTTGCTAGTTTACACCCTCGGCTCAGTTAGTCATCAAATGGCCGTGTGTCAGTTGTCCAATAATATTCGTAATTGATGTCTATCCAATAATATTCAAAATTTACCAATCTACCACTGGCTCGGAAGTGGAGTGTAGATCTTGAAGAGAAAATTTCAACCAAAATATTAAGTCGGCAAATAATTTACGTGGTTGATACAATTATTTATCATGTTGCTGCAAACAATTAGTAACATAGACTGAACGCCACTTATGAAAAAGAGGTATATTATCAGTTTCAATAAGTTATTATAATAGCAACTTAGTCATGAGATGTAAGGAATTATCAAGGGACTAACTAGTAATAGTAGTAATACGACTAACAGCTGATGTTTTGTTCAAAGTTGTAGATTGTTAAGACCTTTAAACTCGATCTTGTTATCTGTATTGAAGTAAGATTCTAAGTACTAAACGGATCTAGTTAGGGCTAGTAATAATATTTCTATGGGATAACTATTATATCTCAAACTAAAATGATGAACTATGTTTTAACAGTTGCGTTTGTGTTTGATCTTTATTATATTACTAGCTGACCCGCGCAACTTCGCTTGCGTCACATATTACGCCATGTTTTTGTAACACTTTTTACTGTTACCTCCTCTGCTCCTATTGGTCGTAGCGTGATGATATAAAATATGCTTTTTTTTCACGAAAAATATCTCAAAAATATTTATATCTCTTAGTATAACGAAGTCGCGCTAAGACATATCCGCCATTAAAACAGTTGCCATGGCAACGTAATTTTGTTAATTCAATGTCATTATAATATTGATATTTCGCGACTTCGTTGAATTTTCTGAATTTTCCCGGGAAATGCGTCATTTTCCCGGGGTAAAAAGTAGCCTATGTCCTTTCTCGGGTATCAAAATATCTCCATACCAAATTTCATGCAAATTGGTTCAGTAGTTTAAACGTGATTGAGTAGCAGACAGACAGACAGACAGACAGACAGACAGAGTTACTTTCGCATTTATAATATTAGTATGGATTATTAGGTTTATACTACGTTTCTAGCTGCGGGCATGCTTGATTTAGATTGGGTTTTGTAAGTAAGCTTTTTGAGGTAAAGAACGGTAAAGTACAGCTACTTATAATACGTTTGTAATAACAGGTATCTTTCTTCTATAAGAATATGTTACTGAGCTCAACTATATCGCTACCACTAAACATTGCAGCCATGGGTTCGATATTCTCTTGGAACAATTTAAATATTATATAATACACAAATTGTTGTTTTGTTTCTGTTTTGTCTTACCTTCGTTGTTCATATGCTTTGTTCGCACTATATAAGATTCATTCTTAATACAGTAGTTGTCTTTTTAACTTAAGGCTACTTATCTTATAAGGCAAATTACAATTGTAAAAAGATTTCATAAAAACAAGTTCACTAATTTAAGTTTCTCATCACTTCAGAAATTTAGACTTAATGTAATAGAAAGAACAACATACATAGACGTAGACGTTGTCTTGGAGTAAACCAAGTTTAATACCTTAACAGGGGCCGAAACAAGTTCCGAGGTCGAAAATACTGATTTTACTGACCAAAAATTCAAAAATACTGACCAAATACAGACTATTTCTAAACCGTTTTTCGGGTGAATGGTGTGAAATAAAAAAAAATACAGTCGAATTGAGAAGTCAAAATCCTTTTTTGATGTCGGTTAAAAAGCTTATTTTCGGTTATTGGTTTCCACCATCTCCATAGTCAACCAGCACCGCCTTTTTATTGTGTTAAAAAGCTTTTTCTATTGTTAGTCAAGTTTTCAATCAGGTCTTAAGAATTTTCGATCAGGTCTTACGAATTTTCGATCCGGTCTTACGAAATTTCAATCAGGTCTTATAAATTTTCAGTCAGGTCTTACGAAATTTCAATCAGGTCTTATAAATTTTCAGTCAGGTCTTAAGAAATTTTCAGTCAGGTCTTACGAATTTTCAATCAGGTCTTACGAATTTTCAATCAGATCTTACGAATTTTTAATCGGGTCTTACGAATTTTCAATCGGGTCTTACGAATTTTTAATCGGGTCTTACGAATTTTCAATCGGGTCTTACGAATTTTCGATCAGGTCACGTGTCCTGACGCGAGTTTAGAAGTTTTTAAAAATTACAAAAAAGTGCGCAACTGCGCTAAAGAATTTTCATTTCAAAAATATTGATTTCAATAAAATAGTAAATTTTAATTTGCTCTTCTATTGAAGTCATGTGATGCTTCAATACATGTATATATTACGTAGATCATCCCCATAATATCGAGCATCCAAAGCAGCCCTCTGATATCACTACTGGGCAAATCGAGAATGTAAGATTGGCCAACAGCTAAGGAAAACCAAAAAAAAACTCGTTGAGTTTGGAAAAATACTGACAATACTGACCGATTTTCGAAAATACTGACTTTTACTGACCAGGTCCAATAATACTGACTTTTACTGACTTTACTGACCTGTTTCGGCCCCTGCCTTAACTATCCATCCTATAAGCCAGTAACAGCTGGTGATATGATACAAGTATGCGCCAGTATTTCCATGTAGCACCGACACACGCCGGACATAACAACACGCCTCGATAACCCCGCAGACTTGGCACGAATAAACCTATACAAAAATATTTTAGTACATGTAAATTCTATGTTTGGACAAGTGCAGGAAATGCTTGCTTGACAGCGATGTATTTGTGAATTTGGCTCAGTTTCTGCTTTAATACATTATAGAAGATATATATGCGTTATAGAGAATTACGGAGTAATACATAAAATGGCTTTAATCTAGTCAAAATGTCGATTTGGGTCAGAAAATCTATCATTGTGTGGTTGGAATTGTATTTATCAATAGCAGTCCACATGTGCTGACATGTTAAATATAGTATTGGTGCAACTTTGATCATATTTAACCAAAATTTGAATGGCAATACAATTCCTGATAGATTACTGCATTTAACTAAAACTTATTATATACTCGTAACCTTGGGTGGGTAAGTACCTTACCTTACCTTAGGTGGGTAGGTAAAAAAGTACCCTAGCTAAAAAGGGCGTACAGCTAATATGATATCTCATTAAACAAAACAGAGGAAGCCTATTTCATAATCAAATAACAAGTGCATTAACCCGTTAGTGTAAGACGTCCCATTTCCTTCCACGTCAAGTCACGTTTGATATTTACTTAAGGTCGTTACACACTGGTGGATGCTCGTAAAATCGCGCAATCGTAAAGAGATAGGTACATAGTTGCGTGCTTTTATGACAGCTAGTGTTTAGTTGCATATGCTTATAGGGTTATAGGGATATTAATCGTAATCCCGTTTTCGAAGACTTGACATTTTATTGTTTAGGCAATATGTTTGCTACATAATATGTATAAGACTTTACTCATTCTAACGTGATATTAGGTTTATATAATCTTGTAAAATAGAATGACCATAAAGCGAATAGATTATAGCAAAGTAATTGTTTAACTTTTTATTAGAAGTAGATAAGTCCCAAATAGGTTAGAAACATAGTTATTTGAATTGCGACTTGGCGGTCGATCATATAATTTTGTTGGTTAGTAATATTTATGTCCAAGGAAATCTGAATCCGAAAATCTGGAAAAACAGTTTTTTTACACGATCGTGATTCATATATTTTCATATCGACAAGTTTGTATGTATTGCTTTGCGTTGTACTGTATTGCTCTAAAAGATAAAGGAAATGGAAATACCAGTTTTTGTTAATGTACATAGTACAAGGGATTTTTGGCAAAGACCTAAAAAAGTAGTCCTGCAGTGCGCATTTTCTTTTTAAAAAGTAATGACTTTATGTCACTTTCTCGCGTTACTTTCTAAACATAATACAACAATGTGTTTCAGTCTTTAGGCCTAAGGCGACGTTTGCATTTACTTCGGATATTTACCGTGTAGTGTAATGTTGACCTAAAGTGTAAGGTTACCCGGCTTTTATTTAGAAGCAAATGGCTCCGTGACACGTTGTGAATGTTTAATGTTCTAAATATAGGTGTAGGTGTTTTAGGCGTGTGGGTGTAATAGATAAGTTTACATAGGTAAAGGGTTGAAATGTACTTAAATTACATATATTAAATAATAATTGAATGTGTGTTTGAGATGGTGGTTTGACTGTGAGACATATTATTATAAGGGAACATTAACACCACGGAGAACTTTTCCTGATCTATTGCAGAGCCTTGAGGCTTGGGCTGTTTGGGCTTATTCTTTGTTACCAAGGTCACAATGGCATTGACCCATCTTACCATTGCTTTGTGTTCCCAGTCGCCAAGGACCTACTTCAACTGGCCAACAGGCAAAACAAAATCATCATCGTCTGACTAGATCAATATTACAGCCAGCAACATCTAAAGTTATCGGATTTATTCAATTAAGTCTGCCTACACAAAATATTTACTTATCCTCAAAACTTGCCAAACAAAATTTCATAATACTGTCTAGCCATCACTAATCCAATCTTCAACATCAATGGTCCATTATTTACAAAACCCTCACGCGTAACGTAACCTCTTACGAAGATATTTACCAACTTTTTTGATAAAATAAGTAAACAAACTCCCAAACAATTTAATTCAAAACAGATGTGAATGCTACACAGGCTGGGTTGTTAACGTTGTAAAAAAACTCGAGTTATCGCAAACACTCTAAGGGAAATCACTTCGACGAAATAATAGGGAGCCCTTCGGATTTACCACTTTAACAATTCGCTCCCTTGCTTTAGGGTGCAGCTTTTCTTAACGCGGTTTTTTAGAAAGAAATTGTGAACTGCTTTAAGAACCGTAAGTGGTTGTTGATTGCGTATTGTCATTATATTTATCCATGCCTGGAGAATGTGGTGTTTCAATAAAAGAGAACTCAATATATGTTTTTAGCCATGATGAACAATGCCATCGAGAATTCTGAAGGAATGTCACTCAAAAGTCGTGTCAGCTTCAAAAATTTTCGTTCAATCTTTTAAAAGTCTGAAAATCAGGAATTCTACACATTGTGCTGCTACTACTACTAGGTACTTACTTATTAAAATTTATTGTAACCTTTTTCTACGCAACACGTTATTGCAGTACAAAATCTTTGTCATCTTCTGAGTTATCATTCGAGTTATTATAGTTACTAAGTACGAATCCCTTTACTGTTTTCTAAGTGAAGACTCTATAGCTGGCTGTTACACGCTCTTACTGGCACCATATCTCAATTTCACTCATGCTAAGTGGAGTGGTTACTACGGGTATTCGCCAATGACGCGCGCACGAGTTAATTTCTTCGTTCGTGATATTTGACGTTGAGTTATTTTTAATAAAGGGTTATTTAAAGAATATTTTAATGATCTCAAATAAATGTTATCACTTCAAGTATTTGAAATTTTTATTGAATGCTTTGATTTAACCACGTTATTTTTTACCTTTACTGTCCCACTACTGGATAAAAGTCTCCTCCTGAATTGACGGAGAGGTTGGGACTTGAATTCACCACGTATTCTCATTGCGGGTTGTCAAATCAAGTCTATAACAATATTATTATAAAAAGAACTTGAGAACTTATCGTCTTTTGTGTCCAAAAAATGTTGTCTTTTATTTAAATTCTTATACATAGAAAATGATTTTATATCATTTTAGCATGTATCCACACAATATCGATACTCAAGTTTTCAATATTTGTTTTTGGGACCTAGCGATAAGCAAAACATAACATAAAAATATATCACAAAAATAATATTCCAAGCAAACTTTTTACCGAATTCAAATAGGCACATTATTTCCAACAAAAAAACATTTTTAGACACACGTTGTTGACGTTTCATTACCTAGAATTAATAACTTGAATCCGAAATACACGTGAAAACAAAACTCGAGCACTAATTTCAACAAACAAATACGCTGTCACACACAGTAGGGAAAATCACAGAAAAATGATGAAAAATCACGTTTTTAAAATAAACGCAAAAAACTCTAATTGTGCGAAAAAAAGAACTTTCTAATACATATGAAATTGCTAAACATTTATCTGCGACAGTGTTAGAATACGAAATGATGTCATTTGAAAAATGGCGAGTACAGTCGACTACAAAAGTTATTTGAACACGTCAAATATTTAAAAGGCTAATTTTAGATGAGTACGTTTTATGATCACTTTAGATATACATAGTGTACTTTTAGGGATCTATTTAGTTTTGTAGCTTTATATTTGCTAGTATAAACTTATTTGAAAGTTGAACACCACTAATCTTATTAATTATATGTTTGGTACTCTGTTTAATAAAGGTATACATGTTTGAATTTATTTTCTCTATCAAACAATATTGTTATGAAAATAGCTAATAAGTGGACTCCTTGTTTCGGAAAGCACATGACAAGTCCAGCTCTTGTCAATTAAGAGCAGTTTTTAAGCCGTGTTAAGGCGCTTCGGTTAGATTGATCAACTTTGACACTAAGTTAACCTCTAACCATGCGATGAATGAAGACCAATATGTGTGTCAGTTCAAATACTAATAATGGTTATTGCCCAAAACTTGAACATTCATTGTCGTATGAATTCCCCAAGATGTCCACGATTGTTTCGTGCTAATGTTTTAACAGTGAACGTTTCTCAAGCGCTCGGTACCTACCTGACCGCCGAGCACTTTACTAATTACAATTACTTCCTGATCTCTTTATGTAGTGTATCTGCATCTAGATTTAGATAGCTTTAGTTTTTGTGGTTTTAATTCGTGTTAGGTTATATCGTTGAGATATCTTTGATCACTAAAGGTATTTTATTAACTGGTAGCCTATGAAGCGCACACAATATGTGCGTAGCGTGCATAGACTACCAATTTATACTATTATACTTTTTATTTCACATGAGCGGACTAGATTCTTTTTAAATTATGTTATAATTAATCAGCCTGTTAAATTTTCCTACCCAAATCTGCTCAGCCATTTTAGCAGCAAGAGTTAGTCATTTAATTTTGATTACTAATAACCTTGCTTAATTCCATCATAGACGAGTCAACCGTTGAAGTATAACGGACAGACGTTTTCATTCAAAATTGAAGTACCTATGTTAAATAGAAGTACGGATAGCAATTTTACCTAGCAGTGAATAATCACGTGAATTTTAGAGAGCTTTTAGTGGCACGTTGTAAAATATCGAATAGCATGCTTCATCTGATAAATAAACAGCGATCGTTGGAACGTAAATGTTCACAGTTAATAGTGAATCAGGAACGTAAAATGAATGTTCGACTGACGTTTCGGAGAATTCCATGATTTAATGTTGTCGTCAAAATTTTAAAAATATTTCATCATTCGACAATACGGAGTCCAAAATTTTACGGATTTTTAAAGGAAAACAGCATCATTCTCGTCAGTTCCAGTAAAAATATTTACATTACTTACACAGCACTAATTGATTAACAAAAATAAGGTAAGGAATCTTAAAAATTCTACGATAATTATTTAACTGAATAAGTAAGACTATTTTTCTTTGCCAAGAGATGTATCAGCATTTGTCCTGTTTTACACATCATATTACTAATACTTTAAGTTTCCCGAAAAAGGCAGACGAAGTTAAAAAAACAATATTGAATAATTTAAAAAAATATTTTATATTTTAACCACAAAGTATAAATTCACGACAAATATTTTGATAATCAAAAAAGGACATAGGCTACTTTTTACCCCGGGAAAATGTTCTTTTTTCTTTCTTTAATAAAAATTCTCATGGAATAATTCAAGTGGCGGCGAAGTCACGGGTATAAAAGCTAGTATTGAATAATTTTAAAAAATATTTTATATTTTAACCACGATATATAAATTCACAGAAAACACTTCCGTCACCGACATTACACGACACGATACGTTTTTTCTGCAATTTAATTTCGCACGAGTTATGTGTTGCGTAAAATTTTATAGTCAGTTATTTCACGGCATTGGTACTGTTACACTGTTATCGTTATTATGTCCGAGCTCCATCGTTAAAAATTACGACAATTTATTGGTTTTGCCTTTGCCATCTTTTACTGGACAAATATTGGAACGTTTGACGTTTTCGAAAGGTAATCTCGTTGCAATATGTTTATCGTGAGTTTAAAATATTTTTTGGCAGGTATGTTTTTTTGTAAGTATCGAGAACTTCGTATTAGAATTTGCGTGTGCTAGCAGATCCGTAAGAATTTTAACATTTTAAGTCTTAGGTATATTTTGCATAATTACCTGCTACTTGTTACTACTGTGTACAGCTACCTAATCTGTTATTAATGGAGAAGTATAATATTAAATACTACAACTACTGAATGATAAACAAAGTTAGTTTCCAATAAGCATCTTATTCCTTTTGCTCCACGACATAAAACCGTGTGCACAACTTAAGCACTCTAACTAAATAGTCTCTTTAGATAAAACAAATCTGTAGTCTTCCTACTGAGACTAATTTTCCTAAATCTATTTTTAACTCACGTAATTTGGACAAGAAGACCTGAGAAACTCAATTAGGGAGTCAAAAGACTTGTTTTTAGGCTCAACAAAGTTGTTGGAAAAGGTACACAAAATTGAAGGAAAAAATGTAGGAAAAGTCAAGATATATCGCTATTTGTTTTTTTGTTTAGGCCTTAGTAATAGGGTGTGTTCGAGAAACAAAAAAGTAGGTTTAATAGGAGTTGGGTTTGTTTCGCGATGGGTTTCTTATTAAATTGGGAGTGGATAGGATCTGTAGATAATGTGATGTTTGCGAAGGTCTGACGTCTATGTGTGTGTTGTTTTAAGATATTTTTTGTAAATTTTCGCTAATTAATGGGTAAATTAACACTTTTACGTGATTATTAAATGTTATATTTATTTATTATGTAAAATTAATTTTGTTTATGTGTTTTACTTCGATTGATAGTTTTAAACTTGCTTAATAAGTGTACGCGGTGATCAATGATCATCGAAAAAAATATTTTAAATTTTAGCAACTTTAACGGCTTTAAAATGTAGATATTTGCTACACACGCTTTTTTATGTTTGAAACATGGTTTAGTAAAGTAAATGAACACAAATATTTTACGCATTTTATCAAACACAAATCCTAAAGAAAAATTCAACAAAACCGATAAAACAAATGATTTTATTTGGCACGCACACGTATCTAAGAAGTTTGATTCTAAATCCATGTTGTCGAGGTGGCCTTAAAACAAAGCTCTCATTTTCTCAAGCTCAAAACCATCTTATACGATATTAATACAAATGTGTTTTACTCCGCAATCCTTTCGATATATCACGAGAAGGTACTGAAGCATCTATCGTAACAACACCCTCGAGACACAGTTCTTGGATTGAAAAAGTAAGAATAAAAAACTTATAATGCCGTCGTTAAAATAGCACGTGTTGTTTTATTAAGATCGTCACTCACTGAGACCATGTTGTCAGTAAAACAAAAACGTGATCCATTTTATTTTAAAAGATTACAAACGCATTTAGAATCTTGTGTCGCAGAAAACTACCAATATTATGCAACTGCTATGAGGTGCTCATCGCCAGTTGCGCTCACCGGTCGGTAAACGATTTCCAGTAACCGTACGACAGAATAGAATAGAACTCATATTCTAAACCCAGCTCCATAACACAAAAATTTAAAAGTATTTAAATCATTTTTTTAAGAACATTACCCATCACCCACGTTACAATGGCAGTGATATAGCAATCATACTGACTCAATAACGCTTGCTACTATACCTACTAGAGCCATGGCAATAGAATATGATATATCTTGAGATTTTAGTACAGTTCCGTAGTCCATTGTGGGGAGTACCCGGTGACTTCGTGACACTAATAGAAAGCAATAGCCTCGCGGTGACACGTTACCAGTTAAGTACAGAACTGTAGAAGTATAGAGGCTTGGCATTGTAGTTTTTCTTCTCCCTCCTGGTTCAATATGGTTATAGGATAACTTGAATTGGATTATGATGAGGGCTCAGGTTCGATTCCGGGTTCAGGCAAAGTACCGGTCTGTTCTAATTTATATTCGAATATTCTTCAGTAGTAGCCCGGAGCTTTGTAACGTGTTCTTTAAACGGCAATAGTGTCTATTGCCCCCTAAAACATAGTACTAACATGACTGATGGGGAAACGTGGGTGCATCTCATACACCTCTGCTTACACCTTCGGGTATATTTAAATATTAAACCTAATATATTATAATGTATGTATGTATGTACGTGCGATGCCCGGGAATGCTCCTGGTGAGTAAGCAACTTTAGATTGAAGCCCACCCCCAAGGGCGGCTTTGACTCTTTGATCTTGGCCTCGTCCTTGCCAATCGATGTATTGGACTTTTGCTACTTTTATGACGTCATTTGTAAAGTAAAATGGAAAGCTAATTACTCACATTCAGAGGTGAATGCTCGCATAAAAATCGATGAGTGAAAAATGATTGCTCCAAACTTTTGAAAGTTAAATGAGCTTTGTTAGAAAATATTATCGCGTAATTTCTTTTGGATCATTTAATTTTATGTTTGGTTTATAATTATTTCAATTCTTTGTAAACTTTCACGCGCCAATTACCATATTTGCAAATTCTACGGTACATTTAATTTTAAAGTCATTTTATCCAAATGCCAAACTGATTGATTACCGTTGAAGCTCTTAACTAGAATCTAAATTGACTATATGAATGTATTTACATTATGAAAAACATTTTCCATAAAATTTTAGTCTAGCATAAATAATCCTACACTAATGTTCTCTATAAACTCCTGATTCATTCTATGAAGTCCACACAAAACATGAATTGGAAAACACGATGAAACCCACTAATAAATAGACAAGCTGGTCCTATAACCAGTATCATGCAATTACGAGTAGTGTATAGCGAAGTAGAGTGAATATTCTATCGATCGACACTGAAACGTGTTGGAGCAAAACAAACTTGGGAAACTAAGTTTTTGGTACGTTTTGGTAGGATGAAGTGAGAGTAAAACATTTGTTAAGATATCTAACTATCGAATAAACTTTATCCAAATTTGATTTTGTAAGTTGACTGACTTCATTGTGAGACGATTATGTAACTGAATGACTGTTTTATATTATGAGTTTTATATGATAATATACAGCAAGGCGATTGAAAAATGACAAGTAAGTAAAATAAAAATATCTCAACGTTACGTCAATCAACTACAACTACTGATCGAGAAATATATCTAAAGGAACTATTTATGCAATACATTTGAATTGTCGAATTCTCAATATTCGATAGTACCGAAGTTCAAATTGTTCACTACTTACGGAGAGATAAAAATTACTAAAAAACATGTACATAGTTTTAAATTACAATACAATACACATTATACCCAGTTCCATATATGTTCAGATAACCAATATTTATCAGTGCGTAAAAAAACAGTGTTAAGACTTTAAATTCATATTAGAAACACGTAGATACATAAATTTACAGCCATTTTCCTATATATCAAGATATTCAACACTGAAAACATGCTGTAAACAGTAACAATATTACATTTTTGTTAGCCGAAGAGCTTGTTACAGTAATTTCATAAAGTTAGTACAGTGACGTTAGGTGTTGTCGTAAACAATGCGCTTGTGGATGGCTCGTGTCGCCTCAATGAGATTCCACCGAGCAACTCTGAGATGGTGGCAGATACTATCTTGTAAGGTAATGCAAGATTCTGTGCTGAATATTTGATGTTGAGAGCTTATAGTAGTTTTCGGGGTGATTTGAAGCATTGTCAAACTAATAATCGCGATTCATCAGACGCCTGCTATTTCGCCTTCTGAATTTTAAATAGATTTCGTTTCAAGTTGGATATTTTTAAGTAGAAAAAAGGAATTAAAAACAAACCCTTTCATTTACTTTCATTTTGACGTATTTTCAAAACCCTTCATCGTCAAAAACGTAAAAAATAGGTACTTTTCTTCGTTTAAAATTCATTTCTGAAGTACGAATATCAGCATTTGCATATTTCTCATGTTTGCAGTAGATTACAAACTTTAGTACAATAAATTCGTCTTAAATGGTTTTTTAAAAGCATACGGCTTAATATTTGTATGCTAATAATAGACGATTGAAAATGCATTATTATCAGAAAAGTAATCTAACATCCCTTCAACATTTCATTTTAATCTGTACTAAATCTGTATTGTATAAAGCTTAAAACTAATGAACGCATTTAATCCACGATTTCATAAAGTACAACGCAAAACTGTAATAGTAAATCAACCAGGCTTTTTGATCCTCAACATATTGCCTAAATAAGTTTGTACAACGCAAATTCTTTTTTATTTTAACTTTTGATCATTCTACAATATCACTCGTATCGGATTTGTCTCCCATTCAGATGACATGAAAAACCGATTTTTAGCGCTACACCCGATATTCGGATGGAATGAAAAAAGGCTTTTATTTTTGGTCTATCATCTGTTTATCTTCCCACACCGATGTTAATACTCTCTGAACTATTAGATTCACCCTTTTTGGATAAAAACGGTTTACATTCAACCTTTGTGAAAAGCGTATAACTTGATATTTTGGTATTGTTTGCACAATTTTCTTATAGTTTTCATAGTATTTTATAACTGAACGATCAACGAAAATATTTTTCAATTAATATTATTTGATTTTAAGAAAAAGAAAGAAATGTATAAAGGTCACTTCGAGCACCGGTAGATATATAAATGTACCAGCTCCTGAACAAAACCTACAATTAAATGGATACAACAGCGAGTCTCGCTTTACAGTTCTCGGTAAAAAGGCACAAAATTACAAGGAAGTACTATACCTTCAATTCACTTAAATACCCTAATGACTATCCCCGTGTAGAGACATTAGGCAGACGTTTATGGGACGTACTCTCGCCTCATATTTCGCTCCCAGCACTAAGGGGCTACGGCCTTAAGTCACCTACAGCGGGGACCCTTTAATTTGGGATTTTCCACGCGAGTACACTCAGCTTTTTAGATTAAAACATCACGTAAATTTGCGTAGCTTACGGGCCAGAATGAAAATGTTCGCACGCTCGTAATTTCAAGGCTAGTACTATGAGTGCGTCAGACTGAAATTTACGCTCAGATGAAAGTGACTGTCGTGGAATCTTAGGTATTAAATTAGAATTTTATAAAAGAGAAATGTTTAAAGATTGTTGTTTGAAGAAAAGTACAGACTATTAAATCGCTTGTTGGTACTTAACGTAAAAGACTCCATTTTAAATCTTGTCATGTCCATACAAAAATGTGTTGTGGATAAAAACATGAGGCAGTAAGCCATTTTTGCCTAGTGCATTCAGAAAATAGTCACCTTTACGTAATGCTTTACGACTATTTAACGAGATTATAAAGAGCGCATTTAGAATAAAACTTAGTTCACACGTTGCTAAAGCAAGACAATTATACAAAGCAAGATTACATTCGCATAGCTGGCCCTGCATAGCTTTGTCAACAAAAGTAGAAAAGACGAAAATACAAGCGAAACTAACAAACTTAGCTTCGTTCCAAGTATGACCGACGCTTAATAAAGGTTTCCGAGAAAACGTTAATAACGACGCAATTAACGTAGTAGGCGTCATTTAGTAATATTTCTAGAAAACACAATTCTATGAATAAACAGTATAATTTGTTTGTATTTTCTGAACAAAGTCTTAATCTAAATAACACACGGTATACGGAGCATGCACAATAATCCGAGCGCACCTATGTGGGTCATGAATAATAATATTGTGCCGTGATGATGAAGCGACATGCAACGCATTGGAAGTAGCTTGTTGACCACATTTACGTGAAATATATTATACTTGCAAGTTACGAAGGAAATAGAATAACACATATATTTATGTAATGTTTATTCTGAGTTTATTTTGACGTGACTCATGTTAGTTTATTTCGATGGTTAAGTAGAGGTTACGAATCCCTGATTATAGGAGGAGGTACGTGCTAAATAGAAGGGCATGGTTCAATTTTGTTTTAATTTAGGGTTTTTTCCTCAATTAGCTGAGCTTCGAGCTATTGCTAGTGATAAGTACTACTGGTTAAAGTTGTAATGTAAAAAATACCTTTTAGTTATTTCGTTTTTTTAATATAAATAAAACGTTGTCAAATACACGAATTGTTCTGTTGTTAAAGTTTATCTTAGGCTTCCAAAATTTTAGCATTTATTTTAAATTCCCTATTATTTTACTGAAAGCATGTCTGTTCGTTAGAAAATGATACAGAAATGACAGAATGACTTGTGCTTAACGTTAAACACTTGAAAACAACATAGATCTATGTTGCCTGAAAGTGTAAAAACAAATGTAAAAAATTATAGATTGCTTTCACTATGAAATCTATAGTAAGGTTTAACTTGCAAGGTACTTTTAAAGTTTAAACCTTGGGTATTTTCACGACAGATGAAGTCATAGTACCTAATGCTCAAAAGCCTAATCTACGCCACAAATAATTTCCAACTGTACCGTACGTGAGTTGTTTGTCGTCGAGGAAAGTGCTTGTAATGACTTATGATGGGTGTTTCATGAGTCGTGGGAGAAATGGAAATTATTTAATGTTTGAGAACGTTCCTTGAGTGATGCTGACATGATACGTACTACAATTGTGTTTTAGAATTGTTGTATCATATAATATAGCAACGGGTTTGGATGCCTTATACCTTTAATTGTTAAAATTGTTATATCGTTCTAGAAAGTGTGGGATGAAGGTTATTTTATTTTTAGAAATTAAGACATGGATGTTGGTAGTCGCATGAAATAGCTTTGAAAAGATTTATGGAATATTTAATAATTTTAAAATCATTCTGTTTTACTTTTCAAAAGTGGTTAAAGTGTTCCCATTTTGAGTTATTCCCGAGTGAAAACGAAGTTCTTATAAAGTAAATAAATGGATAACAATAAAAACAATGTAAAAAATTAAAATTATATTAATTTGCTTAATATTTTAAAGTGTAAGCCAAATTATTTGTAATCCTTAAAGCGCGAGCTTAATTAAGGCAAATAATACTTAATAATATGATAGATTAAAGTTAATACTCATAAAATATATCTAATACAGCTAAAGTAAAAAGCACTTTACCTGGTTTTCAAGTACTATCTTGTAACCGTATATCCGCTTTCAAATCTACACAGGAGAATGAAACCTACAAACATTATCGTAGCAAGTGCTACACTGCTACGGCGTAGCGTCGTAGCTCGATAAAATGAAATACGTAACCAAACACACCACATCTTAAAAACAGGATTATTATGATGTAACCCTATCAAAACATTGTTTTCCATTTACCTTGCTTTGTGTCTTTCTTCAAAGGAAATTTTCTCCTAAATATTAATAATTCGGTTCCTTACCAGGTTTTCCAAGAATTCGTATAACGAAAGACGTCGATACTGTTTATTTTGTGAAAATTGCTTTAATTAAAAGTCAGATTTGTTAATTACCTCGTATCCAAGAGAAACAGAACTGGAAATCGACGTCTCAGGCCCTTAATATTATGGACTGTTTAGGGTCAGCTTTAGGTTTGAACTAGACAAATGTCATTGGATATTTATGATATTAAATCCATAATTGCTTGTATTTTAATAAATCAGTTTAATAAATGGAAACGACTCAACATCGATTACAAGATTATCAATATTTTTGTTAGGTCTGTCGAACGCAATATTATTGTTTGTTTACTACCAACCTACTTTCAGGAGCAGAAAAAATAATATATTAGTATATACATATAATATTTATTCATTTCATAGAACAGTCTTTGTGGATTAATTACATAGTGGATAGTTCGGTTTACATTTCTCTTAATAGTCAGTATACAGATTTCCTTTGGGAGAGACTAGTATCTGAACTAGGATAACTAAGTCCCAGGCTTTCCGTCCCATCTTAATTATCTATGCTGTTATAAATAATGTTTATGAACATTTAGTAGGAAAAATATTACTATATAACTAATGATTATACTGTTTATATGGTCTGTGATTACGAATTGATGAATCTCAAGTCCAATTCCTAAATTAGGTTAAATACGTACTTCTACAAACATGCAAACATACATACATACATACATACATAAAATCACGCCTTCCTCTCGAAGGGGTAGACAGAGACCAGAGAACGTACGCACTTTTAAGTTTTATAAAACCCTCTTAGCACTTGAAAGTATTGACTACACTTGATATCAAAAATTATGAAGGTTTTTTAAATTTTTACTTAATTGTACTTCAAAATGTACAAATAGTTAAGCAAGTCAACATTTATTTTGCAGTTCTATTTGAATAATACGAAGATTTCTTTCTTTTCTCCTTGAGTACTCTATTCACAAAAACTGAATAATAACGTAGTATTTTTCTTAGAAAATGTAATAATAACTATAAATCAAGTCGTAAATCAAAGGGGACGGTATAAATAATTGTTTTTCCTTAAAATGGCGACAAAATGGAGCCTTTTGATTTATGTTCTTTCGTGTAACATTAACACCTTTTAACATGATTTCGTATGGATTATAAACGAAAGAAAAATGCTCGTTCGACTCAAATACAAGCCTGTCAGAAGTTCAATTTTATTACTTTCATAGAATCAATTTAAATAGTCTAATGTTGTGTCCCGGCGTCGCTTAATAAAATGGAAATGATAACTATTGTATGGTTGCTTATTGTCTATCGGAACTAAATAACGGTTTGGTTAAAGTACATAAATGGGATTGACAACATGAATATGGTTTGTACACCTCAACCCTCATTCTTGCTTGAAAGAGACATGATAGCTTTTGATAAGAAAAGATCACTTCTGTGAGCAATTATTATTTTTAAATTGTTAAGAAAAGCGACAATTTTCCTAAAATATAGGTATTTTTAGACACAGCGATGTTTGTTACAATTTTTATGATTATTTCCAAGCTTGCCTTCTGCAATGTTTCTGTGAGTGGTCCGTAATCTGCTTACATTATGTTAATGCAAAGGTAGTGTGTCACGAATGTGCCCACCTGAGCAAATGGCACGGATGTCAGTTCTTGCGACTTGCTAATGTACAAGTGTGTATGGGGCATGCAAACATTGAAGGATGGAGACAGAACTGTATAATATTTTTAGAAATAATGTTAAAGAAAGTGGTAAACTCATTGGGCAACAAATACAATACTAATATAAAGATCTAACATAAAAATATTTGCAGTATATAAAAAAAAGTGCGTCATGCGTTCTAGTATTTCTGGAACAAACAAATGAATAGACGAATTGGGGATCTGGATATTGGATTGCTAATTATATTATTCTGGATTGCAATTCGTCCTTTTGTATGGATTAGACTCATCCACAGTTTTGTTCCTATATAAGACTTTATTTGTCTATTTTGCTTTGTTTGCCTACTAATGTCACATAGTTCGATTATAATTTTATTAAATGTCTCTAAAGAATTGGCAGAGTAAGTAGACAAATACTACTTCGTGCTGTTTCAAAAGTTGTTTTACATATTTTATAAAGAACTTTGAGCAGCTAACAACCTTGACACGAGTTCTGTATTAGACTTTAAGTTTAAACGAAAGCAGGTCACTATTTAAAGGCTCACGACTAATAAATTATTATTACACCTTTTTATGACTTTCACAATTGTAGCGGCAAAAGCTCTGGATAATTTAAACTAAAACCTACTTTAGTATTTAGGGTTACTTCAGATGAAAGTAAGCTGAACTCATTTCAACTACAATTAAACATTCAGAATCTGCCTTAGCGAAAGTTGTAAGTTTTTTTTTATTGTAATAATGTAATGTCCTTCTCGTCCATATTCGGCTAAGGCGACAGTTTTATTAAAGCCTTTCGACTGTGCAGGATTTGGTTAAGTTTCGAAGTGTGTGCGCAATACACAGGTATGCTCATTTGTTCAAGACTGTCATCGTCCGGTGGAACGGATTTAAACTGACACGACCAGTGAGAGGTCAGGCGGAGGAAAGTTTCGTTTTTTTCGTGCTCTACAAGGTATTTAGTTCTTCAAAATTGATTTCCTAACTCCGGGTAATCTCAGAAAAATGTGGGAAAGGGAAGAAAATATGTTTTGCCGAAAAACTCAGTAACACCTTTTTGGCCCGATCAGGAATTCGAACCCGAGACCTCTGCGCGACAGTTGCATTCACTATCGACCGTGCGAAAGAGGCAGTTGAGTTTTCATATAATATCATAATTATGTATAATATATAAAGGTTTTTTTTTAAGGAAAAAGGAAGACATCTATCTAACGGTTGTTTTTTCCAGGAAAGCACACGTGAGGGAATTACATCGTTAATGTTTTCTAAACGATACGTACGTTAGTTTCAAAGATTACTTTCTTTTGTCTTTTTAATGGACTTTGAAAGTTTGCTGTGAGTTTTAGAAGATCGTGAAGTTCAAACGAAATGTAGGTACTCCTACAGTATGTCTATTTTAGATTATGAAGACTAATATTATGAGGATTTTGATTTGAATATTATCTATTAAGTATTAGCTCTTCGAGTCATACTGGTTTATCATAGAAAACGCTACGAAAACAACGATAAAAATAAACTGACAACAAGTTACTCTGACTGTCAAAATCATTTTTTCACCAAAATAACCTTCTAACAATGTCGTGTTTGCCCTCTTGTTCAATATAAATGATTCAAATACAAACAAAATTGAGGACTCGACGTATTTACGTTTAACCGGGACACCTATAACATAATTGTGCCTTTTCAATTATTCGTCAAAGTTGACGGAGGCTGTTGCCATTTCACCCCATTTCCATTTGTTTATATTGTTTGAATAAATTCGCGGAAATTTCGAGCGAGTCCTTTTTTCTCGTTAGGAATTTGGAAATTTTGTGTCTGTGCCCGTTTTACGCTGAAGTGTTACGGTTTTCTAGTACGTTGATTATTTATTTTCCAAACTATAATATAAAAACTTTGTTCTATCATTACTGTTTTAGCTGTAATTATTTTACCAAAAAAAAACAATAATATTACTTACGATTGCCCTTCAGTCCCCATAAAGAAGAACACTTCAAGTAAATAATGCTCCAAAAAAAAGAAAAACTGAAGCAAAACTGCTTATTTCAGTTAACTAGAGTTTCTGAAATAAGAAAATAGATATCATCATTGAGTTGATGGCATTAATATATTTATTCTCAAAAGTAACTAAAGAAGGGCTTTAAAATACTCAAAAGCCATATAACATAAATAAATTCCACCTATCCTCATTGTCCGCAAAAGCGACGTTTAGCCATGCAGCAATCAGATTTTTTGCACAAAACACTTTTTCATTAATATTTTTTTGCTCGATGCTCCCCTGGTCTTAATGTCCGTTAGATAGCGAGTTTTTCCTTTGAATAATCACTGTTGGTTCATTAACTGCGGTTATAAATGATGCAGATTTGTATTTACTTTGCATCTTGATTAAGAATGGGGAAAACAGCGGTATTGTACTGGGAGACAAAAAATAAATAGCTGGTATATTGAAAATACTTAGGTATGTATTTCTATTGTTATTGTATTAGAGAGGAAGTAAAAGGTTCTTAGTAAACACGCGGTAATTTGACACGCAGAAATATAATAATTTTGTTAAAACATTAGTTTCACGTTTGTTTCCTTTATATCGCAGAGGACTTCCGTAATATACACATTCATAAGTTAAAAAGTGATTTATTGTCCAAAATTGTTATAAAATGAACAGAATTGTGTTATTGGCAACATACACGCAACAATTCTTAATAAGACTAAACAAAAGCAAGTTACCTACACCACGAATTACAGTCTGCAGACAAAATTATCATCACCCAAAATAATACATATTATTATACATTAAGTTGTCTGTGACAAAAATGTTATACTCATTCCCTCCATTACGATAGCAGCATGACTTCACTACATATTTACGGATTTCCAAAACCAAATAACGTAGCAGAAAATCCAGTGATGTTGAAGCTAGTAAATCACAAAGTTTCATCTAATAAAATTAGTAGATACGTGTGAGAGATAATTGCGTTAACTTTGATCATGTCTGATTCATCAACACTCGTACTCTGTGATTAGAGCTGTGTTATACGTGATTGCTCTCGGGTTAATGAACTTTATGTAGACTGTTCAACACTATTTTATTTGAACTTATAGGTCTTGCAGGGAGTTTTATTACTGGTGGCGCGAAAAGGTCGATAGGTCTGAAAAAGGTTTGTTAAAAAGTTGTGTTACAAGGATTGTTTCTGAACTATGAGAGTATTGCTCAGGAATATTTGCATATTTAATGTTTATGAGTAAATTTTGGCAATATACTGATAAAAAAAATCTTAACAATATTCTAAGCATCAATAAATTTCCAGTAGGTATAAACTCAAGATGTATTTAATACTTTATACCAAACGATTAAACTACATTGTTTGTGTGTTAATGACTGCTTAATCAAGTAAATGACATAAAAAATAATAAATTATTGCAAAAGGGATGTCATACCACTTTGTTTATTTCATTTAAAAAGACGACAGCGACGGCTACGTGCATCTACGCACCATTTTATTAGGTCGGGGAAAAAGTCTTTTTGCATTATAGTATGTATGAACTTGTAATAAAATCTCTTCGACTTCAAGAATCACAAACGAGTACACGGTTTATTAGGTTTCTTTCAGTGAGCTCGTGAGGTAACCAAATATCGAGCATTTTTGTGTAGAGAAAAGATTTTATTACTATAGTATTAGATTATCGTGCAAATAGTTCGCACCGAACAGTCAGCGGACACCAAACGCAGCCTTCCAACCGTTGTAAAAAGTACGCATGACGTGAAAGCTTTGCCCGAGCAATTACACCAACTTGGACGCAAATGAGGGCCGACGCTCATTCATTTGAACTTCATTTGGCAAGGTTGACAAGCGTTCATTTTGCAGACGAGTTTTGTAACTCACATATTTTGCTTTAAAGGTTTGCGTTGATTTTTTTGCTTACATTGTGTATAGACGTTTGGGATAACAAATGGAGCCTATGAGTGAAGGAATGATGTGTGCTTTTTTGGACTTGTTATTTGTTTTGGGTGCATTTGAGTTAATGACTATAAGTTGCAAGACTGTATAACTTCAAAATATATGTATTTGCTTTAACTTATTTATTTTCGGAGGGTCTTAGAAATCATTTAAGTAGTATTCATAACAACGATGCTTTCTTTTAAGATTGAAAGACCAATTACCTTATTATTTTCTTACAGATATAAATTAAAGGCCGTATTGGAAGTAAGTACAGAGCTATGAACGGCAGTTGGCACGATTAATTCATACATTTCATTTCACATTCATTCACATTTCCCACTGGTTCCAAAGAAAAGTAGTTCAAGTATTCAATAGATAAAATTTCAAAAACACCAATGGTTGCAAACAAAAATAGCATTTCTTTAATTTTTAATTCTATTTAAAAAAAATCAATTACAAATTTAGGTATACTAACACTCACATTTCGAAAAGATCTAAAATATGGGTGGTCTATTCAAGCGTAGTTTCATAAAATGTAACAATTTACATTTGAAAATATGTGACAATTTATTGCAGAATTTTGCTTTTCATCTAAAGGCCGTCACATTCGAACCAAAAAGCAGTTTACAAGTGATGTGACGTCCCTGAACACTGTTACATCTACTGTTTGCCAATTACAGGAGAGTTCGTGATTTCATAGTCAGTCGGTTTGTTTGGTAACGTTGTGGATATTAAATGCGACTCGACTACAAGCTAATAAGTTTATATGCGTTTCGTGTTCGCGAATGCTATTTGCTAAATAAAAGTGATGCTCGCTTTTTTGCTTTTAAACTGTTTAGGAACTGTAAAAAGCAGAAAATATTGTTTTTGGTTGATACTTGCGAGGGCTTATTGTCTCCGCTACTTTGTAGCAAAGTGATTTTACAAGGGATTATTTATTATCAGTACTGCTCTGCAGCAAATTTGCTCTAAGATTATATTAGTTGTTATTCGTAAACAATGTTCAATGTTACAATACAGTTAAATCAAATTTAACAAAAACCACTCTTCGACGCAATTTTGGCATATTGATGTTTATAGAATCGACCACCGTACATACTTTTTTAAAACTAACAAAAAACCGAATTTATCATCCTTATGTTTATTCTGCATAAAAATACAAAAATATTTTATTGGTGGTTCATAACATACCTAGTATTATTTTTTCATATTTTAATTACGGTAAAATTCATTTACAAAGTGCAGTAGATATTTTTGAAAGCACATACGTACGCGTAACGCACTGGCAGACGTCCACGAGTGCAGTGTAGTGTCCGTAGTTAGCTGCACATTAACGCATGTCTGGCTAGCTGTACTCAGACTATTGCGTAGTGCTACTCTGCCCAGCTAATTGCATTTTTTAGCAATGTGTTTACTGAAAAGTTCATGTATTAATTTAATAATTATTTGGTAGCATTAAAGAAAAAATGATTAATAACAAAGTTCGCGTTTTCTTTTAAAATAACACACAGAAGAAATGACTTGTATTGCTGAAACTTTTACGAATATACAATCAATGAAAGGTACACATAGACACAAAACCATTAATGCCATGTTTCTGAGTACATTAAACGGTAGTTAATCTATCTAATACCGTTTCTTTTTATAAGAGTTTAAACGCTACTGAATAGATAACCTACCGCTAAATGTACCTCAGAAACCCAAGGTACGTGTTTTTGCATCACAAGTATTTGTTCCGAGCGAGAATCGAACCAGAGATTGCCGTCGACGCGTCGTTAACCAATAAACTTAAAAGAGGTGCGAAAGTAGTTAATTCTAGTATTAAATACAAGTCAAGGGTTTGACCTACGCACGGAATAATGTTGATAAATTTAATAAGATAATAAAAAAAAATGTGAATATTAAGATTTCGTTCTATTCGTTAAAGAAATAGTCAGCAAGCAAGTAACCATTGTTTCAGAAATATTTGGAACACATCCCTGGTGGAGTGACAAGGCTTTGTGAGGCAAGAACACTCCGCCATATAATTTGTCGAGAAAATGTACTGTTTCCTACCATTTCTCAGTTTTGAACATGTGGGGAAGATATAAAGATATTGTTTTGTCTTTTCTATTTCACTGTAGTTATTTGTGCGGCATTTTATTGAACTACGATTGAGTGTATGTACGCGCATCACTTTTGAACAACTAAACTAATTTGGATAATTCTTTTTTAATATTTTTGTAACTGTGGGTACAAGGTTTGTATGGGATCGATGGGATCAAAATTCCAACAGGAATGGAATCAACGGGAAAATGTTGTGCTATTCCTGGACAAAGTCGGGCCAGCCCACTAGTTAAAAATATAAATTCACTTATTTTTAGACTCGATAATAGCATTTTTATACGCACTAAATAAAATACCTCTAAAAGGCTAAAAGGGCAAAGTATTGAATAATTATATTCATTAATGTATGTTTAAGTAAGAAAAAAACACATGTTTAATTACAACGTGGTAATCCTAATTACTATAATAAGTACATAGGCTGCCCACATTGACCACAACGGCAGTCTACTAATTATCAAGTTCGGTTAGGCCTTGTTATTATTTGTTATCGTTGTCAATACAGCTGATAAGTTATAAATAGATATAAACTTTTACGTCACCGTCGATGAATAGAGATGGCTGCGCGATTCTTTAGCACTTTTGACTATCGGGCACCAGCTAGCCATCACAAACTTACTTATATATCTTATATACAACTTACTTATACTACATGTTCAGCGCCCCTAGTGGGTGCCGTCAGAACATTTTTTTTGTACAATTTAAATGTCCAACGCTCGTTAGTCGGCAGTAACGACTTACTAATCGTGATCTAGTGGATCACTTCAACACACGATGGATCTATGAGCCTCAGTGTAAATATTTAAGTAATTCCGACTTGCAACTTTAGTATTTCAAGTAATTTATGAATATTCCTACCTCCACACCTTTCTACTCACAAACACTTCTAAAACTCAATTTTCCAAACTAGATTAAGTCACCATAGCATAATCCTCAACACCACCATGATCGCTCCCATAAACCGACAATTTTCCATCTATCGCCGCTTATCAACAAGTATATGAAATTTTATGAAGTAAATGACCGAAAACAGTTAACCTTTAAACATAGAGTACTCGGTTCGAGTGTGTTACGCCATAAAGCGGCATTTTATGAGTGACTTGAGTGTCGTAAAATGAAGGGTTACAAGTATTTGATCTGATGTTACTGCTTAAGTGGTATGAATTTGAGATTTGAGAGGTATATCGGCTTTACAAAGCACGCAAGTTTCGTATCAGCGGTCCGCAATACAAATGAGTGAGGTTGTAAAATGTTTTAATATGGGTTCCGATATATCTTTGTGATTCTTATCGGATTTGACTATTGAGGACGTTTTAGTTGGGTTATAGCCTATTTGTTCTGAATACCTGTGTAGACGAGATGACAAAGATGGAAACTAAGGTCATATAAATTGTTATAGACTGACACCAGAGATATCACGTTTTTCAGATGACAACTGGTATTTGAAAGCCTCCATCCCGTGCATTGTTTTCTTCCTTGCATTGTAGTGATGAAATCGTTACGTCAAAGCAGCAATGTACTAAATGATGACCATAAATTTCTCGTTGTTGTCAACGAGACTCAATGAGATACGACCAATCATCGATGCTGTAGGGTTATTGGTCAACCAAGTGTCAAAGTCGCACGAAAAGCCACTTTCGATATAGTTGAACGCCAGTGTATATTATTATCATTCGGCTAGAACTAAATTTAGCTCAAGTTTAAGGTGAATTTCCAGGGTTTTCTAAATTGCCACTGACACCAATATTAGTATTCAACTAACAAGCCATTTTCACTCCACTCCTGGGAGTTTCCTTTCAAAATTTAAGGCAATGGGAGCCTATAAACAGATTTTAATTTTAAATATTTAATTTTAATTAGCGACTGGTAATAGGGTTACCCCTTATGACGGGGTTACTTTAAAAGGCGTTCATGGAACCCCTTAAATGTTTCTAAGCTACGTTGTAATGCTTGTTTCATACCACATATCTTATAAACACCGCAATTTATTAATTTAGATCGAATGAAAAGTCGTTTGTAGTGCATGGATGCTAATTTTTTATTTAAAATGACGTCACATTTTAGAATCATAAATTATTATTCAGTTGTTTCTAATTTTGTATCTATCGCCGTTCAAGTTTTCATAGATTTTCGTGTAAAATGGTGTGACATATTTTTCTTGTCCATCACACTTATTTAAAAATTCCGTTCTCTGATCGGTGTTTAAAACATAACATTTTAATAAATCTAACACAACATAGGAAGGTACGACTAAGGGTCAAAGGTGCTTGACAATAAGTACTAATAAAAGCATATTATTATTACTTCCCATGAACGTTACTCACGGCACATGATTATGGTCATAAGGTCCTGGTCTAAAATAACTACATAATTACTTTCAATTTTAAAGGCTAAGTGCTAGTTTCACACCTTCATCTATCAGTTAACCTATCTGCTTTGTGGCGCGATCAGTAGTGAATGCTACTGCTAGAGGTCTCAGATTCGAATCCTGGATCGGACCCAAAATCTTTTCTGAATTTTTTTTCTCACAATTGTCCGGAGATAGAAAGTTGAGATTGTAGACTTCCGTACCTAAGTCAACTACGTGGATGAAGTCGCGGGAAAAAGCTAGTTTAAACATATAATTATTCGAATGCAAAGATTTTTCATAAATGCACCCATAAGTTATGAATTGCTATAACTAAGCGGTCGTTAATAAAACCGGTTATCATACATCCGTTTCACAAATACATTTTTACAGCCACCATTTTATAACTTTGTTTTCTGTCATCAAACGTTGTCTAGACCGAAGGAGAAATCACATTTCATGTTTTAAAACTTTCCAAAGTATTGTTTCAGACGTTTTTTATTACCTATACTGTTTAAGAGCTTAATAAATACTCGTGTTTTATGTTAATACTTCAAAGTGCTTCGTGTATTTTTGCTTGTACTATGAGAAGTAGTAAAATCTATACATTGTGTAGTATTCGTTTTTTGTAGACTTGGTTCTATTAAATTAGATATGTTCAGTGTTTTGTTATAAGACTTCTTTGTCCGTTTCGTTTAAGTAATTATTTTTTCTAAAAATAAAAGTCAACATATTTTTATCGTTTATTTATGAAAGTTATGGATCATAAAAGAATGCATAAAGGTGCTAGAACGTCATAAATTTCTTTCAAAATGCATTCGGGGAGCTTTTCGATAGTCAGTAAAGTTGAAAGTTTAGGTGATAGCGGTATAGAAACATACTGGTAGTAGCTTTAGCGTTTTCAAGTAGAGTTAATCGTCTCGTAATCTGATCGCACTTAGCTGAACGTAACTTCCTCTAATGTGGGATGCAGTGTAAACTACAACGATTTATCTTATCCTACCTAAATGTAGCATGTGGTTAAGAAGAAACGATTATTTGTAGTGTAAATGGAACGTTATTTCTTAACTAATGAGTGCGATTTATTTAGATACTAGTAGTTCCTGAGATTAGCGCGTTCAAACAAACAAACAAACAAACTCTTCAGCTTTATAATATTAGTATAGATTTAATGTGCTTACTTTATGATGTCCATACCATACTCGAGAACAGACAGGTTTGTTTCAAATTTAATGACGCGGTAAGTTATCTATATTTATCTCATTTCAAAATATCAACAATTTCCTTAGTAGTTTTGAAACTAAGGTTAATTTTAATGTTATCCCTCCTTCCGTGGCGAAGAAAAAATGATAAGAGCGCAATATTGGTGCTGAAAACAATCTTGACTAATGTTACACGAGGTATGACAATAATAAAATGTAAAACACTGGAGGTGGTTCGAGAGTTTCTCGATCATCAACGTGATCCAATACCGCTAACCTAACGAAGCACTATTAGCTCTCTTCAACCGGCGTACACTTAGACACACATCTTGTTCTAACAGAATAATATACTTGTTAACTGCACTTCACCACAACACCGTACTTTAATCGCACACCGCTTTGCTAGTTTAGTAGTCAAATTGCTTTGTGAATAAATTAAAAGTTACACGAACTCACCTCAAGTAATTTCTTCGTTGAACTTAACTTTTCATGGAATTAGAGAATAGCTCCGCAATGGCTTTTCTTAGTGTAATGCATAAAGTAGGTGTAATGTGCTGTGTAATTTGATCCTGCATGTTGATTAAATAACGGAGAAGTGATGTATTCATACGTAGTTGGTTACTTTAGAACCAATTACAATTCAAGTTCTGGGAATTGTTTTACGTTGCAAACAAAGTGGTCTGAAGTTTACAACGTTTCAGCTGTGAGTTACAGGCCGGCTCTTCTTATAAAGTCTTCACCATTTCCGGATAGGTGATTAATGCAAAAACTGTAACAACTGTATTTTTGGTTACTGCACTTGATCTAAATGAATTAACGATTTGACTTTGACAAGTTTCATAAAAACGTCTTTGAAAGTACCACTAGCGACTATCGACAAACGGCTAGCTATCGAGAAATTGTAATCAGCGCTTCTAGCGAGCGCTGCAGGAATTTTTTTCGCTTGTCAAACAATCGATACACTATAGCATCAGTTTTCTTAGATAAAATTGCCATGATGCACCATTACTTTATCTGTTTTAGTTGTTTATTGGAAACTAGTCAGTTTGTCCTATTCAGTTCAATCAGCTCATTGGCTACTCAGTACCGTACCGCATTTTATTCTTTACACAAACTCATGTTTATGAAAGAGAAAGTTTCCGATCATGAATTGTAAATTTGAACATTTGCGTCTACTGAGGGTAGAAAAAGCTATTATTTAGAAACTAGGCTACTGGTATATTGTGGGAACTAATAAATTACAATATCGTTTCAAAGTTTGCACGGAAATTGATTTAACGGAACGTGTGCGAACACAAGGGAGGTAATAAACAGTATTATTAATGATAATTAAATGGCGATAATGTGCGTAACAGATTTAATATTATTATGTAATTTTGCAAACTATTAAGGCTACTATTCGAAGCTTTTTTTGGTACATTTTAACTGTAGTGTGTATGAATATAGTATTGAATAGATACAATATTTCATATTTTTTTCAAAATTTTAGAAGCTACATTAAAAAGATCTAGCAACCATGTTAACATGAAAGATGCATTTTTTTTTTCTTTCTATAATATTTCCAACAAATGATTATGAATTATTGCTAAAGAATTTGACTCTAAATTTAAATAGTGAATTACTGCAAAATATACCTTCAAATTCTTTGGTCTCCCTTAACTAAATATCTCTGCACTTTATAAGTTAAACTTCTGAACATTTTTCTAAGGATCGGTTAAGTGCCTTCATGTGTTGCTTATAAATAATGATCTGAAACGCTATGACCTAAAAATTTTCTACAGGGCTAGTACTTACGACCTACGCACCAACCATTTATGGGTTTCTTAAGCTTAGGTTAATGATGTTGAACCACTATCGTTTATCCTTTTACTTCAACATAATTTCTCGGACAATTTTTCCCTAATCATACGAGAAACATTACAGAAGTTTGGAAGACGGGAAATAAACTGGTGAGAATGCTAAAGGTTTGATAAACAAAATTAAATTTCAAACGAAGAGGACCTATGATCAAGTTATGTAAATCAAATAATGTTGAGGCTTGATATATTTTATATACCCGCAAACAGTTTTTTTAAAAAATGAAACTAGCTAACAAGTAGATCTATTCGCTAGCCGGCTCGATTATGTCGCAAGGAATTGTCCTTCAAAAACATCAATGAAATTTCATCCATCACAGTTCTTGGTAATTTTAGGCCTTGACTAAGAAGCCAACTACCGTTCTAAAGCAAGCTTAATATAATAATTTCAAAACTCCAAATCGAGGTTCCCGCTTCAATCCACAAAGGACAGTTGAAGTCTAGAGAACTCGCGTTAACGCCGTAATGTCTGTAATGTTGTTAATAATTTAGCCGAAGGTCGAGCACGTCATTTAGCAAACAACGCTTTGAATGTTAATTTATTAAGACATCATCCCTTGATGGCAATTCATGAGGATGGTTTTGAATTTGACAGCTTAAGTAACCGTTTTCTTCGGTGGAAAATGGCGTACGACAGCCTCGGGGAGGGAAGTATTTTTAGACCTAGTCAGACTTCTAAGAATGTCTTAGTCTTTGTACGTATTGGAACATTTACTTGAGGAATTAGTATTTTATTTTCAGTCTGGGCAAAGGATGTACCTTCTGTATTTTAGGAATACCTGGTCTTCTTTTTTTAGACTGTTATTAAAATAGTGTGACGTCATAACACATGAAGCATTTTAAATTTTTATTTAATTTATCAATAAGCGTCGAGTGACAATTATTTTTTAACTTTAAACATACGCTCGAAGCACTAATTAGTTTTCAGCGAGAAGTGTCTTAAGCAATAAAATTTCACAACACTAATTCATTTTAAATATGGTCTGCTCTCCTTTTATTCTCCTTAATTTATTTTTGTTAAAAACCAGAATTATATTGTACATAGTATTTTCCGGTCAATTAACACTTATTTTATTTACAAAACAAAGTTTTCCACGATTAATCAAAGTCTTTGAGATCATCAAAACATGTTTACAGCGAGACAATAGTTGTACAAGAAACAACGAATCCTTCAATCTAATAAACAACTGTTTGTTTATCCAGACTTTGAAATTAAATCATTTGTTCATCCACTGAATAATTGTTACGCTTCAATTGTTTTCACTTTATTTCGTTTTAATTCTTCTTTCTTGTTTACAAGCAATTTTTTTAGCTAACAGCTTGCTTTTATAAGTACGGATGACATAAGACGTGACTACACAAAAAAAGTTAACTACTGTGCCAAACGTGCAGTAGAAAAATTGCAGTCAATCTTCAGAATTCTAATTCACGTTATCTCACTGGTGAAAAATAAATGACCTAAGTGTACAGTTTAGTAATCTTTGATTTGTCGAAATCCTATAGAGTGTTTTTTTTTGTTCAAATAGGCCATTTTTCTGTTAAATAAACCACGTTATCAAAATATACATTACAATTTATAAAATTACTTGAAAAACAATTTTAAAGTTCGTTATCTAAAGTGATTTTACAGCAACAGTAACACTGAAAACAGTACTTTAAATCTAGGAAGGGTTTCTAATATTTTAAGCTGTCCCTCGGTCAGTTACATTCTAACGCTAGGTGCCAAACTATCTCAGTAAATGCAACAATATTTTTACTTGAACTAGGTCAGTATCGGAAGTCAATACCGACGCGGTTGCTTCCTTGTTTCATATAAGGGATTGAAACCAAAGTAAAGGTGTCATATTTGCTTTCGATTTCTCAAGGGGTTTAAAGATTTGTGAAGATTTTAAAATGTTATTTTAGAACCATAACTTTTAAACTCTCGCGTTGTATGTTTAATGTATAATAGAATACGGGAATTAACGCAAACACGCATTTTACCTTAAAATGCCTAACGTTTCGCCGAAACCTTAGGCATGTTAATGTTATTTTAGAAGTCAGAAGTTTTTTTTTTATTGTTTATAAAATAAATCAATAAAAAAAGCTAAAATAACATCACAGATTTTTTGATTTGTTTGTGTAGGTACTGACGTTTCGTAAATTGTAAGCGCTTTTTGTGGTTTTAGTATATTTCCTTGCATATCTTCAAATTAAATACCTTTAAGGCTTACAAGATACATCAGTTATTGAAATAACATAACATTATTGTTGTGCCAATTTATTTATTATTCTTGCAATAATAAATAATTGCATTCTATAAATCAATGGCAAAGCGTGTTTTAAATTATGACTTGTAAGTTTTTTCACAAGACACAGATGATGCAAAATAAACCAAAAACTTTATTTCATCATCAAATAAAAAATATTCAGTAGTCCTCAATTTCATAGAAAATATAATGACAAAAATAAATATTCCCCATACATTTAATACCTATTAATATCGTGATAATTTCGCACAGGATATGAATTGATAGCACATGACGTCAATATTGAACTTATTACTTTTCAAATGTGAATGTCTGATGAACGCGGCTCATCTCGTTTTAGGAAATTAGATCACATATTGATACGGTTATTTTTGGTTTTACGAAGTTATTTCTAGAACAAATATATATTTTTATAACAAAGTATATTTTTGCCAGTAAAAGGCTTCTTATTTGCCCCAATTATGAAGTTTTTTTGAAGTATTGCTTTAGGTCAAGTTATGCGTTGTTTATAAGACTGACGAATGTTATGGTCCTAGACGCGGTACGACGACAAATATAGAGTTCGATGAGTAGTTAAAATCACAGTCACTCCTGGGCAAGAGTCTCCCAAAACCATAGAGGGGTTAGCCCTTGAGTCCACCACGCTGAGCAAATTCGGGGTGGGGACTTTGCTTCTATTTTATACGCAAGTATTAATGCTTCCACTAAACCTAATGCAAGGCTAACTTCCTACATCCTAAGCGCTCCTACAAACAACAAGTAATACAAAGCCTCCGTAATATTCCATTTACTTAAAACCCAGAATATTTACCATGGATTTCTCGCTAAAGCCTGAAACTTTCTCGTGGGCTAAATAGTGGGTGCTTGTTAATAGCTACAAACTTCTAACTATTTCCTTTAACAGCTCTTGTAGTTGAGCGGATTTCTATATTGTTGTACAATTTCCGAGTCATTAGTAAATATTAAATGGGGATTAATTTGCTGACTGACCTGGATAGTCCAGTTAGCAAGCGAGATTATGGATAATAGCTACTTTAATTAAATAACGCAAAAGTAGTCAGAATTACCGAAGATTATTTTATCTGTAGCATGATTTGTATATCTGTATCTTTTTCTTTGACTTTTGAGGTTAAATCAAGTGCGAATAACGAGTGTGTTCATGGAATATAATGTGAATTGTTGGTCGCATAACTAAACTAAAATTACCAAACAAATTATCATCTGCAAAATAGCACTTACCCTTGGTAAAATACGAAACAAATACGTTTCACAAGTACAATGTATCGTATAGTACCTACTTACGTATAAATACATATATCGTTGAAGCCTATCCAAAACGTATGAGGTGCCAATATTTCGTCTCTCTCGTGGTCGTTTCCTGTGCAATTCTATACGTTCATATCTTTAATTTCCTCATTCCACCGTTCACGGGTCACTTTCATTTGAAAAGGTTCAGCTCGTAATGTTTCTGTATTAAACATCGTATGTATTTTCTCATATTCGAAGCCTCGTATGGGAAATTGGTAATTTTCGTTCCGATTATTTCTTATTCGGGGGTTAGGTTTCCCATTTTGTACAATTTTATTTGTCTCGTATTGTGTATAGCCTATCGATTTTCAATGTAATATATTGGTTTAACAAGGGTTAAGGAGGGTACGATGACGGCAATATCAGATCTTCGAAGAAGATTTTAATAACTAAATTATTGGCTTTGGTATAAATAGCAATACATTATTAAATGTAGATTGTATGCTGCGGTCAGTAGCTATTGAATTAACAACCTATTAAGTAAACTAATCTTCATGTAATAATATTAATATTATATTCAGACAGATTTAACTACAGACAATCTCTTGAATAAATTTTAAGTCACTAAAACCGTCTTACCGCAGTGAAAGTAACTTGATGTCTAAAAATCAACTTTAAAATATACAGTTTGTTGAAAAGATTAGCTATATCAGGCACAACCTTGAGACTCTTGAAGAATTTTTAAGAAACACTTTGGCGAAATTGTTCGGAAACGCGAGCCGTGTCAGAAAATTTACATTTTATTAATCTCCGAATGAGGACGGAGTCAGTTCCTCAAAAAAAGGAAGAAAAAAAACAATATGAAAGCCCGACTGCGGAGATTGGAACCGGCCTCTCTCATCGATGAAATTTCGCAAAAGAAATTCTATAAAATTAAAGTTGACGTTTTAGAGTGCCGGCAAAGGATGAATCCCAGCGGAGGGATCCAAGCGTTTGACTAAATAATATTTTTGTTGCTTGCGATTCTTGCTTTATGTAAAAGGGCGAGCATTTTTACCCTCGGTTTGAAATTGAAACACGAATTATCTAGGTGCCAGTTAGCGAGAATTTCGTGTTGAAAATGCTCGGGTTACATTAGCTGTTTATTACTTTGCGGAAGTAAGAAGCAAACTGTTACTTAATGTGTTACGTAGTTAGCCACTTAAGTTATTCAGGGAATCTTAAATCCTTAAAGTTTCCAAGAATTTCTAAAATACAAAACCCAAGTTTAATCTGCACTGTTTTAGTAATGTTGTTGAAAACTAAATTAATATTTACTTAGTGTTGTGAACATTTTCAAGTCGTCCTTGACGTGCTTCAGCACTACACGGAGATGAAACCTCTGCTCGAGATAAAATTTACATTACATTATCATCACACCCGTCTTTCCCTGTTGAGGTATAGTAGTGCTAGAGTAATATGCTACGAGTTCTGAAACTTTCTTAAATTGTTGTTTTAGGGATCTTATTACCTATGTCAAATGGCAAACATGTATTTCAGATACGTTTTGTATTTAAAGATTACTATATGTGGTTTAGGACAAGCTTTTAAGCATATAGCCAGGGACAACAAGAAAAATATGCATTTCGGATATTAAGTTTTTTTGTACTCAATAAATAGATCGATAAAACATATCAAATAATCCCGAACATGTACAATCACAAATATTTGATACATGTATATCCTGAACCCTTGACATCGGTATCTGATGGCACGGCAACTGCCATACATGTGTCACTTAAAGCAATTAATAATTAGGTAAGTAATAAAACAAATAAACTTGATTAAAGAACAAATATTGTTCCCCATAACGACAATGTTCTTACTTTCATCTTAGAATTTTTGACACACTGTCACAAGACTCAAAACAAAACTCATTAAGAACATACTTCGACGATATTTTCAATTTAGAAAGCTCCATCAGTCATTGTGTTCATAAAATTCGTATTATCTATAATATCGTATAATGAGTTTCCCTTAATCCTTACCTAAACAAGTCCGACGTTTGAGCTTGCTATAAACTTAGCTAATTAAACTTTGGCCCAACTGTGGTCCTAAGGGTGTCCCCGTGTGTACTCCATGGATGTTTATCTAAACACCCAATATTTTGCTTTAGAATATTAATAGGAATTTTGATTCGGTTTTTTGGACGTTTCGATTTATGAACAAATTGGATTTTGATGAGAGTGTAGTGGAGGTTGTAATTGTATAAAAATTAGACTCGGAGACTGAATTTTTTTGCAACTTTTTACGACTATTGAACAAATAATATCCATAAATCTATAACGATATTCATTGCTTTGTTCTAAAATAAACTACTACTACTTTAAGTTTAGAATATTTTTTCCATCAATATTTTCCATCACCACGTTTACGTAAAAGCTGACATCTGGGCAAGTATGACCCTCTAGATTCGAAGGCACATCTGATCCTACAGTAATTAGAGGTTTCTCAAAACATATACCTACAACAGAACAAGCACATTGAGGCTGAAAGCGAAGATCATTCCATTGTTTACCCACATTACGCATCTCTAGGTTTTTGTCATTTCGCTTCTGTGCCCTTTCAGCAAGTAATGGTACATAAATTATGCGTGATTGATCACTCTAACGTTACCCATATCTAAATGGAAATAATGCGTGGCATTTTGTTTACAGAACATTACGATTTCAGTATATTTTGTCTTATAACATAAAACATGTTTTTGTGAATACAAATCATTGTTTTTTTCTGTTTTATTTTAGTTGAACATATTTGCTGCGGTATTATTGTTGAGTGAATTTGCTCAGTCGATTGTGTTATGTGGATTTTGGATGAAAGTCAAACCTTGTGCAAAGAGCAAAAAAGTTATCGATTGGTCCTTTTAATTTTATTCTAAGGCGAGAATAAATAATTACCATCTACATATTATATTTGAGCTGCCTGCTTTACTACTCTATCATTAAAATTAATGATGTGGTACATGGTTACCATTTCAAACAGATTCACAAACATTCGTTTTCTCTATTTCTGCTTCATCGTTAATAGATATTTACCATGAGCATTTCAAGCTGACTAACGAGTTATTATTTGTTTTTAAGTAAAACTATCGAGCAATATAATTGTATATTGTATAATATCGATCAATGTCGTGATTGGGACCCGGAGTCGGCTTTAGAATTGAACCATCACTACCATAGAAGAAATTTTAAATTGTGAAATCGAAATACTACGCTATATTTTATAACACATACAAACATAACATTTTCTATATAGTAGTAGTAACACTGTTACATGAGGCTTTGACCAGCGCTAACCCATTTATCCTCAATACAAGTTGAGCTTAGCTAACCCAATAAAACATTGGACGAATATATTCAAACTTGCTGCACGCTTTGTAATGTCATCATGGCTTTTGAAATATATCAAACTAAATGATAAAAATAGTAGTAATAAAATAACACTTTTTTGGTCGAATATTACTAGTCGTCAAATAAAACTATTTTTTTCTTATTTAAATCAAGGAAATCTGAAAAATTAATTTATTTGACCAAAACAACCAATGTTTAGAAGCCCAAAAAACCTAGCCTCTGTTTGCTTTAAGTATTTAAAGTAAACTGTAGAATTGAAAAGTATGAAACAATACAATTATTATTAAGTTAAATAAACACAAAATGAATAAAAAAACGAAATTGTCCATTATCAATTATGTTTAATTAGTTTCGAGACCGAACTATGCTGGGATTTATAAGCAAAATATTGCAGATCGCGTTTGTTTCTTACTCACTAAAACCAAAACTAACTACACCTTACTACAGAAAAATTACAAAGCAAGTAGTGCGTTCAAACCTTAGAAAATACGAGCCAAAAAGCTAATATGCAAAGACAAAACACATACGCTTGTCTCCTTTGCACTTAGATGCCCATATATTCATTGTCTGCACCGCATGTAGTAACTACATAAGTGCAAGCTACTTAACTACTCGACACCCCACGGCTTGCGTATACATTCACTATCCTACTAAAATTATAAATGTGAAAGTTTATGAGTATGTATTTTTCTTATTATTAAAGAGACAACTCCCGCGAGATTTGCTCTTGTGTCGCGGGGACTCTTACATACAAACAACGAACACAAAGTAAAACCAGACCCGAAGCAATTATTTGTGGATCGCACTAATTGTTCCGTGTGAGAATCGAACCTCCCGACGCAACGGTATCGGCGTGGCGACCTAAACCACTGCGCCACAGAGGCATATATTATGGATGTTTGTTACTCTTTCACGCAGATACTCCTGAACCTATTATGATGAAATTTGGTATGTAGGTAGTTGAAGATCTAGAATAAGATATTATAGACTTTTTATGGCGGAGTTCTCGAGGGATCGGGATTTACACGGGAAGGGTTTCCACGCGGACGAAGACGCGGGCGGCCTCTAGTACCATAATATGATTTTCCCTCGTCATGTCGTATAAGCTTGTTTAATCTTGTGTTGCAGTCTTGTTTTGTATGATATTATATGTGAAATGTCATTAGTAATGTGTACACCATATCATCGAGGTAAGAACATTGTTGCACGTAAATGAAAGATTTGCTTTTCTTCATTGTATTGACATTCATTTTGTTGACATGTTGCTACATACATGCACCTGTTATACCCGGAGGTAAAGGCAGAAGTAAATTAAATGCATATGTGTTTTGCCGTTAACAAAGTTGATGTCAACGGTGTTATAAGGAAGATTATTGGTTATTTTTGACTTCAATAAAATATAGTAGTTGTTTTTTTATTTCAGAAAGATTGTCCGCCCATTAAGAACTGAACTCCTTTCCGTAGTTAGCGTAGATTTATTTTATAGTAAGTAGCAAAACATAACATTGTATAACGGAACAAAATTAATGTTCACTCATTCTCAATAGATTTCATTCTGAACAGCTCTAGATAGATCAATGTTTAAGTAGACAGCTGACATTTAGTCAGGAGCTCCTCAAAATATCTGTGTCGGAGGTAATTCAAAGAAAGCCTATTATTTTAGGCCGTATCACGTTTTTGACAAACGACTACGCCTAGAGTGAACAAGAGAGAACCTTTGTAATAGAAAACCATTTCTGGGGGCACGGAAGTGCCCCCGCAAGTCGAGCAAAAAAAAGCGGCACGGCCGTAACCTCCTTTTCTCGAAGCAATTCGGGCTATTTTTGACACCCCTATAATTTCGTTGTGGATAAAACAAGAAGCCTGGATTTTCAGCAATTTCGGTATATTTAAAATTTCAGTCAATTTGAACCAGTAGTTTAAGAATGACAACTTGTTAAAATTTTGAATTTTGTCACGCACTGATTCACTGACTCACTGACTCACTGACTTACCGATCATCAAAAGTCTAAGGTACTTCTAGCAGACTTAGAAGCTTAAAATTTAGAATACAAATAGGGTTTAGTGTCTTAATCATGGGAAAAATTAAATATTTTCTAATTTCGATCCAGTTTTCTAAATATACTAACTGCAGCAATAACTTTGTAATCCCATATAAATGTATATGATTACAAGGTTACATTTGCAGTTAATGGATTATTATTACTGTAGAAAATAAAATAAATAGGTGTAAATAGGTACCTACTATATGAGACATAACGGGAGGTGGAAAAGGGTGGGTAAGGGTGTTTAGCCCATGAAACAACAACATTACCGTAGGAAAATATGTTGAATTATGAAAAAAAAACGTCTTTCCATACAAATTGGACTTATGTTCGCTCTACAAAAAGAAGTGAGATGCCATCAAAAACATTCTGTAAAAACCTCAAGTCTCGCCGTAAAAAGTTGTGAGATCTATAAAATACCAAGTCGATTAATCTATTTAGTCTCTACTTAAAGGACCTTCTGTCTTAAGTTATTACGTATGTTATTATCATGCCAATTTAAAAAAAAACACCTTTAAAACAAATAGATCGACTTGGTCATCGCAAGAAAACACAAATTCGCCATTAACATTTCAGGAGGCTTAACTTCTCGTCGTGCTGTGTAGTGCGATACATACTAATAATTAAATCATGCGATGGCCAGGTCGGTCTATTTGTTTTAAAGGTATTTTTTTTAAATTGGCATGAAAATAACATCCATACTAATATTATAAATGCGAAAGTAACTCTGTCTGTCTGTCTGTCTGTCTGTCTGTCTGTCTGTCTGTCTGTCTGTCTGTCTGTCTGTCTGTCTGTCTGTCTGCTACTCAATCACGCCTAAACTACTGAACCAAATTGCATGAAATTTGGTATGGAGATATTTTGATACCCGAGAAAGGACATAGGCTACTTTTTACCCCGGGAAAATGACGCATTTCCCGGGAAAATTCAAGTAGCGAACTAAGTCGCGAGTAGTCAATATTTTAATGACATTGAAATAACAAAATTCCGTTGTCATGGCAACTGTTTTAATGGCGGATATGCCTTAGCGCGACTTCGTTATATTAAGAGATATAAATAATTTTGAGAATATTTTTCGTCAAAAAAAAAAACATATTTTATATCATCACGCTACGACCAATAGGAGCAGAGTAACAGTAAATAGTGTTTCAAAAACGAGGAAACTTCTGACCCATTCTCTCTTATATGACGCAAGCGAAGTTGCGCGGGTCAGCTAGTACGTAATAACTTGAGACAGAAGGTCCTTTAAGTAGAGACTAAATAGATTAATCGACTTGGTATTTTATAGATCTCACAACTTTTTACGGCGAGACTTGAGGTTTTTACAGAATGTTTTTGATGGCATTATATTTTGCCAGCAACTTATCTTAGATGTCCTGGGGAAGATTTTTGTTCGAAGGTACGATTGTGGGCTATTATAGCGGGCCATTTGTTTTTCTAACAATAGAAAAAATGTAATGGCCTATCGTAAACCGTGAAGCTGAAACTCCGAGATTATGGATAATGGGGTACATCTAGAAGTTTTTAAAGTCAAGGAAAGATACTTTTTTTTTATTTTGTTTCAAATGAAATATATTCTTGCCGTGATTAGTTTGACAAATACTTCATTTTTGATCAACGATATGAGAAAGTAGTTTCTGGCGATATTTTGCCCATACCGTTAAAACAATTAAAACTATGTTTTCTTTTCGTTATATGCCCTAGAATCAGTTCATGGGAAGGAGTGGACCGTTATTCTACCACGCTGATTCAGTGAAGGCTGGTGGGTCGGTCAGTTTTGTCTGTTTGTTAATTAGCAGAGTGCATCGCCAGCAGGTGAGGTCGGCTTGCGTTTCGAAATATGTTATTTGAAACCCCGTACACTCCAAAACTATGTTATTTCCCTTTAACGTCTAAAGATTTTAATAGAATTTTAATTGATTAGTTACTTAAAAATAATATTGTTTTTTATGTGTATTATCATTACTTACGACTTCAAGGAAGCAAATAAATGATTTCTTAAGTACACATGGCAAAAAAATATTGTGTATTCTGCTAAAAATCTTGTATCTAGTCCAGGAATAAAGAATAGTCAGCTCTTGCCAGACGTATAGGCCGTTAGCTCGCGTACAGCCATAACATGTATTATTATTTATAGTATTGAAGTAAAACGAGGCAGACGAAACATGTCTTTTGTTATATAACTTATGTTGTACGGCTAGAGTAAGATTTAGTACGCGATGTGATAAAAAAATGGACGGTCAACCTTGGTTTAATGTTGTTTCCATCAAATGTTTATAGAAAGTGTTTTTTTTTGTTATTAGTGGATTTATATCGAAAATATAAGTAATTTTTACTATATGACTGATTTGGGTGACGTAATGCAATTTAAGCGGCCGTAGTTATGGCATACTCACATTATTTTATTCTTTTGGAATTACTTAGTAATACAGTCGTGAAATAAATGGCATTCGTAACAGCTATCTTAAATATCAGAATAAAATATTCTCGTAGGTGTACTGATAGACGCGCTAATATCTTATGTTAATTTATTAAAAACTAAGTTTTGTAAGTACTTCAGAAACTAATCATCCACACAAACGTTTGAATACAAAATGAAAGTCAAACAAACAGAATAAATTTATAAAAGTACTTATGAATAAAGTCGACATAATTCTATATCAAGGGACTTGTTGAAATACTAAACCGGCGTAATATTAAGATTTGTAAAGCGCCTAACTTAATCCAAACAGCGTCGTTTGCGTGGATTTTAGAATTACGTAGTTCTGAGTTATTGCTATCAGGTTTTTATTAGGCGTTTAAACTAGTTAGTTGGTTGAACAATAACGTGAATGAATTAGTGAAATATGATGTACTTAAGATTTATTTTTTGTGTAGCATGTACTAGAAACGTTTGTTATTTTTTAATTTTCAATAATTCTTTGTTCAGGGAGGCTATCACGAATTTCAGTTGACAACTAATTGAAAACCACTAAGCTGAATATTGTTGTCTCCCTTCAATTATAATGATTGGCACTTTACGTGGTACGTCGAAGCAGCAATATACTGGATAGCGACCATCAATTTGGCATACACTTGTCAACTGAGATGCGTGCTAAGCAAACAGGGGGGCTATCACGTATCTCAGTTGACAACTATTTGAAAGCCACTATGCTGTACATTGCTCTCTCTTTCTTAGATAATAGTGATTAAGACCTTATGTCAAAGCAGTAAGGTACTGAATAGTGACCATCAATTTGACGTAAACTAGCTGTCAACTGAGATACGTTATAAGCCCGCTGGTCTTTAAACGTCTGCCGGCTTAAGATTTGCCAAAATCATCATTTACTGTCAATATTTATTTTAAAAAAACCTGTTTTATCACTTTACCTACCTAGATTGGAAGACGCAATGTCCATATATCTAGTTTTTATGCATACATATTCGTACCGTTTCTACATAAATACGCTTAATATTCGTTTTCAAATCCTTTCAGCTTTCCACCTGCGCAATCCGAAACTACATCATCAACCGACAATTCTAAATAAAGATCTTCAAATGAAATACGCACACAAAATGTAGCACCCCACTATATTTGAAATTAGCAAAATTTCCACTTTACATTTAAAGTAGTCTCTTTGCGGTTCAAAATGAAAGGAGCACTGAAATTTACTTCAAAAACCTCCAGAGAGAATGTTTTAATGGTTAACTTTACTAGTCGTTTCTGTTGACAGCTTCAAGGTGAAGGTTGAAGGACGTTTTGTGATGTTTGTTCACCGTCTGTGGTATGTTTGTATGAGGAAAATAAGGGTTAATCAATTGTACCTTGAGGTTTTGGTAGGTAGCTATATTACAATGGAAACATGTTCTAGAAAATACACGTAACCCGACCAACTAGAATCTAGTAAATCAGGTAAGTTTACGTGTGTCGTAGTTTATTTCTTAATTATTTTTTTTTTGTTTTTAGTTGACAATATTTTGATTGCCGATTTTAGTTTACTGTCGCAATAAATGGGGTGGAAAACTACAATGACTTGAAAGGCGAATATGTGTTCTTTAGTCTATGCCTGTATCTCCTATGTACATAGCTTTGTATGAACAAACGAAATTCAAGCATGTCTGAACTTCTGAATGTCTCTTTACACATATGAAAATGCATGAGGAATTCTGTTCAGGCCAGGTTCTTGATTGGACTAGTATCTTGTCAACATTATAAGCTGAGAATTGAATATCATGGTGCATTGACAATATTTACCAACTAATGTAGTCAGGGACATTGTAACCTAGAATGGTTTCAACAATAAGGCGAATGTATAAATTCACTTATAATCGGCATCTACACGAATTATACATATGATAAGTGCATCATTTAATTTTAAAAGGCGTAGATAATTTGGACATCAGTCACTCTTCAAAAAAAAAAAAGGAAGCTACCAAAAATACATTCCTATTTATATAACCATTTGCAATTTGATTCTTTTTCCGACCAACCAGTTTCCGACAAAGCAAATGGATAATGTATTCGGCCAGCCGTGATCTGCAAAATCCGTCGGACAGGCGAAATGACGAATGGGCATAGGAATCACACAATAAGGAAATATACTCAGCTCTTGTGTTTATATTTGAATATTGTTAAAACATTTGATGCCTTTTATTTATTTTACCTTCACGCCCGAGTGTGATATAAATTATTTTATTCGCTTCAGTAAAATTCGGTTTCCAGTTATGTTTTTATATTATTTTAATAAACTTTACGTGAAATGTAAAATTCAGTACCTACGTTAAATCGTGTACTATTTTATATGTCCAAATTGTTACAATGCATAAAATAGTGATGTTGTTTTTATATCCCATATGTTTTACTAGATGACCCGCGCAACTTCGCTTGCGTCACATAAGAAAGAATGAAAAAAAAATCCCCGTTTTTGTAACATTTTTCGTTGCTACTCCGCTCCTTATGTCCGTAGCGTGATGTTATATAGCCTAAAGCCTTCCTCGATAAATGGTCTATCTAACACTGAAATAATTTTTCAAATCGGACCAGTAGTTTCTGAGATTAGCGCGTTCAAACAAACAAACAAACAAACTCTTCAGCTTTATAATATTAGTATAGATAAAAGATGAGACTTTGTTAATATTTTATTTTGTACGTGGATATAACTATTGAAAGCCAGTAGGGTATTGTAGTGCATAACAAATAAAAATATAGTCGCGTATACGGGCAGACGACCGATTGTTGATGATGGCAACACTGGACCAAGGCAAGTAATTCTGACTATCGGACGTGTAGCGGGATAGTAGTACGTCTTAAATATAAACAATTTATTTTATTTTAATACATACAAACAAAAATAAAATCACGATTTCATTTTATTCATTTTCATTTTATATGGTCTGTGTATGTCTCTTTATTTCAATATTTTATTACAATTTACCTATACGGGTATCAAATCCATACTACTACTACAATCCCCTTACACAAATAATACTCTTTTCAACACATATGCGACAAAAACTTATCTTTGAACAATACCGTTAAAATCTCAGCGGCAGTCGTCAGTTATGTTGGCTCATACAACCATAATGCTTACCTGGTTCTTCACAAAAAACCCGCGTAATTTTTCCTCTGGGCCGTGTCAAAGGACAGTGCTCAATCACCTGCCGGCTGCGGCGGGGCCATGGGAATGAAGTGACCTTTTGTGACCTCTTGTGTAGTTCGAAGGTATAGGTTTATATTATGATTTCTGTCGTGTGTCTCAGTTTCGTTTGGAAATAATTATAATATAATTATTGCTAAAACAAATTAAGATAAAAATACAATTGACAGACAGCTAATTTGTTGTTGCAACAAATAAAAATATTGTTCTGTATGCTTGATGCATTCTAAACCATCGAATACAACGTTGAATAGTTAACTCGTTTTTTAACTTTACCAGAGAACGTAAACACAAAAAACAACAAGTTTGCTCATAAAATTTCATGTCATAACACCGATAGCACAATACTTCCCGTTTTCCTGCTACGAAAATTGTCGTTAAAAACTGATCAAAAGAAAAACAGGATTATTCTATTTTTCCCTCCACCTATAGAGCACTGCAAAAACACCAAAATACATCAAGATTAAACTCTCCCGTTGTTTTTGTGACCACTCTCCTGATTCGACTGCATCTGCCGGTGACAAATGAACGCGGTTTTTTAAGCACGTTGAACATATCCGCATTTCACAAACAGAAATAAATTGCGAACAACCTAACGCTTACTACATAAGGTTGAATTTCGTGCAATTGGATGGCAAAAGTAACTTTGTAGTACAACGCGAGATAGAATGAAGAGGCATAATGTAGGGTGTTTAAGTTATGTAGCGTTAAGTAAAGGTCTTTTATTATATTTTTTGGCGTTTACCACGATTTTTACGCGTGCGAATTAAAAGTCGTGAGAGAAAAATCGAGATTTGCCCTTTGTCTCTGAGGAAAGTCTGACGTTAATGGGAAGCTGTGTTAACTTAATCATACTGCATCTATTATCAAAGGATTTCACTCCGGAATTAAGAGCGTAATTGGACATTATTGAGAGCTGGATGTCTTTTGTGAAGTTTTTTACACTTCTTTGGTAAAGTACATTTGGGCCAGCTTTTATATTTTGCTAGTTCTAGTTACTGAAATTAGGCCATTCTTTTCAGGAGACACCTCGTATAACGGTCAATGAATAACATTTTAGCATGTAACATAAGTGCCTTCGTCACTTAACAGTGATCATGAAAGCCAAGATTGGCATTCTTCGGAGCTCCAAATATGAGGTAGAAATAGTATGGGGTTTCTGATAACATAAAAAAAACAAATAAAAACCTATCACTAATCCTTTGCTAAGCACAAAAATCTCCTTGAAACGCAAATAAGACGACGTCTACTCTTTCAGTCTACTACAATGGATTGACTATTAAATGATTCCTTAAAATCGAAGGCAGAAATCATAAGCAGTTAAAAAAATGTCTAGAAACGACCATAGGCGATAAAAGTGTAAAACTTTAAAACAAATTCATACCATCTTCCCTAGCAACAATCTACTCAAAACGCCTACATGAAGCTCATTACCTCAATGATTAATGGCCGCGGTGTGATGTATTCAAGACCACGTTTAAGTGACAGGTAACGTTGCCTATATCGATCAAGTCTTTCTTAGGCGACGCTTAGTGACAATAGGTAACAGTGACTGATGATATGAAAGTCCCTGAAGTACTGTGAATTGATACGTAGGATACCGGGTGGAGACTACCTTCGACCTGAAAAAGATAGATAGTAATTCCTAATTCTGCTGTCCAACTGAAAGTTTTTGTGTTCACCTGAAATTACCTCTTTTTTGTGGCTAATGTCAAGTCGCTTGAATTTTTTTTTCTTACAGGAATGCACGTTAATTGTCGGTCTTTATATTTGAGCAACTACCAATGGTTTTAATATTTTTCCACAAAGAGTTTTTTAGTATTCTGAATAGTCTCGACAGTCAGCTTTGACTAACATATCTGACGTAATTTAGTAGTACCAGTAGGTAAGTATACTTTCTTCGGAACGAGATTTTGTGTCAATAATATATCCAACAATATCAGCATCAATAGGTACTTATATCGAAGATGACACACATTCAAGAAACATCGTCAAAAAATTTGGAAGTCTACGAAAAAATGTGCCATTTGTATTCTCGTGCACACAACGAACAAACTGTCGCTTAGATATTTTCTTTTAGTAATGTCATATCAGACTTTATTGTAAGACTCAAATAATAACTGAACAATATCAATGTTGTAGTCACTGTTGCAAAATTGCCGTTTCGAAAAATTACTGCTTCTGTATGGAAGTTTCATTGTTATGACTGTCTTGTCCTTTTCTTATGGGTTAAAAAACAAATGATCTCCCTAAAGTATTTTGACTAGCAATTTAGATGCAGATTTTAAATGCAGTTTTTCTTGGTCAGCTAATAGTATAAAATAGGAGCTGATAAAAGTGGACAGTTGTTGTTTTCGCAACAAAATCAGTATCCTATTATGATTATATATTAAACTCATGTGATTATTATAGTATGGGTATTTAGCAATTGATCATTGAGCTCAAATGATCAGCCGTAGAGCGTAATAATTATATCCATAATGTGTACTGTGATACGCAACGCTCTGATGACCCGCGATGCCGATATCATTACGCTTAATAACATAAGTAGCTTACTGTGGATGCATATAAATACTGCTTAATTAACAGACTTACTACCAGGGCATATATAGGAGTAAATAAAACAAACGTAGATGCGTGATAACTCTTACGCAAATGAATTTCAGAGTGACAGAACATTGATTGTGCTTGCAATACTTGCTTTTATGTCAACTAGCAAACAGTAACAAAAATATACTATGCCACCAAAAACATTCTGTTAAAACCTCAAGTCTCGCAGCTCAATCTCTCTGCCGTAAAAAATGGTGAGATCTATATAATACCAAGTCGATTAATCTATTTCATCTCTACTTAAAGGACCTTCTGTCTTAAGTTATTACATAAGATATTATCATGCCAATATTAAAAATATTTTACGTTTAAAACAAATAAACCGACCTGGCCATCGCATGATTTGTATGTATTACACTACACAGGACGACGAGAAGTTAATGCTCCTGAAATTTTAATGGCGAATTTGTTTTTTTATGCGATGACCAAGTCGATCTATTTGTTTAATAGTGCTTGTTGTAAACTTGCCTTTATCAATAAGTTATGTAGTTAAAGATGTGAGAATGCGCATAAAAATATTAAGGCATCCATTTCACCAAAAGTCTATTTCAAAACTTTAACCGCGACACATTATCCACATGTACAGTAGACAGACAAATGTCCCAAACAAGACTCTGAATTAATTCCCTGTATATTGAATGAGCGCAATTTTTCTATACGAACCTAAATCAGCTGGTGGTCAATGAGGATTACCCGGTGAGATACGGTCGTCGGTCGCAATATATTCGACCTGATTTTGTTCCAAATAAATACGTACAGCTTTTTGTATAAAACGATTTGAAAGGTACATTGGTTCGGGGTTACGAGATTATTGGCGTGTTGAAATTTTGACTGATCTGCGCAGTGGTTAGGGAATTAGGGTGGTGGTTCTGACTTCTTTTTAAGTACACAAGTTTGTAGAAATAAACGTATATTGTTTTTGTAACATAACTTTTAACAAAAAAAAAATAGCGATGAAAAATAGAAGGACTTAAGTTGTCAATAATAGAAAAAAATCTATGACTCGAGAACAATTGTTGAGCTTGAGACCATACAAATTTTACAACACAATCAATAATAAAAAATATTCTGAAAAATGAAGAATTTGCTTTTGGTTTTCCTCGAAGAGTGTTCTGCATTTACATGCAGAAACTTAAATTTTGAAGAAAATAAACCCAAACGTTCAGTGCATCACCGTTGATTAAAACATACCAGCACTCACATCAAAACTTATTACTCCCAACAAAGGTTTACGTACCAAATGCAAAAGTCACATTCGGATTACCGAGCTCGAAGAACCGTTGACATATGCAATTTGTCAGTACAATCGATACAGGCTGCGGCGTCGAAAACGTGCCCCTATTTATGGCTCTCCGATGAATTCAATCTACTGTATTGCTACCAGTCTAGATTGGGCTGTATCGCTTTGACGATAGATTATGTATGCGATGCGGGGTTTTGAGTTATTGAGAAGGCAGAGTTGGTATGCATTTGTAAGAACTTTTTCTAGGAATACCGAAACTCCTTTGAATGGGATCGTGTTCGAGTAATTTGGTTTACGTGTTTCTAGAATCGTTCTGTTGCGAATCAGACACGTATTTCTTTTCGGAAGTTCGACAAAAAAAAGATTTTGGTTAGTATGCAGCAAATCTATTGCTAACAATTTCGAGTAAAAAATCGTATTACACCTTTTATTAGTAATAATTAAAACACCCGATTAAAAGTTACTCACTTATATTTTAGGAAACTGCTATTTATTTATGCGAAACGTACACAATATTTTTAATGTTTTAATTATTGTTTTCTTGGAAATGTTTTTCTTTTTCTTTCTCGAAGGTATTTAAATTACTCATCGTGCCCTTGGCCGGCGTGGTAGCCTTAAGGTGTAACGCTTTTCCCATTCTGGAAGCAGACCTTAATATAAGGTGCGGGAACTGTCATAACTGCAGTAATAATCATTATAACGCTAAAATATAAAATAGTATCCAAGTACATTACATTAAACATACAACAAACACTACAGTTCCAACTCGTACGGAGATCAAATGAACAAGAAGATAATCTAAGTGCTAAGAGTTTCCAAAACAACGAAGTTCTGTGAAACTCTCTCACAATGGACTCAGAGTAAACAATGCCACACTTCACGTGGACGTCGCATCAAAGTTGCATGCCAAAGCAAATACGTTTCACTTAAACTTTAGTTCAAATCAACAGCTATTTACTTTAACAAGTATATTATAAATTAATATATAAATTTAAACCATTAATGTCCCACTTCCACTGCCGGGCTCTCCTCCCATAATGCGGAAGGGGTTAGGACTTGAGTCTTCCACGCTTTCCAACTACGGGTTAAAGTTATACTCTTAATAAAAAGTCAGTTTATTATTTTCAGATGTGAATGGCAGATGTATGAAAACACCCATTTCTTTTTCATGGGTTATCAGCCATTTGTGAGGCACTTAAAGTCGGGGTTACTACTAAAAACATTTCATAATAGTAAAACGAGACTTTGTTTAGTCCGGTAATCGAATTATCGGCCTATTTAACGTGTTTTTAAAGTCTAAGCTAACTATGATATTATATAGAATGCCAAAAAAATTGTAAGATATTATAATATACTAGCCTGAGTGTATTCCTACCTCAAGACTAGACGCAATCATTACGAATTCAAAGCAAACAAACCTCGGCTATTCCTAGCTGCACCAAGATTTCTCTTTACCTTTTAATACACGAACAACTTCCCAAGAATCCGTACAACATATTTAATTTAATACCCTCGCGATCCGCAAGAGAAATCATAGCAACACAAGATAATTACAGCTCAATAAAGCAAAAGCGAGATAAGCCTTTAGTACAGAACTGTAAGGCGTGAGTTCCGAGAAAATCTATCTATCAATAAAAGAATTTCCCGGAACGGATGATATTCCTCAAATAAATAAATTTACGTCGTGTACCAATATTTGTTCAGTTTGTAATGTTTTATTGAATAGAACAACTTGTATTTTACGGATAAGTTACGGTTGTAACGGTACACCTACGTCTTATTTTATGTTGATCAATTTTCTTAGTATTGGTTGGTTCTCATAACAAAAAGTTGTATGTTGTTAGGTGATATTGCTGTGCAGTTGTTGGTAGTATATGTAGATATTCTGCTTAATATAAACAGATAGCAAGCAGAAGATCAATGCTATTTCATCTTATGGTGTGTCTTCCAGTTGCTGTACAAAAAATAGACCAAACCTGAAATTAACTGCACGTTTGCCGCAGTGGCTTAAGCGGTCACCTCGCCGCAACAACCGTAGCGCCGCGTGTGGTGGGTTCGAATCCCACCCGGGACAAATCTTTGTGTGATGAGCACGAGTATTTGTTCTGAGCCTGGATGTCAATGTATCTATATAAGTATGTATTTACAAGTATATAAGTATGTTTATCAGTTATTTGGTTACCATAGTACAAGCTCTGTTTAGTTTGGAATCAAATGACCGTGTGTGAGTTGTCCAATAATATTTAAAACTAGCTGACCCGCGCAACTTCGCTTGCGTCACCCAAGAGAATGGGTCAAAATTTTCCCCGTTTTTGTAACATTTTTTGTTTCTACTCCGCTCCTTATGACCGTAGCGTGATGTTATATAGCCTATAGCCTTCCTCGATAAATGGGCTATCTAACACTGAAAGAATTTTTCAAATCGGACCCGTAGTTCCTGAGATTAGCGCGTTCAAACAAACAAACAAACAAACAAACTCTTCAGATTTATTATATTAGTATAGATTTAATATTTCAATATTTAAAATCGTTCATGAGAAAAGATTTAGCAGCTAAAACAGTATGTGTTCCTGCAAAGTATTAAAAAAATAAATGTGTACCATTATCCATCTTGTGGCTTACCATAATAGAGGAACGAACATAAGCTCAAACACCAAAACTTTCGCCTTTATAATATCATATAACTATAATATATAGGTATGTAGCTTTATTCAAGGTGTACGTAAACTTAAATGAAGGACCAAGTCAAATATCAAGCTGTTATTCAGCTGTAACACTCAAGTGGTGAATAATTCGATGACAACGAACGAATAAATATGGAAGTGAGTGACAAACAAGTTTTACTATAGACATTATTTGAGATAAATGTTTCACGAGCATCTCAAGAATTGAATGTTTTCAAATTCTTTTGTGTGAGGAGATAACAAAGTTTTATTATATGATCGTGTGGCCTCTACGCTGGCGATATCTTACTGCTATTAAACGCAAAGAATTTATATTTTTGTTGACAATGTTATGTAGTTTCTCTTCGTAATTTTGCCTGCGTGGAAAGATTAAGAAGCGTGAGGATGACATTTATATCTATACTAATATTATAAAGCTGAAGAGTTTGTTTGTTTGTTTGTTTGTTTGTTTGTTTGAACGCGCTAATCTCAGGAACTACTGGTCCGATTTGAAAAATTCTTTCAGTGTTAGATAGTCCATTTATCGAGAAAGGTTATAGGCTATATATCATCACGCTACTTCCAATACGAGCAGAGAACCAGTGAAAAATGTTACAAAAACGGGGAAAATGTCGACCCATCCTCTCTTATGTGACGCAAGCGAAGTTGCACGGGTCAGCTAGTAAATAATAATTTTGGGCTGTGGTAATTCAAGTAAAATATTCGCAGTCAAATTTATCTGAAAACTGTAGTCGTTTGCGCATGACCGTCTATTCTCTTGAATTCTGGTATTTTTAATATTACTAGTACATATATTTTTGTTGCATTCATAAAATACCTGTATAAAACGTTTCACTTAGTACAGGCTTCTTAAGTGGCTCGTCAACTAATATTTTTGAAGAACCTCCAACGCACAAAATATCTTTTTACAGTTTATTTTTGACTGAATGAATCGACGATAATCTATTTTTCTATTTTATTATTAATAAAGCTAAAAATTTTAATTAGATTTTTTTTCACAATAATTATTATTTTCATGGCCCACCTAAACAGTTTACCTCGGTAACCGCACTTTCTTTAATTCCACTAAGACTTTCAGTGACTGAGACTAATGGCCAGCAATAATCATTTGCCGCTAAATGCTCGCTTACCGTAACTATCTTTGGTTTCGAACAGTTCAACAACTTGGCAGTTAGCGTTATCGTAATTATTGAGACAAGGGCTTACAATGGTTGAGGTTTTGAGTTCCAAGGAGGCAGAGATTGAATGGGCTGACAAGTCGTTGGAAGCCCCTTCAATGGAGGGGATTCAATGGGATTTTTTTTTTGTTATTTTTAATGGTTTGTTAAATGATGTGAGAAGAGGAAAATGGAAACGGGTTTTTGGTGTTCTAACCATTTTTTAAGGTTTATATTGTTTTTTATGGCTTACATACTACTTTTAAAAAAGCAGTAATGTAACAAACTGAAAGATCAAAAAACCCCACTACAGTCAAAGGAGAACAGTAGTAGATTTTACCTTATATATATTTTACATTCCACAGAGCACACCACACATTTCACAGGATCCATATTATATAGTACGTATTATGTAGAAATACAAAACCATTGTCGATGCTGTAGGTTATAATTTAGACATTTGAGCTTTATCATTTCTATAAAGTCTTCTAGAATAGATAAGAAATAGTTCAATAACACTTTTCAATATAAAACAATACGCCAGTAGAATCTCCTACAATCAGACATTGTAAGCGTCCTAAAAGCCAATTTCCCTCGCACAAATAGTAGTATTTTGCTATCGTTACTTACCATCAACATTTCTCGTTCTAACTTCAAGGCGGCCAATGAGTTTACATATTCATTCGTAGACTTGTGGGAAGCGAAAATCTGCTGTTGTTTGTGTGGTTTTGTTTGTGTATCTGAATGGAGTACTGTCAAATTACTAGTAGATGTAACGGTAGTCAATTTATACGTAGTTTTAATAGAGTTGGTTGATTTAGACAATATGTTTAATAGATGTTATTAAATTGATAAAAACAAAGACTAATACTATATGACTTAAGTTGACATTCTTACTTTTTATTTAAAAAGGCTTCCATTTTGAAATAAGCACATAAACAGTGCAGAGTAAAACATCTGTGAAAAGCGAAAATCAACTCTTTGTAAGTGAGGATCACGAAAGATCTTTTTTTTCTTTGAAATATTTTCTGACACCGATATTGCTTGGAAATAGTGTTACAACTACATAATATAAATACACGTACGTATATTCGACATCAGATCTACACCACTGTAATAAAAATAATGTGATTTACAATAATCTTTACGACCTCATTTTTAAATACTTTAAACGTCTACCGTTTAATCTGAGCATTACAACAACATGTTTACATTCCCCTCCAGAATTAAACTTTACCAAAACTGCATTTATTAATATAGCAGGTGCAGAAACTCTAGTAAGTGCTCAACAAATACATTTAAGCAGAGCCTCATTTGCACTTGTTTGAAGCTCAATTTCAAACGAAATATGTAGGGAGCTCTGAAATTTATCTGCCAACTGTATAAACACAGTCCAAACAGGTTTCAGTACATTATCTTGTCTCTTTAAATAAGATATACAGTGTTGCAACGCAATATATGAGAAGGTCATGCCAAGTTCTTGAAAAAATGTGCAATCTTAAGTAGAAAAATGTTTTTATGGAGTACAAGAAATTTTCATAAATGTACTAAGAATACTTTAAGAGAAAATATTATCATTTCTTAAATTAACTACTTTTGCTGTTGTATTTTTGTGTTAGCTTAAAAACTAGTATGAGTGATTTATTTTGGATTTGTCTTATGTATTGTGTAAGGTTATTAACCTCAATAAATATTAAGTTCTTGTCACATTTTTAGCAGTACAACAACAAAATTCTATATTTTGTCAATTCAAGGAAAAGTTTTGGACAATAGCCAAAGGTATGTAGGACGAGTGTTGGAAATAAACATCCAATTTTGTTATAAGTCTTCTTGAATGAGGTATAAATATCATCTTTCTACTTAAATGTTGGAATTTCTTGTTTCATTATGAAAGTTATTTCCCTAACCTTCCTTTCATAGCTCAATTTACTTATGGACTGTTTTTAAATACAATTTCTAACGGCACATTCACATGACGCGTTTAAATGAGAATCAATTGATAAGATTACTCGCATTAGAAAAAAGTGTTTTGTTTTTTTACAACACCACGTTTGGTGTACCCGAAGGTAAAGGCAGACATTTTTGTTTGACTCAGAAAACGAAAGTTAAATCAGCAATCATATACGTTACCAGCTAGTCCATATACGCAGTTCAATTATTCTCCTTTCTCAATGTCGCAGTTTTTTGCGTTAAAGAGTAACAAACATACATCATGTGGATTCTTTTCTAATGCAAATAGTTAATAAATATTTCAGATGTCAGTAGAAATTAAAGTTATCGTTTATTACTGAAATTAACATTATTATTACGTGACAATAGACAATACTCGTTTCGTATTAGTATTAAAAATAAATCATTAACTAATTTCCCAACGTACTACTGCAGCTGTCACGATCAAACGCATAACACCGAGTTCCAAATGCATCCATAATTAGTCCATGACTTTTAATTTCTCATGTGAATAATTTTCCTTTAAAATTTTCCTTTAATTATAAAACTCTGTAATCTCTTCGAATAACGAACTTTTTCTTTTTGTTTGTCGAAACCAAAACATTGTGTTTTGTTTTTGGCGAGTAAACATTTAAGAATGTTAACAACGGTTTAAAAAGTAATTGCCGATATAAAATGGATTATTTTTAAATAATTACTTTCTTCCTTAATCTCTGACACGTGTATTTCTATAAAAGTTTATTTTAATTAGTGAATTGTTCAACAATTATTTTTTGATAACTTTTTTGTTGCTTTATCCGGAGGTATAATTGTATGTGCATTTCGTATACACTTTTTGCTTTTTCCTTGTATCTACATATTTGGTACATAACCAAACTCAAGGTCACTACTAAGTAAGTTACTAAGTTCAAGTATCCAAGCGTAGTAAGTTACAAAATATTTAGTCATTGATGATAACCTTTAGTACAATTCTATGAATAAACCTACAAATTTCAGTTCTCTTTATTAATTCATTTATCTCATTCATCAGTCTACGATCACTACGAGTGGTTTATTAAAGAAACGCTTATTGATTAACCACTTTGGTCTAGACTCAATTTTGTGGACTATTTACTTGATTACTGTATTCTAGTTACCAATCGAGTTGATTGCATTTAGTAACTTTGATTGTTCGGATTAATTTATTGTCGGTGCAACCTAGTGGCTGAGATATTGAACTTTGAATGATACGTATTAGGTTCGAATCCAATTCATAGCAATAGCGAGGTATACCCATCCTTTATACAAGTTTTGCATCTGACATCATTAATATGTTCGGGTTTATAGACTTGCTAGTATTGCGTAACCCTTAGTGCTGTTAAAAAAAACTGGTACAATAATTTGTTAGAAAAAAAAGGGTATAAATTTAAATTTCAGAAATGTTGGAAGAAAGAAGTACTGGCAAAAGCCATGGCAAGGGAAGAACCGGCAGAAACCATGGCAAGTGTAAAGATCCGTCTCGAAAAAATTACCTTCCAATACCACAGATAAAGCGATTGGCCCTGACTGTGCACATAATTTACTTATTCAAAGCTTCAACAGTTGAAAGAGGGTAAATAACGAATGTCCTACAAAAAGGCGGGCCATAAAAGGAACAGATTAATGAGCCGAATGGCCAGTCATTAAGTTCAGTTAACAGGATTCACAGTGTGACAGACTGGAGTGTGTTTGTGACGGAATAAATTTTCTTTGCCGTTGAATCGGTGACATACGGCTGGCCGAAGTTACGAGCTACGGTTTTAAGGCGAAGAAAATGTGGTTCAAATTGCGCTTTTCAATTTATTGGCGCAGTTTTTTGGATGGTTATAAGTGAATTAATTTCTGGCTATAGTCAGTAAAGTTCAAATCAAGGCTGAGATTTTTTTATTATATTTCAAAAAATTAGACGTGCATTGTTTAATGCGTTTCTTGAAGGCATGCAAAGTCCCCAACACGCCTTTGCGTGGTGTACTCAAGGCCTTACTCCTCCTATTCGGGACCCTTGATCCTTGGACAGTAATTGGTTAAAAAAACAATTCAAAATCGTTGAAAACTGCATGTAATCTGATTACGGGATCTACTTTTAAAACTATTTAACCTCATACTTTTTTGAAAATTGGTACGAAAAATCTTTGTGTAAATCGTTGATTGATAAGTTAAGTTACTTAACAATCAGTTACGTTTATTAATACAACGTCTTTACCAAAGCAATATTCTCACAACCAATCAAAAGCTGAATAACAATAGCAGTATTCCTAGAAATTGTCGAAATACGAGGCGAAATCATCTTAATATTTGATACTGTTATCCAAACGTGTCGGATGAGAATCACTTCAATCTTATCAAAGGTATCTTAATCCTCAGAGATCAGCAACTTCCTTATGGGTATCTGTCTATTGCGACTGTCGGAATACAGAAAGATATTATGCCTAATATTAGCGCGAGTCAACAGTCAGTACTGTCGAGTGTCAAAAGTTTGACATTTAAAATGTACTAGAAAAATAGTTCCTACGACACCCGTTAGAGGCGCTGATCAGATTTTCAGACAACATTTCTCGATAACTAACCGGTTGTCGAAAGTTGATAGTGGTAGAGAATCGAGCTACTGTTGCTGTGTATTTCGGTTTACTGACTTGCAAAGTGAGTTGTTGTCGTTTTGTTCTTATTATTTATTTATTTCCAGTATTCGCTGCTCTTCTTTCCAGCTATTCTAGTTGAGAGTTTTATTCGATGTCTTATTTGAGTTTATCTGTTTGAGTATCTGAGATTCATGGAGGACTGGATTGTTTTCTTCTAGGTATTTTCTAAAAGATTTATGAAGTTTTGGTGTATATTTCTTGAATAAGTTAAAATTTTTTACCTTAATACTAGTTTATTTGGAATTATGCAGTGGTAAGCCAGTACTTTTCCTTAAAAATTGTAACTTTATTGCACTTTATCACACTATTCAACCAATAATGGTTATACATATATTGGTATGACCTAAACATCTGAAAAATTTACTATCGAATATATAGAAAACCGCTACTTATTTGGAAGTAATAAGGCATGCTTAAAATATACAAAATGTTCTTTGTTTTATACTATTTTAGGTAAAAAAACATATAATCAGTGACTAGAATTATAACGTTATTTTTGTCCAAACAAATCAATTTACGTTCAACAATGCAACATTTTTTCCCCACTTAAGACATACTCCGTCAAGGAACGGAAGAAATACACAGAATATTTCCTTCGTTTCATATTTCAGATCCTAGGCAAAACGTTTTCATTGAAAACAAACCGGATCATTGAAAGGTTTCCTTTGTTATTTCATAATGTGCAATTTATTGAGGAATTCTCAATAGAACTGCTTAGATTCAACTGATTGTAGTGTGATAAAATATTAAATAGCGTTATAGAACCCTTTGAAAGAAACTCAACGTTTTAAACATCATTTTCGTCCTAGATTTTTATTTGGTAAGGTAAAACTCCATGCAAGCTTACCCATAGTGTTTAATATCGTCGAAGAAGCTTACCGTTTTATTATATATATGAAAAATTGGTTCTTGAATCCGTAATCCAAGTATACGAATGGAGGAAAAAACTTTAACATTATGTTTTTATATTACTGTCTTAAATATGAAAGACATACACATCGTTACCATGAGCACACAATTCAATCGTTGAAATCATAAACAAAATTCACGTTTCCTCTTACCACCATAATATCTTAACATAAAAATATTTTAAAGACAATATTTATTAAAACGTTGGGAGTGGACACCTTAGAAAGACATACACGGATCATATGTATGTATGTCCTTCAGAAAAACCAAGTGCATAGTACTCTTAACCGGCGGCCCTGTAAGCCAAGATGTATGGCTGTGATCGTAGCAAGGGAAGTTTGTAAGAATCGTACCAAGTGGCGTTCTTTGGTCTCTGCTTACCCGTGCGGGACTAACGCGTGATTTTAAGTCATCATCATGGCTTAGCCTTTTTTCCAAACTATGTTGGAGTCGGCTTCCAATCTCACCGGATGCAGCTGAGTACCAGTGTTTTACATGGAGCGACTGCCTATCTGACCTCCACAACCCAGTTAACTGGGTTATAATACGATACCCTTCGGTAAGATTGGTTGTCAGACTTTCAAGCTTCTGACTACTGTTAGCGACTGTCAAAGATCTTCGAAATTGACAGCCGGGACCCACAATTTAACGTGCCTTCCAAAACACGGAGGAACTCGGTATGTATAAGATGGTCATCCATCCACAGATCAACCTCGGCAAGCCTGGCTTAACCTCAGAGATCGATCCGCGCGGCTACTGTTAAAATGTTGTACGTTTGTAAAATTAACGTGTGTAAACCGCATAAGTACCACAGACCCACAATTCAGTCGTCTCAATCATAGAACAAAATTCACGTTTCCTCCTTCCACCACATCTTAACAGAAAGATATTTTAAACAGAATGTTAATTAAAAAGCGGGCACACTTTCAAAAGTCATTTACAACGCTTTGCGACTGCGGCGACGTCTTCACTTGCATGTTTCTTTTCCTTCCTTTGATTGTTTTTAAATTGTATTGTTGATACAATATTTGTCTTTAATTATACATTTTGTTTTGTTTTTGCGTTTATTGTTTTGTTTATGAATTGTTTTCCCTGTTACTGCTAATTTTTTTTGCTTCTAAATTAACATCGAATCTCTAATGGCGGGAAAGGGCCAACTCAAAAAGTAGAATCATATAAAACTTAATTTTTATGCGTGAGAAACAGAAAGCATTTATGATAAATAGAAAAACTAATATAAAGCGCTGTAATTCCATGTCATTTGTATTTATGCGCTTATACGTATCCGAAAAGATGGTAGCTGGTAATACTACTTAAAAGGACAACTATTGATCTTGAGTCGCGGAGTTCTTTACAAACATACAAACAACGGACACAAAGTACAACCAGACCCGAAACAATTATTTGTGGATCGCACAAATAATTACTCCGTGTGGGAATCGAACCCATGACCTCCCGACGCAGCGATATCGGCGTGGTGACCTAAACCACTGCGCAAAGGAGGCAGTCGAAATGTATATATGGTATAGTCAAATGATTTAAATTCTTTGTAAGGTTCTAAAAATAAGAAAATCCTCACATTTGATTTGAACCAGTACGAGGTTCTGTAACAAAATACCAGGAAAAATAGATAAAGCAATAATCTTGGCAAGTTCAATATGTGCAGAAACGGAATCATAAAGTCCACGCCTATTTTATATTATTACCCCATTTCAATATAGCACGATAGGAAATAATTGACCTTAGCCAACCGTTCCGAGAGGCTATTATGTGAAGAAGAGAAAACGGAATCTGTCGATAAACTTGCCTTAAGCGACTGTAGGATATAGTTCAGTTTTTCATCTTTTATGATATCAACTGCGTATTTCTTGCGGGAATATGGATTGAGAGAATTTATTAAGACTTTGTGGCTTTGTTAGTGGTAAATTGTATTAAAAAACTCTCGTGTTAATATCTTTATCAATGCTTCTATTAAAATGTTTTGATTGTACACGTATACAAATAATGGTGTTTCAAAATTTGGGCACACAGTCACAACTGGAGGTTGTATTTTGAGTAGAAAAGAGGTGAGGTTACAATTGTGATACACGTTCATTTTGGAGTATTGACCAAAATTATTAGATTTCACTTGTGTTTAAAATGTGCAGTCATTTAAAACAAAGAATGTTTACGCGTAAACGTTTACGCTACATAATTCTGACTAACAAGAATTTTTCGTACATTCATAGTTGAATAGTAAGGATCCTTCAATCGACGGAACCTTTCATTCATCACAATTTAAGAAAATAAAATAAGAGGAGGACTTTTACAAACTGAAATTAACTACGGAAAAAAAATCAGCGTACGCAACTTGATCCCCACTATTTAATAAATAAACTATTAAATAAAAATCACTGTAAGTAAATAACCGCAATCATTCAAAACGACACTTCAATTAAAATCGACGATATCAAAGTGAAAGTTTTCACGTAAATGATATTTCGTTTTAAATCTCGCTTCGTAATAAATACATTCAAAGCGATGGCAGGCGAATTAATGTTTTTTGCGATATCCAAGTCTCTCTGGGTTTTAACCCAATAGTTAATTTGAACTTTTCGTTATATTTTTTGATCAAATAGTGGCTAGAACGATCAATATTCTTTACATTGACTTCAACAACATACAATTTTGCGTCGTCTGTATAGACCCACTAGAGGGTCTCTGAATATTAGTCACCCGCCAGTTGGTTTTCCTAAATACACTAGTATTCAGTGAAACTGGGTCTGCTTGGTGGGTTAATGCAGTCATCACGAAATTTTCAGCGACTTCCTGACTTGAAACTCAGAGCTAAAACCACGATAAAATTGGCATATTTCATTGGTGGCCAATTTAAATGTACTGCTATGTGCCTCGACTATGAGTAACCAAGTGATATACGAGCGATGTAGCATAATTTCCAGACTATGTCCATCAGTTTGGTGAGTAGTTAATAAAAGAATTGAAACACGAAACTCATATGTTGAAAAATATACAATTAATATGAAATACTTAAAACCACAACTCAACCACATTGTAATACAAGACTTCAAACAACAAAAACACATGTAAACCTTATTACAATGTGAAAAGTAGGCAATAAAAACGAAAAAAACGCAAACGTAGAACATTTCTTTTGTGTTTCATCGTTTCAAGGGTAATTAGTTTTGTAGTGTAAGTACGAGTATACTGCTGTTGACAACACGTGTTTTATAAACGCCATTTGCAAAAAATACAACGCTCACGTGAGTAAAGGCTATTAAGTTTTATAAAAATATATGTTATTACTTGTAAATTGTGTCTTTGTTCGTGTAAATTACTTTGTTGAATAGCTATTATGGAAATGTATGCTCAAATAAATGTAGGCTTGAATTACGATAGATAGTGTTTTTTAAAACAACATGTTTTAGGGTTGGAGCATATCTGACGGAAAATACGTCGAGCTTAGTCTATTAAGTACGCCATCAACGCAACAAAAGCTGGAGTAATAACCTAATAAACCTCAGCAAAGACAGCATCAAGAAAATACTTGGTGCTTTCACAGGACACTACGGCACGAACTACATGTTAAATAAAATAGGTGCCATAGATGACCCTAAATGCAGGCACTGCAATGAAGAAGCAGAAACCATGAGACACATACTGTGCGAGTGTGATGCTTTAGGAAGGAAAAGAATGGATCTTCTAGGATGCGGTTACCCTAAACCAGAAGACTACAGGCTGCTTCCGGTGGGGAGCATAGCAAAACTGATAAGTTTTGCCCTGCCCCCCAACGTCTAGAGCAGCAAAGGAGGGGGTGACACAAAGGATCAGGAATGGTCGAAGTGTCAGCCAGGCATTAACTGGCACCCCCACCCCTAAGATAAGATAAGATAAGACGCCATCAACGCATATATACAACGCCATCAACGCATTATCGGAGGTAAACCGTTTTAAGATTAGTTTCTCTGTTCTAATGCTACGCGACCGATAATATGCAACGTATCTTTCGTCAGATGAGTTCCAACCCTTAACATAATTGTTACTGTATGATGTCTTTGCAGCTGGTTTCTATTTAGATACAAATATAGAAAGTAGTAAATTATATTATTGTAGAACAAAACGATAAGGTTCATTAAAAGGTGACTACCTGATTGCATTGGCAACTAGATACTCGAACTGTTTGTTCCTGAAAAAGACCGAAAGAAGATCTCAGACCACGTGGACGAATGCAGCAACTTAAGGTCATAAAAAAATTGGGAGATACATTTGGATATTAGATGGATTGCTAGGAAAACAGTAGAAAGCTTGACCACGGCACTATATTCAAACGAGCCTACGAACGCACTTAACAACTTAGATTATAAAATCCTTTTCGTTTTAATTTTATTATATTTCTTACACTTTATTCATTGTTAAATAACCAAATGAAATAAATAGATAAACCTGGACGAGCGATAGATTATATTCCAGAGAACTGGCCTCCTATTTTTAATCACTTTAGTATGAGTAATTTGTTTTTTACTTTTTCTCCTTTCAACTGGTCGTACTCATATTTCTTGCTTATAAATGAATTCTAGAGCTATTCTTGGAATAAGCCGTACTGTTTAATTTGTACTATAATAATTGATCAGATATTGTAATATTAATTCTGAACCTTAATCAAAATCCTGAATTTAGTATTAACCGATACTGATTGATACGTTATGATATTGAATATTATATTAACTCATATTTTGTATTATTGATTGGTATTTATGTTGCGAATATTACAAAATAGATTGACTTCACGTGTAGTCTTGAATGAGGTTTTCTTCAGTAATTATTATTAATTATTAATACATATAAGATGATATTAAGGTTTTCGTTTATTTTCTAAGTTTAAGACACTGAAGTTAAGTTTTATACACGAACATAAAATTAGAATAATCTATACTAATACTAATATACTAATACTAATATAATATTATAAAGCTGAAGAGTTTGTTTGTTTGTTTGTTTGTTTGTTTGTTTGTTTGTTTGTTTGTTTGTTTGTTTGTTTGAACGCGCTAATCTCAGGAACTACTGGTCCGATTTGAAAAATTCTTTCAGTGTTAGATAGCCCATTTATCGAGGAAGGTTATATAGGCTATAGATCATCACGCTACGACCGATAGGAGCAGAGTACCGGTAAAAAATGTTACAAAAACGGGGAAAATTTTGGCTCATTCTCTCTTATGTGACGCAAGCGAAGTTGCGCGGGTCAGCTATAGTAAATAATATTAATATTTATTTATATCGGAATAAAGTTAAAAACATAGAAGCACTCGGTTTACAACTAGTAATCTATTTAAAACTTTGATCAGACAAATGGTACTGTGAACCTTTTAATCCACTTTTGATATGAATTTACCATTAGATTACCAATTGTATACAATCAGTTAAGTACTCAATTCTACAAAAGTAACATGCATACAGATTTATAAAACTATACCATCGTTTAACAAATAATAATTCAACAAACGTTTCTCACATACTCCATAATTTATACGAGAATGAATGAACGACAAAGTTCCATAATGTTGGGCTCAATAAATAAAGCGTTAGGAGCAGATCTCTCACAACGTTCTCTCAACTTGCATTGTTATGCTGTTGCGAACAGATATTGATATTTTAACAGTTAAAATAAGAACTTTTGTCGGATTTCCGAAGCGAACTAGTGTTACGATTCAGTGTTTTGTTTTGGCTTGGATTGTGATAAATTGTCATACGATTTTTGAGCAATGATTTCAATCATTGCTTAAAGTTTGTAGTTTTTGTTTTTCTGTTACATATTTAGGAAAAGGTCGGGTAAAGTGATCACTAGGGGTTTGAATGACGGCCAGTTTTATAACTAGGTGTTAAGTTATTTTATCAATTTCTTTCAATCAAATCAGTTTCAATATTTGCACACCAACAGTGTTGTGTGTGGGTTATAAGCTTTCTGTGGGTCAAATTGAAACGAATATTTAGGTACATAATAATATTATATCACCCATTCTTTACAATAACTCGATCCAAAGCTAGGTTATCACTATTTAAAAAGTAAAATTAAACCTATTCCAGAAATTCACAGAATGCTAATCAAGCGAGCAACTAACCCCATGAGCTTCTATCGTTCAGACACTACTAAACAATGCTTAGTAAGTACTGAGTCTGAAATTGTAATAACGTACTAGCAATGTAACATACAGAGTGATTTTATTTAATTTTCTTTGTTCAGATTTAAGTGTTTTACTTGTAATTATAGTTGAAACCTCGACTGACACTTGTTGACTTACATGTGCTTAAACTGGAATTTTAATTAAACTGCCTTTACTCCACTAATTACTTTTGCAAACAACGATTACTTATTTTTCAACCAAAGCTGTCGATCTAAATTATTTTTTATTTAATGATTGAATGAAAATCATTTTAGGCAATAATTACGTAGGTATATTTTAAAAATATACTAGTTATATTAAAAATGTTAACTTATGTACTAAGAATTAATTAAGTGTTGTGTAATAAACATGCATGCAACAGTACGATCATAGCTGAAGCATCTGTTTATTCATCTAAAAAATGCTTGTCCTATGTAAAAATCGAACTAATCCCACAGTAGCGGCATTGCATGCTAATACCTAAACTACTATTCCATGGATTCTGTCAGATATTGATATCAATTGATTATTTAATATGTACAAATACTCCTTAATTTATGCTATCCAACGTAATATTCTGCTTAGTCCTGAGATCATCTAAACAAACCACATCAAGTCGGCAATGTTAATCACACAGCACGGTCCAAACAACCCTTTGGCATCGAAGTGTGCAATCTACAAAAAAGCCTACTCACCATCATTTTAATTCAAAAAAATCTGTTTAATCTACAAACAAACGTACTTATATTAATACAAAAAAACGTATTTACAGAATTGCAGCTACAGGGGATTGGATGGGAAAAATATATGGGTATTCAACGGGATTGCGGGCATTGCGGCCTTGGTGACAATACGGTACCCTTGGTGATTCTATTTAATTTTATTTCGCGTTACTTCTGCGTAGTGTTGTTCTCCGGATGTCCGTATATATCCGCCATGAAAATGGCTTTATCGGGTGTTTGTTTTTCCAATGTTGTTTATTGAAATGCTTTTAACCTTTTTCTGTCCATTAAAATTACACGTTCGGTTACCGATACGGTAATGTGTTTTGTGAACTGAAAAAATAATGATGTATTTTCAAACTAATTGGAATCAAAATTGATGAGGAACTCAGACCAGTTGTGCTTACTGAACGGTATACATCAGTGTATTAAGGCGTCACTCCATAGATGAATGGCTGCTTAGTGGTATCTAATCAGAGCGTCTACGTGCTTCGGAGGACACATAGTGACCATTAACCACACTTAGGAATAAAAACTCAGAATTAGTATGGTATAATACTAGAGATATAAGTACTAAAACTCACGAATTCTGCTTTAAATCATTTACAAACCAATGTTTGAAACTGTAAGCTGACGCCATGTTAACTTTTACACGAAGAAGATAATTTTGTTCGTGTGTGTGTTGAAGCTCTTACAAACGGCCAACATTTTGTTGTTCATTTCGGTCGACTGACCAAACAAAAAACAAGACAATAAAAAAAATACATAGAACTAGAAACCGTTGAATTGTCTATTAAATCTACTTGCAACACAAAAGTAGATGTTATAGTTGATATAAAAAAATATCCTTTCAACATTTATTATAATTAGCAAGTACTTTTTTATGCGTTTTATTATGTACTTTTCAGAAATCAAAAGAGTGAAAGTCAATGAATAATAAAACTTTTGACAATGTAAAAATATAGTTGAAATCCAATTTCTTGAGCGACAAAAAGTTGCCAGTCTACATTCTTAGTAAAATGTTTAAACTCTAAAGTATTAGAATTTGTATCCCGAGTTTTGGGTTACATAAACTTTCTTTGCGTTGGTTTGTGATCTTAATTCTGTTTGTGGAAAAGCAAAGTTTGCCTAAGTGATGTACAAGATGGATTATGTGGTATTCTTTGCGACACAATTTATAAATTATGTGTACTAAGTTTCAAACGATATGTGTAAAAGCTTTTGAAGAAAGGCTGAAGCTGGTTATGTAATTAATTACTATTTTATATTTAACTATAGCACTTACACTTAGAGGTTTTAGTACAGTTCACGTCATTAGTACCTACGACAGGTTAGTCAGTGTCGTTATAATTTATAATGGGTTTGAACCTTTTTTTTTTTTTTTTTGCCTCAGGAAAATGTATTACTGCATGTCCCGCCCCAGGGAGGAAAGCGGGGGTCTGTCGGGCTCTCCCGCCGACTAGACGTTCCGGCTGACTTGGGCATACCGACTAAAAACCTGACGGTGTTCCTTCCACGGTCACCATAACGTGGCCAGGACGCGGTACCTCCAATTGGATACTCCGCGTCCCAGCCGGTGACGGCCCGCCTTGGATGCGGGCCCTACTTCGAGCGGGGGCGGGCATGAGTATTGCCCCCCCCCTAGCTCTCCACTTCAAGGGGGTGTGCCAGGAACACACAGCACACCCCCGCCTCTCGGACCTGTTCCCTGTCCAGGCGACGGAGCGTTCCGCCTCCGCCACCCACAGGTCCGCGTCACGGGGGCCGGAGATCGTCCCGGCGCCTACGACGCCCAGTGCGTCTTGCGCGGGAAGGGAGGGGAGCGTTTATTTCTCGCTCCCGTTCCGCCGCCTCTTTTGCGGATATGACTTCCTCGCAGAACGAGGCGACGGCCGACCACGCTGCCTCGCTCCCGACCATGGACAGAACCACGGCCGAGAGCGAGAGGTCGCTCCCAACTACCCCGGTCAATTGACGGCGCTGCGACGACCACGCCTGGCAGTGTGCCAGCGTATGCAGCGCCGTATCGGGGCAGTCACCACAATGGTGGCACCTGGGCGTCTGCTCACGGCCTATACGACACAGGTACTTGCCGAAACAACCATGTCCGGTCAAGACCTGCGTCAGCCGATAAGTGAGCGCGCCGTGCCCTCTCTCCAGAATGGGTTTGAACCTAACCTAACCTAACCTATAACCACAAAAAAATTTTGTCTGGGAATCGAATTGGACTTAGTCATTTATTTACAGCTGCTTCTTAACCTTTCAATCATCATATTATAGTATCAAAACCTGATAATATAACTTTCATAAATATTCATCCATTATTATTTAATGTGGTTTTTGTACCATACAAACGAAACAGCCATGTACACCCATTTATTGAGCTAATAAATTGTTTAAATATTTTATAAATTTTGGCACGATTTAATAAACAACATCGTTATAGTTAGTGAAAAATATTGAACAAGGTACTTTCGTCCACCGATAATAAAATTGCAAATTGACAGTGATTCAGTTGCCGTTATCGTATTAAAGTGAAATTTTGAATGCCCGCATGGTACTGATGACAATATGATAGTTAATTTAAAATGCACGAATAAAATTTGCCTGAATGCCAAGAATGAAGTCTGTTGTTATTTACGAAAGTTATTGAAATTACGCGGATTTTTCGCAAAAATAAATAAGCAAAGAGCTGATTGGCCAGGTCGTTAAGATATGTGAAAGGCGCGGTGATCATAAAGGCAGTAAAATCTACGCACTGACATTGCTCAAGGTGGTCCTATGGAATCGAGTTTACTCAATAGTCGTACAAATTACGAGGTAATTCTTATGCCTGTATATCTTTTGTTTATGACATCACATCTATTACATGAAGATGTATAGGCATAAAAGTATATGAAATTATAAACACCATCGTCCCGGGAGCTTGTGATCTGAAAGGCAATTATAATTAAAATCCGTTTTATCGACTCCATTATTCTACAAAACAGCAAACTTAAGCTTATACTAGCATCTGCAAACACACGTTTATATTGAGAATCGTAGTACATTTTATCTTCAACGCTGTCAAGGATTTAATAGTGAAAGCTGAACGTAAACAATCTTAAAGGAATTTTCATGAAGATTTTTTCTCTGCGAAGCTAAAGTAAACTTTGATTTTCACTATCTCAGTTGTTTTAAGTAAATTACTTCACTTCACGATACACTTTTTACTGTTTTACAATCGACGAGAAAGAATTGAAATGTTTTGCATTTATCTTACTAATCTTTGAGATAAAATATTGGTGACTATTTAAAACTTATTTGAGTTAACTTTCAGAAATGGAGTTTATGTGAGATTACTTTAGTTTATTATTAGCCTCTCTCCTAAAAATTACAGATTTGCTCTAGAATTATTATTACAAATGTGCTATAATAATGAAATTTGCATTATTTACTGAATGATTAAATTTTTAACCCTACCTGAAACAGGGTCATTTATAGTAATGTATCTGAGATTAATGAATACTAACACTGCAACACTCTGTCTATCAACAGAAAACGAACAATAGGGAGTGAACAAACTCCGGTAATTTCAAAACAACTAGATAAACGCTAGTTGAATTACTCCGGATAGCTGCAGATAGCTGCAGTACGACGAACAAAACAATCTGTACTCTCTCGTTTTATCTGTCGCTGTTTTCACTATAGATTAGATATATGTATGTGCTATTATTCATGAACTTTCTAATAAAACAATTTTTTTTAAGTAAAGTGTGTATTAAAATACTTGTATAACATTTCGCCTGAATGAAATACACTCGCGTTTTGCTGTTTACTGTGTTAGTGAAATGTTACGAGCCTATTGCAATATACTGGGCACGTTACCAAACTTCTGGACTGTCTGGACTACGATTAAAATAATATAATATGAATTAGAAGGAGACCAATTAGACTCTTTGTCTGGCCCAAAAGTTGAACCTGAAACCTCATGGTTAGCGATCGTATACACCACTGCTCACACCATGAAAGCAATAACTAATTTCAAATTATCAAATAAATAATTTCTAGTGAAGTTCGTTCCTTAAAACAAAAAAATACATTAGCACTACTTTAAGAACAAAAACAATGAATGCAGTCTGCAAAAGACATAATCTTAGTACAAAACGTTCTATACCGTCAGCTGTTCGGAACCTATTTACGTCAAAACGTCTATGTGAACTGTGGATACTTAAAAAGTTTCGTTTGTTCCCACGATAGTGCAGTGTTGTGCTGCTTAGGGAGATTTGCGTTTGGGAAACATTCTAAACACAACATTTAATTACCAAAAATATAGGTTTTGTTGACGAATGTATATTTTATGATAGCTGACCCGCGCAACTTCGCTTGCGCAACGTAAGAGAGAATAGGTCATAATTTTCCCCGTTTTTGTAACATTTTTCGTTACTACTCGGCTCCTAGTGGTGGTAGCGTGATGATATATAACCTATAGCCTTCCTCGATAAATGGGCTATCTACGAATGAAAGAATTTTTCAAATCGGACCAGTAGTTCCTGAGATTAGCGCGTTCAAACAGATAAACAAACAAACTCTTCAGCTTTGTAATATTAGTATAGATGTAGTAAGCAAGCTATGTTTAAAAAAATAATTGCCAGAAGTGAAATTGCAATTTACGGGTCCATCGTGGTAGGGTCCATACCCTATACCCAATCTGACTCTCCTGTGCATGGGCACAGTCAGATTGGGTGGGAAAAAGAGAGGCTTTGAGTCTAAAAAAAGAAGTCAAAAACCCGAAGCATTGATGTAACGAGTAAACATATAAATTTCCGAAATGGTAGCAATGGGTATGAAAAGACAAAATCCAAAGACAAACCAGTTTAGGTGAAAATAAATCCTATCGAATTTAATACGAGATAGTCTGTAAACCAACTATGCTACTAACCATGTCACAAAACGGCAACAAAATATATGTATTTAATATTAATTTACTCTTCAATTAATTGCAGTATTCTGAGAAATGTTAATTAACATTGCATTCCATTTTTCTGGACATTCAAAATACATTAATAAAAGTTTTCAGAAAGTATTTTCGTTTTTCATTAATTTTAATGAAAAATTAATTTAAAAGTTTCAACAACGCTTTTTTTCTGCCATAATCATTACACATACATTATACATACATATATACACGAAATTATAACACATGGGCAGCTATAGATAATAACCTGCACGCTTATTGTGGATTTCGGTTTGTAGCTAGATTACTTCGATTTGAGAGCTTTTAACGACTGAATGTAGAGTAACGCATTAAATGCTCTTATTTGAAGTAATAAAAAAAATATTATCAGTAGATACTGTTATTCGATTCCCTAGTATCATCCATCGACCAGACGGTGGTAGCTATCGGAAATCTATACTAATATTATCTATACTAATATTATAAAGCTGAAGAGTTCGTTTTTTGTTTGTTTGAACGCGCTAATCTCAGAAACTGCTGATCCGATTTTAAAGAAATATTTCAGTGTTAGATAACCTATTTATAGTCCTCTATAAATAGGCTATCTAACACTGAAACATTTTTTTTGGCTATAGGCTATATATCATCACGCTACGACCAAAAGGAGCGAAGTAGCAACGAGAAATGTTACAAAAACGGGGAAAATTATGGCGCATTTTCTCTTATGTGACGCAAGCGAAGTTGCGCGGATCAGCTAGTTTTGTATGAAAATCCGATCAGCGCCTGTAACGGTTGTTGTAGGAACTATTTTGGCAGTACATTTTATATGTCAAACTATTGATACTCAACAATAACGACTGTAGAAAATTGTGCTGCAGTATAGAGGCTACCGTATATTTATATACTAGTATTGATTAGTTATTCACATCACTGAACGGTCAACAACATCGCCCACAAATTTTAATAGTGCAAAACAATTTTCACACTCAATAGAGACAGTCACCCGTGTTCAAACCAATACAAAGGGCATTAAATCATAATTGTACGAATATGAGAACAGATTAAATATAAGTCCAGTCAGCCATGTTCGCTATTAAATGTGAGAGTTCAACCATGAAGACTAATTCATTATATCTATTGGTAGTTTTTAAAATGTTGAAAATCGTTCAAGCCATATTAATTTGAACGAAACTTTAGATTTTTATAAAAGTAGTAAGATTTTACTCTATTAATTGACGATTGTAAGAAAAATAGGAAATGTAACTCCACAAAAAAAAAAACGCCAAAAAAAATATTTTTTGTATTGCTTACTTAATTGGAAGTAAACAAACTGAAACTAAATATATTTTTTTCTTAGTCGAATATAAGAGAATAAAGTTATGAAATAATTGCTAAGTCGTACAACAGTGATGATTGTTCTTCAAGTTTTGAGTAATTATGACGAAAAATGAAAAAAGTAATTGCTTTTCTTGTTTTATTCGGGGAATCGAGGACTGGATTTTGGGAGTTCATTGTCAAATGATTGCTGGTCCCGAGTTTTTCCCGGAATGGGAAACGTCAAGAGTATTTTGAAACCACGCTGAAAATGTTCACGTTGACAGAGCTCTTTCAAATGCCTCCAAAACCCATTTTTTGGTACTCTCAAATATTTTTTTAAGGTATCTGAAGAAGTTTACTTTAACAATAAAATGAATGCTTTTATACGCTTGGCTTATAAGCGACTAAGTAGAGCCTTTATTAAACAAAAGTAAAATTAGTCGCATAGCATAAGGCCTATTCTTGGCCGGACTACTTAAAATTTTACAGTAATATATTATTATATTATATTGAAAGGGACATTATAAAGCGGCCTCTTAAATCTTCGTTCTTGTACATAACAATTAATCACCTGAACGTATGACTCTATCTACGCGCAAAACTTTTGAACAAGGAAACCAATTTGTTTAATTATTTTTTTTAACCAAGGTTTGTATAAAATCAATTGGATCTAAATTCCCATGGAAATGGAATCAACAGTATCCGGCTGGTGACGAAGCTAGTCCGCTGGTTACAGAATAAAAACAAAATATCCATACCCAATAATTGGTGGTAACGCGATACTTCAAGCACTATTTGAATATAATATCAAACAAATCCAATAGTGTACGCGTACGTGATTTCAAAACGATATTTTGTAAAAGTACAAAGTTTCATTTAAAAATCTGTATCCAATAAAACGCTTGTGTAATAGGAGATACAAAAACGTGTGATCCCTGCAAATTCTATTACAAAAAACATTTTAGTTTTTGTTGATATTTTTTACGCCCTTTTGTTGTAGTTTTATTTATTTGAGTTATGAGTCAATTGAGTTACAAATAGGAGTTTTGCCGCGTTTATTAATGAGACAGGACCTCCTTAGAGCTATTTGCACATCTTATGAATAAGTTTTAGATAACGCAGATAGCTGATAATGTTATGAAGCATTTTGACATTTTGACAGTGGTTTTCATGAAAACAACTGTCAAAATTCCATGTGATACGTTAATACTCATCCAAAACGAATGAAACAGTGCCTCGATTCTCTACTACTATCGACTACCGACAACCGGCTAGCTATCGAATTTTGACATTTAGAATGTACTGCCAAAATGTTTCCTACGACACCCGTCAGAGGCGCTGATTAGATTTTCATACAAAATTTATCGATGACAGTTCGGTTGTCGGTAGTCGATAGTAGTAGAGAATCGAGGCACAGCGCTGTAATCTTTAAATACACTGGAGTAAACGAAATCTAGTCAAGCAGGACACGACTAAACAACAACATAAGCCAAAGTTGTCCCTTCGTGGACTCACAAGGTGCAAGTTCAGCCGTATTTTATTCTACACAAACGCCCGACTCCACTCGCATACTTTATACTTTGATTTCTTACTTAAGCTACTGCATACTGCATTACACTGTGATATCAAGTTCTAGTGTATTAGAGTAGAAGTTTTTGCTTTAGTGAGGCAGTTAGTTTATATTTGCCATTTTTTACGCTTTAGTTACAAGCTATATAGCTTGGTGGATTTCGATATAGCCGCAGCAAATAAGTCATCTTTCAGTTCATCATCAGTTAGCCTGTGTCCATTTATTGCTGATAATATAATTAAGTTGGCGACTGATAAAGACTACGACTAGCGAAGGAATTTCATCTCCTAAGAGGTTTGTCTTGGAGTGACAACCGCGACTGCAGTTTTTGCTGAAGAAAGAGTTTACAGTAAGGAAGTAAAAAAAAGCTAAGAAAAATATCCGAAGAGGAGTGTCGGATAGTAAAGACTTTCCAATGCCGGCGTCTATTTATTTTGAAGCCATATTTAGTACGTGGTGCGAATGTTTCATTTGAATGACTAGAATAACATATATTCGATGATTTGCAGTATATTACATAGTGTTTGTCGCTTATGCCTTGACGTACTATGTAGCCGTCTTCGTCAAGACGCGACGGTTTCCTTTAATCTTGTCATACCTGTCACCTCGAGTCGCAATCCTCGCTCTCAACTGAAAAGATTGCTTTTACAAAAGTAGCAGATGCAAAACTATTATCATCATCCATCATCCTCCTATTTATATTTAAAACTAAAACGAAACAACCTTTAAAACGCCACGTGACTTCAAATGTACAAGTAAAGTTTCTTTAATTTCAATTTCTCGAAAACAAATTATCACGATTCGGTAATAAATAACGAGTACACTTTTAAACATAACCGATTACATTTCACTCACGTGTGAGTAATGTGAAATATGAGTCGTTACTCAAACTTCAACACTTTAAACTTGAACTTTGCTGTTTTACGTTGAACTAAGTTTGAACGGTTTTCTTTAGCGTCCGCTTGAGAATGTTGAGTACTAGTTGAGTTTTGGTCAAAGCCCTCTAAGACTGTATTCGAAACTGTTTAGAATTAAGAATACAATGTTTGCTTTAAGCATAATAATGGCAATACATAACACGCCTATGATACCGGCCTACAGTTGAAAAATACTCTATTTTAAATGAGAAAATACTCAAAAGCACATTGACCAACCTGGGAATCGAATCCGAGACCTTTGCGCGGCAGTCGCATATACTACCGACTGTGCTTCAGAGGCAGTCGGCGAGGCTATTTACTCGGGGAAATAATTAATGAAATCGTCATTGGTGCGTTGGATTTTTGAAACCGTATTTTTAGCTACAAATTATTTGATTTGGATTCCACTGAGATTAAATTTTATTTAATATAGTTATGGAAATCTAGTGGCTTAATATGCAAATCATTTTATTGGTAGAGATTGGCGATACAGATGTGATTATTTTATTTAGTTTAAAATCGTAACTCCGACACTGCAATAATTCTGACTATACGAGCATATTGGTTTTAATGGGGTAAGTATAAAAAGATAATATCATAAGAAAAAACCATGACTTCCATTCTTAGGGTTAGGCTTTAAGGTCCAATATCAGCTAGATATCGAGAAATTTTGTACGAAAATCAGAACAGCACCTCTAGCGGGCGCCGTGGGAACTATTGTCGCTGTACATTTTAAATGTCAAACTCTCGAGACTCAATAGTACCGACTGTAGAGAATCGCGCTACAGTTCACAAAGATATTTAAGTAAAAATATGTTTACGTTTATAATGGTTTTCCAAAATCATTTGATAAATTTACAGCAAGTTTATCGAAGCTTTATTCTCCAACAAATCAAAACGATTCTGTAGCATTTACAAGGTTGAGTTCACGAACAGTTCAAGCGTTTAAGAAAATCGTCCGCGAACATAAAAGACAATCTCCTATCTAATTTCATCTGAGTCTTAATACAAATCCGGTTTAACATGAAACCGACATTAGGACAAAATTAAAAGATATCTGCTGCTTCGAGCTAATCGTTTCAATGTGCTTCTAAGTGTCTCGGCTATAAAATACTTGGAATATTCAATGGGATAATGTGGGATTAGTTTTGCACTTCGATAAGTCTAAAGACTAGTTGCGTTGCTTATGGAGAGTCTGTTTTCTATCCAATAGATAAGATTAAAAAACATCTATCAAAATTCGGTCCGATCAGATAACAAATGCTTACTTACTTCGATTTTTGCATTTGTCCGGATAATTAAATTATTTTCTTTTCGTCGTTGTTCTGCTTTAGTTCTTATACATGAAAAATTTTTGAATGGGACAAAGCTAGAAACTTGCTTACAGTAAATATTAGGGGCACAATTTTTTAGAAGATACATTTTGCAAACTTTTGCAAGGAAACTGATCGTTAAATATCACCAATAAAGCTACTACAAGTAATATGTACTAAACCAACCGAGACCAAGGAAACATACAACACATCAATTAACCCGCCAAGAACAAAACATCCCCTTCAAACATCAACAACCCTCAATCAGGTCTCAAATATATTTTCTTTAGTGCTCCGAATAGCCAATAAAATATTCTCAGTTGAGCGCAAAACGGATTACACCACAAATACCGATGTGTCACCCTGATTGTCACATTTGTCTCTTTTACGATCCCCAATGACGTTGCTCCGGCCACTCGTGACCCTCTGCCTTATAATTTTGTGACCTTTGTAGATATTGAGCAGAATAAAAGTTAGATTAGCTTCGGCCTTTTAAGATTTCTCTCTGTCTACTTGATCTAATTTTGGATGTGAAACGTTTTATTGGTAAAAGTGGTAAGAGGTTTTTACATTTTTTTCGTTATTCCTGCCGTCTTTATCGGTGAAGCTATGAGTCCAAAGGTTTTGTGAAGAAGAAATATTATTCATGTTAAACTACTGATTTGCGAGTACAGTTACGTTTGTCGAGTATGGGTAAGTTAAAGTGAAACAAAATATAATATTACTGGCTACTGTCTGATACTTGACCTCTTCAAAAAATTTCTATTCGTAAAAAGTATCATCCATACTAATATTATAAATGCGAAAGTAACTCTGTCTGTCTGTCTGTCTGTCACTCCTGGGCGGTCGGCGGCCATTAATGAAAGTAGTGTCAAATTAAAGTAATGATAACTAGGAACAACTTGTACTAAGAACGTTTCGCTGCAATCCTTTCAGGAAACAATATATTGACATGTAAATATAATAGAACTTCATAGAACAAATACAATTATTTCGTGTCTGTAATGCATTTAATGTTGTGTAATAACGTTACATCTTCTTATAACGATTGTAATGCCATCAAAATGAACAATAATCGTAACTCGTATCTATCTATCATATTATGGTTCACCTAGTTTCAAAGTTGTTCAAGCCGCCCGAATGTTATCTTAGTTGACAACAACCGGGACCGACTTTTTACGTGCCCTGGAAAGCACGGAGAAGCTCAGTTCAAATACCACAATGCGGTCACCCATCTATAGAATGACCGCGCCAACGGTTGCTTAACCAACAGATCATTTACCGACCAGTGAGTGCAGCTGGCTATGAACGCCTCGTTTTTAACCTGAGCATTCAAGACAGATAAGTCGTCTCAGTGAATATATTATAGAAGAGCAAGAAGTTTACTTGTTACGATATTTACATATTTACATGTTATGATTGTTCGAATATTAATAATGTCTACAATAGTCTACATTTGTATGCAATAATATAAATAGTACTTTTTATTTAATCTCCGAATATAAGCCAAAAATATGTTTTTATACTATTAAAAGTGCTCAAAAACAAAAATGTATTTTGTTCGTCATATAAGTGCGTCGCGGCAATAAAACTTCTACACGGTAATTATAGGACTAAACTACATTAAAAAAACAAAAAATCAAGTTTGGCCGCGGATCGCCCAGGCTCCATACTATTTTGCCCATTCTCCTTTGGTATGGAGATATTTTGATACCCGAGAAAGGACATAGGCTACTTTTTACCCCGGGAAAATGACGCATTTCCCGGGAAAATTCAAGTGGCGAACTAAATCGTGAATAGTCAATATTATGCCATCAAAAACATTCTGTAAAAACCTCAAGTCTCGCCGTAAAAAGTTGTGAGATCTATTTAATACCAAGTCGATTAATCTATTTAGTCTCTACTTAAAGGACCTTCTGTCTTAAGTTATTACGTATGTTATTATCATGCCAATTTTAAAAAAATACCTCTAAAACAAATAGACCGACCTGGCCATCGCATGATTTGATTATTAGTATATATCACACTACACAGCACGACAAGAAGTTAATGCTCCTGAAATGTTAATAATGGCGAATTTGTGTTTTCTTGCGATGACCAAGTCGATATATTTGTTTTAAAGGTATTTTTTTAAAATTGGCATGATAATAACATACGTAATAACTTAAGACAGAAGGTCCTTTAAGTAGAGACTAAATAGATTAATCGACTTGGTATTAAATAGATCTCACAACTTTTTACGGCGAGACTTGAGGTTTTTACAGAATGTTTTTGATGGCATCTCACTTCTTTTTGTAGAGCGAACATAAGTCAAATTTGTATGGAAAGACGTTTTTTTTTCATAATTCAACATATTTTCTTATGGGAATGTTGTTCAGTTTCATGGGCTAAACACCCTTACCCACCCTTTACCCCCTCCCGTTATGCCTCATATAGTAGGTACCTATTTACACCTATTTATTTTATTTTCTACAGTAATAATAATTCATTAACTGCAAATGTAACCTTGTAATCTTATACATTTATATGGAATTTCAAAGTTATTGTTGCAGTTGGTGTATTAAGAAAACTGGACCGAAATTAGAAAATATTAAATTTTTTCCATGATTAAGACACTAAACCCTATTTGTATTCTAAATTTTAAGCTTCTAAGTCTGCTAGAAGTACCTTAGACTTTTGATGATCGGTGAGTCAGTGAGTCAGTGAGTCAGTGAATCAGTGAGTGACAAAATTCAAAATTTTAACAAGTTGTCATTCTTAAACTACTGGTTCAAATTGACTGAAATTTTAAATATACTGTGTTTATACAATGACTGATTAGTTGCTGAAAATCCAGGCTTCTTGTTTTATCCACAACGAAATTATAGGGGTGTCAAAAATAGCCCGAATTGCTTCGAGAAAAGGATGTTACGGCCGTGCCGCTTTTTTTTTGCTCGACTTGCGGGGGCACTTCCGTGCCCCCAGATAATGTCATTGAAATAACAACATTCCGTTGTCATGGCAACTGTTTTAATGGCGGATATGCCTTAGCGCGACTTCGTTATAAGAGATATAAACCATTTTGAGAATATTTTTCGTGAAAAAACAACATATGTTATATCATCACGCTACGACCAATAGGAGCAGAGTAACAGTAAAAAGTGTTACAAAAACGAGGAAAATTCTGACCCATTCTCTCTTATGTGACGCAAGCGAAGTTGCGCGGGTCAGCTAGTACATAATATCATCTCTGTACACGAAGGTGTAGACAGAGGCGTATGCAATAAACCCACGTTTAGCCATTAACAGTGTTGAAATTAACACAAGAGACTTTCTCTTGTGTTAATCTAATTTAAATGTTGTCTATAAAAAATGTTACAAGCTATGTATAAAATTTAATTAAAATCCTTTTAGTAAATTTTCCGTGAAATATTATAGAACACTAGCGGACCCGACAGTCGTTGTCCTGTCTACACGTCAAAAAAACATTGTCCAGCGGACAAAATTGTGAATCTAAACCATTTTCAGATCCCCTTGAACACACACAAAAAATTTCATCAAAATCGGTCCAGTCGTTTAAGAGTGACATACACATTTTCAGAAGAATTATATATATAAAGATATACACACACATTTATACATCTCCACAAACTACTTTATTAAGGTCGTTAACTTGCTGAGTGAAATACGAGATCTAATCCCTGTAATACAAGACCAGTACAATGACTTCCCTCAATATTTAAATTCTAAAGAGATCTAGTGGTATTCGATCTTCAAGAAATTCTCAGCAAAACTTTTAAGCACTTTGAAGTTGTACAAGTTGAATCATCCAAGAAATGTTGTTCTGAGGAACGAAATCTCAGAAGCCTAATATGCATCATCGTATCATTTAGAACTTGAAACTTTTCAAAGATATTAAGAAGTTAAATAAGTTTGGATTACATTTAGGAAGAAAGACTTATCTACTTTTCTAAAAGTCTTGGTGTTTTTGGCATTTGGTTATAACATTTTGGTAGATTAGACTTTCTTAGAACATTTTATTTTACTTAGGCGAACATCCACATATCTGTGAGTAAGTATTTTGTAATACTGAAAGTATATAAATAGATATACTTTCATAGCAGATGATAATAGGCCGGCAAACTGAGGTCATTGGTTTGAACCTCGAACATATCTTGTTGCACAATGGACCAATGACCGGTATGAAGAGATTCCCACAAAGTCATTTTTGTATTTTTCATGAATATATTTTTTTGTGCTTGCCTACTAACGTTTCTTAACATAACCTACCCGGCAAAATGCTATCAGTAATTTCATGGACTTTTAGTTCGAAACAATAATCTTCTAGAATTCAATACGTACCTATTATAATATAATTATAACCGCTGACATTTTCTCTTTACAATATTATTATTGGATTACCCCAGAAATAATTATAACATATTCTACAAGCACTACATTTACGCCTCTTACAAATTTATTATCAACATCGTAGCCAGCTAACAGCACTGAAATTAATCCACTAAGTCATTATGATTTAAAGGCCATACAAGAATCCTGACAAAACATAACCAGGTGAGATAAGTAATTTTAGGTTGAACCACTGAATATGAGTCCTGGGACTAACCCGTACCGTCCCACTCATAAATATAACGCGATATTGCCTCTTATAATATGTAACTTGTGTTCCGAGTACACCTGTTTATCAAAGCATTTTCAACCTTGTGGCTTCAACGTAAGGTTTATAATAATGTTAGGTGTTAAATTAACAAATGTACGTAGGTCTTAAGTAATATGTTCTCACATAATTCTTGGGTAAGGCCGTTGTTGTAAATTATTTTTTTTCCAGTTAACTTTCTGAGTAATGAATATCAACCAGTTTTTTGGGAGTCATGTGACTTTGACGTTTGCTGAAAGAGGGTCATTTTCAGACCGTATTTCCTATTCTTCTAACTTATAAACACCTTAGAAAAACATACTGCTCGTATCTCTGAAAATCTTACTATTTGTGAAAATGAAATCATTGAACAATGATGTCAACATCATTAGTTTGTTTCCATATTGTCATCATTCAAATGATGACAATATGGAAACAAACTAACCCATAGCTGAACACTGTAATAGAAGAGATAATATTCCGAGACTCAAGGAGCCAAAAAATCCTAGTTTTACTTTATTAGCCAACACTTTCAATGCAGACGTACTAACAAAATAAACTCATCACCTTGCTCTTGTAACGTCTTATTCGAAAAAGCATGCATTATAGGCACTAAAAAAGGTAAAACGATATCAAACTTAATGTGCCGATAGCTAAGCTAATATCCAATTCTTACACGCATGAAAGGAGTCTATTATAAAAGTGTTTTGTTAAAAGCGTCGAACCTTTTATGATAAATTACAAAGTACCACACGTTGTTCACTTACGCCCTAATAACGTATTATAATGTTCATATCTCAAAATTTTCCTGATACTTACACCTGAGTTACTTGAAATCGTTCATTCGTTCACCTCACTCGTTCAGTGAACCGACGCTATCTACGTTATGTCATCGTCAATGAATGAATGAGAATGGATGAAAAATACGTGAAGAATTTTGTTGAAAATTTGCATTTCGATTTTTCTTTTTAAATCTTGATATCGATGGATCATCTGTCTTTCTTTATCTTTAACTATTAGAATCCTTCTTGAACTGTTTAGATTTATTTATTTTTATTGAGTGCGTAGAATGGATTCGCTATCAATTGTAAATTCTTTTGTTCGTAGTTTATCTGCATTTCGAATAAAGTGTCTTAAACATTTTTCTTTTAAAACAAAATTGACACTATTTCGTTATCTTGGAGTGAAACAATCCGTGATATTTGACGTTAATCCTAATCCCTAACCTGACATCCTCCGAGTATATAATAATATTATTATTTGACATTGAGTCATGTTTATAAATCTCGTGTAAAAGATTCTAAGCAAGGCTGGATAAAATGCCTACTTAGTCCTTTACAAGAGTCCCAAAAATGTACTTATGATAATTTATTTATTCCATTCCACAACCACTAAACATTGAATAAATAATTAAATTTTCATTTCCGAAACGCACATTACCTTGCACTAGTGCGAATTTCTTTATAGATAAGCACACCAAATTTTGATAGGCGATCAATCAATTCCACAAGGAAACGGGTCATCGAAGTGGGGCGTGTAGTTCTCGGATAATAATAAATGTTCCCATCTTTTAACGTATGTGTATACATGAAATATAGACGAAAAATGGTTTTATAGAAAAAAATGCAACACGGATTTTTGTGGGTTTAGATTTATTTGTTAGTGACATAGCTGGATCGCTATCGGCGCATTGACCCTAAATGTTTACGATGACAAAAAATGCAACAGGAATTTAGGTGGCATAGAATAGCAGATAACAAAAAATGTATAGAATTTTTGCTATCAACCTTTTATAATAAAAGCGATCGTTAAAATCATTGCTTAAATACAAAATCAGGTGATAACTAATACCAAAAATTGACGACTTTTTATGGTGGTCTTAGAATAGTATTTAAAACATAAGCATGTTTAAATCCAAAAGATGCTTTGAAGTACTTTAAATGCTGACTTAACTTTAAAGCTTCCTTAAACTGTCAGCCTATCCGTACTATTTACTAACCATTAGTCATAAATAAAGAAGACCAATCAACAACAAGACATTACAGTCTGTAAAAAGTATAATAGAATACGGGAATTAATGCGAACACGCATTTTACCTTAAAATGCCTAAAGTTTCGGCGCAGGTTGCACTCGCCGTGGTCGCTCGGTCGTGGCTAGGTAAATTTTGAGGTAAAATGCGTGTTCGCGTTAATTCCCATATTATATTATACATTAAACATGCTACGCGAGAGTTCAAAAGTTATGTAAAAAGTATATTTTATAAACAAAAATCACTAAGAAAGAACCATCTAACACAATCTACGGGCCATAACAGACACAAACTGCGTCACTATCCCGTACAAAGGCACGTATAAAAGGACCCCCACGGCCCGATGCCTCTAATATCGTACAAAGTTCCGTTACGTCACGGCACTGAATTATTCAACACACCAATAACTAGTTGGTTTAAAAGTAAAATTTTAAATTTACTCTCAAAGCGTGTTCGCGTCACATTTGCTTAGAGCAGACAGGTTTCCTCACGTGGCTTGAGTGTACGGTTTGTGGGATATGTTAGAAGAACTGAGATACTTTTGCTGAGCCTTTAGACTTAGAGTAAGTCTAATAAATAATGCGAAAGTGAAACTTTTCAGTATTTAGTTCAATTAAATTTTTAAGTTTTCCTGTAATGTTATGTGTTCTGAGAGTACCTACGCAATGACGTTCAGTTGCTTGTAAAAGCGGACTACCTGCATCGTTATCATACCGATTAATACAGAGCAAGTTTAGAATTTAAGAACTCTAATAAAGGCCCTTATTATGCTTGCTCTACCTATTAGATAAAATAAGAAGCTAGCACTAAGTCAACTACTCAGTCAACTTCTCCTAGTATTATTCATTTAGAAAGTAATTGAACTTCTAATGTTTTTATCTCGAAAATCGCTTCACCTTTAACCCCTTCACTTGTATCTCCGTTTACTCTTTTCACATAGAACACACTACAAAAACGTCGTCGTGTTCTCGCGAGAACATCTTATTTAAGCTCAAGCGAGCGTGATGTCTCCAGGATTTCTGTGCTATTTTCCTGCTATTTTCCGTTCGATAACAAAATTTAACTCTCAAAAATATCACCTATCAGTAACCATGTGTGGAAATCTTGCAGAAATCGCAACGATTGTACGATTAGCTCGAATTTCTATCGAAATTTATTGAATCGGAAAACTCTCGATCAGATATATTAACGCCGGAATTGATTCTAGATGAATAGATTTCAATATCTAATTTTAGCTTGTAACACTTTATTTATAGTTCACTATTTGTAGTTGTCTTATAAAATTCTCATAATATGCATTGATTTGTTATTCATAACTGTAACAATTACTGCATAAAGTATTTCCATACCTACTTAGTAAGTAAATCGTATTTTGTACGGAATTACTACAAATATTTACAACGGCACTAGAAACGATATGGTTTACGCATTACACAGCACTTTATTTTAAAACTGAAGGGACAATACTTTAGTTTTCACCAAATAATATTTGCCATTCATTTAACGTATTTTTTGGTTGCCTTATATCTATTTTTCTAAAACTATACTGGCCCATTGTTAGGCAAAGGTCTCCCCGAAACTACTTAATATCAATAATATAATATTAACTATCATACTCAAAATACTTTTATTATTTGACATAAATTGGACTAACGATGATAATACCGTATTAGTCGTAATACTGAGCAGTCTATACGTCACAGAAGTACTTGAAGAAATGAAGGAATCACATATAAATATTGCTGATCTTGATAATGCTGTAATAAAAAATAATGGCAGCGAGAATGTTTGTACTGGATATCAAGGTTTCGTATCAGTTAGTATACTAGACCACTTGAAACCTAATATATCGGATATATCAGTGCTATTTTGGACAGTGTATAGTCAGTGTGTATGAATAGTATGAAAACAAAAATCGATTTTCTACTATCAACCATTGAACCTTTGATATCTAAAATTTGAATTTGAATAAAAGGTTAGGTAGTTAGTTTAGTTGAGTTTCACTTAGCACTTGCCAGATTTAAGTTTTTTAGTTTTACATTTGGTTTTTTAACAACCATATTTGTGATAGCTAAAACGCACTCATAGAAACATAGTTGTTATAGTAAATTTTTCATATAAATCTGTTTTTAATTTTGTTCGTTTCTGCAATTCTTTGACCCAAATTTTTTGACACGGAACCCAAAAACTGCCAATACAAAATAGTAAAGTGCGTTGTTTGTTGAAGGTTACGATAACATCGGTGTCATTAAGCTTTATGTCCTTGTTTACTGGGCTTTTCGGGAGTTCACTGTTTTTTACACAATTTTCCTTTTTCTTAACGTTTCCCTTGCTAAGGAAGGGGGCGGTGCTGACCAGTTACCTGTATTGTGACTTTTTCGAATACTTGTATAATATATGTATAAATATTGACCTTTTTTCTGAAGCTAGTTCAAAATTTAATTCGACATTGAATCAGTGTGATAGCAATCAGCAGTGAAAGCCGAGTAGTTTAGGTTGGCAGCAACGGGTAAAAACAAAACAAAAATTGAATCAATGTTCATAGTAACGACTACAGCATTTCAAGAGAATCCTCCTTCAAAATATTTATTTACTGAATTTAAACTCAAAATCAATAATAGTCAATAGTTTTCTTAATCGTCTAGGCTTCAGTAATCGACAACACAACAATTTCGCTTACAGCATGACATAGCTACTGTTATTTACAGTCATATTTCTAGCAGTATTTTCCTCCATAACAAAAATAAACACAATCGTACACGCGCAGACTTTTTTGAAATACGAAAATCAAACCGTTGACCTGAATTCGTATTTGAAAGTTTTGTATCCGAAGGGTCCGAACGGAACCCAATTGTTGGCGCAAAATCTAATCTGTCTCTAATCTGTTTGTCATGTATGTGTGTGTTCAATGTGTCCATCGATTCGACGATGACGAGAGATGGAGATTTGTATTTTTCATTTCATCGAACTATTTATATTCCTACTCTAACTTTAGGTATATCTTTTTTCTATTAGATCTTGATTATTTGATTCTTATTTAGCAGTTACTAGAAAGATGTGAAAACAATCTAAGTTCGGTTAAACTGGTCGCTTTTTAATTATCTGTCGAAAGTAAGAGATGAATACCAATACTACAGTTAAGTAATCTATGTAAAATAGTAAGAGGTTAATGAATACTTTAGACCCTAACCAGTACGTTAAAAATCGCTGCGCAGAAAAATGGTATTCTATTACGTGCATCTTCAGATGAGACGTGACGATGAGAATTAATGTGGCAAAATTATTACCGGACAGCTTTCTCAATGAGTCTAAAATTCTAGATTATCTCGTTAAATCTATTTTAGTACTATTCTCTCTTAAAAATTTAACCATTTAATCGACCAAATGTCCTTCGCCATTCTGTCTACGACATAGTTTTAGCAAGCAATTTTGAAATTTACTGAAACTATTTAGAGAACAATGTAAGTGAAACGGAGTTTTGGCCTTGAATAGATTTTATGGGTTCATTTGTTTTGTCCATTATTGCTGTGTTATATTGTTTTAGTCGAATTACATTGGGTAAGGTCGAATTTGCTATTAATGAAAATGAAAGTAGTTGTTAAATCTATACTAAAGATTAAGAAGATTTTACCTGACTGCCGTCTATATTATACCTACTTAGTCCACATAAACCTTGCGTATGGGTTCTTAATTGATTTCTATTATTATCATCTGAAAAACCATTTCTTACTCATTTATAACGTATTTTATATCGCAAGGTAAACTAAACTAGACAAAGACAAAACAGAACTAGATTGAAGTGAAAATTTGCCTAGTGGCTCTAGCGGGCACTTCAAATGCCAAACTCTTGATACTCGATATTACCGATTGTAGAGACTAGCACTACAGTAATTGTCCTAGGCCATAATATATTTTGCAATAAAACAAAACCTTAGCTCCGTTCTCTACCACTATCGGCTACCGACAACCCGCTCGCTATCTCGAATTTGGCACGAACGTGATCAGCGCCTTTAACGGGCTTTGTAGAAACTATTTTAGCAGCACCGTTTAAATGTCAAACTCTCGATACTCGACAATACGGACTGTAGCATCGTGACAGCATTTAAAATTTTCTCAAGAAAGAATTGAACATCGTCTTTTAACGCAAGTAGAGCTCGACGCATCAAATGGTGGTCCGTGGTCTTCTTATACTTACCACGATCAAAGCGTTGATTAGTCTCACGTACCGGACAAGGGTTTCGTCAACATTTTTCCCTAAACATTGTACAATATAAATAATCTAACATTCTTAATGTTGGATTTATTCTCCCTTTCCTTTTGTTAAGGAAATTGTTGCTACGTGTCTCGGTGTGTATTGGCCTTAATCAGTCTATTGCTAGGAATTTGACCGACCATATTTTAGTCTGTGGATACACTGCAAAATATTTGTTTTCGCGATATTAGCCCTTTAGAACTTTTTCAAGGGTTAGAAAATGGATTTTATTATGAGGTCAAAGAGTTGCAAAGCAAATTTCCACCTGGAGTATAATAATAATAGTTCCCTAATATAAAGTTTTTTTTTTAAAGAGTAAGTACCACACATAGTTATGTTACGCTAAATATACATATATAAATGATCAAAACCACCCCCTTATAACCTTTTAATTGAGAACCAACTTACCAAGTCACTCGCTTTTCTTCAATGGTTCTACTGCACCTACGAATCATACCACGCTATCGGTAAGTAAATCGGTAAATCTTATAGCTTATACTATAAATTATGTAGATATAGAATTTTGCTCAGGCTATTTACCTCCAGTGAGTACATACCCTTACAGATGAAATTTTATGTAACGATGACTGATTGCTTCGTTTTTCTTCCTTATGATGTATCATTCATAGTTTTTCTTTATTGGCCCTTCTCGGTTAAGAAGCTGTGTTAACAAGGGGCGTAAAAGTAAATCTGTTGGGATGATTGATCGATGGGTTAGGTTAAGGGATGTGTGAGGTGTTAGTTATTGGATGGGAGCAATGCAAAAATACTTCATTTTATGTTGGAAGATAGCGTTAATGTTTTTTTTTTTGATATTCTATGTTTGTCGTTAGTCTTAGGATCGAATCAGAACTATTCGTGAATACACCCAAGGCAAGTAAGTCTGAAGAAAAGATGCTACCTCTTTCGTTACTCGTAGATTTTTGGGTTCACCAAACCACAATAATTCCAATTTTGGTTACTATTGAATGGATCTTCTTAATTTTTTTGCCTAATTCAAAGTTAAAAAGACTGACTACTATTGATTTGATGTTACATTAGTATCAAAACAATCCATCCTGTAACTATTATTATATATAAAATATTTTCATCTGGACAAAGTACACGTTTCTAAAGAACATTTGTAGTAATATTTCTAAGCTCTTTCCGCGGTAGAGCGATATCTTTGAACGGAGTGCTTCTTTCTCCTATAATCTCTTGGGCATGTCCTTTGTGATGGTAAAGGGTTGCCATGATTTTAATAGTATGAAGGAAAATTTTACTACTTACTTACATTGTACCGTTTATTTTCCGGGTTCGGTTTATATTATGTATGGGTATGTTACGTATTTTTGTATCAATTATGTGTCTGTGAAATATGTTCTAGGTATAACCTTAGGAGAGTGTAAGTTTGTAAGGCTCATTGATGTATTTGAAGATGATTAGGTTTATCGTTTATCTATTGCTGAAATTAACCTTTAAGTAATTTTCTGGAGTGAAATTCTTGTACCAGTAGAAAGTAAAACATCGTACAAACGAAATGTAATATCATAAACTACCATTTTTTTACTCCAAAATTCCATTATAATATTCCAGACTTCACACATCTAAACATCTTTAGATGGAAAAACATTTCTGTATCACATGCAAATCTATTTTATAACTACAAAACCATGGGCCACTCGATGGAATTTCAAAGACTTCATACGTCAGATCCACACATGCCGGCAAAGTCAGGTAATTGCCACTTTCAATGCAAAAACGACACCGCCACTTGAATTTTAAGCGTCGGGCTAAGTGTGAACTAATGCCAATTTTTACGAGACAACCCTGAACTGAATACTCGATGAGCTAAAGTAATGACGTGGAACGCTCCTTAGTCGATTTATTCGATGTTGTGAAAACTGTCGAATTATAATCGAGATGGTAATCGATTATCGAATAAATCGACTAGCTGCTTATTGAAACGGACGCCTCTTTATTTATCTTTCATCTTCAATGTACCGAAAAAATACTGGCAGAATAGTTTTCGAACACATCAAAGGGAGGGATGTAACAGTTATTTTTTGTCAGTTCGTTGTTCAAACTTCAATCAAAAGTGTTGTATGCATTTTTATAGGATTTTAGCTGTCGAAAACCGTAATTTGATGATGCAGAGTCCTACAAAGTTACACTGATCGATTTGAAACTCACAATACCAAAATGGAGGTATCAATATTTCAGTTTTATATTGGATGAAATGGATAAAAGTTTTATTGATTTTTTTGGGTAATATGAGACTGTATCGAATTTCTCTAGTTTGAAACTGCATAATTCAATACTGACTGGTATAATTTTATCTATGCGCTGGTTCACGGCGTGTTAATAAATCTTATGTCTCAAACTTATACTGCAAAAACATTTTGGTCCAGGTTACCAGGACTTATTACCAAGTCTTATTACCAAGGTAATCTAAAATTCATTATCATCATCGTTTTTCAAATTGTATAGATACTATTTCTACTATGTATAAGACTAAACTGTAAAAAAAAACACTAGATAATATATATTTTATAGCCGTTAATAAATTATTATACTCTGCAATATTATTATGCACAGTATGTAACCACGCGAGGAAAATATCGATACCTATATTCTTACAATTTAAACTACCTCCCAAGAGTCGATACATCTTAGTTTAGTCGATTCTCCTTTCACATCACTACGACCGGACGAAGGAGTTAAGTTTTTATAGCAGTTTGCTTATTTCGCTGTAAAGTACTGCGAGGCTACAAGATTAATTTCATGAGTAGGTATATTTGCTTCCACCTGTTTTATAAGTGAATTACCTGACCTGTTTCTGATAAAATTATGTCTTTTGTAGAATCAAGTGAATTTTATTCTAGTTCAGAATATGTTTTAGTTTCCCTAGAATTTAGAAGAACACGTGACATTTTACTAATGCAAAAAGACATAATGCCGAATTAGCCTCAAATATTTAGATAGGATTATTTAACCTGATTCGGTTGATGTACATTGGGACATTTATCATTACTATTTAGAATATATATTAAAGTGTTTTTGTTTTTTTTTTCAAACCCATTTTCCCGTCTATCTATAGCATATCCAGTACTTTAATGTTTCACTTTTTTTCGAGTACACTATTAGTCAGAAAGTAAAATAAAAAAATATACATTTTCGAAAATAATTCACTAGTATTTCACTTTAAAAGTACGCATGAACAAAAACATTAATCTTTCAGTAACTACGGGCAGATAAAATATAAAAGTTTATTTATTCATCGGAATTAAAACAAATAACAATATCCCGCTGTACAATTCCTGCTGTTCGTTTCTTTATATCAATTTAATTTCATTGGCTGATGTGTTGATGTTGAAAAGACTATTTTTATTGTTGGTTAGAACAAAACTTTAGTTTAAAACTAGTCTCTGCCAATTCCATGTAAAATACAGGTTCTTTTCCGTATAAAACTACTCCTCGAGGACTCTTACGAAGTTTAAAAAATCCTGAATTTATTATCTTTCATTAAATACCCGACTCTCTTGGGGTTGACAGTCCAGTTATGATAGATTCTTACCGACTTAAAGCATCCTCGGCTACCACCACCAGCAGTAGCGCATTTCTCTAACAGTCGGTACTGTTGATTATCGAGAGTTTGGCATTTTAAATGTTCTTCCAAAATAGTTCCCACGGAGCCCGCTAGAGGTGCTGATCAGATTTTCGTGCAAAATTTCTTGATAGCTAGCCGGTGGTCAGTAGTCAATAGGTAAATAATCGAGCTACAGCACTCTCCAGAGGAACTGGTACCGCAAGTTGCTATTCAGAAAAGGAAATGTACCTAACATAATAGTGTAAGAAAAAGTAAAGACTAATCAATCACCTTATCATTTGAAATAAAATTTATAAATCCATGTAAATGATTCTTTGCAAAAATCGAACTTGGGCCATATACCCTCAAAGTTTGTATCATCACGGCAATTGAATGATATCTATATCACAAATTAACAATTAAAACTCAGAACACAAGGTTTCCTCCATTTAAATATAATTTCAACAGTTTTCATATATTACAGAAATCGGTACGAACCGTTACCGACGTGAGATGAAAATACATCGCACTCATTACCATTGCTTAATTATACAACACACCTTACCATACAGCTAACAGGTCTGTTAGTTGAAATATACAAATATGTTTCCACGAATATTCTATGCTCATGTAAAGTGAATATCTACTATTTAGAACGTCGATTTGTATAAGTGTTAGTATTAATATTATAATGTAATCTTTGATGTTAGTTTTGATAATGACTGGTGACTTTGTTTTATTTCTGATTACTGTTTTATACACATGTAAAGATATCATTATAAATTAAATACATAATATTACGCCTGTTATAACTGAAGATGCAGACAGAGATGTTAGAGGTTCCACGTTACAGGGGCAGAGCCAATACTAGGTTTCGATTTCCGAATAGAGCAAAGTGCTATAGTGAATATTTCTCAATATTTTAGCAGCCCGAAGTTTGATAGCATTCCCGGTATATGGGTCGTCCTCCGTAACTTAAAACTAACATTGTTAATATCTCCTCTGCTTACACCTTTACGTATAGTATGTACGGAAGCAAATCAACAAAATGGTCTCTAGGAAACCATTTATTAGAATTTACAGAAACAATATATCACATACCTTCCACGTTCACGACATTGACGCTCGCGTATACGTGAAGAAGATGTAGCGGCTCGCTACATACAGCGACATCTACTAGGACCAGCGCGCAACCAACCACCACGCGCAGTGTAACTGACGTCACAAGTCCTAGATCGCGCTATCGAAGTTTGCACGGCAACTGACTATATATACAAGTTCCCGACTACAACAGTCGGGCAGCCTAGGCCCACCAGGCACGATCACCTCGCCTGGTCGGAGGATCCTCCCTTTGGTTGGAGGAACATGATCACCTCGTTCCTCCACAGTGGTGACCCCGACGTGATTGGAAGCAGCCTTCACGAAGATCAGACCAGCAGCAGCAAACCTTCGCACCCTCATCACTCCTCACTCCTACAGCAGCAGTCGTACAACTCCAGCCAGCATCTTCGGCCACACCAGGACACTCCACGAACATGTCGCTCACGCACATGACTGGCATACCCTACGGCCTCAGCGGCATCCAACCTGGGCATCATCGTCACGCTACTCTGACGCACCCAGGGCACCGCAACGCTTCGTCTCGACTCACCGCAGACAACAAGCACCTCGCCCCGACTCACTGGGGACACTTCACCGCACACCGCACACCGCACCTCTCCGACTCACTGGAGTTAGCGGCATACAGTTCCGACTCACTGGGACTTGCGGCATACAGTTCCGACTCACTGGGACTAGCGGCATACAGTTCCGACTCACTGGAACTCATCAATGCATGGCACTGGAGAGACTGACTGACATGAAGAGAAGATCGACCTACGGTCTGAGGGGGAGTGATGTAGCGGCTCGCTACATACAGCGACATCTACTAGGACCAGCGCGCAACCAACCACCACGCGCAGTGTAACTGACGTCACAAGTCCTAGATCGCGCTATCGAAGTTTGCACGGCAACTGACTATATATACAAGTTCCCGACTACAACAGTCGGGCAGCCTAGGCCCACCAGGCACGATCACCTCGCCTGGTCGGAGGATCCTCCCTTTGGTTGGAGGAACATGATCACCTCGTTCCTCCACAAAGTCATTGCTACCGAATATTTTCGCGAGCAGATGAAATAATTTACTGAGACCGCCCATATCTGTGTGCGACGTGGTTCAATGTTACGTTTTACACTCATACCGTGAGGGTGGCCAAGTTCTTACTTGTATACTGGGCTTTTATGTAGGTAAGGTACTGGTGTACTGTTTAGTTGCAAAGAAATTATCTATCATTGTATAGCTACTTCACTTTTCTAGAATTCTTGAATAGCGATCCCTTCCAAAATGAGCTAATAATTGTTTATTTTGACCGGTATAGTCAATAAAAAATAAACAGAAGTAAGGTCAATTTGGGTAACCTTGAATCATTTGGGTAACATTGACAGAGGGAATTTGAACTAGATTCGATTATTTTTTCATTTGAAACCAACACAATTGATAAAGGTTTATTTTAGTTTTGCAAACTTTTATCAATTGTGTTGGTTTTATATGAAAAAATAATCGAAACTTGTTCAAATTCCCATTGTCAATGTTACCTAAATGATTCAAAGTTACCCATGTTTACTGTAAACATTATATTTGTAGCTTTTGACAGAATATTAAATATTATACTATTGTCTGGTGTGGAATTGTTAATATGTCTAAAAACCTGCATGTAACATTTAAACCATGTCTTTGGTACTTCGTAGCCGTTCTTGGTACGATAACTTGAACCTTGAGAACCGACAAAATTACTTTACAACAGGTATATGATAGTGCATGAAGCAAAAAATAGTTCGAGATATGCACGAAGCTCGAAAATCTAAAATGTATTGAAGAAAATAGTTTTAGGGATCTAAGTAAGTTGCATTGTTTGATCTCTATCTACTTCACCCTTGAAAAATCTGCGTAATTTTACCATTGTACTCAAAAACAAAACAATGTACACAATAACGTAATAGTTTCCTTCAAACAATGCTTTAAGATTCTTAGAAAATGTATTGCAGACGTCGCTTTTCTCACGTTTTCAACTTCTCTGTAAATAACTATTTGTATATAAGCTTCCTTATTTTCAGGAAATCGTATCTTGGTTTACTTGTAAAACCAATGTTCATTTTCTTGATTATGTTACCAGAAATAAACCGTTTTCAGAGAACTTATTATTTTTTGCGATTTTGCAGAATAATTTAGTTACAGTTGAATCATGTATGTATTCCTTCAGTAGTTCGATCACGCCTCGTCGATACAATAGTAACTAGTTAATCACATCCAAATATTCTACTTACCTAAATACTATATTGTATGCATATGTTAGAAACTTATTTTTATTTATTCAGATACATCATTTTAATAAATATTTGAATGCAACTTCTATTGTTTAAAACTTTTGACTGACGGCAATACCTGTTTGATTATATTAAAAAAATATAAAATAGGTACATGGTTTACACATTTTTCGTCCTTTCCATAATTGAAAGTGAAACAGAGATAAAAACAATATTCGGTACTCTTATCCTACTTCAAACAATCTATCTAGATGCGTTTGTCAACAAAGCTCTCCAATCGACTGTAATAATATGTGTTCATAATTTATTAGCGCGGTATCTCGTTGAGTAAACAACCTGAAGATACATTCTCGTAATGATATCTCATTTGGGAAAACGCATTGAATATACTCACATTGTTATATGAGAGAGGTGTGTTAAACATCTCAGAAAATTCCGCTTTGTTTTTGTTTAAGCACAGCTCTTATAGCCAAACCTGAATTTGGCGGGATGCTGCAAAACTTTTTGAAGTAAATTATTAGTAGTCATCACATATATAAAAGATGAGTTAAGTTGAAGAAGGATAAAGTTTTTAGAGAGCGTTAAGGCTTTTTTCTTCAATTACCGCCGATAGGAAGTGTCTCATTTCTAACAATATTTAATAAGATATTTAAAAAGTCAGCCATCTGTTTTAAGGAAAGGTAGCTATTTTAAAGTATGTGTATTTTACCCGATACACCAAAATTGGCCCAATGTTCGAACTTAATAGTAGGTATACAACAGAAAATAAATATATTAATAACAGTTCTTAAATAACTCAATCCTACTTATTTGTCCATCGAAACCTAAATAACGTCTGGCCCTGGGATCTAAATCTAAAATAGAGCTACCGAAATATCATCTTAGAACATTATTATTTGAAGATAACATTCAAAGGTCAAGTTTTATTAACACTGTAGTTTATCACAATAGCCAAAAATAATTAGGCTTTTCTGTCCCGTGTACTACAAAAAGCGGGTCGCCTTATCGCTTGAGATAATAATTTACCATTCAAAAACACTTTTATTCATGAAAAGACGAAAGAATTTATCCGCGTAGACGTCGCGAAAACGAGTCTTCAGATGTACGACGGCCTTGGACTTACGCGATAAAAATGACATTACAAGCCGCGGTAAATTAATATTGTACTGTTTTAAGACAATATGACTGTTTTCTTGAAGTATTACTTAAGAATATTTTGTCAATTTTTTGTGGAAGCATGGATTAACCGAAAACCGATTTCAAATCACTTTAGACTAAATCTGTTATTACTGTGTAATATACAATTCTTTACAAATTTACTTAATATGTAACGTTTAATATCAAAGTATTTTACCAGCGTTACTGTTTTATTTTCTGGATTTATTATTAAAAGTTTGGATACCAAAATGATGGAGGTTTTGGACTTTCCGACATATACTTAAAATAAAATACAATGTTAAGTAGCTATATTTTGTCTAAGGATACACAACAAACACAACACCATAAAAATATCTGACTCAGGAAACGAACTTGAGACTCTTAATGCAACATTCCTGCCCACTTTACATCTACCATTCCGTTATCAACGAAAACCAGCAAAGTACTTCAAGCACCAGTGTAATTACACTCTTAAGAGTAACAATGAATCTTTAAAATTCCGCTTTTACTCCGATAGTATGCTAAAAAGTACTTTCTAGAACGTTTAATGAAGCAATTTTATTGCTATCCTACGTTGAAACAAGGTATTGAACTCCAATTCTATCGTTTATCTGTTTTATTACTTTTAAATGTGTTTTCTTTTGATCTTTTTCTTTAAAGAGATTCCTTGATAGGTGTCGATTTACTTCTGGGATTTCTAAATATACTTTGCAAGTATTTTACAGTAATTATATACCTAAGTTAGTATTATGATGACAGCCTTACCCGCCTTCTTATATTCTAGCCGTGAATGTCAAAGTTTGTCCCATTGTTTGTCAGTTTTTAGCGCAGGAATGACGAGAAAATTTGTTATTCGGTGTTAAATTTTGTATCCGTTTAAATGTATATATAAATATGTGTAACAAGATGATGTTTTAGAGGATAACAGTTTAGGTTGTACTCCCGTTTTCCGTAGCAAAAAAGTGATTTATATACCATGCATAACAGGACAAAAAAGTCAGGATTATCTAAAAGATTTATTTGAATCTGATCAAGGTCCCAAAACAAACCGTTTCCGGGTATCCAATCAGCATTCGAAAAAAAAAATAAGTGACCCACATTCCGAATATATTCCGTCTTGCAACGGAGTACGAATTAACTAGAACGGTCTTTGTTACAAATAGTTTTCTTTGTGAAAGAAATGATGAAAGAAAATGTGAGATGTACGTTTTCTTATTTTCTTTGGAATTTTATGTTTAATATATTTTTTATGAATTGCTTGAGGTTAGAATAAGTGCGGACGTTTTTAAATTCATTTAAGTAATTATAGAACGTTTAAAGAACAATGATTATTTGAGAAATATTTATTCTCGTAATAATATAAGATCTCAGATTGAAAATGATATAAAATCTACATCAAATGATCGGATCAAATAACCGAAAACAGGACTATTTCTTGCAGCCAAGCCAAATTTAAGAATAACATACTTAATTTAAATTTTTCTTAGCTGGCGTTAAAATAGTAACCTATTAAATAGTCGTGGGAACTAAACTTCACAATTAATTTCCTACAAATATGTAAGCTATTTCAAGATTTGTATTTAGTTTTATATAACTACGTCATCAAAATTTACTGACTCATTATACAAGCAGCTCACCTCACCGATAGCATAAACCTTTGTGTTTACATCTATGCAAGACAGATTGCTTGTTAAGTATTCAACAAGTACTACATTTGAAAATTGCACTTCAGTATGCATGAATCTTCATTAGGTACTTTACTTGTCAGTCCACTCACCTTAGCTGTAAAGTTTGAGATCAAAGAACAGATAAGTTTTATTTTACTACAGTTGAAGCATGCAAGCAAAGGTATGTTTTGTTCTAATCTAATTAATAGCTTAATGGTTTTTATCAATAAAAAATATATTAGAGATTCTGATTTGTAATGCTGCTAACAGGGTCATAGAATATTATTTTCCGATAGTTATATTTTAAGACTCCATGGCGTATACGACAATGCGGTCATCATGGCTCGACAAGTGTCGGGAGGTTCGCGAGTTCTATTTCGAATATTTGTACCATCAAATAATAGTTTTTTTGGGTCGAGTGTGTACGATATGTACTTTGATTCCGATGTTTGTATGTTTGTAAAAAATACCCGCGACATAATGAGTAAAAAGCTATAATGAAAAAGTTCTGTGAATCATCGAAATATTATATGAAGCTATTCGTAACGTACATTTGTTGAGATGGCTACAATAATTATTATACCGTAGCGACCTCAACAAATGTACACAATATCTACTTTACGTAAATAACAATTATAGTTACCTATGAACACTTTGGCTATAATAGGCGTGTCGTAATGACATCATAATACGGATAGATGTAGCATCGATATGAGTGATTACACCGATCATCACTCATTACGTAATGGACGTTATTATTACATTTGCCAATTAGCCTTGACGCGTCTATGTATTTATGTGTCTATCGTTTTAAGATGTTAATTAGATTGAGTTAGGCTGTGTTTCACTATGATTAGTTAAACTATGTTATACTTAGATGTGGATAAAAGATAAATATAAGAAATTATTTTTTCCCAATATTATACCTACATATATCTTTTACTACTTATACATACTTGTATTAACAAGTCGGTCAAATGGTGATTGATAAGTTTCCTGCCTGAGATTAGATACTGTACCCGTAGTTGGATACTATAAGAAAGTACATTTAGTCAGCGTAGAGGGCTCAATACCTGATTCTTTCACATACTTTTCTTATTCTGGGACGAGACTCTTGTCGATCAGTGTATAATGGGTACAGTTGTTAAGTCATTACACGTAGCAAAGAGTGTTCTGCTAGCAGATAAAACCCAAACCTTAGGTTTCTCTAAAGGATATCTAGAGAGACATAAATCCAATAACATAATTGCCCCATCGCGATCATCTTTTATTCAAAACGTATCGACTGAAAGTCAGATTCTCTACCTAGCGTTTCTGATATATTATTATTTTTAACCCTAAAGAAGATTATTTAGTTTGCTTTTACATTCTTTGTTTATGTAGTGTTTATAAGTTTCGTCTTGATTCATAATAATAGTCGCACCTCGAGCTACTTCTTCATTTGTTTCTTCGTACGTTCGTAGCAAATGTCCCTTCTTACTGGGCCGTACAATGGCAACATATCTAGCAAAGATGTAACAGGCCGTAAATCTCGTATCTATCTAAGGACAAACATGCCTTTTTATACACATGTAGACCCGGAGGATCTTCATACGAACACTGTCAAAACAATTTCATCCATATTACGTGTATTTCCTAAAATAAACCTTCTCACCCGTCATATCCAGTCTACCTTATAACGTTGGGGTAAAAACGGCCGAGTGTTGCTTCAGACAGGTGAAATAGTGCGAAAAATTGCCCGGCGGTCAACGGGTACGTTTCCCTATTCGACTTGTAGGTTGAATTCACATTGTTTGTACTTTGTTGAGTTAATCAGGTCGCGAAGGTGTGAAAGGTGATTGAATGGAAGGGTACAAAGAGGTTGGAATTATTAATGGAATGTGTTTGGTGTTCAAATGTCATTTAACATGTTTGGTGGTATTTAATTCGTGAATGTCAAATTTTATAGGGTTTTATTTAAATTGGTGAGCATTGATTAATTTATGATACGTTTGCTAAGGGTCAGTGATCAAAACGAATGTATTTTATACGAATCGGGTTATTCGGAACATAGAGGTTCAAATTAACAAAGTATTGAAGTATATCTTAACATGAGAATGCCCTGAAGCCTTTGGTATTTTCTTAACCTTGCGTATACACGTGGTATTTCATTTAATTAAAACATTATATTGCATGAGAATAATACTATCCAAACCAGGATTAATTAGCGGAAATTAGAAATAAAATACTCTAGTAGACATTTTGTCCCTGTCCAAAAAACTTTGCGTATTTGCTACGTAAAATATTCATACATATGTATATGTATGTGAGCTACACATATATCATCTATTTTTGTAATGACATTAACATGGTTGCCAATTGGTTTATATTGTAGCAAAAATACGTAACTTTTGATTTATTTTTTCAATAAATACAGCTATGATACAATAAATCTCTGTTTCTGGAAACCGTATATCAAATTATTCCGATGAAAACTAAACCAAATTATTTAAACATTTTTTAGATATATTTTTCTAAACACCGATTCACTATTTTTTGCCAGTATTTCTAACCGTGTAGAAACATATTTTAAAATCAGAATATCACTTTTAATTACTTGAATAATATATACATATATATCATCTCAACACTATTTTTGTATAATGTACATAAGCCTAAAACTTTAACTTTGAGAAATCAGGTGATACAATTTATCGGTCTTGCGCCTGATCCCTCACTGGTCATTCATCCCATCTTGTTATTCATCCCATCTTTTATGATAGAAAAGCAAAAGTGCACCTGTACAGTACATATGTACACTCTTGGTTCACACATCTTGGACACTATAAACAAAGTCCTGCACAGTTGGCTGGTTTCAATGGCCGCTGTGGCCGAATATGTAGCTTGAGCTAGAAGGACATTATTACATTACAATCCATACTAATATTATAAATGCGAAAGTAACTCTGTCTGTCTGTCTGTCTGTCTGTCTGTCTGTCTGTCTGCTACTCAATCACGCCTAAACTACTGAACCAATTTGCATGAAATTTGGTATGGAGATAGTTTGATACCCGAGAAAGGACATAGGCTACTTTTTACCCCGGGAAAATGACGCATTTCCCGGAAAAATTCAGGTTTCGCCACCGAAGTCGCTAATAATCAATATTATAATGACACTGAATTAACAAAATTCCGTTGTCATGGCAACAGTTTTAATGGCGGATATGCATGAGCGCGAGTTATATGAGATATAAATAATTTTGAGAATATTTTTCGTGAAAAAAAGCATATTTTGTTGTTAAGGAATAATTAAGCTTTGTATTAGTAAAAAAAATCATTCACGCGAGCGGAGCCGCACGGGTCAGCTAGTATTGTATAACACTAGGTTTCGCCCGCGGCTTCACCCTTTTTCCCGTAGTAAGAAGTATTCTATGTGGTTATCTTTGTATCAATGTAGCGTAGCTATTTCGTGAAAGAGTATCAAACATACATACATAAATTCTCACAATCTTAATTAATAAAACATAATTATCGCATTTATGAGTATCATATAACATGTTACGTATTGTGTTCGTACCATCACAGTACTGCATTACACAACTTTCATTAAAGAATATCACTCCCTCTGTACACTGCTAAATATTTTATCTCGAGCTCATTTTCACTTCGTTACTTCATACACGTTTCTTTAGCGAGTTTGTTTAAGTTAAACTTAGACAAGTGCTTAGTGTTTGCTTTGTGAACTTCTTACAAAGTCTGCAAGTGTGGGCTTTGGCTTATGTGGGCGAAGTGACTTTAGTGTGGTTTTTGAAGTCTAAATACTTGATTAATCTAGCCGTTTTGGGTTTTGTTTTAAGATAATGAAGTATCTTTGGACTACAGTCGAGTTTCGTCATCAGCTGCGGTTTGTGTTAAAGTTGGAAATAGAATTCTAGAATTGGATTCTGTTTGTTAAGTGCTATAAGCGGATTAAGCTACCAAGTCTTGGCTTTCTACGGAAAGTATATAATGTTTTTGTCAGCTCTTTTATATTTTTATATAACTAATTAAATCGATATAAGCGCACAGATTTCGCACGCTCATTTCCTAGTGACTAATGAGTATGTTTTCGACCAGCATTTTTTTGGGTTTGTTTTTTTTTTGGTTGTTATGATACTTATGTACATTGTCCCGTCAAATCCGCGAAACATTACTAGCTGAGGGTGAGAGGTGAGGGAATCATTCCCCATTAAAAAATCTTTTGCATATTTTGTATATCTAGAGTCATTATCATGCAATTTTGAATTCATTTTACATCGCAGCTGTATATCAAACAACTCCCTTTCAAGTTCAAACGCTGGCCTTTCTAAAAACGTAATAAGGTTAAATAGTAGTATGTATAAAAGTAGAACTTATGTGTACATCGTCCCTTTCTTTATGAACTCCATAATTATATTTATTCTCCGTATCCTAACCCTACGGCTCCATATATTTTCCCAACATTATTTTCATTCATATAAATAACAAGGCCTACAGCACATGGAATTTATACAGCCTAACAAAATCTGGATAATATGAACTGTATTTTTAGGGGTTTAGCTTTTGTTCTGTGCCTATTAGGTATATATTTTTAGCTTTGATGGTCAATGACCTCTTATATTTTATTTAATTCATGTTTATATAGTAATGTTTATTTTTTTATCTCGTAATACAATATTACAATGTGCTTGCCATGAATGTCAGCAGATTTTTTAAGTGAGGAAAAAGTGCCTTTGGAGCCTTGGAAAGTTTATTTAAATTGCTGCATTTACGTGAATAATTTACGTCAGCTTGTGTCAGTGACAATGAAGTGAAATATCCTCAATCCCCAAAATTTTTGTCTAACAAAAAAACACCGTAAAATTTTGTCATTTGTAGCGCGATTCTTTACTGTCGGTGCTACCGAATATCGAGAATTTGGCATTTTAAATGTCCTACAAAAATAGTTTTAACGCCACCCGCTAGAGGCGCAGGTCAGATTTTCATATGAAATTTTTCGTCAGTCGTAGAAAATAGCACTTTCGTATTTTACACTAGTATTTAGAGATAATGAACTACCTGTACATAGTATTATAATATATCAATATTTTCGTTTTGTAGTCTGACATTGAATGCCCTATTGACACCTAAAGGTTAAAACAAGTATATTATTATGTATTGTATAGAATATAATACTAAGTTCTGTCTAAGCTACGGCCTACATGTGATATTGTATAACATTATATTTTATTTATATCGGTGTATTTGTTTTGACAACATTCTGATTTGATTTGTATCAAAGTTATTCTTAAATTTTGTTTTCTACATGTTTACTTCATGCAGAAAAAGTTTTATTTTTTCTTTTTCTTGTTTTGTTCCAGTTATTCCGATGATCTAAAAACATGATCACCTGATAATTGTTTTTCTTTCCTTTACAAAATACGTGGAACGAAAGTAGCTGTCTGTCAGGTACGCTTTTACTTCTAAAAAGTTTACTATTTTAGATGCATTTTGATTGTAACAACAACTACATTGCGAAACGGAATATTACTAAGACTATATTTTTGACTAGCTGACCCGCGCAACTTCGCTTGCGACACATAAAAGAGAATAGGTCGTCATTTTCCCCGTTTTTGTAACATTTTTTACTGGTACTCTACTCCTATTGGTCGTAGCCTGATGATATATAACCTATAACCTTCCTCGATAAATGGGCTATCTAACACTGAATTTTTTTTTAAATCGGACCGGTAGTTCTTGAGATTAGCGCGTTCAAACAAACAAACAAACTCTTCAGATTTATAATATTAATATAGATAACAACACCTCTAAAAGATTGAGGTTTACCATTATCCTAGGTTTCTAGACCTAAACGTGTAGTTAAATTCAAGTGTAGACTAAGCTGTATGTAAATAAGTACCTTAAGGTACGGGCCGAGTGCCATAAATAACTTTGAACGAAGGTAACCGCAATTATGTATATCGTACAAATACTAATGAGTGTATCTTGCATGTTTGTGGTCTAACCTACAGACCCTAAATGCAAATTGACGAAACAAATTATGTACATCAATTTTGATGACTTGTATTTAGTAATAGTATGAGGATGACCTGTTGAAAACTAAGGTAGTGAGGTAGTAAGTTTCAAATATTGAATTCACAGTAACAATCAAAGTGACTGAATTAAATCTCGTTTGTGTGATGCGGTTGTTTCGTTATCTTCTATAAAGTAAAACTTTTAAGGAAAAAGCGATTACATCAGAACAACGATTGATATTGGTGTTAACATATTATTATTATAATTAAGCAAAAACCTGTTAGCCAACAATAGCCGCGTCGTTCGATCTCACAGGTAGGTAAGCCACACCAGTTGAGGTTGATCTGTGGATGGGTGACAACATTATACATTTTGAGTTCTTCCATATATGTATATTAGCGGCCTGTGTCTTGCCTTTCTGGATAACAGTCGTAATAGTACCTCAATCAATAATTATATAAATAGATTATAAACAGTCTGTTCTACCCACAAAACACAATTATAGGTTAACTGAAACACATCCACTCAACCGCCACAAATGAAGTGAAACAATCACATTAATATTTGTTTTCACTCTCAACTTATATTCGTTTAATTTTCCGTGGCTTGTTGCCAAAACTGAACATATTCTCAACTTTGTAGCTCATTCTACTAGGAATTTAAAACAGGGTTTATTTCGCTATTCGTTTAAATAATAAGTGTGTTTGTTTTATTCAGTTATTGTATATATTAAGAATTTAAAGAACGCTGAGTATTGTATGCTATATGAAATGAAATTGTAAATAAAATAGCCAGTCGTAATCGTAAACATGAACGACGACATAGCGCGGAATATGGACATCTCTTAGGTATACTAATTTTAATGCGAGTATTAAAGAAATTACAACACTTCTTCGTCACTCAATGGGTGCTTAAAGATCAACAACGTTAAAGGAGGCAAGGAAAGCATTAGTGTAACTAATTGGAAACCTATTTAGAGAGTAAAAAAAATAGGACAATGGGACATTTGAGGTTAAAAATTAAAGCAGCACCGGAATATTTTATGACCGTAATTTATTCACAAATGAAGTACATGAAAAGTAAGCGAAATTCATAAATACATCAGACGTCATCAGATAAAATCTTTTGTAATAAAATCCAATTTGGCTCCATCACGCGGACCCATATTTCATATTTAGAGCAACACGGAAAGCTAATCAGAAGCCATGCTTTCGAAGACAAAGGCGTGTAATTAATTCTCACACTGTTTGCCGTGATGTAAAAGTTTCGAATCTTACTTAAGCACCTTGCGTTAGACTTGCAAACTATTTTAATTAAAAATCTTCGAGTTAAGGACACGGAACAATATGAGGAGGACAAAGCGATGTTTTGAAATTTTAAACAATTAATTTGTTTGGGAGTTGCAGTTACCTTTTGGTTTAAAGTGTTTTTATTGCGTTAAGTTATGGGGCTTATAATTTATTGTGCTTAAACGTTGTGCAAACAGTTGCTATGACAATAAATTGTAGTACTCCTACATGGCACGCGGAGTATCCAATTGGAGGTACCGCGTCTTGGCCACTTTATGGTGACTGTTGAAGGAACATCGTTAGGTTTTTAGTAGGGACATGCAGTAATGCATTTTCCTGACGAAAAAAAAAGAAGTACTCTTACATGGCCACCTTTAGGCTTCCCATTCTGCGTTCTGCTAAATTGAAGTGGTCGCATATGTACGTTCCGTAAGTACAGTAGGTTCCTTATCTGCATCTGTGCTATGTTCGTCTGCGTCGACATTCAGAGGTCACATAGTAAATGGTGAATGTTCGTACACCCGTCTGACTTAAAGTGGAAGAAAGTTAGCCTGACTGTCACATTTTATAACTACTCATTTAAGGTATAGTATTGTGTTTAAGTCAGCCCTAAATTTAAAAAAGCTGACGTCGTTCCAAAATTAACGAATGCATAGAAATATGGTATTCGGTTATAAAATACCTTTTTGTCTCTTAAAGAAGATTATTTGATCTTCTAGAAGTACAAAATACTTTGTTAGTGTTTATTACTTGCTTAACATTTACAGCTCAAATATTTACTTGTGTAGTTCTCTAATAGCTTTAGTTTCAACCAGTTTCTCGTTTCAAGGAAAAGGTTTACAGTCCGTTGACTTTGCCTAAGTGTGTTTGGGCTAGTTTTAGTGTTTACTTAAGCTCTTAAACCTAAGTGCTGAATTTCAATAGTCTCGATTTACATTATTTTCCTAGGTTTTGTAGGACTATGGACTATCGGGTTTATTTTTCGATGATTTACATTTTGTTGTCGGTTGTTCGGTTTACGGCTGTCCTTTTTGTAAATTAATGTTAAAACTCGTTAATGTTGCTGCCTATGTTGATGTTAATGCTTCAAATCCTTGGTTTAAATAAGTATGATTAGTATTTGTGCTATATTGTCATTGCTTTAAAAGGAGGAACTGTGGTTTTTTCTATTTTATATTTTGACAATAATAAGTTGGGTATGTATTTTTGTAGTAATGTGCGGATAATATTATTTTATAGACCCAGATATCTCTATTTTATGTTAAACAGACTTAAGTCTGTTAAGAACCAATAAATAAGTATCATTATTAACAAAAATATCAACGCAAAAATAAACTTTTGCCAAATTCTTTAAGGAAATACATGCGTAACCTTCTGTTATATAAGGCAATCAATCAAACCGAGTTGTTTCAAGTGCCTTAAAGGTTCATTTGATAAAACTTCCGTGTGATCGTGAAATAAAAACGTAGAATTGATCAATAGTTTATCTTTTCATTTGTTTCCACCCACGCAGTAAATGGTCTATGTGGGTTGATTGATTGCTTTCTTTGGAACTTAAGTGGTGAGTAAAATAGATTGTGCAAAGTCTGAAGATAATTGAAGTGCTCGAATTGAATGTTGCTATTTATTTTTTTTACCCATTACTATCCCAATGCTGGGTAAAGATCTCCTCTACGAAAGTATACCCTTGCCCCGCAGTGGGCTATTAATAGGTTAAATTTATTATAAACTAGCTTTCTTGTTTTTGTTTAATACCGCGCATTTTCAAATTTATTCACCTTTTACACCTTCTCTGGATTTCCACAAATAATTTAAGACCAAAATTTGCCAGTCGTTCACCAGTTTTAGCGAGATTAACGAACAGCAATTATTTGACTTATATAATGACAACAAACAGACATACACAGTTCATATTGGCAATGTCCTGAATGGATGTGAATGAGTCAAGGAAAGTTTGTTAGGATTGTACCAAGTGGCGTTCTTTGGTCTCTGCCTACCCGGATGGGAAAAGGCGTGATTTTATGTATGTATATCTATATGTACGTGTGTACGTATGTAGGTATGTGTGTATGTATAATGTAAAAGAACTCCTAATCCTAATAGTTTATTTACATGATTTTCACAGCAGTGTTCAGTACATCACGGAACAGTTCGTAAGCCGCACAAATTCATTAGTTGGTGTCATTTATCATGACAATCCGAACGGGCAGGGCGGTACCATTAATGTTCGGTTAACCAACTCATTAGCGCACGTTAGATTTGGAATTATGCGTATGACAGAGATGTTGAGAGACTGGATATGACTGGGTGATTACGATTTTTGGACAATGTTAGAATTGTATTCCTTAGTAGAAGTAGAAGTAATACGGAAAGGGTTTTACTTAATAGTGAGGCACTAATAAACATTTTATTTTATAATAAGTAATAAAAATTGATAAAAATAGAGTATGAAGTCAAATAATGCAATGTTATGCTTTTTTAATGTTTGCCAGTGTATCTAACAGAAATTTCTTCCGTAATTTATAATGATCGAAATTCTTTTCGGCGATTCAAGTTTTGATCTTTGAGACCACAAACAAGTCATTTACTCATTTCAATGTTTCTTAAAATATCGTAGAATATAACTCGCCTAACAAACTGTTAGCTAATACTTAAAATAATCAGATAAAAGAACGAAAAATACATCAACAGTTGCGTCTTTATTGCCACTGATAGTAAGAAAACGTTTACTAAAAGATACTAGCACCAATATAAACAACGCCAGCAATAATTTCCCATATAAATCGCAAAGGGCAAGAGCCTTAGTAAATCCACTGTTATCTTATCTCAACAAATATTCTTCTTTGTACTAGTTTCATAAATTCGTTCAGAGATCATAATAGAATGTCATTTCGAAAAAGGCATATGTCACTTTACGAAGTACGAGACTTGCGCCTTTTTCAATATTGTTTATTTAGACTGTGTAATTTTAAAATGGCATATGTCTTATGTTTTTGTAGCGTGACATGGGCCCTTTTGAAATTGTGTGCAATAATTTTCTGACGTTGTTCAGTGTTTGTCTTATCAGCAAGTGCTTTAGACAGAATATTTTTCCTTTAATTCAATAACGTATTCTTCTTCAGTTTTTTGTTAGAAGTTATTATGTGGAATATAAATAAGTCGCTAAGATGCTAGGGCATTGAAGTTAGTATGTAACATACGTTAATTGATATAATAATTAATATTAGGATTTTTGTTTAACATCTTGTAGTTCAATTTGTTCTCCAAAGTGTTAATGTTGAAGTTACCAAAAATATTTTTTTATTACCAAAAACGTTGGTTTAGTTTTGTAATAAAAACAATATTTTTGTACTTGACTTCTTGGTTCTATTTTTATCCGTTGTCTGAAAAACAGAAATGAAATAACATCCTACGACTAGAACTGAAACTTTCATTGAAACTTATACCTATTGATAACCAACAAAGTTTGTTAATGTCCGCTAATATCTTGAAAACGTGAAAGGCTCTTGTAATTTTATGCAGTGAGCCCGAAGACAAATATAAATTTCCTGAAGTTTCTATGGCACTTCCATTGACTCAACCTCACAACCATCCTCAATGATAGCGGAATGCTATTACGCAAGCTCGCTCCGTTACAAGGTATTATAACCTATTTATACTATGATTAATTGACATTTCAACGCGCCGGACTGACAGCAGTCTCCTGAGGTTTCATTATACTGAGTTAGCTGTTTGATGAGCAATGAAGTTGTTTGTAATTCTTTAACAAGTTTGTTAGTATCCATTTAGCTTTCAATACTATATTATGACGCACATAATATGGTTCCATCAAAATCCATTTCACACTTTTCTTTGCTACGATATGGCTGCTAGTAGATGGCCGGCGGCGACAAGATAGCGAGACAAAACGAATGACCTAATGGAATGAAAACTTAGGCAGAGGTGTATGCCCAACAGTGATTTAAGAAACGGATTTAAGAAAGTTAAAAATAAGGTGTTTTCGAATTGCTAACCAACTGTCAAACATTTTTGAGTAAGTTCATGCTTTTTTGCAATAGGTAATTATAGGCATAGGTTGTATTTAAATTCTCATAATATTTATTATTCTTAACGCGTTGGTTCATCCTACAATCGTATAATACCGTTACATTGGCAATTTTGAAACAGTCTGGAATTTAATACTAGTGTTTTTTTCTTTCATGATGTATTTTATAGTGGTTTGGTAACTTTAATATTTATAAAGTGGCTACTTAAATTGCCATGAAATTTAATCAACCACATTTCGTCAATCTCTAACCAAATTTTGGCTAGCGGTGTTCTAAACTGGCCATACTAAATTAGTTAACTTGTTATCGTTTAACACGTATCAACAATTTATATCATTGACAAATTATAAAGTTTTATCGGACCAACTAATTAATAATCTCAGTAACCTATTATCATAATATTTCAATTTCATAACCGACATTGTTTCATTCCACGTCCGCCGCGCGCTGATAAAAATTTAATTAAATATTAACATTAAAGTGGCAGTAAAGCAAGGGTAATCATCCCTGTGGCGTATATTGTAAATGTCAATGAACTTTCTCATTACATTTATTAACATACTAGTTAGCGCCTGCGGAAATTTCCATCAAGATTTTCGTTTAGATTTTTTGCGCAGCGTTAACATTGCTATGAATAATTTGTAAGGCGTCTGGGATTTTAGTGTGTTTTCTAAGCGTGGAGTACTCGAGTTAAATTCTCGGAAATCACGCCACCCCCTGTGCACTATTTATACGAGCATTCTAAGGCGCTTTATTCTCCTATTTTATCTTCATTCACAATTTTATTCCATAGTAAAAAGATCCCCTCATCTCAGGTACCTTAGATATAAAATGTATACACCTATAGGTACACATTTTGTTTTTCAGTGCATTAAGTTAAATGCTAGTAATTATCATAATTTAATATTACTCGTGTTAATATTACACAGAGAATATAAAGCCTAGATAATTATTTCAACTGTATGAAATTTTCTCAAACATAAATATGAGATGAACCAAATTATCTTTTCATATTTAAACAGGGTAATTACGAAATAATTTGCCGATACCATAATTAATTAATTGAGGTGTTTGTATAAAAATATTTCGTTTCAATATTTTTTTTGATGAGGCGTTAATCGAATTAGGTACGACCGTGTCTGTCTAATTTATTTACTAAGCTAATAAAAAAGTCCGAAAAATCTCAGTTATTTTCTTTTATAAATACACACAGACGCGATTTTCCTATATGTATATTGGCTTGGATCGAGCAGTAAAACATAGCAGCACACTAAAAGACCAAAATGAATGTTTCACGTGAACGAAGGGACTGAATATTTTAATCTAAAGGTAAGTAACGTCTAAGCAGAAACTTTATTTTGCTCCACAAAGCTTCGCACATTTTGTGCAAGCAACCTTATTAGCTTTTTTTAAGACTTTGTACAAAGTATCTTTGGTAATACAAGCAAGCCAACGTTATGAAATTTCACTTGAACATGAAAGAATATTAGGGGAATGCAAAAACTGCATGAGCTCGGAGAAAGATTATGTTAAAAGAGTATTTTTAAAGTGTGGATAAAAGTGAGTTGTTTTAGTTGAGATCGTCTGGACTGCTTTGTGTGCAAGACACATGTGGTACTGCTATTTGTAGAAGGTAAACAACACTTTTATTATGTTTTTTGAGTAAAGTTTTAAGGATTAGTTTCTTATTTTCTCTCGGTTTTTAGTATTGTATGTTTGTTCCCAAGCCGTTTGTCATTGACGTAAACATTATAAGCATAAAGCGTTCTTTAAAACGAGTCCAAATTCAATTTTTTTTAATGAACTTTTCCCCATTATGTTATAGATTTCTTTATAACAAGCCGGTAATGTGACTTGCCTAGGTACAAATTTTAGCAGAACGTTACATTAATTTATTCTTTGACTGAAAGTGGAAGCAAAAGCTATAAGTTAATATTTAAATTAAAACTTTACTACCCGAAAGTACATAAACAGGAAGAAAATACGGCTTAATTATATCCTCTTATTTACATATTCATAAAGTGAATCTGGATTACATTCTTAGCCAGAATTGTATGGTTTAATATAATATTAATAGAAGAGAAATGTAATTATAACAGTGACAGTGCAAGGCAAGATTAAATTGGGTGCCTTCTTAGAATAAGGATTCTCATACTATAATATTAATAAATTTTGCTGTGTGAATTCAAAATGTACGCGTAGCAGAATAAATTCACAATTGTACCAAGTAAGTCTATTTTTTAATTTATTTATCTGCTTTCAGTATTAGGGTTTATAAAGAAAACAGTTATAGGTATTGAACGTCTGAATGGAAGCGCAATATGCGCATGCAATTTTACATAAAATAGGTTTTTAAGCTGCTTTAAGGATATGGGACTGTGCTTGATTATTCGTTTTGCAATCTTGACCAGTATCGCGATTTTCTAACTACAGTCGGTCTATTACTTTGATAAGCAATTTTTGACATTTATAAAGCATATAACTCAATAATTTACGGAATACTCTCCCTTTATATACGGGATGAATAAATCAGCAATTATTATCGGATGGATAGTCAGTAAGTAAACTAGCAATTATATTAACACAAACAGGAAAATTGATCTTCCGTAAGTCATCAACAATAATTTTAATGGTTTTGATTAATATTGGCTTTTTAATTACATTTCACAATTAAGTAGTGATTAAATGAATGATTCAATGATAGTTACAGATACTTGTAAAATTAATTGTTTATAAAGTCGACCGCAACGCTTGCTGGGAAATTACTGCTGAAATTGCAAAATTAATTACGTCATCGGTAACTCTATATGGCTTGTTTTATATTCAGTTTCCTGTTTATTAAGAACAACGTTTATTCGTAGTATGATATGAATTGAATTTCTTTTTACCGTGTTTCCAAAGACCTGTAGGATAGTCGAAATTTTGGACCTCGGGAGGGACCACTTTGACAAAAAAAAAACTCTTTTCTTAGTCACTTACATAATATACTTCATCACGTAAAATTGAGAGACCTTCCAGAATACATTTTTGAGAAAATAAAATACTTGATGTATTTAGATTTTTTGATGGAAGACGTTGTTTACAAGACTTTCTAAAAATTAGAATAATGACCCAAACACTAAGTAGTTACCAATAAGAAGCTAAAAAGATCTGTCACGATAATATCATGTAAATCAAAGTCCTTGAGAGTTTAAATGAAATATTCAATCTCTACGCCTAAAACTTTTTCTAAAATAAGTTCTGATTTAATAAAATGTAGATGAAGGAATACGTCTACCGAAGTTTTCCGGGACATCGGTAATTTTTACTGAAGAAAAAAGATTTTTGGTATTAAGAGACTTCGTGCTTGGTGTAAAAGAAAATGCATTTATTCCAGCCGTTTGGTGGTGTTTGTTTTAATATAATTTTAAGTAACGAAAACATGTTTCAAATGAGTTTAAAAATCAAATTATTTATTAATTTAGGTCCTATACTGGTCTCTTATGGGTATATTATCAAAGTTACGGTGGGTGAATTTACCACCAATTTTTTTATGTGTTCTACATCGCGTGCATATAATAGAAGGGCAGTGGTAGCCAAGTGGTTTAAGTTGCACCTCCCAAGCAAGGAGTCGTCGGTTTGTAACCGAGTCAACGCATCAATGATTATTCGAAGGTATGTGTGTATTCAAAATATTTATCACTTGTTTCAACGGTGAAGGAAAACATTGCGATGCAATCTTCTATGCCTGAGGATTCTTTAGAACAGTTCTTGAAGATATGTAAAGTCAGCGTGGCGGACTAATAAAACATTAGTAGCAAAATAAAAATGGTTCTCAATTTACTTTTTCATTTTTGTAGAGGTTATTAATGTCTAACTTTTATTTTATTTTTCATTACTTTTGTTAAGTCTAGATACCTAAAGCTTTTCTGTTACTGACAAGTGGACATTCGGTTTTTTCTTTTACTACAGATATAACAATGAGCTATATTTGAAATTATTTTATTAGTTTCACTGATATAATTTAGTTGAAAATCGTATAAAATTATTTTTGTCTTATAACGTTAGATTACTTTAGTTTTTCAGATTTTTAGAAATGTAATAAAATTTTAGGATACGTTTTTTTCTATCATCTTATTTTATAACTGGATTTTTAACAAAGATTTATTTTACTGAATACTTTGAAATAATAATACAAGTTTTATGACTTCTAAGATGAGTTGTATTTTTTAAATTCTTACTATCGTTATAAATACAAACGTTTAGACAAATTTCGTTACTTAAACCAAAACTACTAACGAAATTCGAATAAAATTCAGTGCGCAGACAGTTAATATTGATGATTTTTATCGAAAAAAATCCGCACACCAAATTTTATTGTACCAAAAAATCATATTTATAAAATACTTAATAGTAAATAACAAACACGCAAACACGAGATCACATACTTAAGTTAAACCTCTCTACAAATATTTCAAGTCTCCAAAAACACTAGGATGCACAAAGTATTGCACAATTCCCTACTGAACCAGTTTCTTTGACAAACTGATCTAAAGCCGTCGGCAAAAGCTCTTACTAAATAAAGCTAGCCGAAACCTAATATAACTTGAAAAGTGTTCCGTATTATGTACTATGTAACTGTGTAACCTAGAATCGTTGAGGTAAATACACATTAGTACTTAGAGTTATTTGCATTTACCAATCCATCAATGAAATTATCATAATATGATCTGTCAAAAAAGAAAAAGATGAAAGTTAAGTGCTATGTATGTTTTTTGTCTCTGTGATCGGACGGTAACTGTCTCTCTTGTAATGGCAATGAACTCATAAAATAAGTTCCTATGAACCTATGATTCGCTTAAAACCATATAACCATTTCAGAAGACCACGCGGAAACATACAAGAAAACGAGTTGAGTTAAATAAATATGTAGACTAAAGTACATTCGCCACTTATTTCACACGATGATATAATTCTATTGCGAACATTCATAGAACGTTTGTGAACGATACAGTGTTCGCCGAATCTCTTCTAATGTGAACAGTCCTTAACGTTTGAAAAGTCTTCCATATTACATACGTAACCTAGATTTGTTAGTTCAGGATCATTTTTATCCGTCTGATATTACGTTCTCGTGTAAACATAAAATCAAAGGCTTTGTTAGACTTTTAGGAATGTGAATATAAGGGGTTAAGGCAATATTATAGTTACTTGAACGTAGCGCGTGAGATATTGCGTATAAAAATAGAAGTGTGTATCTTTGGCTTATCGTGGAGATTGGTAGCGATGTTTAGCAAGCGGATAACGGTTGACGGCAAAGATTTCGTAGCGAGTGCTACGCTTCTGCTACGACTCTTGTAGCCCATGCTACGATGCTGCTACGGAGAAGCGTTTTTGTATACAGGGAGCTGTTGTGATAATGATGATAAATAAATGATTGGCTCATGTACAAGTCTATTAAAATTGAGAAGATTTCCCACATTTTTTTTATTTGATCAAAACTAAGTACTATTAACTATGTACGACTATTCAAAGCTTTATTGGCAATGTCATACGCTGTCAAATATCAGACAATGAATTGTAAAAATAGTGAATTTTCATAAAACTGGGTACATGAGAGAATACTATTTCGTCCTTATCATTTTATTCTAAACTTTTTGCATTCAGTACTCAAACAAAAAGCTACGCCTAACACATTAGCTGATTAAACAATTACCACAGAACAAATATTGAAGTAGAATCTAGAAAAAACTGGTTACCCAATGAAATATTAGCATTGTGGTGGGCACTTAATTAAATAAAACCGTCCCCTGTCAACCCAGGGGAGACATTAACGATGTTTACGTAAAAACGCCTGACAACTGACTCGGCTACTGAGTTTTGTGGGTATTAAATAAAAATATTACTCTCATAGTTTGGAAATTGTAGAAACAATAAAACAAGTAGTACCTACTTACTGACAAGAAGAATAAAGATCAAGTTAAAAGGCAGATTACGCAATTAATTAGTAACAACTTCTTGTAAAGTTTTAATTTCAATGGCGTATTAAGGTGATCGCCGCAACAATGCTTTTGGGCAAAGAGAGGTTCTGATCCCAATCAATTTTCGTTGAATCATTTTGTAGTACTCATGTATGAATGTGACAAAGGCAAAGGAAGTTTTTAAGGTTCGTACCAAGTGACGTTCTTTGGTCTCTGCCTCCTCCTATAAAGGCATGATATTATGTATGTATATTGTATATGTATTTGTAGATTTAGGTTTAATCGTCTATTTTTTCCTTGTGTTATTTGAAGTTCCTGTGAATTATAGAACCAAGTAGTTATTTTTTTATCATTTCTAAGAAAAAAAATTATGCATTCCCGTTAATTTGCTTTCCATTATATGATCCAATTTCCAATTCATGAATTGTAATGAATTAATAAGTGAGAAAAGCGAATGCAATAAAACTTAATAAGCAATAATTAAATTAAATGATTTGATATTCGCAAAAAGCATTTATTTAATACAGTACTACAGTGTTATTTATTTTCAATACATAATAAATGGGTGGAGAAATAATTTATTTTAGTTTTAAATGCGTAAAAGTGTAGTATTTCGACTTTAAAACCAATAATTAAGGATTTCCAACTGTTGCTGTAATGGAATGATTAACTGGGAAACCAGTATTTATATCAATGGTATTTATTTAACATACATATTGGGAATTTTCTGTATAAATATACTTCACGTAGTAATTTTTGTATGGCTAAGTATTTGGTAAACGTTGTCACTAGTTGTCACTACCAGAAAGTTGTATTTAACTTTAGTTTGATACATAATATAACAAAAAAAATTAACGCCTGAAACTATAACGGAGATAACATTATTATTATATAGCATGTGGACTCAACGCCTAACCTCTCCCTAACTTCGGCAGGAAAGCCTGGCCCAGAAGGGGGGTAATGAGTAAAAAAAATAAACTTTCTTACCTTGGTTTTCTTGACGTTTCGGCCCAGGTTAGCAGTGAACGCAAAATTTTCGTGTCATTGCTAAGACAGTGAACAAAAATTTCATGTTTCCATAAATTAGCGTAAAACAAACAACACGTAAACCACATCCTAGAACATCGCAACGGGAAACAACAACAATGTGAATTAATCATTAATCCAATAAATAATATAAAAATACCCTTATCTCGGTACATTTTGAACAACAGTACTTTGAAACGTCACAGGTATCTTCTCAATTATGCGGAGATATCAAAAACTCTTTGTTGTGAATAAATTACATGGAATGTTGATCACAGAGCGAGTGGAGGCTTAGTACGAGCGGAAAGCGACAAACCATTCTATTTAATAGGGTTTGATAAAATGTTATTTTGAAGATTGACTTAACTAACTGTAAGTTTTAAACTTTATGTTTGTTTATTATAAAATACTAGCTGACCCGCGTAACTTCGCTTGCGTCACCGAAGAGAGAATGGGTCATAATTTTCCCCGTTTTTGTAACATTTTTCGTTGCTACTCCGCTCCTAATGGTCGTAGCGTGATGTTATATAGCCTATAGTCTCCTCGATAAATGGACTATCTAACACTGAAAGAACCTTCCAAATCGGACCAGTAGTTCCTGAGATTAGCGCGTTCAAACAAACAAACAAACAAACAAACTCTTCAGCTTTATAATATTAGTATAGATTAGTATAGATGTAGAACACGAACACGCATTTTACTTAGAAATGCCATGGTTACCTTGCTACCACGGCCAGTACAACGTGCGCAGAAACGTCAGGCATTGTAAAGTAAAATGTGTGTTTGCGTTAATTCCCGTATTATTTTACTTTTTGTTTTGAAATTAGGTAATTATTTCGATATAATTTATTATAAACATGATTTTGTTAATTTACGAATTGATTTAATGCGTGTTTTATATAAATATGAGGCTACAAATAAACGAGTTCAAATTAAACTTAATTTAACCATAATTAAATATCTCTGTTGAAACTATATAACAAAATATTTACAATACTAATAAATTCGACCAAAACATATTTTGCTAATTTATTTCATAATGTACTAATGGCAATCAAATAACTGGTAAACATACTTATTTACTTTTACATACATATAAAGGTAAATTAAGGATAAGGTAAACCAGGCTCAAAACAAATAGTCGTGCTCATCACACAAACATTGGTATTGAGTGATATTCGAATTCATCACACAGGCGCTACGGATATTGCGAGATGACCACGTTAACCACTGCGTCAAGCGTGCAGTTAATATAAGATAACTAGCTGACCCGGCAAACCTTGTTTTGCCATGTAAAATAAAAAATATATATTGTCACTTAGGGGTATGAAAAATAGATGTTGGCCGATTCTCAGACCTACTCAATATGCTCACAAAATTTCATGAGAATCGGTCAAGCCGTTTCGGAGGAGCATGGCAACGAAATGTGACGCGAGAATTTTATATTTTATATATATATATATATATATATATATATATATATATATATATATATATATATATCCATATATTTTTTTTGTGAACCTAAACCATTCTCAGATCCACTTGAAAACACACAAACAATTTCATCAGAATCGGTCCAGTCGTTTAAGAGAAGTTCAGTGACATAGTACACATTTACAGAAGGATTATATATATAAAGATGTCAATAATCTGTAGCTCGATTCTCTACTACTACCGACTACCGGTAATCTGTACCTCCGGCTTGTCATCGAGGAATCTTGTAAGAAAAGATTTTCATACAAGATTCCGGTCTGGTCAGGGCCTCTGACGGGCGTCGTAGGAATTATTTTGGCAGTACATTCTAAATGTCTCACTTTCGATACTCGACAGTACCGGTTGTACAGTATCGCGCTACAGCTAATACGATGTTACCAGCAGTTATTACACGCAGTTAATAAGCTAACTAACTTAAACTTAAGGTTCGCTTAAAATTCACGCGTCTCATAAGCGTCACTGTAAAACCATCCTAAGGTTTCAACCTCCAGCTAAATTACATGTTCTGCAAAGCCATTCATTTTTAATACGAGAGATAAGGGTCCTTTGTACAGCCTTATTATTATAATTAAAAGATTATGAATGCCAATTATTTCTCGGTTAGCATTCATTTTGGGAAGATATTAATTTTGTGCTAGTCAATGTCTTTGTGATTTAAGATTCCACTTATATTATAAATATGAAATTTTTTATGGTCGCACAGTTATTTGCTCCTCATTTGAACAAAAACTGCATGATTAACTTTGATAAAATATATTATTATGTCATTCTGGTGTTTTATAACCTGCTTTAACACGTAAAATACTTTATATCCCGATTTTTTCCACACAGTTGAAGTACAGCCAATTTTAAGATGTATATGATTAAAAATTATAAATCTTAATTAAAACGATTGATGTGCATGAATCTATGTTTATGTTAGTCATTAACTTCAAAGTAAATGACGTAAATCCATTTTTTATCAATTTATTCCAAACCGTAGCTCAGAGCAATATCAAGGTCAGTCCCATCTTTCTACGTTTTTTGATTCATTACACCGTGTTTTTGCTTGTTATCTTATAAAGCTATATCTTATAAATACAACCATATTTTTATGGGTGTATTTAATAAAAGCTATAAATATTGCTTCTCAATTCGTCTAGTCATTCATTTTATTTTTACCGACTTCAAAAAGGAGGATATTCAAATAGTGCTTTCTTTCTACATATTTTCATCGATCATTCCGCGATCTGTGGACAGATTCAAAATTTCCTTTTGTCTTATAAAGCTACTAATTAGGTAAGTTCGATTGGTCGTGTTCAAAGCAGTAGCACAGCTTATGTTCTTCATCTAGACATTATCTATTACTTTGCCAAACATTACATACTTTCAAATTTATAACTCTAGGCTTGATTTATTTTCCATCCTCCCATATCATTTTGGTACAAGTCAATGCTGATTTAGAGTAAATTATGATTGCCTCGGGAGTAATCACTTAGTGTAAGACTAAACATGGTTCTGGGAAAGGCCCAGCTTGTTTAGAAACAGACTAATGGATATTTAATTAAAATAGGATTGGATGCCTGCTGATATTGTTGATGAAACTTGTGAAATGTTATAATAATTCATACATACTGAATAGGTATTACATTTGCGATACTGGCTTTGTTTGTGGGTCGGTTACAATTACATGTCTCAAAGCATTAACTATTTTCGATGAGATTTTGAAGACTGCTTACAGTCTATTTCATCATGATTGGTGGTCTTCTACTTACTTTGATTTTCTTTTCATATAATGAGGCTGTAAGTAATTTTTTATGTTAAAATAATAATGGAGCTAGTCTTTTAGTTAAAAAGGACACAACTGCTATATAAACTGCAAAAATAAAGTTTGAAATGTTTTAATTTCATACATGTGAAGTTACAGATAAAAGATTTTAGAATATGATACATACCTGCATAATATCAGCACGCCTTTTATACCTGAAGGTGTTGGCTGGTGAGAGTGGTGCACCAGCATGAAATACACCCGCGTTTCGCCTTTTACAATGTTAGACCCATGTACCTTATAGAGGGCGAGGCTAATGTAGTGGCAATACCTTAATCACGTTCTGGATTAGTATTGAGAACAATCCAAAATATTATATTTTCATAATAATGAACAGTGTAGCACAAAAAGCGCTACGGCCTAAATAAAGCCAGCCAGTTCAAAAACGAATGTTTATTTAATTCCTACAAACACAAATTGAACAATCTACAAATATAACAAAAATAAATAACTATATTTGTTCAAAAATGATTACAAATGTCTGTTATTTAGATTATAAAATAAATAAACCTTTTGAGCAGTAAGTTATTATTGATTTGGTTAAAATATAACAATAACATAATCAGTTATTATTCGTTATTATAATTATTTTGCTCATTATTATAATTTGTTTAAAGTTGTCACATAAAATATAATTATTTCAAATTGAAAAGTTGTATTGACATTTTGAATATTCATTATCTCTCATTATTCATTTAAATAAATGTGTTTGTTCTTCTAATTAAATAGCTATTTGAATTATTTCAAAATATATAATAATTGTATATGTAGCAATCATTTTAAAACTGTTATTATAATATACTGGTATTTGTTTTCATCTACAGAATAATTAATTTATTGATAATTAAAAACTTTTATGTAGTTGTGATTTTATAGAAAAATGGTGACTGATAAGCAAGAAATAAATGGCTAAAAGTCATACATTACATAACGCTTGGTTGCCACCCGGAAAGAGTAACAACTTGTCTTGCTTCGATATCCATTTTTTTTCACTTCGGTCTCATTTACATGTTTTGGCCTAATGACAAGGGGTAAAATTATAATGGCTTCACAGAAACATCTTTTTTAACGAAACAGACATCCTGGCCAACATTGTCATTACACAACACTCACTCAAAATAAAACGCCTCTTAAACAAATGAAATTCGACAGGGAAATGATAAAGCCGTCAAAAACACCATTGTCACCTCAAAACGAATATTTGTCATAAAACATTAGAGAATTTGCGTCTCATAATACCCACACTTATTCAATATAAGGACTGGAGACCAATCTCACAATAGGAGCGGTACAAAAGAAGGCATTTTTCAAAAGGGAAAAATTACTTTTCCAAATTGGTGCGATATAAAAGACGTTTTGTCAATATTAAAATTTTTTGTCAGCACTTGTGACCCTCTGTTCGCAAAGAATCTGGCGGAATTAAAAAGTCGAATGCCTTTATGTATTTCGATATTAAAGGTGTTACTCGGAATTTGTGAGTGCCACTGACGGTTTGATTGTCGGAGGTTTAGCTTTTTACTGTCTTGTTTCGTGATTCGGATTGTGCAGTTAATGAATCGGATTTTATGAGATTGGTTAAATTTATCAAATGCGCATTAGTGCCAATATAATGCTTCTTAAGTACCAACAATCTCCGTAGGCTACTAAAAAAATAAAAAAATATTGTTATTGATAACATTATCTAAACATGAATAAATTTAAAAATAAATTTAACCCATTAATGTCCCACAGCTGGGTAAGGGCCTCCTCCCGTAATGAGGGAGGGCCTTGAGTCCACCACGCTGGCCAAGTGCGGGTTGGGGACTTTGTATGCCCTCAATAAATGTATTAAACAAATTTTAGGTATGCAAGGTTTCCTCACGATGTTTTCCTTCACCGTTGGAGCATGTGATTATTATTTCTAATACACACATAACTTCGAAAAGTCATTGGTTTGTTACCTCGGGTTTGAACCAGCGACCACTCGCGTGGGCGGTGAAACTTTTGCTTAATCGCTGACTAGTTCCAGCCCGAAATTTGACCCCACTCTCAATAAAAATATTAATAATTACATTTTCTAAACATGAAGTTTATGCCTAATAATCTGGGGGCACGGAAGTGAATTTAAAAAAAAAAAACCTTTGAAACAAATAGATCGACTTGGTCATCGCAATAAAACACAAATTCGCCATTAACATTTCAGGAGCATTAACTTCTCGTCGTGCTGTTTAGTGTGATACATACTAATAATCAAATCATGCGATGGCCAGGTCGGTCTATTTGTTTTAGAGGTATTTTTTTTTAAATTGGCATGATAATAACATACGTAATAACTTTAGACAGAAGGTCCTTTAAGTAGAGACTAAATAGATTAATCGACTTGGTATTATATAGATCTCACAACTTTTTACGGCGAGACTTGAGGTTTTTACAGAATGTTTTTGATGGCATAATATTATCATAATAGAACAAGTTTTAAATAACCGAATACGGCACAGATCATTCTTGTGGAATATTATATAGACCGCCTTTGACGATCCCTGAGGGAAATTATTATGATGATCATGAAGTGGTTTCGTAACAATTTTATCTTTCAACAACATGTTCAGACAATTATTATTATAATATACTGCGTAGTATTTTATTTGGCGTAGGTTTTGGATAGTCAATGTGGTTCAGTTAGAGGAAATGTAAAATATATATTAGAAATAAATACTTTCAAATTCAACGAGGCAAATAGATACGGGAATCGAAATTCTTTGACATAAAAATATTACATCAGAATTGAAATGCTTGACGTCACTGGGCTGGCTAAACTAAAAACATTACAAACTTTGATATTGAATAAAAAGCTAAATATTTAAAAGAGTCCTAAATGTTGACCTACTGTCGCTAAAAAGTAACAATCATAATTAAAAAGTATTATATTTCTAATTAGACTCTACCCCTCTTATTCATAAACAACAGATTTTTAACTATAAACCTATTTTAGTTAAAAATCTACTATAATATGTTTTCTCTTTTTCATTTCGCTAAGAAGTGAAAGAATCAAAATATAATTTTTAAGCCTTTCATAACTTCATATACATTTATGAATGTGCATTCTTAGATAGTTACACAAAAATATAACTGACAGCAAGAATCAAACAAAACAGAAGTCTTGTTATAAAATCTTATTTACAGAGTGTTGTAGGTATTTACGTGTATGTCATACACCGCCAGGCTACCTGGAATTCAGAGCATCGAGGAAAAATCGTGTTAGGATAAAAGCTCTCTATTCAATCTAGTCTCTGTGATTGAAAATAGACTGTGACTAAGTTCCTTTGTAAAGTGAAATAGGATTAGTCCATTGTATAGATACCTACTATTCTTATATATAGCTGGTCTTTTGTTAAGAGTGACATAGAGTGAGGTATGTGCTAAATTCCGACTTAGTAGAGAGTCTCCGTGATTATCTACTAATATTATAAATGCGAAAGTTTGTGAGAATGTATGTGTGTATGGATGTTTGTTACTCTTTCACGCAAATGCTACTGAATCGATTACGATGAAATTTAGTAAGTAAGTAGCTGAAGACTCAGAATAACACATATGCTCCTTTTTGTCCCGGAGTTCCCGAGGGATTGGGATTAACACGGGAAGGGTTTCCACGCGGACGAAGTTGCGAGCCTCTAGTGTTAAATAATTATGTGTATAAAAACAAACAAAGTTGCTGCTTCAAACAGTCAATAGTCAGCTGCATAAACCTACGGGTCTTTGATATGCTAAATTATAATTTTACTGTATCTTCTCTAGCGGCAAAGCAATACTTGCTATAAACGATTGTTCAATATATAGTAACATTAACTGTTTTGACTAGCGTTCAATTTGAGTATCACATCACACAAAAACACGCCATTAAATTAAACACAGCTATTATGATATCAAATAATAATAAAACCTTTTACACGTCTAACAATCTGTTTGTCTAGTAAAAGTGACGATATAATTCTCCTGCTAAAATAAAGGTCAATTACCGAAGCTCCCAAACCGATAAATTTCTAAGCCAAAAACATTTCGTCTATCGAAGTGCTCATTAAGGAGGACCTAAAGCTGTCAAGTGCTTGAGCTACTACTAGTTAGACCCTTAGGATTTGTTCCCACTTAGCAAAACATTTGTACACTGTTAAGTAGATTTGTTCCAAGTATTTTGAGGTCGTTATGAATTATTTTTTGTGTTGTTATTGTTGGTTTATGATTAATACTTAGTTCATACTTAATGTATTTATATTGAATAATATTAATGAAATATTTAGATGGTTTAATTTTTGTATAAAATCAAAAGTTGGAAGATATGTGACGGCCTACGTGGTGCAGTGTTTAAGTTGGTCGCCACGCCACTACCAACGCGTTGAGAGGTCGTGGGTTTAATTCCTACACAAATATTTGTGCAATCCACATATATTTAGTTCTGGTTGTACTTTATGTCCGTTGTTTATATGTTTGTTAAATTCACGGCGGTCTTCTCTTCTCTTCGTATGGTTACTGGTCAACCTAGTGTCAAAGTTGTTCAAGCCGCCCAAAGGCCTTTGACGTGGCTTAACGACTGTTATCTTAATTGACAGCAACCGGGACCGACTTTTTACGTGCCCTACGAAGTACGGAGACGCCCTATTCAAATACCACTATGCGGTCACCCATCTATGGAATGACCGCGCCAAGGTTTGCTTAACCCACAGATCGTTGACCGACCGGTGAGCGCAACTGGCTACGGGCGCCTCATTATATCATCATACGGCGGTAAAAGAGCAACACTTAGTGCGGGAATTGACTTCAAAAAAAAGAAGATTCAATCATTAAATAAATGTCGTTGGGTACTATTGTCCAAACATCGGCTGCATAAGACAACACCCTTACCTCGTATTGGCTAGACGTTCTCGCCACACAATCCTCGGTTTACTTAACACGGAGGCTGGACACGAGGTGTCGCCACACTGGTATATCGCCGCCTTGTTAACTCACCGATTGGATCGAACCAATTTGAAATGTAGGCTGAGACGGTGCTGACACTCAAGTAGTAAGCATTAGTTGAAGTTTTTACCGGTTCAAAAAATACAGTAGTACAATTTTATATTGGCAACATGGGTTTTATTAACATAAATATTATAGCATTCCCCCTTATCAGGAGTAAAATATTTCATACATTGTGCTTTTGTGTGATAACTTGAAGGGTTCTATTACTAATTGATTATTTAACGTAATCTTTCATTATTTACGTTGGCACAAAACTACTTTAAAATATATGTAAAGTGATTTTTTAACCATTTTCGGTTACGCCGATTGCTTCAACTCCTTTTCACCAAGTCTCATTTGTCACCCTCATATGGTATCTGTATAAGCAAGTAGTTAAAAATCGAAGTATTGTACTTACGTTATAAATAATATTCACATCCACGCTTTGATATATTATACCAACTCTAAAATAATAACAATTATTATTCTAACATGACTGTACAATACAAAACTAGTGACAATAATTGCATTCCGCGAGTCATTCAAAATGCATGAGACGGATGCAATAACCTGAATTGGCAGAGCCATATACAGTCCGTCATTCGGTGCGTAAAATTTTGTTTATTTAATTCAGTTTATCGTTCACTGCTGCATAAGTTAGGACAATGGATATTCTAATTTACTTCGGTAAAGCAATAGAAAGGATTTTTTTAATTTTCTTCTTTGTGTCGATCCTAACCTTTTTGTTCACAGACACTGCATTTGTCATCCTAATTGTTTTTTTTTACGTGACAGGAGCACTTAGTACTATAGTGGTAAGTGAGCTATATGAAATAAATCAAATAGAATAAAAATCTTTATGGCTTCTTTAACGATCAAAATACGAAGATGATTGTAAAACCCGTTATGGCTAGTTTTAATCTTATAAAAATAACTTTCCTTGTCTTCTTCCAAATAATCGTTTTCAGACTTTTTAAAGTGTTTTAAAATGATGATGTTAATTTCAGTGTGATAATTTTACTGAATTGAACCAATTCTAGTAACATAATTCGAATATAAATTTTAAAATGCTTGCATAGTACATGTTATTGTGTTAATTAACTGACTGCCAAAATGGAAATTTGGAAATTCATTGTGATGTAGAACCAAATAAATTGTGAGCTGTTTAACATTATTGTCGGATATAATTAAATATATCGTATAAATATATGCCTAAATAAAGTCTTCTCTTGTGTTAATTTTGGTATAAGTTCTCCTTCACATTGTACGTGCGCGTTCTTCAAGCGTTGAACAGCAACGTGACGTGAGTTCAGCGAGTGCGCAGCATTTGCAACTAATACATCAACACTGGAAAAATAGTACAGTACCTCGATTCTCTACCACTATCGACTACCGACAACCGGCTAGCTATCGACATTTGACATTTAGAATGTACTGCCAAAATGTTTTCTACCGTCAGAGGCGCTGATCAGATTTTCATACAAAATTTCTCGATGACAGGTCGGTTGTCGGTAGTCGATAGTAGTAGAGAATCGAGCTACAGATGCTTGACGTTACCGCGTCTAGCACACCTCGCTAACGTCGCTTACACGCTCAAGAACCGCTAACGTCCAATGTAAGGGATGTCTATGCTAGGATAAAATCAAGGTTATGTTTTATGACGCTTTCAGACAGGGATTTGTCTAGTCTAGCGACGGCGGTGGAGAGTTGTGTATTTCTGAAGATAATCTACCGCAGCACAATAAGTAAAACAAGCCACACTATTAGGTCTAATGAATAGTACAACCACGCCACCATTATACTTGGCAGCTATACAATTTTACTCCTCATTGCAATTATGTATGATAGAATAGAAAATAGAAATCGAGTCACTAAAATAAGGTAAATCGGTGATTATTCAAAACAAGTATGTACTTTAACCCCAAATAAGAAAGATGACTTATTAATGGCAGATGGATCTACGATACTTTATGTTTAGTTACTTACTTAGCATTTTGAAATAACAAAATCGCCATAGCAATTTAGTTGCATAAAGCAGCAAAATTTGCTACTATGGCAAAATATTTCACTCCCACATAAACCGCCAATGCATAAATAAGTGAAATAAACACATATTATTTTCATAACAGAAGCCTACATAAAGCTAAATTAATCCACACGTTCAAAACGTTCATTAGCCTGTACACTCATTTACACAATCATGACCCACATATTACGTGGCCCGTTGACAATTTTATTTAATTAGAGTCGTATTGCACTCTATTCCAGTATACTTTTACCTTGTGTAAATGTCAATAGTGCAGTGTCGAAAGGAACGATGTGTGTTGATTCTCTTTGCATTGAAGAGCTGAAAGGATTGGGAGACGGATTATTCCTTTTGAGTATTTCTTTACTGAGGAAATGCCTTGCACTTACATTTTTTCCATAAATGTAATAGTAGTGATGGTTAAAATATTATTGCTCGTAAGATTAATCCTTAGATGGAGTAAATATTAGAGTAGTTTTCAGATAATATGTTCCAAGATTAGCTGTGTTTTATGTCGTTTGGTGGTTTGCCTCAACGTTTTGAGGCGGTGTGTGGAAGGTTCTGATTTTAAAATTTTCTTTTATTTTCCTATTTTAGCAAACACGATATATAATTGAAAGCGGATTTGGCTCTCTGACTGTAGTATGAACAACATAACTTATTGCAGAATTTGTAAAGGCAAAATAGATGCAAATATGACACTTTACAAAGTATCATATTTGCATCTATTTTGCCTGTGGCAGTTTTTCTCGCGTAGGTATGTTACACCTTTTTTAAACTTATTTGCCTATATTCCCTTGAATGTAGAGCATATTCTAGACGATAAGAAATTCCTATCACGCGTAGAATACTGGTAAAATAGTAAGGAATCATAAACGCTAGTTTATATCCGTTTTATGGCCTCATCTCATCTGAATTTTCTCAACTCATATTTATGTATTATTCTCAAAGCGACGTGTTATTCCTATGATGTTTTTATACGTATTCGACATTTTATTGTCACGCTGATATTTCTAGATGACAATAATATATCGTATTTGCTGTTCGAGATCAGGCTAATGTAAAGATTTCAGAAAATAAATAGGTAAATTAATATTGATGTTAGAAGGTTCTATAGGACTGCTTACGAAATATAATATTTTATTACAAGTTGGTATAATAGAATAATTTTTATACTGTTGACATAGACATGTAATCTAACAACTTTAAGAGCCTTGGCATGCGCGATTTGTAGATCTAGATTATTAATTCAGTGTATTTTCAGCTGCTAAGGGTCTCTGATTTTTAGAATCTCAGAAATTCTAAACAGAAAAATTTAGAACATAATTTTTGGCCCAGGATTCTAATTCAACCTTTGTGCGGCAGTCGCATGTAAACACTACTGAATGCACCAAAAATACAGTCGGGTTTGACACAGGTATAATAATAGAACTTTATTTCAATGTTACTATCTTTATTTGTCAAAGTTTGCCTTACCATTAATTACATAGTCATTTTATTTAATCAGTTTCTACATTCTGTAATGATTCCAGTGTAAAACAATCCAACTCTTTATACCGAACATTCTGATTTTATTACAAATAACTTCTATAATTATTGCATATTACAAATAAATAATAACAAATTCAAATTATAGTTATTTTATTATTACAATTAATATTTACAAATAACTATTTACAATTTTATATTACACATTAAATACTATTAAACATTCGACTAGAAAAACAACTACAAAATAACATTTAAAATAATAATTTCCGTGCTATTTTATTTTTCAATCGTGTACTTAAGAATTTGTTTAAATATAATTTATTTACAATAAATTATTCTATCAATTTAATATAACATTTATTATTTGAAACAATAATAGTAATTTATAATAAACATCTAATAGTTTATTAAATTTGATTTGAATAAAAGTAAATTTTCTTTAGAGTATTTACAGAATAATCCGTCGAAACAGAATAATTTCAAAACGATACAGAGAAATACAAAATCGTCCAATTATAGAACATTTTAATTAAAATATACAAAAATTTTGTCGTTCAAAATCTTTGTGAACGTAAAATTATTTTATTTCTAAACCAAAGTAAAAGGTTGTTGAAAGGCCGAAAGTGTCTTAATTTACTTTTTTATTAAAACCCGTGCAATTATGTGGGATAGAATTGAAATTGCTATATAATCCCTTAAACTCAAATTAAATTGCCAAAAAGATTTCGTTAAGAGAATGAAAAGAGAAGTGTCATTGCGAGTCCAAGGTATAAGAGATGAGCAACAAACAAAATAACAATTTGAGAAGACGTAACATAATATTATTAGTTTTTTTTTTGGAAAAGTATTGACAAAAAGTAAATGTTTAATATTAAAGTCAATTACTTGTTTTCTGTAACACAAAAATATATAGTTTTAAATGCAATCCTTTGCATAATACACTTAGTGAGTTGTTAAACACAGATTAGGGTACAAAAGTAATTGAAATAATGTGACAAGATAAAAATTCTACATTTTTAAATATAATCGCTATCTCTTATAAACGATACCAACGTCCTCTCAATAGTAAACCTACCCAAAATTTAATTAAGTTTATTTACATTTACGTTTTGCCGAAATTAGAAGGCCATTTTAATATAGGTACAGTTTCCAAAATTTTTATTATTTGCTCTGAAAAGCTGGTTCCGAAAGAGTTGCGAGAATTGAAATCTGTGCAAACTACTCATATACAATTTTTCTCGAAGTGTGTACTCATTAAAATTTTACAAAATACTTTTTACGAAACATGCAAAAAAAAAACACGCTGTATTTTTACAGGGTTACATGGTGTTGGTCCGTACAAAAATGGTTAAGCCCATAACAAATATAATATATTATGTGCTTGGTACAAATTTCAAATATTTGTTCCGTGCAGGGATTAAACTCGTGGCCCTTAGAACAAAAGGTGAACCCAACCTTTTAGCTAGACAAAAAATATGATTAAATTTTGGAATGTTAAATACAGTGTTTTGAGAAATAGTACCCTTTTATGACGTTCTTATTTGTGAATAAAATAGCCATAAAATTAATACCTTACTCAATTTAATAGCTAATTCATTAGTCCAAACAAACTGCAATTTACAAACAGAAAACATTACGAAAAAAAGAGTTGACAATGAAATATTTACTTTGAAATGAACAAAGAATATCACAAAATTGTTTGTGTACTTGACTATAATTGCGACGCAATCAAAGCAAATTAGTTATTATTATTTATTTCAGAGTCTTTGTTCAACTCAGATAATTTACAAAAAAATCCATTCATTTATAACAAAATAGAAATTAGAATGTGGAAAAACTTGGGCTGTCATTTTCATCAGTTTAAAATTCAAAAAAGTCGTGAAAAGTATTATAATTTTGCACCCAGTTGACAGTTTTTTCCTCTTTGTCTTAAGTGTTAGGAAAACCCATTGTAAAAATATTTGCATGCAACAAAACGCTTTACAAACTTTCCTGAGAAAGAAACCATTTTCTTTTTAGTGGAAGTCGTTCGCATCTAGCAAATATTTTATGACTTACTTTTCTTAGCAAACACTTTGCAGATTTGGTTTGTTGAGCACTATATATAACTTTATTATGAAGCTTAGGGTTATTAGTTTGAAGAAAAACATAGTATTTTTAGTCAAGCTGCATTAAACCCAATGACGTACTATTTGCGCAAACCGTACGTCTAAATTTGCAAAATGTTCGTTGCATATGTTAAAACCAAGTACAAAAGTTTTGTACAAAGAAACTATACCTACATCTATTACATCCCGGCAAGACAGAAATTAACAATTATTATTACGATATCCATTACTTATTATATTACTTATTAACATAAATTCTATTCTATACACTGTTCAATGAAAAAGGTTTTTTCTGGGATATAATTACGGACATGAATTATGTATTTGTGTTTTTCTAGAGACGTTTTTATGTCGGCATTTGACCTTTTTGTTGCATTAACTATTTAAGGCGCTCAAATAACGGAAAGTAGGGTAGTTGAGTTTCATAAAAAATCAACATTCATTTGTATCTTTTTGTCAAGAATTTGAAATAAAGTACATATAATGCTTTATTGACATTGCGATGTTTAATAAATTTTAAATTAGGTTGTAGAGTTTTTATGATATTTTTTCTTTAGCAACAAATTATTCAGAAAATTGTGTAAATTATATATTTTCGGATTCGAAACCCGTCTTAGTTTCCATTAATGTGGATATGACTTCAAACTGCCAAGTTTTCCGAAGAAAAAAAATGACTATTTAAGTTGGTACCTATTTAGCAAAACTCCAAGTAATTACTTCGAAAATTCAAAAACATGATAAAAATGAATCATTAAACTTTATACAAATCATTGAATTTGTCCATTGAACCTAAAACTCAACTCAATGAACAGTTTGGCAATCAAAGAGCGTAGGTATCTTGTCGTTTGAATATTTGATCAGCCATTACAATTCGTATATAATATAAATAAAATCCTCCCATTTAAAATCCATTCGACCGTACTGACATGGTATAAGATGGACTACTGATTTAATTATTTGGATCAGTGTACGGCTTAGGATTTTAGACGCATTGAATGCAAATTAGTATGTAACATTCGGTTTTGTAATGACACTGCTCACACATGTTGCCCTGTGTTAGACAGAACACAGCATAATAAGAACAATATGTTATACATTTGTTTGCTGTTGTTTGTCCTTCAAACAATGGGCGGTTTTTAATAAATTGAGTGTATCGGAAAATTGCCTCTAGCAAACATAAAGTCACACCATCTTTGATTTTTGAGTATATGTGCTTATTATGCCCATAGACTTTTGATTTAAAGGACGACAATAAAATATTGTAATTTCAATATAACTGTAAGCCATATTTGTAGTAAGTAGGTGATTGCTCTTCTCTTCTATATCAAAAACTTGATTAATACTGTGAAACTGCTTTAACACAACTATTAAAAAACATAATTACTTGAAATCATGACGCAGTTAAGCCTAGCAGTGTTAAAAACGTGTCAGACAAAACGACACGACAAACTAAAAAACAACCAATACAAAATTCACGTCCGCATCCCATACATAAAACTAGACAGGTTTATACAACACCAACATACCGAGCGATGTTTTCAGCGCGTGTTGTGTAATTTTCATCTGAATCCGTCCACAGTACTGGTGTATAGCGTGGCGAGGGTGCAGTACAGTGAGATGAGGAGGTTCACTGAGAGGGCACACGGTGAGGCTGTGTTCGCGTTGCCGTGCTGCATTGCTGCCGGATGTTCTCCTGATAACAATAGCATTAGATTAGATACCAATATTTATGTTTAAAGTATAATTGCATGCAGGTCAGCGTGGTGAACTCAAGGACTAACTGCTCCCTGGTTTGTATGGGAAGAGACGCCTGCAGTGGAACAGTAATGGGCCAAAAAAAGAGAAGAGTGTGGTTTAAATGATTTTTATTATTTATGTAAAATGAGTAAGTGTATTGGACTGATTCTAGAAATTGAGACTTAAGTTGAGTGTGTCTCATTACAGTCTTATCTTTTTAAATTGTAGGGGATGAGATTAATATTTACGTCGTTTCATTATATTATTTTAAGGTGGTTTTATATTATATTCGAAGCCTGTAACTACATATTTACAGAGTCGCTCATAATATTTTTTTTGTGAAGTTTTGAACAGAGTATCTTTGCTTATGATGTGTATTGATAGCTATAGCGATAATTTAGATCGACCGATATCTTTGACCCACTTGAACAACCTTCAACACTAGGATTAGCACTAACCACGAAAATGTAAGAAAGAAGAGCAAAAATTTAACCAAGTTACGAATTCAGATTCGAGACGAAACTTAGTACATAAAACCATATAATACAATTGTATACAACTCCAAGAATTCAAATCATTGTTACAAACCGTTGTACATTTGTTCATATGCAAATAATTTCAAACTGAGTTTAGAGAAACTATTTTTATTAAAAAGTTCTGTTGTACTGTTTATTTGCGCGCAACATCGTACTTTTTTATTTGTTTGAGACGGTAAAAGGTAGGGTGCCTTCACACCGCAAAGAATAATATTTTTAACCCCCGACGCAAAAAGAGCGGTGTTATTATAAGTTTGACGTGTCTGTCTTTCTGTGGCATTTTTACTCCCGAACGGATGCAGTGATTTCATTTTAGTTTTTTTCAAATTCGCATCAATTATATTATAGTATTCATGATACAATACTCAGATTAATCCAGCAATATGAGGATTAAAATATTACAATTAATAATAAAATTACAGCAATCGAAATAAACCCACAAAATGTATCAAGTTAACTGTCCGCGTACAGACACAATGGTTAAACAATTAACTCACAAATGAAACGCTCAGACAATAGCATAAATTCAATTACGATAAATAATATATCATACGTGCAAGTCAATTACACATTATCAATTATAATGTTCCCTGACCGATATTCGGTCGCGGCGGTCGGTTTCAATTAATTAACTAGGATAGGTAACTGCGCAGAAGTTTGTTTGTAGTGACCAAGTGTGTACCATACACATATATGTCAGGTACATTCTCTAAGTAGACTAACGAGAAGTTAGCAACAAATTCATTGGTACTTTCCTAAGCACTAAGTTTTCTTGACGAAAATAACCTAGCATTATATTTTGTCACAACTTTGGATTCGAATCCGTTACCTCTGCAACAGTTGAATTCACTACCACTACGTATCAAAGGCTATGTTAATTATTAAACAATAATTTAAACTTTTTATAACTCAAGCTCATATGATTTTCTTTAATCCAAATGATGTCTACCTACCATAATGGGAAGAAGGCATGTATGTATGTAATTTAAGTGAATCTATGCCAAATATTTTTCAACACTCAATATTTCTCATCTTAAATCTCTGCCACATTTTTAACAACTTAAGGAACTAAGACACTAGTTACATCACAAATCATTGCAACAAAGTAACAAGAAGAACAGTGTAGAATCATCCTAACAGCAGTCTCGAAAGCTCAGAGGAACGTTCACGTAGCTCTAAGACTTAGTATTTTACTGCAACACACACGGGGATTGAAGTGATTAAGCGCTTGCCTTGCGGTTGAGAATAAACTTCACTGTTTCGCCTTGTATGCGACAAAAGATTAAAATAGCGGCTGACAATTGAATGTTTGTTGTATTGTTTTGAAGAAGAATATGTGAATATTTTGACGTGTCTTTCGTTTGTGCTTGGTTTTGAGGTATAAGTTTTATGTTGAGATGTTTTCTCTTGGAATTATTTAAAGGTAGGTTCTGCTAAGGTGTCCGAGCTGAATAAATGATTATAGTCTCCATGACTGACTATATTCAAACAACATAGTAGAGAGCCTGGGCATGCACGATTTATCTTGATTACAATTATTTATTTTGTGTTTCTGTATCGAACTCATGATTTTCAACTGCAAAAGGTTTTTGGTGACTGATATTTTTCAATCTGAATTGTAAATCCTTGCATGGGAGTCTCTCTTCTAAGTTGTCATTCAAATTTATGTCATCTTTCACACAATTTTCTGTTCATCTTAGTTCCGTTCTACTTATCCTATTTTACTTATTATCTATTCAAGCTTCAAGTATAAAATTAATTGTATATAGACTTACCATTAATAACATGCACATTGACAGAAGCCGCCTCAGCCATAGTGGGCACGCAGCTGTAGTTCCCGCTGTCTCCGGGCAGCAGTTTGTCTATAGTCAGTCGTGACGTCAGCTGCTCCGTCCACTCCGTCTTCAGCCGGAGGCGGGGCTCGTCGATCAATGTGTTGTCTTCTACTTCCTTATACTCTATTAGGTTTGATCCTGCGAGAGATTTGGTGGTCAGATTTGTGTATTTACGTAATTGGCTTTTAAACTATAATGGTTTATATTTTGCCGAATTATTATTTCTGTAAAGTTTCGCATAATTACGGGTAGGTATAATTAGGAGATCAACATTTGCAAAGTATAGTTCAACTTTTACTAGTTATTTTGATTTAATTTCTTGTTTTTCCAAATGCTTGTGCACTTGCTTTACACCAGCAAAAGTTATATCTTAAGATTATCACTACTTCTTTGCTTCTTTTTCTTCTTTCTTTTGCTTTGCCTAGGAATATCTTAAGCTCACATTTTATATTGTGGTTTATCTAGTTTGTACTAACAAAGTATATTTACATAAGAGTTAATATTTTAGTTTACTACTTTCTAAACAATTAAATACAATGCTTGGTGATACTTACCCTTATACCAAAATATGGTGCCTAAGTCGTGCGGGCCCTGACTGAGTATGCACGTCAACGACAGAGAACTGCCCGTCTTCACATACAGGTCCACGGGACCCAAGATGTGAGCTTTCGCTTCTGTTGATAAAAAGTTAACAATGTTAGAGGTAAATGTCAACACTATAGAAATAAAGTGTCATACACTATTTTAAGTTTTAATACTATAATTGTTTGCCATCGACACGCTAAGAAGAAGAAGAGAAGAACACTATTTGAAATTTTGATGTAGAGTTATCTCACCGGTGGCCTATGATTGCATCACAAACGATTTGATTGTAGAAGTTTGTTTTAAAAGTATGTTGTATGTATGAAGATGTTTGACTTCAAGAAAGGCATAACTGAAAAATGTTATAAAACCATTTTTGACCGGATTCTAAACAAAAAATATATATGTATATTGTATATATTCTATGCTAAACGTGTTGGATTTTGCGTTTAAACGACTCTTATTATAATTCACATAAAAATATGATGACAGAGAAACAGCGAACACATATGATTAAACTGAAACTTAATAACCAAGTGTTTCGCATAACAATAATAATTCTATGAATACATAAGTGTGTTGTTAAAGCGAAAGAAAAAAAAACTCATTTTCTGTTTTATCGTCCTAATTCCGCAAGAGATGTTGTCTGTTAAGATATTAAAGACAGAAGTGGCTATCAAGAACCTCCAAAGCGTGATACAGCACGTATACAGTAGACAGAAAACGCCTCTTAAAACGATGAAGAAAAAATTAGGCCAAGATTAAATCTGGCGAAGGTTGCGTTGAGGCCTTCATTTCACATTGTTATCGGGGGATTTGAAAAGTTCAAGAGGGTTCATGCAAGGAGTTTCTGTTAAGTCACGGCTAATAAGCAAGGATAAAGAAAATTGGGGGTTGTTATTCACAAATTATGGGAATGCGAACAAAAAAGTAGCTATAAAGCATTAAGTTGTTATGCACAGACTCGAAGTACAAAGAAAAAGTAGCTGCAAACCCTATTAAAACATCACTTAGCTGTAGTCGGAAACTGCGGCGACAACAATAACTATTAAGCAAAGCACTTCCAAGGAAGTTTAACGTAGACCCCAATTAAGTTATAAAAATAATGGAAGAACTAGAACATTCAATTCTGGTTTGAAAGATTAAATGTGATGATCTAAAGCCATTATATCGCATATATAGGCATCGTTCCATTATCCCATCACCGACAACGATGATACAGTATTACGCGAAGCATAATGAAATTGTGTGACAATTACCATAATTTTATATGTAAATAGGCTGTTCTCTGATCTTGAAATACACTCGTGTTGTAAACGGTTAATAAATATGGGATCTAGTTACCATATTGTTTGAAGTTTAGTCATTATTGTAATGTACTTTTGTAAAAAGGGTCTGCTACATAGCAATTTTATATTTCTACAAGAAAATTAAATAGTGAAATTAGTTTTTTTCTGTAAAAGTATGGAGACAAGTCTAAAAATGTAATCATTGTATTCATACAATACATTCAATGGTGTTGTAGAATAAATATTGTGTCGACGTTTCAAAATATACAATTATGTATATTATAGAGCACAAATAACATGGGTACAGGCGTGGTTTTATGTAGGTACGTACAAATAATAACAGCAACCAAAATTATTATGTTTTTCACATTGATTACACAGTGGACTAGCACTGTGTCAATGTTCATTTACTAATTGGAGAACCAAATCAAAATCATTTTAAATTGTTCATGATATTCTTGTAGTTTAAATTATATTCTGTATCTAATACTATTAGGGCACATAAATTCTTGTATCACAGCTATCGCAAAAACAGCTTGGCATTTGACCCCATTTACTGAGTAAATATTCAAGTTTGGTAGCATGTTTTGCTGTGTCATTAGACGGGCTCAACAGAGGCAAGTGGCAAGACAAGCAAGCATTAAGTGCTCAGGAAGCTTGGAAAATTGCAATGTCAAGTGCCGCCTGTTTTAGTCTTTGTGTTGTAGTTTGAAACTTTGCGGCAAAACTTAGACCGCACCGTTAATGAATGCTCCTATTTCACTAAGTTAATACTTTATTGGAATTGTGTATTAAACAGGTTGAGTTCCAACTAGTTTTGGGTTTGAGGTTAATGTTAGTTTTATTGTTTTGGAAAGTTGTGATACAAAGAAGCGATAGAAGTTTATAGGGATTGTCGTGAGTGGCGTTCTTTGGACTCTGCCTACATCCCGAGGAAAAAGGCGTGATGATTTTATAACATATAACTTGGATATTTTATCAGCTTGCAAAAGACAAACTAAGTCCCGGAAGTAAAATCTCGTAAAAAAGGAATTTTAATATTATTTTAGTTTTTAATTTTAATGTGCCCTCTTTCTCCTATGACTTCACATAAACTATAACAAAAAACCTAATCTAATTACAGTAAAGTGAACACTTCAGCTACAAATTACTCTAGTAATACACTTTTAAACGACATTTTAAAAACTTAATTAAGTTCTTCATATCCTTTATTAAAATCTAAAGAAAGCACTCTAGAAAAACTCATTCCAACCTAGAATTTTCTAGTGCTATTGTTTTGAAATAAAAACAGCTCAGACTGCGCTAAGGGTGATAAAATTAGACTTTTTTTCTTGCACAACTAATACTCGCTGGAGTTTTTATTACTTTGAAATTTTCAATCAACTTGCATTTCACTTGGATATGAAGTCTATCGATGAAGAATGCAGTTTTAACAAAATACTTTTTTTTATTTTGTTTTAGCTTTTTTTGATAATATTAGCATTTAATAACATGAAAACTTAAAATTGGAAAAGCGCAAGTAAATCTTCATGTATTTATAAGTATATTCCATTTTTATTGCGTCAACTTGCTCAAAAGATAAAATAATATCCGTTAAGCAATTAATTTGCTGTAAAAGTTCATTTTGGTGTTTAGTAGTTAAGTAGGTAAATTATGACTTTTATTTGATAACTAAAAGGGTAAAAAAAACTTACTATTAATTTATTGAATAAATTCTAGCAACTTAACCTCACGTATACATTCAAACAAATAATCGCAAAAAGAAAAAGGAAAAAATAAACTTAAACATCACCAACATCCAACATTGGTTCCAATACGCAACTTTACCAATTATCAAGCTTTCCTCTCCATCCTCACGTACGCTTCAAATAGATCAGAAATTAATGTAATTGCTATGATTGGACTTACCGACTACGTTCAGTTGAAAAGCCAGGGACATCTTTGGTTCAGTATTGACTTGGCATTCGTAAATACCCGCGTCCCTTTCCTGTGGGAATTTTATCTGTAGCGTCCAATTTTCTGATTTCTCTGGCCTGATCACCTGTTAAATATAGATTTGGTTAGTATTGGTTTGCTTATGTCTTATTTCCCGATGGCAGGTACATGAAAGTCGTAAAGCATTCATAGAGTAGTACTGTATTTCCCTGCGGTCGGTAGAAATGCATTACACATATATTATTTTGTGTGGCTTGTTACTTAGTCTAGTAGTAGGATGTATCTGTTTACCGAATTTACTGAACCAAAATACATAATAAGAATACCACAAACATACTATTACAGGATGTGTTATAAAAATAAAAGACTTGTGATACATATTAATTTTGTCATGCACTCTTTTCAAGTGTCTGTTTTTAGGACTGAGGGAAAGACATCTATTGCAGGTAATATAATTAGGTTTATCTGAAAATTTGTGTTAAAACATCCTGCTACCGACTACCCAGTTCGAAAACCTATAGTATTATAACCACTTAAAATTTATGTCACACAATTTTTTTAATTACCTAACAGAATGACGCAACAAACTTGCCTACAAATGATACGATATCCTCAATTCATAGACATTTGACTTAAGCCGCAAAGGCACTGGGAATCATATACAACTACATATAGTATGTTATATGTAGAAGTTCCATCACAGATTAAATTGCGTTCTGATATTGTGTAGACGTTAGACTTAGCTAAAGTCTGTGTGAAGCTTGGTCGTGTTGACACCAATCTAGCTATCAAAACAGTCTGGGATTTATGTTTTGAACTGATGGCTGTAATTAATCAGGATGGAAATGTCTCTTGAATGTACGATGGTTTAAATTTTTTGAGTGATTTGGTATTGACGTAATGTGGCGCGGTTTGTTTTGAATAACGAGGTTAAGTAAGTACTTAGGCTATTTGTATACTTAGTTATTGTTTGTGTCCTTTGAATCTCATTGTGATCATCTTTTACTTCTAATTTTACTTACGACTAGAAGTAAATAAGTACAGTTGGGTACCTTTTTGCTGATTTCTACGAAAGAAAATAGGTGTTACTAAGACATTTCCTAGATTTTAGTTTACAAAGACGTATGATCTGCAACACATTGATCGAAAATTTGTTTTTAATTTCTGACTAAAGCGGATTTATAAAAATATACTTTAAATAAGTTATAATTAAAATAAAATATTGGTACCCGCAGTTTTGTTAAGTCAGTCAACGTCATGTCTTCCGAGTTTGTACAAAACTCCTGTTCATAAAGATGCTCAAGTTTAATTTGAAACCTTTAAGCAGGAAATGTTGGAGAAACTCAAAATAATATTCTGTTCTTCGGTTTTGGGATGTTCAAGTTTATAAGGGTGGAATTGAATGAGCTTAGATTTCGTGCCTTACAAAGTTCGTTGCCCTTGTAGAATATTTTGTTTTAAAAGCTGACTTGAAATACGATGTATTAACTCCCTAGAGTGGTCTCTCTAATGTTGTAAAAAATTTAGTGGTGCGATGATTCTAGTTACTGAAGTAACTAAATTAACTAAATTTTCTCTTAATCAATCTAATAGTTAAATCATATGCAAAAAGTGTTAGCCCGACATAAATCACAATATGTCATGTACAATGTGTTCCTTCGAGAAAAAAGAGTCTGTGGATCAACCAAGAAAATATTTTTGTCACTTGTGTAAGTTCAAGTCTATGTATATCATATAATCACGTAATAACAGCGACTAGCATATACGTATATTTTTCTTCAATAAGCCTTTCTTAAGAAAAACAATCAACCGCATACAGACGCAAGTCTGATAGCTACAAGTAAATTACGCCCACCAATGAACCACGTAGCTATTGTATTGAAGCAGAACTGGTTCAGATCGAGATTGCACTTGCCTAGTTTACTGCTACTAGTTTACGACTACTGTTCGAATGTCTAAGCGGCTGTGGCTACATAATGGAACAAGTATTCTGATCTGTAATATGTTTTTGTAATCACTATTTCTTTACGATTGTATTCGCCGGATTGTTCAGTAAGTACCTGCGTCCATACAGCAAGAGGCATATGTGACGAATCATTTGCAACGAATGCCTTGCGATGTTAATCTAGTTTCTGAGAACCTAAAATTTTATGCACATCTTTCTTTTGCCACACCCCTGAGACGTTACTGCACGATATGTTTTCAACATCTGACTTTTACATCAGTCATTAATATTACTTTCTGGTACATAAATAAACTCTTATGTTAACAATGTTGTTAAAAATATTCACACCATAACTCTCTTCACGGGAGTTAAACCAAAATGAATTGTTTAAAATAACAAAGTTGTGTAATTAAAAGTTACCTGAAATCTCTGATCCGATGTGTAAGTCAGTATTCCGGCGGTTAATATATGGAGGTCGCGTTTTCTGATCCATGATACCTGCAACAAAATGGAAGTTTGCAACTTTTAATATTATACCATTGCCTTGACCCATTTTTGAGTCACCAGTTTTAGTAGGAGTTTCCACTGCTTTATCGAGATCCGGTTCGTTCCGGTTTATAAAATTCTCAATACCAATGGGGCGATTCGATCTTGTAAGTTTCTTTAACGTTTTGCTATGTACAAACCATTTTTGTCACTTTTGCAGAGTACAAGAAAATGTAAAGAAATGTTTGTACCTCATGTCATTGTGTTGTCCTTTCAATCGCCACTCTACTCAATCCGATTTTTTTCAGAAATTAATCAAAGATTAATAAGTGTTTCTTACGCCACATATTGCATGAACTTCGTATTGAAAAATTTACATTTTAAATTATGATTTAAAATGTAAATTTTTAAAAGACTATGGTCTTGACCTGTAAAATCCTGTTCAAAACTCATAGGATCGCTAAAGGATTATAAACATTGAATTTTGACGATCAGTTCGATAGTTCAAGACAGCCGCATGTCTAGTCTCCTCTTAGCCAAGTGTCAGAAAAAAATATACCAGAAAGAAAAACATACAGTTTTAGGACTATAAACCGGATATCAACCAAAAGTATGAAAGGTCCTTAAGGTCACCATGACGGACCTTTCGTCAAGTCACTTAATAATTCAACACTCGTGGAGATACGTTCACTCGCTTCAAATTACTTAAAGCAGCTAATGTTTTTGAATTTGTTTTTATTGGGCCTTTGAAATGAAACTCTGAGTTTCGTGGAATGTTTTCAAGAAATTAAGAAAGGAATTTGTTTACTTGTGAAGCCGGTGGATGCTTTGTGGAGAAGTAATGGTTTGAATTGAAGGTTATTCTTATTCCTCAGAAGAAATTCATAGCGAGGAAGAAACGCTGTCTGGTTGACAATGGAAGTACTACAGAAGGAATTTACTTAATTCATGTTAGCGTGATGACGAACGTTTGATACTTTCTGGCTTCTTTTTGAATTGAACAATTCATACTTTAAGTTGTTAAATAAAATTAAATAGATGCCTATAACCGGGGCGTTTGGAATCACCTCAACGAATAGAATTTAAAAATTAATACAATATTCATTTTCTGGTTAATTTAGAGCCTCCACTAACAAATACGGGTCGGACATGCATTCTATGACTATTGATATTATTGTGTCTAATTTACAAATTCTACCCATATGTATGATAGCTCTTTCGTTTTATACGTTTTCACTGCGTTCAAACGTAAAGTTTATAGATATTTTGTTATTCTTTCTAGGACTTTGACGTCCTCATCAAACAGCTTTTCAAATCACTACATCAAAATCCAATAAAACCGAAACACGAGTACCTAATTTGCAAGTATTTCATTAAATCCTCGTAGAGCCTACACGATCATTTATTTAGAACATCGGAATCAGGTCCGCATTTCCATTTGAGATCGCCGCGCTAAAATAGCTAATGATCAATACTCTAGCTTTGTTACCGAAGGCTTTGTATAGAACTGGAGCAGGCTATAGTCGCTTTACAAGCTGGTTTATTTTTGTACAGAGAATTGTGTTTAAATAGGCGAAGCGTGAGATTTGTGTTAAAGTTTATAAGAGTCATGTCATTCGACTATTGTTGGTACGGCTGGTTATCGGAGAGCGTTTCCGAACTGTCGGATTGTGTAGACTGTGTATCGAGCTTAACATTTCAAGTTACTTAACGAATACTTCGTTGAAATTTGTTCTAGTTCTAGATATTTTTGCGTTTGTTGAGGCAATTGTTTAAGAGGTGAAACTAAAGGCCCTGACAATTAGAAAGTGAAAGAGGAATACTTTTTTAACTATAAAAATGGGGTCGTTATGTTTATTTAAAAAATATTATATTTATAAAGTACTTACTACTTTTTTTTCTATGTCAAATTACAAGAGTAGTTTGGAATTTTATATGAACCTTAATCGGCCTCAATTAATGCTTTCTTTAGTGTAATTGTTTTGTTAATAATAAATAAAACTAATGAAACGAAGAAATAGAACTCATTAATTTTGCCTCGTGGATTAAAAGAACAATTAATATTTATCCTTGACATCTCGGAACATTAAAAACCAACTTCCAAATTAAGGAAAAAACCTTTCCAATTACAAAAAAAGAAAATGCCAAGTCTTTTAATTCGTCGCCAACGTAAATTGTTATTCTATTTTATTTACGCAATTAGGAATAAATAAGTTAACATGGTGTTTAAGTGTAATTAAATATCTTTCGATTGTGTATACACGGTCATCTGGTTCTAAACAAGACTCAATTTATATTATATCATTAAACATAGTATAATTTCTTATACCTAATTTTCAAACTACTACAAGAATGAGATGGGCCAAAAAGCAACATAAATAGAAAAATCCAATTTATAACAATTAAGCTGGTATAGGCCAGCTGATATTTGTGGGACTTGAACCCGCTTATAGCACTAGGACGCATATAAACCAATGCATCAAACATGCAGCTGAAATGCAACAAACATCGTCATACCTATATATCGTATCATAATTGGATTAAAGGCGTTAACGACTTGATTTAGTGTTAAGTCATTCTTCCTCTGAAGGTGTGCTTGTCTAAATACCTTTAAAATCACATTACTCTGTGACAACATCCACGGCAATGCTTAAATTAAATTCCAATAGAAATCCTCGATATCCATACAACATAGTGAATAAATATTTCAAATGACTTACAGCTTTGTCGCCGAGTTGTTCAACCCTACAATGCAGGAAGGCGGTCTGTCCGACCACTGTGGTCACGTTCCGAGGCACATTGTATTCGAAGTATGGGAACGACCCCACGCTGTCCTCGCCGTAGTGAGCTGTACCTGTGAAAGAAATTAGTAATAAGTCTTGTTGTTTTAGTGAATGTATGGAAGTTGATGTTGATAAATATATTAATGGGACTGACTTTGTGGCGCACTGGTCTTTTTCTAACACAACTCGCACTTGGCCAGCGTCGGGAGGAGACCTTTGCACAGCAGTGGGACATTAATGGGTGAATTTCATTACTATTATAATTTATAATTTAAATTATTTTCAATAGTCCGGAGGTTGGTAACTTGCTCACTATATAGCATTAGTTATTAGTGCATTTTAATCAAGACTCAATTTTGGTATGATCTTATTTATGATCTTATTTAGATGAGTTATCTTCAGATAGATTAAACACTTTTGGGTTTGCTTTTCTATGTAAATGTGTAATTTTTCATCCCAAACTAGATTTAAAAACAGAGTTATACATAAAAAGCATTATTTTAGGAAGAAGCCGAATGAATAAATTAAGCTATCAAATGCCTAAACGTTTTTATTAAAACTTGACCTTGCACAATTAACTACGTTTGATGTTAGAAAAAATAAGGGAGAATAAAATAAATTAGCAGTAATTAAATGAACATGTATTTCTGTACTGGCTTACTTATGGCTTCAGGAGCACCCACAGACAAAAAGGTATCAAAATATTCTTATTTTTGCATTTCCAAGTATTCCATTTACATTTCCTTCTGAATGTAATATAATATATTTAAATTTTTTGAACGAGGAAAAAGGAGAAGAAACTTGATAATCTTGTTGTCTTGTTTTTGTTAGAATAAATTATGTGAAAAGGGTCGCTTTGACGTTTGTAGGCGGGATAGTAATTTGTAGCCGCGTGTATTTTTATTTGCTATCTTATCTGAATCTAAGTTATTCAATTGAATGAATAAAAAAATACGGGAAACTATACGACATATAATATATTGACCTTTTACATTTTAGATACGAGAAAGTATGATATAATCGTGCAGCGCCATCTATGGGTAGACTTGAGTTAAATTAATAGTTCTTAAACTATTTCAGCAAAACTTTATCTTACCCCCGGTTTCTGTGGTACATTTAGCGTTAAAACTCATACAAAAAAAACACTATTGAATAGAAAATCTACTCAGAAACCGGGGGTTAATCAAAAATATTGATCTGCTCTATTATTTTTTATGTATTCAACGTAAGTTATACGAATTGACTAAATTGCAATATTGTGCATCGATAGTTAATTTAGCTTGTCTCCAAAGTATCTCATGAAAGTTAATTATAACCCTTTTAGGTATATTTATTAAGTAAAGAATAAAACATTAACTAACTTCTGCATGCAGTTTCCATTATAAAAATTAAGTTACTGATATTATAATAACGTAGTAAATTGAAAACCTCAAAAGCACAAACCAGCATAATTATATAGAGCCTTCATACTTTCTTGTTTATATTCTTCGCAAGAACGGGCAAAGAAAGCGCTTTCTCAAACTTAAACTTTTTACTGAAGACGGGTAGTCGTTCTAATAATAAATGAGTTAGCTGCTAAACGAAGACCTTTAAAATAAACTGTAGGTAACTCGAGTAAATACTTAAGTATGTAGAATCTGAGAGTGAATTCACTGCACTGTTTTGTAATATTTATATTATATGTATAATATAGCATTTCGTGAAATAAGTATGAGTTTAGTATAAGTCAAAGTAGTCCGTGAAAAGGACATAATTTTTTTAAGAAGTAGACCAAAGAAACCACAATTGTTAAACGTTAATTTGAGTTTAAATTAAACGACAGCGTCATATATTATTTTATGCTTTAATTTACATACATCAGTCTTATAATCAATATAAATGACTACTATAAATTCAATTAAAATATAATAGTAAATAATCGTCAGAAATTTTACAGAAAACCTTACATAACTGGCTAATTTACTCCACCAAATATCTTCACACAATCGAGCTACCTTTCTCAAAAAAATATTCTTTCCAAAATCACAGACCAAACAATAGCAAGAAAAAACAACACAGCACGTAGCTCGTTATAACACCTAGTCACCATTCTGTTTGGTGCAAAAGGAATACAGAACGACACAATTAGTGTTAACAAAGGTGACGCTGATTAAGAAATTATTCAGAGAACATCTCAGTTGTAATATGATGTGACGCGGGACTAATTTCACGGGTCATTTTGGACACCTTTTTACCGTTTAGGGTTGGATATTATTTTTGTTATGTAGAGTTATGTAAGAGTTAGTGTATATTTTATTTATTTTTTATAAAGACAACTCCCGCACTAAGGATTGCTTTTGTGTCGCGGAGACTTACATACATACAAACAATGCACACAAAGTCCAAACGGACCTGAAACATTTAATTGTGGATCACACAAATAATTGTTCCGTGTGGGAATCGAATCCACGACCTCCAAACGCAATGGTAGCGGCGGCATGGCGGCCTGAACCACTGCGCCACGGAGGCAGTATATTTTATAAAAGACTGTTTACATACGTAATACATAATATCACCCAAATTTTCCCATATGGGTAAGCAGAGACTAAAGAACGCCATTTAGTACGATCCTTACAAACTTCCTTTGCCTCACTCACATCAATAAATCTATTGACCATATCTATCAGTCATACAGAACAAAATAAAAAAACTATTTATATTTAAAAAAAATCTTTTACATATTTATGTAAATGAATGAACAGTTAACTGTAATTTTTGAAATTATGGCTACTGATATTCGTAAACAATATTTTTTAACGCGTTTTATACTAAAGGAAAATATTTGTTGTATTTTTGCTGAAACATTTATGTGAATTTGACTTTTGAATACAAAACATATTACTTTTATTAACCATTCTCATTACAGTTTAATTAATCCAAAAATAACGTGGCAAAAACACATTTTTATGATGAAAGTAGTTTTCATCAGTTTTTGAATATTTTTGGTACTGTTCCGAATGTTTTCAACCGTTTTCACGAATTTTAGTTATATTATACATGTTTATTTTGAAAATAAGAGTACGAATTTATATTTGTAGCTCAACAAAATACTACTGTAGCTCGCTTCTCTAATACTATTGACTATCGAAAACCGGCCTGTCATCGAGAAATTTTGTATGAAAATCTGAGCAGTGCCTCTGACGGGCGTCGTAGGAACTATTTGGCAGTACATTCTAAATGCCAAACTTTTACCCACTGGCACTGTACAGAAACGCGCTACTGACCAGATTTGACAAAATTCGGTACTTCGTTACTGTTACAATCAATTAACAATCTCAGGATACATTTTACTTCAGTAAATCTTTTCCCTCTAAAGTTGCGAGTATAACCTAATTTAGAATATTTCCAACCATATACGAGTTCATGTCATATTAGCCTAGCTTTTCTTCCAAACTGTGTTGGAGTCGGCTTACTGGATGTATATACTCTCACCGGATGCAGCTGAATACCAGTATTTTACATGGAACGACTGCCTATCTGACCTCCACAACCCAGTTACCTACTCATGTCATATCATATATAAAACTCAAAGGTGACTGACTGAATGACTAACCTAGTGATCTTTCTTTTTTTCATCAATTCCTCTAAGGGCATAAAATAGGGGGTGAAAGTTTGTATGAAAATTCTGTCTTAAGTCACAAACCACGCAGACGAAGTCGCGGGCAAAAGCTATTAAATGTATAAAACAAAACAAAAACCGTCGTTGTTCAAACATTACATAACCTCATAAATAGCCGTGCTATTTCAGTCACGACACTAATCTGCATACATCATTATAACTAATGCCTGTATGTCAGTGAGCACAATGACAAACATTCACAAATCTTTGATTTATAACATTGTGTGACGGAAACATGTCAACCTATCAATATTGTATTGAACGTCGATGTCGTATACGTCATTTTTATGTCAAACTACATTTTGCATGTGATAACAACCATGTGAATTTTATAATAAAACTAGCGGACCCGACAGACGTTGTCTACACGTCAAAAAAACATTGTCCAGCGGACAAAATTATGAATCTAAACCATTCTCAGATCCCCTTGAACACACACAAAAAATTTCATCAACATCGGTCCAGTCGTTTAAGAGAAGTTCAGTTACATACACACTTAAAGAAGAATTATATGTATATATAAAGATAAGTTACATGTTACATTTTGCCAAAATGTTATTGTAATATTTGAGTTTAGCTCACGCAAGGCTCTGCGTTAGACAAATTTTCATTTCCTTTCCTTATTTTAATCTTTTACCAGGTGATTTAAAAAAAAGTAGTATATAGTAGTTGTAGCTTGGGCTTTCAGCTATTTGTATGCTAAATCTTATTTTTTAAAAATCGATTTCGCGATTAAGCCATAAAAGCACAAGCTATCAAGTCACGATTATTTTCGTAGCTAGAATTCCGCCACGCCCAATACCGAATATTTTTAATTACTAGTAATATCAAATAGAGCTCATAACTTCAAAGTTATATGGCTAGCCTACATCTACCTAATTTACTAAAGTTTATCTCCGTAATCAACATCTAATTAACCTTATTTTTAAATTTCCTTTCAGTCTAAAATGTACTCTATTTTGTCAACAACTTGGTATATTTTTCCGCAACAATCTAATCTAGCTGACAACAATAGACATAATATTAGTCTAGTTATTGTTGTCGTCCGCTATTTAATTAAAGTAATATAGTTTTTGGACGTAATTCCATGTGTTGTGATCATTTGGAGATGTTATGAAGGTTGGACACGTAATTTAATTTCGTATTGTATCCATGTGGACAGGAATATTAGCGGTGAATTCTAATAAAGAAAAAAATTGTCTGATATTCTGTTTCTTTTCACCATGATGTGGTTTTTATAATTAATATTATTACTATCTTACTAATAAACATCTAAAGTTATAAAGCGACTTGTATTTTTATTCCAAGTCTTGTCAGTTCTTTCTATCTGTTGTCCTTATTTTTGTCAAACGGCTTGACCAATTTTGTTTTCTATTCACTCACGCACTTTTTGAAAAAGCTTATAAGTTCTAAAAACCCATACAAACGAAGCCATACATAAAATGATACACTATCAAACATTTTTCTATTGTGTTACCAGATAAGATATTGTGAAAACACAATCGTGATCTCTTTGTAATATATCCAATCCAATTTTGGACGTCACTGATAAAACTAGCTTTAAAAAGGTTTCATTTACAGGCTGGCCAAATGAAAAACTATTGAGTGAAACTTCCTAGCAAGCAAAGGAACACTCACGGATTGAAAAATATATTTGACTTTCATCATCATCATCATTGGCCTGTGTCCATCTATTGCAGATGATTCAGGTACTTTATAGACTCTATTAATACTTTTTGTATAGGTACTATTGAAAAATACAGCATCGACATTAAGAACATCATTACCACAATATAATCAATATTCTGTTTGGGAAGTTCTATTTTTAGCAACTTTTATATACTCGCGGTAATTCTTGCAAGTCAGTTGTGACCTACTTTTAGATGTTCGATTGAGTTGAAATTTTGCAAAGCAGTACTTTTGTGACTTTGCTGTAGACAACATTTTTGACCGAAGTTTCTTGTTAAGAATAAATTCTGACTCTGGTTTTGCCTGTAAATTGTATGAGGGGCATAGGATATTAACTTATTAAAAAGATTTTCGTAAATATTCTATAACGTCATTAACGTTTTACGTACATATTTATTATCTTTAATATATATATTTTTTTGTCGTTTTTTTAATAATATTTACAACTAGTTTTACGACCTACCTATAAGTTACAGATTACCTTTCTCACGTGTAAAATAACAGCAAAGTAACAAACAAAATAACAACATTTTACTAACACGCTGACTAATACTTATTCGGAAGTGATAACTATCACATTCTACAAAAATGAGGAAAAAGATCATGGCATTTTATTACACGAACTGCGTCCAATTAGAACATACAACATCCTAATCCTCACACCAGAAATTCCCATAAGGTGCGTCGAAATCTCGACACGAAGGTGCAGAGCCAGGGTTCTTAATGTAACAAGCTTAACGCGAAGCCATACAGACCAGCCACTTGACCCGATAGCCTTACACTAAGCCTCTTAGGCTTTAAAGGAAGTACTAATATCTAGCTCTATCTAAACGCATTACAGTTAAGGATGCAAAAGCTAGAATTTTTCCTTTGATCCTTTTTAATTTCTCTTTGAGGGTTTTGTGGCCTGCGTTTTTAATTAATAAGGATTCATATATTACGTCATTTTCTATATAATCGAGTTTCGCACTCGCTGATTTCGTAAAATCTTAGACGTACTTGAACACTAATTAAAGAAGGAAATAGAATAAATTACTAATTTAATCCTAGTACGTCTCCTAAAGTCGAAAATAATTTACTCTCTGTCTAACTGTTTTATTATCACCGGCTTCAATACTACATAAAAAACTACTACTAAGCAACCTGGTATGTCCACATACCATTGTTCCTAATGTAAAAGTGATGGCATTAATTTTGGGAATAAAATACCTATTGTAGGTATCCTTTCTTATGGCTTGCTGAACAGGACAACCCTTCTCTTTCTTTTAAAATATTTCTCAAAAAACTAGTACTCTTTAATCGAGTTGCTATCTTGAACTTCTCGATGGTAACTCGAATATACTTGCAAGTAGTTCACGATAGTCCTTTGGCATTACAGTAATAATGTGATATATCCTGCGTCTGATATGATCTAACATACTAGTTATCTGACACATGATCATGATCTAGATTGCATTCGAAACTAATTGACAATCACATGATTATTACGGATTTACTCCCATCGTGATAGTATGACTAACAAGCATAGATGAATCAGCAGGCGAAAGTACTACAGTTAATTTAATGCAATTGAAACGAGTTCGACTGTTACTATGATTTTTGTAACAAATCTTCTTTCTTTTTACGATATGAAATGAGTGTGACGTTGTTCCGATTTACATCTTCTGCGATTGCCACGCAATAGAAATTAGTTGGCATGTGACATCTTTGAATGCCAATATTTGACTATGGTCTTTGGTCTTCAACTATCCCCAAGCCGAATTGTATGACAGTTGGTTTAGTGACTTAACATGAAAGCGTTATAAACATACATACAGACATCGAATATGTTTGTATGAAAATATGGATTATTTTAATTACTTTTCACATGAAACACGAGAATAATAATACTAGGAGTGAATTTTTTTATTGCACAATATCGAATCGTAAACAACGACTCGTAGTAATGGTTTTGATCGCAACACAAACTCTATTACAAGCTTATCATGTTTACGTCTGTATAATCACATTAAAGCCATTGTAATGCTATCTACTTTCAACATGATACCAGACTAGATACGCTACATATATACATATTGTTCAACTGAATTAGTTCAACAAACATATGCTTGGATTATTTTAGTCTGTAATCTCTGCGAGTAAAATTTTATTTGCTCTGTTATTTGTATTTTGTATGTGAATTTCGTTATTTAGAAATGTTGAAGCTTTGCTAGTTTTGCTGATAAGCGGAATGTCAACTGTATGCAAAGGAGCATACGACAAAAATAGTATGAGGAAATTAATTAGATCGATTCTTGTGTCAAATGGTTTCAATTTAAAGCTGAAAATAAAACAAATCTTACAAATAAGTTAGTGTTTGTTTGATAGACTGTCAAGTTTATGAAGGAGAAGAATAACATACATCTACAAAGACTTTGTTATTTAAAGAAATGTTAACAATTCAATGGCGCGATTTTCTACCTGTAGCGACAATCGGCTCGCTATAAACAAAATTTTATATGAAATCCTGATCTGTGCCCTGCAGGTGATGTAGGAACTAATTCTTAAGTACATTTTACAATGTCAATTACCGATACTCGATATACCGACCGTAGAAAATTGCACTGCACTTGTTATTTCATTATGTATAATTGTAGTATCTAACCGAAAACTAAATAAAAAAAAATATCCAAGACTCTCGTATTAATATTTTGGCAAAGAAAAATATGCTAAATATTAAAGAAAAAAATAAAGTATCTTATTGTAAAATGTTGACGAGGTAAAATGTATGCCAAAAAGATACACGAAAAAAGAAAATACGCTTTGATGTTTTATTAAATTACAATGTACGTATTACTTTCATTTCTTTTCAAAACTTCTATTTTTCACAATGTGTTTTCAAGTACCTGAGTTTGTATTTGTTACAAAAGAAATGAAATGTTTATATTTTCAAGGGTTTTTTTCCAATTTAAAAAAAAAAGACCTTCATTTGGATTTGCAAAGAGCTTTTCCAATTTAGAAAAATGGTTTTCAAGTTGAATATGTTTTTGTGTTTAAATTCATATTATAGTTAAAATACCCTATTTAGTTCGAAAGAAAAGGTATAATACTTTTATTATTACTAAACTAGAGTTATGTATTCGAACGGTAGCATTCCAATATAAACTATTTTATTTAAGATAGCTGACCCGCGCAACTTCGCTTGCGTCACTTAAAAGAATGAGTCAAAATTTTCCCCGTTTTTGTAACATTTTTCGTTGCTACTCGGCTCCTAATGATTGTAGCGTGATGTTATATAGCCTAAAGCCTTCCTCGATAATTGGGCTATCTAACACTGAAAGAATTCAAATCGAACCAGTAGTTCCTGAGATTAGCGCGTTCAAACAAACAAACTCTTCAGCTTTATAATATTAGTATAGATAGAATAATAAAATAATGGCTATCAAAATTATGGCTGAATTTCAACTTTAATACATTTCAATTTTAATACAGTTCATACTAATGCAAAGAAACGGTAATAGCATGACACCAAGCAAATACAAATAATTTAGATTATTTATAACTAAAACCTAATTCTTCTTTAAAGTTGGGCTAGTCTTCTTCTGGAGACATAATGTCAAATTCATTTAAAAAGTGTAGCTTGGGGCTAGTGGGCTTGACTTTAAACCGTTATTCTTTCTCTTCTTTGTAGCCTAAAAAAGAAAACTGCTTCACTCTAATACAACCAGTAAAACTTTTCAGATAAACAATAAGTACTTTTAGTTCACCTGTCCGAATTACGTCAAGGTCAGTGAACTTGGACGCAACAGTCATCAAGAGAAGTGGTAACGATTTTACTCGGTCAACTGAAAGGTTCCCACAAAACATACTTTGAATACAGATTACCTTTTTTCTCAAGAGGTTTTCACGAAGTTTTCTGGGCAATGAAGCCGTGACAAGGTCGGAATGAGAGCGAAGAGCGTTTGAAGAACAAAGTGTTACGAATTAAGTGCATTTTCTAAGCAAGCCTTATTTGTATCAAAAGGATTAAAATAATATTGACTGACTAAAACTAAACTGAAAAATATATTTAGATACGTTGTTTTTGATATATTTTAGACATTTCTGAAGCTTTTGTCGCGGGAATTCGGAGGTGGACTTTGGTTTAATAAAGTCATTTGAAAGCTAAATCCAGCATAATAATTGTGTAGAATTGAATTTCATATTAAGCTTTTATTAACGTTATACATAAATCATTTCTCTATTAATAAAATTCGTACGACATTTTTTGCAGTAGTTTTAAATTTTATTGCAAACAGTCATGTGACGACAGAGGATGTGATTTTATTGTTCTATTCTAAATAAAACAGAAGCAAGTGTTATTCTAGTTACATTTTTAAAAGAGTGGACACTTTTTAAACATATTTGTTGAAGCTCTCCACTAGCTATTAGTTATATCGGGTCCTGCCTGAGTTCGCATAAATTTTACGTTCAGCTGTTTAGTGTTTGCAGTTGTAACTATATTGATTTAGTGCAGAATTTTCGTGACTCTGCATTGTATGTTTTGAGAGTCTGCCTCCGTGGCGCAGTGGTTTAGGTCGCCACGCCGATACCACTGCAACGGGAGGTCGTGGGTTCGATTTCCACACGGGACAATTATTTGTGGATCGCACAAATAATTGTCCCGTGTGACAAAAACCAAATGACACATTCCATATTTATCTTCAAGGCCCAATGCAGATTACTCGACATTACCTACATTAGAAACCGAAGCATATCCAGTATTTGCGTGTTGTTCATTTGAATGTATAATATTGCTTGCCAGTAGGTCGTTTCTGATCGACGAATTATGCATTCGTGTTCCAAAAAGGTAGACAAAACAATGATTTATTGTACTACGGGTCAGGGACGAATCAGGAATGATTGGGGGCGCTGACAGAATTTTATGTTGTGCGGGTAGATGGAGATTTTGTTATCAGATTTGCTGGAGGGTAGAGGAAGAAAAATGATGGGGAAGTGGTTGTTTTATATTGTTGTTGCTGTCGAATGATAAATATTAAAATATGCATTGTTTCGTGAAACAATAGCTTCTTTCACTGCATAAGAAAACCAACTCAGATGAATTTTAGAAGGTTGATAGATTGTAATCAAATTGTAACAGGCAAAATTTTTTACTAAAAGCTGCCAACATAGACTAAATTGTAAGTCATAAAATAACAGTGTTAAGTTAAATATCATTTAAAACCGTAAATCTCGGGACCTTATCGTGTAGCTAAGTGAAGCGCTCTTATTAGACTGCGAGATAAATGGAGAGCCATTTAACAAATTACCCGATGACTGTACAAAATGCCGTGTTCAAATATTTTGAAATATATATTTTAACAAATATTTTTTGTATTTTTTCACTTTCATAAAATTAGCTTCACCAATCATGTGTAATCCAATCGAAATGTGAGGCAGCAAATAAGGTATCGTAAATCTAAAACTGACATCCTTTTTAAGACCCTTTTAGCAATTTTAACGACTATCATAAGTTTCAATATTTGACCTAAACGAATAAATGAATTGATTTTGATTTAAAAAAAATATGAAGTATCTGTATGAAACTAGTTGTTAGCTGACACAATTTTCTTGGAATTAAATTGATTATTTAAAAGGTCAAGGTCAAATCACTAATTAAAATCTCAAGTTCAGAACATCTTGCCAAATGAACATTGAATTTTTATAGGTTTTTTATATAATAGTAGAATAACAAGTCAAAATTAAGCCAACATTTAATGAATTCAAACGCAAAATACCATCAAACTTTATCAAAGGACAATTCTCTGTAGCAACAGTAAACCCTGCTCAAAATAGCAGAGCAAATTGTATCGAAAAATGCATGTTCAAAAGCTTGAAGCACACTAAACAGTATATAGTGCTATTTAGCAGGTAGAGTGCACTAAAGGGACACTTATTCAATTACAGCCATACCATCTAGTTTTCTAGTGAACATACTCCAGTACTAGCTTGCAAAAATGATTCTGATAATGAACTTATAAGCGTTGCGAAGGTGTTGCGATAGCATTTTTTGTCGGGTTTGCTGTTTTGAGGAGAGTATTATTAAAGATAAGCTTCTTTAATAGTTGTTAGTCCTTTGGAAAAATAAATTAAAACAGTTTACTTACATCTAAGGGTGTATTTCAATAGCGCAAGTGCTTTTGATAAACACCCCTAGATGTGGTTAAAATGAAAAAAAATTGGAACAAAAAAATGCTAGTTTATTAGAGAGCTTTCCTATGTCCCTGAAACTAATATAATCGCAGTAACACAGCTCAATTATAAATACTCAGAATGTTAATTTGTGAGTTAAGTTTTTCTTCTTCGGTTTGAACCTGAAAAACATTCTACAGAAGTGCAATTATTTCCAAAGGACTTCGAGTTATGTATTATGTTATGGACCGGCAGTGAACAACAATTCATGAAATAGGTACCGGTACTGAGATAATTATATTTGTAATCTGTGAAAATCTAAATCTCTCACTCTCGTAGGTCGAGTAACCCAGTGACCATTTACCAACCGGTAAGCCTCGCTATGAGCACGAATACCCAGTCATTCAAACAGTCTCATATGTAACCGAGTAATACGAAACATACCCACACCCTCATACCTCACCGTGCCCTGCTTATTAGACCATCCTTATGATCGTTCAACCGTTACGATATGATATACACCTATATTTAGAAGCTATTAAGAGATTAATGTATGTATAACGATACTGTAGAGACGAAGCCACTTAGTACTTTTAACAATGAAATAGATAGGTCAATGACCGACTGTAGTCACGAAATGTATTTCGTACTTCGTGGAAATCTTGTCAGGTAACTAAGGCTTCTCGAGGGTACTAATAGTAAGCTGTGTAAGTGTTATGTAGGTAAAGAACTTAAACCTTATAAGGTTAAACACCTCGTCTTTTCAGAGAAAAGTACGGTAGGAGAAATTGAGTTTTTGGTTCAAGACATAAGAAGAAATATCGCTTAGATATACCATATTCCAATCTTATTATAAACTCTGCATAACTTATCACTCTTACGACTTTTCACATAATGAGATGTCGTAAGTTTAAGTAAGAAATAGTAGACAATCATTTTCTCTTAATTTAATCTACAATGATAAATGTCTTGAGAAATTATTATCGCCTTCAAATGACTACAATCCCTAACCAAAATACATTAACGAAGGGAGAAGTTGCTAAACTCTCTTATAATACGCTATTACCTTCTTATCAACCCTTTCCCATCTCCCCAATAAATTCAACCCCCTCATTACGACCCCAAAACTAAAATATGTCACGTAAATATAATTTTTATTTTAATATTCGCTAACAACATAACCCCACCTTTACGAAGCTCATAAAGGCTGTATATTACACCGACGTGTAATGCGGAGTGTTTGTTGAACGGCAAAACTTTTATAATAAAGATGCCTAAGTGGATGACGGTGTATAGGAGGGAAAAGTGGTTGCCGTCCCAGAAGAGAACTTCAACTGTACTTGGCCAGTTTATGTGGTGATATGTTAATGGTCACACCTGATGGCAAGTGCTTAGTGTTTTATGCTAAGTACGTTAATGTATTTTCAAGGGCGAATCAAGTTATGACTAAGATTCTGAATGTATTAAACTTTTTAAGTCGCTGTAAAACATCAACCTGTATGTTATGTACATGTTGTTGTCTTTTTTTCGTTTACTGTTTTTTTCATTTTTTACTCGAATAGAGGCGCAAACTTAAAATATTTTCATTTTTTTACGACCTAGTAACTTCTCTTCCTAAACTAACTCTTAAATAATACTATAATCACAAATACATATAACCATAGTACATTTAAAAAACCCATCAATTTGTTATAACAAAATCTACAGCAGCATTATACTCTAAAATTTCCTACTAGACACACTTGCAACAAGTTAGTCTATCAAATCACTAATCATAACGATCTTAATCGCCTACAATACAATATGAAACAGGACATTGTTCTAACCACAACAGTTGACCGCTCCATTGATTGACCGCATTATGTTATTAATGCACTACTTGATACGTTGCTTCAATGATTATGAGATACGTTAGTGATTTATGCAGATATTTATTATAGTATTTTCAATAGTATATAATAATAGAGACAATATTAAAGAAATACAATTCAAACAATTATTCTAACAATTACAAAAAAAATCTCATGCCCCACTGCTGAACAAGGGTCTCCTCTCGTAATAAAGGAGAAGGTTGAGTCCACGTTTAAAAAATATGATTATTTATTTGTTTTCTTGTTTTATTAGTAAGTGAACCAGTGCACTAAAATCATATAATTCAACAACACGAACTGCCTAATGAATAGGAAATACGAAATTACCTGAACTTTCGAAGGAAAATTTTATTTGGGAAATTTAGAAGTTTTGTTTCAAATTAAGTTCAATAAAAATAGTTTACTAAAAGTTTTGTCACGTTGATCCGATATGAAAATGCCGTCTTACAAATCGTAGGCACGCAAATAATAACCATTAACTCATAAATATATTAGTATCATTACGTAATACATCACTAAACATACAAAATTTGCTTAAAAAAAGGCATCGCACGTCAACACACTCAAATATACAGTCACATAAGACCCGCATATCACACGGAGATAACCTTTATATGAATTCTCAGCACACCTCAGGGACCCGCGCTCATAACATTGAGCGAGTTCTGACGTATAAATGTCTGAATTCCTATGATTATGTCTATTTTTACAGCCGCGCCTTGAAACCAGGAAGCTTGAAGCGTTTAGTTTTCGTTATGTTTCATGTTTTTTTATGGTGCTGTTAGTTATTGCTATTGGGGAATTGGTTTTTATTTTTTGCTATAATGTGGTCCGTTTTCTTAAATTATCTGTCACAGTAGAGATTTTAGTTCTTGCACCATAAGTACATATTTCAACTTTAGTCGAAGTAACTCTTGTTTGGATTCAATTCTTGAAAAAAAAAAATAGTTTCAACATGTTCACTTTTGCTTTGGGGATTCTTTTTGTGAGAGCATTTCCGTAATCTTATTATTGTTGAGTAAAATATTTAGTTAATTTAAGAATAGTATATGTTATAGATTACGTTACTTTCGAGAGTCCTTCCACGAAATAACCTACTCTTTCTCCTTACCAGAATAAGGAAAGTAACACGGAACAATCTTGTACTTAATTTACCAGAAGATTATGTAAAAGCAGCAATTCCTATTACAATTCATTTACGTATTGTGCTTAGTTTACCGCCATATTATACAGATCTGCAAATGGAACAAAATCAATTTCTATCCGAACAGTAATCTCCTCAGATTTTAATTGGAATTCTAATCTGAATTGATTTTCATTCAGCGTCGAGTATAAAAATACCGTTTATGAGTTGCTCGCCGTTTCCCAAAAGATTCAAGTGAATTTACTTTTTACTGCTTCATTATTGTCCATGAAGACTGTTCTATAACTAGCTGCTTAGTAATGTCAGGAAAATAAAATCAAATCCGTATTATTCTGCCATTTCGCTTCTTTCTTTTTTAGTTGAAAAATCTTAAGGTTACCTTATAATTGTTTAGTTAGGTGTGATGTAGTTCTGGTTTTCGATTTTTGTACGATTGTAGATTACAACAAAAAAAAAGGGGGTTTAACTTTACAAAAAAGAAACAGAAAATAGAAAAAGAGAGCTATGAAAGGATCGCAGTATAACGTTTTATGAAACTAAACTAAGATCTCTACAAGAGTGACAGAGAAATCATTACTTTAAATTCTTAAATACGCAAGAATGCATATACAATAGATACTAATATAACTATACGATATAAAACTATACGCATACAATACTAATGATAAATTACTATCTTCATATATGCAGAAACTATTTTAAAGAGACAGAAATATATACCATTGAAAACCTTTACTTAAAGTGGATTTGGCCAAATGGAAAAGTAATAACAGAATTATACCAAGTCTGATCAAACGAGTTTAATTAAACAAGTATTTTAGTTGATCCAGTTGTAATACATTATACAAAGTTAACAATATCACTTAACCATCAGCTGACCGCAAATTAAGTCCGTGTCTAATTTCAATTAATCTAATTAGTTACATAATAGCCGTGTTACTCGGACGTTGTCATGTTATCTGCTTAGGTACTGTTTTAATCCTGTGGCATTTTATAATGTACTAGATTTTCGTTTGCAGCTCCTTTGGGATGTGATTTAAAAAATATTCTTTCTTAATGCTCCTGTACCAAATTTTGTATTTGAACCAAATTTCAACTTTTTACGCTCAGTAGCTCCTGACTATGCGTTGCACGTTGTCCGTCAATCAGTCAGTCAGTAACTGAAGACTTTTATTTAACTCTAATTTCGACTTCACTCACGTGAAATAAATTACCGGGGTAAAAAGTGCATAATCCTATGCGTTAATCCAGGTTACAAGCTATCAGTGCAATCCGTTCAGAAGGCTTTTCGTAAAAAAATAAAAAAAACATACATACATTAATTGTGAAAAACTTTCGTATTTATAATATTAGTAGGATTAGTCAGGCATGTCAGCAGAATAACCATTAACAGTCACAATCATTTCTGTAGTTAACACGATATTGATCTGCGTGCAGACTTACCATCCTTCGAGAGTCCGAGGTTTTGTTCAAAAGAGGTGGTATTAATATTATCTCTAATACATAAACAACTTCGAAAAGTCGTGGGTGTGCCTAGGTTTAGTATCCTCGACCATTTGCGTGGGCGATGGAACTTTATCTTAGTATAAACTAGCTGACCCGCGCAACTTCGCTTGCGTCACTTAAGAGAGAATGGGTCAGAATTTTCCATGTTTTTGTAACACTTTTTACTGTTACCTACTCTGCTCCTATTGGTCGTAGCGTGATGATATAAAATATGCTTTTTTTTTCACGAAAAATATTCTCAAAATTATTTATATCTCTTATTATAGCGAAGTCGCGCTGAGGCATATCCGCCATTAAAACAGTTGCCATGGCAACGGAATTTTGTTAATTCAATGTCATTATAATATTGATTTTTCGCGACTTCGTTGAATTTTCTGAATTTTCCCGGGAAATGCGTCATTTTCCCGGGGTAAAAAGTAGCCTATGTCCTTTCTCGGGTATCAAAATATCTCCATACCAAATTTCATGCAAATTGGTTCAGTAGTATAGACGTGATTGAGTAGCAGACAGACAGACAGACAGACAGACAGACAGACAGACAGACAGACAGACAGACAGAGTTACTTTCGCATTTATAATATTAGTATGGATATTTTATTTTAGACAAAAGTTATTCTTTTGTCTAAAATTAAATATTTATACTGTTAAAAGATGTTTACAACACATTTAGATCACACTTAAATCGATCTGCACTCATTAGCAATACATATAAGAAATTATCAACAGAAGTATTATTTTATGATTGACTGCCTCCCTAGCGCAGTGGTTTAGATCGCCGGGAGGTCGGACATTGCGTCGGGAAGTCGTGGGTTCGATTCCCACACGGAGCAATTATTTGTGCGATCCACAAATAATTGTGTTGGGTCTGGTCGTGCTTTGTGTCTATTGTTTGTATGTTTGCAAAAATCCTGAGCAATTCCTAATGCGAGAGTTATCTTTCAAATAAAAAAGTCCATTTCCTAACTATCTCAATCAGAACCTTTCGCTTTCATCGTCATAATTGAATTTCCTAGAAAAGTTAAGACAACTTTTATATCTCCATCGATCTTTTATCTCTGTTCAGGTGTTTCTGTATTTTTTATTCTACGCCCGGGAGATGTCTTTAATAATTTATGGCTGTCTGATCCCTCACTGAGATGAAAAAGTATCGTCATTTATTCATCCTGACTCGATTGCGGTAAAACAGCGGTATAGTTGACTGGTTATTTTAACGTTGTCAAAGGCTTCTTATAAATAATGTTTTCATTGAATAGAAAATATTTTTGTTTCTTTGGTTTAGAATTTATGAAAGGCTGACCTTGTTCTGGGTTTCTTTTATCTGGTAATGTATGGAATTCGTTTATATTTAGGTCTTGTATTTGAGCTTCTAAGATTCTGGGCTTAATAAATTGTAGTAGATTAAGTAACCTCGAAACTTACGTGCTCTCTATTTGTTGGTGAAAATATTCTGACTACTTCAGTAAACGTAGAAACACTATGTTTTAATTATTATTTGTTTCCAGGTTTCTTTTCGGTTCCTTTACTTTCCTTCCAAATTTCCAAAAAACTACCACATAAAACTCGTTTATTATACATTCAATTTTCATTCCAAACCTTCTTGCTAGTAATCTAATATTTTCTGTCGTACAAAAACACTTTGAAAAACAGGAATATAAAATTCTAGCGAAATAACGAATTACAAATGGCTGAGCCTATTTCAAGTACTCATTATTTCTAAATGATACCTCAAAATACGAAAAGAACTCACTTCTTTTATTTTTATGAAGAACTTAAGTGTTCTCGAAGCATTTAGTGTTAAAATTCCGAGTAATCTAATCTAAAACGCTAGGCTGTAAAGTGCAGAATCATTTTTAGTAATGCCTTTAATATAAAGATAGGTAAAGTGGTGATTTTAGAAGCTTTAAAAGGTCCTCAAGTCGTAAGCGAGGGAGCGAGTATTTTGAAGTTGATGTCTATGTCTTGCTGATTGTTATCATGGCTTTATTTTATGATCATTTACTTTATTTATTACTGACAGTAAAAATAAGATGTTGACGCGTTGAAGATGGCTAGTTAGTTATAGTCACCAAATAAGGCAAGAATTCATTGCAAGCAAACATTTCTTGCTTGTTATCTTAGATACTTAAGCTAAATTAGGTACTTGGGTATGTTTTTCAAAATAACTGTACTACGCAGCATTTAGTGTATTTTTTAAACACATTCGTATTTAAGCTTAACATAATTTTGCCAATGTTTACATTGCTGGCTTACATTGTACTTAATATTAGGTTGGGGAAAAAGTCTTTTCGCATTATGGTATGTATGAACTATATACAATATATAATTGAGTATTTTATAAAAGTTTAGATCCACTTTATTTGTCTATTTTTGAATTATATGTACATATATTATACCTTTAAATAAATAAATACTTGACTAGAAACACTCAGGTAAAGTTGTTACATTTCGATTCTTAAATCTAATCATACCTAACACATTTGACTTTCAATAACTATAAACTCCTTATCAAAACTTCGCATTGTTTTCTATAACTCACTTATTACCACAAGTATCAACCGAGCCCTTATACATCATACCATCGTCTCAACATAAAAGCTGTTCATTTTAATAAACTACCAAACTTATGATGTAAATCGCGTGCGTCAACAACTAAGGCACGTGCAACAACAATATGGTAGTTTCAAAGATCACTATCGTTTCATAAGTGCGTATCCGTGACTACGGACAATGAAGCCCTTTGCTTCAATCGACACTTACAACTTGAGGGAAACCGGCAAAATGCTCTAGTGTAATAAAGGATACAGAAATTTTGATTCAAAGGTAAACATATTTCGTATTCGTGTTGTTTGTTTCGTGTAGTTTTCTTTTTTTTTTTTTTTTTTTTTTTTTTTTTTTATCTTGTTTTTTTAAAAAGACAACTCCCGCACTAAGAATTGCTCTTGTGTCGCGGGGACTTTTACAAACATACAAACAACGGACACAAAGCACAACCAGACCCGAAACAATTATTTGTGGATCGCACAAATAATTGTCCCGTGTGGGAATCGAACCCACGACCTCCCGTTGCAGTGGTATCGGCGTGGCGACCTAAACCACTGCGCCACAGAGGTTATATAGGCAAGTTATATAAAGTGTACAATTAGAGGATACATCTCTTACCAGTATATTGTTGTTATGTAACATAATTTTATCTACATTTCTAGTTAATTAATACTTTATAACTCTTGCGTTGTCATTCTATGAAGAAAAATAATGATCAATGTTTATTTAAAAAATATTGCTTGAAGCCATGTAATATTTTAGCGACGTCAAAAGCCTTTCGGGCAGCTTGAACAACTTTGACACTAGGTTGACCACTAATCAGGCGATAAAATAAAAATAAAAATTGTTATAAATGTAATTAAAAAACGTGTCAGATTATTGATAAAGCGTAGCTTGTTAAGTAGTTTTTCAATTTGTTTGATACCGTACTGTAGTTATATCAACGATTAAAATATCAACAATTATGCCTCAGCATAAAATTAAACACCCAACGCGTATCATTAATTTTCAAATTATAATTCCTACTCAGCTATCAAAGTAATCATACCATTCGCAATAATATCGCGATTTCCAGTCGAAAATCAACGATATTTATTTTAACTTTGCAAGTCAACAGAATTCTTGAACAAATCAACGTTTGTTCGAGAAAATCCAGTAATTAGTTGAGTTTCTTCGACTTTATAACTCGTCTTACCATTTTCACAAATATTGCTTTTACGCAGATTAAGTTAATGTGTGGAAATGACATTGCTTAAATTAGTTGAAGCTTGTATTTAATTTCTGTTTATTATTTCGCCGAAATTAGATGTGCTTGCTTGATTAAAGTTTTGAGATTAATTAAAATAATTTTGAAATGTTCGTCTATCATAAACCATGAAAATATGACTCTAATTATGTAATTCTTAGAAATTAGTTTAGTCAACACTTAAAATCGAATACCGTATATATTCGAAATCACATTTTCAACACGATATCACAGCCCTTCATATCACTAAAACACATAATTTAAATTCCAACAATTAAAATCTTTTACAGCGACCCAAATTTCATTAGCAACATCGGAGCCCGTGGAAACTGCGCTCAAAACCCAAACAGTTTTACATTTTACCACTTCCATCGGCCACTATCCCCGCGTTCACTAATGAAACACATTAATAACATCTGCGCTCACTAAAATGTCTTTTGTTTCTTGCGATTTCGGAAATTGTACCCTCTTTTGTTTTGTTACATCCAGTTAATAACTAGGCCGTAGGAATTATTGTATACATAACGCTATGGAAAAGGCTACGGTCGCAAATCTGGCCGGTTTATGTGAGCGAAATTATAGGGGTGAGATTGTACTGTCTACGAGTATGTTGCGAAAGCTAGCTTATGTACTGGAATATTAGAATTTGATATTATTTATTACTTTTCTGATGTAACACTAATATTTTATCATCGTGAGTAGTAGTCGTAACAGGCGGTCCTGTAAGAGAAGATGTGAATGAAGCAATGGAAGTATAATAGGAAGTAAATTTTTTTTGGTCTCTTCCTACCCCTATGGAAACAAGGCGTGACTTTATCTATGTATGTTTGTCTGTCTTGCGTGACAAAACAGTAAATGTGCCAGGAAATAAAAAATATATTTAAATAATCACGCTAGTGTCGCAAAATGTGCTAGAAGATACTATATGTTTGTTAGATACGTAACCAATTCAGTCAATTGAGTAAATATTGACAAGAAAACCGCATTGTCGGGTGAAGGTACATTAAACAAACAAACAGACATATTTATTACAAAGCAAATATTTGAACTCAAGGCGATCAAAACTGGAACCCTCAATACAGAATATAATATTACACCCCTATTTTCGGTTCACGAAATAGAACAGCAATCCGAAAAATCCGACTCGAAAATAACTAAGATGATTAAAAAGAAAATGTTCGTTAAGCGTGTACGTCGCTTTAATTGGCGCAATATCTGGACTGTAATACGAAATAAAAAACCGGCCAAGTGCGAGTCGGACTCACGTACGGGTTCCGCACCATCGTAATAAAAAAAAAAATAAGCTTCTACCTGTTACCGCTTTTAATATTAAGCAAAAAAAAAACGAAAAAAACACGTTAAATGTATGGGGACCCCTTTAATTTTGTTTTTATTTTTTAGTATTTGTTGTTATAGCGGCAATGGAAATACATCATTTGTGAAAATTTCAGGTTTCTAGCTATCACGATTAGAGGCTTAGTAATAGGGTCCTTTTTTACCCTTTGGGTACGGAACCCTAAAAATGGAAATAAGTTCCATTAGTAGCAAATCGCTTAATTCTACCAGGCTTCCAATTAAGGATTGCTTAGAATGATCACGATTATTTGGAGAAAAAAATGGTATAGCGGACGCGGCCGGGTTTCCTAATTATTTTATTGTTGTAATTATCCGTTCCTGTTTCATCTCCGTTTTATCATTTCGGCTTTGTTAGTTATCGTGTTTTCATTTTGTATTGTGGAAAGTTAAAATATTTTTTATTTGTATTTTCTGAATAAAGAATTATTTTGCCATTACATATTTTGACGTTTGTAAAAGCTTTTCAGTCGTAACGAAGATCGCTGAAGTTGAAATAATTTGCGTAGTACAAATAAAAACAATTATACTAAAAAATCAGCAGACTTTTCTAACAAAAAAAGTAACGTTACAAAAATAAACTCAAAAATAAAATAACTTTTAATTGAAAAACAATTCCAACACTAAAGTTGTTTGCGGCGGACCACCCAAACAATAGGAATCCAAGTTGAAACACACAAACATGACAAACAATATCCAAACGTTGGCCGTAAAATATTCCGAACAAGCGGCGTAGTTTGTGAGTGAATCTATTTGAACAAAATAATCACATTAGTTGGGCAAACATTTGTTGTTTTTGCACAAATATTGTAGCACTCCACGCGTGTTATTTGATAATGGATACGTTTTGATATTCGGAATATTCTTTGCATTTTTTGATGCAACAACGTTACGTATTGTTTTTACACTGTCTGAAAATGAAATAGAAAATAGTGTTTTGCTTGTTACCCGGTACTCGTACGATGGGAACAACGAAACTAAAATTTTAGGTGCATATTTGTTATTGAGTTTCTGTAGGATATGGCTGGCTTGCTATTGGAAATGTGTCCGGAATATGACAATAGTAGGCAATACGATAGGATGTGGGCGTATTAATACACTATTGCCAAAGCTCTCGGGAAGACACAGCCTTGACGTTACGTTATTTCGTGGCATGTTCAGAATAACAAATTTCGCGGTACATTAAAGATTCAACTGTATCAAATGTTGATGTTATTTTTAGTTAACATGATTTGGAAGAAAAATATTTTTTTATGATTTTGTAAGAGGAAATACTTTCCTCCAAAAAATAGTATCGATTACTGACATCTATCTCAGGACTATAGCATCTCATAGAAATCGAATTACATACCAATAAAGAATTAAATTGCTAAACATCTAAATGAATCTATATCGATATCAAGTATTTTGTTATATGTTAACAACTTAATATTCTTAAATATTGAGACCTTAAAGCTAACTATAATTATAAACACAAACGAAACAAAGTAAAGTATAAATAAATTTTGCTGTAAAAGCAGACAAACTTTAGCAATTACACGTTTTGAAAAGTAAAATCGGAGTAGATTTGTAGAAATATCTTAACTAGAATGATGAAATTTGTTGTATTAATATTATATATAACAAAAAAAATCCAATTCAAAAAATCCACCTCAACATTGTAACACATAAACATTCTACAGCACAGTTCTATTCCAGTTCTTAAACAAAAGGTAGTACTTGTTCCACAATAGATCTAAATAGGTCGCTACGACTCACGGACTTCTCTTAACCCTACCTACAGTATAAATACTTTGCTACATTTATGTTACTATCTGACCCTATGTTTACATTCCTATGTAATGGTAAAGGTTGAAACTTTACGTAAAACTTTCCCATTCAATTTTTATTTCTCTTCTGTAGCGCGATTTTCCAGTTCTACCGAATATCGAAAGTTTGACACATAAAATGTACTGAAAATTTTATTCATATGACACTGGTTATGTTTTTATACGAAACCTGTCCATCGCTAACCTATAACCCATACTGGAAGAGATACATTATTCTTGCAAGACGTAAATTTACAAGCATACAAACATTGGATACATTTGTGTTTCCGCACGAATATTCATTTCGTGCAGGAATCGAACCTATGACCTTCGACGGCAGTGCGTGGCAATCTCCATCACTACACCACACAAGCCTTCAAGTCTATTGACTGACTAACAGTAATACACAGATCAAAATAGTGTATAAACATCGGATTAGTAGTTCTAATTAATTACATTAGTTTCCAGTTTTATTAGCCAACTAGCTATAAGTTACTCCTTGAGTCCCTACAAGTGTACGAAGTATCACTTACTAAAACTCCCATGTTTATTAAACTAAACTAACCAACTGTTCGTTGATTAATGCGAAGTACACGACGTAACTAAATCGTGAGGTGCCAAATTAGTTGGTAGTTCTCACAAACTACTGGACAATACCAAGTTTACCTAGTGCTTCCAATTATTCTCAACTATTGTGCTAAAGTTCCCTGATATCTCTGTCTAAAATAGCAGGATAAGGTATGCCATTGTCCTATGTTTAGAGTCTAATTGGCGATTAAGTTTGTACTTATGTGAGGTTGAATTGCTGGTCAATAAATGATCGATTATTAATTAATTTAATTATATTTCAAGATTAATACTCCTTACGATTATTAGCCTTACGACCTAATAGAGAGCCTAAGCATGCATGATATTGAGTATAATTTAAAATTCCATATTTTTTAAATTGAAAAGTCGAATTTTATATTTTGTTTCTCAAACCGTTAAACTGTCATATTCTAAAATATTATAACACAAAAGTAATATGTCTAGTCAAAAGACAAAATGATCACCGTTAATAGACAAAGGTCTTTCTTGTATTGCGTAACTCAAAAATATGAGTCCGTATCACAATTTGGCCAAATGATTCATTCACATTAATAACATCGAATTGCCTGATTTTACAATTGACTTTAGTCATAGGATGATGGATCCGCTTCGTTATCTTCTTGTTCTTATCGTATGGTAAATGGTCAACCTAGTGTCAAAGTTGTTCAAGCCGCCCGAAAGGCCTTTGACATGGCTTAACTACTGTTATCTTAGTAGACAACAACCGGACCGACTTTTTACGTGCCCTCCGAAGCACGGAGACGCCCAGCTCAAATACCACTATGCGGTCACCCATCTATAGAATGACTGCGCCAACGGTTGCTTCACCCACAGATCGTTGTCAGACCGGTGAGCGCAACTGGCTATGGGCGCCTCGCCGCGCTTCGTTATAATACTGTGTATATATGCAAAGCAAATGCCATCTGATTTGACGCAGCTGATTTGCTAATCAGACGCTACGATCGAAGTGGCGGTTCAAAAGCGACATGCTAACGATGATTATGTTTGTATGCTGGTCTAAAGCTCTTAGTTAAAGAGCTCATTTAGATGAGAACATGTTTAAATATAAAGCTTTGTTAATTGAAAATCACTTAATAGGAAATAATTAATAAATAAGTATCCTTCGCATTCAGACACGCTCGCACACTGTCATTTGATTACAAACTTAGCAGAGGTTGTACTGTGGTTACCAAATAATTGATAAACATACTTATATAAATATAAATACATACTTATTTAGAAAATTAACAACCAGGCTCAAAACCGATATTCGCGCTCATGACAAAGATATTATTTTGTATCTATAGTACTAACATTATTTTACTTAAACCCTTTAAAGTAAAGAACAAAAACATATTGATGTTTTTGAGTAGGAGTATCTCCTCTCTGAAGTTGGTAAAAAGTGACAATGATACTAATAAGATTATGTTGCTGATATTGTTTTTGAGGTATTTAAGATTCTATTTCTAGCTATAAACGCTGCGGAAGTACCAAGCCATCCTACACAGACCATCCCACATACATTGAATTAAGGTTAAATAAAATTTGTTGTTATCATTGTAACAAACGAATTTCGCATTTTAACCTATTAAACTGGTAAGAAGGTATCTTTTTAAACTAAAGATGCCACAGCGTGTTAATCCAAGTTCTAGCAAAAGAACTGGCTAGCCAGCGCCGAGTGCAGAATTGATCAAAATCCTATCTTAGCGAATGTAACATCATAACATCCACCTGCATGCCAAATTTCAGCTCGATCCGTCCAGTGGTGGCTGTGCGTTGATAGTCACTATCATTATGTGAGTCAGTCACCTTTGAGTTATATATATTTAGTTTCAATATCGAAATGAGATTCTTGGAGATAGTATCCACAAAAGAGATATATAATACGTAAAGACGCATCACTACAAAATACCAAAACAATGGAGATCACTCAGGCATTTTTGGGCTAACTATTGCTCTAAATGTCTAGCTCTATCGATATTTGCTACTTTATTTGTTGGCCGACTTTCAAAAATGGCCCAAAGTGGATGATCTCCTTTACTTCAAAGAAAGCAATTTTCCAACCAAACGGACTAAACACACATTACAATATACAATGGACTTAATAGTCCAGTAATTCTGAGTTATGGTCAAATTAATGATGAATTAGACAACATTAATTACTATGTTGGCGATGTTGCAGTACAAATGGATTTGACGTGTTTACACACTAACTGTGTGTGAGTATGCGTGTTTTTAATTAAGGTGTGTGCAGGTTGGAGTTTGTATCAGATGATTTTTAATAATTTTACAGATATATGTAAATATTTGCACAGAGTTCTTGCTCTCAGAAACTTATGATAAAACATGATGTACCGACTAATACTCGTACATATGCTTGGTAAAATATTCAACTTCCCTGAGCTCAACCATAGGTTGATACATCTCCAAACATCTCCATGCATCTCCATACATTTCACCATAATGAGTTTAACAGTGTAACCGTTGAAATGTTATAACATATCAGTTAGAAAAGCAGAACCGTACTTGTTAAATGCAAAAACTTAAATGGCATAAGTAACATCATGCCTTAGCCATGATTTTTAAACCGACTAGATATATTGCAGCGACTGTAGTGTGGCCAGGCTTTAATACTGATTACTCCAATAATATATTTACTTTAAAATAAAATCATATCGCAAATACCAACCACAATAAAAATAACGAATGCAGTATATTTTAGTTTTGAAATGCCGACTAATAACAAGCATCCAAATAAACAAATTAATAGAGTGCCAACATAATTTTAACAGAACGCCTAACTTTACCACAACCAGTTTACAGTTGTGCCAAAAAACTATTTGTAACCACATTTGGCATCACTGAAATTGTAATTTAAAGATAAAATTGCATTTTGCAGCCATTGAAAATAGGAAAAAATGTAAATATCAAATGAAGCGCAAAAAGAAACAAAAAATATTCGAGAAGTACGAAATTAATGCAAAAGTTTACTTATAATATTGATTTACTCGGAGGCAGTTTATAAAATACAATCTCTTTAACAACGTTAGCGCCAAGTAATAAGGGTGAGATTATACACAAGTCATAAAACCAAACTTCGGGCTGCTATCGAACAATCCACAAAACGTCTGCCTGACTCCATACTCGAATATGAGACACAGTAATGTCTACAGCACACACTATCGCCGCTACAGGCAGTTTAAATTTACATATTCAAAACAAACACACCCTTTATCTTGTAAATGAAGTTAAAATGTATGATGGTGCATACAATTTTTCGCATTCATGAAATCCTATTTAAAACTACCCTACAGTTTTATTACAGATATCTTTTCCACTTTGAATGGTCTCGGAGTTGAATTACGAAATTAAATTTTCTATGAATCATTTTAAAAATTTGTGAAAGCTGCAATCTAGATGTATTGAGAAGATGAATAGTTATTTAATGTTTTAATTTAGTCAATGTATTAGCTTATTAAGAATATCGGCTTACTAATTCGATATATGATACGTTTGAAATTTAATACGTTTGCTTTATAGAAATACTAAATCACTTACCTACTGAATAAGATGCTTATTTCTGTTACAAAATAAACAAAACACACACACAGGACACAGCTAGGAAGATATTATTTTTTAAAATTTCATGCAATTCAACACATGAACAAAAGTAAGTTTAATAAATAAATCAGAACATCAATTAATCGTCTTGTAATATAAAACCTTTATATTTACAATATTATCGAAGTCTTTGAAAGAATGAAAAATATATTTCATCGACGATTAATACGTGCAATTTTCCTTTAATCTTTCTCTGTATTTTATATAAAAGATGTTGCAACCTTGTTCGTAGTAATGATCATCTTGAGAACACCGGCAATTTTCTTTCCATTGCTCATTGTAGTTAGAGAGAACAACTAACGTTCCATTTTATAAGATAACAATACAGTTTATTATAGCTCGATAGTTAGAGCTATTACTGCTTCTAGTAGTATTCCGTTGTCTGTTCTTGGAAATTCATTGTGGGTATCAAATATAGAAATGATTGCAATGAAATCATATACTCTGTATTTTATTTCACTTTGAATTCTTTTAAAAAACACTTTAATTGACGATTGATAGACAATGAATTAAGGCAAAACATTTAAAGAGTATATATTTTCGGGACGTGTTTTTCCGGCAATTTATTGAAGATTAATACAATAGAAAGAATATTAACCTAAGCCTCTCATCGGCAGTGAAATAATCAAGGGAAAACAGTATTACCTGCCCAACGAAGAAATTTGGGAGGAATCTTTTTGCCAAAAGCTTTTTTCGTAGGCTGTGTCAAGTCAACTCTCCACATAGATGTCCAAGTCGTCGCACTAACGTATTCGTGACCTACTACGACATTGTCGGCCTCTAGTCATCCTTCCAGATCTTCCTTCCTGCTTTAGCGTAGCAGCATAAGTACATTAGAAGTATAAATGGGGATTGACTAGGCCGAATGATTAGCTTCGATCAGTCCACTAACCTTAGAACTTACTACTTCCCTTTCTTCTGGGCTAAAAGTCATAGCCCACTTACACGACTCTGCTACCACCCGACTAATAAAAGGTCATTCAAATATGGGCTGTAAGTCCGTGGCCTTGCGGTATAGTTTATATTGACAACATGAATTAGCAGATAGATCAGTGTCAGCCAGCTGCTTCGGCTGTAAAGCGAAAGCGCGACCGGTAGGCGTGTGGACAGATGGGCGTCAGCTAGCGGTCGCCGCGCGGACTGCGAACTGTCGCCTTGTCTTAGGGCGGTGTTGGGTGGGAGCAGTGTTGGAACAGAGTCGTGTAAATGAGCTTCGACCTTAAGCCTGTAGGGCCTAAGATAAATAATAATAATAATAATAAATATTATTGGACAACTCACACACGGTCATTTGATTCCAAACTAAGCAGAGCTTGTACTATGGTTACCAAATAACTGATAAACATACTTATATACTTCTAAATACATACTTATATAGATATATTTACACCCAGGCTCAGAACAAATACTCGTGTTCATCACACAAAGATTTGTCCCGGGTGGGATTCGAACCCACCACACGCGGCGCTACGGTTGTTGTGGCGAGGTGACCACTTAAACCACTGTGCCAAACGTGCAGTTAAAAACAAAGATAAACAGTGCGATTCTTCATAAATACCTTGACTCTCGTTAAAGAAGCCAAGCACCATGATGACGATGACGACGAGGCCGATCTTGAGTCGGTAGCTGAAGCTCATCGCATGCATGTCGACCCGCCACGTCATCCTTCAGCCTCGTCTCATCCATTCGTTGTAGAGCTTCGTCTCGCCGTGGTGGTAGTACGGGTTACTTGACTGCATCATCTGGAACAAATAAACACTTTGATTAAAACAAATATTCTCCCAATATAAATAATATACAAAAACAGCTCCAGTACTAAGGATGAGTATTCTGTTGCAAGGAACTTTGATTTATTATTTGAATAGAGACAAAATAAATAAAATTAGATACGAAAATATATTTTCTGGATATCTATTCGCATGGTAACAAACAGGTAGTAGGCAATGACTTCATCACTGTGTTGTTACAATCGATTAAATCGATTATATAATGATCGCGCTAAATTAAAAAGCGTTGTCACTACGTATTATCGTTTGCGAAACATAGCAATATCTGTAAGTTCTCGAAAGATGCATCGTTTTATACGCTAGGGACGCTGATCAATTTTTCATAAAGTAACTAGACACTCGGTAGCGATAGTAATAGCCTCCCGATATCATGAAGGTAAATTACACGGTAAGAATTCAAGACGTGTAAATGTTGAACAAAACTTCTTAAATTCTAAAATGTACAACACAATACAGTGTTTTATCAAATCATTTATTCCTTTGACTACAATATCACTACAAAACAAGCCTAAAGAAAACTAATGTTGTTCCCAACTTCTAGCTCATTTCTCAACGCGTTCCTTTATGATGTCGAGCCAAAAGTCTCGCTTTAATGTACCTTCATTTATATCACCGAAATTTTGTTCGAAGCACTTTGTTTATATCACAAGTTACGTACAACTAGTTAGTATTACTTCGTTTCATAATTATCAAGCGAACTTGGACTTTCAAAAGATTACAGAGTTACAAATTAATGTCAAAGTTTGTATCTTAATCAAATATCTAGATTTAAGGGCTCTTAGAACTACCAGTTTTAACAGTACAAGAGCAGAGAAGGGTAATTTAATTATGGTTTACAATAGTTGTTTTAATGTTGATTTTGAGTAATAGTACTTGCTTAGAATACTTAATGATTTAAGATAGAGTGAAAGAAAGCAAATATTTTTATTGTTTCATTTTTTTTTACTTAATTTGGTCAAACATTTTACAGCTGTTCAAATAGCTTGGTGGCATAACGACTTACGAATTGTTACCGGTGCTTGCTTGGACCACCGTTGAGCATGTTTTTTAAATAGTTTTGATAGCAGAGCATACCAAATGATTGCTAATGATCCTGTCACGATGATGGCCACACGCCAACAGATCGTTTGCCTCAAAAGCCTTAGCTTTAAACAACAGCCAATACTATAGCAAACGGTGTATTACAAGAAAAATCTTTTAAATACACTCTAAACTGTGCTAAAAATTATTTAATAAACTCTAGTCCACTTTCCTAGTGACCTATTAATTTAAAAACTAGTTTACGACCCGGTTTTAATTTACGTGCTTTATCTTGTTCAATATCTTGACTTCCAGATATCGACGTGAAATAAACTTCTTTTTAAAGCTGTAATATTTTAAAGACGAATGTAAAAACAGTTTGGGAATATTAATTATTCATATTTGTAGGAATTTATTAAGCTCGCAACACAAATTGGTTAAACTGAATACTTTTTTTCTGAAATGAAATTGGTTTTGTGACATTATTAGATTAATATTATTTCGTAAAAAGTTAATTACTACTGAGTATCAGCGAAACAAGACTTATTTAATTATAGTAGAACAGAACCAAAGAACGCTGTTTAATACGATACCTAAAAACTTTTTCCGTAAAAGTACATAGAGCCTTTTATTATAAAGTAAAAAAAAAAACACATAAATTTGAATATGTTTTAACCTTTCCAAAAATGTGAAAAAGGAATGATAATAAAAATATTTGCTATATGATTTAATAATAAAATAAGCAGTATGTAAATACTTCATTAAGTTTAAGTTAAACAGAAAATTCAACAAAATATAGCTTTAATATAAAAAAAAGTATCATTCAACTCATGTTTTACGATAGGATCTCGGAAACTACGCATTATACGCGTGTCGTTTTGAAAAATGAATGGACAAGCCATTTGTCAAGATCGAGCAAGCTGTTTACAGTAACGATGATACGATACATACATAATACATTTATATTGTTACCCTTTTCAAGTGGAAAATATAACAATGTTATATTACTTTTTGTAGATCCACTGAATTGTGATATTTTTGAAATTTGATTTGCGTATTTTATATACAACACTTAAACTTTTTTTTTACCCCACTACTGTCCTACTGCTGGGCAAGGGTCGCCTCCCAAACGAGGGAGGGAATAGGCTTTAAGTTCACCACGCTGGCCAAGTGCTGTTTAGAAACTTTGCATGCCCTCAATAAATGTATTAAACAAAATTTAGACATACATGGTTTCCTCACGATGTTTTCCTTAATAAGGTTTTCAATTTGGTTATTTTTAATGCATTTCATGTAAAACATATATGGAAGTTTTAAAATTATTTACAGATACCGGTATTTTATAGCTATAGGTCGAGCTGATAATTAAAATAAATTGCTTTCATAAAACATTAACAAGCAATATCACGGTCTATACACTAACGACGTTTCCAAGTATTTACTTTCTTTTCTATTAGAAAACTTTCGCTACAACTTTTACAGTTTTCATTTAATTTTCTTAGAGTTTGTCTTCCTCGTTTTAGTAGTTTAATGAAGGAGTACAGCTGACTTGAAACACTTCGTTCATCGTCAATTTACGGTTGAAGTACTAAAACTGTTTTTATTACTATTTGGTATTATGAGTTGTTTGTAAATTCTAATGACTTACACAAAACTTTAACCAGAGTATATAAGGATGCTAAAATTTAAAACAGATGTGAATGAAGAAAGGGTTTTCTTTAAGGGTCGTTTCTTGGTCTCCGTCTAGACCTACCTAAAAATGCGTTGTTTTATGTATGTATTTATGTAATATTTAAGTCAATATATAATATAATTATCAGTGAACAGTGATAGCCGAGTGATATAAGCTGGTACCTCCCACGCAAGTTGCTGCAGGTTCAAACCCGAGGTAGCACACCAATGACTTTTCGGAGTTATGTGTGTTGTAGAAATAATTATCACTTGCTCTAACAGTGAAGGAAAACATCGTGAGGAAACCTTGCATACCTAAGAGTTCATTAGAAAAGTTCTTAAACTCTTGACTTAAGGCCTAACCCCTCCCTCATTATGGAAGGAGACCCTTGCCTAGCAGTGGGACAGTAATTGGTTAAATTTATCCTGAAACATCAGTCTACCAACTAAGATAGAGTCACAATTAAGATCTCATCACTTAATATCATGCATGTCCAGAACTAATTACGAACTGAAGTTTTAGACCTAACAACTCTGCAGCAGTTTCGTGCATACCTTAGCCAAATATTGGCTCCAGTGCTTAGAGACTAAGGGAGTTGAACATTACGATCGCATTAATTTGAAATGAGAGTTCTTGTGTGTTGATTTAGATGTATGGAGCGAAATTTAGTTGGCTTTTATATGAGCATCTTTCTAGACTACTGATATTTGCATCATCACTTTTTTTTTTAGACATCTCTCGCAATAAGAATTGCTCTTGACTTGCGACTTTTACAAACAACTGACACAAAGCACAACCAGACCCGAAACAATTATTTGTGGGTCGCACAAATAATTGCTCCGTGTGGGGAATCGAACCCACGACCTCCTGACGCAGTGGTTTTGGCGTGGTGACCTAAGCCACTGCGCCACGGAGGCAGTCAAAGGCACTATCTTTGAATAGTTATTTGAAGTCTTAAAGTAGTTCTTGAAAATGCTAAAATTACGTCTCTGTGGTGCAATTGGTAATGTATCCGTCTGTTGATTATGGGGTCTCAGCAGTAGCCCAGAGCTTGGTAACGTGCCTTAAACTTGCTGATGGTGAAATGTGGATGTATGTCCTAAGCTTCTGCACATCTACACGTTAAGGTATAACAGGCGTGATATGTTTATAAAAGGTTTTATTTTTATGAAAACTAATCAAACAATACTAGTGATACGCACAACTTAAAAGAAGAATCCTTTTTTATATCTTAAATATTTATTTTGTCAATAACAATATTGCTTGTTGTTTTCAAAGTTGTCCACAAAGCGCTTTCAAGGCCTCATTTGTCTGGCCTTGGGTATAAAACATTAAAATTCGAGCTGTGTTTTAGAAGCCTCAATGAGTAATTGATACAAACAAGTCTAGACGTAATATAAATACGACTAATTTATTAATATTATTGTTTATTTATTTTATGTATTATTTACTATACGAGTGATGAGGCAAACATGAGCTTTTTAACCGACTTCAAAAAAGTAAGCGGTTCTCAATTCGGCTGTATTTTGTCATGACATATTGCATGTAAAGCGCTAACTTAACTAGGTGCGATGCTTTATTACAGTTAAACTGAAACACCCAGTTTTAGTGAAATTAATACATAAATCTGTGAACAAAATGAAATTAACCTGCGATTGAAACAGCCGCAGGTTAAGGAACATTCAATTAAGTAACTCAAATTTATAAACGACGTTTTTATCACTGATTAAGTGAATTAAAATCACTTACCGCAGCAATTATGATACAAGTACCTATGCCTTATTTTATATTTATTAAGTATCCTTAAGTGCCATAAAACTTAACCAAAAGTACCAAGTTTTAAAAACACCATTATTCTTATCCATATTTTTATCTTAACCCTTCCAAAACGAACAATAACGATAAATTACAAAACGTTACTTAAAGAGACAGGCGAAATCTGCTTAAGATGTTGCAATCGCTAATCTCTAAGCTAAAACTTTTCAATTAATAAGTTTAGTGGGAGCTTGAAGTTCCTTCGGGCCATTTAAGCAGTCTTTCAGAATCGCCACCGTGCAACTTTTAATGTCTTTCACAGATTCCCTTTGTGTACCACGGTTGAGTGGGCAAACAAAAAATTGGTCAAGACTGAACTCGGAATATTAAAGGTTTTCGTTCCTCGTTGAATGCGAGAACGTGAATGTAAACGTTTAAAGAATGTGAGAATTTTTGATGGTTTTTGTAGCTGGGATTTAATAAACTTTTATTATTTTTAGCTATTTGTTAAATGGATAAACTTTTGATACATCACTAATTGTAACATCCTATGAAACAAATTTATGTTTATCTTTTATCTTCAAGGAAGACGAAGCTCAGAATCTGTTTCTTTAAAATCAATAGAGTTATGCGTTTATAATTAAAAAATTTATGGCCACTCGATTTTAAAATGAGGTGAAATAAAAAACTTAAAGGCATATAACATTTTCTCTTGGTTACGCACCTATTCAATCTCATGTCTCTCGTATACCGCCTGGCTCCATAGACCTCACTACTCAAATAAAAACCAACAAAACAATATGTAATGTATAGTTACAACAACTAAAACTAACATTAGATACTCCACTTATATCTTATTCCCTCGCGTATCAAGAATATATAAAAGGAGGTCTTATATAGCAACTCGCAAAGTAAATCAGCACAGACAAAAGAGAGGGTTCCGATCAATCTCCCGCTGAACTCTAACGTCGTTAGATGGTGCGGACATCCCGTGGAAACGATGGAAATTCCCAATGGAATTTCAGCTTTATGTAGTATACTTGGTAAAATAGCTACGTACGCTCCGTTTGTTGGATACAAGTTGGGAACTTTTGCGTTGTAAACACATTCTGAAACTGGTTCGAACTGCTAAGTGGAAATTGTTTTAGTTCGCATTATAAATTATTTTATTGTTCAATTGTTGTTTGTTTTATTTAAGATATTTAGATATTTATTGATTTGACATTTTGATGTTGTTTGCTTCACTATTTATAGGTAAGGATCTCCCGATAGTGTCACTCCTAATTACCTTCATAAAAAAAATCTATAGGTACATTCAAGCACTCTTATTTTCTGCTTGTGACAAAATGATGTTCAGTACAATGATTAATACGACTCAAAAATACAGTTTAATAAATATGCAATTACTTACTCAATATTATTTTAAATTTTTGCCGTCTTATCTTTAAACAATTTTTTGTTTAACATATTATTTATTGCATTTTTTTCTCTAAATTTCTTTGAACCATGTAAAACAGTATCCAAACCACTCATATTAACGAATAGCTTTAGTATTTTAAGCCAATTAACCATGTATTTTTCAGACCAAAAAATATTTGACTATCTAAAAACTCACTTATTACCTAAGCAAGAATGCCAGCTAGCAAAAGAACAGCTACAGAATTCACACACAAGTATACATAAACGTGAAGTAGTAGGTGCCTCGCCTCGCGAGTCGCATCCATTTTCGCGTTGAAGCAAAAAAATTATCCGAACAATGCCGTTATGAGAAATTTTTGTTATACACTTTTGCACTTATTTCTAGAGGGAATAGTAATGTGTCTGTTTAGAGCCCAAGGCTTTTATGGTAAGTGTAAACTTTTAGTGTCATTTGTGTAAAGGTTTTCGGCTGCAAATATTTTTAGGAGTTTATTTCCTTTGTATATGGATGAAATTTTAAGGTGTTTTTGATGGGAAGACTATAATACTGTTTTATGAAGGTTTGAAGATAGGTACTTTTTATATAAATGAAATAATATATTATGTATATAAGTTTCTACCGTAAGGGCTCGGCTCGTGGTGAATCAACGATAATTTAACCCATGTATTTTGCAATTCTGACTATACTGCCTAGACGTGAAGTGAACCAAAGTAATTAGAATCAACCTAATTTTTATACACTACAGAAAGGTTTTCTACTTTGACACAACAAGAAAATAACGTTACGTAAACTACAATATTAGTCCCTAAGCCCTTTTCATACCAATTAACAGCACATTTTTCTGCTACAACACAATCATACCCTGCCATCAACCCTAACACGCTATCTCAGTTCCATTACAAAAGGTACCTAGAACGTCTACTTTCCCTCGTGTCATAATGTTAATAACACGTCGAGAATGCTAAGATGTCTCCGCCTACAGCTCACTTTAGTCTCGTGAAAAGTTTCAACGATTACGAAGATTATTCTATGTTACTTCTTTATTAATGTAGGTAGTACACTAGTCTTCTTAAAGACTGGATTTGAATACATAAAAACATAATATCACGCCTGTTCCACTCAAAAGTTTAGGCTGCACGATATAGACGTTTCGCTGTTATCAATGTTGGTCGAATGTAATAGAGAATGAGTCTATCGCCATTTACCAGGCATGTAAGAAAACGCCGGGCTACTATTGATAAATATTCTAATGAAAATTGGAAAAGACCTGTGTCAATAGCACTTTGCACGACGCGGAATTGAGCCGAAATCGTGATCAGCTATTGATAAATTGTATGTGAGTAAATTGCACACAAAACTTTCATGTAGAAAAAATCTATCTTTGCATCCTATAACAATGAAACCGAATATCAATTCACTGAATAAAAGCCACAAACAACCATGTAACTCAACTACACTTTCCAAAACACTAACTGACCACAGCTACATCGTAAAGCCATCAATTTGCCGCTACATTTCACTCGCAGCTCATATTTTCCTCTCAAATCCCGATTCCCTTCAACCCTGCATTATAACGAATAAGGAAAAAAACACATGCAACTTGTAATTTTCAAATACGTAACGTTTGTTGCGTTTATTGCGACTACATATGACTTTTGTATGCAATATTCTTGGCAAAAAAATATGGGTGTGAGCTTGTGAGCCCGTTATTAATCCCGCTATTTGTTAGAAAGTGGAAATGAATAGCTTGCTCCATGGGACGAATATAAAAGTGTTTGTTGTATTTTTTTGAAGATACGTTTCTTTTATAGCGCGTGAGATATTGTTTACGTGAGAACGTTGCTCCCTTAGCTTCCTTGTCTAGTTATTTGCATCTTAATATGAAAGAGGACACGAATGTTGACTACTTAAGTTCTGCTATGTTGTAATGCAGGCATATAATGTTAGGCATAATGTTTAGCTTTACCATCAGCTAACGTATTATTTGTATGTATGTATGTGTGTGAAATTTTTACAACGTCAATTGACCGCGAAGAATTTGGAGTTCAAAACGACTTTGACAAAATATTATTCTTTCCCAACCCACAATCCTTCTTGGAAGAACATCAAATGCTCCAGTAATATACCAAAGAACAAATATACTAGACAAACAGAATCGATATCGTTCTCGTAATGACACATCCTCCATATTAATATCGAAAAAAATCTATATAACAAACATACGCCATAAATTTTCTATCCTCGTCTTAGCTCCTCGGATACACCCAAAACGTTATTGGAAAGGATAGCGTAAGCCGCTCTTAAGGAATCCCGAGAATTTATTCATGATGTGCCGAACAAAGAAGGAAAAATGTTTTTCAGCACACATGACGGACACCGAACAAAAAGTTTCGAGACAGATATTCGGAATCTCATATCGTGCATTATTGATTGTTTAGATAGGATATCTATTTTTCACGTTGTATTGTCCGAGGGTGGATTTCATATTTTTGTTTCGGATTCTGTCTTGTTGGGGACTTGTTCGCTCGTTTGAAAGGAAAAAGAAAATTGTGTTAGGATAGTCGTGGAGGATTTTTCGAAATATTTTTCTTTTGAATTCGTCGTAGCAAAGAATTTGACGCAGTACGAAACAACGAAACGTGTGCTAAAAGAATTCGTACATTTTGATTGAGATAAATAAAATATTCTTCCGCATAGATACTTACTTCGAAATGGACAACTAAACATAAAGATCAGTACTATAAACCACTGCAGCTGCACATTCTACAAACACAACCATCATTTTCATCGTTTAAAACGGAAACTATGAACCGAAACACACCACAAATCGCAAAAGTTAGTGCACACGCCATAAGATAAAACACTATAACGTACCTATTTAGCATACATCGTAGCATATTTATTCATATTTGGACACACTCCAAATAGGTTTCGGGGTGCCGTGACCGTTTTATTTACGGCACAGCATTATATTAGGCTCTCGTGAATTTTAACGGGCGCGATGAAAAATATTAAAATGTTGCTTTTTTACCACTTTCCAAAGAGATTCTTGGTCTTTTTAGCTTCAAGTTAATGTAGTGTTTGTGAATGTAACCCGAGCGTTTGCATTCATTATTTCAAGGATAGCTTTCAGCTTTAAAAGGTCGGTACTGATGTAGATTATAATGTAAGCAAAGCACTTGGTAAGGAACTGGTAGTCAAAATAATATGGAGTGGGATTACGTTGGATTTATGAGTTATTAAGACTTGCGAATGCAAATGTTGAGACTGCATAAACTGTTTTATATCAAGTGCCCATCTGTTAGTGGATTTATTATGAGCCTCTTTAGAACGTGCAGTTAATTTGTTATTATTATTTCGATTGAACAATTTTAAGTGGGCGTTTTATGTAATCGTTAAGATAACCACCATTTCACTAACTTTCTACGCGAAATGAAATAGCACTGTTTGAAAATTAATGTTTTGAATCTTGTAGTAACTTGTATCCGTCACTATTGCTATAATTTGTACCCGTTAACTGCCATATTAGTTTTCATTATTCTAGGTACGTATTGTTTTATAGTCACACTTATTACTACTTTAGTGTACCTATAAAGTATTATCAAGTCTATAAAGTAAGTAAGTAAGAAAGTAAGTATTATTACAAACTACTCGTAATCTAGAAACAGCAACTTTCAAAGACACATTTATAAATCACGACATATGCATCAACTTAGTGGAAGAGCTCGACAGACGATATTAACATAAAACTTAACACTATCTACTTGTAATGCATAATAACCTCATAAGACATCAACTGTCAAAGTCACCTCTCAATCACGACATATGCACCTCAACTTAGTCAAAGAGCTCGGACAGACAATATTATCATCAAACTCAATCCATCACGGCGTCAGTACCGACAAGTGACGACAGAGAAATTAAGCATCCGAATCGTTTTTTAAACGTACGAGGCGATCAATCATTCTATCCTTTGTAATTTTTCACTGTCTGTTTAAAAAATGGGCCGCCCTGTATCCTAAGATCTGCATATACGCTGATGTATGAGATAGGTTAAGCATGTTTGTTGTACGTGTGGCCATTATTGAATTGAATAAAATGTTTTGAGTTGTGACCTCATAATATTTGGTCTCGTTTAACGTTATTTTTTGCAAAATGAAATCCAACAAAATCGGCGACAATCATGACTATATTTTTCACCGTTCACAACCCTGTGCAAATTAAATATTCTAAAATGTATCCAATAATTTCCATTTAAGACAAACCTTAGTTTATTATAAATCCATACTTTAGTGAGACAATTATGAAAAAAAAACATTTACTTTTCCCTTAATGTAATTTCAACGTTTAATTCGATATTATAAGGTGTCACACATTTGACCTAAATACATACATTAATCATTCGAACCCAACTAACTCAGACATAATATATACCTATAAACTAACTTACCTAATATAACCTTATGTGATTTAGATACGGATATAGCGGCGGATAAACCAGGTATAACCGTCACGTCTGCAGGTCCCTAGAGAAAACCTCTGCTTATCCCTGCAGGTACAACCAGGTAAGTACTTTCTGATGTATGGCGCTTTTATGTGATGAAGTTACATGGTGTTCCCGTTTACTATACTACGTTTACTATTTGTAAAGCTTTGCGGTTTTGCTTTAACAACGTCATTGTTTTACCTATATTATGTTTCCTGTTTAAACCGGTTGGTAAAGCGATAATATAGCAGATTTTTATAAGTACCTTAACAATTAACAAAATATTTTTTTTAGATTAGAATATATGACTAGTGAATATATAATTTTAATGGTTTTATTTTGCCGATACATAACTATATTTTTTACTGTCACGCTTATATGGCTAAAGAGTTGAACGGATTGATCGACTTTTAAAATAAAAAACTTTAACCAAGTTCAGAATATATATTACTAGCTGACCGGCGCAACTTTGCTTGCGTCACATAAGAACGAATGGGTCAAAATTTTCCCCGTTTTTGTAACATTTTTTACTGGTACTCTGCTCCTATTAGTCGTTGCGTGATCATATATAGCCTAGAACCTTTCTCGATAAATGGGCTATCTAACTCTGAAATAATTTTTCAAATCGGATCAGTAGTTCCTGAGATTAGCGCGTTCAAACAAACTAATACACAAACAAACAATCAAACAAACAAACTCTTCAGCTTTATAATATTAGTATAGATGTAACTGCAACGGGTGCAGTTATGAGTAGATCGTTGAATAAAGGAACAAAATACATGCAATAGTGATCTACATATATATCGATGTAAAAATAAACAGATTTTAAGGTTAGGTATAAAACAGTACCTAGCACTGTCACTATTCTAACAGCTTTACGCACAGAGAAAAAGAAAAACATGAATCCACCTCATGAAACTTTCATTTCGGTTAGTGTTCTTTGTGAAACGTATAAAACAACAGTCTGTTATAAAACCCTGTTATACTTAGGCAAAGCTTCGTCTATCTTGAATTTTATATTCTGCTCATCGCAAATATAGGGAGCTTTGGTACACGTGATATTTTTACCTTGTAGACAAAATTCTGCTTGAAACTTCATCGATGTTCTAAGTTTTACCTTGAGTTTGAGAGAGACTATTTTCTGTGATGGGAAGTATCTGGAGCATGCTAATTAGGGATGTTAATAATGTGACTGATAGTCAATCACGGTGGCTAGTTAAATATAGTTAACGGTGTCAAAGTTTGTTTGTAGTTGTGAAGTGTATGCACTACACAGGTAATAAATAATAATAATAAATTTAACCCATTAATGTCCCACTGCTAGGTAAGGGTCTCCTTCCGTAATGAGGGAGGGGTTAGGCCTTGAGTCCACCACGCTGGCCAAGTGCGGGTTAGGGACTTTGCATGCCCTCAATAAATGTGTTAAACAAATTTTTAGGCATGCAAGGTTTCCTTGCTTGTCATTTTTTTTTCGTTACTTGTCTTTATTGCATCACTCTCTTAACTCCGTGGGACGGTCTACAAACGCAATCGGCTAGAAGTCAAGAACGCTTTCGGAGGTTAGGAAATCTTTCAATGTAATTGTATAATTGTAAACTAATTCATTTCAAAAATACATAATAATAATATTGTGTTTCGACTAACGGTTAGAACATGTACGTGATTATACCTCTGGGCTCTGCGCCACGGTCCTATGAATACAATAGTGATGCAAAATCAGTCAAGGATAATGTAATATTTTTTAAGAATTGACACATATTTTGGAATTAAAAATAAAGATCCCTTTATCTTGACAGTTTTCACATTTTTATCCATAGTTCGGATAGATACTAAACATCTTATGAGTCAACCAAGCATTCTAAGGAGTATCTAAAACGCGCGACTCAAACCTTATAAGTCAAAACTCAATAACATACTTCCACAAATTCGCTTCACATATTTCAGAAAAGTAATTTGTATGAAATCGTAGGATATAAATATGTAGATACAAATATAATTTGCGCGACTTCTGATTCGAGTGTAAATTGTTACGTGTCGTTTTCATATGAAAAAGTCGAATGAAAACATGAGGGATATTATTGCTTCGTACGTTTTCGATAAATCGTGAGAATTAAGGCGCGTTTGTTATGGAATGTCACGTAATTGTTCCTTTATGCCGTACATTCATTATGAACGCTTAACGTATGAAAGGTTTTCGCTGCATGTTTTATTATAATCTGGCCATTTAAGACTGCGATTCTGCAATTCATGTATGGACAAGCTTATTACCGGTTTAAATACACGTGAAATAAATTAACGAAGATTATAAATATCCGAATATATTTTATCCCAAAATATGTTGCCTGAAAATTCTTACTTAACAATGTTCATATATTTATTTTGAGCATGGCAGTTGATATACCTGTATTAAATAGCGGTATATTTTTTTATTTGTCTGATTTCACTTAAACTTCAGCCGTTTAGGGGTGAAAGCGTAAGAAATTAAATTACTTACGCTTGATTAGAGTTGTAGAGATAGTATCAACATTATGATATAATAATTTTTGCGTTTATTAAGATCCAAATCAACATGAAACTCTGTATTTATATGTTTCTTTGGATCTGTATACAGAAACCTAAAACTAATAATTATAACTAACATAATTTTGGTCACGACTTCTTCCGGGTGAATAAATCCCAGGGAAAAGAGTACTCTATGTTTTAGATCAGTTAAAAAAACTAATTATTTGTCTGCCTAATTTTGTTATAATCTGTTCAGTTCTGGTGATGATTTGAATAACAAACATAATATCCGAGTAATACTTTCGCAATAATAATTCTGTTATAGACGATTCCTTTTTGTCATATAAGTATGTACATTGTACATCTAACACAAATATGCATTAATGTAGACCTAAAGCAACTCGCAAATACACTAACAGAAAGCAAACAAACAAATAACAATAATTACTATCAATACCAACTGCAATATGTTGCAATACATAGACTCCCATGCGGACGCCACTTCCTGTCATTACGCCATGAACTAGGAAGCAGGTCTCCCATAATTTACCATACAAAATAGATCATAATAATATTAACTAATGTAGCTTGCACTGCATGTTTGTGTAAACAAATGATGTTGTGATTGGAAATCAAAATATGTAGTAATTTGTTGGGTGATATTATTTGGTTTTGGTAGTTGTGGTTTAATTTTGAATATTTGGTTGTGGTAGAAAATTAATGTTGTGACAAAACTTGAGTTATTTAAAATGTTTATTGAGGGATTTTTTTATTGTTATGTCTCAACAGAACTTCGATTTTGTATCTAATGCCGGTTGGTGATTGGTATCACAATTTCTTATATGGGACTTTAATTGTAAACGACGAAACAAAAATGGAAACTATACACTATTATTTGCACAGTTTTAGGTATAATATTGGATTTTCAAATTGTTTATTTATTTTAAGTATTATCTATAGTAGATTTGAAAAGATTATTCCAATTAGACAACTGTAATATTTTGCTTGACTAGCAAAAAATCTTATTACTTATTACATACACATTAACTTCTATATTCTCGAGACACGATAAAACAAAATGTTATTTCACATTACTCTCATATCTAGGTCAAAACTCAAAAAAAAAATCTAATAAGCCCAAAAATATTCAGCGTGGTTGAGTAAAATGCCAATAAATAGCGCTTTCTCGCAAAAAAGGATAAAGTGCAAATTTTCCTTATTAAATCGTAATAACGACGAAATTTCGTAACGTTACGGGGTAATATCAAATAATCAAAGTAATAATTTACGTTGCGGCTTTTCGGTTATGTGAAATTAGAACGACTTGCTTAAGGTCGATGACCTGCTATGATCTTCATGATGCTGAACAAATATTCTAGTATTATTAAGTTGGATAACTGAACAACAAGCATTATCTATATCTTATCTTTTAGTTCAATATTAACTTGAATCACGATGACTATATGACTTTAGTAATTTAATCTTATAGTTTTTATTCTTTGAATAACCCGTTCATAAACTACATAAAAATGTACTTTACATCCGAAATGACCTCTAGTTGTCTCAATGATCTCTGTTGTCTCTCAATGTTATTTACACATGAATATACTTAGTCACTAGTATTATAGTTTCCTAAGATAATTCAAAGTATTTTCTGTCTGTACTCATGCCATTACAAACGTGCGTACGAATTACGTCATGTAATTTAATCAAACTCTCTCGCTCACACTTACATTGTCACATTTTTTTTATTATGACGTAGTTTACACGTTTGTAATGGCCCGAGTATAATACAATTGACCAAACCAGTACAAAATCGCATTTCAATAAATTGACTTAAACCGGACATTCAAACACACATATATCTCACAGCATTTAGCTTTTAGTTTAATTTAATGTATTTTACGTAAAGCAAATGCGCTACGTCCACCACAAGCTAATTAAGTAAATACCTACAAATTCCACTCGCACTGTGTTTATTCTCATTAGTTGCAACTAAACTGACCGACTTCAAAAACCTTTTAGACTGCTCTTTGAAATCGACCTGTTTGTTTTGAAAACGAAGTTCACTTTATTGCATGCAATATATTAAAAGTGTCTTAAAGGACTTACTAGAAATATGATATAGTAAAATAATGATTCTTTGTCTCTTATTTAATTATGGTTGAATAAAATACTTTTAAATGCGACTATTTTAAGTAACTAACTGCTAAGCATTGCTTCCGTGGCGCAGTGGTTTAGGTCGCCACGCCGATACCACTGCAACGGGAGGTCGTGGGTTCGATTCCCTCGTATCTCTTGCTCTGCCTGAGACAGAATACAGCGCAAAGCTTCGGGAAATATCTTTTCTCAGTAGTGAAACGACGCAGGCTAGTATTATTTATATGATCTTATTTTTTTGGGAAAACGAAATAAGTCTATCGAGGAAAACATCACGAATTATGTACAATTCATCAGAATTTGTACATATTAAAAATTGGTTGTAGATTTTCCATATACACAAGTTTATACAAATTTCATCTCCAAAACAAACAAGATATAATGTATATTGTATATACAAACATAACTTCTGTGTACGTATCTCAAATACCGCTCTTCAATGTCAAAACATCAACAATATAAAATTCCTTTATCAAATACTTCCGCGTTCCGTATTGTCGTCGCAACTTTTCCGCCGCACTCGAAGCGAAAGAGCGTAAGTAAATAATGATCGCATTCGTTGCGGCATTGTATTTGTGTTTAATTAATATTATTAACTCTGCAATAATGAAAGTCAAATATTTATGTGTGACCTCGTTTCGCTGAGGCTGTGTGGTAACCATCTGGAGCAAATTGTTAGGGAATGTTTCTTGGGTTTGATCCCCGAGTTAGGTTAAAAGTTATTTACTTAAGGTTTTCTTTTAAGAATTTGTCAGCTATTGCCCTCAGTCTCGAAGTAGCATAGCATGAGGATCAACGAAAACGAAACTTCTTACAAAATAAATTTAAGATGATTCTTATTTATTTCCAAGATTTCTCTGAAAAACAAAAACGAATCATCTACAACAACTATAATTGAAAAGTATGAACTCAAAATCGATTTAGACACATGATAGTCAACCGAGTATCAAAGTTGTAGCTATCTCCGTGCCTTGAGGAATTCACAAAGCCGTGGCTCCTGTGCCTGACTTGTTTTAGGTCTTGTAATATGCCATGCTAAGAGAATAAGAGAATAGAGTAATACATGAATACTACTTATAAGCAAACTCCTGCACAGTTCGCTGGTTTCAATGAAACTGGGCACCGTAGTCGAATATCGCAAAGGAGGATATTACTATTACTTCGCAATCCATGTTATGTTGTAACTGTTTTACGTGTTTCAAAGCTTTGTACTGCATAGGTAATGTTCTGTAATGGTATTGGAAAAGGCTAATGCCCTGTAATAACTGCTGTAAACTACAAATGATAATAATCTACTCGTACATTCGGATAGTTTACAATGCTGTGAGTATTATGTAACAGATACAATTGCATTTGCTAAAACACGTTTTAATGATATTATAACATTATAATATTATTCCCGTTGGTTGATGTATGGTTTTGAAATTCGGGTAAAGATCTGGGAGGTTTTATAAACTATAAACAATAGGAGGATATAATTGGCCAGAGTACCTAACTGGTAAAGGAGTTACATTATTTTTAAGGTTATTTTTAAAGCTTTTTCCAAACTAACACTATCTAATAAAGTGGTTTAAAAAACTGGTATATGAAGGGTAATTTCTTATCACTTTTGACACTACCAAACTTGGTTTGAAAACCAGATCAGCGCCCCTAGCGTACCTATGTCAAGTCGTAACATTTTTTTCCAGTTTTTTAAACTTTAAACTCATGAGACTCTCAATAGTAATAAATGTGGAAAATCGCGCTGCTAATCACCTCGCAGGAAGATTAATACAAAAACTACAAATCAACCGATTTAAATCCGTTTAACTTCATTAATTAATCAACTAATTAGATTAGCAATTAAACCGGCTATTGTTTAACTAACACTCGACTAAATATTTAACGGAATGGAATGAAGGATATCCGATAGCAAATGTGTTTCAAGGAGAACTGAATTGAGAATTATTTCATGTGCAATGGACCCTGTAAGACACCTATGTCACAATATGCAAACGCTTATGCTCATTGTATTGAAATAATTCGTTTGTTGCTTAGTATCCTATGAGTATTAGAACGGTAGTGTATTTAGATAAGACTAGCTGGTAAACGTGGCGATGGCCGAACAGTTTTCGAATTTTAGCTTATGTCCTTTTCCGGGATATATTCTGTTATCGTATCAAGTTTGATTCAAATTGGTTCAGCCGTTTGGATATCAGGGAAGAAATTATTTTTTTTGTTTTATAGTAATTCTCTCTTGTAGTTGACTATTTTTTTTAGATTCGAATTTAAGTTGGTAATTTTGCATCTAATATTCCTGTTAGCGAAACAACAAAAAGTCACGTTTATTACGACCTTACAGGTCGTAATAAACGTGACTTTTAAAAATGAAGGAGAAACGATAGAGCAGAACAATAAGTTCAGTTTATATTTCTTTATATATCGATGTAGTGTCGTCTATGTTAGAAGAAAGTACAGGGAAAACGCTTACTTTAAACTACACTTCAATGTCACAAACAGTATAAATACCACGGCGAGTGCAACCTGCGCCGAAACGTTAGGCATTTTAAGGTAAAATGCGTGTTCGCGTTAATCCCCGTATTCTATTATACATTAAACATGCAACGCGAGAGTTTAAAAGTTATGAGTATAAAAACCTGTAAAAAACACCTTTACTCCCACCAAACACAATCAGTACTCCCTAAGTCTTCACACTGAGTCCCTCGAGAACTTGTTATAAGGAAAAATGCAGTAAACACCGTGTAAATCTGTTATTCCGTAATACTCACCATGAGTTTCCTTTGTAAAGAGGATTAGCTAGGGGACGCTTCGGCCGGTAACCGCTGACGTTATCTCCGTATCTTTGCGTGAGCTTATTATTAGTATCTAGATGTACTGACAAATGCAAGGAAATTGCGTGGTTTTGGAAATGATTTTGGTGAATGTTTTGAAAGAGGACAATGAAGTGGCTTTAAAATTGTATGTTCAGATAAAAAATTATCAGGACATTGTATTTAAGTGTCTGTATTTCTTTATTGTACGTTTCAGAATATAGGTCCCTTACCCTTATAGCTTTTGACTGTGAACAAATATTTTCCATTATAGTCCAGATACTCAACTAAAATACTGTTTGAATTCACCGGTCAACCATCGAGATACAAGTTATTTTTACCTATTACTGTCCCACCGCATGGCAAGGGTCTCCTTCCAAACGAGGTAGGGATAATTTTGATGAAATATAATCACCTTTTAAAACAACCTCTTCTTTTTCTTTTAAGGAAAACTACATCATAATTCTGGATCTAGCATCAAACTATTATGTATGTATTATGAACATTTTTACGTATGCATATAAGAGCTAAACTTCTCAAATCCTAAGATATACCTACTAAACCTAATACATAACTAAACAATCACAAAACATAACAGCATTTGATTGTGAATCTTTACAGCACACAGTTTCCTATTCATTCAAGCTTTAATGACATATTATGTTTTATTTTGATCTTTTACATAAACATCTGCCGTCAATTTTATCACATACCGTTTTGTTTCGCTAAAGGATGGAGGGTGGCTTTAAATAGATACGGCGACCCTCTGAAACGGACGGGTTTAAATACTTACCTATATTATGGGAAATTGTTTTTTCAGATCATATTTAAATTTTTGGAATTAAGTAAGTATTCATTTAAAATTATTATGATCATGATTAATATATAAAACTGGGTAACGATACAAAAACGCTTTTAAAATTATAATACGTAACTTTCACTCAAGCAGTGCATATTTAATGACAAAATAAATTAAAATTGTTGCGGATCTAGTAATTGTACATATGTATTGAAGAGAAGTTGTTGGATAATAATTACTTAAGACTGCGATAGTTTTTACGGCTATTTGTTACGGGATGCAATGGAACCTTATTCCATACTGTGAGATATTATACATATATTATGTCCTCGAAAATAAGATATAATATATGTGTGTCTCTAAGTCGCAGACAATTTATTATTCGAAGAAACATTACTTTTAAATATACTCCAAAAGTAAAGCTTCGAAGTCGTAACTTCAATAAGTAGATTACGAACGTTTCTCATTCTTAGAATAATAGACAAAGACGAAATATGAACAAAGGAAAGTCTGAAGACAAGTTACGTACTTAGGAAGTAAGATGACTTCTATAATAGTAGTAAGAAGTAGTACATACTTTTCTATTTTTATGTGTTGGTGTTTCTAAGTAGCCCAGAATACAGGGATATTTCTACTTATACTAGTTTCCACGCACGACTTCTGTAACTGGTAAATATTTCACGGGAAAAATATTCTTTGTATCAATCTAGGTAATAAACTAGCTAGGTGCTAAAACAAACACACATCCTAATATTCTTATTGAGTTTCATGTTTATTAGAAGTATTTTTCTTTGTCATGTCAACATTATAGACTGTATAACACAAATTGTTATAAAAAAATGTTAGTCAATCATCCATAAGTTATAAATCTTGACTGCTAAACCACACCGTGTCTATAGCGTTCAATAGCGTACACAAATGGAATTATCCTCAAAGTATTGAACTCATGTCAAAATCTATTACTCGATATAATCAAACCTTCATGAATTCTTAGTACAACCCTATTCAAAATGTACAGCGTGTTTAATGTTTTTTTTACGAATAAATTCTAGTATCTTTCGACTTAATATCATTTACTTCCTGTACGATACACTAGGGAGGCGAGGAAATGATAAGGTCTTCTTTTTCCTGACTGTACTTGCTCAGAATAAAAGGGTTTTCATACAAAGGAAACTGTAAAAGAGGAAAAATGTCGCCGTACACAATTGTTCTGTTCATATTTTCTAAATATAACATAGTTCGCAGTGCTTTTCCTTGCTCTGTTAGATAAAATATGTAACATTGCTTACTAATATTATTTAGGTACTAGCCTTACTCATGACTTCGCTTTTAGTTGTCTGAAAATATAGCAGTATTAGGCAGGTCACAACAGGGTGTTTCGGCGTAACGTAAAAATCTATGATTGCTTTTTTATCCTGTATTGCTGTGTGAGGTCATTTTTGCGAGGCATCGCCGCAATGCCGTGTTGTGTCTTGGTCTTATGGCCCCTAGTTTAGTCTATCTTCGTGTTGAGGTACATTAAAATGGATTCGGTGATTTAGTTGTTAAAGTGTAACGGACAGACAGACTTTCGCATTTATGATGTTAGTATTGATCTTGTTTATAACTATAGTTTTCATTTTGCTATATGTTAAATTGTAACTACACATTCATTTTTTTATTTTTTAATACGTCTCTCTACTCTCTTCCTCTGTTATACGACAAAAAAACAAAATCTACTTAAAATTAAAAAAAAATGTTTCAAATTCAATAGCCAGCCACTGAGCAATTAATTCAAAGCCAATAATTAATCAAATTTATTTTCTAGAAATATCATACTAAACAAACATTAACCACACATGATCCTATTAACAATAGCTGTCACTTTCAGACGAGGTTTAAATCTATAGGTTGGGGTAATTCGATGTACCCCTATACGCTTTTGTGGGGCTTTTAATTTGTATTGCAGTTTGGAAAAGACAAAGCCTGTCAGATGTCAAGCGCCATTTTTGATATCTCACGATGAAATTTTAATAGGGACGATTAATTTTTCAATGTGGTTTTGTGTGAGGTGTGGTTGGATGACGTTGGTTTTGCAAACGTTTTGTTCGTTAAACTATAAAAAAAACTATATTTAAAAAAAACTAAACTATATTAAGGCTCGGTCTCTAACATTTTCAAACTATGCTGGCACCTTTTTCTAGCATATAACGTATATTACTTCTATTCATAAGTTACAAGCTGGCCCTTAGTATCATAATGCGTTTTGTATATTTATGTACCAGTAAATAGGTATAAAAATACTAAAAATCATTATACTTCCAAATAATCTTCATATCTTTCTATCAGAGTTAATCAGAATGACTGTTTTAAAATCAGTAATGGTGATATAATAGCATAATAGTTACAATGAATTGATATTTCGAAATGAACGACGGATTTTAGTAATTTTGACATTCAACCGAAATTCCTCAAAGTGATTCGATGTCACTATTGTTTTACACTCATTTTATATTAATTGGTACATTAACAATCATGTTATATTATTATTATAAACTAACAATTTCACTAAAACAAATCATCAAAGAACAAAACAAAACCTTTGAAAAATTAAACGACATTACCAAAATATTTTTATCCACATAACAAGGATGTCACAAACAATATAACGGAATACCTAACGAGCTCCACATAACGTTTATCTCATACAAAACGTTACTGAACAAAAAACACCCACTCAAAAATAAATAAGTAACATCGTTCATTCAAAATGAGTGAAAATAAAACGAATATGCTCTCGTTCTCATTCAATCGGAAACGTTTATGAACGAATGAAATGAATGAACTGAGTATCTGAGTTTTATTCAGATATAACAATGGTTTTATCGCGTTTTACTGTCTTCGGTTAAACCTTTAAATGACGGTTTTTATATCGTCGTAAAGTACTGTCTTAGGTACAACAATAATCATAATAATACTGTAAAGGAGTAATTTCTGTTTCGTAGACATTAACTCGAAAATAATTTGGCCAATAAATATTAAGGTTGCTCTTTAGAGCTTGTATTTGGGTTAGGAATAACGGAGTAATTGTCTAAATGATCGAAAAGAAATAGAGGATTGATGTTTTCGTGCTAAATTAACATAACACAGTATACACAATACATATTAAAAATCAGTAGTCGGATTCTTTACAGTTTGTACTATAGAGTATCTAGAGTTTGACATTTAAAATAATTCCTGCGGCGACCGCTACAGGCGCTAATGTCTCGATAGCTAGCTGGTTGTCAATAGACATATGTTTGAGAATTTCGCTACTGGACTGTATTATCCTTCGGAACATCGTGCAAGCCTCATAGTCCTTTTCCACATTACTAAAAGGAAACCAAGTCCTTAACCTACATTTGGCCAGCGTCGTGGATTTAAGACAAGACCCCTCTCTCATTTCGAGAGAAGACCATTTCCCAGCAGTGGCTTTGGGGCAGTTATGGATTAAGTAAATAGAATATCCTTCGTATTTACAACTTTTAAACGTATTCATAGCTATAAATGTCTCATTTTCACTCGTTGCTAAGCAACCCTTTACTCAACGAGAAGTACTAAGCTTAGTTAATTTTAGGTCGCAACTTGTCAACTTAATTATAAGCGAGGGTAATATAGAAGCAATTAATATATTACACTTTACACTATATAATTCCTTCCTACATGACTTGAACCTTTTGATAAAGTTTCAAGAAATTTACACAAGATTGATCTTGCCTTACATAATTAAGTATAAGATCCTTCTAAAGTTTGTCGCACACATGTCACATCGCCAAAAACTTATCACTAAGTTTAATGCTCTACTGTATTATACACGAATCAGCATTGCAACACTTGTAACAGCAATGGCTTAGTCATGGAGAATGGCTAGGCATTAACCAATATTTGGCGTGCCGTTGAGTTAGCAGACAAATCGAAGCATCTATATTACTTATGGTACGGAATCTTTCCGTTGCGTGACTGTTATCTTACACAACACTTGAAATTATGCGATCATGGTTTATTACTTTCATACTTGTCGTTTAAGCACAAATTTCACAAGTCATTATCAGAAACCGACTGAACAGCCACTCTGTCTGGCTAACGTTGAATTCACTGACCACACTCTACTACGATGTATCTAGTCTGAGTTACGTAATAACGATCCGTTTCCCAGTAAATATGTGTGCTACAATCTTAAGGCAAGAAGTAACCTACTTTCCAACTAAATATAGAAAACCACCTCACCTCGTTACGTAAGGGAAAGTGTAGAACGATCGTATCCTTGTTTTTTTAATATAATAGGCAGTATGATGCACAATGAGGTTGTATCCAATGACCTGATTTAAATGGCCCTGTTTTCACGTCAAAAGCTCAGAAGAAAAAAGACGTAATGTATTTTTTGCTTCTATTTTCTTGTTTGGCTAACGGATAGATATTACCTATGCAAGTTTTTTCATCTAAGTTACAAAGGCACTACTAGCGCAGTCTCTCACTCTTTTTATTTACATATTGTGTAAACTTTTCTATAGTTCGGTGTAGTTAGAATATTTTTTGTTTTATCCATTTCCCTTTTGTAAATATTCTTGTTTTTAATATAAAGCTTACGGGTTTATATCTTGCCTTAGTGCAATTAGGTAGAAAAAAAAAACAGTATTGATATATTTTTAGGCACCTATTTCAACATATTATGACTACATATCTGAATAAAGAAAAATATCTTCATTAGGAATATTAATAAGTAGTTTAAGGTCTAAATAAATGGTAAATTTGGTACGTTTTAAAGCAACTATACACCCAAAACCACAAAAACAGTTTTGGAATTCACAATGGAGCCCAGAAGTCCCAAACGGGAAAAGAACTTTTAATACAAATTTAAAATAATACCAGTCGGAAAACATTATTGTGTGAAGGTAAACTTTGTTACAACGGTTTCCGTCATCCATTTTACTTTTGCGTTTCAATGTACAAAATATACAGTCAAAAGCAAAAATATGTACACACTGTCACATTTTCAACAGCACTTTAATTAATGAAAATTATAAAAGTAGTATGTTATTTGGCTGTGTATTTAAATTTGACTGGTAGCAATCAATTTGTTACAAAATTAACATCGAAAAGGTGACAGTGAAAATAAGAAAATGACTTAATAACTTCGGGTCATTTCATAATCACTATCAATTTACGGTTGACTCATAGCAATATACAAAGAAGTACAATTGAAAATGTGGTACTGTCTCCATATTTTTGTTTCCAACTGTACTGTTCAACTGGAAATTCTAATCCTCTTACAATGTTTTCGCAATGAGTTTTTTTTTCTTTATTGTTTTTTTCTGTAATGGTGATCGATTGTCTGAAGATTGAGTTAATACTTAGATGTTGTTTTTACTTGAGATGAGGATGTAGAAAGTCGAGTGATGTGTCTTGAAACTTGTAACGTACCTGAAAAAAGAAAATGTGTTTTGTTATTTTTCCGTGTTATTAGTATTGATTTCTTATTCTACTACATGCGAATTATATTATCAATGAAAGGAAGAAGTATAAGGAAATTGTTAAAAATATTTTTGACGCAATTACACGGGCTGTTGTATATTTTTAATAAGTATTTGTTTCGGGGTTATGAAGGCGCTTGGCAAACATTTTCTACTGTTCAAGATATTTTAACAACTTATCATTCATTTCTTTATAATAATGACTATCTAGAGTATTTTCAGAGCCTTTCTTCCACTTTTTCCATTCTGTATTATAAATCGTGGTACAATAATCTTCTCCACTCATTTATTCAACCATCATAAAACACCCTAACTGTTGCACAATCCCTTAAAACCCTTTTCTGTATAAATCATCTGATATCTAACACCGATCAAGCTAAACCCTAAAAGGTAAAGATCTCATTAACACCTTCCCTTCCTAAAGACGTAAGAAGGTACAGTGACGGAAAGCGTTACGAAACCGTTAATCCTTTATCGTTAAAGTCCTTGACACACACAATGCGGTTGCGGGGCGGGAGCGATTGGAGCGAGAGTACGACTGTTTGAAGTTCTATTAACGTAAAATTGAACCGCGTGGCTTCGATCTGAAATATTAAAAAAAGAAATTGCTCATGTATCTCTAATCTTTATGCTACGCTATTGTAAAGTCTAGCAGATTTTGCGTAAGAAAGTAAAACATTATTTAAAAATATATATATTTTTTTATAATAATAATATGATACAATGCACTTTGGGTCAGAAACTGCGCTCCGCTTCGAACCGTGTAAGGATGCAGGGACGCTGCAAATAGTATACCGGTATATGGTATTTTTTCATGAAAATTATTGTCTTAGCTGTCGCAGTTGCACGTGAAGATGATTGTGAAACCGCACAGCTCACGCATTAGAAACGTCTCAACACGCTCCCGCTCTCTATGTGAGTCACCCTTCATCGTTAATCTAGTGAATATTATAGGCGGTTGCCATAGCAACGGGTTGATAGTTAATATAGATGCGTAAGCATAAAATAATACGGTGACATAGGGTTATGTTAATTGAATACTGATATTCTGTGCGAGCTCTGTGATTAGTTTCATAGATGTGAATAAATTGTACATGTGATGTAATTGTATGGTAGTATGTGTAATTGATGAATGTCATGCGTGAATGCTAATCATGTAATGAGTTTGGGTGTCGAATGTGGCATGTGGTTGTCTAAAAACTAATTCCGACGGTTCGTGCGGTTTGTAGTCCCGTTAACGTTCTAAACAGATACAATTTTATAACGATTTATAGCAGCATACTAACATATTGAATGCGACAAAAGTGCTATAGATCCGATAAAAACACGTCTTGTCATACAGGACCTTTAATCTGTGATTAACATATTCGACAGCTGGGTATATCTAAAGTAAGTCTGCCATAGAGATATTATAGTGGAAAGCTATGGTAGAGGTTTATGCCCAGCCGCGGGAAGGGATAGGCTAATGATATCAACAGAAAAGTAAAAAGTAATATCCTCGCATTTATTATTTGGCCGAATGTGACAGAAATAACTGGCAAAATATCTTACAAATGTATGAGAGCATTCATGTTACGCAACTTACAACAACGAGTTACAAGCCAATATGCAATTTCGTAAACATAAACGCATTGAAATGTCTGCCAAACTGTACTGAAAGTGGATTATGTATTGTTTGTCATATAGCACAATGTATGGATCGAACCGACGTAAAATGCCGTTGGAAACCGTTGATAAAATTGGGCCCGAATTTGTACTGAATATACGACGTCGCGGTCGCTACTGTAAAATATTGGTATTGGGGAACCTCTATGCACTTTTTGGTAGCTAAAGTTATGGGTTTATGAGATGCAATGTTCGTTGTACAATACGGTATATAAATAATGCTTTATGAAGACGTTAAAGACCGTATTACCATGACTTAGATACATAGTTTTCTAGTTTAAAAAAGGACTTTGTTAGAATTTGGACTTATTTTGTTTTAAGTTTGTTACGAAAATAAAAGTAAATTAAAGAAAAAACATATTATTTTCCTATTATTGCTAGCGTTTTATTATAATAAATGCAACATTATTTTTGTTTAACTTTTTGTGATCTCACGTTTCTATAATAAAAATATTGAAATTTGATTAATTCAAAAAGTCGCATTAATCCGAGTTACTGATGAAAAGGTTAAAAAAATATTTATTTCATCTGTGTGTTTGTTTTGATAAAAAAAAATCACCTTTTGTATTAACAATAAAATAATCCATGTCAAGTATCACTTGAAAAATGAATAAATTATTTATTAATATTCAAAGCTGTAAGAAAAACGCGTAATGAAAATTTTCTGATATTTTTTTTTTTAATTTACGAAAAACTGAAGGTCGCTTTAAAAGACTATAGGACTTGCAATAAATTGGGACTTCGCAGGTTCGTTACCCGTCCATTGCAACCACTTTTAACAGAATCTTCCCAGCTTGGGTAAAGTAAATTGACAGTTAGTATTTTACTAATATTATTTCTTATCACGTATCTCAGTTGACAGCTAGTATACGTCAAATCTATGGTCACTATTTAGTACATTGCTGCTTTGACGTAACGTATTAATCACTATAATCTAAGGGAGAAAACAATGGACAGTATAGTGTCTTTCAAATGGCTGTCAACTGAGATACGTGATAGCCCCCCTGGACTGTACCTTTGTATCCGTTATTTGTATGTTTTGTAAAGTCCCTGAGATACAAGGCTGACTCGTAGAGCTAGAGACATCATTAGTCGTCTTATAATTAAATGTAAACGATTTTACTAGAACGTTATAATTTATGTTGTGTTTTGTAGCACAAGTAATTAAAGGACTTATGGGTGAAAATGTCTGTCTAGAGGTGAATGACCTGAGTAGACAAGAAACTAAATTACGGCCTAATTTTGGTTGTCCTTTAAGACGTGTTATAATGGGTTGGTGTGTTGTAACGAGTCGTACAGTTAGCAACAAAAAGCTTCGACTGCTGGCTTTTTTTATTTAGAACTAGCTTTTACCCGCGACTTCGCCCACCACCTGAATTTTCCCACAGGAATGCGTCATTTTCCTGGGGTAAGAAGTAGCCTATGTCCTTTCTCGGGTATCAAAATATCTCCATACCAAATTTCATGCAAATTCGTTTAGTAGTTTAGGCGTGATTGAGTAGCAGACAGACAGACAGATTTACTTTCGCATTTATAATATTAGTATGGATGATGTTTCGGGTTACGTATTTTGTAAAACTCGTGTGTCAAAAATTACAACAAAGTACTAACAAGGTACTATCAAAATAAATTCCTTGGTTGTTATGTTAAAGTATCCATCGTCTGTACACACTTTTACGTTTACTCAATTAGTAGGTATAATAATATTATGTATAAAATTGTGTTATATTTAAGATTAATATCACTTGCATTAATCGCACATATTGCATGTAAAAAGCAAGTATAGTTATTTATGTCATTATTAAAAACCTATTACACAGTCATTAATCACGCACTTTACAATCATACAATATTCATACAATCACTAAGCTTACATCACACAAATAATCTTTATAAACGTTAAAGAAAGCGTAAATGAATCGTACTAATGAAGTCAAACTCAAGCCAATATAATCCATAAAGATAACTGCTTGGCGATGAGTTCTTGATTTATGATCCACTACTGTCTAGCAGAGACCATATTAATGGCAATTAATAACGCCTATATTGGCGTCTGTTAAAGGCTTGGAACGTTCTTTATTCGTTATAGTTTGGCTTGCTTGATAGCTATTAATAAGCTTAGTTTTAAATGGGATTTAAATCACGGTTGTACGAGTATAAAGGCTGACAGTGTGTTTAATTTAAACAGCTCTGTTTACACTTTTTGGTGTAACAGACGTGATGATTTCAATGTTTCTATATATTATGTATAAAGTTACGTATGTTGAGTAAAATGCACATAAGCGAATGTAATCGATGCAGCTCTTTCAGTTATTAAGTAGGTAATAAGCAAGGCAATTAATGTTTTATATTCTACGTAAAAATATCAAAGTAAAAACCAAAAGTTCTAGTTCAGATCATAGCATTTCACAAAAACAGACACCAAAATTTTACAAAATAACTCAGAATAACAACCCAGTGTTACGACTTCGCCGCATCCTCGTTACAGTTCGTGTAATAAACACACGCGATAAACAATAATTACAGCAAACTTCCCATTATCATTACAGACCTCATTCCACTAATTTACTTGACTAAATTCTTGGCATTGCACTTGGGAGGCGAAACTTGGAAGAACAGCGAAATAACATTAGCTGGTGTTTTGTACTTACGATTCTTGGTTGTTTGTTAGGCTTGATTCACAGTTTGAAGTTAGAAGCTTTGACGCATAAATTTTATTTCTAATCGCTTGCATTGAGAACTACTTTAGTGTAAATTGCCTTTGTAAAGCACGGTTAAATTAATGCTATTTAAAAGGATGGAGTGTTGTTCAATAAAAAAAAACTTTGCATGCGTTTTTTGTGATTCATTTTGATTAATTGATGATTCATCAAGCCTGGTAAGAATGATTTAGATATTTTGAACTCCACAATATAAGAAAATTTAGTCATAAAGTATTCGATTCCGAAACAAATTTCTTTATGAGAGTAAAAATCTTGCAACAAAACATACTATAGAAGATTCAGATCCGAAAAATAGATGTTCTTAGAATCGAATTCGTATGCTAGAATATAATATAACAGTATTTAAGTTGCTCAAGAAATACTAAGTAACTCGACTTGGTTCTTCATTCTAACAAGAAAATAACACCACACATAATCCTTTGGCCGACGCTACATTACAATTTGTCGGTAAAATACTCTGTCACAGCGCTCTCTTAAGAGCTGCTCCTAATTTAACGAATGCCTGTCACGCTCGAAGTTCTAAACAACGTGACATACATACCCAAGGTCAGTTGTGTCACGGTAATAGCTGTTCACTGAAGCGGGAAATGTACAGTGTAGCCTTATTTGTGCTGCGAAGACGAAAGTGTTTGTTAAAGTGGCCATTGTAGGGCCTTTTACGCTGAAGTGCTTCTAGGCTGGTTGAACTATGCCTTTATAGGTTTAGATAGTGACTGATGAGAGGTCTTGTTTTATTGTTGTTGAGTGATAAAGTTAGTACTTGTTTAGGCGAGAGTAATATATTAGGTTAGGATGTTCCAAGTCTGAGATGAAGATTTTTTTGTCAAGTCAAATAATTTAATTTGGTGAGAATCGTTTTCGATTTTAATGGAATATAATAGGTATGAATGCCTTGTTAATGATATATGTTGCCTTCGAAAATATTATAGGTATGCACGAATGGCACAGTAACTGATTCAATACGACAGAATAGTTATACACAGGTTTAAATTCCCACTCCGTACTATTTTTATGATTCAATATTGTGAGGATCATTTTGACTCGGAGAAATGAAGAATATTTATGTCATAAAAATAGCAATTTATATTTACGTAATATTTTTAGTACTATTGTAGTCAAGTCCATCAAAATAAAAATTTGTGACAGTCAGTTTCAAATACAGGGATTATTCTTTATAAGCTACGTTGTTTGTGAAAACATAATCCAATGAATTAAATATTTGTACCGTCCAATAAATAATAAATCGCGATCAAATATTTACTGTTGTTACGACAAAATGTACAACCTGATATTATTAAAAGCTCAACTAACATTTAATTGAAAAACAAAAATTGAATTATTTATCAACGCCCTTATTTTTACTCCCTTTTTTATTTATTTGTTTTTACTCGCCTATTTCTAAGAGTCACTATTAAAACTAACTGAATAAGGTTGAGTAAGAAAGATTTTTTTTAAATAAATAACTGTTTAGTTATACGTACATGGAATGAAACGCTTAATAGTCATCAAGGACCAGGGACGCTATTGTGTTTCTCAGTCGAAAACCTTTGATAGACACTATTCTTTACATAGTCTCTTTTTTAATATTAAAGAGCAATGTGTTATGTCAAAGGTGCAATATACTGCATAGCGGCTATTAAAATCACACTAGTTGTCAACTTACACAATAGGCATGCAATAATGTGTTGAAATGATGCGATAGAATAGTGAATTAGTTGTACAAAGGCGTACATGTCCTAAATAAAGATTCTTACACCCCTACTTTATAAAAATAATGCAAGTCTGAAGTATGTCTGGTTTATGATTGTGGTTAAAATACATGATTTGCGTTTCTTTCCGCTAGCCTTCTATCTTGAAAAGCATGAGTAAAATTACTTCATAGTATGTGCTACATTTTAGCCAAATATTATCATTCAAGTTCAAAAATCCGTATGATATTCATCTTTCGCATGCTAACCCACAAGTTTGTCAAATAATGCACAAAGCATTCAACGCTTGCGTGACAGCGTGCAAGCATCTTACAAACGACTGTGCGCGAACTCATTCAAATCAGAAACAAACTTTCGCGTGTTGGAAAACGATTTATTATCAGTGCATCGTTGAGAAATGAGCGTATTTGTATACAAGACTAATGTTTAAAGTTTCGTATGAGGAGCAAGAGTCTTGTATGTTTTGATCCATATTGTTCACTTTTAAGAAGTTATAGTTATTGATCAGCTAGCGCTGTTTTGTGTTTAAGAACTTTATGCTAAACTGTTTTTAGTGACGTGATCCCACATGCTTAAAGATTGTTCTGAGTAAATTGTTGACTAGGAGGTAATCAAAAGTGACTTACATACAATTATTATGGTTTAAATAAAATCTAATCAACAATATTTGTGTGATCAATCAATAAGTTTACAAAGTAAAACCCTCATAAAAAGTAAACTGAAAATTAATGTACAATATTTTCTTAAGTTTTGAAAGAAAATTTAACGTTTGTTTAAGTAGGTACTTATAATTTAGGGTTTTTATACAGTGTAGGAAAATAGCAAAAATGTTATCACGTTATACGTAGACAGTTATTAAGATGTCTGAAGCTGTAGTAAAGTTTGAAATATCAAGTTTAGTAGACAAGGGAAAGTCATAACTTAGAATTTTGCAAATGAATGCGTGATTCGACCAAGATGCGAATTTAGTACTTGAAAAGTGACAGCGGTCTAACACTAAGTGAGAAGTTACAGTAATCTATATGAATACTAAGTCTCTGCCGTAATTTCATAATATTAAACCTGTTACTGTCTGACTATAGGCCAAGGTTCACCTCTTGTGATAAAATTTACCACGCTGGTCAACAATTGGGGTTAGGGGACATTTTTAAGAGTTTAAAGGGTCTTACACACTGCTAGCAGAAAGGTAGCCGGCCTGGCTGTGTGATGGCTGGCTCGGGTAACGTATACCACGGGTTACATGGATAGTTTGCTCCCGGGGTAATGTTGTGTGGTACGGAATTACTACTGGCGCCATGCTACGGCTTCAAGCAAGTTTCTGCGTTCGGCAAAAGCTGGCACTGTATGTATTAGCCTTATGTATGGAAGGTTTTATTTCAGTGTTTTCTTCAACCCTTATAGAAAGTAACAATTTATTCTGATATACACAAAGCCATTGATGGGCTACCTAAGATGTATGCCCTAGACCATTTGCGTAGGAGACGAAAATTTGTATAAGTACTGGTATCACGGCTAATTCAGAATTCATGAGTCAAATTTCAATAACAAACACGATTTACAAGAAGCTTTTTAAAAGAAGTGCTAAATTCTAGGACAGGTTAATAAATGTTGGATAAAAATCGCACATTCCAATTTGATTAAGACATAGATTTTACAAGCATCGGACTACAAGCACTTAGCTTTGAAATATTCTAGGAATCCAAATTACTTTGATTACAAATTCCTTTACATACTCGTTGACAGCTATCACAAACCAGCTTAGTATAAATGAATAGATTATTTATATTTTATTATTCAGTAACACGATTTTCTACAGCTGGGATAGTCCCTTTGGCGAGTATCGTTACAAAAGCAAGGTACCTTTTGGAAGGTGTTCAAACTCGAAGTTATTATTTAGTTATTATTATTTTATTATGCAGAAAATGTAGTGCAAAAATGAAAATATTGCCTGTGGTTTGCGCGGCAGTACAAACGCCTGCTGATCACGAGTTCTCGATTCCCTAGTCGAGCAAAGGACTTTTGATCTTTCGGTCTTTTAACAGTACAGGGAAATAGCCTTTTTTATTTCGTCAAGAAAATGCGGTACTGCATGTTCCACTCCAGGGAGGAAGCGGGGGTCAGTCGGGCTCTCCCGCCGGCTAGGCGTTCCGGCTTTTAAATTTGGGCATACCGACTAAAAATCTGACGGTGTTCCTTCAACAGTCACAATAAAGTGGCCAGGACGCGGTACCTCCAATTGGATTCTCCACGTACAGGGCAATAGCCTTTGCCTGGACTAAAATTATAAATAACGAAACGATGATATATTTTCTACACGCTTGCTTACATCTTCAGATACAACAGGCGTTGTTACAAAAAAAAATGTTGTGCTAAGTGTTTGTGCCTAGTCAAGCTTTGATTTTAGGTCAAATCTAAAATTGTTTGATGTTTTTGTTACTGTTAATAGGTCGGTCTATTGACCGAACTAGGCTAATGGTAATGGCCAAGACTTCAGCACTTTTTATTTTATTGTTGTGCAAAATTGGTTAAGTTTTTTATAGCTTTGTGATTCGAATCAATTGTAATGGTACAATGACATTAGTGAGGACATAGTTATGGCATGACCACATTTCTAATAATAATATGGCTTGTGAAATTGTGTAATCCATTGTGTAATACAATGGAACACTAGGTTATGTTAGACAAACTCCAACGCAGCTGGAAAGTTTTAGATACACTGACTGCAATATTATAGTTTGGTATTAATAAAAAGCACATTATCATTTTGTATGTTTAACAAAATGATAATGTGCTTTTTTGATCTTTTGAATCAATTATCGAAGTAAAGAAGTTCAAGACCATATCTATGAATGCCGAAAGATAGAGTGTAATTAATGCAATCATGTCTTCACATTCTGCTACACAAAGTTAAAATATTCTTCCTAACGCAATATTTCACTGAAATATATTTTTATTCACTATCACATGCAATCACTTGAAAATGTTTGGGTCCGAACTTCGCAAAAGTGTAACAAAATAATTGGTGTTCGGCAATCTGTTAGTCAAATATTTATCCCCTAAAGTCTTACCTGCACTCAAGCATTCACCGTCTTTGTTAGTCCCTACTAATACTGGTAAAGTGGTGTTTACTCAACATCATTCAGCATTACCCTTGTTAATAGCTTCTAATCCATATACATATTCAAATGACGTACAAATTAACGTATTGCATGTTACAGACATGTTCAAAGCACGGCTTCTCATCTGATATTCTGAGAATCAGAAGGTATTATTGTACTAGAATTATCTTAGTGCAATTGATAGCTGCTTTTGAGATTATAACTGGAATAGTGTGTAACTCAATAATGTTGTTTACAGAGCTAAGTGAAGGTCACTGCGCACACACATTGCGTCACTAATTAAAAGTACAGTATTGTTATAGTATCCACATTCGTATTTTGGTTTAAGAAAAACATAATATATATTTTTTATTTGTATTGTCGGTTGTGTGGTCAAACTGACCGGTCAAAGTGAAGATTACAAACTGTTTGAAGGCTTATACTTGTGTGCAAAGACTATCATTCATAACAATGTGATATATAATCGTCAATACTAAGAAACAACATTTTAGGTATTCTAAGGAAGATTGACTTAGACTTGGATCGAATAGAATGAAGAGGAAGATAAAAGAACACACCATTTTTATGACATCTCTGCGCCCAAAGGTGCTTAATTTCATATTTTAGGTAAATTTCATATCAGTACTTTAATACTGGCTACTAACGCGATGTGGCGTCTAGAAAAAGGTATTATCGTACCGTGAGCGTGTGCTATAACATCCATCAGGTTGCGCTATGAGATTAGGATAAAGAATGCAGTGTGCTACATTTATCGTTCGATGTGATATATTATAGTGTACTTCAATATTAGTAGCCCAACATTTTAAAACACTAGATTGCGAGCGAAAATTTTGTTTAGGTGCTGAATACTACAGTACAAAGCGATGTTAGAAGTCATCATCGTTATACAAAAGAAATATAAGTAATTGTATGATTTAAAAATATTTTCTTTAGGAATACGATACTTTATGCCTCTTTAGAGGAAATAACAAATAAATCATGATCATTTTAGCTTCCATTTTAGATCATTTAGATTTATAGCATTTTAGACATCCATTTCTAGACATTTTTTTATTGTATTAGAATTCCTTATCACCCGAACTTGGGCCACCCTCGACCAACGGATTTCAGAAACCATTACTAGATTGTTGAGAAGCTAACACTAATAGATTTATAATGCTTTATTTGTAATAAAATATTATTAAATGGAATACTAACAGCAGTCCAAGAGTAAAGCAACTGCTGAACCAATTGATGCGTTAATTAATTCAAAGTACCTACACTGCAGAAATACACGTATTCTAGCATACAATATATTTTTTATAAAACCTTTTTTACTTCATTAAATAAACAGGTAGAATTTAGGTCACCCGCTTTTTAAAAAAGGTACCTACCCTCATTTCTTTGACAACCCTGTTCGATCCTGAATTTCAAGTAAGGATTTACATATTTTGGGTTCAGACATTTTAATAAGCTTTCTTTGAACTTCCTACACGAACTCCGTGTATTCTATGTAAGTGTATAAGAACTTACCTTTTCTATTTATTTTTATAGACAAGACTTGATCAGACTAAGGTATAGATAATTTTGACTAGCTTTTTTTATTCTAACCGCAAGAGACTTACTTATTGAATCACTTACTATTTTTTTTTTAGAGTTGGATTAAATTATCTTTTGCGGTGCTCAATTGCTCTTTTCTTTAAATCTTTCGTTAATTTCGATTTCCTAGAATCAGCTAATTTAGTTACGCGCCGATTATAATCGGCCAAATCCTAATCAGCGCGGCAGCGAGTCAGTAACTCAATCTGTATTGTAATAGACATAACAAAAATAAATTGTTTGTGCCTTATCACAAAAATAGCTATTAGATGTCATGCCTGCTAATAATAGACTTATAAGCCATCACAAACCACGATTAGCGACAGATCCATTAGCAAACAGCAAAAAACAGTCTCGTATTTCAGCTCAACTGTGCTCAAAATAGTTTGACAATCAACTACCACTTACCACATAGGCAAGAGGAATTTTCTACTATTATTATCTGTTATCGGCAACCAGCTGGGTATCGAAAAAAAATGTATGAAAATCTGAAGTGCCTCTGCGGGCGCCGTGAGAACTATTTTCGCAGTACGTCAAACTCTCGATACTCGATAGTTACGAATAGGGAATCGCGCAACTGAATAATGACCGTGATTTATGCGTTGTGGGTTGTTGAAATCAATACCTATGTTTGAAGCGACGACTGAATGCAAAATGAGTATCGTTTTTATCATGTAATGTTAGGTTTTGATTTAGGAGTCCCGCGGTTTCGTATGAATAAGTTACGGGCTCCAACGGAACTACACGGGAAATGTAACAAAAGAGAAATAAATAATGATTTTTTGTTGCTGAAAGTATGAGTTTTGGAAACTGTTTCGTACTAGTATTTGATAGAAGAATAATAAATCTACTGTTGTTTGACAAACAGTCTATAATAATAGACCTTCCAGGAAACGATAAATAAAATGTCAGAGAGTATTATTAGTTGTACACCTTGGTAACTATTAAATGAGTCACGTCGTCGAGTCCATATTGTGGATTTGTAGAAATAAGCATTTCGATTTTCCACTCTAACACTCTTTCTACCCAAATGTGCATTGTTTATGTAACAAACAACAAAACAAGATAAATATACAATAATTGTACAAAATTCTTCACCGCATTTTTTTTAAAATTTAATATTAAATAATGTACTTTTCTACAATCCCCTGCAATTTACCTATAATTACTGTTTTTAGATATACCAAATCCTAAATTTATTAATTTTAAACCCCAATAAAAAAACAAAACCAATACGATTTTCTTAAAAGCCACTGAAAGCGTTACATTACCTCGTCAAATAAACTCGAAGGTCTTAAATCAGAATCCTCTCAGTTAAGTCGCTGTGCTTACAGCGAATGTTCGGGATTAAGTCAGATCAATGAACGAAGCGTAACACCTTGGTATTTAGCTCAAAGAGCACGTGAATGTATTCATGGTGGTATTAGGCTTAGTTCAAGTAATGTCATGTTAACATAAGCTTAAGAAACTAGGTGATAGTTGTTTTATGATCTACTTAATGCATGATATGAATGAAATACACCCATGTTTCGACATTAACAATTCAAAGTCCTATACGATAGGGGACAGAGAATTTTGCTATTTACCGTGCACAAGACAAAACTCGGGCCTACAACTTCAAATATTGTAATATAAATTTCAAAAAGCCAATCGTCCCCAACCCGGAATCGAACCCGAAACCTCATGATCAGCAGTCGGATACACAACTAAACGGGCCACAGAGGTACTCTTGTTTGATGAATTATTTAGAATTTAGATTTAAGACTAAGATTATAGTGAGGTTTAAAGTTCTTTGATGAAGATAATAGTTACTTTGAAATAAAGCGTGAAGGGAATTATCATGGTTTGAGGTTTTGTTAGAGATTATGATGTGAAATAGTATGTTAACACGTGTTAAGACATGGAAAATTTTAACGCCTAACGGCTTTAGAAATAGCAAGCACTTGTGCTAAACTAAATGATTTTAATCGTAATTTTTGGATGTAATATGATTTGAACCGTCTTGTAATAAACAGTAACGCGAACCTCTACAATCGCTACTATGGGGTATCGAGAGTAATTTGAAAATATACAGCAGAAATAGTTCCTGCGTCGCCCGCTTGAGGCGTTGATCACCTTATCATACGAAATTTCTTGACAACTAGCCGGTTGGCGACAGTCAATAGTTGTAGGTATTCACGCGACAGTCCTATTCTATAAAATGTGTAACATTATAATATCGTTTTGATGAACACTAAACCTATAATCCTCTTTATTTAATTTGACTTCTACAATAAGAATAGTTTCATGCGTTTTTTTAAAGAAATATTTCTTTCCCATAAACATTTTTCAAAGCAAATCATCCTGCTAAAACTACTACTCTTGCATCACTTGACTAAAACTACTACTGTATCATTTCCAACTTGAACGAGCCCACAGAAACCATTAGTTGCCAAAATAACCACACGAGTGAAACATTCCCTGAAATAGCACTTCGTACTAAACGAACCAATTACCTTTAAGAGACTTCGATGTTCAACGTTTGACGTTACCGATATACCTTTGAGAAGGCCTATTGGAATTGATGACGCATGGTCTATTCTAAGGGTAAAGTGTGATACACACGGACAGTGGGAGCGTGATGGAACGTTTTTAGTCCGTAGGTCTTTGTTTCGTCAACTTGTGGTGTGATTTTGATAGTCAGTGCTTTCAATTTCCGAGCTTTTAATTGTATAATTAGTTTAAGATAATACTAGTTTTAATTATAGCAGGTTATAAGTATTTATAATTATTAGAACACAATATAGTTCTCACAGTTGTTAAAAAATTGGTGAAAGTCAACCATGAAAGGAAATTAAGGTAATGGCTGGACGCGCTCAGCAGTACTACTCGCGTCTGCTGTATTAGTTGCAACGGTTTCCACAAAAAGGCAGTGCTGCTTAAACCACGTGGTTATTTTTTGTTGCACATGAAGATTGGATCCAGTGCCTGCTTTGCGTCTGTATTCAACTTACTCCAGCTCTGACCCACGCCCATCACGCAATCGCGATCTGTATGTATTGCGCTTAAGGGTAAAATACACTGTAGATAAGTAACAAAGCCACGCAGATATTTACTTCGGTGTAGACAATCCTTTGTTAGTGCAGTTTGATGAGAAAACAAAAGGGACCTAGTTCATTGAAGTCGTATGACATAATAGGATCGAAGGAGATTTTCTTTAGCGTCCCAGCAATCTTGTAAGTGAAGTTAGATTTTAATATAATGTTCTGCTTTGTTTTGACAGGCTAAGATAAGTGGTTTTGTCTGAAGTTAGAACTCAATTTCTGCGAAAGTTTTATAAAGACTGTATGTAATTGACGTAAGCAGCGGGAAAAATGAATTGAATTAGTCTGTTCCAGCAACAAAATAATAAAGAGAGAGAAAATATTTGTTATTTAATATACTGTGGTTCTACTCTTGGACACAAAATATGAGCAAGGTGTATTACTGTAAATCAAAAGCAACATAATGACGAACTTAAACTTGATTTTTTTTACTCCAAATATTACAAATACAAGCAGCTCTATAACCTTTATCAACAAAAAATAATGAAATGAATGAACGCACATATATTTCAAATAACTACGCAAATTCGATTAAAATATAAAGTAAATTTAACTATATTCCCGGACGAAGCCGGGCCGAGCCGCTAGTGTATGATAATATGATTAATATCATACGTGCAAACTCTGTCCTTATCATAAAAACAAAGGTTCTAATACATATTAAATCAGAAACAAAACAAGCAAAGGCCACGACAAGTAAGTTCTAAACGCAAAAAATACTGTCGCAAGCCAACCTTATGGAGTCTACACACCAAACACGCTGTCCCGCCGACGCTATACTTCGATGACCTAATGTCGGCTTTACTTCAAAAACTGTTGGCAAGCCGCTCACCTGTATAGCAATTCTGTACTACTATCGAGTGACGAAAACCAGCTAGCTATCGAGAAATTTTGTATGAAAATTTGATCTGCGCCGCTAGCGGGCAACGTAAGAACTATTTTGCAGTACATTGTAAATGTCAAACTACAAGATTCGCTCTACTGTATGAGTATCACGTATTTTATTGACATACGTGTACGTCAAAATGATTGGCACTATTTAATACATTGACGTAACCTGTTAATCACTATAATTTAAGGGAGAAAACAAGGTGCAAAATTGACCTCCGATTTAAAATCAATTTTTTTATGCCTCATGCTGTCGATTATGGCAGTAAAACATATAGGAAATGTACTATTTGTAATAAAGAGCCGCCGACATCAAGTCATCAACATTTGCTGTATTGGTGATTTTATTGTATACTCTCCTTAATGGAACGTCAGCCCGATAGAAACAGATATTTGACGGAGGTGAACGTGTGAAATATTATACGGGAATGATTTTGACAAGCCTAGCGCTTCAGACAGGTGAAATGTAGAATTCTAGGTTCATGTTTAATGTAGATTTTTGGTCGTCTAGTTCCTTGGCATTGACAGGCGGGACTGTGATTCTAGGCTTCACATTATTCAATCAAGAAGGAATATTATTTCTTTAAGGATTTAAGTATTTATTACAGGTTATATACACTACTTGTGTGTTGACCATTGGTCAGTTTTTACTGCAAGTTATGGTAAAGCTACAAAAGTTTTTTTAAACACCATGATATTATTTTATTATATTTATTACTTAGTAATTTATGACTACTTTGGTGTACCAACCTAGATCACTATTTTACTTAAAAGTTGATTGTCTCACTAAAAGCGAAATTCGTGTCATAGCTGAACATACATGTCCAGATGTACAAAACCAAGACCGTGATACTGATTGATTTTGTTCTTTAGACGTGAAAATCAACAGACAGACTTTTATGGAAACGATACAATTTACTGTTGATTCGAAAGTAATAACCACTTTTCCACTACAATACGAAGCTCTATCACTACACAAATTTCAAAGCACAAAACAAACTAGCCCCACTACTATTCGTCTGTACACTCTGATTATGTAAACACGATTGTTTTTACCCGTCACGTTTGAACACACGCTCTGACGTCATAAGCTCGCAATGATGGAGTTGTTAATGTACTGTGTTTTGTAAAGTAGATGGACTCTGAAATAGAAATGCAGGCGTGAATTTTGATGGTTTTAATGGAAAAGTCTTAATATACATTTAAATGTGATTTTCATTTTCAGTCGTATGATGTTTATTGCAAAATTACCGCATGGACTTTATTTACATAATTAGCCCAAATTGCAATAAATGATTTGATTTGATTTGAAATTCTACAAAAAAAAAACTACAACACTCTTACGTTTCATTAAACTTCGTTCGGTAGTCTTAGCGTTAAAGAGAAACGAACATCCAACCAAGAATACAAATACCGCATTGCTAATATCAGTTAAAAATAAGATGAGTGGACAAATAATACTGTCATAGAAAAATACACCATAAATCCAACTTGGAATCCGAAATTATTGTCACACTAGCTTCTGTACCCAACTTCACCCGCGTGAAATGGTAGCCCGGAGTAAAAATTAAGTATCCTATGCGCTAATCCAGGTTATAACCTATAAGTGAACCAAATTTCCTTAAAATTCGTTGCGTAGTTTATTTTTAGTGAAAGAGTAACGAACATCCATCCATCCATCCATCCCCAAAAATGTTCTACATACTTACAAACTTTCGCATTTATAATATTACCAGGATGTGCCAAAACCAAATCGTAAAGTTAAATACACAGGCCTACCACACAAGCCTACCACACAATATTTCAGTCTAGTGTAATTGATAACGGTATTTACACGAACACAGCATGTTTAGTTGTATACAGTTCGGTTGCACATGTGTTAATTAGCTGACCTAATTGTTATTTCGTTGCGTCAATAACTGTTCCCAATAGCAGGTGATATTTGGTTTCAGTGAGTGAAAAATTGGAGTTCAATACAAAATATGCTTTTATAAAAATGTGATATTTTTATACCTTCGAATGGCTGCTTTTTAAAGGAAGAAACAGCAACTAATAATGAAAAGTGCAATCGAAACTTAAAGGATTAGTAAATTAAATATATATTTAGTGTGTGTAGGAAGCAAACCTAAACTTACTTTGATGCGCGGGTGAGAGCTGCACAGGAAAATGTCATACGTAATGATGATGTAAGCTGATTTCAGCTTGAAACCACTACAACCAAAAACTAACTAAATACTATACAAGTTAAACCTCTTAATCATAGTCCTACTTACGCTCAAACTGCCAGATCTATGTCAAGCACTTTCATTTTAACGTAGCAACACCAATAAAATTCCTGGAAAAAGTCGTGGAGGCATTACGTTTGATAATGCAAATAATTCCGTCAAAAAATCTAGAGCACGAAAAATCTGTCACAGCTTGAGTGATAAGCACTTAATCTAATCAAATTAATTTATTTCACAAAGGCGATAATAATATAAAGGCAGAGAAAGGAAGATTGAGAACCTCGGCTTGAATTTTTGCGATTTTAAGAAATCAATTTAGATGTTATCTCAAGGGGCTTACGTGAAGAGGGCATGACAATGGAGAAAGCAGGGGAAGGAATAAATGCCAACTTATGGGGTGTTGCCTTCGTTGTCTCCATAAAAAATGTTTTCAAGAAAAAAAACACTTCTTTCTTCAGATTATATGGATTGTGTTTACGTATATATTTTGTTGCTTTGTCACGTAAATGTATACACTTGTCTTTTGTTGTAGAAGCGAGAATATTTGTATAAATGGATTGGGTGTTGTTGTTATTTTATCAATTACGATAATATTGTTAGTTATTTTTCTATTGTTCATCATAAGTTTCTTCTAAAAAAGGCTTTTCTAACTTGCAAAGAAGCTGTACCTACAGCTGAAAACCGCTGCGTGCCCAAAATCAGAACAATCCATATATTGGTATTTTTATACATCTTTTTTGTAATTAGAATTGCTATTTCGTAACACTGAACTTCATTATCACATTCGCAAAACACTGTACCGACACAAATTTTAGAATGGAATAAAATCTTGACACGTTATCAACACCAATGCTCAATTCTTTTCAAATAAACCGACTATATTTCGTGACGAAAGTATCAAAATAGCTCAGTTGCACTATAAAATGCTGAACACGAGTGTCCGGGGTTTTTTCGTTAATTTCGTACGTTTGCGGTGTACGGTAACGGGATCATATCACGGATTTAACAATTTGTATCAGACGTGCCGTTGTGTTGTCGAAATTGTTCACGTTGAAAATACACTCGAAATAATTTCGTATTATAATGTATTGAAAATTCTGCAGTCGTCTCCTGGGAATGTGACAATTATCATGTACACTTTAATATTTTATATGTTGGCTGCAATTTATATGAAATGTTTCGTAATTACTTGCCATATAATGACTCTGAAGGCTCGCGTTATTTATTTTCCCTTTGTATTTTTGTCCAATAACAGTGTTGCATTAAAATTGTCACTGGTAATTAAAAATTTAATTGCACTGTGAAATTACAATCACTTTTATTGAATATGCAATTGAAATAAGCATGTCTTTATTCTTTGTCACGCAAGACGCGTCTGTACCGAAATATTATACTCAATTAATTAATTAAAGCTTCTCTTTATTTAAAATATCAATAATGTTTTATCAGTCCACTAAGTCATATATAAATTGGATTTTTAATCAAAACCTTTCAGATGGGTGTTTCCTTTCTACTATCGACGAACAAATATTGCTTTAAGCTAGCTATTGAAAAAATCTCAGAAAATCTGATCGGCGCCTCTGGCGGGCGCCATTTGAACTATCTTTCCAGTACATTTTTATTCTATTGTCAATCGCTTTATACTCAATAGTACTGGCGGTAAAGAAATTCGTTAAAGTATTCTATACTATAGTACAGAATACTGTTATTTGCGTTATTACTATTTTGAGTACAAAGCCCAATTCATATTTTATATCTGTTCATTTTTATTTTCAAACAATATTAAGCCGAGATGATAGCTGCAAATGAAAAATATTCGTCTATTTTTAAGCTTTTATTATTTACTAGCTGACCCGTGCGGCTCCGCTCGCGTGAATTTCGTACTGTTGCTTATTCGTTTGAGCACGCGAATTGCGAAGCACTCGATACACATAAAAATGCTAACAACTCTTTTGTCATCTAATGGTTATATACGAAAGGGACCCGAAGGGCACACAATGTGACACAGGCTCAGGCAGGCCTGATTTCCTGTGGTTACCTTCTTTTCCGCTCTCGTCTGTATCCGTACCAGTTTACAGTGTAAAATATAATACCTTATTATAGACTGACCATTGCTTACCCGTCTGGATTCAGAATATTATAATAGGTACAGACAGACCTATCTGCGCCGGAGCTCTTCACACGCGTAATAATGTTTACTTGCGATGATACGTCCGAAACCGCGTAACCCGTAATTATTTTTTATATATCATCCGTTGTTTATTTTTTAAAACTTACCACGTAGTCTGTTTCATAGCTATACAATTTATTTCCTTAATGCAACCAATTAATTTGGTTATGTGTTTCGAACAACAACGCCATCTGTTAGTTGCGGCGAACAACAAACGAAATTACTCGGTTGCCATCTAGGATATCCCGACCGCACCGGACCCACGTAAACCAACATTTTTGTGTAATATATCATACAACATTTATGTTTAAAAATCTTATAAATGTATAGCATGTTTCAAAGGTATTTTTTTACAATAAAGCCATCAAAACAAATTAATTAGAAAAAACATGCTTTGTTGCGAGCTATAACGCCATCTATTGGTTGGTGCGAACAACAGGTATCGATACGGCAGGCGCCGCGTTAACTTTATGCGAATGTTGTGAAATGGATTGTAACGCCATCTATGGTCTCTATAGGGAAACGCAGGTTCAAACGATTTCTACGTATATTTTTCAATTTTCTAATTTTTTTTTAAATTTTATGCTATAAAAAGTATCCTAGGAACTGCTCCACTACTTAATCTATGCATATACCAAATTTCAGTGCATTCTATCCGGTAGTTTTTACGTGATAGCGTCACATACAGACGGAGGACAGACAGACAGACAGACAGAAAAGAAAATTATAAATTGCAGATTCGGTATCAGTATCCGTTACTAAACATCCCCCATTGGTTTTTTTTTAAATATATTCAATGTACAGAATTGACCTCTCTACAGATTTATTATAAGTATAGATTTTTGTTAAGCGTCTGTCAACTGAAAGATACTGAAAGTCAGACGGCAATCATGTATTTAAAAATAAAGTCTTATTCGTCATTTATTTTTGGAATAAATATAGCAATATTGTGTAAAAAATATTCGTAGTCGCATTATAATCTTAATTATTTTTTTCAGATATAAAGTACAGAGACGCTTAGTTTATAAATTGCAAGACGGCCGTCCATTTATAAAATGTATGTACATACGATTATTTTACCTAAATATCGTTTACCTCCAAGCGGCTCTAAGAAATGTAAGTTTCAAATCGTTACTATAAACACTTAAAAAAAAAGTTTTTTTATAAATTCCATGCTCATTACCGTACTAAAAGTTTAAAAGACGTAATTTCAATACGAAATGTGGGGTTTGGACCAGAATTTACTTTCTCAAAGGTAGTCTTCAGATGTATGGAAATAAACGACAATTTACTTCAAAGAGACCGAACTACTCTAACTAAATAAGTGTCTTCTTTGAAACTCGAGTGACTTTGAATAGAAGGTGAAGTTATATAAATTTTCAGTTTACACACGTCTTGCTTAAGAAATTTGAATAAAAATCGTTGTTTCAACAATAGAAAAAGTAAAAAACGTGCCTAAATTGAAAAAAGCGTAATATTTTTTTATAAACATTTTCTGCAATCAGCCTGTCCAACGACTTAAAAGAGAGCCTTGGTATACATGCATGCATTATCTAGCTTGTTGTTAATAATTCTGAGTATTTCTAAAATGAAGTAGCTGTATCAAAAATACCAGTCAGCTGACTATGCTATATCAATGATGTTCTTTATTAATTTTTTTGGTAAAATTAAGCGAGACGCAAACACTTGTATACAACTACTTTCCACTAAGTAGACTACAAACGCGTTCAAAGAACTGATGTCGATAACATACTACTAAACATTTTTATAAGAGAATTCTTCTCAGTTCAAAGATAATATTACTCTTGCTCTTTATGCTATAACTCATGACATCAAGCCTTAATACAACCCGTATCGGCACCCCAACCCACAGATTCAATCTTCCGAATCTATAATCCAAAATAGCGCCTCACACCACTATGCTAAGCAGGCTGTCTACCAATTATCAAATTCCGTCCTTTTTCCCAACATATTTTATACGAAGCGTTCAATATTTCACACTTTATTTGGCAGCCCTTGCTGACCCTCCTAATTTGCTAGCCGGTGTTACCCTTATAAATTGTGAACTAGTTTACAAGCTCACACGTAATTCTATTCTCACTAGTACTTCCTTGGGCATTCGTGCGTTTAAACTAAGTTCGGGAAGTCGCCCTTTTTATCTGTTGAGTTCTTAGGTCTATTGGGACTTTCGCTTCAACGTTTAGTGCTAGTTTATTAGGGAATGCTACCCGTTTTATTTCATTTACTTCCTTCTTTTTCCGCTATTTGTTTTATGTGAGGCTTTCTAGACGCAGTTCCGACGAAAGGGAACTTTATAGAATGAGTGCAGATTGGTAAGTGTGATTAAAATATGGACACTTTTAGTGGTGCATTTTTTCACTATTTACAGAATAATTCTGACATTTTCAACTGACCATCCAGATTCAGAGAAAAGAGATTATAACTCGAACAAAGTGATCTGATGATAAAAACTAACCTCAAATAATATTAGTAAGCATTACTACTTTTCAATGCAATGTAACATTCGAATACAAAATTCATATATTATTATAACAGTGCCTCGATTCTCTTCTACTGACAACCGAACTGTCATCGAGAAATTTTGTATGAAAATCGGATCAGCGCCTCTGACGAGTGTCGTAGGAAACATTTTGGCAGTACATTCTAAATGTCAAAATTCGATAGCTAGCCGGTTGTCGGTAGTCGATAGTGGTAAAGAATCGAGGTACAGACGTAAAGATGTATCACTCGTAAGCATATTTAAGTGAGAGGAAAATAGACTCCGGAACTTTGAAGCCTAGTGTTCAAAATAGCACACTGAGTGAGGAAATAGACAAGGCACGTTTGCTTACATTGAACTGCTCGATTTAAGTCAACTAGAAGACTGATTACGTAAACGACTGTCGCTTGTCGTCTCACTGCAACTACTCAACCAGTGACATGGACTAAAATGTAGCCTGTAGTTGCACTATGTTGTATTGACGGAAGACTTCACTTTATGATTCTGAGTAAAACAGATTTGTGTATAAAACAAGAAGAATAATATTAGGTCGGGGAAAAAGTCTTTTCGCATTAAAGTATGTATGAACTTGTAATAAAATAAAATCTCTACATAAAAAGCTCGATATTTGGGTACCTCACGAGCTCACTGAAAGACACCTAATGAACCGTGTACTCATTTGTGATCCTTGAAGCCAAAGAGATTTTATTACAAGTTCATACATACTATAATGCGAAAAGACTTTTTCTCCAACATAATACGTTTAATGGTGTTACTGAGTAGATGATTGGTATTGACAATTGATTCGATATTGCGCTTTTCAAACATCAGAGGAGCGAATTATTTACCTATGGCACAAAGATTTGGCTTCATATATCATAATAACTACCATAATATAATATAGGATAACTATCATAGTGCAGTTGTTTGTAGCGTAGAAAATTAGTTTTTGTAGAAAAATATGTTTTTAATACAGAAAGTTTAGTAACTATAGTAAAAATAAAAGACCTTATATTAAAGGTAAAATAAATATAATAAATACGAAATAATACGTACGATACTAATTTAGTACCAGCCAGTATTTCCCCAACGGCTCGAACCAGGATATTTATTACAAGCAACATTAATAATTGTTTCTACTACTGCTTGCTACCTAGTTAAATGCCCTATTATGTAATACAATTAAACAATCCCGGAATCTGTCAACGTATCCAATGATCTGTTACGCGAACAAAACAATATTCCTAGAATATGCAATTACAATTCTATATTAAACATAAATTCAACATTCGGTATCAAATCCAGGCAAATCACGAAGCCGAACAAATACACACTAATATCGCATTTCACAATATCCTCTACAAATCAAATAATTAATACATTTGGAGGCCAAACGAAATTTATTCGACAAACAAGCAAACAGGCTGGGTGTACACGTTTCTAACAACTGTTCCCTGTTGGCTTGTAATCAACTCTTCCTAAATTAATATTGACAAGTGTATTAGAGTACACAGGAGGATTCGTCGACATTATACCTAAGGGAACGATGTTTAATTGTTTACACAATTGTCTGGCTTGTAATTGAGTTTTTCTGTTGCGAGTGTTAGTTTAGTTGTAATAAAGAAGCTTGTTTTTGTTTGAGTTACGTAGGCTTATGTCAAAGTGGAATGTGATGTCTTCTAAGAATGCGGTACTTTGTGTCAAATATATCATTACCAAGGCCTACTACAAATCGTGAAAACTAAATAAACGAGTACGAACGGTATCTCTTAAGGTATTGTACAGCTAGTCATCCACATAGTTCTGTAATAGACTTACTTTGTTTTAACATATTCAATTTTCATCACTTTAAAATTTTGATAGTTTCAAGTGGCCAGACTTTTTTATAAATGCTTATAAAATATGCTATAACACTATGTACTTGAGAGAAAAAGCTTGATAACAATGTACTCCCCAACAATTACGTAACTACCAAACAAAGGTTGTTTTGCAATCTATCCTCTTTTCAATTAAGCTAATTGGCCGGAAAACGGAGGGAAATTTATAAGTGGTTGGAGACAGACCAATTTATTTGGAGTATCAAACATTTTTTGGACGAAAAACTGGCAAAATAAAAAATAAAATTTCACCTGATATTTAATATAACAGATTTGCCGATAAATGGTTTTTTCGTAGCCGTTAAGCCGCGACGTTAAAAACAAAGTCGATTCTTTTCCCGTTTTTATTGTATTGTTTTATCAAGTATAATGTTCAATTGAAAATTAAATGGACTTTATCAAATACCAGTCGATTTGTTCAAGAATTTTAATTGTGTAGATGAAAAGTTTTACTTTGGTCGCTTTTTCTTTCATCTTTGTCTTTTAATCAATTATGTACAACTTAACAGCAAGTTTTGTTCGAACAAAACGACTTTCACAAATTATTATTGCATAAAAGTGACAAAAAACTTTATTCTCTTCGTGCTAACAATTATATTCAAAGCGAGATTCAACTCCGATTCCCAATAGCTTAAAACACATTAAATACTGCGCAATCAGTATTGCTTATACATATTATTTTATTATAGAAATTACGAATAAAAAAATATCATAGTAGCTCATTTGTACTGTTCACGATTATCTGTTTAAATTATTGTATCTAAAATGACAACGCGATTATTCTCTCTTAGCATGTTATTTGAAACTTCAAACAATATATCTAAGAACTTACCTGAAATGGAAGCAATTTGAGGAAAGTTTACTCACAACGTTATCGGGACAGAAGTAGGGAAGAAATTCGTTTCGTAGCAATCATATTAATATTTCAACAAGTAAAAGTAACGTTTGTGACAAAAGGGAATCTTGTTTGTTTAGGAGATTTGTTTGAACAAAGTTTTATAGTCAGGACAAAGAAATGAACGTTTTTCTTTAGGGAAGAATGACAGTTTATTTTTGCCAAAGAGGTCGTTTGAACTGAATTATTGAGAGGAGGTGATGACGTTTATTATTAGTTTCTACATCGCTTATAAGATATACTATATTGTTATCTTTTTTACAAGTTTAGTCCCGCGGGTTCACCCATGCTAATGGTGAATACTTATAGTCCATTGAAATGTTACAATTTGAGGGCCGAATATTGCATTTATTAGAGGACGCAATTTTATTTTTGGAACATGTAGGGGGGGTCAATAGAAGCTTAACTTGAAGTTTGTGGGGTTGCCACTCTTGTCCCCCGGCCGCCATCTTGGAAAAGGGGGTGGAACCACTTTATTCGCTATATCTCAGAAACTATGCGTCTTGCAATAAAACTGTAAAAGCATAATTTGTAGCAAATTATTTTTCCTACAAATATGTTTCATAACTTTTTGCCCTAAATTAATAATTAAAGAAGTTATAAGCAAAAATGTGTGATTTTTTTTACAAAAATTTTCTTTCCGTGACCGGTCTACTTCGTAGCACTGTTACTGAGTTTCTAATTAATGAAGTTGAAAAAAATTATAGGGATAAATTTTCCTCGAAAAATACTCTACAAGATTGGTCTGAGGTATTTTTTTTGTATTTATACATATCAGCTAAGCCTTTTTTCCAAACTATGTTGGAGTCGGCTTCCAGTCTCACCAGATGCAGCTGAATACCAGCGTTTTACATGGAGCACTGCCTATCTGACCTCCACAACCCAGTTACCTAGGATATAAAACGATACCCTTCGTTAAGACTGGTTGTCAGGGTTTCAAGCTTCTGACTACTGTTAACGACTGTCAAAGATCTTCGAAAATGACAGCCAGGACCCACAATTTAACGTGCCTTCCGAAACATAGAGGAACTCGATATGTGTAAGATGGTCACCCATCCACAGAAGAACCTCGGCAAGCGTGGCTTAATCTCAGAGTTCGATCCGCGCGGCTGTCGTTAAAAAAAGTTATAGACTAATAAAGAAAATTGTTATAAAAAAAATTGCACTTTTTTGCTTATAACTTCTTTAATTGTTAATTTAGGGCAAAAAGTTATGAAACATATTTTTAGGAAAAATAATTTGCTACAAATTATGCTTTTACAGTTTTATTGCAAGACGCATAGTTTCTGAGATATAGCGAATAAAGTGGTTCCACCCCCTTTTCCAAGATGGCGGCCGGGGGACAAGAGTGGCAACCCCACAAACTTCAAGTTAAGCTTCTATTGACCCCCCCTACATGTTCCAAAAATAAAATTGCGTCCTCTAACAAATGTAAAATTCATGTAACATTTCAATGGACTATTAGCTTGTGAAGTGAATTTAGACAGCTGGCAGCCTTTCCGATAGGTCTAGATATTATACTTAGGAAGATTTTCTTATACTCAATTTTAGAGACGAACCTCTACAAGTTTCCAATAATGTTATTAAAACTTTTTCTGTCTCATATTTTTTGGTATTTGTTCAACCACAGGGGACATAAAATTTCGAGTAAACTTTAGAAATTCAAAAGTATTTTATTTCTAATCTCTCTTTATTGCATTCTTATCTCCGAGAGCCGGTGTCAAACAACAAAATATTTTTCTCAACAATATAAAATTTCATCTATCCTAGACATCTCGCAATTATTAAAATTTATTTGACACGAACAAAAAGTGTCCCCGTTCTTCAACTTTAATTAAAAGATTACCACAATCACGGGCTTTGAACAAACAATGTCCAAACCACTCTTAGTATAAATCGTGGGGATGTCGTCAAAACAAAAATGTTATTTTTCTTTGAATAAAAATTTTCTTGTTTTCTCACAAAAGTTCTCTGTGTTATATGTGTTTGTTGTCTAGTGTAATTTATCTCGAGAACACGTCGTTACGAAGTAATGACCGCGCTAGTGATGTATAGGAGAACATAACCTATAGATAAGAAGAAAAGAGGAAGGTTTGTTTCATTTAAGAAATACTTGATTGCGTAACTTCTTTTTTTCCGTCTTTATAAACATTTGAGATTTTAAATACTTTACTACAAAATAGTCATAAATACGTTAATAAGAAACTAGGAATCGAAGTTAAAAGACCATCAATAACACACCACCATAAGCATTTGCCTGAGGCCTGGCTTCAGTGGCCTCTCCTTTGTCATCTTCCTGTGCTAAGTGATTTCCTACCACAGTAGGCCCAGGTAGGTAAAAGAGACATCTTAGTAATTAAAAAAAATTACATTGCAGTCTGACCAATACTGGTCTTGAATACTCAGAATGATGCTGGTGGTGGAATTAAACCACTTTAACTTTTAAAATGATATCACGAAAAATATACAATCACACTTGCAAAGATCTAGCTGAACGTTAATTTATTTCCTCAGTTGGCTGCAAAACCTGTTCGTGTATTATAACATAACAATACCCAAAGCCTGAATCTGAAACCACGTACAACACTTGAAGGCTAAAGGCGAGCTAATAAAATAAATAAATAACATTCTCTCACCGCTGTAAAAAGTTTATGTTCGTTTTTATTTTGTTTTGATATGGATAATGAAGATTATTGCGCGAGACAGTAGGTTAATAGGGTCGGGGAATGGCTTTGTGAGGGATAGTGTGTTTGTTTTTATAATTTTAGTTAGTTATTGTGAAATGTGTTGTCGGGTTTCTTCAATCATTTAAAAGCTTTTGCATGGGGTAAAATAAGCAGTACGCGGCGTAGCGCAGTGCATATGATTTTCGTTTATCGCTGTTACAAATATTTTTAAAAGGTGAATATATCTCAAACATAAGCTTTCAATGCATTTAATATATTTTATAAATTATTGGCTGATTTATTAATAATGCTTGGAGACGCTTAAATCCTTACGATTTAACCAAAAGAATTTATTTAGGTTGATTTAACTATAAATTCATAGCATAAACTAGTAGCTCAACAGCTGTAAATAAGATTTGAAGGTACCCCAATACAAATAATTTAATCAAGAAACCGCACTCCACCTTTACCCCTCACATACGATATCACACACACATCCATTGTCTCAGTCCCGAACATATTCCATTACAATCTACAATAACACAATCAAAACTGAAAACGTTCGAAATTAATTCAACCTTATCTGTCGGATAGAAGGCTGCAGTACACATAATAATATGTATATCGAGACGAATCTGTTCCTCCGTCTCTAAAATATTTTGGCTTTGCATGGACTTAACGTCGCGGTGTCGCCTCAATACAATCATGACGTGAAAGTAGGTTGAATCTGCCTAAGTGTCAACACCTTGTCTCAAGTGAATCAGATACTCTTTTCACTATTATTCTCCAAAGCATCGACTATACCAATGACCTTGTATAAAGAATACCGAACAGCCGGAGCACCTAGTCCTATACCATTAAGTAGTTTGTACAATTAATATTACAATTGAAACTAATATAAAATATTGATTTGATTTGACCAATTTCTGATTGATTTGATAAACTGTCAAGAGTTACGAGAATTAACCCAGTTTTCGAAATGGCATGTGTGCTCCAACCCCAATCTGTCATATTTACTTTGAAACAGACCGGTGTCATTAAAATGACAATACACGAAGTTACATGTGCTTGTTATGATCCCCGTTTACAAGTCGCTTATCAAACCTATAAGCATTAATCCTTTACAAGTTAAATTGTGCTCTCGTATCTCAGAGACAGTTCGCGTTGAATAATTGTGTAAGTTTCAATATGACTGTTTTGTTTAAGTGAAACAAGTTGGGAACTATTGCAATCTCGATATGAATTCTGCTAAGTCTGGGGTTTGAGATAACTGATGTTGGATGTAGTGTTAAGGTACGTTCATAGTACAAAATAATATGCAAAGTTTTAGCTGGGACGAAAAACTCGACCAATAAAACTAGACGTGATAAAGGTAATTTTGTTTTAATTGTTAAAATTTCGTTTTCGCTCGTGTATTTCTTTGAAACCAAGATTTAAGTTAGTTACAAACAAGGCGTATAATAGGCTTCACTAGCGCATCTAGTGGGCGCTTTAAGTGCTATTTTCGCATTACACTTTGACATTTTAAATGTCAAACTTTCGATATTCGGTAATACCGAGGACTGTAAAGATATTCACTATAGCAATAGAAAAATAAAGGGTTTAATAATATACTGGCAAGAAGTGTTGATTTCTTATATAAGTACCTAATGATTATTTGTTATACCTATGTGTTCCCTAGAGAACGCGTTCTAATACAGGCTAACACGTACTTGTCATACGAATGTCAGAATACAGACTTGTTCATGTCGCAAAATACGCCCACAGTGTCACCGTCTTAATACTAAATGAAGTAACGCAATGCGCTAAAATAAAATTACGTATATTTTTCGTATTTAAATACGTTAGTGGTAGAGCTGAGCGTCTACGTTTTGATGAGCATATCAAAAGTTTGTCACGACTGTTGTCAGTAAAGATAATAATTGTTAAACCAAGTCTAAGGGTCTTGTAAGGCTTTAACAACTGTGACGCTTGGTTGATTATAGGCGATACGATACATAAAAAAAACTACTTATAATAAAATGTTACTGTTTACCTAATAAGCCTGCTGCCTGAGTAGGCAGAGGTGTATGAAATACACCCATGCTTATTACCAATTACCGTACTAGTTTTCAAAGTCTGGACTACTATTGAGTAATATTCTAATTCAAATTAGAAACGACCAACAGCACTCTATTGGACTCGGAAATCACACTCAAGACCTCAACGTTAGCAGATGGATATACTATCAACCGCGACACACAGGCTCTCAAGGAATATGATTTTTTATTTAAAAGTTAGATAGACATAATGAAAACAAGCTGTGACAAGCTCACTCACAAAACACTCGTATTATCCACCTTCCTGTTAAAATGTGGTTCAGTATAAGCCCGCATGATATGTAATCTACCTCTCAAAAGCGAGATGAAAATAGATTTTAATACACGTTATTTTGGCAAGGAAAAGTATGTAGAAAAACGAATTAAATCAAGTTTTTACAAGGAAGTGTTTGAAAGGTCGCCTTTTCCTTAGGGCGGAAGTTAATTTGTTTTAGAAATTAACTACCCACGATCACATTTGGCACTTTATTAACATACAAGTAGCTTGCCCCGACTTCAACCGGATAATGTGATTATTTTTGCGGATACACACATACGTAGTAATTGCTTAGCTATTTTTTTTTATCTTCACGTTTCTTTTTTAAGTTAATTGGTTTATAGCAGAGAAAAAGGCTTTGCGGCAAACGAATTTCTTTTCCAAAAAAAGAACTATATTTTCCGAAACAATTTGCATAAAATCAAGTAAAACCTCTCACACCGTAAAAAAAACAAAAATACCAAAATATATATTATATATTAGAGAAAAACATTAAATATTTACAAAGAAAACCTCTGTGGCCACAGAGCACGCGTATAAAATTACCGCAGAAAAAAGAAGTTTCACTTTTAAACGAAATTAAGCCATTAAAAAACATTGCTCAGTAGTCTGCTCTCCTTCCATGCGAGTGGCTGAGTATAAGGGCTTTAAGTAGAATTATACAAAATTAAATTTAGTTCAGAGAGCCGTTAGAAGGGGACAGCCTAAACAAACTTACTAATGTCGTGTGGTGAAAGATGTGAGTGAGAGCGTGTGTGTATTTCTAGTTCATGGTTCTGATTTACGAAATAAAGTGACTTTTGATACAAAAAAAATGTATCATTAGTTGTGTAAAAAAATTGGAATATAAATAGTCCTTAGAATTCGATGATAAAAAGCACTAGTTAATAAGATCTTCAAACTCATGTCATAGAAAATTTCCTTCACATTCTTTATCCTTAATGTCATAGAAACTATTGAAAAGAAGAATGAACAAACCTGATTTAAATAGTCTTTTCATTTTTGAATTGAGTTCATTCGTAGAATCAAAATTACCTGTAACAGACAAAAACATCATGTTATGTATGAAACAAACAAGGCTGCAATAAACTTGAAGATCGCAATCATGACCAAAATCATTTTTTTTTTAAATAAATAGTCGCAACATCAATAAAATATCAATAAATCTGCAAATACATCCCAAGGAAAAAGTATAACGAAATTCTGTAATAAAATATAACTAAATCACTTAACGTCCTACATAAACTATCAGAACTACTACATACTTTTATCCACATAGTAACAAACACGCTAGTTACTCGCATAGATATAATCAATCATAGACTTTGATGTATGAGTCCCAAAAGTATTACAATAACCTTATCTTTCTATCCCTGATCTTATATTAGGTACTGTTTATGCTGCCGAGAATCTAGTTCACCCAACTAGTGGAATCGATAACGACTTGTAACGGAATTAGAGATACATATATATTTATTTAATGTTATAACAGAAATTAAGTGCTGCAGTTTTTCTTCCTCAGGTTGCTTGACGTTTTGACCAGTATACCACTATCGAACGTCGTCAACCGGCTAGCTATCGAGAAATTTTGTATGAAAATGTGATCAGCACCCCTGACGGGCGTTTTTGTAATTATTTTAGCAGTACATTCTAAATGTCAAACTTTCGATACTCGATAGTACCGACTGTGGTCACACTACTTTGGTTATGAGTCGTTTCATAAGTTAATTAGGCATAATATAATAATTATTTTCTCAGATTGCTTTACATTTCGGCTTGGTTTTCTGAGTCATAGTCTGAGGGCGTGGAGATCTTATTACTTACTACAAAATTTTGATTATTTTCTAGTAACTTATTGAAGCTATTTAAGAATAACTAAGTACTTATGACCTATGAATACCAACTCTTCTTAATTATGAAACTTGACGTTGAAGGCACTATTTAAGTTCTATGCGGTGTAAATCACTAATAAATTAAATGTATTTATTTGTAATCATAAGTCTGAACAGCTAATGTTCTCAATGAACTCAGTTCTCTCGAACTTGAACAACATTAATCCACTCAACACCAGTCAACTTCAGAATGAACAACAATCTCAGCGAAATATCTCAAAGAATTAACGAGACATAACTTCATTTGGTTCCAGAATAGCTTGGCAGCTTTCATTTCTCACTGCATCTCTTGAATATACGCCAAAACTTTATGTGTATGATATATCATCGAATTAACTTTAATGTGTTCCGGCACATGTATCGTTTGGCTTTAGCGTCATTCCCTAAACAAATTTGTGTACGTCTTGGTTAATTACTCGTTTGAATTATTGCCGGTTGCTTTCTTGGTATAACTTTGTATAAGGTCCGCGGCTTTTCGTTTAATTTTATTACTGTTGACTTTATTAGGTGTTTGGGTAGGTGTAATAGACTCCATGGTTTCTATGTGGTGAAAATTTTGCAGGTAAAATCGCGATGTTTATGTTCAGCAGAAGTTTTGCTCAAGGCTTAGCACCCAACGGCTTTGTTGGCTAACATTTTAAAATGTAGCATGACATTGCTTATAAAACAGCTTACAAAAACTTTTCGACCTAAATTCTTTACCATGTTTCATAATAAGACTCGTAAAAATGCCAAGTATTCTCCGTCCGATAAGTTTCGGCTCCATAAAACTCTAAAAGACATTTCCTCGAGCCTTCTAATATTAGGGTCCCTGGAAAATTTCGAGGCCAAATATTTTGGCTCTTCAAACTTTAGGATCTTATGATCGGAAACTTTAGAATCGCTGATGCCTATCACTTAGGCGGAACAAACCCCGTGTTCTAACCCAACTTTATTAAATTACCCAGTCTTGGAAGTGTATAAATTGTCGAATTTATCGATCGGGCACTCAGTGTGCAGGTTACGGGTGACGGGACCGGTCATCGCTTAATGTACGTCCTGTTAACCGCGTTACTGCCCGGTATTTTTAGATGAACCAGAAATAGAAGGAATTTTCCTATAAGGATATTTATGAGTAATTTTTCAATGGACAATATCAATAGCGAAAGTAATTTTGAAGAATATAAAAGGAAGTAAATGGAAAAGGTTTCCATTGAGCAACATTAAAATAAAAATCTAAAAAAAGATTTACATAAAATTGAAAAGAACCAAAAGACAATCTCAAAACTTAACATAGAAACTTTACAAACGATCAATCCGATAAAGCCTAGACGTACTACTGACTAACATATAATAGAACATTACACTACCACCCGCATGAAAAAGAAAACAAGATAACTAAGTTTCTATTAGCAGATTACGACAGTACAAAATGACGAACAAGCCCGATACCGCCTAACCTACTTTTGTCAAAGGCTTACCTCGGGTAACGAGGTGGCGTATTACGCAACTACTGTACGTAGATTATGTTAGTAGATGCTAATTAATAGATCGAGAGGAATTAATGTGTACTGTAGATGGGAATTGAAGACGTGGTTTTACTTTATACGTTCAGTATGTTAAATATACTAATTAGATGTTTGATATAAGTTGCTTCAAAGTTTTAATGTGAATTAGTTTCGAGTCTGTATTTTGCTAAGTTTAAACTAGGGAAATACTAATTAGCACAAATCATAAGCAAAATACAGCCTCGATAAAACTAATTAGAATTTAATAACAAAATTTTAGTGAGAAAAATTATTATACTATTTATTGTACAATATTTATTTTATAAATTACTAGCCGACTTGCGCAGTTCTGCTCGCGAATTTTCTATGCATCTTTTTGATTAGCTTTTCTCTCCACAAAAACCTTTACCGCGTCTTAAAGACTAAGTGCTTGTTCACGTTGGAACTCGCGGGCGCGGTGGCGGTCGCGAGCGCGGGGACGTGGCGATTTGTGTTCACGTTGGCCGCCAGGCGGGCGTTTGGCTCAAACTGGCTCAAACTGGTTGAACTTACTTGACGTCGCGAGTGAATCGCGCCCGCCACCGCTAGTTCGACGTGAACACACACGAACATCTTCACGCGTTTGATATTGGCGCGAGCGCGCCACGCGGGCCGCGCCCGACGCCGCTAGCTCGCCCGCGACTTAGACGGCGCGAACGGTTTGTACGTGAACACTTCGGTACATCGCCATATGTTTGATAATTCGCGACCGCGTCCGCCACCGCGCCCGCGAGTCAACGTAAATGAGCACTTAGTGATTTTGTAAAATTGACAAAATCAATAAGTCGAATCGGTTAAACCGTTCTTCAGTTTTACGCTTAGCAACACATTTGGCAATTCATTACTATTAACCATTTTTAAAAAAGGAGGAGTTTCTCAATTCGTTAAAATCTTTTTTTTATATAGGTATATAAGATAAGATGATGTACGCACTATTAATTTGTATTGGTTAATTGTAAAAAGGCGGTACCAAAATCCGTAATATTGCAATTAAATGTAAGATTTAAAGTTAACTTGATACTAAAAAAAATATTATCCACATTTACTGTACAATTTCGATATTATTTACCATATTTGGCATCAACAAAAACAATGTTTATCCTCCGCATTTTAATTTCCGTTTTATAAAATAGAGTTACAACACTTTATAGCCTCAGTTCATCCCACTTGCAAATCAGAGCGATATATTTTAAAAACAACGCCCATTGCTGCTGTACCACCGGGCGCAAACCAAGTCGATAGCTTTTAGATGGCAGTAAATATAAAAGGGAAACATGAGTTCTCGGTGGTTGCCAAGTGGGGCAAGCTTCTAGCCAAGTTTCGAGAACAGCTGATATTAGCTCGGTATATTTTTTTGTAGTGTAATCCTTTTTGAGAAATTAAGAGTTGGGAATCGTTGTCTGTGTTGTGGCGACTAATTCGAGTTTTTTATTGTTAACACTTTTATGGGGAATTATACATATCAAACCGTTACAATATGAATAAGCATAAAAAACATTAGCTGCAAAATGCATTGCAAAAATTGGATGCATTAGAGAAGTCATGAGTTAAAATCTCATTCATCGCAATAACATATTACATTATAACATATTATCTGACACAAGTCTTCCAGTTTAGTTGAAGTAGATAATAGATGGTTAATCATGTTTATTGCTTTATATAATTTACTAGCTGACCCGCGCAACTTCGCTTGCGTCGCATAAGAGAGAATGGATCAAATTTTTCCCCGCTTTTGTAACATTTTTTACCGGTACTCTGCTCCTATTGGTCGTAGCGTTATGATATATAGCCTATAGCCTTCTTCGATAAATGGGCTATCTAACACTCAAAGAATTTTTCAAATCGAACCAGTAGTTCCGGAGATTAGCGCGTTCAAACAAACAAACAAACAAACAAACAAACAATCAAACGAACAAACAAACTCTTCAGATTTATAATATTAGTATAGATTACTTACATCAATAAACAGGATTTATAATTGCGATGATCTGTACCGCGATTTTATTTCACTGCCGTCTATCGTTAATCGGCTAATAAGCTTTCAATAAATTCTGTATGACTTGATCAACGTTCTAAGTGAGTGCCTTAGGAACGAGGATCTAAATCAGTAAAGCGATTGTCTAAGTTCTCTTTTATTTAATTCTTGAAAAAAAAGCAAATATTGCCTATTTTACGCCTATTTTAAGTACACAACTGAATCAAATGAAGCACATTATCTCACATCTGCAAACACATTAATGTCCATTGTAACATCATAGCGAACTCGAAACAATGCATCGCGAGCCCCGTTCATTTCTGTTTCATGTACTCGTACAATTCAACGATAAGCTTCAAAGATATCGCGTAATGTACTAGATACGGTAAAACATAAATCAAGCAAGTCCTTACTCAAACTACTTACTTAAATGTTTAAGTTCGTAATGTAAATAATAAATGAATTTAGGTGTTGAGAGCTTTACATAATAAGTAACAAGATCACCAATAAAATGTACTCCAATAAAACAGAAAGTGACATAGCAAAATTAGTATGAATACCACCAATAACACTAACGCCACATAAATCTAGTCGCGGGACAAATGTCGGCGATACCACACGTAGACAAAGGATTTGTATCACCGGTAGTCGTTTGAAGACTAAAATCGTTGACTAGCGGAGATTGGCGTATTCTTGTGTACGCAAGGCACACAAACAAAACTTAACTAAGCCGTAACATGATTGTAAGTACTCAGTAATCTACAAAGCACAAGAATTCTTAAACAAGTTTTTACGTGATCTCATCATTATTGAAAAAGTACAGGCACGCTCAGGTTCCAACTCATTTAAAGAACTGGCGGCTTCCAGCATACTTAGTATCCGAGGTAAGCTCTGTGTGTAAAATTGGGCGTGAATGCGATGCGTGCTTAAGCCTCATAGAGTAGTTTGAGGGGCTCTGAATACGTTCCTGTCAAATATAACGCGCTTGTAACATGCTTTTATCTGATAGCTACTTTTGTAACGTCACGTCATGTTACGTTTGATGATAATTTTAATGTTTTATTATAGCAGGCTTATCAAACAACGTGTGCTAATTAACTACAATAGTTGAATAAGCACAAGTTATTCTAATGAGTAGAGTGTTTTACAAAAAAAATATTTGTAAATTTTACAAAATCTTTCACAATAACATATGTATGCGTTAAGTTGTAAAAGTCTACAGTAATAATTTGAGCTTTTATTATGGTGTTAAGTGTTAAGGCTTTATAATGACACGTTGCAAAATGTATTAGCATGTAGAATACACAACGCAGTTTTGTAAAACTTCATTAGCTCATACATTTTAATATTAGAATTAATAATTTTATTAATAACATTTCAGCAGCCATTTCAAAGAACGCTATCTCATTACGAAGCGATTAACGCATCTAAACCCTGATAATATTGCCACATTCTCAGCCTTTTGTAGTGTAACAAAAACTAATATATTGTGCCCTTACAATGATTTTGATGTGGGTCCAGATAGGGTGCGTAACACCCCAATATTAATTGATGTAATTTATATGTGTACGGTATCGAAACCCAACGTTATTGCACGGCATAAACTGTTGTATTTTGTCTTGGTTTAAGTGTGTACTTTAAATCAATATAACGGCTATTTACTTGGTATCTTATTTATTGGTTTGGGTTATCGTGAATTGAGGGGTATTTCGTACCACTATCGAGTAACTACCGATACATTTTATAAGTGAAAACCCTGGGAGAATTTGAAACAATTAATTTCTCGTCAAGTATTTTGACTAGTTTAATAAAATTTAAATGACTTTTGTTAGTCTCGCTAAAATGAGAGAACAGAAAACCTATTTGGATTACTTGTTTAAAAATATTATCACAAATCCAATGTGTATTTAATAAGCGAGAAAATTTGTTAAAATGCGATAATATGCGCAACAGTTAGTAAACATTTTAGAAAAATACAAAATACAAAATCTTACTTAATCGTGCAAACCGAGTAAAAATCGAAATTAGAAAATAAGAAAAAAGGAAGCTATAAATAACATTTGATTTATACCTTCCACTTTTATTAATCGTGTAACCTTTTTTAGTAATTAGGTAAAACTAGGCTTCACGCATCCGCTTAACGAAACGAACCAAAAAGAATTTCACCAACTAACGGCCCATTAATCAACGAAAACGCTCGGCAATTTCATAAATCATAGAAAAAATGAAAACGCAAATCGTGACCATTATGATGAATAATTAAAAACGGTTTTAGAGTTCCAAAGTGGAATCGTTAGTCTGGTACTAAAAGATAAAACTGGATTGATTGATTCTAGAGGCGCTCGTATCTTGTTGCGCTCACTGGTCTGTAAATGATCAGTGGGTTAAGCGACCATAGCACGCTTGTTTTGTAGATGGATGACCGCATAACAGCTGAGCGTCTCCGTGCTTCGTAGGGCACGACAAAATTTGGCCTCGGTGGTATGTGGTAATTAATGGTAATGCATTTTAAATGTCGTTAACTAATCGTCTCAGCAATAAGGAGTGTTCGCGTAAATTGCAGTACCTTGTGATTGTGATATTGTAAATAGTGAAATTATATTCGTTTATGCATGACTTGGATAACATTTGATGCGGTGATAGATTACACTTTAGTAAAGGACACGATCTCATATTTTTAAAATTAGAGCGATAAAAAATCTTATGCTAAAATTTCAAAACCAAAAACATGCTGAGAATTTAGCCCAAAACCTGAAATGTAAGAATCAGAAAAGTAGGAGCACGAATTGAACAATCTGCGTAAGTGACTGTCCAGTTGTATATCACAGGAGATTTATATGAAGTGTGACCTAAAATAACAACTGAGCTCTAGACAGCAGTAAACAAAACGGAACAACGGAAAACTTACCTAAATTACTCTGATCTCATCTTACTAAGGTAATTCTAGTTGTACATAAAAAAAAACATTGTTGTCTCACTGCTGGGCGAGTCTCCTTTTAAAATGGGAGCAAGCTTAGAACACATCACACTGGTAAAGTCCTAGTTATGAACTTCATTTTCATTCAAGAGGTACGGTATCCGATAACTTCTATAAAATATAGACAACTAGCTAGCTAGAAAAAAAAATCTGATCAGCGCCTCTAGCGGGCGCAGTAGGAACTATTCTTGCCGTACATTTAAAATGGTACGATTTTTGATAGAACCAACTGTAGAAAATCACACTACTTGTCTTTAGTTTAAAATCTTCACCAGAAAGTTTCTCTAACTACGAGCAAAATAGGAGAAATCACATAGCTTATATTATTAAGAATATTATTGGCATCTTCCTTCAATGTCAAAAATTCAAGCCAACGAAAATAAACCATCATACTTAATCCCTTACCTCACAAAAGACATAAACTCACTAACAATTCGCTCTGAAATAAAGCAATAAGCTACCTTCTACTTACGATTCACCTTAACCGGCTATAACCAGTTACAAGAAGCGGAGTCTATAATAAAGACGACAAATCTACCCGTAGGTAGCAGAGGTTTGGTCGGATGCCAAATCATTTTGATACGTTTTCGTAGCGATATAGCTAGTAGGCGAACAGTTACTTGGATGTACGTTGATCATAGACTGTTATGGTGCTTTAGTGTCATGAAAAGAGAAAACAAATTTTTGTTAGTCTCCAGTTTACTTAATAACGGGATGGATTAAGAGTATTCGACTCTCAGTACTATTTTTTGTCACCATGGTAATAACTATAAAAAAATTGATAACTAAAACATATATCCTAAGTCCATAAAAAATGCTATGCTATTTAATACTATATTAAAAAATCTGAAGGCTTAAAGAGTAAATTGTAATTCATTTACAGGTTTGTCAGATTCTTATTAAGCACGCCTAGCTTGCTCTACTACACATCATAATAGCTGTCTGGCTGACTCGCTGACTGGTTGTATCCATAGTAAGTAGTAGTATCATGATCGTTTCCACTGCAAACTTATTTGGTAGCCCTTTTAACTCCTAAGTGACGTGATACACTCCAAATTACGCTAGGTGTGAATAGATACTAACTCGTTGGAAAAGATTGATAGCTTAAACCCTAAATTAGAGCTGTATTAATCAGAGTTTAATTATATTCCTCTCAAAAGAACAGATACTGCTAAGTGATAAGTAATATTCTTCAAAGAGTTAACTGGTCATGAGTAAACATCTGTTAACCACAGAGAAACGCTGCAAACGGCACTTGCAAGTGAATTAATTGACCAGAGCAGAATCAATTTAGTTCCAAGTGCCTTGGGCTACTAATTGCCAGTACTTACACGGACTGCCTTGCCCTGACCAGCAAAGCGGGCCATCAACTAAACTTTACAATTTATACAACTAACAAAGTAAAAGAAACAAAACGAGACGATTTGTAAGAAACTTTAATTAAGTTGAGAATCACCCTGTTTTGGACTAGTAATTATTATTTGTTTTACAAGAAAATCAGTTTTCCAGTAGCTGGATTCGGGAAAGTCTTAGACTAGAATATATTCCAGCTTTTGCACAAAGGTTTCAGCGAGGAAAATTTTCTGGAATCATGGCTTCTTTGAAGTTTGGATTTCAAACAAATAAAATACGACTGAATTCTGGGTATTTCTTACCTGCATATATTTACTCAGACTAAAAGCCGACGAAGAACAATGAAGTCATTACATAATAAGCTAATCTGGGTCTCAAAACTGACAATATGCAATTGAATACTGGGAGCTGGTTAAGGTGTGGGCTTTTACCAGTTCAACTATAGAGTAGGCACAGAGGTATATAAAAATCAGCTACACTAGCGTCTGATACAAACGTTACACCAAATGTAGGTAATAGTGATAGACTTGAGTATGTACTATTTGGTAAATGTAATAATTGTAATACAATTAAAACACAGTAATTTATTGTCCCCAACCCGCAATCGGCCAGCGTGGTGGACTCTAGGCCTAACCCTCCACTCATTACTGGAGGAGACCCTTGCCCAGCAGTGGGACATTCATGGGTTAAATAATTTATTATTAAAAATAAATTAATTAATATTAAATAACAAAACCAAATTCTTAGCATTACTTAAATATCAAGTTCTTTAGAGAATGCCTTATTCAAGTTCTTTGACAAAGATTATTAGCTTTTTGAGTCACAAAGTAATAAATGAGCCTCAAGATACCACCAGCCGAGTTTGTACCTTATTTATTTAAAAATTATATCACTGGAACAGTTATTAAGTCGGGACAATTATTGTAGAAGTCTTTACAAAAGAGTGAAATTTAAGAGTTTAATGTAAGCTCGGGCGGTAATAATTTATTTCGTTGCTCGAATTTATGTTTTCACCAGCTTACGTTTTGAAGCCATACCGAACCGAGATAGAATGGGAACTGTAGGGAAAAAGGACACTGAATTGCAAGTTTCTGAAGTAATTCTCAAGGGCGAAGTTGAAAAAAAAAATCAAGAACATTAACCACATAATTATGTATTATAGCACATAGAACAATTAACATTTTAGTTTGCAATGGGTATTACGGGTTCAAACATTCGTCTGGTTTAATCCCAAAATATTTGGTAACTACAGGTAACCATAACTTTTAAACTCTCGCGTTGCATGTTTAATGTATAATAGAATACGGGAATTAACGCGAACACGCATTTTACCTTAAAATGCCTAACTCCAGTCAGCCTGGGATCATGGCGAGTGCAACCTGCGCCGAAACGTTAGGCATTTTAAGGTAAAATGCGTGTTCGCGTTAATTCCCGTATTCTATTATACATTAACTACAGGTAACATAATCAAATATAAACTTTTCTAATCCATCCAATCCACGCTTTAAAAATATCACGAACTGGTGTACCATAATTATATACGTAATACGTACCCATTGTAACACAATAACTAATTATATTACCTAACGCCTTTGTTATAAGCTTCATTTCATTGACGTTAATGAGTAAAGCAAACATCAATCCTCTTAATTTTCCAATCAATTTTCTTCTCAAAAAGAGCATATTCTTCAGCAGAGTATTTACAAAAAGACTTTCTGATCCCTGTCTTTTTAATCTTTGATCTCTCAAGAAATTATGTTTCAATAACATAACCTGTCGGAAACAGAATCCCGAACCAATCGGCTTCTAAAAATTTGAAGAGCCGTATAATTTCGAAGCAATTTATGTTTACAGCCTACTAGGTAATCTCCTTTTAATATTTGCTCTCTTAATAAAATATCTCTACGAAGGAAATTTATGATCCAATAAACCTGTTAGTCGTCACATAACCAATTTAATCTGCCTGGCCTTTGATAGCTCTACGATTCGTAATAAAAACAGATTAATGTTTGGTGAAAAAAGTCTAGCGTTTTCGTTTCTAAAGGTATTGTTCGTTGAAGTCATCTCTCGGGAACGATTTGGTGCGAAACGCAATAGAAATTTACATAAAAGATTTAGTTAGAGAGACGAAGTAATTTTAGCTGGTTTTTCCTTATGGAGTGAGTTGAATTCCGATGGGATTTAGCTTTAACGTTGACACCAAAACGGGCCTGCGGTATTGTAATACAAATTGGTACAGTGTATGAGTAGAAGTTTGTAAACTCGGTCACGTAAACATGAATTGAAACACTTCTTCTTGTGTTGAACCTTCGAGTGTAGTACGCAGGATAAGCTTGCAATTTAATGGATAAAATCACACTTTAAAAGCATTTTACTAGTTCAAGTGGCATAAGTTATAAAAATAGGTCTCAAATTTTACATATAATTTTTGAAGCAAAATATTGTGTTGAAGTTTCATAAAATTCTGTAACGATTTTTTCGTCCATTAAGTTTTTAACTTGATTTTTAATGGATTTATTATTTACTTGTTGTGTTAATAACTTAAAATGTTAATGGTTTTTAAATATATTTTAGTAGTTTACGTATAGAAATATATTTCATTTACTATGAGTACAAAATTTCGTAACTATTATAGGTTAATCTGAATTATACATTGAAATAACTATGTTGATCATAATAATTTTATATAATAATACAATTTATTAAGAACCTAACTTATCAATCCATTGGGAGTAATATTATTTACTAACTTATTATTATACCTAATATTAGTGAGCTTCCATCATTCGCAGACATTCTATTAAGTCTTTCAAAGGTAGTTATCCAATAATGTTTATTCTAAGATTACTTACCAATATAGCCGACATAACCCAGTAACTAATATTCCTTTGATTACGTTTTCTATAGGGATATTGCGTACAAATTCCGACTTGATTTCGTACTAACCTTGGATTAATTTTATGAGTAAATATTATCGGGCGTACCTACAAAATATGTAGGGGCGAAAGCTAAAGGTTGTTTAGAGATTTGGCATATTTGAAGGCATAATTTTTAGTTGAGGTTGTTCTGCAATGCATTTACATATGTTTTTGTTTCCAAACAAATGCTTTTTGAAATAAAAATCGCGACAAATTGAGGACCTTCGCCTTTTATAAAGTCGGTCAAAAAGGAGTCCTGCATCCTCCGGGCTTAGCCCGGCAAATTTTTATCTACACTGATGTCGAGACACCATTGCTTGGTTATTATTAATTCAATTATTTGTTATAATAATATGTTGATACTTTAATTTACTAGTCCTTAATATAAAGCCTTGCTGCTGTTTCGCCGGGTTTCTGCATAAAAAGCTTATAAGCGCATCTTAGTTTATACTTAGTAACGCCTGTAGGCATTGTGCGTTTATGAGCGTAGCAAAATAAGCGCGGTTATAGCGAGGGCTGTAAACTCACAGAATATTACATCTTCTCTAAGTTAGTACTTGGTTTCAAGGTAGCTATAGGTATATAGTAAACGCGTAGAGGTATTCATTTCGCCAGGTAATTTTCTTAAATTCATATCTATTTCTTTACATCTATTCTCGTGGTGCAATTAAGTAATAATTTAGTTTGTTCATGTTTAATTATACTGAGTTTAACGTAAGGACATGTTTATGAATCAGTAGCAAGATTGTCTACGTTTGCAATTGCTTTTCTATCTACAGAACAAAAATAACTCAAAATGTAGTTCCCTTGAAATACACTAGGGGCGCTGATTACTTTTTCATACAACAGTTTTCGATAGCTACTCAAAACTCAATAGGAAAAAGCTTGATTTTCGACACACAAGAATCCAACCACCTCGCTCAGAGGCGAATCCATCAATTTGTCTATAAAACTCGATCGAAAAACTCAATTTTAATCCCGAAAAATCAAAATTCACCGTCGACCGCACGGCATCACCGCGACAAACTACCTAATTCAAAGTTACAAACATCCGAGCTGTGGCATGTTCAGCTTCAAATTTGAATTTCAATAGCCTACCCTCTGTACTAACAAAGGACGTTCCCGAAAGGCAATCGATGGACCAAAACAACCAATCTATAGATATTCTTATATTGGCGATTCCATTGTTCTTGTAGTGATAATAAGGCCAACGGTTTCGCTTTGTCATTATTGATCGTGGAAATTCTTCCAGTCATACCTCTAATGTTTGAAGCTATTTCGGCCATTAGTTTGTGCGTGCGTGTAAGAGATAGCCTGGGTTGAATTGAATATAGAATAAGGGAATAATGAATTACGATGAGTGGTATTAGTGAGTTTGTTTATTTATATGTGAATTAATTCTAGTACATTATTTTAATGCATACTATCGTATAATATGGCTTTTATAAATCAGTGGTTTAAGTCACTTTAAAAGAACAACATTTCTGAATTTCCGTCGTATTTTTTGTGTCCTATACTTTTTAATAACTGATTTGTAGCTAAAACTTCACTATATTATATTGTATATTCATTTTGAAGCAAGATTTTCAATAACGTGACGCTTTGCCAAGGCACTCTTGCGGTTGAAGCAAGGGGCCAACATTTTGTACCGATCTTGTATCAGCTGTACCGAATGTTCCCATTATCTGTATTTGGCTTTACACTAGGGACGTTCCGTTCTACCAAAACTGAAGTCGGAGTTCGAGTTTCTAAATTTATTTTATCGAAGTTGGTATCGGAAGTTCCGGCTTTCTAGGTTGGAGTCAAACTTCCGAGCCTGCATAGTAAAGCGCTTTGTTGCTTGCTGTGATCGAATTTTCATTATAACTTCCAATTATAAATGATTGTCTGAAGTCGGAGGCGTAAAATCATGTCCGACTTTTTAGAGTCGGATCGTTGATTTGTAACAACACTAGTTTGCATTAAATGTTTCTGTAACCAAATATTATTATTGACTCCGACACGATTTTAATGTTAAGGTCCTGTTTGAAACTTGATACTACAAATGTGGGTCGAAAATTGATAAAGTTGCACTATTTTGGAACAGCTTGTGGACCTTCCTTGCTTTGATATTGTTTTAACCTTTCCGTAATGAGGATCGAATTTTCGGGAAACTTAAGTTACACAGTGTTATCATGTACGCGTTATTTAAATAAAAATAAGTTGAGGACATTCTTATGCTCTTATGATATGTTTAAAGGCATATATAGAGCATTCAATCAGCAATCAGGCAATAAACAAAAAGTTTCAATTAAGACAGAAAAAAAGTAGTTAAATTTAAAAATAGTTTAATACTTATTGTACACGCTGTCAATTTTTTAACCGTATTTTCTATGAAAACAAAAATATTACCATCAGTCGACAGATCACATTGATTGTAAAGTTACTTAAATTTTTATCTCCTTTTTCATCATTACGTCAATAGTTTTACTCTCTTAGGTAAGTATAGTGCTTAAAATGTGACATTGTGTAATTTTACTTTTGATAATACTTTGATAATAAGTTTGAAACACCATCAATACGAAACAACATTATAATATGAAGTTTGTCCATTCATTTAACAATAACCGAAACCTTTGAATACTGTCCTTTACAAAGTCAAAGGCTTCATAATAACATGTTACCTACGTCAAAACTTTCACAAACTTTAATATTCTTCGTGTCACGTTTCTATAATCTAATAATACACTGAAAGATTGTAATTTTATTAAATAATTCAATATTCTTATAGTTTTAGCTTTTATACGATTTGTTTCAGTGTAGTTACTTGTCTTGAATTTCTTTGTCCTTATTAAGTGGCTTATTTTTATAGTTTTGTCCACGTTCATAATTTTTGCTTTTCAACAAAATGATAATAGTTATTAGATTAAATAGTCAGTCGTAATTGAATTTTTAAATTTCTCGCGACATAAAATCTTGTGATAAAATATTAGAGGCAAAAAATATTTAATATGTTTACTAAGTAACAGTTGCAAGTGATTCTTTAAAGGCGATTTACTATTATCATTACTATCAAGATAAGGCTAGTTATCAACTAATTTTAAATAAAAAATTTGATCAGCGCGGCTGTTGTGAGAACTATTTTTTCAAAAGAATTATTATTGTGGTACTGATGGAATCAATAAATATATCTGGAATATATTGGAGGATAAAATAATATTAAAACATAATAAAAACAAAACTATCCTCCATCTGTATCTATTATCTTTGCCATAATCTTCACATACGTTCCGCCGCCAAATAAAGAAATCGCCCAAAAGTTTTCGAATGCATATCAGAGTGTATCTCAAGTAAGGGGCGGAGAAACTACCACGTCTCGAAAACAAGAGAATGTTTTGATAAATATCATTGTTGTTTTCATGGTGATTTGAGAACAGGGCTGGCTGGTTATCGAACATTGTATATTTTTTTGACATTATCAGTCGCAGAAAGTTTCGTGACAAGTGTTGACAAAATTGGCTCCTTTGATTCACGCTTGAGACGCTATTTTGTTTGTTACATAAATATAGTCCATCAAGTCAGTAAAGAGCCATGTAAATAAGATTTGCGCCTGACGGTGGTAAAATAAATTCAGAATTTAGAACATTAGCGAGCAGCAGACTTTTGTAGCACTCAGATTTTTTTTAATATATGGAACTTTAATCTAGATAAATCGTGAGTGCTAAGTCTCTCTATTGAGTTATAGGACTATAGCAACCGATAATACAACAACAACATTGTTGGTTTATTTTTATTATATACCTAACTTACATTATGTAAGGATAACATGAACATTTTTTTAATCAAAAACAGTACTTACATGTACGATTTTAGCTCTTTTATACATTTGACAAATGGCACAAAGTATAACCTTTTTTCAGGGTCCCAAGATAAATAGCTGCTCAACACATTTTCTTGTTCTGCAAGCCCTAAACAGGAATGGAAAAATCTCGTCAGCTGTGTTTATTCCCGCGCTTCTAGGAAACGGTATACTGACTGCGTAGATTGTTTTACCCAATTTATTTGCGACAAACAATATTTCTGTTTGAGTATGCTTAACAAGTAATTAATTCTCATTCACGGTGCTGTTATTAATTATTGATATTCATTTTGCTTTATGAAATTATTATTATAAGAATAAATAGTTGTACTTGTAATAAAGTTACAGTAAGTTAATTTTGGGGCGAATGAGGAACTAAAATGGAAATATAATTTAAAAAAACTTTTTGAGGCAAACACGGAATAAATGCAAGTCGATCGCTTTTTTTCTTGCTGAACTGCATAGGAGTAAAGTAATATATAAATCGTAATAACTTTATTAGAATAATTGTCAACATTAACCAAATAGGCACAGGATCTTGGAACAAAAACCAAAATATAAAAAATATCAGTCACACGTTAGATCATTGAAATGTATAATAAAAATAAACCTCCGAAATCCTGTAAATGTTTAACATCACCCTACAATGAACATTGACAGGTTATTAATACGAACACGTCCAATTGTCAAAATTGGTTTGTCCATCTAAATAATTATTCAATACATTCAACCAAATGCTTTTATATGTTTACAATTAAATGTTAAGTCAATAAGCCTAAAACATTTATATTAAATTCAGATTTAGTTTTCCATTTACAGTGCTTTAATTTGATATTTGTGGTGAACCTAATAAACAATATTAAGCCCGTTCTAAATGGGTTATATTGAAACGTGAATATTAATACTAATCATGATAATATTGTTAAATTGCTAGGTCTTATCTCATTTTGAGGAGTATACAGTAATATCTACACTTACTTACTGTTCTAAAATAATGAAGGGACGGCAGATTGACTATTTAAAAAAGTCTCTTGTAATGTGCTTATAATACTCTTGCAATTTTGTCACTAGGTTTAATATAATGAATATAATATGTAACGTAATAATAATTTAACATACACTTCATGGCACCGTTGTTGAGTTCGTCAAGCCGCTACAATTAGTCGAGAATTCGTAAGGTCGATTTCCACATGATTCAATTCGTGTTTTGGATCTAAAAAAATAGATAACATAAATCATGGTTCCGAGTTAATCTTAATTTAATGGTGCAGTATCAATAAGTTATCCATATTCTGCAAAATATATTCTTAGTCCTGTAGAACAGTGGACAAGCCCTTTGTCGTTTGTTTGTATGTACCAAACTTTGGGCTAATATTTCGTCGAGATAGCAAGAGCAAACGTTAACCATCTTCAAAGAAGTTAATCACATCCATAAAGCGATAATAACTCATCCCCTAATTTAACCCCCAAAAATCTTAACAAACAACTTATTCCCAAAGCTATCTAACATTCTCATCATTTATCAATACTTAAGTGGGGCAAGCGTTCTATCAAAATAATTAGGTGACCTTTTTAGGACGCCTCCTGGGCCGCAAGGGGCTAATTTGTCTTCTTATGGCCCGAGAGGTTAATGTCCTTGACAAGTGGCCACGGGGACAGCTATCACTTTGAGAAACGCTGACGTTACACAAAACATGGCGGTGATGCTTTTTAGATGCGTATGACAAAAACTAAGGGTGCTATTATTAAAAAACGTTCCCATAACCCTACATATGTCAACCTTTGCCTCAATTTAAATGAGACACTAAAGATGCTAAAAATGCTAGAGTTGCACTTACAGTCTGAATAATGAAAACCACCATAAAAATAAATTAGGATTGCCACACGAAAGTCTTTCGCGTGATAAAAAACTAACGGACACGTCTGAAGAAAACTTTTTCAATTTTAAAGTTCATAATTTTCTGTTTGGTAACTCATTGCACCGAGTTTATGAAAAAGACATCATGAAGTACGATAACTGAAAATATTTATGCGGTAGAACTCTTTTTCAGTAATTTGACAACTTTCAATTTGGTTTGATAGTTCAGTTACCCAAAGGCATTTACCACTTCTAAATATCAATGTGGTAGTTTTGAAAATTTACAGTTTTGAAACATTTGCTATACTTTATTTAGCAGATAGACTGTCTGACAGTTAAGTACAAACTATAAAACTAGCCTTTAATTTACTATAATACCTTCATTAATTCCACTTTCCATTTGGTGAAAAATACGCCCGGTGAAAAATACGGTGAGATTTTTCTGGTATAGTCTTTACCTTTTATGAGATTTAAGAAAGTAGGCTTTACGCACTAGCCGCATTGCGGCAGACCGCATCAAATTATGAAATCATATCTCCAACAACATAACATTACGTATGTTACCAGCAGTTAAGCAGAGTCATGATTGTATTCAAACGACAGTACTACTTCGAGCATTTCTACCTACTTCTTTGACAAACTATTTCTGCGGTCTGGGCGGTAGTGTATACCACTACTAATCACTAGGTTTCGAGTTTAATTCAAGGACAAAGAACGCTTTGTTTGGTAACATGCAATGTATATGGCAATAGGCTAGCCTTTTATTACATGGAACCAAAATAATAAATGGCGAAAGTTAGGTATATTTCATACATCTATGCAAACATATATAGATCTTTGTAAAAACTACATAGGAGTAAAGTACTTACTCAGATTTCACTTGGCAAATTCTTATTACACCCGTCAGAGCGTTGATCTTTTGGCACACAACCAAACTCTACTCTATTGTTGAGAAAATTTGTTTTACTTCAATTGTAAAAACCTGAATTACTGGTCTCCTCCCTTGATGCGACTGGAACTAGACTAGATTAAATCCACCATGTTAACCAGCATGCGTATTGTGTATTCCAGTTGTCAGCTAGTGTACGTCAGTTTGAAAGCCACTATGCAATACGACGTGACGCTTAATCATCATGATTTTGGCAAGGAAACGATGTGCAGTATAATGGTTATCAGATAGATGTCAACAAAGATACACAATAAGCAACCCTGATGCGTAAAGGAAATTAAACTTTCATTAAAAAATGCTCACTGGCGGAAGGTTTCCTCAAGAATTCTTTGTATTTAGTTGGTCTCAAGCAACACAATTGTTACTAACGCCGTAGTCTGGACAACAGAAGCCATCTTAACTCACATACTTAATGAGTTCATTCGAATAGAATTCCATTAACTTAACTGTAAACTCAATATCGTGCGAGCAAAGTTGCACGCGTTAGCTAGTTTCAAATAATTTTCCACTAAATTATATTCTTCATTATGAAGTTGTATCATTAATAGGAATTTACCATTTATATTGGAAATTCAAACTTATTACAGCTGGTTAGAGGACTGTTGATAAAATTTGGTAAAGGCGTGGTCACAATATGACATTAACTAGCAGATATTTTATAGCTCTTGAACCGTAGTGCGATTTTCTACACTTGTTACTAACGGATATAAATTTGACATTTAAAACATACTGAGCAATTAGTTCCTACGGTATCCGCTAGAGGCGCTGATCAGGCTTTCAGAGTCACTTTGATATTACGAACTACCTGTATTAATGGTCAACTACAACCTGTTCACTGCTACGTTTTTTGTTAATCAATCCTTTGGTCTGTCAATCAATTGATCTAGCTACGAGGCGAGCACCGTTTATATATTAACACTGTTTTTAAAAAACCATTTGCTCGTTTTGCCAAAAATTACAAACATAACGTGACGTAGGTCAAAAATATAAAAAACTATGTTGCTGTTAATAGCTTGTCAGTGTAACTCACCCTTAAGATTTAAATTAAATAGTCGCCAAGCTAATAGCTGCTGTGCTATTATAAAATCCATTTAATGAACTTAGGTTAACTATACAGAGAATTCGGGTCATTGATTTTCAATTTATAGCGTCTAAAATCGGATTTCTGATCGAAGCATGTGGGATACGCTTCAGTTAGGTTTACTTTTAACGATAAAAACTGAACTTCTATATATCGTCCCCGTAGAGCGAAAAGTCATTAACTCGAGTTAATGATTTCTTTTTTTATGACACCATTGAAATCGCCATATTTTTCTCTAATTTTCTGTCTAATCCACATACCTGTAGCTATTATAGTTTTTGTTTTATAGAATGTGAAAATTTACCAGGTCAACCCTTTTGAGCTGAAAATAAAATGAGCAAATTAACTAATTTTAGTTAATTAATATTCATTTCTTAAGATTGTATCTAACCCATACTTAAAAAATACCTAAAACGACTTGATTACTTTTCCCTTGAATTATCTCTGCATATTAAAATTATTATTAGCAATTGTAAAATCACTAAATGGATTTAGCTATTTTTCACATCGGTACACGCATTTCATACTGCGTTAAAAATCACTAACTCTGATCAAAAATTAACTAACTCGAAATTATGTTACATATTTAAAAAATAAAAGTAACTAATTTTATATATTTTGATATTTCCAAGCGTTCAGACAATATTTTCTTAATGTAGTCTATATTAAATAAACTTTGTTATAATTTCCTTCATTTAAGACTATAAACGTAGAGATAGGTTACTGCAATCGTAAGTTATGAATTTTTATATTTTTAAAAACTTTGAACAGCCATATCTCAAAACAAGGTTTTTCGAGTTAATGACTTTTCGCTCTACGGGGACGATATATTCTGTTTTTGTTCCTTAACTATACCAAAGTTCGTCTTCTATGGTGCCCCTGTTACTAATATTGTTAATGAATTACGAACTTGACCAGGTACAAATATTTCCTAAGTAAAAAAATATATATTAGGTATGCATGCTATAACTATTATTTATCTAACTATTGCAAGCAGTGCGACAGTAACGAGTTAAAAAATATTATGTTTATAGAATTCCATCAAAATCTGTAAGTACTTTTTGTGAGAAAAGTAACAAACATGGAACATACATACATGCGCAAAGTTTTTGTGTTTATAATATACACATCACATTATCTTATTCATGCGCAACTTATTTTGCAGCCCTTCAATATTTAATATACCATAAAATATTTCTCTACCTTTTCATTGTTAATGTTTTTCGATAGACAATTTTGTTGAAGATATTCAATATCTTGACAGCTTACCCTTTATCGTACAAAGTGAATGACCAAAAACGTCTTCGAAGGTCTTTGACCTTGACTACAAAGATGCCAATATCTTCTCACAATGACAATAGAAGTATCGATACAGTGAACTTAAACAATAGTTATATTATTACAGCGGGAGAAATTCTAGGTATATTAGATTTCTTTGAAAGTTATCGCTAGTTCTTGCGTGAAGCTAATATTTATTCCTTTATATTTTTGTTACGTAGTGAAATAAAGCTTCTTTTGGGAGTTTTCCTATTTTTCTTTTGTCTGGTTGTGGAAATATTTTAGATTTAGCTAGTTGTAGTAACAAAGGCTTAGAAATTGCGGATTGATACTTAGATCCTTTAAAAAGATATAGATAGGATTGTGAGTTGTTTCGTATTTATCGTACATTCATTAGGCATGAAGCTGCTTTGTAGAAACCTTTGTATTATAAACATTGCTTAAAGATTAACTTTTGACCGACAATTACAAATTGTGCTGTTTATTAAATCAAGAAAACTGTTTAAAAAACCCCCTCTGTGCCTAAAATATAATAATGTATCATAAAAATAGCTTAATTAAAACCTAGTTTTACCTCATTTTCAAGTCGAAGTTTATTTTGGTGTATTTAAAGCGTCTTAGATTAAATTAATTTCAACAGATCCCGATAAGACAAATCTTCATTAGGACGCAAATCATAATACAGTTTTATTAAAGGTGAAATAAATATCATGATTCTAAATAAACAAGTTTATAGTGCTAGCTCTTTTCCGTGGCTCCGTCCGCCAAACTATGTCACATTTCCAGACAGAAAATGTTCAAGCCTGTTTTTCAGGTTTCAAACTACCTTTGCTCAAATTAAATCCAAATCGGTTCAGTAGTCTAGGTATTAAGTAGAGACAGTCAAAATAAAAAGAAATATAAATTATAAACAGACTAGGTCTGACAGACAGAGTTACTTTCGAATTTATATTAGTAGGGATAAACCGTAATCTTGTGTAAAACAGTCATAAACCGTAAAGATAAGGAAGTATTAAAGCAAGTTTACGGTTTATGTTTTTATATTGCTACTTTATAACGGCCGATGATTTTGTTTTCGCGTATCTTATGAAAGTTTTTTTACGGTGTTTTCGTAAGAATTTTTAATTATAAAGGCCGCGAGGTGTTTTCATTTTTAATTTGTTTTTTAGATTATAATTTATTTTGTACAAAATTAGGTAGGGATTTTTCTTTGATTTCTACCTGCCGTAAGGGCGTAATTTAATGTAAGTCTTATAATATTACAATTACAAAAATGTATGTCTGTTACACTTTTACGCTAAAACCACGGAAAGCATTATGACGAAATTCAATGCATTCAAATTATTTGTGTTTAGTTTTCGTGTGCGTATATTTGTAATGGCAGATGATAGAGGTATACACTATCACTTAGACCACAGAGGCCGCGTCATATAGCAATAAATCTTTGCAACTCAACTAAATTACTTCACATCAATATTCAAGTCAGAAAAACTCAGCTAATACAAGACGCTGTACCATTTTATATCTGACTTATGATTGGAATGGAAGTTCAATCGAAAAACTGTGATGATACGAATCTATCCGAAATACGAGAAATACGTCTGTCCTTTGGGAGAAAAAGTCATTTATATTTTTTACGACTAGTCGGACGACCTATCTCGAATCCTGTTTAATGTTCGAGCTAATACGATTCGGTGGACAAAGACTTATTTTAGTCTTGTGTCTAAGAAAAACACAGATACTGTGATTTCGTACGTCGAGTCTGCGATAGGGTTTTGAGATAGCTCTTTGACTAATTGCAGTAGTTCTTAATTACTTTATAGATCACTAGACTAGCAGTGACATAAGAAACGAATGTTGTAAAAAATATTACTTCACTGTGCTATCGTAAGACTTAAGATGTTCATTGCCTCATTGTATATTCTGGATAACTTTCCATGAAGAAAAATAAACATATTTTCTATAGATATAACTTGAATATTTTCTTATTTATTTATTAGCCTTCGGTTGTGTACAAATGCTGAGCATGGTAAATGTTTTGATGTATATACAAGTTCGTAAAAGTTAATTATTATATGTTTCTACGATTTCTACCTGCTGTTTAAAACATGACACTTATTCAAAACTAAACGGCATAACATTTGTTTTTCCCAGTCCAGTAGGTAGGTTTTATGAAATAGGAATAAAAACGTGAACCTATTTTCCATAACGAAATCAAAATTCAGCATTATAATTCCAAAATACCCGACGTCCTCTTATAAAACAAGAGGGCATGAAAACAATATTTTTTTCATTTATTTACCCTCTCAATCACTCAAGACAAGTTGACAGTTTGATTGGAGTGGCCGCCGATGTCCCGGCTATTTATTAAATCAACTGATTAGGTTATTAAGATAATGAATTATGATAGGAAATAATGAGTTTATTTCAACTGAAGTGTGTTTTGGAACTAGTCATTTTAGAGACTTACGGTTGATTGATAGGCTGGGAATTTTTAGGCTTCCAGTTAAGAGCTAATGTTTCAAAACCTGAATGAAAACCGCCTTATATAGGTTTAACTAGACGAACACCTCATAAGAAAATCCTCTTCCGTACAATTTGTGGAAGTTACTGTATTTATAAGATGATTGACGTGTAAATAATTAGCTAACATATTATAAATATTTTCAAATAATCCCAAGTAGTTTTTAGATTGATGGTAAACGGAGGACGCAGGTATTTACTATCAGATTAGCCTGATTACTGTTGTTATAATATATTTTACATTCTTTTGTTTTAACCTCTTTCTGTCAGCAGTTTTTAAAAAGCCTTCATGCTCATATAAATTGACTTACTTAGTACACAGGTTGCCATGACAACACAGAATCACGTATGCGTATGTTTGCTTTCTCACATTTTTGCGTAAAACCGCACTGTCATTGAGTGTGATTGTATCCCTTATATTCAAGACGCTAAGGCACCGTGAATATCGATTTTTAGGTCCCAGGCCTCTTTTTAGGAATCTAATTTAGGTTCCCAGTGTCACCTCGTATAAATGTATTTGCCAACATTATTGATGTTGAAGTTTTATTCTTATTTTGCGTTCAATCGAAGTGTTTGCTGACTTTATGGAGAAGCAAAAAGAGTCCAGCAATGAGTGTCTTGAGACTAAAAATAATGAAGTCTATTTCGATACTAAGCCGTTTTCACAAATTAAAACTTATTTGGTAGCTCAAAAAAATATACAACCAATTTTGATAGCATAAAACGGTTTCTTTAAATTTAAAATAGCAAGTTCTAGTTTCGGTGCTTCTTTGGAATTCTTTCTATGAAATCGGGTCACAACAAACAAAATAAGAATGTACAAACAACTTGGTTCTTTTGGTTCTTTGTAAAATATAGCTGTAGTCTGTTTTATTTCGATTTTTATTTCATGAAAATCTGTTTTAATAGTTATTGCATAAATGCGTAAAAAGTATCAGTCTAGTAAAATTATATAATTATATACCTGTAGTGGTAATATTATTAGTGAAACTATGACATTCTGATCAGCGCCTCTAGCGGGCGCGTAAAGAACTATATTTGCAGTGCATTTTAAATGATCGATAGTACCGACTGTGCAGAATCGGACAAGTAACACTTTCGGCAATTAAACAAACAGTGCACCTTACAAATTTAAAACTTTTGTTGTGCAAAACTATTATCACATTACACGGGCACTTACCGTGAGACAGTAATAGCCCTTACTTCCTTTTTCAACCTACAATACACCGCTAGAGTCAAGATGAAATACTTCCCTACATTGTTAGAGAGTAAGATAATTCTCTTGTTACATCAAAATTCTGACTAGAGCAAAGAGGAAATAATGTGTATGTAAATGTACTACGCTCACTTTAAAAGATGAAGTTTAGATTCAGTGCGAGGAAATTTCATTTGGTTAACTTGAATATTTTGGGTTCAGAAAGTGTTTGTGGATTTCCTTCTTTTATGCACGGCTCTGAATTATTATGCAGTGGAGCAGTTTTGACATATTTTTTATTCAAAATGTTCACTCCTAATGTACCATTAAAATAAAGTAACAATGTATTTTTTTTACTGTGATAAGAAATCAATTACAAAGCCGTGTCTCATCTGTGGTAATGATATATGAAATTATAGCCCGTGTTGTGAGAACCAACTTTTATTTGACCTAAAAAGAGATTATAGTTCGAGTAGGTAAGCATTCAATAAATAACAGAAATACCCATAATTCAATCGGTCTTAAGAATAAATTAGCTAACTAAAATCCATTAAACTAACAAAGGAGAGAATACCTAAGGTTTTCTTTCAAACATTTGTACCCAATAAATTTAATCACTGCGAAAAAAGGGGCTTATTTTCACTATACTTCGAAGTCTGTTTCGTATTTGAAGTGAGGTCTGGAATTGTAATAAATATACAAGCTTGTGATATACAGACTACAGACGCTGTACGTCTCAATAGGCTGAACCTGAATTTTATTACACCTATTCCGATATACTCGATTTCTTTTCTTCAGTTCACTTCAAAACAGGAGGCCTACTTTTGTTCTATGAAATAAAATTTTATAAAGAAACGAAATTGTTCTTTCATGGTGATCTTTTACTGCGTTGTTGTTGGCACAAATGCCTTGGGTATCAAATAGTTTTACGGTGGACAATTTTCTACTTCTATGTACTACCGAAAACTGACTAGTTATCAATAAATCTTGTATGAAGATTCGATCAGTGAAACTAGCCCGTGAAAAGACACAAATAGTATTTAATTGTTAACATTAAACTATAAGTGCTTTTGGATAAAATATTAATGCCGAACTTTCGTTACTTGGTACTACACGATAGTACCAACTGCGTTTCTGGAAGCTAACACGCATTTGAGTCCATCAATAAGAATTCAAAACTTATACCCTACTAGGTATTATCGAGTATGATTACGCTAAAACTCTTGTTTTCATTAGATGTACTTAATGAATATTAATTGTAATACATTTATATGTATAAAGAAAATTAGTATTTTTCTAGTGCATACAGGAATCTGTATGTTACTGTTAAAATACATTTATTTTATTTCGAATTCGTGGAACTGGAGTAGACCCCTGAACTTTTGGATGACAAATCTAGTATTGGGAAATAGTAGCTGAAATGAAAAAATGTGATACAGCAAAATGTATAGAATTTTTTTGACCGTTTTGTTTCACACTCGCAAACGTTGGCTACAATGGAAATCAAATTTAAACTTTTGTATTTCATCACGAGTATTTTTTAAAAGCTGTGTTCTTGGTTATAGACGTGGTAATATATAGAACGTATTTTTATTCGTATACCTTAAAATTATTGACTCTGAAAAACCGGCTTAAAATTATCAGAGTTGACACCTTATCATTTTAAGCCCGTTGAAGAAATGGGAAAGAACTATAAAGTACTGCAAAATTAAGTCCTACGCCACCCACCAGAAGCGCTAATCAGATTTACATACAAAATTTCTCGATAACTATCCGGTCTGATAGTCGATAGTTGTACGTAATTTTGCTAGTGTGAGTCGTTCATTGTAGCTGTATAGTACCCAGATTTACTACAAAATTGATTTGTGTTTTATTGAGAAATTATAAATTGGAACATTTACATTGGGTATTTCATTTTCTACATATCGAGAATCTTAGTCGAGACAACAGATGTTTAATTCTAAACAAGGAAACAAACCCTTACATTCTACACAAAACATTTTCCTTTCAACCGTGTCAGGCGTCCTACGACCATTCATATAATAACATAAGCCTCAACGTAGGCCGTTTAGTCCCGTCTAAGAATATTGTATTCCATCATCTTTACTAGATATTGTTAGGGCTGACTGACGGATTACGTCAGGTACGCAGTAAAAATATTTACTATATAGGTAGTATACGCTTTGTTCAGCTTTACTTTATTAAAATACAGAACCGTCATTTCTTTATCTCCAAATCTACTTCTTGTTATCATTGATGATAGTATGTATAGCATCAATTATGGATTCCATATCATGGGTAGAATAATTCTAATGTATTTTATGTGTGTGATTCGTCTTGAATAGACCTCTGTTTTTCATATAAATAAAGTTTTCTTAACAACTCCTTCAAGTTGGTTTCTAAAATTCAAGGATTGAAAAGTTAAACTGAAAATACTTAACAAATTCGGTATTCTACTTTCTCTTCACTGTCGACTATCGATAACCAGCTATCTATCGAAAAATTTTGCACGAAAATTTGATCAGCGCCTCTAGCGGGCTCCATAAGAACTATTTTGGCAGTACATTTCACATGTCAAACACTCGATTCTCAACAGTATCGAATGTAGAGAATTGCGCTACTGTAAATATTTTGTAGAATCAAATATTCCATAGCTTAGGTACAAATAGTTATATTTATTGATATAATAGTAATCCAAACCACTGAACCATAATCAGTAACCTCTTATTACACGATCAAAATGCTTGAGGGCACTGTAATGTGAGCAATTGATCAAGCGTTGATTGTTATTGTCCAATAGTTAATTGTTTTGATAGCCGTGATTTGATTACACGCCTCTGCTATGTAAAGGCTGATATTCGAATTAGTGAAATTGATGGGAAGATGAGATTTCATAGTTATTTAATTGGTTGAATAGAAGTGATAGACTCGTTGAACTATACTGTATTCGGATCATAAGTTTTAGATATCAATATTGAGTTTCTTATTTAATTATAATGTAAATATTTCACAGACGCATCAGCATACGTGACTATTGTTAATGTTTAATTAGAAAATTTATGGCGATTATTTAGTGTTAGTAAATCATTTTTAAAAGAACTGTTAATTAGTACCATTAAACGGAAGTTCTTTATGGAAAATTTATTTTCTTTAATAAATTTCGTTGATATTAGCGATAAGTGCTATTAGGCCTTCTTAAAAAAAAAAAATGTCCCTATTTCACTATGACCCTCTTTTCCCATGATTGAACAAAAGAGATCACTTATATTCTCACTCGGTACTATCGAGCACCGAAGGCTTGATATTTAAAATGTACTGTAAAATTAGTTCCAACGACGCCCGCTAGAGGCGCTGATCAAAATTTCATACAAAATTTGTCGATGGCCAGCCGGTTGTCCATAGTGCGCAAGAGCGCAGAGAATTGTGCGATGAACGTGACAATATTTTAATGACAATGTATAATTAAATATTGTCTATAAACGTACGTGACACAAAAACGTCACTATGATTTCTTCCGCATTGCAGCATTTTAATAACAATTTTCGTCTAAGCGTTCTATTAGCGAAAATGTTTTTAATTTCCCTTCCCCATTTACTCCAATAATTAACGTAAGTATTCAGAAAATGTATTTCTGTATAAAGAGAAAAACGAAGGAAGGAATTATTCATTTTCTGGGTCTAAAAGGCGATTCAGTTTTTATTGGCGTAACGTTTTTCCCAATGAGAAAAATTAGGAATTGTTTTATTCGGAAATTCCCCGTTCATGCTTGTTAGAGAATGAAAATTAAATGAAAATTTCGTTTGCGAATTGTGACGCAACTTGCTTAATTTAAATTTTGTAATGGGAATTCGGATTGTATCTAAATAACTTTCAATGAATTGTGTACAAAGTAATAATGATTTATCAATAGTATCACTTCCTGTACTCATATTAATCTAAATATAGTTTGTTTTGATATAACGAGGACACACGTGGAACAGAAATAAGTTATTTATTAAAACAAAAATATTCACCGGCGGTCCTATATGACAAGATGTATGGATGTGAATGAGGCAAGAAAAGTCGGTAAGGATCGTTACCAATTGGCGTTCCTTGATCTCTGCCTACCCCTAAGGGAAAAAGGTGTGATATTACGTAAATATGTATATGAAAAAAAATTAAGCTTATTACTCTTCTACTATATTGTTTAAAATAGAACATAATGTCAGAATTATAAAAACAGACAACCAATTTAAATTTTGGAAGTTGATGCAAAATCAATTTATTTATAGTATCACATCATTCAGCCAGTATAACATACATTTAATAGTTAAAAGAAGCGTTATTCAAAATAAATTTCACTTCAAGTGATCGGTAACCCATCAATAAGCTTTGTGAATTTCCGCCGTGGTCAGTCTATGAATGAATGACCGCATAGTGGTATTTGAACTAACCACCCTTTCTGCTTCAGAGGGCACTTAAAAAGGTCGATCTCGAAACTTGCCATCAAACAGCAGTAACGATATAAAATGACTGTAACTTGCTATGATGAGTTATTTAACTGTAGATAAAATTTACCTTACTATCATCGTTTTATCATGTCATTTGCCATTTTATTTACCAGCACTGTTGAAGAAAAATATCATGCTGTAAATAAATGTAAAGGTTAAATTTAAATTTAAACTTTCGTTTTAAATACGTTAAAAATAGGTAATATAAAAACATTGAAGCGACGAATATTGTTTTTGTCTCGAAGCGATGTCTAAAACTAAAAAACATTTATTATTGAAATAATTTTATCCTCTATTACATACAGTGTAAAGAACTAAAATAAGCTTAAATAATCATTTTAAACCCCATAAAGTCTCTCACTTCAAAAAACATACGTTCTAAGTTTAGAGTAAAAAAAAATAAAACACCTACAACTTCAAAAACCCTCATTCGTCAGTACTAATGTATATTATCTTATCAGTGTCAATAGTAAAACTTTACGCTTTACTCAACAACCAAGTGCTGTTTGTACTGAGTTATTTCTTTTATGTACCAACAAAACCTAGTTTTTGTTCCCATGTTAGTAAGAAGTTTCGACAGTAATTTGAGTGAATGCGTGCGTTTAGTCTAAATGACTGAATGCTTGGAAGTTTGAGAGTTTACGCTTAGAATTTTACGATGGTATAAACCTGAATGATGTATAGAAGTAGAGAATGAAAAATATTATTTCACGAATTGTTTTTTCACATAACACTGTTATCTCTAAAAGGTAACGCAGGTGAGTTTAAAATATACTCTTTTTTCCGTGTGGAACAAATGTATGTATTTTTTCGCGATTTCTTATATTTTATTTGAGAGAAAAGAGAAGGTATCTATTATTGAAAATGTATCTGCATAAAATAGTATGCACCTGGTATGTATAAGTTCGTTTATCAGTTATCTGGTTACCATAATCCAAGCCCTGTTCAATTTAGAATCAGATGACCGTGTTAAAAAACTGCTTATATAGTATGTGGAGGAACGAGGTGATCGGAGTATTTGGAGGCCTAGCAAATTATATAAAGTTCCCAAAGATCTTAGGCAGATCTTTTCTAAGGTCATTAACACGTCTCCAGTCTTGTATTTTAATAATAAGTTGGATATTAACAAATGGTTATGTCACCAAAAACAAAATTAACATTTTCGTAATTTGATATCAGTAACTTTAAACTCAGTACTTAGTTTTTGAAGTCGCCTTTCTGAATATTATTAATTTTACGAGAATATTTTGTGACAAATTTAATTTAATTAGTTTTAGTTGAAATTAAATTGGACTCCGTTTTGATGATACTATTATGTTTGACAAAGAACTTGTGAAACGAGAGAGGTCGGACGTAATGTCAACTGTTTTATGAAATGTGTCTTTTTCACACAATAATATTATTAAGCTGGTACTTTTGTCTAGACACTACAGAAACAAACTATTTGAGTCACCGACCGAACGATTTTGTCTTAGTATATCTGCGTCACATTGATAATATGTATGTGTAATGAAAAACACCTTTATAAATAGCTGAACATTATGACCAGACACAACGTTAAAAATGTATTTCCTTGGAACAAAAAGCTTCGTTTTTAAATTCAGTGCACATTAAAAATCTACATATGTAGATGTAGTGTTTGCGTTAAGAAGTTCTAAGAAAACTTAATTTAAGCGTGTGTTTCTGTAATGACTACATGGCTCGATAATTAAATTCTACAGATCTTTAGTCACATGCATTGCCGTTCAAGGCAGTCGACCACACTAAGACAGATAAAGATCTAAATAAAAAAAAACAACTGCTTGATATCCCTTAAGCGATTGCAATCTTGAAGGACGAAAAAGTTTCAACAAAAACATGTTTTGTAGATTGCATTCGCCACCTTTTGTACAACTAGAGTCGAGAGATGTATTAAAATTAAAATAAAAATCTCGTAGCAATTAAAGTTTGAGATGAAAACGTAACCTTTACTAGTTTCATTTTAATAGTTGTGTATTTCTTTACCTTTATTTTCAACGGAAAATATTCAGATATATATTTTGATAAATCTTGCCAAGAATAAAAAATATCGTAATAAAGATAGCAGCATAAATCACGGACACAAAATATTTAGTACTACTAACTCCAATGTTAAAGTTACATATGTATCTCACTCATAAATAGAAATCCAAATAATCATCACCAATTTTTGGCTTCTACTATTAACGTAATCATTAAATTTATTAATAATATTTCGTGCAATTAAAAAAAAATCAAGACCGTTTTTTAAACGTTTACGAAAATCAGTTGAGCTTCGCAAAAAAGAAAATTTGAGAATTTAAATGTATTAAGAAATAAACAGCCAATACACAAGTAACAGTTTTATTTATTTTCAAATTAAATAAAATCTCGGTGTAATCTTAAACGTCTCAACTAAATGCTTCAATTTGATTTCAAATTCAGTGTGAATTTAAATTCAAAGAAATGCGTAGCTGAATAAGTTTTATTTTAACGCGTGAGATGTTTTAAGTACTTTATAGTAATGCTTCATAAAATTCTAATAGACTTAAAGCACAACTTTACTGCGTACTTGTAAATGCCTACTATGATAAGTAGGTATGCCGACCTAGACATACCTACTTATCCTTACTTACCTAGGCATATTTAAAAAGCATGGAATCGCATTGACTTTTGAAACACAAAGCCTATTAAAAAATTAAAATACCGCGATTTTCTACCATAATCGATTACCGATATCGAATTTTCGACTAATTATGTATGAAAACCTGATCAGCGCCCCTAGCGGATGGGGTTGGAACTAATTTCATTAAGATACATTCTAAATATCAAACTCCATTTGTGTCGACTGTGGAAAATAGCATTACTGCTACACGTTGTAAGTCACAAAAATAACACGGTAGTTGCCTACAGTATTATTTTTGGCGAAAACCATCAGAATACTAGTTCCCTTCGTTAAAACTAACACCAGTTTTAACTAGTTAACTTAAAATATTCAAATAGTAACCCACCATGTACACTGTCCCACAAAACAAAGAATATCAGATGCTCCGGTCGTTTCAAAACTCTGTAATAAAAAATTCACGGCTTCCCTTGGCCCGGCTTACATAATTTTCATCGTGCGTCCAACACTCAAAAATATTTTTTCCACCCGTGTTTATCTCTACTGTTGATTTTATCTTGGTACTTTTTGAACAGAAGGAACGACAAAGAAAAACTCTGATGTTTACAAATTTACAATCAATTTCATGAGGATTTGAGTCTTTGGAGACAGCTCGTCATAATACTGATGGAAATCAAAGCTTAAAAATTTGGCTAAAATAAAAATCGGCGTTAAACAACATAATAAAAAAGGAGTGGCAATCTGTAAAATTGTACTCAATTATCAATTCCTTGGAATATGGAATTTATTTGGGGAAATATTCATAGTTATTGATACCGAATAACATACTGTCAAACGATAATCAAACGCGAAACAATTAAATGTCATAACTGAATAAGTCAATGAGAAAATTCGCGATTTTCTTATTTTAATAATTATAACTATTAAATTACCAGTTCTTCACTTGAGACAAGTCCGTTTATTCTTTTATAAATCTTCTATTCCATCTGGAAAACTTAGTGTAACTGAGCATCAATTTTCTATGAACCCCTATAGTTTTTAAGCTGATTGTTAAAACTTTCTTCTTCAACTCTTAAACTTTGTTCTAAGTTGAATTGCAAACCGTTCATATAAATGGAGGCAATCTGCACTTTGTTTCATAGTTTTTCTTTGTTAATGCAAGAAGTTAGTGAATGTTTAAGAAATTGTATCGGGTTTCTATTAAATTAATAGTTTTTCGAAGTACTAGGCTCTTGTCATTAAGGCAGAACGTGGGAGGAGAAACTACTAATTTATTGTAATAAAATTTTAGTATTCCAAACTTTTAAAGAAAAATTAATACCTTGTTAGGCTAGTTCAATGTCCTAGCTTTGTTCCCAAAATTTAAAAACCTAGTCCAAAAAAAGTTGAACACAATTGAACACGTAAATCTACCCTTTTTTTATTCTCAATAATACATAATATTAATTCGCGTACTAATAAAATACAATTTATTACACCAGACATTTGGTCCTTATCATCAAACATACTTCATTTCATATGCTTCATTAAATTAATGTATCTTAATAAAACTACACGATTACAAAGACGCTACAAAGTAATACTCGTTTCGGTGCAACACTTATGAAGTAGTTTTCAGAAGTACGGTACGCTTGTGTATAATACAGACCACTGGGTTATGTATATGCAAATATTCATCATTGACAAGACGAGAATATTATGCCTTAGGGATTCTTTGGGACCGTAACATGCAATGCAAGTCCCGCAGGATTATAACCTTTCATAATATTATTCGTCGTCACAGCTACGTTTATTATTATGAAACGTAAAAATCCTACTTTAATCCAATTTGATATGATTTAAACATGGTGTTTTATAATTTTAGGCTACATTAATACAAAAAATAATCCTATTTAAAACATTAGTTGCAATATTAATAAACGTGGAGTAAATTTGGACGAGTAAAATACATATTGCGACTCTTTTATGCCCGGCTTCTGAGGCACATTTAGCGGTAGTTTATCTATTCGAACTGTTTTTTATATGAGTTTAAATAGATAAACTACCGCCAAATGTACTTCAGAAACCGGGGGATAATCAAGTCTAAAACCACCAGTTAAAGAGCCAAATTTACATCACAAACTAATAAAGCAATTTGAATTTAAAATATTACATTCAAAATCAAAAGTATCAAGAACACTAACCACTTCGTTTACAAAGTATTAAAACCGTTCAGTCCACAAATTGAAGGCACTTCATACTGACTACGCTAAAACACTATTTTCTCCAACACTTAAGGGACTTATTGTGATTTTCTAGTGCAGCGCAACAACATTATTCTAAGCACGGCTTATTCCAGTGTTCAAGACTGAGGCTATTTTGCCAATTACCTACCTTTGTTTTTCTCTTAGCGGAGGTTTTCTTTGCTGGAATGTTTAGCAAATAAAAATAGTTTGCGGGCTAACTGCAATTATACGGTAATAGCGATTGAACGTTAAAGGCTTTGTGAATTGTTTTCTGATAAAGATTGCTATTGATTGTGAGATTTTGTTTCAATTATTAATGTCATTGCTGTCTTCGTATGCGACATGCTTTTGGTGGGTTCTTTCACTAATAAGTTGAATTCATTATTCGACTTTTAACAAAAAATACCACGTAGAGACTCTATTTTACATATTACTGCTAATGATATTTATTTGACAATCCTAAATTAGGTTGTTCCCTAAGAAGCCTAAGAAGATACAACGACGACTTATTTACTTCAACATTCTAAACCACAGGAAAGACGTTTGAAGCGAAAATACATAACAAGAAGAAATCTCAAAGACAGCAAACAAACAAATAATTAATTAAAATTGTGTTATAGTGAGCTCTTAGTAATTAAATAGACCGCGTTTGTGAGACGCAGAATGTTCTCGAAGATTATGAACAAACATGCTTCGAAACAAAATGGCGGCTCGTTAAAACAGTCTTAAATGTTATTTACACTTTAAAATAAATTTCGATTTGATTGTTGAGCTATAAGCCTACAACAACACTGATATTAAACATACAATAATTAGCAGTAGCGAACTAAGACTGCTAATGAAAATTAGTGATTCAGACGATAACTATATGACGTTGTAGAAACAATAATTAATTTACATTTGAAATCGTCTGCGCTAATTTTATTTGCTTCTAAATTGTACTCACTGAAAGTCGAAAGGCCAATGATCTCAAAGTCGTTTTTATGAAGAGAAGACGAAAAGTCGCAACATTCCATCCTCAATCAAATGCTAAAAGAATTTACAAAATCAAGAGCGATAAAACAATGGGGAAAGAAGGGATTCGATTGGGGTCAGTGCAATTACTGAAGAGAAACAAATATTTCTGGGTCCAAAGAATCCGATGGCAAAATTCTTGACGTTTCTTGGATCATTAAAGGATCTTGCTAAGATCTAAATCATGGGATGAAATTTAATTCTTTCGAATTGTTTTTGACGAAGTTCAGTTTTGAAGTTTGAACCTTTCTTTCTCATGCTCAATGAGGTGGTAAATGATTTAATAGAGTAAACGAGAGATTGCATAAAGGTAATGCGAAAATTTCATAATTTTATTGTTGGCTCCATTTTTTTATATAGACTTGAATTTGTGAAACTTGTATTTTTTTCCAAAAAAAGTTAAATCATTTTTTATCTCATGACTATCGTACTGCTGGGCACACCATCCTACCACGTTTAGCAGTTTACCCTTAACTGCTAAATGTGGTAGGATGGTGTTAAAATTCGAATCTATCGCATTGGTTTAGTGTTGGTTGGCAACTCTATATAAAATTGAAACATTATTATTAAAATTATTGTTCAACAGCAATATAGCAAATCTAAAAATAACCCAGGATTATATTTTTGTACATAACATTCGTATTGGCGATCATACAACATTACCATAAAAATAACAATATTCTGTACAAGCCTAGCGGCGAGAATTGCTTTAGATACTAACGTTTCAGATATTCTAGTCTCGACCCCAAAGCTAGCAAAATCTTATAGAGGAAATTCTCAGTATAACCCGACATGAAATTCTGTTTCGTAAATGGTGATAGAATTACGTTCACGCGTATTAAGACCTACGCAACGATGTCTAGTTAGATGACCGACTTAATTCTGTTAAATGTCTTTAATATTCTAGTGAATGTTACTATTATGTGCTTTAACTATTTAAATAAAAGTTAATGACCAACAGAAGTTCATAATACATTCTAATCAACTGTCGAGTTAAAGTGTTGGTAATAGAAATGTATCAATTTTCAGTACAAGACAAGGTACAAGATATTCTTAAAAAGATAAATATTTCTAGTTTCTTTTGTCTCTTGTTACATCTATATTTATAATATAAAGCTGAAGAGTTTATTTGTTTGTTTGAACCCGGTAATCTCAGAAACTACTTGTTTGGATTGAAAAAAACATTTTTATGTTATAAGTCCATTTATTATGAAAGGCTGTAGAACATCACGCTATAATTAATAACCACATCGCGCTATAGAAAATTGTCATTTTTTTATCTATCAAAAGCCAATGAACTTTCCTGTCCCAATTCTCAAGTGTAGCAGAAACTTACCTCTTAAAACCTTCCAAGATAATATATTAAAATTTTAATTACCAGTAACTTTGTAGCGTCATACTTCAAAGCTAGCTTAAGTATTAACGCTTGGCCTTCAGTGAAACAGCTATTTGTTACTTATTTAAATTCAAAACGTGGGCGTTAAAGGACACGGTTAAATCTCAACTCTTTTAACGATATCAAGTGTCTTAAATTGTCGAGAGACTTCCATTTTGTTAACTGGCGATAATAACAAAATTTTGATAGGGCTTCAAAAAATACAGTTTGTGAAATTGCAAAGCGATTTGGTATATATAGCCTCTTACTTTATAAAGGAGTTGTTTATAAATAAGATATAAGCACAGATTATTAATAAATAAATAATATTGACGGTCATTTGCTTCCAAACTAAGCAGAGCTTGTCCTTATATACTTCTAAATACATACTTATATAAATACATTAACATCCAGGCTCAGAAAAAATAATCGTGCTCATCACACAAAGATTTGTCCCGGGTGGGATTCGAACCCATCACACCCGGCGCTATGGTTATTGAGGCGAGGTGACCGCTTAAACCACTGCGCCAAACTGCATATGTAAAGTGTGAAGATATAAGCACATATAACTATTTTTTCAAGAAAAACTAGAATATACACACATGACGCCATATCTAACGAGTTCTTTATTAGCTATGTTATGTAAAGCCGTCTCATAAACAAAATGTTTAAGTCAAATTACTTTCTTGTTCAAAGGAAACGACCATTTTTCATTCACATCTGGGTATCAGAATAGCTAAATTACAAGTGACAAATTAGTCTTTTAAATAATAGTCCGAAAAAATCTCCTTTTAAGTTCCCAACTAAGCTTTAGAGGATTATTACACGAACAACTTAATTATGCCTCAACATCTAATTCCATACCAAAAACTTAAATCGTTTGGCCGCGGCCAGAACTTTAAATACTTCGTTATCTTATAAAAGTTTTTTTTATCTTTTAGCTTAATATTTGGGCAAAAATAGTCTCGGAAATTTATTAGTAAGATTTATCTGGATAGATAAAATAGATTTACCAGCAGACAGTGTGCCTATTTCTGAATTAATTATCTAACTTCTAGTTTGTAGCCGAGATTGTTTAATGGATATTTTTGGATCTTTACTATTCTTTTAAAAGATCAATCTGAGAACTTTTGTTACCTTCTGTAAGAAGTAAAATCACAGAATTGGAATTGCTGGCATAATAATAACAATATTGTTCTACGTCATCAGTTTATGTTAAAATAGTGTATGATGAATATCTTCTTTATCTTCTACGATTTTATTTACAGTCGTATTTTCTTAATTCTTCATGACCGACATATCTTTACACATTAAGTTAGCGTTCAAAAATACTTAACCCCTATATAGTTAGAGTTAGCTTCACAATGATAGAAAACTTAAACCCACAATACTATCTCTACAGCAGGAGATAAAACAGGTAAATAAACAGCCCAACAAAGTTCCATAGATGAACGTATTCCAGGTTAATTTGAGCCGTGTACCCGGAGTGCATTTCACAATACACTGTTATGAAACAACTCAGTGTGGTGAGAAAACCTACAAACTTTCAATCAACAACAAGTTCGAAGCGTGTATCGCGACTAATTTGCTATTATACGCTGTCAAATAAGCAAATGAAACTGTTCTAGTTAAATGAAGGATTGTTTTAAATAGGCTACTTCTATTCAGAGCCTGATCCAATGTTTAGTTAGCTCTTGAATCATGACAAGTCATGCATAGATTTTAGATTACCGCGCCGATTTTTATTTATTGTTTCTTGGCCATACTGACTATTCTGAAATTATGCCAATTTTAAGAACGGTGCAGTAATTGGTAAATAAACAAGAAAACTAAATCACTCGACAGATAGTAAAAAAAATGTGCCAGCTTCTTACTGATTATTTTGTCAACATTTGTATGCATAAAGTAACTAATATCAACGATCATAATATAGAGGTATAAACAAAATAAAATAACTTAAAACCGTGGCCTTACTGCTGTAGCGTTTGCCAACTTATCTTACTCAATATTGCATAAGTAAACCTTAAAAATAAAGCTGCTGTAAGGTAATTAAACTGGGTCGTAGCTATCGATTTTGTAAAGCAAAATAAACTAGCAATTAATATTAATAAGGCAAAAGATGCTGATAGTACAGAAGTTATAAAGCAGAAAGGTAGAAGCAATTAAAATCTCATTATGGTTCCGGCAAAATGTAGTGGTGTGCTTTGATCGTTGTTTTCCATCGAGCTTGCAGGATAGGATATAAAGTGAGTAAAACTTGTGGTAATATCTTAAAACTTTACATGGTACCTTTGCCAAAACCAAGTTCTAACTGTCTTAGTTTCTGAATGACGTTCAAAGTTTCAACTATTTTTGCATATCGTCCTAGTTATACCTATATCCGTTTTTGAAGTAAGAGTCCTAGAACGGAAATTATAAAAACTTGATGCAAATCAAAAGGCAGTTTATGGAATAAAAAAATCAGTTAAACAAGTCATAAAAATGTTTTAATAAAATGAAAAGGAAAAAAATATTTTCAATGTTCCAGAAAGCAAAACACAAAACTCTCCAAATATGATTTTTAATTGAATAAATGGGTATTCTGATATCAGAATTGATATTTTGATGAGCAGTCGAAGGTTTTGTTAAAAAAACAAGTAATTGGTAAAATGTATCGATGTTAAAAAAATACGGCATAGAAATTATAAAAACAAAAACCAGCGTTGAATAAAAATAAAAATATTTTTTTCTATATTATACCCAAATGGAAATGGATACCACTTTATAAATAAAAATTATGAATTAAAATTTTGGAGAAAAATATTTTATGATAAATATTTGCAGAAACGGCAAATATTGAAGTTAAATCCTTGCATAAAAATAGTGCAAAAAACGCGGCTAAAATGGTTCAATGGTAGCAAAACCAAATCTACATAGAAATACCGATTAAAAACATGTTGTACAATAATCTATTTGACAAATATATTATTATATCCATATTATCTGCCGTACTCAAAAGCTCTAGAAAAGACTCTCCTCTGAACGAAAGAAAACTCATATGGTACAAAGCAAAATACCAAACGCTCTTCATACAAATGAACTCTTGACAAGTCGTCGACGTAAATATAGTGAGGTAACTAAGGAACGACAAATTCGAATCCAACAAGAGCAATCTGAGCTCGCTTCGTTTACTCCTCAAATATGATCCGACGTAAAAGAATATAGGATATATTACTCTACTCAGCACACTTTAGCCCGCGGCTCTGTTTGTCATATGAGACGTTGACAAGAGGGAAGCAAAATGTTTGTCGGTTGCTTCTCACTATAGAAGATTGCGATTATGAAATTTAGGGGAACATGACGTCATATTTGCTTAGAAGTTGCATGTCAACGAAATTGCTGGCATGTATGAAACAGTTTTTGAGTTATGTGGTATACCAGATACAGATAATGAAATATTTGACATATTAGATAGATATGACTAATTGTGTGTAGGGTAAATAGTTAAATGATAATGTGTAACGTTTCGAACTAATGATTTTTGTGGTCGTTATTTCTAAAAGTGTTCACTAGAGCAGAAAATTCAATTGTGGCAAACCACAATTTGTTACTGCAGTTAGCAAAATATTCATGTGATTAATTAGGCAAGCATTTAGAGAGCAATTTTGATTTTACTCACTTTCCAAAAATATTCCTTCATAAAATATGTAAGTATTATATATTTTTACTGTTACGCTATATCTCAGATTTATTGAGCTCCCTCGTAATATCACCCTTTCGCGTACCGAGAGGCGGAAGAGATTACGGAACGACCTTTGCACATACATTTCTATGAGTTTCAGTATCTCTTCAATTCAGTTTCTAGACTTTTCTTATTAAGTTGTGAATTTTATTCTGCGCCAAATCTTGTTGGCACTAAGTTAGCAACATACTGTATAAAATATAGCGTAAAAATATAAATCTTGTAGATACTAACACCCACAAAACTGCAGTAACGATTTCATTCAGAAAAGGCGTGGGTTGATAAACTGGCGACAAACTTGAAAGCGAGGGACGAGAAGGCGTAATAGCATGTTGGTTGACTAAGTCCTATTAATATTCGGTTTTTGATTGAAGAGCTCTTGATTTTGTATTATTCACGATTCTGCTTGAACTTATGAAGAAAATCAATATTTAAGATGGATTGTAAATTGTATTTTAAAGTTAAATCACAAATAACAACGTCTAATTTAAGAGAAGTGAGGGAGAACAATATCTAAGGTATTGAACGTTATTGTAAGATAGCACATTTTATCCAAATTCTTCTCCAATTAATCACTCTAGCACAAACAACTCCATCAAAGATTTATTGTGGCTAATGAGACTCCGAAATAAATTAAAATTTCCCTAGTTCCTGACTTTTCATGATTAGATAATCGAATTAGAAACTTCGTTCCTCTAAAGATTCTAAGATTCGCTCTCCAGATTGGCAAGTGGATAATTGAGATTTTCTTCGTGAAAAAATCTCTGTTTTAGTCCAAAATTGGAAACGTAACGCTCTTTTTACTTATATTGAAACCTTATTTCGTTTTAGGTCTAGAGATTTCTGAGTACATCTTCAGATTTAATTTCACACCTTTTAGATATTGTATCACATTATTCATCTTTTCTTTCAGTAAATAATAGAATGTTTATTCAAATGTAATATTCATAGTCTATTTTAATATCTAGCAACTGTAGGCATCTCAAATCTTTTAGGTTTCGTTGAGGAGAATTTGTCCAAAATTTTATGTATTCCAAGTCTCGCTTAACCTTCTTTGACCTTTCCAGATTAAAGTACCGTACATAGATCCATATCTAAATCTAGTCCTTTGACAAAACATATTCTATTCTCGAAATCCTCTTTGTTGAAACCTTTGGAGCTTCAAAGATATGTCTCATTAGTTTCTTATCTCCTTTCGTGAATTATTTCATATATTTATGATTAAATTCTTGTATTGTGGCTGTGTGGATTTGGCTTAAGCCTTTGAGTGCATAGTTGAGAGTTCGGTTGTCTTATGAATCGCTAAGTCTAAGTTGTTATTGAAAGTTATGTTGCCAACGTTTCTATCTTAATGCATCTTAAGCCGAATCGATCGTCTAACTTTTGATAGGTATGCTGACAATATTGTTTATTTAGTTGATTGATAAATATATCCATTACTAATCCCTGTTTATTAGTGTTTATACTAAATTAACTTCTTTTATAGTGAAAATACTAATACTTGGTTCTCAATATGAGTTTAAAAATGCTATTGAATAGATAAGCAACCGTTAAATGTACCTCAGAAACTGGAGGTCAAATCAAGATAATCATCACATTGCTTTATCAGACGGAATAGTGGCAGTTGTTCTCATACATTACCTGTCTATATTATCTAGAAAATAGATTATTTAACATTGAGAAAGTGGAAGTCTGACAGTGGCCCATATCCTTTTTGACTGGTAATATATTTTATTGAAAAGTTTTGTTATTTATAAACTTTTAAATGGCTTCTAGCTTTACTTGATACTATTTTTTGAATTAAATCTTTTAGATTTAGTCTAGGCACTTATAATTTTATGATTAAAACAGCTTTTAACCTCAAGGATTAAGGTGAAGCAGTGGTACTTAGCTCTAGTTCAATATTATCTATAATCTAGATTGTTTCATTAAACCTACCTAGATATTAATATTATTGCTCAGAGATTATATTGATCTTTACTAAAGATATTAATCACTTACTCAGCTTATTATTATATAAACGTATTAATAATTAGTAATATTCTTCTTAGGATCCTCTGCATCTTTGTTGCAAGAGAATGTTTTAACATTGTAAGTTAGCAAATAAACAACAGTACTACTTTTCAATAGAACTTCGTGTCTGAATTTTATAAAAACAAATGGTACAAATAAAACAGTAAAATATATGTTTTGATTAGTAATTGGATGGTCTGCGTAGCGCTGTAGTTAAGGTGATCACCATGCCACGCCACTACCAGTGTGTCGAGAAGTCGGGGGTTCGATTCCTACTTGGAACCAATATTTGTGCAATACACAAATAGTTGTTTCGGGTCTGGTGTTTGTATGTACTTTGTGTCCGTTGTTTGTATGCTTGTAAAAGTCCCCGCGACATAAGGGTAAACCTTAATGCGGTAATTATACTAATTAAGTATTTTTTATGATGAGCAAAAAATAAATTGTAAATAAAATACATTTCTAAGTACACGCCCGAATATAACAAATCATAAAAAAATAACATCACAAAAATACGACATAAAAAGTTTTATACAAGTTATCAAAAACTCAAAGATATGACTTTCTGAAAGTATATTCAATACTATAAATAAGAAAAATGGTTGTATTTACCAAGGCCTTTCCAATTAGTTAAAATAAACCTTGTATGACCAGCGGCTACAAGTAAAAAGTCAAACTTGTAATTATAAGAGAAAACGATTTTGTCCGTCAAGTTTTCAAAGACACGAAACTTTTTATGTCTAGGACAATTAATACTTAATACACTTTCATACTTGAAGTAAGCCGTCTACCAAAATCGACGAAAAGTTATTAAAAACTTATATTTTTTTTTTGTAGATAACCTCCAGAAAACCATACAAACTATTTAGAAACATGCATTTAATACGAGTGGAAACTATCGTTCTTTCTGTAAATGTGATTATTTTATACAAATTCATTCAAACGTAAAACGAAATCAAAGGACTTACATACTACTTCACAACATAATATGACCCGGATACACATACGGAATTTCACACATAGCATTCATAGTCAAACTATTTAGAAACATGTATTTAATACGTGTGAAAACTATCGTTATTTCTGTAAATGTGATTATTTAATACAAATTCAGTTTTCTAACAAACAAAAGCAGAGGAATTTCAAACTACTTAACAACATAATGTAACCCGGGAATACATACGGGATTTCACCCATGGCATTCATAGTCTATCGACCAACCTACGCTAAAAATGTTAGTAAGTATGTAATGACGAGTATGTCTTACCAAAGACATGTCTACATGCTTTTAAAAATCAATTGAGTTATATGATTTAATAAGCTAATCAAAGCATAACTAAAATCCTTTTAATCTACTAATGTCCTATTGCTGGGCAATTCACCCATCAAATTCTAGATCCCCCGGTTGCTTGCTTTCTCCGGTAATCACAGCAAGATCATGTCCAGATTGTTGTTTAATAAAATAAAATCTTCTAACTGACTATCTCTGCATTATACTGAGTTCATCTGAAAGTTACTATTTATTTATTTATTTTCGCCGAATTGTCCCACTACAGAGCAAAGGCATCCCTTCCCTCTTTCCACCTGCCTTTTTCTACAGCTATTTGATGCCTATCTTTAGCATGAGAGTTCAACTCAAAGATACTATACATTTATATTTTCTTCCCAGACATTCTACACATAGTAATTGACTTAACCCCACGTAGACTGCCGTAATACCCAATGTAGCATGCGACTGCCATACGTCGGATTAGATCGACGTCGCACGAGTTGACTTGCAGTCAGGTAACGACTTGATGCGCTTAGAACGTTCGGAGATCACTACATACACATCCCAATGCATACGTAATAGAAGTAAATAAAACCCATTATTGTCCCACTGTTGGGAAAGGTCTCGAATAGACTTAGAAAGACTCAGGCCGTGAGTCCACCGCGCCGGCCTAGTACGGGCTGAAGTCTTAGCATTCCTTCCAAAACTGTTTAAAAAACTCCTAGGCATGTAAGGTTTTATATCGTTGTTTTCTTTGTACACCACTATAATATGTGATAATGATCAATATTCCTAAGCTTTTCTTCGTTGGCTTGCATCTATTATATCAGTGATGTTCTACGAAAAGGTCAGAAGCGTACTCGTAGCCCTACGATGCGCATGAAGCGATACAAGTTTGTAAAGATCGTAGCATTCGTCGTTCATAGGTCTTTGCTTACCCCCGTAGAAACTAGATCTGATTTTTAGATGTATATTCCAATATTGAAGCTATTTGTCCTGCCTACCCCATAGCCATCCAGCTACTATATTACATTATTGATACGTCTAAGCATAAAATCATGATTTTCACTCATAAAATGTTCTAATAATCCTAAAAGTTTCACATGAAAATCTTCAAAACGTGCCATAATACAAGATTAACCCTTACACTGTCTTCAGATGGATGACATTATCGGCGTAGCAGGCATCTAGGTCACATGAACTACGAATATCAACGCGAATTCTTTGCCCTAACCGGCACGGAAAGGTCAACGGAAATTATTCTACGTTTAACTTGGAAGTGACGGATTCGCTGCAGTATATTATAGTTAAACTAAATTTGAAGTTCGTGTTAATTTATATTTGAATCATTAACACCTTTTTCACTAGATTCTCATAAATATCAAAATAATGAATTGGACAACAACGGTAAAAAATCTTGACTCACGAAATGCTTGTCTCATCAGCTACACATAAGTATTAGAAGGCTTTAATTGTCAACCTAAATAAAACACAAGTTATTAAAAATATTGTACATGAACCTCTTAAACCACACTCTTCTATCGGGTAATAATGTAAACGTCACACGTGACGTCATTTAGAACCAAAAACTTAATTAAATCCTATAATCTACAATGTTCGAAATCAAACTAAAATCTTTTTATTCGCATATGACGAGTGACGTATCTAATCCCTTTTAAATTGTAAAAATGAAATTAAAATATAAATATGTGAAAATTAAAAACAATCTAATATTTTTAGGAAAGCACAGACCTAGGAGTCATCTAATGTCCCAAACCTTCATCATTCACCATTTTTATCAAACAACTGCAGATCATAAACCTCCTTAACACCAAAAATATGACACTCAAAGCCAGAAAATATCTGCTTACTCTTACAAAAAATTGCTTAAATGTGTAAATAAAAACCGTTAGAAAACAATACCTTAAAATCTTGTGAAATATAGTCGCATGAAAGCAATTCCGATAGTACGAATACGGCAGTAAATTTCATTGTACTCGGCACTTCTTAGAAAATATTGCTTAGTGTAAAAATCGATAGTAATCTAATAGCTTCGGGGAATACCAACGTTTTACAACCGCAGCCATTACCTACATTCCAGACCATTTCTACGAATAACAGAAATCAAAAATACTTCCAAGTATTTTTGTAAAATGAAACATAAAATCACTGGTACAAAATACCTACCCTTTAATCTTTCATGTTTAATTAAGATGTAATTAGTAAGCCTTTTCTGAGATATTATTAACTTAATAGTAAATCGTAATCTTCTTTATAAAATATTGTCATAATTTTTGAATTGATTAATCCTGTTTAGTTTTATTGGCCATGAATAATACCGTTGTTTTAGAGCGTATAAAATAGTTTATTTAAATAATTGAAAATTTAATTTTTCAGTTTAATGTTTATTTATTTAAATAATATAGCTTGTAAACCTTACCTGATAAATCCAGAAACATTAATTGACTTCACTACAGAGGGTTAAACTTTCCTGTTTTTATTAATTCCCACTTTAACAGTAAACCGCACTAGCACTTCACTTAAAAAACTATTAGCCGAACTAAGTTTGTAAGTACACAAAGTTGTTCACGAACTTTTAATGCGAGCCTTGATTATGTCTCATAAATCTTATCACTTTCGGATATTCCGTGGTTTACGACCCGCGACTTCACATTTCGCTGCACTCGACGTACGTCAGACGTCAAAATGACGCAACAATACGTCTGGCTCCCACGACACCTTGCGGGTAACTAACTAACGAACACAGCATCGCCAGGGTTGGCGCTTCCATGTGTGCGTGGAACCCTGTCCGTAAACTGTATACGGACAACGCGCCTTCAATGTGTGAGTGATCCTAGACGCGTGTCAGTGATTTGAGTCGCGGTACATTGTTTTGTATGTGTGCGTCGTCGATCACCTACGCGCTGGTCTGTGTGAGTGCCCGGTACAGCCGGGGAAAAACGGACTGTGGCACACCGCGCATGCTCAAGAAGCTCTGAAAAATAAAATTGTGTTTCGCGCTATTTAAATACTGATGCGAGAGACAGATTATAAAACCAGTGTGCTCCCTACAAAGGGGGTAATTTAACCGAATGGGGTTTTCATTAAATTCCACATGAATACGTCGTTCTGAGAATGTCTTTATATATATTTTATTAGGTGTTTGATAATTTTCCGCCTTACTACGCTGCCGCTGAAATAAATTACTGTGCGGGGTCCTTGTTCGCGACAATGATATTGACTTAGAATAAATCAGTATACGTATACGCCGTCGCGATATATTATAATAAACGTTATAGTTTCGTCATATTTCTTGGCCAAACATTTATTTTTGGAAAGTATCAAAAATGATTGAGAGCTTTGATTTCTTCTACTTCGAAGCAATAATGCGTATGCGAACTTAATACATATCGTATCCACAATACTTCAATTAATCAATTTATGGCGCATATGCTGCTACATTTATAGGATCAATTTTATTAAATTCTCAAGTTATGTCAAAAACTCTATACAAAGGCAATACAACATACAAATAGTATCAAGAACATCAAATCACTCTACAAGTTTTTCATCCAAATTCAAGGTACAAAACAAAAAAGATCTCCATTATTCCGTAGTCCTTCATACATTATACTTAAACAGGTAGATTCCACCGGTAACTAAGTAATGCAAGGTTCCTGTCTCCGATCACAAAGTGGATTAACAGCCACCGTAGGGACAAGATCGTATCACAGATTTTCCCTGATTTTTCCTTGTCCGAGACCGAATGAACAAATCTATGGGATAAAACTGTTATGTTATTAGACAATACACTTAGATATATTGGACTGGACAAAGGTATTGATTGATTTATCAAATTGTGTTCGTTAACTGAGCTACTATGTAATTCTGTTATTAGATGGCTTTTACGGCTTCGACATTTGTTTGACTGTATTCAGTCTAGAAGCTGAGCGATAGCTAAGATAAAAAATAGTCTGAAGGATGATCAAAAAGTTGTGACAGCCGAGTGGTTTAAGTTGGCACCTCCCATGTAGGTTCAAACCCGAGGCTAAAATGATGAAAGATAGTATATTACTACAAACTCACATTAATAATATTAGCTAAGCGCCCGGTTGTACTCATAATTTGTTAATTATTCCATCCAAGAACTGAATCCGAAACCTCGCGACGAAGTCATTGACCAATGGTATCTCACCAATACCGGGAAAGAAGTTGGGTCCGTGGGAATTCAGAGAAATGGTAAAACAATATTATCCCTGTTACTTGAAGTACGTACGCTAATTACAACAAACATCGCGACAATGATAATTGGCTGAGAATAAATCAGTCCACGTATACGCCGTCGCTATTATATTCTTGATCAAAACATTTAGGCTAAGTTCATATGATTGCGCGGAGCCGCGCGGAACATTCGATCCAGCGGTACAAGACGCACGGTATCGCGATAGGACCCGCGCGCTAGTTCTTGGACCGCGCGGTTTCTCGGTTCTGTTACCACGCGGTGATGTAGACAATACTAGCTGTTTACTCCGATATTGTACCGCGCGGTCGAAAGTTCCGCGCATATAAACTTAGCCTTATTGTTCAAAAGTTAAAAAAATGATTAAGAGTTTTGATGTCTTCTTCTTCGAAGCAATAATGCGTGTGCTATGTTAATACATATTAGTTTATATCCACAATATTTCAATTAATCAATTTAAGCCTCGTGATTGGCCACCAGTATCTTACCAATACCGGGAAAGGTCCGTAGGAATTCAGAGAAGTGGTAAAACAATATTATCCTGGTAACTTGAAGTACGTACGCTAATTACACCTAACATCAATAGTTAAGTAAATAATATGATAATAATAATTCTTAGAATATGGTCAACTATTGAAGGGTTTGCGATTAATCTCTGTGGAAACAAGGGAAATTAATTTAGCTGGAAAAAAGGATCAAGGATGGAATCAGTGGTTTTTGATGAAATGGTGGACAAAATATAACTTTATCGTCAATATTATGTTACATTTTATTATTTTGTTTACAGTGTCGAAGTTTGTGCACAATACACAGGTCATTCTTAATTTTCTTACTATCATAGCCTGGTTGGACGGCTAAACCGACATGACCAGCGAGACATCAGGCACAGGACCGACAATTTACGTGCTCTCAGAGGTACGGAGATTCACTATTTGAACATCCTAATTCCGCGCAATCTCCAAGATATTCTTTTTAGCATGACTCAGGATTCGACCTCATGCGCGGCATTCACACTACCGACCGCGCCACAGGAGCAGTCAGTCGTAACTATACACATATTTAGGCCTCATTGAATTCATGACAAAAATCTTTCAATATATAATCGACACTAGTATGTTAGTGTTATTGTGGCATAGTCTACATATTACAAACATGTAGTCAAAGCCGTCTAACAGTACTGTGAATAGGCCGTACTGCTTCGTGAATATGCCGACGCGTTGACTACCATAGCTAAACTGCAACATTACGAAAACCTATTTTTGCAATTACTTTATGACCTGACAAAAAACCACACTTGAGACCTGAGCTTTCGCGGACAAATCTCCACCAAACGCACGAAAACGTAATGTGCAAGAAAGTTTTTATATTTGATACGTATACTTAGGTAAAGGTATCTATGGGCAGTAGTTAAAATAAATGATTCTCATTCATTAATTCAGCATAGCAATCACCACCTCAGCGGTACAAAGTCAGTTTAATTCATGAACAGCTTTTAATTTCCGATTCAAAGTACCAATAAGACATCAACGGTTTGTTATTTTGTTCTTTGAGCGTGCGGTTTCAATTACATTGACGCGGACGTTTTAATTGCCTTACGAGTTGCTGGTTTATTTGGTTTAGTCGCTGATCTATACGTTTTGATCTGTTGAATGGGGTTTTTGCTCTTTTATTGGCGTCTACGTTTGGGGGCTTTGATGAATAATGTGCGCCTTTTGAGTGCTTCTCACCTGTGGTGGAAATGTTAATTTTATTTAACAATACTAAGCGTATTTTATTTTTCGAAAAATTAAACTAAGTAACTGTTTTAATTTATATTTTGTATATTAGATAGTATAATTCAGTTTAAAATTATTTTTAACGTTAATATTCTTGTGTAAATAATAAAAATGTTATAGTTATATTACTATACCATTTTCATTTTAGCAAAATATAAAAGGTAGACAATGAAAAAAAAATTAGATTGGAAAATAAAAAGCATGTTATTACTCTTCTTATTGGTATGTCACTTGCACCGCAACAGTGACCTTTATAGATACATCAGGCCAGTTACACAAAATTTCTCTCGTTGTATAACTCCATCAATACATTAAGTATTTATTTTATACAAAAGGTCAATAAATAAAGAGGCTCTCCAAAAAACGCGATCCCAGCACACAAAACGTAGCAAATATTGACCCCAGTTTAACTAACCAACCAGATTAAAAAGCGTTTCCATTGTTGACACCATGTCTGGGAGAGCACGTTCGGCTGTCGGCTGACCGTCATACCGACTCTAACTTTGCTCATAGATAAAGGGTTTGCCACACTCTCGATTACAAGGCCGCATCGTTATTCGTTAGCAATTGAAATGTACGGCTCTGGCAGCCTTTGTAACGCAGTGGTTAAGATGGTCACAACGCTACTACCACGGAGTCAGAGATTTCGGTTCCGACATAGGTTAATAAAATTAATGTGCCATTTACAAATAATTGTTTTGATGCTGACTTTGCATAAGTTCTAACAACACTGAGAACGATCGTTAGAGTCGGAGTTGTCTTAAAATATAAGGTTTTGAACAATTTCCCTAACACTACTATACTTTGAAATGGTTATCGTATCCATATGTCGACTTTTAAGTCTAAAAATAATACATTTTAAACTCACTACACAACTTCTTTGCAGCTTCTTTTTCTTCGTAGTGTTTGATGCAGCGGAGTTCGGAGTTGCGTTCCCGTGAGATGTGTGAAAAGCCTTTACCACCCGCTATGTATGTACTGGTCAAACGCTGTAAACATGATCTGAAAGCTAGGAATGGAATTATGTTTGTATTGGACATACGAAACGGCGAAGAGCTGTTAATATACTGCGGTCAAACTTGGTGTAATGACGAATGTGTTCTCGCGTTACAGATAGAGTCCGGTTGCTTGTCGCCGGGTTGTATATTCATAGCAATATGTTTGCAAAATCATTTTTTCGGAGTATTTGGCGATTATTTTTAATTTATAAAAATAAACATAGACTTATATGAGCATCACTTTCAAGCTACGGCGCCTAATTGGATAATTCTTGTTTTAATTCGTTGTAATTGTCAGGACAAGGTTTGTACGATGTTGGTGGGATCCCAATTCCAACTGGTATGGTATTAACGTACTATAATAAATTATCCTTGAACGAAGTCGGGCAGGTCATCTAATGGTACTTAAAATAATCATGTCTTGATTCCATCACATCAATTTATGTACGATGAAGAGAGGCTGCTTGTAATTTATTTACCAAATTTTCAACCCCTTCGGTGCTAGTAGTATATTGAGAAACTTGTTTCTTCTTCACACAAAAAACGTTGCACCAGCTAGTTACAAAAGCCTTATACTAACAAAAAAAAGTTAGTTATCCTCAACAGCTAATTCTACACATAACCGCTGCGTATGACAGTGAATGACATCAACGAGCCTGTTGAATACACTTCTAACTCTCGCTAGGGGTAAGGAACGTTTAATTATTTCTACACTTAAATAAATAGGTCACATCGAAACTAGGTTAAAGTTGAACTCGACTCCCTACTAGAATAAATACGACAATGTTTTTGCTCCTCTGATTATTACTCCGTTTGTTACGAAATTAATGGCAATTTCAATATTTTAGAAGAGACCCTTGCAATTGGAAAATATATTTTACGAATTAGAGAATTTGGAAATGTTATTTTTGGTGGAGGACCACGGCACGTGCAATTACTATGGCAGAAACGTTACAGAAATCATTTTTCTACTGACGGATAATTTTAATTCGGGAACAATTGTGATGTTTGGAAATATGTATCGAAACTCGTCAAATAAAGTTCTCTGATGTTAGGAAAATCAGTCTTAAAAAGAGTAAGCCCAGAGTTTCGTCCGAATTATTCCAGCGCTTCTTTTTCAAACTTGCTATGAGATTAATGCACTGCAATTTCCTTTTAGCTATAATCACTAAATGGATACGAATCCTGAGTGATCTTCCTGTGCGAGATATTTGTCTGAAACACACATATCATTTGTCAAAAGATCCTTTGTATTGTTCCGCGTATATGTTTATCGTGTATACAAAACATGGAGACCATAAAAAGCCCATTTAAGTTGAAACGCTTACATAATACAGGTTGATCCAAGCGGTTGCCAAACCCTGAGTGGCATTGAAGACAAAAACCCCTTCAAAGTTTGGAGTATCTGATTTGGTGGAAGATATAAGAGAGTAGCGGGCTTGCTTACTGTGTTAATGACCGCTAATAGGTTATACAAGGCTTAGTATGCTGAAAAATATTATTTTAGTAGTTAGATAATTATGATGGTTTTGTAAATATGTGCGTTCACGTGGCCCTAATAAATTCTTTAATGTTTAGCATAACAGCTGTGGGACCATAATGGATTGTAATACAATGCTGTAGGTAATGTATGTAAACATACATCAAGTTTATTGAAGATAATTGCAACCTGAAGGTATGCCTTTTGTAAGATAAGTGTTTCGTATAAAATTGCTCCTATAGTTAAAGTATTGGTTATAAAGCCGTAAATTCAAAATAGGCCTATCTAAAGTCATGACTCACCCGCTCCCGCTACCTCCTATCCCTTAGACATTCACAAACAATGCCAATCTGAATCTCTGAGCTAACGAGAGTACCGCTTCAATCTTCGATAGCTATTGTTCAACACGAGTGGCCCGTTTACATTATAGAATAACACGCTTAAGCTTCATAAAAATGTCGTTTAATTTTTATAGGGAACTTCACTTTCACCCTTAGTTTTGTTCGTGAAGTTTGTTAAAACACGCTGTAGTAGTTAGCTATCGGGGTTTGTCAGTTTTAATATGTATTTTTATGTTATTTTAACGACTGATTATTATAAAAACGATACTTTTTTCATCATAACCTGAAAAAAAAAGAAGTTATAAGTGTTAGGAATTCTGTCGTTACTGCGTCTAAGTGATTGCGATAGCGTGAGATTTTAGTGTTTTACGAGAGGGAATCTCTGATTCTCGTCTATTACTGTATGTTTACTGTCATATGTGACTAACATTGATAATGATAAAACGCAAGGTGTATTTCATACACAGCCTACACTTTTGGGTATACCAGGCGTAAAATATGTATGTAGGTTTTTTCTTCTCTTGATTAATAAAATTGTCAATAAAAGAATCGTCTTCGGTTGAAGCATTTTAGAATTAAAAACATCCAAATTAAGTTAAAATGAAATGCTGTTTATTAATAAGACGAGTGTGAATAAATTTACAATAACGGAACCCTAAACCCTTACGTCACCGTAGTTCCAAAAGTTATAATTTCGACCAGAAATGTTAATGACCCCTATCTGATTTCAAATAGCACTTAATGCGCCATAAGTGTACATTAACTTATAAAATATTCATAAAATAATAATATGGCCCGCATAACAAAATGTATAATTATTTCTGTAAAAGTCATTAAAACTTACCTTTTTACATCCTATTATTTCGTTTGGAAAATCTGAAAGTTACGACTGAAAATAATTAGGGGTAGTTTCATTGATTTGGAGTTTTTTCAATCAGTTATTTTCAGGGTTATTGAAAACGAGGTCAGCTTATGATTTTTGTATGAAAATTGTCTTGTTTGTTTCATTGAGTACATAATTATGAAGTGTGTCAACAGTGTTTAGTTTTTTGAATGTTTTGACATACATAAAGTCACGCCCTTTTTTCCATAGGGTAGGCAGAGCCCAGAGAACGTCACACGCTCCGAAATACATATAATAATTATAATATTTCACTTTTTTAATTACATATAAATGACTCACTAAAATTTAAAGTAACTTAAAAAGTAATAAGTTTTTACTCCTAAATATATAAGAGGCGTGATTTTACGAAATAAAATATGGCAAATATTTTTTACAAAAGCACAGTCGAAAACAGACGGATCATAAGTTACTTAAAAGTTTTATTGAAATATGAAATAACCAAGACAGTAACTTACATCATCTGCCAACAATTTCGTTCCTCATTACCAAGAGTCTGAATTATAAACCCAAGGTTACATTAGCCGAAACAACTAAGTAAACCATAACAATCTTACTTTAACATCTGCCTACAAATTCATAGCCTCATCATTAAATTAGTCGCCATTACGCTAAAGCACAAACTTTTTTATGTACAAACTTGCAATTCACAATTTGCAATGCATTTTACGACACCTGACAACTTTGGAATGACTCATAAAATGTGTACCGTGCATTAAATCTCTAAGGACGTGGGTAATATTTTGTGGTATAGAAGCAGTTTTTTTCGTAATATTTGTAAAAAATTTGACCTCACAAGATACAAAAATTAAGTGTTACTATTGTCCAAGTGAAAACGTTTTATGAACATAATCATTGCTGTATTGTTACATTTGTAAAGAATATATTTGATGATTATCATAATCTTTGAATGAACTAAAACAGAGAACAACATTGTGTCCAAAAATATTATTTTATGGATGACATAAATATTTGTTTCGTGTGGGATCAAACCCATGACACTGCGACGAGTCAACCAGAGCGTGCCTACAAGGGAGCACCACCGTGCCTAATTAATTCAAGGAGACCAAAGTAAAAAACACTTTCTTAGGAATTATTCATACCTGATTTGATTGCTAAGAAGCTACATATTAAACTTAAAACAAAATCAAAACAAATAATATTACAAACAAAACAAAATTAAACGACAATCCTAATAAAATGGTCTTCAAAACAATAACAAAATCAATTGTAACTTCAAAACAGCACGTGTATAAATCAAGAATACAAAATTGTACCTTTAATTTGATTTGATTACTCAAGCCGAGTTACTAAGATACACGTCTAATATTCAGAAGGAAATGAGAGTTGAAAGCTTCATCATAATATTTATAAACAGGTATAAAGCTAGCCAACAATCGTGAGCGGACAATACCTGCCAACGAATCACGGAATAGCGCTATTTGTAAATAATCAACACATTTCTATTCGGAGGGCGGACAAACCCAAGGGATAGGGAAGGAATACAATAACGTGGATACGGTATCAAAGTATTTTCAACTACTTTTCGGTTTGTAAGTAAAATTAACGGAAAATTGGTAGACGTGGCGAAAAATAGGTAATTAGTTGCTTTGAAATAGAATGAGCAAATATCGACCCTCGACCGACCACTTACGTATTTTTGTATGAAAAACTAATCAGCGCCCCTAGCGGATTTTACATGAACTACTTTCTTCAAGTTGCTCGAAATGTCAAATTTAAATGAAGCTACATAATAATATAATGTTGAACGAAAGTTGCACTATAGATTGTAATAAAAATCGTTATAGTTTTTCTTTACGACTTAAAATAATTATATTATCAGTCCAATACATTCCCTTGATAGATTGAGTTATTGACTTTAAAATATTGATACCTTTATTATTAAGTTTACGATATTAATTTGACATCAATGTCATCGATGTCTTCTAACAAAGGAATGTTTGTATTAGCCAAATATTATTAGTTCAATATATTAGATTCGACCTTACGACCCAAGTCTAATTAAAAGTCCGAATACGTACTTTGCAATCGTAAAGAGCATGTACTAAAATATTTATTGCCAAAACCTTTTCTACGTTATCTGAAACTAGATCTTTAAAACCTATTTTCACAATCCTATTTCTTTCGATTACAAAGAAATTCAGGTCGAATTTCAAACCTAAAGCTTGAATTCAATTAACTCAACATTAAACATATTGGACACTAAATAACGGAATACCTTAATTACAAGAGAAACAATGTTGCCTCGCTAATCTACGCATTTCTATTCTCTGTGCCGATTGTCCCCAAGGATTTGGACAAAAGGGGCAAATGGCGCGAATTAGGCAAAATGTGAACACGACATCTCTCGAAGGATGGGCATTCAGTTTGGCCGAGAATTCGACGGAAAATTTATCGAGTATTGGAAATTCTGAGAATCTTCGATCCCGGATATTTACGTTTATTGATCCGTGTGTCAGTTTAAACGACTATACTTTGAATTATTTGGGGTTAATAAATTTCGAATGACATCGCAATGAATTAACCAGTGTATTTTGTTATTATAGGGGTATTAGCATCGGTAATTTTGCTCGAGAATATCTTTATCGTTTCGGTCGGCAATGTTCAATTTTATTGTTTGTTGACGAAGTCAAAGATCTTTTTATTAAGATGTCAATTTTACTTGTATTGTAGACCTCAAATTCTGCGAGTGATAGAAGATTTAAGATAGTCTGTCTATTCATTAGGTGTATTGTGAAGGGCACGCGGTCGTTGCGCTGTAGCAATGTACTGCAAAATGCGGTTTCTTCGACAACTTGTACTATGATTTTCTATATCGAAATAGTTTTGGATTTAGCTGAGTGTATTTGGAAATTGAAACGAATGATAAACAATCTACGATTACACACCTGCTAGAGTTTTGCAGGTAGCTTTATTTGTCCTTATCCGAGAATGTTACAACTTATTTTTGCACCTTACAACGTACATTTTTTATTCCAAACAAATCAATGAAATAAGAAAATCCCTTCGGATAATACTTTTTTGGTCTATTTAAAAAAAAAACTGAATGTTATTTTTTTTATGAAACAGATTGTTGTAAAAATATTTATACCTAAAAGCTGACTATACTATAACGACGATTCCGAAAAAAATATTTTATCTTTTATTATATTTTAAAACATTATTTTTAAGTACATAATATTTCCTCATCTATTAAACACAAAAATAAACCAAATAGCAATATAATTTAATTTACAATATACCTTATCCAAACTACACTAGCATCGCGTACAATATCAATACAAAAGACTCAGGTAGCGTGGTGACTGCCAGTTATATGTGCAATTATAACCAAACCACTGTTAATTAACAACGTGACTCTTTCATAAACACCTCGTAATAACACCATTCACTTTGGATTTTGGTTTTTGGTCAGTTCAGCTTTGATTTCGTTCATGGAAATAGTACTTAGGGACTTGCTGTCCAATATAACTATGCTAAAAGGTAAAAAAGCGAGAAAAGCTTCAGTCGTCAAAGGTTTTTTTATGAACCTAGTGCATATTTTCGTGTTAAATAGTACTTATCACACAAAATTAAACCAAAAATCCTCCACACTCTATTCACAAAATACCTTATCCAAACTACACTAGCATCGCGTACAATATCAATACAAAAGACTCAGGTAGCGTGGTGACTGCCAGTTATATGTCCAATTATAACCAAACCACTGTTAATTAACAATGCGACTCTTTCATAAACACCTCGTAATAACACCATTCGCTTTGGATTTTTGTTTTTGGGTACCTATGATTTTATTGGTGGAAACAGTATTTGTGTAGGTACTTGCTGTTGATATGTTTTTTTTTAATAAACTGATAACGTTTTAGTGGCCAGATCTAATTTTTTTGGTAAACTATTATAGACATTTAGCATCATTTTAACAATGCACATACAAGACAATATCGAATCTTACTTTACTTTTTAAATGGAATAATTAGGAAAATATAGGTAACAGAAGCTTCATCCATTTTTTCTTAAAAAAAGGGTTCAGTGTCTCTGGAATCAGGCAAGTCTTTCATCCAAAATCGAGATTTATCTTTTAATATGCCACAGGACTATATGCAGACTTAGGCTCATAAGTAATGTAAACATTGTATATTTCACCAAACATACATATTGGTCACAAATATTTGCAACTAATGTTTGCAATTATATGCCAATACGCCATTCGACCCTTATGTCATAACCAACGGTAACATAATAAAATACTTCTACTCTCCCGAGGCTTGTACTCTAAAATCCGTATTTAGACATTAATTAATCAGTACTTTAACAAAATGAATCACCAAGCCACCGAAGTCCGAACTAATTATGTCGAAGTCACCTTCACGCGTCGATAGCCGTGATTGAACGCCTGTTTACAGTCTCTCCTCGAGTTTTGAACGTTCAATCAACCGTCAATTGAATGAATCAATCTTCCATCGACCACAGAAGAAACTGTGTCTAAAAATGTTTATAGTAGTTGTAACGTTTCGTATGGTATTCTTTGTAGTAGTGTAGATGTACATTGCTTTTGAACGAAATGTTTGATTTTAAATCCACCAATGAAGCAAAAAGATTTTAAGTTAAATAATATCACCTGAATTAAGGATCTTTAATTCATCAGAGGTTGATAAAACACTGCTTTCTCTACTAGTAACTATAACCGAAAAATAAAATTAAAGATTTTATAAAATTTAAATCAAAATAACAACATTGCAAAAATGTAAAAATAACACCTCATGGAGAGTGAAGTTATGGCTCTCTAACCTGATTTAGTAATAATTTTGCATCCAAATCCACGATTGACAAATACATTGATGTTCACACCACCGTATAACACGATCCTTTATATTCTCATTAAAACTAAAACGACGTTAAAGTTTCCATTTATTATTATTATATGGATGGTTTACTCGTGAAAGGGTGTGATGAGTTTGTAATAAAATGTATTATTAGTTTAGCGGATTATAATTTGATAGTTAATTACTGTGTCAGCCATTTCGAAGTTATTTGTTCAGTGTTATGATTTGTTTATGTGATAATGTTGAGCCTTAGATAGTATAGTGACGTAATTATATCTCGTGGGAGCGAGATTAGATGTTTTGTACGTGCAGAGGCGTGATTTCATATGCTTTGTCCATATGTTTATTTAATGTTTTATGTTTTGGTTCTGGACAAAGATTAGTCGTTTTTTAATCATGATTATGAGCTTTGAATTACGTATCATGTCTGCCTAACATAGTAACTTGCTTTTTAAATATTTATTATTTATTTATTTACAATAGTTCTGTAACTACTACGACGTCACAATGCAAAACAATTTTTATTGTACTCTCTCCGAGTTGCTAATGTTCAAATTTATTGTCATTTTTGTCACAGGGAAACTCTTAGAAACATCACTGTATTTTAATGTCACTATGACATCTGGATTTAATTAAAGTTCATTACAATACTACCAACAATTGTCACAAATTCTTGCGATACACCTCAATATAAGTAACCTCTGTAAAATAACTCCTCACCACTGTTACAGACTGTATTTTCATAGCCACAATGCCGATCGGATTGGTGATCGCAACAACGTTGAATCGAATACACTATTCAACTAATAGATTCGATTATGCGCCCGTGGAGCCACAGCCGAAGCAATAGATACTGTAATGGGTAGTCTATTCTTGGCGCAGCTTAAGTGAATTTTGTTACGATGATTGGAAATTTTGATTAACTGTTTAGAGAAAATTTTGGAATAAATTATTTTAAGGCCAAATTGAAATTAAAAAGTATTGGAAATGTTAAGTTACTTTATTAAATACTAGCTGACCCGCGCAACTTCGCTTGCGTCCAATAAGAGAGAATGGGTGAAATTTTTCCCCGTTTTTGTAACATTAATTACTGGTACTCTGCTCCTTTTGGTCGTAGCGTGATGATATATAGCCTATGTCCTTTCTCGGGTATCAAAATATCGCATTGATAATATTAGTAGTTAAAGTAGTTAAACAAGGGAATAGAAAACCAGCTAGAAAAAAAACTGTTAAAAACCTGAATTTTCAGGGGTGTAAGTTCAGGTTAAAAGGTTTTTAAACATGAAACTGTAAAAATATGGCAATCTCCGTGAATAATGGTTCAAATTTCCAGAACCATTAAACACTTCAGTAATACAATAGTACTCATTATGAAATCTCTGTAATTATATCGATATAATAATCATTCAATTCTTTTCCATTAAGAGTCGACCAATCAATCTCATAATCTAGGCCAGGGAACAATCTAGAATTAATTCAGTAAGCTATAAAGAACTAGATTAATTACAATAGCTACAACTAACGACGTCCATTCAATAACCATTCTCTATTTTTCTACTAAAAGCAAAACATGAAACTTCCATCTAGCTAATGACAAGACTATGACGTAAAATACGGAACATCTTACTAAGATAAACGCATTGTATTACTGAAATAACCACTATAAGTTGATCTTTCAGAACCTCATCTCCTTGGCAATTTGCACCGAATTTTAGATGAGTAGCACTGATTTGCGGGGTCGATATAACTGGTCGGTTCTAGGTCATTGTACTGCCTGTTCGGCAAATCTGAAATCCGGTTCGATCTGATTATAATAATGACATTCGGTAGGACATCGGAAGCCTTACAACAGATTTCTACTACCCTATATTCTGTTTTACTGTGGCTATTCAATTTGGTTACATGTAATGTACGCTTTCCACGGCGTAGCAAAGTCAATGTTGTTGCGTAGCACTTTGCTACGACGTCGTAGCACTTGCACAATTTCTCGGCAAGTGAAACATCTTATGATTATATTCAACATAGTTGCTTTAGAAAAGTGTAATAAATAGTAATAAAGAAATTTTAAGTCGAAAATGTGCATAATATTAATATATTTTCATACAAACATTTTCATAGAAGTAGCAGTGTATCTTTACCGTAAGCGATACTTAAATACGAGTAGACAACGTTTAAGTGAAAAGGAAAAATATACAAAGTAATAAAAAGAGGATTCTAGTTTTTTTGTTCCTCATACTATACTCAAATTGAATACTTAATTTCATACTTATATACCGAACATTATATGGCTGCTTGTAATGAAACAAGTTGTGGAGTCATCGACCTCAATTTAGTATTTGATTTAGGAAAATACGTGGTTTAATTTGTAAAGAATTTTGTGAATACTTTATTTTAATAAAAGTAAGGAGATCTATTAATAAAACTGTCTGCTACAATATTAAGCATCAATGTTTATATTTTATTCAAGCTGTGATGCATGCAGCTTTTTATACCAAGAAGTAGAAGTCGATTCTAAAAACTAGCCTAGTGCTACCTAGATATTTATTTTCATAAGTTGATGTTTACTATTACTTAGGACTAGATAAAAGACAAAAAGGCAGTTCTTTTGAATAGCTTTGGGTCTGGTTGTGCTTTGTGTCCGTTGTTTGTATGTTTGTAAAAGTCCCCGCGACACAAGAGCAATTTTTAGTGCGGGTGTTTTTTTTTAATTATTCTTCAATTCAAGAGTAAAGTTTAACACAACATTTATACCTTTTGAACTTCATGTGATAAACTTCTTTTAAGCCTTAGCTTAAAATTTATCATTCACACTACAGTCCAGCTAAGTGAAACCAAACACTGACTTCAAAACAAACATGACCACTGTTTTTTCAGGTTGTTAATTTTAAAGCTACTATTATTACTAACTTTTAATACTTATTTAGGACGTTACGTGGTTCAACCAACTTTTGTAGTGTGAAAGATAAGCCGCTATCAAACTTTTGCTTCATCATTTTGTGGCGACAAGTTATTTGCTGTTGAAAAATAAAATATAATAAAACAAATGACTCTTATTACTTGAAAATACAGTCTATATTTCAATGGCTGTTTGGTTTTTATAAGGGTAATATAAAGTTTGTTTTTGCGACGTAGTTGTGGACGCCTGCCGAAATTGAGGTTCGATTTTCGACGTGCTAAATATCGGTAACGCGAATTATTTTTCAATCAAGCTCGTGTGTACTGTAATGTTGTTTTAGCGCGTTCTTTTATAAACTTTAAGCGAATTGTTTGTGTAAAGTTTCAACAGTAGGATCGTAAATTCTTTTCAATTACTTTCAATGGAATTTATGATCGGACTGTTGATTGAAAATAAGCGGAGTTATCGATATTCTGAAGATTAAAAGTACTGATCGAAATTAATAAATTCTTGACGACAATGTATGGTAGTGTTTTTTATTTATTTTTGTTTTAGTTAAAATAGCTGATTACACTATTATAATTAACTAGAAACCATTTCGTAGGAAACAGAATAAAAACTTTCGTCTCCAGTAAGACCAACGCAATATTCATAACGATCTGTTTTGTTATCAAAACAAACATGAGGTCCTACAATATAACGTTACGTTATTTAACGCTTGCATTCTAAGGATTCCAAAAATACGTTGTAGTTTTCCAAAAAAATCTAATAAACACCAAGGTTCCCATATCTTTCATTCACCATCAAACGAATAATTACCGTTCATAATGAAGGCAATTCCGTAACCGACCTTGTTCGTCGTCACAATATAAATATGTATAGCCTTCCACACTACTGAATTTTCCTTAATAACACGCCTTCCTCATTTACCCAACATATCTCAATCTATACTAATATTATAAAGCTGAAGAGTTTGTTTGTTTGTTTGTTTGAACGCGCTAATCTCAGGAACTACTGGTCCGATTTGAAAAATTCTTTCAGTGTTAGATAGCCTATTTATCGAGGAAGGCTATAGGCTATATAACATCACGCTACGGTCATTAGTAGCGGAGTAGCAACGAAAAATGTTACGAAAACGCGGAAAATTTTGACCCATTCTCTTCAGTGACGCAAGCGAAGTTGCGCGGGTCAGCTAGTATTGAAATAAGTATATTATGTAGGAACCGCAGTTATTTTTTCATATATTTCTGTTGTGTGTAAGCAACAATGTAATTTCTCGCGCTGATAACTTCGCTATGACTCTTATTATAATAATAAGTAGAGGGAGAAATGAGGTGAGGTGATCTCTAACACGAAGGGTGGATGTTTCTATCAGATAGGATTATTTTTTCTTGAGGGCTGACGGAACAGAAATAACTGGCATAACAAAGTCTCAAGATTGCAAGGAGAAAACCAAAAGATGTAAACAGTGGAAAAAAGGACAACAATAAATCTATACTAATATAATAAAGCTGAAGAGTTTGTTTGTTTGTTTGATTGTTTGTTTGTTTGTTTGTTTGTTTGTTTGTTTGTTTGAACGCGCTAATCTCAGGAACTACTGGTCCGATTTGAAAAATTCTTTCAGTGTTAGATAGCCCATTTATCGAGGAAGGCTATAGGCTATATAACATCACGCTACGGTCATTAGGAGCGGAGTAGCAACGAAAAATGTTACAAAAACGGGGAAATGTATAATAAGAATAGACGGACATGTTCAAGACAACAATCAAATCATTTAGTATATTAACAATTTCTAGTATTCTTTTTTTGGAAATACCATAAATATAATATTTGTGGCAAACGGGCACGTTAATGACTTATTTTGCAAAAGTGTTCAATAAAAATACAGGATAGATGCACTGAGAATAAAGCATAATATTAGACGTAATAAAATAAAAATCTAGATCCTGTCAGCAATTTATTGCATATAAAAATGAATAGAAAAAGTATTCAATCTACAGCAGCACCAATCCAACCAATAAAAAGAATTAAGCTTTCAATATCAGAAACTCAAGCAAACTCACTCTGAATTTAAACCGTAACAGTAACACGTATTAGATAAATTACCTCAGAATTCCGCCCCTTGGCATTCGAGTATAATTCATTATCATTGACATTTCTATTGTGTCGGAACCATTGACGCACTTGACGTTGAGACCACGGCACTTCTATGGAATGACCTTTATGTCTGCAATAACGTTAAAAAGCCACAGACGTGTATATGTATAAGGCTATTGTATAATAATGTGCGTTGGTTTTGAGTGTACGGTGTTGCGAATAGCGAGGTTTGTAAGAAAAATTTATACTCGTATTTCGTTAATGATGACGCAACCATAATAGGGGAAAATTATTTATAAAACGACTTGGGTAATTACAAGTAATTTATAATAACTTCATTGTTAAAATAACGTCCTCTAATTAGATTGGCTTGTTTAGCTTTGGAATTAATGGTTTGACCATCAAAATCAAAGCTGACAATAACATAGTCAATATGATGCCTCGTTCCCTCATGACATTTTATCTCATCTCAGACATCAACAAATAAATAAAAGCATTCTACATTTTTCGTCATAAGTGGTTTTCATACATCGAACCCTAGATTTAAAAATAATCTTCTCAATCTTACACCGCTTGTACTACAGCCGCACCCTCTCACCGCTCCGCTAGCCACCCTCGGCGGCGATGCGCGACGTCATAAACCGAAATTGACGATTCACATTACACTCGCTCGTAAAGCCCGATTTCGGATGCACCTGCCTTTACAAACAGACCTGCCTCTTATGAATAACATTTTATATCATAATTTTTCACCTCGTCAATTTTATTGTGGCGTTTCATTTCTTCTTTTATGGCTTTGTTACGTTTTAATTCGTTGATATGACCCTTTGGGTCTTTACTCAAATTGGTGTAATATAATTCAAACGTCATACTTTATAACCGAGCGCCATTGTGTTTCTCGAAACGTGTAAAATTAGTTGTCATCAAGAGAATTTACAGCTAAGTTAGAAGTTTCTAGGAATCTTTAACAACTTTGACCTTTTATTTTAAAATAGGATGAACTGTTCACAAGCTTTGTAGTCTCAAGTTTTATTAATTGGTTAATGATAATAAAATGAAGATAGAAAGTTTTGTTTGCTTTGTTTTAAATATAGCTTTAGCTAGAAGAAACAATAATAAAACTTATTTTGTATTTTTAACCGACTTCAAACAAAGGAGGAGGCTCTCAATTCGACTGTATATTTTTTTTCTGTTTCTTATTTGAATAAAATATGACGCAGTTTTCAGTACCTTAGTCTACAGCAATTTTTGTTTAAAGTACACAAATACAAAAATAGAATGATAGATTTTCCTAACTAGACTATTTTGAAAGTGACCTAAGTTACGAACATCAACTTAAAGCCAAAGAGCTTAGTAAAGGCGCAGCAAAAGTGTCGACTAACACTCATCTATCAACAACTTATAAATCAAATTATGTGAGTTCGCGCGGACACTGTTTTAAACTCCATATTTATTTTGGTTCAGTGTTTGTGTATGTCTCTATGTGGAAAAATTTAATATTGGTTGTTGAGCAAAGCTTGTTGTACGTGGAGAAAGATTTTGAAATGATTAGCCTGGAAGGGTTTATTTTAGTTTTAACATGTTTCTTAATATCGTCAAAGCGTTCCACAGGGGTGTATATTGGCACCTTCACTAGAGAGCGAGAGGAAAAATTTGGCGTTTTTAAATTCAGATTTGTGGTAAAACAATAATTAAGGTGATTGACATGTTTGATCTATCCGGCTGTTTTTTTTAACTCAGCTGAGATCTGTTCACTTTAAACATATATTTATGTAAGTCATTTTCGTTGCCTTTATAAGTATCCCGCGGCGTAAAATATTTACTATTTATATGTAATGCGATATCTGATTTATAAAATTCCACTTTGCCAATATTCCGCAGAAAACTGAATATGAAAGTGATTGAACTCAATGCTATTGTCCAAAACAGCTTACGCTTTTTCAACATTATTTGCAGCCACAAATAATATTTCTTCAGAAAAGACATTAATCCGCGTAAGTATGTAAATCTTGGGGTTATTATACCTAATGCTAATGCCTAAATGCATTCATATTCAATAAAAATCGTTCAATAGAATCTATTGTAAATACAAAAGGTCACGTTTTATTGGATGTGGTATGAAAGCACTTATGCTATATTTGAAACTGAAAGAAGGCTAAGAATGTTTCAGCCGGATTTCATTTTTTGTTAAAAAGAAGCTGTTTAAGGCTATGAGATTTTCATCTAATAATAGATAGAACACTATATGATATTTTACACAGTAACTTATTGTTTTGACATACAATAAGTAACAATTGGAAAAATGCCGAAAATAAAATATATAGGTAATTTGAAGTAAGTAAGTAACAACACTCATTGAACAAAAAATATCTTCTGTAGAATTTTCCTCTTCAATTATAAAATAATAAACAACATGAAAATGCATCTCAACAACTGTCAACCGAAACAAACAAATCACCCACTCTATCAAATTGAAAATATCATTGCAATCTTGCACCAATGCCCCTTGAAACAACTCGACCGTAGCAATTTGGAGTGCCCCAAGGCATTATACTAGGACCACTATTAGGTTAGGGCCCTTCTGCTAAATTTATTCAATTGTGCACCCACAAGTAATTGTAATTGACGGTATTGTGTTCAAATTGGTGTCTGTTTGCGTCGGGTGACCCGTAATTTTTGGTTATTTTGGACCCCGTGTTTCTCGTTTTATATCGCGTTTGGGAATAAATGTGAGAATTGGGATAATCTCGATAGTAATGTGGGGTTTCGTTGTAAATTGGGCGTTGTATTGGATGATATGTTCGGTTACGTTGTGAGGTGTCAATTTTGTGTTTAGGATATCGTATTGGGGATATTTTTTGCAACCAATTTCTTCGAAGTAGTTGAAGATTCAAAAGAAACTGAAATAAAACTGTTTGGTGGTTAACTCAAACCTTCATTCCGAAAAAAAGTCCGTGTCCGGTAGTGGACAGCTTTTTCAATAATTAACTTTCTTTAAAAATGTCTCTTAGAAAATATTAAAGCTATTATATAGGATATTAGTCTTGTAACGAACAGCTTCACTGATAATTGACCATAATACAATTATGAATTTTGAATCCTTAACTTCCGTTGCAAAATTCATGCTACCCGCAGAAACTTAGCGTTGACCGCCAAACTATTACAACCTCTCGTTGATCGAAAGGTCCTGACAGCCACAAAATATTACCAAGTTTTGGACTTTACGGCCAGACCTGATTACACTTTGACCCTTGAGAATGTTTTGTGGACTTCAAAGCCTTCTAAGTGTTAGTAATGGGTTCTATTGATTCGTTTGATTTTAGGTGTCGAAAGCTATAATTCGGACGCTTTGTATATGTATAATAGACTTAATAAGTGGTTAAAGTATGTATTTATGAACTCTTAAGTCAGTCTTACACGAGTATAATAATGATGTAATTAGATGATTCACCTTGGTTTTGAATTTGAAATTGAATATGAAAGGCTACACGTGGATGGTTTATAAATTGTAGAAATTATTCAAGAGAATATAGGAAACGTCAATAAATATATATTATGTAGTGTTCTTTCTGATTTGGTTTAGCAGTTCTACCATTTTTTCAACGCTCGTGTTTGGACGTATGAATAAGAAATAGAAAAGATTGAATCATATGATGTTCCTCATGAGAATGTAAATAATTATATTATTAAGTAGGTATGCAATTTAATAGCTCATACTTTATCTAGTCTTTGTCCCAGGTTAAGTGTAGTTGGCAGAAAATGTTATCTTTTTCAAAAGCCTGTAGGGATTTGATGGAAGTTTTAACTCGTACAACCGGCAGCCTTCCTGACTTCACTTCTTAGGAATAGTTCTAAAAACATCCAATACCAAATAATAACCAAGTGATAACTCAATATCTATAAAAAACCAATCTACGTACATTAAAAAAATGTCTACCTCGTCCGATTTCTCGATTCCTGCCTCCAATTAATGAAAGGGCCAGAATTTACCAACTCTAATCCGTTTAACACCTTAAGTTTGGTCTCAAATTTATCCCGAAGTTCAGACCTTCGGCGCTGAATAAATTCTCAACTGATTATACCTATTTATTAAGCGTGATAAGCACGTTAGGTCTTGCTTCCATCGTGTTTGCTTTCTAATGAAATGTAAATTTTAGTCTGATTGAAGATCTGTTAATACAAACTTGTTATATTTGATTCAGTTAAATGTTCTAATTTGCGTATTATTATGGATTGGTGATGAGAAGATTTTGTATGAAGAGTAAGAACGTGATGCTTTTCCTAATCATCCATCTTCTGCGTTAAATTTACTACCTTTATACTACAAGTTAAGGGCTGACCGTACCAGCTGGTTACAACAGAATAATTACCAAGATTTTTGTCTTCGTGGTTACTCGACTCGGTGTAGCCAGTAGTCAAATGATAAAGCTATGATTGTTGGTTACACCAAGCAAACAGCTTACACTGGTGTAACCACAGCCCCCTAAAAATCATGCCTGTAAAGTTATTTTTTCGGTTTTGATGAATTATTCCGGATTCTTCATAAAAAAGTACTGGATATTACCGCTCAAAATGCGTTTCTACAAACATTTATAGAATACAAATGAATTCTGTGAATCCATTTTAGGCCAGTTTGGTATTTTTGTGGCTTTCAACCTTTGATCCTTTTCGAATCATTTATCAATCACAAAATATTCAATAAAGCAGAATCAGATTATTTTATCAATACTGTAACTATCATTTAATGAAAAAATATTTTATTATACGCTTAAAATTGTACTCCCATTTCAATTTTTACAATCCAAAAGCCAATACTGAACAGTTTAACGACTCGAATGAGTTATTAAAATCGTAAAATGTCTTCAATAATGACAAAAAAGCAGGTCTTTTAAAACTTTTCACTGCTTAGGGAGTAAAAGAGAAATTTTGTCCATTAAAAAACTCCGGGCATAATGCTTATAACGCACTTTCTGAAGGCTTAATAATTAATTTAAAAGCCCATTCTACATCATTATTGTGAGTTAATAAGTTAAGTTTTTAAGTATGACCCGAATTATTCAGGTTGATTAAGTTTTGCAATTGTTTTTTGGAAAGATGCTCATCAGATTCTTTTGTTTTTTTTTATGATTACCTAATTAGTAAGTAATCCTTAAGTGTTGCTAGACATGAATTTTAAAAGATTCAAAGTAAAATGTTTCAATAATTTCATAATAGGTGCAATTACGTTTAACGTTAGAATTTTGTGTTATTAGATTTTTAGGTACTCGACACTAAAATCGCTTTTGTGTCTCTCGTTACTACGGTTATTCTAAAAATCATCATATTCTGATCAAATTGTAACTTTCTATAGTAGTTCAAGTTGTTACCAGTCAGACTCAATGACGTCACCAGGCCGACCAGTATCAATCAACATGTCTATAATACAATTAAACTGTTAGTAACAGCCATGTTTGCGGCGACCCCGTGGCCCGTACTTCCTCTAGCCATCTTTCCTGACCAAGTTCGCTTCGTAAGCAAACACATTGTTCCTGACTTTCTCAAGTGGCACTCGGCCAAGTTAAGTCATAGTTTTTGTTCAAATTTTCTGGTTCCCTTACAATTATGTAAGAATTCGTAAGTTTGAAATAATTAGTTGGATGTTTGAGACATAGTTTTGCGATTTGTAAAGAATTTGTTGAATATAGGCCAGAAGTTTTAGTATTAATCTAGGTTAATAATCTTGAGGAGTTGTGAAGAATTTTGTGGAAAGTAGTTATCTAGTTTTACTATAGATACATAAAATATGAGAGAAATAAACATAATTATAATATGTACCTCACCCAAATACAATTTGATTCATCCAAAACATTATTTTTATATCAGTATAGTCTGTTTGCACATAATTTACCGTGTGGTAACTTACCACGAAACATTCCTTCTTACAAGAACTTCTATAAGAAATTAAGTACATTAATTATTATTTCAATCACCTCAATAAAAATAACATGACATGATCAATCTACTTCAAATAGAACATTCTCGAAATGCACCAACAGATCGTTATAGAATCGTCACACATTTCATTGAAACGTTTCCTACGGCCATTATAACTTTGAATATGTAGAACATACGGACGGTCATAGGTGGCGCCACCTGTACCTATTTCCGCAGCCATTTCCCATATGAGGTAATCAAAACTTCAAATGACTATTCAGATATTTTACTGATGGGTTTTTGACGTAATATGATGAGATGGACCATGTTTTAAAATGTAGTGATTTAGCCACTATGTTGGTACAAATTGGAAGCCCTATATGGTACCTGGGCTTTTATTATTTGATTGATTTTTACCATTTTTTTAACATTTGATTGATCCGTATATTTTATCAAATAGAACTGAAAGTAGGTGGCTTAAACTAGTGGTCTACTTCGGTCCCTGTCACACATTTGGAAAAAAAGCGTGATCTATCTATTACCCTGTATTGTGAACAAACTGGCAAAATTGAACATTGTTTTTTTTGAGGTCAATCACTTTGGGTCTAGCATATAACTTAAGAAAGATCTCTACTGGGAATAATATATCAGTACCAACAAACATAACACCCGAGACCTACAACATATGAAAAACAAAATTGTTTGCCCTACATCTGAACTAATACTAACTAAAACTTTTCGTATCCATCACACAACTAACCAAAATCTTTCTATAAAAAGAATAAGAGAGTTGACTGCCCCTGTGGCGCGGTCGGTAGTATATTACTGCTGATTTCGAGGTCTCGGTTTCAATTCCCGTATTACTGGTATTTTCTATTACAATTTATTTTAATAGTAGCCTGGATTTAAGTAACATGCCTGGTATAGGACAACAGGCTCTTCTATTATATGGGACTAACATTGCATGAGACAAACCGCGGTTGTACTTTCTTCGCCTCTGCCTACGTCTTTTGGTATAACAGGCGTGATAGTATGCATGTATCTTGTTCATACTTTACCTTTTTTTTTTATTTATGCTTCTTATACAAAATTTGTATAAATGCGGACTTAATGCCAAAGGCATTTTCTGCCAGTCTACCTTGGGGTGATGCAGAGATTGAATGAAGTAGGTGCTTTAATAATAAAAGAGGAAATTTAAGTTGAGAAAGAGGTTTTTTTGTTTGTCTAAAAAGAATAAGTATGTAATAAATCAATATATCAGTCTAATTATAGTCTAGAGGATGTAGCTGACCGAGCATCTTTCATGATATATTATATAGCTTCTTACTTTATTAACTTCGTGACCCGTTAATCCGATGTTTTCCGAATGCCATTTATTTTATTTTTCGTATGACGATCCTGAGCTGGGTATTTCCGGATTTTCATGTTTTCTGAAGGTCACGACTAGACACGGGTTATTTTGTAAGTTGGGGGAATGTAAGTGTATTTGTATGAATTTAGATTTTTTTTAACAGATAAATCGGTCCTACATATAAACATACTAGAAATCTCGCATTTTTCTCTTGAGGGCAGGCAGAGACCGTTAACTGATTGAACATATTATTATTATTATTAGTACAATGTTAAGTCCTTATGGAAACCGGTTCCGGTGCTCGAAGCGTAAACATCGTTGTAGTACAGATCCTCCAACTTATTGTGATTAAAAATCATTTACGAACTGTTGGACACGATAAATAGTTGAAAACACAATCTTAACGTGTAGTGGACTTGTGTAAATATTAACTAACAGTGCAATTAAAGTGAATGTGAGAAAAAGAAAAACTGATTATAAAAACCAACGATTACCGAAGTGAGGTTAGAAATTGATTGTGACATTAGTAGACACTGTCAACTGTCAAGTCAACTTGACAGGATCGATATCATTCATTCATTGCGTCGGTGTTGCCAACACGAAAAATTTCTACCGCTGCGATTCATTTTACGCAAAAATTAAAACTTAAACATGGAAGATCAATTCGAAATCTTGTTTGAGAAAATGAAAATTGAAATGCAGAAACAGACGCTTGAACTGAAGGAGTCTATAACTAATTCAGTCATGGAAAAAATGGATGAAAAAATAAAGCCTATTATAGCAGAAAATAAAGATTTAAAGGAAAAAGTAATAAGCCTTGAGAAAGAGATAGAATATATGAAAAGAGATAAGAAGAAAAACAACATTATTATTTTTGGATTACAAGAGGAAGAAGAATCAACGACAGGATTAATAGAAGTGGTGAAGAACATATTTAATAAAGACTTAAATATAAATATTGGGGATTTTGAAATAAATCAAATTTTTCGCATCGGCAAGAAAAGCCCAGGCAGAAAACCGAGACCGGTTTTGCTGTCTCTTGTCAATTCATGGAAGAAAACTGAGATAATGAGAGTTCGGAAAAATCTGAAAGACATATACAGGGTGTCCCAAAACTCAACGATAATCCGAGACAGGATGAAAGGCCAAGTCATACCGGTTATAGGGAAAATAAAAAAAATGTTCCATATAACTTAGTTCAGCAATAATAGACCCTTTTCAAAAAAGTTCAAATTCCACACCCTTGGTCGCATTTTCAAGTCCTGTGATCACCAATGTTACAATTTCGCTGTGTTTTTTTTAATTTCGTGATCTTAATTAAATATGCTATTAATCGTATAACAAATTAATGCACAAAACATTGTTAATTTAATAAAAAAAGTTAAGTTTTAGTGAGTCATCTTTCTCAAAAATATCGTTAGTCAACTTTGACGCTTCATACTGAAAAAAAAATGTACTACACTACCCTTGGCAAGTTATTTCAAAAGTTGGCGCATTTAATCAAGATTTGAAAATGGTATCACACTTGCCACTTTTCTTGCCATTAAAAATGTTATTTTTATTTGAACGAAGAGTATCCTCGCAAATGGATCGGATGCAGTGGTACAATTTTATGGCATCCTCGTTCCCCCGATGTAAATCCAGTAGATATTTTTTACTGGGAATGCATAAAAGAAAAAGTTTATTCGAAATTAATACAAAATCTATCAGAACTTCGCCAAAAAATTGACACAGCGTCAGAAGAAATAAATGCAAGGAATTTTGCTTGACTGGTGAAAAAATCTTTTGTACGCCGTTGCAGAGCCTGTATTCGTGCCAGAGGAAAGCAATTATTTTTAGTAAAGAGGTAATTGAGTCAGTCCATAACAAATATTTAATGTAATAAACATAATAGGTTATAATAATTAAAAAAAAAAACAATAAACGAACCATCGATCTTATTTAATTATTCTCCTTAAACTAAAGTAATTCCGAATTGTTTTCCTCTAGCATGAATTCAGGCTCTGCAACGCCTTACAAAAGACCTTTGCACCAGTCAATCAAAATTCATTGCATTTATTTCCTCTGACGCTGTGTCAATTTTCTGGCTAAGTTCTGATAGATTTTGTATTGATTTCGAATAAACTTTTTCTTTTATGCATTCCCAGTAAAAAATATCTACTGGATTTAGATCGGGAGAACGAGGAGGCCATACAATTGTACCACTGCGTCCGATCCATTTGCGAGGATACTCTTCGTTCAAATAAAAATAAAATTTTTAATTGCAAGAAAAGTGGCAAGTGTGATACCATTTTCAAATCTTGATTAAATGCGCCAACTTTTGAAATAACTTGCCAAGGGTAGTGTAGTACATTTTTTTTTCAGTATGAAGCGTCAAAGTTGACTAACGATATTATTGAGAAAGATGACTCACTAAAACTTAACTTTTTTTATTAAATTAACAATGTTTTGTGCATTAATTTGTTATACGATCAATAGCATATTTAATTAAGATCACGAAATTCAAAAAAACCTAGCGAAATTGTGACATTGGTGATCACAGGACTTGAAAATGCGACCAAGGGTGTGGAATTTGAACTTTTTTGAAAAGTGTCTATTATTGCTGAACTAAGTGATATGGAATTTTTTTTTTATTTTTCCTATAACCGGTATGACTTGGCCTTTCATCCTGTCTCGGATTATCGTTGAGTTTTGGGACACCCTGTATATAACAGAAGACTATTCTAAAGAAGTATTGGAGAAGAGGAAAATGTTACAAACAAAATTGAAAGAGGAAAGGATAAAAGGGAATTTCGCATATCTCAGGTACGATAAGCTCGTAGTAAAGGAAAATAATGCAAGTAACGAAAAAAGAAAAAGGGGAGAAGCTTATTCACCGGGTGATAACGTACAAACTAAAAAACAGCAAGTCTGGACGCCATCACATACAAATAGGCGCAACGCCTTTGATGTGATGAGAGGCAGATCCAACTCTCTCTCGTGCCCCAAGGCGGATAATAGGCAATAACAATTAACTATCGGCAACCGGGAAACAAAACAACACAAAAATATAGAAAACCAAACATACAGAAACTACCAACCTCCCCCAAGCCGACTGGTCCTCGTGGGGGAAAATGACCACGACCCTCTAAAGATAAACAACCAGAAAAAGAAACGTAACGATAACGATATATATATCGCCACTTTAAACTGTCGATCATTAGGAACCACTGAAAAACTACAAGAATTGGAATTAGCATTGGATGAAATAAAATGGGACATAATTGGTCTTAGCGAAGTGAGAAGATTAGGGGAAAGAATTGAAGACCATGGTAAATACATACTTTACCATATTGGGGAGACGCCTGGATTATACGGTGTCGGCTTTATGATCAAAAGAAACCTCGCCAAAAACATACAGGAATTAAGAGGGATTTCAGAACGGATCGCATTACTCAACATTCTATTACCTGTAGATGGTGAAGAAGACCGAATATGGTCAATAATCCAGGCGTATTCGCCAACTGAATCCAATAGAAGAGAAGACATATCAAAAATTGAAAAATTCTACGCAGACCTACAATTAACTGCTGCAAATGAATCAAAAAACCTAATAGTTATGGGAGATTTTAATGGACAAATTGGCACACAGAAAACGGGAGAAGAATATACCGTAGGAAATCACGGATGGGGCAATAGAAGTAAAAACGGCTCACGATTGGTGTCCTTTGCTATTGAAAATAAATTAAGCATTATAAACAGTTTTTACAAAAAGAAACCATCAAAGAAATGGACATGGATATCTCCTAATGGCCGGCATAAAAACGAGATCGACTATGTTATGTCTAACAACTTAAAAGTTTTTGAGGACCTGTCTATCTTAAGAAATTTTAATTTTAACACAGATCATAGATTGGTTAGAGCTAAACTATCAGGGACACGTGTTAAAAGACCAAGACAATTTCACAATAATATGAAAGCCATCGAGTGTATTGGCAACACTGATTTACTTCTAAATAACCTTGAGACATCTTTACAAGGAAGGGAAAAAGAATGTATATCGACTCAAGAAAAATACACCCGATTGCTCAAACAACTAAAATCACAAACTAAAAAAGCAAATATGACCAGTAAGACAGCGATATCATTTAGAAGTAAGCAATTATTACAAGAACGGAAAGAACTTATACAACAAAGAAAACATAGCAACAATAATAATGTCCAAAAAATTGCAGAATTAAGCAAAAAGATAAGCGAACAACTAAGAAAAGAACGGAAAGCAAAAAGGTTTGCAACACTAAAGAAACATATAGAAAAAACAGGCGGAATAAAGAAGGCCCTAAAAGAAATGAGTGTCAAAAAGGATTGGATTCCAAATATGAAAAATAAGAACAGGGGAAAGACCAGCAAAAGACCCGAAATTCTACAAATTGCTACAGAATACTACCAAAATTTATACCAAAGCCGTAAAGGTGACCAAGTAATAAAAGAATATAATTCGGCAGATACGGACGAGATAAACACAATCCTTAAGGAGGAAACCATAAAATCAATTGAAACACAAAAACTAGATAAAGCACCTGGATCAGATTTGGTCACAAATGAACTGTTAAAAGTAACGTTACCAGTGATAGCACCAAGACTAACAGATCTATTCAATGAAATCCTTGAAACGGAAACCATCCCAGAAGACTGGACTAAATCGACCATCATACTGCTACATAAGAAAGGAGACAAAGGCGATATAGGAAACTACAGGCCGATCAGTTTAATGTCCAATATTTATAAAATATTTTCTAAAATCATTCTACAAAGAATCACTAATATACTAGATGAAAACCAACCAAAGGAACAAGCTGGTTTTCGTAGTAATTTTTCGACCATAGATCACATACACACTCTAAGACAGATATTACAGAAATATAGAGAATATAATAAAACGTATTACATTGGGTTTGTGGACTTTAATAAAGCGTTCGATACATTGGAGCATGAGTATATATGGGACGCTCTAGAAAGGCAAAGGGTGCCAGCAAAATATATAAGAATAATTAAAAATGTTTATACAGCAAGCACTGCACAAGTTAAACTTGAATCTACGGGCAACGAGTTTCCTATTGAAAGAGGTGTGCGTCAAGGAGATCCTATATCGCCTAAATTATTTTCGGCGGTGCTTGAGATGATCTTTAGGAATCTAAACTGGACTAAAAACGGCCTCAACATAAATGGCGTGAATCTCAACCATCTACGCTTCGCAGATGATTTGGTTTTGTTCTCAGAAGACGCCGAAACGCTGGGACTAATGTTGCAGCAACTATCTGATGAAAGCGCCAAGGCCGGTCTGACAATGAACCTAACTAAAACTAAAATTATGACGAACGCCCAGCAAACAGTAAACAACGAACAAATAACAGTAAATAACGAACAAATAGAATATGTTAAGGAGTACATATATCTGGGCCAACTTATATCTACAGATAATTGCATGGAAAAAGAAATAGAACGAAGAATAATAAATACCTGGAAACGGTTTTGGTCTCTGAAAGAGATAATGAAAGATAAAGATATGCCAATGTCAGCAAAAAAGAAAGTGTACGAAATATGCATTATGCCATGTTTACTTTACGGGTGCCAGACATGGGCATTAACAGAACTACAAGAACATAAAATAAAAGTCTGTCAAAATACAATTGAAAGAAGTATATTAGGTATAAAAAGAAGAGATAGAGTAAAACTGCAGGAAATTAAAATGAAAACAAAATTTAAAAATGTACACACGACTTACCGACAGCTTAAATGGCGTTGGACTGGGCATATGCTAAGGGAAAATAGAGATAAATGGACAAAGATAGTGACAGAATGGTATCCAAGGGGAAACAAAAGAAATCGAGGCAGACAAACAATAAGATGGGAAGATGATATCCGGAAAATAGCTGGTCCAGTATGGACTCGTTTAGCTAGAGACAGAGATGCGTGGAAATCTTTAGAGGAGGCCTATGTCAACAGACAAGCTGTTCCACAGAAACACCAGTTGCCGATAGATAACAACCAAGTTAGTTAGAAAGAATGTTTAATTTTAGGAAGTAGGCATGTCAAGAATATGTTTAATGTTTATTTGTTAAGAAACAGCAATAAAGGCTATTTTATTTTATTTTTTATTTTATTTATTTAAGTCCTTATTTTCTAAGTTGGCTTAGTTAAGTTTATCGCAAGTGACACAATAGTAAATTTGAATTAACTGGAATATGTAAAGAATTAACTTTTTGCTAAACAATTTACGTTCTACAACAACGCATTTTTTATATTATTATTATTTCTAATCAAAGTAGAAATCACAACACGCTATTGTACTGCTTAGATGAAAGAACAATAAGCGAATTTTAAAAACAAAAACATGTATCGTTATTAAAAATAATCCCTTTGAAATGAAACTAATAAGAGACTGCAATATAAGACGGCATTTATAATTAGTGTAATTGCCCACATATCTATTGTATTTCAATATATTTTCTTAGAAATAACAAGAAAACAGATACAGTCTAGACACATAAGAAATACATTCAAACGCTCTGGGTCTATCATTACTTAAATTAATAGAAAATTATAGAGTTCGTCAAACTTTTTTCAATTATTGTGGACAGATTTATGGGTAAATGACCGGAGTTTTGACTTTGGTAGATAAAAATAACTCAAAATATTTATTAAGTAATAGTAGCCCTTTAGTAGTAGTAGTAGTGAGTATTAGTAACCCTTTTTTTCATAGAACCTTAAAAAAATGTTTTTCATGTTGAATATGCAAAGCATAATATCGACTACCGACAACAAAAAAATTGTATGAAAATCTGATCAGCGCCTCTGACGGACGCCGTAGGAATTATTTTGGCAGTACATTCTAATTGTCAAACTTTCGATACTCGACAGCACCGACGGAATTGCGCTAAAGGTTGAAAACTGTAAATTACAAAAAATAAATATCGTAAGAAATAAAAATATTCGTAAAATTATGAATAAATATTTAATTTATTTGCTAATCAAAACCCTGACCTTTGCAATAAGACCATTTATGGTTTACATAAAAGCGTACTTTCGTTCATCCAAATTTCTGAGAATAACTCTTACTCTCATACTCAATCAAGGCTGCTTACGACAGCCTAATATAAACCTAATATCAAATACCTAGAAAAAATCAATTAGGAAAGAAAAACACCCACATTGGACGCCACCATTGATAAAACAAAACCACGTATGAAAGGAATGCGTAGGTGGCTTTAGATCGCAGTACACATACCCATATAGAAATAGATAGCAAATGTGTGGCATTTTGCTTGCCATGAAGTATATGTTAATATAAAGTAGAAACGATGTGTACGAAATGCCTTGTGCATACCGAGTCTTTTGCAATGTGTGTCTTTATAATCATAGCGGTGTGTGCGTGGTGAACGCTTTTTAAAGCAAATTTCAGCTCCTTTAAACGTAACCAAATTGGATCAGTGATTTCGACACATTGACTCCTTTAATCCCAGACTAGATGTTGCTCGTCGTTGACTACTGTTTTTAATCAAAACGGCACACTTTTTAGGCAAGGCGAAGCGTACTATGCATTGTAAAAGGAAAGGTTTTAAAAAAAAATATCATGTTACTAGCGTTGATCTATTTACGAATCGATTTGTGTGCTACGAGTCTCGTGCGTAGGAGTGACGTCATAACGACCCTAATGTAATAGCCAATGAGCGGCCACACGAGCGTATTGTATAAGGGCTTTAAGTACTATTAATTAAAGTGGAGTTGGTTGAATTTGAAATGTTTCGTCAGATTTATTTATGTACATCACGCACGTGGGCTGTCGCAAGTTTATAATTCATAAAGAACATCAATTATTTTTATTATAAAATCTAAGATTTTGGTTCTATTTTAGTATTTTGAATGTTATTTGTGATTTTCTAGTGCTTTACGCAAGCGAAGTGGAACAAGCTATATTTTTAAAGCAAAATATGACCCAACTTGCGTCCTATGTACAGTCCAACACCTTAGTAAAGAGCCTTGTATGCAATTCTCGCAGCTCACGAAGGTATACATACTATACATTATTTAGAATTTAGAACTTCCGTGACTCGCAGGCTTATGCAGCGGTCGGTGGTCTGTCTGATACATGTCACGATCTCTAATTTGGATATCCACAGCATTTTTAATTATAATCTACACTCTTACTAAATTGCCAGACTATAATATTGATGAAACGGTGTTTTGTATTTTTTCATATTGTATTACGTTGCATAGAATTATATCTAGTCACCTAGATATTGTACGTAATAGTGATGAGATATATCGTCAAGATAAATTAACAAAACACTCAAAAGTTCATTGAACTCAAGAACCGCTGCTAATAAAGTGCGTAATTCATCAAAAAGTTCTTCAACAGGAACAAAAACCTCATAATTGTCTACAACTCGAGATAAATGAGATATATTACCTTCCTTCTGTGTGGGTAGTTTAATTTACTACACTACAATAGTTTATTATTTCCTAGGAGTGCTAACAAAAGCTTGGGTTCCTCGAAATCATTTATTAGTATTTTCAATGTCTCAATGTCTAACACGTTTCTTTAGTTTTTTTATACAAAAAATAACGGAAAGTCCATACTTATTACACGTACAAAATTTTTCAATGCGAAAGTCTTTCTGTCTATTTGTAACGCTGGCACGGCTAAACTGTGTGAGTCTATTTAAATGAAACAGAATAAATACGGTTTAAGATACACACACATAACCGTTAAGTTAAAGGTGACAAAACATAAGCTGACAAAACTGCAAGTTGTCAGATAAAATACTAATTCTAAATATCGCACCAAGCCAAATAAAACAATGAAGATATTATTCTTACAATGCATCAAAACGAAAATCGAAATATATTTCTCAAAACATATAACTTTATCAAACTAAATATAAATTATTTTATCTTAGATTATTGGTTCTACTATTTATTAGCTGTCAGCTTGTCCATTATTATCTGCGTCCTCACTCTGTAACGAGTGCGGACAGATTAAAATAAGAAAAAATATAGCTCAAAATATCTACTTTGTATCACGATAGCTTTCATAGTAAGTTTATCATATAAACCACAATTTTCTAGGTATTGTATTAGATTCAAAAGTTTTGTAGTGAAAAAACATTTGAAACGCGTCTTTAATATTTTTTTAATACTTAAATCTGAATCTATTGATATTTTACTGCGAAATATAAATCTACTCTGCCGATTAGCAACACACGTAAAAAGACAAATAGAAACAAATTAAATGTACAGTAACATACTATAAAATATCTCCTCCTCCCGCAGTGCGGAAATAGACCCTTACAAAGTATTAGGGCAGGACGAAAGGACTTGTTAGTAAAATAAATGTTAAACAGTTTTATTAGACATAGATATAGACAAAGACACAGACGTCAGACATATATTTATTGCATCATAAAAACTGTATACATAAGTTGGTGCAATATAATAATAGTTGCAACAGTTACCCGTTCCGGGTGTTGCAATTTTAAAGGAACATTTACTTATACCTACTTATTATCTATTTTATTAAACTATTAATCTATTAGATAGTGTTATAAAAGCACGTTAGGCACTTTATTGTCCGATTCATGAACATGACGAATAGTTTCACTTACTTGAAACGATTTTTTTTGTTTCACCTACAAAAAATCTACTAGAATTTCAAAAGCATATATAAAACAGCGCTATTAAACAGTCAACGAACGGAACAATACAAGAGCGTTTATCGTCAAGCGCGGAGTAACGCTAAACGTTGTTTATTTACAATTCCCTTTGTACAACGTGTACAATGCGTTAAGGTTTCACCTGCACATGCATACGTTTAAGTGAGTTTGTAATATTGAAACTGTTAACGTTTTGAGTGTTTTGAGTAATTATTCGAAGACTTTGTATCGTTGGAGAAGGCATTAACTTTCGTTTGGTTTTGAAATGTTACGATGTGTTGCCGATACGCTTATATCCTTTTGCAACGCTTGCGTAGATAGCTGAATTGAAAGTGGTATAAAATCAATATTTAAAAATATTTTCAAATTGGAACAATATATTTCGAGATTATGTCGGATTTCCTTCGGCTTATTTATATTAGCAAAGTGGTTAACGTAGTTAATATCACTGTTGCTTTATAAACTGCAATCATTTTGATACAGTATCAGCTAAAGAAAGAGAGAATGTGAAATTTGTATTTCAAATTTCAAAGAGTTTAAATAAACTATATACTATGTCAGAGTCAGTTCGACACCGATATATATCTTGATTTATATGCCGTGTCGTGTGCTACAAAAACACCCAATACAAAGTTTCAAAATAAATATAAAGAATTGTTTCAGATGTTTATAAAATTAATATATTTTGTTCTCACGCTTCGTTACACTCGAATTTTAGTAATGAACTTCATACGCGTCTTTCTTAACAAATGGTTTCAGTGAAAAATGTAATAAACTGCATTCATTTTTTGTTAAAGTAATTTATTTTTGAAATAGATTACTTTAACGTTACGTTAGATTATTATATTGATATCTTTGATATTAGTAAGACAAAGAATTCCTTTGTTTTATGCTTAATTAGAATTTTTGTAGATGTGTTTCAATATTAATTTTTTGTAAAAAAAATATTTTAAAATTAGTAAACATATATTAAAAACATATTTTAGAAGTTTGTTGAACTGCTTGAATGCTTAAAGAATAAGTTAATAAGGAAAATTCATTGACTTACTTTTCTTATCAACCCTTTCAATACAATACTATCAACTGAATGTCATTCAACTGTCAGTGGTTATTAGTATTTGACATTTAAGACTTTTAATTATCCCCAAGGTGACTTCTATGATGATTCCTCGTGATTCATGTCATGCAACCTTTGTAAAAGTTGACATGGGTTTAATATCCATGAGGAAGTAAAAACTTTCTGAGATCTACAAAAAATCGATTTGATTTTGGTTTCAATTACATCTCTATATTTTGTCTTTACTAAAAATGTAAAGCAAAAATGAGAAAAATTCACGAACACCCACAAAAAATTGCACATAAAATTGACTTCTTATATGATCTACCTTATAGTCTAAAGCCATAGTCTAGGAATCCAATGTCATCAAATAGCAACATCCACATTCCTGCAATTTGTAACCTGAAAAACGAATCGCCTATAGCAAAAACAATGCCTCGAAATATCCAAGGGGTTAAAAACTCACAGTGTTCTACGTTTACGTATATTTCAAAGGTTGATAGGTTTTTAAACGAGGCCAAACGGAATGGAGAGAGATAGAAAAAAAACGTTTGCAGTAACGACCATGAAATGGTATCGTTTAAAATACTATGTTTTGCTTTTCAATATATTTGTTTTGGTAAGGTGTTTTCGTGGTTTGTTTTGTTGAAAATAATGAACTCTTGTTTTTAAATTTTTTGGGAAGGTTTGAGTTTGTTAAGGATCTAAGTTAGTATTTGTTGAGCATGAGATAAACTAGCTATAGATTTGCATTATAATTTGCCTTTGAGAAGATTAAAATAGGTGTTACGGTAAGATAAACATAAAAAAAGGTTTTTTCCGTAATATGTTATAATATTTTAAAATCTCATGTTTGATGATGTGGCGTTATCACAGTATATAAGTTCAAGAGCAAAAATTTGCTTTATACAGCAAAGAAAGCGAATAATTTTAACCGCAGCAATGACATAAGACAAATAATTATAAATTCAAAATGAAGATTTTAATTACTCATTGTCAGCTATCGTTAAAAATAGCTTCCGAAAAACAGCAAAAGGAGTAAAGTTACCCCACGTTTTTATAGCTTAATTCTCTGCATGGCAACGTAAATGAAAGATAAACAAAACCACATAATTGTTCCTGGAAATTTTATCAAGCAATATTTATTTATTCTGCGTGTACGGATGATTTACCAATCTACATTATTCTACGTACAGTGATTTGTATTCAAAAAGATAATATTAACAGATTCATTTTAAATTCACTTTTGCCTACAATTTGTGGTTATAATAAGCATAATGCTATATTTATATAACCTTAGGTATATTGATACAATCTCACCTATGATTGTATGTTATATGAACTATTTAGTGGTTATAAAGAGTTCTTCAAAATTGTAATGAACTGTACCGCGATTCTGTACAACTATCGACTATCGAGTAACGAGTAGCTATCGAAAAATTTTGTATGAAAAATTGATCAGCGCCCCTAGCGGATTTTCGCAACAACTATGTTCTTCAATGGCGCCATTTTCCACCAAACATTAAAATAAAATAAAATTAAATAAATATTTTTTTTGCTGGAGCGCACTTAGGGGCAATTCGAAATTCGAATTTCGAAATAAAATATTCTTTCCATTTTTAATTTTAATAAATTATTTAAATATTCTATATTAGATAATTTTAGGAAGACGAGGCCAACGAGGCTGAAAAGGCATTGTCTCCTTTGCCTGCTTCAACGTAGAAAAAAAAGACGCTGATTCTTTTTTTGTGTTGATAATGTTTCGTTGAACAACATTAATTATGATATTTTTTGGACCAAGATCCCAGAGCTGCCAGACCTACGTCATTTTAGCAAAGCTGAAACTTTGAGGATTGTTAGTATAAAGGGTCTGTTAAGAGGTATGCACATCCACTACCTTGAAAGCGGGGCCGTTTCTGAGGTAGCGCGGAGTGAAGGTGCGTAAAAAACGACCCAACCCACGTTATAGTAGCAAAGTTGGTTTTCAGATATGTTATTAATGATATTATGTAGAATTAAAATTGACTATTGCCAGACCGTTTCCCGGGGCCATTACTTCTGCCAGACGCCTTAAATGTTATAAAAAAATGAGGTCAACTACGTCATAGTAGCAAGCCTAAATTTTATATATGTTATTAAAGGTACAATTTTAAGACCCCCTGTATGCGGACAGACCATTCCGCGGGGCCCTTCGTCCCCTAGACGCCATTAAACTTTCCCTATGAGTGCGAGAGTAAGAGCATTATTCATACGCATAAATGAAAAACAATTGAATTAAAAAAATAAAAATTGAAAAATTATTGAATACTAACTGACCCGCGCATCTTTGCTTGCGTCACTTAAGAGAAATAGGTCAAAATGTTACATAAACGGGTTATGTAACATTTTTCACTGGTACTCTGCTCCTATTGGTCGTAGCGTGATGATATATAGCTTATAGCTTTTCTCAATAAAAAGGCTATCCAACAGTAAAATATTTTTTTATTCGCACCAGTAGTTCCTGAGATTAGCGCGTTCACACAAACAAACAAACTTCTCAGCTTTATAAAATTAGTATAGATTAAAAGTACTTGGAATGTTTAGGAAGATAAGTAACATTATTTTGGGAATTATTTTAAAAATAGATATGGTTTACACTATTATCAAAAATTATGAAAAAAAAATTGTAGTCATTCATCATCATCATCATTATCTGAGCTCTTACTTCCCTCATCAAATTGAATATTTAAATCATCTCCACCATCGTCTTCATTGTTACTTGAATTCTCTGTAAAAAAAATGTAGGTAATGGTGTTGAAAACAGTTACAAGTAGGTATATTGAAATAATAAAATAATGAAATAAAATAATATAATAATATAATATATAATATAATATTAATAATTGAAATAATGTTACTTATCTTCCTAAACATTCCAAGTACTTTTAATCTATACTAATTTTATAAAGCTGAGAAGTTTGTTTGTTTGTGTGAACGCGCTAATCTCAGGAACTACTGGTGCGAATAAAAAAATATTTTACTGTTGGATAGCCTATTTATTGAGAAAAGCTATAAGCTATATATCATCACGCTACGACCAATAGGAGCAGAGTACCAGTGAAAAATGTTACATAACCCGTTTATGTAACATTTTGACCTATTTCTCTTAAGTGACGCAAGCAAAGATGCGCGGGTCAGTTAGTATTCAATAATTTTTCAATTTTTATTTTTTTAATTCAATTGTTTTTCATTTATGCGTATGAATAATGCTCTTACTCTCGCACTCATAGGGAAAGTTTAATGGCGTCTAGGGGACGAAGGGCCCCGCGGAATGGTCTGTCCGCATACAGGGGGTCTTAAAATTGTACCTTTAATAACATATATAAAATTTAGGCTTGCTACTATGACGTAGTTGACCTCATTTTTTTATAACATTTAAGGCGTCTGGCAGAAGTAATGGCCCCGGGAAACGGTCTGGCAATAGTCAATTTTAATTCTACATAATATCATTAATAACATACCTGAAAACCAACTTTGCTACTATAACGTGGGTTGGGTCGTTTTTTACGCACCTTCACTCCGCGCTACCTCAGAAACGGCCCCGCTTTCAAGGTAGTGGATGTGCATACCTCTTAACAGACCCTTTATACTAACAATCCTCAAAGTAACAGCTTTGCTAAAATGACGTAGGTCTGGCAGCTCTGGGATCTTACTCTATTTATGTTATTGATTTATTTCTACTAATACCGTTTAAAGTAGACTATAATTATTATTTATGAGAATGATACCTTTCATGATTATTTTTTATCCACTATATAATATATTCAAAATTAGTTTATACACAATTATTACCAATAAAATTTTATTTAAAGAACAAATTTTCAGAACGAAACTTTTTCTCACTTTAAATGTCAAGTTTTCGATACTCGATAGGTCGCGATTCTCTGCCGGATTGCTGCCGGTTTCCTAACGAGTAGCTCGATAGTAATGTATGGTATTCGATAGCGTGACGTTAGTATCGAATGTACAGAATCGAGGTACTGTACGCCCGCGTTAACAATTTAAGTACTTAATAGGGGCGAGCCTATTGCTATATATCGGGCTTGTTACCAAACAGCGAACAGCTATTGAATACACATATACAAATAGCCTAAAATAAATTAGAAAAAGACCAATAGCACTTTGTCCGACCTGAGAATCGAACCCGAGACCTCGTGGTCACCAGTCGAATACACAACGAACGGCGCAACAAAGGCAGTGTACAGCTATTACACTAATATAAACGATAATTATTTTCTTCGCAATACGCCCTTTATCTCTCCACATAAACGTCATCAACGTAGATGTATAGAAATATGATATACGTTTTCACTCATATACGAGTTTGTACGTCATTAGGAGTGTCCAAAAATAACAAAACGAACCGTATCGAGCCGACGGGGGAACTTTTAATAGCTTTATTTAATACGAGTTCGATTATTGTTGGGTTCGAAAGCGAAAACTGGTCATTATCCGAAAAGTCTGTGTGACGTTTCTACACACGGTGTTTGAAAATGATGGATATATTGTTGGAAGGACTAAATGTTAGCAAAACAATAGATGAACTTCTGAAGTTTTATAGAACAGATAAGTACAGAACTTTGATGTTCTATAGATAGGAGTTGAATATGCATAAGTTCATATCGGAATTTCCCAGCTACTTATTTAGGTATAACCTGAGAATGCGAGAACATTGCATTGATTCAAAGATCAAAATAAAGTTTAAGAGACTCAAAACAAAATATCATGTCTTTGTCTCCTGTCTCTGTGGCGGTGCAAACTACCCGCCTATGAGCGTATGTAACTTAAACGATTATTATGCCTGAAACTGGACCCCATTATTTGTACATTGATATTGACTACACTAACTATAATAATATTGTCGACTATCAAGAAGATTACAGACAACAAAACTATAAACTTAGAAATATATTTGAAACTTTGTTCTTTAATAATTAATGTCTAAAATCCGATTGAAAACTTAACAGTGCAAAGTTTATTAAAACAGCTAGCCAATAATTTAGTCCAAATGTCACAAACATTGAGGATTAATGAAAACCGTCTGGGGGTTACAAAATCCATTCTATTTAACACCTCAATTAACTGATTCGATTTATCGAACAAGTTTAGACGGGACTTCCCCGGGCGTTTTCATATTTTGGTAAAATGTTCGAAAACTTTTTGATTTGTTTACTTGAGTTTGTCTGATGTTTGGTCATGACTGTTGAAGTTATTTATAGATTGGAAAATGTGTGGTGTTAGGATGAGACTAATTTAATACGTGCTTAAAATGGTGACAGAAGAATGTCATGAACGCAGCGTGAATACCTCTAGCTTGATTGTCTGTATGTGATTGTTTGATTGGACATTGGGTCCGGTCTTTGAGAGAGTCCAGTAAGTTGTAACAGCAGTATCAAGAATTACTATCAGACGTCATGGCCCATGTGGATTCGTTAATTTTCTTAATTCCAGTCCTATTCTAGGTACATCGTCAAAAGTATGAGATTGGATGTGATGTTGTGATCACCGGTGCGATTTAAGGTTTAGTTTGTTAACTTGAGGGATTTTTAAACATCAATACCACGTTTCATATAATGATACGTAAAAGCCAAACAACAGTCATGACAAACATATACATATAACTACTACATAAGTACTAAACGGGAGCCGTCTTTACAATAAACCATTTTAAGTAAACGTTATGACCCGCGCAACTTCGCTTGCGTCACATAAGAGAGAATGGGTCATAATTTTCCCCGTTTTTGTAACATTTTTTTTATGGTACTCTGCTTCTATTGGTTGTAGCATGATGATATATAGCCTATAGCCTTCCTCGATAAATGAGCTATCTAACAGTGAAATATTTTTTTTAATCGGACCAGTAGTTCCTGAGATTAGCGCGTTCAAACAAACAAACAATCAAACAAACAAACTCTTCAGCTTTATAATATTAGTATAGATATTAGTATTAGTATTAGTATATTAGTATAGATAATGATGAACACGCTCTTACATAAAGCAAACTATCAATTGATACTCACAGCACTTAATCACTAGATATAGTTACAGCGCAAGCAATAAATTCAATCTGTCAGCGAAAATTACCAGTTTCAGTCGTTAAATTCGAATCTATTTTCGGCCATTTCATCGCTATGTAAAAAATAATAAGAAAAGAATCGAAATTAAACACAGTTGGAGGTCGATAGTGCTACGTTTGCGGGTCTTGCTGTCCCATTGTGGATATGAGTTCACTCTGATTACTGGCACCGTGTTACTCCTGATCGAAATGTGGATGGTTTTCTATTGGAATGGATTTGCCGTGTGTATTTAAATTACTAATTTTTCCTTTCTTATAATAATAATTATAATATGTTAACTTATTGGTTATTGGCTTAAATATCGTTTTGAAGCAGTGTAAATAGCTATGAAAGGTCTTTTGATTGTTTTGTTGATAAGTGAATTCCGAACAATAATATCGGACATGCCCCGACTAATGTAATGATATCTTTGTTTGCCTATACTCAGCCGTTTCGGATTGTCACTTTTTCAGAGAAGCGGTTGAACTAAATCAAATATACATAATATGACGATATGACTGGCTGCGAATTGCTATTTCTATAAAAATATCCTAGCGATACTTTTTATCAAAACAATTGTAGCAATTGTAGTCTCTTAGTGTTGCATACAATTTTAGATCCAAGTTGGCAAAAACTACATGCAACGATAACCATATTTGCAAACTAAAATATATTATGCTATAAAGAATCGTTAATCAGATTCAAATCTACCATTTATTTTCTTATAACGAGAAAACGTCTCGGCTGTTCTTATTCAAAGAAAACTCGTTGAAGTGTAGTTCAATGTACTAGAATATATTACGTTTTTAAGAAATCTGATCATTCATTCTCTAAAGAACTTGGAGATTTTCCGTAACATAACGTTTGCGTCAGGATTCATTTAGTTTAAACAGATAAAAATGTTCTGTACCGATGAAGGTACGTACAGTGGCAAAAATATGTATATGTTGTCACCTTCTCAAAGGCATCTAACAATGAAAATTACTAGTAAATATTTACTTCATACTAATTTCGCAATAACTGTCTATGTTTACCAAAGACCCTAATTACTCGTAAAAATATATTTTCATTAAAAACTACTACGACTGAATCGAAGAATAATTTTCATCTAACAATTATGACAAACATGAAAATAATATATTTGATGGGTGGTGTACTATTTACTATTTACGTTACGTACTACAGCAAGAGGTAGATTACTACTTTTTTCTATCGTGAACTACATTCAATCACTCATATAAGTGACGATAGTGCCATATTACACGATATAAAAGCAATGAATAAAAAAGTTCGGAGTCCAGCTAAATTGTTCGTTCACACCGACCGAGATCCATTTGCCAATCTTTTATTGCTGCCAATTTGCTTCATAAAGCCTTTGCTTTGATATTTGATTTAGAAACGAAATTCAGTTTATTAACGTTTAATAAAGTGGAGGTGAGAAAAAGCGATTGAAGTGATTTTTGGACAGAGACCTAATGGATGAATAGAAAGCATTTACCTAATTTTAATCATGTTAAAGTATTAACAGTATATTATGATTGTTGATGCAAAGTTTACAAATTATCTGCAGTTTTGGAAGCGACGTTTATATAATTTACAATTAGAGATCAGTAGATATGAAAACTGTGTATATCAGTATTTTACAGTGTACATAATCTTGAAAAATGCCCTTGCACAATACTGGACTGATAGGGTCTTAAAAAAACGAATGTTTAAAATTATTAAGATTTCAGTGGTGTAAAACCTAAATGCCATCATGTATTGTTGTTTACTATTATTTATTTCCGAGTCATATCCTTTGCACTAACTCTATTACGAAGAACAATTACAATAAAGCAATCAGTCCATGTAAATGTACGACCAAAAAATATACCTGCAAACTTTACGTTTTGATTCTACCTCAAATTCAGAGAAGCAAACAAGCAAAAATCATAAAACGTCCAATCGAAATCAAACGTTGGAAACAAAACCGGAATTCTGCAGCGGCACTCGTACCTCTGCGGTTCCGGCACGGAACACTATCGGGAACGAAATTTGAAATTCGATAGTGATCGTGCTACCGGACGAGAGCAAACGTGTCCGGGATGTGACGACGCCGGACGAATCGAACTAATCATTCGGTAAGTTTGTCCGGTTGTTAATTGGCTTGTTATTTTTGAAACACTGATTGAATTTCTCCGCTCTTTGTTTTCGTATGCGCGTAGATTGTCAACGAGTATCAGTGAATGAAAAATGTATGCGGCTGTTCTTTGTCTGTGATTGGAAAGGTTTATGGTGTTTGTGCATTGTTATCGAATGTTAAAGTTTAAGTTGAATAAATAGTTATAACATTTACACAAAACGATTATTCAGTTCATCGAAGAAATTTCAAGTAGGCTTCCGTAGAGCAGTGGTTCAGGTGGTAGCCATGCCACTACCACAGCGTTCGGAGGTTGGGTTTGGTTCCCACGCGGAATAAATATTTGTATGTTACACAGATAATTGTTTCGAGTCTGATACTACTTGCTAATTGTACATTTTGTCCGTTTTTTTTTTATTTTTGTTACAGTTGCGTTGACACAAGAGCAATAAAGTTCTAAACGTTGGAGCTATCTTAAAATATAAATGAAATAGAATTTGCATTGAAAAGGAAGAAGAACCTTGGCTATTACTGTAAAAAAAAATGTGTCTATGTAAAGACATCGTAAGAGTTACGAGTTTAAAAAACATAGTTTGGTAAGTTATAAAAGTTCGCTAAATAATTTAAAGTAAGTTCATTCGTATTTTCCAGTAGATAGCATTGATTCTGTGAATTGAATTTAGTTTTGCGTGCTTCCAATTTTCTAGTAAGTCCTTCGTGCCCTGTTTTTCCTAGGAAATAGACTATGAAAATAATTCCGCGCTTTTAAAATTGTTGGCTCGAAAACTCGTTTATCAATCAAAGTTTAATTAGACTTTATAGTTCTGTCGGTTTAGTGAATTGCTCTAATTGGTTTAATTTCAAATTATGTATTCTTGGTTTGTTATTTAGCACTAATATCATTGGTTTATCCAAAGTAATTAGTAGTTAAGTGACTGTGAGGTTTCCGAAGACGATGTCCAAAGTAGAGTGAAAAGGACAAAGACTTGGAAGGCTAACCCCACTACATAGCACAAAAGACAGAGTTTTATTCAAAATAATTATCACTTGGATCGATGGCCAGGTCGGTCTATTTGTTTTTAACGTATTTTTTTTTAAATATCGGCTTGATACTAGCTTATTTATTTCATTTATTTATTTAATCTTAATATTATTATACAAATTATTAAATTAGAGATAAGTCGACTTGGTATTATATAGATCTCACAACTTTTTACGGCAGAGAGACTGAACTGCGAGACTTGAGGAGTTTACAGATTTTTTTTTGATGACATGTTTTTTTTATCTTATTGCAATTTGATTTTGACACGTGTCCAGTATTTAACTTATTTATACTACCTATAGGTAGATCGGTAGGATTTTGATATAATTTTGCCTTCACTATGTGGTATAACGAATAAAGACTTAAAGAAAATCTGTATATTATTATTTCTTTCGCCGAAATAATTGCTATGAATATATCAAAATATCGTTATATCTTGACTTATAATATTTGAGTATAAATTACTTAGGCATAATATTTGATATAGAAATATTTAAAAGATATCTTGTTACTAAAGAAATTGATAGATTATCTAAATCCTCTTTGTTACGATTCACAGAAATTTGGCTCAGGTACAGTCGTCTCCTATAACATAAACATTGTTATTATTGTACGTAGTTTTTCGAATTATTTGTGCTATTCTGTTGATAAAAATGTTTAATTCTTTGTTTGCTTGATGCACTACTAAAAAACTATCGTCACATACCAACTTGGTTTTTCACTTCTTCGAGGTACACACGGTTAATACAAATAAAAAAGTTATATACTTGTTTATTTGTATTAACCATAATAGTATTTATTCTAAGAGATATTATTCCAGTAATAAAACAAAAGCTTGCCCTGCAGTGAGGACATTAATGGGTAAAAAAACAGCTATCTATACTTAATATTATAAAGCTGAAGAGTTTGTTTGATTGTTTGTTTGTTTGTTTGTTTGTTTGAACGCGCTAATCTCTAGAACTACGGATCCGATTTGAAAAATTCTTTCAGGATTCTATCATCACGCTACGACCAATAGGAGCGGAGTAGCAACGAGAAATGTTACAAAAATGGAGAAAATTATGACGCATTCTCTCTTATGGGACGCAAGCGAAGTTGCGCGGGTCAGCTAGTCTATAATATTAAATCAGACAATATACTATCAAAATGTCTGCTCTAAGGTTACCGCATAATTCAGTTCATAAATACTATTGAACTTGTATCGCTTCCATTAACTACGATTAATACGCTCGTCATTGTCATAATTGCCGCATTTGGCTTCAAAATTAGCGAGAAATAGCCTTCATTTGTGTACATGTTTAAGCTTTTAGAGAATATTCCGTCTAAAACAAAATACGTACTGATGATTTGGTGATTTGTTAATATTTTGTATGAGTTTCATCGTTATTAATACTCAATCATAATCAATATAATAAATAATAAAAGTAATATAATGAAAAAAAAACTTGTCGATTATTTGCTGATGCCTTTAATGTCCACTTCCAAATTAATAGTATTTGATTTTGATTTTTAGGAAACACTCAAAATAGTTCGTGAAATGTATAGTTCGGACAAAAAACACATAAATTAAGGTAGCATAATATTTACAGTGCAAATAACAGGTCATTGAAAATAACTCAATGTTTCAGATGACCCTTACGACAGAAGCTTGGAGAAATCACAATTTCACAATATAAATGTGAGTACTACAAAAAAAATTAACTGCAATGAACATTTATATACGCAACCAACTGTACCTGAAATCCTTTGTAGTCAGAATGAATTAAGTATACATGAAAACTTCATTTAGAGAATGTTCTCTTTCACAATATTTTATATTTGCATAATATTTTTAAATAAAAATACCTGGAGTTGGGATAAAAACTGCAGCTAAAATGTCGCCTTTTAGTATAATTTTGTTGAAAGAGTCAACAGGTAAGGAAATTCTCTAAAATGTCGCTTTTGTGACATAAATATTAAAATCCTTCCGCTTTAGTAAGACATCGCTAAGACGATTTAACTGAGAGGTAGATAAGAGACTCCATTTGTCAGATTTCAAGTTGAAATGACGACGATTTCTTTAGATTTGACAACTTATAACGAAGTTATATTACTCAAGAAAGTTCCAGAAAAATAGTGTTACAGTTATTCCTATACCTTATATTACACGTGTAAGAAAATGAAACGTGAAATGGTTTCTTTTTACTTGTCTAAAAATATTGACGTCTACAGAAATGCATCACTTAGACTGTTTAGACCTTAACGTTTATATCATCACGTAGTTTTACTGTTTTATTAAGCACAGGACGTCAAGATGTCATTAAAACTTAAATTAATGAAAAACTTCAAAAAAATAATCAAGTGAAATAAATAAAAAATATCGTCTAGCCAATTTCCTCTCAATTTATGTTACCCTATTATTCCCAAACATATAAACATATTCCCAACATTTTCCAATAATGCTGTTCTAGTAGAAATTTGCCTAAAAACCCGTACTTGTCGTGACGTACCTTTTATCCTGTAAGCTTACAAAACGCTGACTCACCAGGGACAGGTTCCTTCGTCGACGGAATTTAATCTAAGATAGTTGAACTCTCAGTGAATTACCGAAGCTGAAGACTTGGTTAAATAAATTGTGTGAGAACTTTTCAATGACACGATAGAAGTAAGTAGAAAATTCCTTGAAATATACAAGAAGAATACTGGTTTGATAAAACAAATGAAATAAATTGTCCATATTAGAAGTAATTCTTATTGTATGGATTTTAAAAACACCTTTAAACTGAAATTGCCAAACAGATCGAACCAATCTTTTAGGTTGAATAAAGTCTTTATAGCAATATTTTAACCATTGCGAACATGTCCAAATTTCTGAATCAATCAGTAGACAATCAAATCAGGAGGTTAAAGGATAGTAGAATGCGACTGTTGATTCTGAAGTATCCGTTAAAGACACCACAAAATTGGGACCAAGACATGCACATCATCCCTCAGGTGAAATCAACATAACATCAAAATCCTTTAACCTGCAAGATATTACGTGGTGCGTCGGGGCCAAACTGAAGTTTGTACAGCTGCATTGCTTCATTGACTTTGCAAACATAATACACGAACTTTACCAAATCATCAATTCGCTAGTCAGACATCCAGTACATTGACCTCTGACGAAAGGGTCGACACTGATTGCTTCCCGTGTTGACGCCCTGCCATGACGTAATTGCCAGACAATTGAACAGCATTGTAATTTGAACTGGCATGGGAATTATTGTGTCTTCGCGATAGAGCTGTCGAGTGTGAATTGTGGTATCGTTGAGGTTCATTGGTTTGATTATACCTGTAATTACCTGTGGAGGCGTTAGAAATTTTAGAAGAGTTTCTTATTCGTCTTTAAAAAGACTACTCCTGCAACAAGAACTACTCTTGTATCACGTGGACATTAAAATTTGTTCATACAAAAAAACTGACTCTAAGTACAGCTAGACTTGGAACCAATATTTGCGGACCACACAAATATTTATCAAATTTGGGAATCCAACCCATGATTTCCCGACACACTGGTAGTAGCATGGCGACCTTAACTGCAAATTAGGCACTATAATCGTGGGTGTAATGCCCTGTTTATAAATGTGGGATTCATAAACAGTTGTTTTAGGCCAAATGTCAAAAACTTTCTTTACCTCAAACATTTTATAAAAACAACTAAAATACAGGCCTTTAATAAAAATAAACGTCTGGAAAAAAGCTTTGCAAAACTGTGTTAGCAATTTCTTTTTAATTAACACCTACTAATATTACATACTCACTTTGAGGCGATAACGAACTGACCCGGTTTAATTTTATACGCGAGTAAAGTTATGAGTACTGTGCTGATTAATTTACCGCTTAAACAGTAACACTTAGGAATTGAAAATAAATATATTTTGAAAAACATAATATTGCTTTCTTTTAGTTTTATTTATTGGTTTATTGATAGCATGTGTACTGAAGAAGATGATCTAAGTGTAAGCAAAGAATACGGTGGTAATCATGTTACTCATGATTTTATCTTTTTATACTAAAATTGACAATGTATTGATGTTGAATCATGTTATGACATTAGAAGAATACAAAGCACCCTTAAAAAAATCATTTATAATTCAGAATTTAATCTGCATTCAAAGTTTTTTCATATGGTTTATGAGACCAAAAATTTAGAAACGAACTAACGGACATGCTGGTCTGATAATAGATTCTCTCAACAGTTCAACCAGTACCCAGTCTGTCAACATTCTGCGAAGAGCTAGGCTTAAAAAAAAACAAACCGATTTTTTTCTCCACCACCATTCCATTCATCTACATCACAAGTTTAAGCAAGACCTGTCATCCAAACCCATTCACAAATCCACAAACGAAACAAAGAATCCTAATTAGAACCACTTCTAGGTTTCTGGAGCAAGGAGATTTCAATGGGGTACGTCTCGAAAAAATTTTACTAGAACTCTACCCCTTCTGATAACAAAGACCGTTGTAATTGTCTGTCTGTCGTTGCTTGAAATCTTAGAACTTTAGGGGGGAAACACATTTATTTGATAGAATTTTTTTGAAACGGTTTTTTGGTCAGAAAGCATCATCTCGTAGTATTTGTATCATAGCTGATTTTCGTTGGTTTGGGATGTTGCCATAAAGTGACAGTTTTTTGTTGCAGGTTTCAGTATTTTACTGCAGAATTGAGAATTAATTGGCCAATTAGAATTCAATTTACATTTCACTCTTAGAAACTTGTATATTTAGTACAAAACGGAGTATTTTTAACAAACTTACGGTATACCCTATAGAATTGCGGTATTATTTAGTTTGGATCAACATTAATACGAATAGACAAAAACATTGCCGTAATTGCTTATAAAAAAGGAGACTTTTGCATTAAAAATGTACCTATAGATTAAAAATAATTTAAAACTCAATTTCAAATCGAAGATGAAAGCAGTCTGTATCTTCCCTAACTTTGAATGCCCGGACGGAATAGCTACTTGCGGTTGATGGTCGGACAAAAAATGTCCTTTTCTGCATTTTTATGTTTCTCAAAAGCGGCTCGTTATGTTGGTTACACGTAATTGGACCTGTTGTTGAACGTTAGTTCGAAATGGAACAAGAGTCTTACGAGTATTACGTTTCAGCTCTTTCATTTTCTTGGTTTACTAAGCATTTTTAGACACGCATTAAAGACAAACGTTATTAATATAAGGCAAAAAGTGGAAGCGAATATAATATTAAGCATAGCTTTTGCATTGGAAAAAAAACTGGAGTTTTATTTTATTTGTTTTAGCGAGAAGAATATTGATTATAATATATACGCAATATAATAATTAGTTGTATATTCATCTGGGTAATTATGTATTTAAAGATATATAAGTAGGTCTGTTTATCGGTTATGTGATTACCAAAGTACAAGCTCAGCTTTCAGGAATCAGGTGACTATTCATTGATATTTAGTCATTAAACTTTTTTATTCCACAGTTTATTACATATTGTTAGATCACTTTTTATCTTCCGATGAAAAAAAATCTTCCACCGACTTTGGTTTCACATTATGCATACATATAGGTAAGGTAAATTCAATGCTTGGATAAAGCACGTTTTACGACTCACGGGGGAATCGATAGGGTTTTTTATGACATGTTTAGTCCAAGATATTTAATAGTTCCTTTTTTATATCTTCCCGATTTGTTTCTAGACTACTATAAGATAAAGATTTCAGATATAGAAGCAATGATTCTTGTTTAGCTTTTTTCAAACTAATTGTACTACACCCTAAAACCAAGTACTAAGGGATACTGTAGGGAAACTTATAGAATTAATATGTCCCACGGCATATATCGGCAGCGTTTGCTTGTCGCTGGGGACATTAGTCGCGCGATCATGCCTGCAGTGTGATTATCAAAGTCGATACAATCGAGAACGTAGCATTTTTTTTTAAATAAATGCCTATGGCTCTTGTTTATGGATTTTTCATACATAATTTGTCGATTGGTAGCCAGCTAGTTGGTAGTCGATAGTAATAGAAAATCGCCCCCCTGATATGTCAAGTGAAGTCACTCGGCTTTGCTTGACATATCATAGACACTTAGTTGTGAGTTTTCAACTTCTGACACCGATTTTTAATTTGCAAGCCTATTCCTTCTTATTTCGTTATCAATCAAAATGCAGTTTAAAGTTTCATGAAAAACTTCTCATATAAAATAAATTAGTTTAAAATTCCATCTCCTAAATAATAAGTGTTGAACTTTTTGATTGATTAAAAAAGTTGCATGAAATTATTTAAGGCTTACACTTTATTATAATCCTAGTGTTGAGAGGGACTTAAAATCCTCGCACAAAATTATTAATTAACACAAAATAACCAACCAATAACAAATAACAAATGCATTGAAACAAAAATCTCAAACAAAATAAGTTCATCACTCTTTCAATTCTCTGCTACTATTAACTACTGACAACCGGCTGGCTATCGATAAATTTTACACGAACTTCTGTATAGCGCCTCTACCGGCCTCCCTGAAAACTATTTTGGCAGTACATTTTGAATGTCAAACATTTGATACTCTACAGTGCCGACAGCAGAGAATCGTGCTACAATACGTAGCATTAGTAAAAAACTTAAACAAGAACACGCTACAAACAACAATCGTGTCCTCCAATCGTTAAACACTAGTCTAACGGTCACAGATTCTATTACAGACAGTGGAACGCTCAATGTACTGTTTCGAATGCATTCACTTTGATACTAAAAGAAACAGAACTAATTTACTTTGCATAATGACACTATAGCTTTGAATTGAGGCCGAACCGTATTGAAAGCTTTTATCGCTGATAGTAATGTCTGCACGGTTTACGCTACATGCAATGGGTTTTTAGGTTCAATTTCGAAATGCAGTGGTTTAAAGGTTGTACATTGAAGCAAGATTCAAAACAGTAATATTGTTTTTGTAATCATAATATTAAGAATGTGAACTGATAATTATCTTGAATTTGTCAAGTAAAAAATATTCATTTTTTTTAATTCTGATATATTTCCTGCTAGTTCTAAGTCATGGTCGTAATATCGAATAAAAAACAGCCGCGGTTCAAATGTAAAAAATGGGATTTCAAAATTCTACGGCTAATAAAGTAGGTAGAACAAAAATTCGTAATACCAAACCAGATTCATTAGTCTGAATAAAGACTAAACTTTAGCAATTCCCTGCTTCAGATAGTACGTCAGAACAGAAAAACCTGTCAAAGCAACCCAGAAAGAACATTCACATTTCCATTCAAAAAACAGGTACAGTAAAAAGAGACTAAAAAAATTCGGATTCCATAAATTGTTACGTAAAACTTCAATGTGTTTCTTTCATTTCGCATTTATCCTGAGTTTCTTTGCTCGCTTTAATTTAAAAAGTTGGATTGATGTCCTCCGGCTGAATCACTGGTTTTTTTCAACAGTGTTTATGTAGCACAAATTACCTGTTTTTTTGCTCTTTCAACGGGTATTGCGTGTCGGTGTTGTTTTTAATTGTCTACGTCTGCAGGTAATTATTGTTTGACGACTTTTATTTGATGAAATTGTTGATCGTAATCTCTAGTTATGTGTTTATGATGAGGATTTCGTGTAGTTTATGCGTGACATTTGCTATTATTTTTTACCTAGCTTTTTGCGATTGTAATAAAATTATATGTATTGACAATTAATACGTTATTATGTTGTAATGTCTTAAAAATACTTTCAACGTCACAGTTAGGCCTGCAAACATACTAACCCGAAAGGTTTTTGTATTACCGAAAGGATCACATATTATTATATATTATTATATCAAAATCAAACCGTGCAAAAACATCACACCGTCTTATCGCCTACACGGACTTCGAACGTCAATCTATAATATAAAAATCTTACTCTAACATATACAAGTCAATCTGGACTTTAGTATCCACAAGAATAAAATAAACGTAGAAGCACTATTGCGTGACTAATACACGGGAGTGCTTAGTACATCTGAGATTACTACCGACTACCAACTACGGACATAGTTCAACCCGCTGTTACGTATTTCTTACAAATGTGACACACGTGCTCGTTAGTTGTTAGAGCAGAGGAACACGCAAAGTTTACAGATTTAAGAACTTATTTTATAGTTTTATAGAACAGTTTTAAGTTTTGTTAAGTTTACTGCATCTTTTTTGACTAAGAGCTGATTTCTTTTGGCTCATTCGAAGAATCATTTTGAAGCGAATTTCTGTTTTTTCTTTTATTAGCTCTGAGACTTACAGTTTGCCATGACTTTAGCTATTTTGTTTTAATTAGGCTGTTTCTATGTCCCACTGCAGAGCAAAGACCTCTCCCTATCTCTCTCTATATACCTTTAAGTCAATTTAAACAGTTCACTGCCACGCATAATTCATACTTTAAGCGTAAAAGTCTCTACGTCACAAAATTAGGCACTGAAAAGCTTGCAAACCTTTTTGCACGTGTTATTACACGACATAACTCGACCTAGCAGCTAAAATGATAAAACTTGTGACACGGGTGGATCTATTAGAGTAACCTAGTCTAGGATAATGGCAAAGTTATAAATAAATTTTATTTATATAGTCGTAAAAATAGTCCAATCCGTCAATACATTTTGATGCGTATCTATATTTAGTTACGAAAAAAAAAACTTAAGTTTATTAGAAATATGATTTTATATTCACAGCTTCTCGAAGCATCTACTTAAGTCTTATGTGTTTATTTTTAAATCGAATATGATTTCAAAGCGAAACGGTTTGGTTAGTATCAAATAAGTATGTTATTTGAAGTCGTTTGATTCAAATAACTGCAAAGCGAACTAGATCATTTGGAAAGGTAAGATAAATAAAAACACTCATTAAGTTTTCTTTGACGAATATATTACTAACTTAGAGATATTTTTTGCTATAGTTGTTGCTAACTTAATTCATCCTTTTAACGTTAAGTTTATTTGTGTGTTAGGATACTAAGAAACTGGGCCCCTTGTATAAATTATATAATTTATTTTATTAACTTTCATTTGAAAATACCAAAACATATTTGACACAGTTTTTCGTATCAATCGCTACCGAAATATTTTTTTACGTTCCTTAACTCTTTGTCTTGACCTTATCCCACATTAAGTGAGCTCAGCAAACCATGTTTTCTTTCTCAAAAACATGTCAAGAGATTTTTACAACTGGCCATCTGTCTGACGTCAACCTCTTTTCATTGGCCCTATCATCCGAACTGGCGGTAAATTCACCAACTGTATTTGACCACCATTAGTACTTGACTCAAGTGAATAAATGATTTGATTTTCATTTTGATTTTGAACTCTCCTTGTCAATTTAACGTTCCTGTAAGAAAACTAAAACTCTTATTATATTGAAAAATTAAGCTGCCATACACATCAAAGTCGAAACTTTCACAAAAACAAACATCTCCGTCATATTTTTTATTACATTTCTTACAAAAACTCACATTTCAAGTAATATTCATTGAACATTACAACGGTGTGTCAGATATCATTCGTTTCTGAATAGGGATTGTTCATAAATGACACAATGATTAGGTTCTACCCATTGTTACGGGAAAATCTTGCGATTCCTCTTAATAAGAATTCAGTTGTAATAGAAAATGATTTTGCTTGAGTTCCGTTTTGTAAGCGAACAGAATGGGATTGCCTTTTACGTTAAAGAACAATGAAAACAGTAATGAAGAATAACACCTTATTATGGAAATTGTTAACGACGAGCAAAACGTCACCATAAATGGTCGCGATAACCGATCTCGTCTCTAATTGGTCGAACGACGCGCGACCGATGCACGCGTGCAGTCGACGACGCGTTACCTTTTAAGGAAACGGTTTTGCGCGAGACGGCGTGGCGTGGCTAGGACGCGCGGCCTTAAAAGGAAACGTGTCGCTGCATCGCAACGCGTCGACCAATCAGGGACGAGAATCGTCGTTAGAATTAATACTTAAAATTATTACTTAATTTTGATTGGTTCTGGATTTTGAATAAATACCCCTGCATTTTTGTACGGAAGTCAGTGCACACTCAACATCGGAAGAATGAACATTACGAATAAAGTCTGAAACCACGAAGAGAGTTATTATTATACAGTCCACACCCTCAACAGTGGTCCATCGAGCAGGATTTGAAGAAGGAAGTACCAGCTCGAAGAAGTACCTCAAGACTGAAGGTCAAGCGGTCAAGCCCGAACCTGCCAACGGTCAAGCACGAACCTGCTAGCGGTCAAGCACGAGCCCGCCATCGGTCAAGCCCGAACCTGCAACGGTCAGAACGGACCTGCAGCACCTGCATCAGAATCAGGACGAAGCAGTTGCTGTACCTGCATCGAGGGTGAACGTGACCTGCGGCACCGGGAGCTGACCTGCTGCACCGGAGCTGTGAAGAGGCGGAGCGCGACCTGCGGCACCGGGAGCTGAGCTGCTGCCGGGAGCTCTGACGAGGCGGAGCGCGACCTGCGGCACCGGGAGCTGAGCTGCTGCCGGGAGCTGTGACAAGGCGGAGCGCGACCTGCGGCACCGGGAGCTGAGCTGCTGCCGGGAGCTGTGACGAGGCGGAGCGCGACCTGCGGCACCGGGAGCTGAGCTGCTGCACCGGAGCTGTGAAGAGGCGGGAGCACGACCTGCGGCACCGGGAGCTGAGCTGCTGCCGGGAGCTGTGACGAGGCGGAGCGCGACCTGCTGCACAGGAGCTGAGCTGCTGCACCGGAGCTGTGAAGAGGCGGGAGCGCGACCTGCGGCACCGGGAGCTGAGCTGCTGCACCGGAGCTGTGAAGAGGCGGAGCACGACCTGCGGCACCGGGAGCTGAGCTGCTGCACCGGAGCTGTGAAGAGGCGGAGCGCGACCTGCGGCACCGGGAGCTGAGCTGCTGCCGGGAGCTGTGACGAGGCGGAGCGCGATCTGCGGCACGGGAGCTGTGCTGCTGCACCTGCGAAAAGGTGGGAGCTGAGCTGCGGCACGGGAGCTGTGCTGCTACACCTGCGGAGAGGCGGGAGCTGAGCTGCGGCACGGGAGCTGTGCTGCTGCTCCTGCGACGAGGCGGAGCGCGACCTGCGGCACGGGAGCTGAGCTGCTGCACGGGAGCTGTGCTGCTGCACCTGCATCGAGGTGGAACGTCGAGCACCTGGAACCTGGGCTGCACCTGAGAGCGGCCTGGGACCTGCTGCACCTGCATCAGCGCCGAAGCGTCGAGCACCTGGAATCTGGCCTGCACCTGAGAGCGGCCGGGGACCTGCAACGAGGTGGAGCTGACCTACTGCAGCTGCGTTGGTGCCGAGCGACGAAGACCTGGAACCAGACCTGCACCTGAGAGCGGTCTGGAACCTACAAGGAAGCTAGCTAGACCAAAGTAGGACCGGTCTACAAGCTTTCTGCATCAGCTGCGCCAACACCTGGAACACCTGGAAGATGGTAGTAACAAGGAGTCAGGCTGACGCAGCGGAAACGGAGGAGCAGAGGAGTGCCCTGAAACAAAGGGAGCTAGAAGCGCAAGAAACTTTGCGTCGCGAAATGGAGCGCATCGAACGAGAACGAGTGCAAAGGCTTTCACTGGAGCCACCAGGCACTTCACTTTCAAGACTGGCTGCTGACCACACAGCCAGAGTATGCACCGCCAACACAGAGCTGACGAGGACGACGGACCGTCAGGTGATGACAGACCAACGCCGGCCAGTATCGCCGGTCAGATCGACGCGGTCGCGCCACAGTCGCCGTTCGACAGCGAGCGCGAGTACGAGATTGCGCATGGCGGAGCTGGAAGCGGCTGAGAAGTTAGCCGCTATCAGAAGAAAAGAGTTAGAACTAGAAGCTGATCTAGTGAAGAAGAGGTTAGCTGTTGAAGTATCGGCAATTCAAGACGACCAAGAGAGTCTGCACGGAGAACCGGTCACCCATCCAGAACATAACCGCAAGGTGGACGAGTGGCTACAAACCAACCCACTCAGCGCACAAGAGGTGACCGGGGGGAGCAGGGAGGAGCCGCGACCGTTACGCTTCGACCTTCGCCGGGAAAGATCACCGCCATCGCCGAGAGAGAAGAGCGACATGGACAAACTGGCGGAAGCGCTGGAGAAGATGGCCCGACCACGTGTGCGATACAGCGACCTGCCGACCTTCACTGGAGCCGTGAATGAGTGGCTTCCCTTCAAGGCCGCTGTACGAGATACCACCCGAATGTATCACATATCGTCAGCTGAGAACCTCCAACGATTAAGAAGCGCCTTGAAAGGCGAAGCACGGGACGCTGTAGCTGCGCTACTACACACGGCCACGGACCCCGACGTAATCATGAAGACACTAGAACAGTGCTTCGGGCGTCCAGAGGTAATCATCGACCGGACACTGGATGGATTAAGGAAGATGCCGCGCCCGGGTTCGACTTCAACAGAGCTCAACAGCTTCGCGATCAAGGTACAGAACGCCATCTGTGTACTTGAGAACATAGATCGCCGAGGATATCTGTATAACCCGCTGCTGACACGAGAAGTGCTGGAGAAGCTTAGCCCTTATCTTCGATCGCGATGGTGCGACTACGCGAGTGAACACGAGGAGACCACAGACCCTGAGATCGTGTTGCTGTCTCGTTTCCTAATGCGAGAAGCAGATCGGGCGTTGAAGTTCACATACGCGCCATCTGTAGGATCAACACCCGCATTGAAGAAGGAGTTTAAGACCGTCGTCAGTGAGCAGAGGAAGAAGGCGAGTACCGTATACACAGTTACCGACCACAGCGAAGTGAAACCCGACTGTCCAGCGTGCGGAGCAGATCATGTGCTGACTCGGTGTCCCAAGTATGAGGCGTGGACCACCGATCAGCGTTGGGATTTCGTCCGCGAGAATAAGATATGTTACAAGTGCGCGCAGAGTACACATCGACGTTGGCACTGCAATGCGAAGCCCTGCGGCGTCAGCCAGTGCCGTCACCCACATCACGCATCGCTACATCAGACGCCAGAGAAGTTTTCTGCTGCTGCGAAACCAGAGCCAGCTATACAGGAAGCCGTAATGTCAGTGGCACATAGATTTGCAGCCGGACCGAGAGATGTTCTGCTCAAGATGTGCCCAGTCGTCGTAGCCGGACCACGGGGGGAGGTGCAGACATTCGCACTCCTGGACGAAGGAGCCACCATCACCCTGGTAGATGAAGACCTTGCCGCGAGAATTGGCGCTGAAGGACCGGCACGACCTCTACACCTGCGTGGCGTAAACATGAACCAGAGCGAAAAGGACAGTAAACTGGTCACTCTGCACATTTGTGGGGTAAAGACGACCACACCTCACCAAATACACGCACGCACTATGAAAGATCTTCGACTGCATCAACAATCAATACCGAAGTCTCTGATGAAGTTGGAACACCTTCGAGATTTACCACCAGATGAAATCTACTACGACCTAGCAAGACCCGGTATCCTTGTGGGATCTGACCACTGGGAACACATAGTTTCCCGAGAGCTACGAGTAGGAGGCCCAAATGAACCGGCCGCCTCCAAGACGCAACTGGGATGGGTGGTGCATGGAACCGCACCGCGCCATCTGATGATGAAGACAGAAAACGTTCTGCACGTCTACGAATCAGAACGGAGCGAAAGCAGACAGCTCCATGTTTTCGTAGAGAAGCGTTCCAAAGAAGCATCCGGCATCGTATCTGAACCACGAGCGAGCGACGCCGAGCAACGAACAATTGCTTCAGCGAGAGAGACGGACGAGAAAACAAACAGGAGTTTCTCACGAGCAAGAACTAGAACCAAGAGGAACTACGTCGACGATGTTGTGGTAAAGTCTGATTCGCCACAACAAGTCTGGAACACAAGGCAAGAACAAAGTCAGAACAAAATACTCGGCTTGGATAGGAACGCCGAACGACGAGCTCAAGCAGAAGTATGCGCGCAGACTCGCGCGTCCACCGATGGAAAAGCAATCCAGAGAAGTCTGAGTTCTGGTTATGCTTCGAGACGACCGGACCATCGCAGAAGTGAGCAAGCCAAATGTCACCTGACTGTCATACCGGAACATTGTCAGCCTACTGCGCCTACAGAAAGACGACAACTAAGTCAGCGCTCACGACAAGCTGAACATGTCACCAAGTCAGGAGTAATTGAAACGGAGAAAGTGAGACCGGCTCAGCGGTATCGTCGACCGAAAACATCCCGGAGGAGACGGCGGAACAAGGATCGTCGAAGAAAGGACCGAGACCGAAGTCATTCGACGCCCCGTCAGGAAGCTCGTCGTATTATGGAAGTAGAAGAGGCTACGCGGGCTGCGCCGGGGGGAGAGCTGTTAACGACGAGCAAAACGTCACCATAAATGGTCGCGATAACCGATCTCGTCTCTAATTGGTCGAACGACGCGCGACCGATGCACGCGTGCAGTCGACGACGCGTTACCTTTTAAGGAAACGGTTTTGCGCGAGACGGCGTGGCGTGGCTAGGACGCGCGGCCTTAAAAGGAAACGTGTCGCTGCATCGCAACGCGTCGACCAATCAGGGACGAGAATCGTCGTTAGAATTAATACTTAAAATTATTACTTAATTTTGATTGGTTCTGGATTTTGAATAAATACCCCTGCATTTTTGTACGGAAGTCAGTGCACACTCAACATCGGAAGAATGAACATTACGAATAAAGTCTGAAACCACGAAGAGAGTTATTATTATACAGTCCACACCCTCAACAGAAATTAATTTGTAAGTTTACTTCGAAGATGATCTGAGATTAAAATAATTAAAATTACATTTTGAAAGTGATACTCTGACAAAAGAAAACATTTGTGTTAAGGTTACTTTATGTAAGTTAAAACAAGAATAAAAAGAAAGTCAGATATCACATTTAGTACTATCTACTGCCTATTATGTATGTATTTATTCTATGAACCAATATTTATACGAAATAATATACTACATTAAAAAGGCTGTTAAACAGAAAATATTCAACTAAACATATAATATGACGATGGGTGTCGTAACAAATAAAAAAAATAGAAAAAAAATCTAAATCGCTGAAAATTAGAAAAAATACGTACAACTGAAAAAATATTTTGTAAAGGCTTTCTCTGAATAACTGATTTACAAAAACTAACTAACAAACTGGGTATCGAAACAAAATAGGAAATAGAAGTTGCAGGTTTTTAGGAAAATCCTTTGAGATTGGTATTCGTGTTACATTTTGTATTTGGGCTTATATTTTTAGAGCCCACTTTTCAGGTAAAAGCTACATATATGCTAAAGCTAGAACTCTATAGCTTCGGCTAAGTCTCCATAGCCCAGGGTAACATGAATAACTGTACTGCATTTGTTTGAGGAAAAAATTGTTATTTTGAACTTCCTGTATGGAGTTCTTGTTATAGATAAAAAAATAAAAGATTGTAGGTACTGTTGTTGTTGACTTCTTGTACATAATTTTATTCAGAATCGGGCATCATTTTCATTTAGAATTTGTTATTCAGAGCTAATTCATAGAAGTGTCTTAAAATAAAAGCACTTACTCCATATATGTCGATGACTTTTGATGCAAGACTCTGTTCCAAAACCATCGACATCAGTTGTATGACATGACATGTGTCGGCAGGTCGGCATGTAGTCTCCTTTTTGTTCTTTAATAAAGACAAAGCAAAGTTAACCTCACAGAATCTCCATCTTTTATTTTCCACTCTTGACCAAGATCAAATTGTCAATTTCCACGGTCCATCGATACTTCTACTATGAAGATTGTACGTGACTTCAAATACAAAAACATTTTCAATACATCGATACAAAATACACGAATGCAAACTAGTCGGCAACAAAACCGATTCTCGGGAGAAATAAGTCTGCTTTTGGTGATTAAAACTCAGCGAATATTCCGGCAAAGCTTCACATAGAACAAAGAAACAACGAACGAGATGAAACAGAACATTTTTGCGATTAATTCTCTGTTTTGCTTGTCCAGTGGCGTAATAAGTACTGTTATAGACGTTTTTCCACATCAAAACTGGAAACGAATGTAAAGATTAATTGGTTCTTCAAAATGCTAAGCAAAATTACAAGTGCAGTGTGGAATCACATCAAAAACTAAACTATGATCGTTTTATTTCTTGTGTAATAGTCGCCAATCACCCTTTACACGCTGGGCATGGAACTGTACGCCCTTGGGACGCTGATAAATTAATACAAAAATATTACTTACAACTACTGATTAATCGATTATAAATATGCACATCATAGCAATTGTCAGCCATATAATAACTTATGTGGCACGCAACCATCTTAATATTTTTAGTGTCTGGCTTAACATTACATAGAAAAAATACAGTCTCAATTTTTACTCTACATTACTAGAAGGTTCTTCTGAAGTGCCTTTAGAAAGGCAACCCTGAGTAATAAAAGCTTAAATGAAATAAATAGCAATAGGCTTGCCCTTCATAAATCTCAATCGTAAAAAATTTATAAAGTTCTGGCATTAAAAGAATGATCGCTATATTATTATATTTGGTCTTATTGAAGTATTACGATTATTACGGAGATATTTCCACGAATGAAGATACTAACTAGGTTTAGGATCAGGTTAGATTACTTTTTTATTTATTTAGTTCCACAAGTGTGGGAAAGATCTGTAATTTTATGTTTAAACAAAAAAATCGTTACACAATTTGCTTGAGGTTTCGGCCAGGTTGCATTGCACTGGATTGCATTATCATAACTTTGTATGTTTCATCAAGCTTACAACTAAATTACTGAGTCATTTAAGATGAGATTAACTTGAGTGATGTATTATTAGGTCAGGGAAAAAGTCTTTTCGCATTATAGTATGTATGAACTTGTAATAAAATCGATTGTAAATATTCGATACTGATTTCTTCATTTGTTTTTTTCTACGTGTGAATGCTGTAAACAGAAAACAAATCTCTTATCTATTTACAATTTATCAGTACGTTGCAAATATGTTAATACTATACACAATTAGTTAGCGAGTTAAAAACGAACCGAACTGTGACCGCCAAAAGTTTTCAGAATTCATCTTGTACAGTAATTAATCACTATCGCAAAAATCTTCAAGGCCTCACATATTTACATAAGAACCTTCGGATAATCACACAAACATGTTGAAAAATCGTTCGCTCGTTATTAATGGTAAAACATTCCGATGCCACGGAGATCTTGAATATGTACGAGTGTGTAAGTACTTGTGTCTTTGTTAAGCAATTGTACAGAATGTAAATCTACTCTGGTTCAAAAAAAAAAGTATTAGTGAAACATTAATGATCTTTTTTTAATCAGTAATTTAAACTTAATTGTCAACATAATGTAATATATTTACATTTACCATCCAACTATACATTTAATAAGTAAAATCACGTCTTCTTCCCATCTAACTATGTATAACACATAAAAGTTACATACTAACATATTATAAATCTAATTACAATACATATATTAATGATAAATTTATTTGTTTTCGAAGTGTCTCAACTAACGCATTACATATTGCGATTGCGATTAAAATCTAAAAAAAAAATATTAACTATTAAGGATTTTACAATCTTTTACGAGTAAAAGGTTTTTCAAGAATCAGTAGCTGGTTGTTATTGTTATCATATTTAAGGATTGTTTTCAACTTTCTTATCTCTAAGTAACCAGTCAGCCATGGCTTCGATATGAGCAATTTGTACGTGGAAAGCCAAATGTAACGTCCAAAAACGATTTAAGTAAACATCTTCAAGTTGATTTCAACAAACTGAAAGCTATATTTCCGTTCGCTCACCCGTCATTCGGTTACATATCGAAAATACGAGGGAAGAAAATATCGTACTGAAGCTATGTTGAACTCGGAACATGCTCTACTAAAATGTAGTTTTGATACGAAGCTTACTTGAAACTTGCTGGAAATAATTTTCCTAGAAGTATATTTTTCAACAAGCTGAAATTCGGCAACAAATCGAGATCAAAATACGATGTAAAACTGTTACAATTTAAATGAACAAATATTTTTGCTTAATCCTTTATTTTAAGTTAAAGGTGTGTTAAACTAGGTACATTTTGCAATCCCAATAGAATTTAAAAAATCAACCTTCACAGCTCTTGTTTAGATTAAAAAAATCATACAAATATTATTATCTACTTATGTTATTATTAATTCCTACCTTATAAGCTTTCTCATTAATATCATTATGTCATATATATATATTTTGTTAAACTGTGAAATCATAGATAAAGCACTAAAAAAAAAAGAATACATTAACACAATCCAAAAATTGTAACAAACTATTTTTATTAACACAAAGAGCGCTCTCAACTCGCACTAATATCTAAATTCAAGTTCAAAGCCCTCCAAATGAAGGTATTTGCACAAAATTCTTGACAATTCAACTCGAGACGTTTTTACGACATGACCTAACACAATACCGACACATAGCGAAGGGAATATATCCCTTAGGTGACCCTTAAGGGTTTACGAGACGTAATAAGATGCCCTGTGATGTTGCAATACGTCTTATATTGCATGTTTGACAACACGTGTTTTGGAGTTATTGCGACTAAGGGAGTGAAATAGTTTTGGGTGTAGTGTCTTAATATACGTATGGTTCAAATTGTTTGTTGTAGAGGTTGAGTGGTCTATAGAATTTATAATGGTACTGTTCATTTCTTGACGGCATGTTGAGTCTCCAACCTGCACTAGGCCAGCGTGGTGGACTCAGGTCTAACGTCTCCCTCATTCGGACGGAGACCTTAGCCCAGAAGTGGGACACTTATTGGTTAAAAAAAAAATTGTCAGTGCAATATTTTTCTGGTGAAATATAATATTGCTGTTTATTGCTTCAGAATTTGAGCTATTTTAAGATCACGAATCTAACTAAATTTACTGAGTCATAAATAGACAGCTTGTTATTTTCTCGAGGCAGGGGTACACAAACAGACGAAGATAGCAATGGAAAATAACAGAAAATTAGTCACACAATTATACCGCAAAGAAAAGATGACAACGACCACCTCGATAACCGAAAGAATAACTAAATTCGCTAATAGAAATGTCATTCACAGGGAAACATATAGAAATATATATGTAACTATATATGAGCATGTATCGCTTACGCTTTTATCGAAAAGATGATTTATTACTGACCTCTACAACGGAAATAATAAAGGCTGCCCACACATCCACCGACTGTATTAGGGTGACCATAAAAACGATATAAAACGGGAAATTCCGACGGTTGGTTAGCTGCTCATTCTTATACGCATCGCTAAAATTTCAGTCAATAAAATACCGACTTATAACTTTTTTATATAGCTCCGTATTAAATATTGGTACATTTGGATTGAATGAAACAATCGTTTTACGGCTTTCCCTTGATCTTAAAGACAGGGTTCTTTTTATGCCACATTCGGTATATACAAGTAATCCCCTAAATCTGACATATCTTCGAGTGGAAGTAAGTAGGTTAACTTGTCTTAACTTAGTTCGTGGGATAGTTTTTCTTGGGGAGTTAGAAAAACTCTAGTAATATTATGAAACCGAACTCAGTAATGAGGGACAAGGACGAAACGGATACTATTAAGTCTCTGCTCTCTCTTTCTTTCTTTCTATATACCGCCTCTGTAGCGCCGACGGTTTTGTCACCGACTCCTAATCATGGGGTCTCGGGTTCAATTCTCGGGTCGATAATATATATAAATATTTATTTTAGAGTATTTCTTATTACTAGCCCGGAGTTTGGTAAAGTGCCTGGTATATAGCAAAAGGCTCGCCTCTAATTACATGGGACTCACATTGTTAATGTATTCTATACACCTACATATGCTTACACGTTGGCGTATAACAGGCGTAATTTTTGTTATTTTTGTTTAACAAAGCCTAATTTTAAAATAAGAACCATAAACAAGAAATATATGAATAAAATTATTCTTATATGCTTATGCTAAATGTGTATGTTTTTTGTACATTTTGTATGATTTCATTTGTCAATAAATCTTATCGCATGTCTCGTGTATGTAATTGAATTTCCATGTTCAGCTGAAAATAGAATCACTTTATTTTCCGTGTATGGGGTGGATGATAAACAATATAATACCTACTTACTTAAAATAAACTGTATATTTTTATCACGCTTTGTTTAAGAAACAACAAATTCCTTTCGTTTAAAAATAATTTTGTTTGCTCATCTTAAACCTATAGGAAAATGTAATTCTCAGTCTTTTTATTTTATTTAAAAAAATGACTAACGTACGAAGTTCTTGTGTAACAGGGACTTTTACAAACATACAAACAACGGACACAAATTTCAACCAGTCCCGACACAACTATTTGTGGATCACATCATAACTGTCCCATGTGGAAATCGAGCCCACGATCTCCCGACACAATGGTAGCGGCGTGGCGACCATCTTAATTATTGCGCCACGGAGGCCATCAATTCTGATAAAAAAAAGAATAGATAGTATTCAAATAATTATTTGTGATTACTTTAAGGATCGTTCAAACAATAAGACAATACAGTAGTAGTAGAAGATGGAATTTAAACGTAAAATCAACGGTTTAATTTACGATATAATAGAGGTATATTTATTTACTGGTCTTTAATAAAAAAAGATTCATGTTGTAATAAAACTAAATGCACTTAGAATTACGAGATAATAACTTCTTTTCGTAATAGTTTAGAACTGTTCGCGATTAACGCTGAGTAGTAAATTCTAGTCACGTACGCGAAAATTTATTATAGACTTTATTACATGAAACTAAGGATTCAATTTAGCATATTCCCATAAGCGATTAGAAAGGTTTTCATGGTACGTATTAGGCTAAAATATAAATAAAATCTAATTTAAAATATGCAGCTACAAGCCGCGTGCTAAATATTTTAATTTTATTTACCTTTTTTGGACGATTTACGTTATATGAATATCACAAAAAATATGGCATAAGCATTTATAAAACTTTGAAAATACCAATACCCAGAATATTTGCTCCAATATCGAAATATTATTTTTATGTAGGTACTTCTACAAATCTGAAGCCAAATAAATTGAAATTACAATTTTCAATGCCCAGCCAAAACGGGCGCCATTGTTTTCTTAAAATCATTTCGCTATCGCTATCCTGTAAACACATTCGATTAAAACTATATTGTGAATCGTAAATAAATTTTATGTACCTAATTCGTAAATGAGACAATTTTTTCTAATTATTTATCCTAAATAAATCTAACACATACTTACCCTATCAATGGTTTCGTAAAATGAAAATCACCGTGTCACGATGAACGGATCCAATCTCTATGTGAATCGATTGCAGTTTTTTTCACTTCCATTCGCGATTGTACTACAGTTTCTGATTTGTGATCGCACTGTTTTGATACAGTCGAGCACCAAAGTGATACGTCCAATTAGCTTTCAATGAATTTATGGGTTGTAAATTTTGGGGATTATTTTTTGATTCGAATATTTCTCGTTTGTAAGATAAATTTATTTTTATTCTAGTTTTAAACTGCATGGAGTTCTTACACGTATACCAGATTTAAAGTAAGTGTTGATCAGATGGGTTTGGGATTTAATGCTGCAAAAATGTATATACAAATTAGCTATCGCAGAGAAAAGGAGGCTAGAAAGTATAAACAAAAATTGTCTTTATTGTGTTCCTACATTTTAATAATAACACAAAAAGCCAGCACGGTAGTGAAAAACGAAAATTACATGGATATTTTCTATACACTAACATTTACTGCCACACACAGTTAGACAAATTATGTAGCACTAACTCACAAACATTTCAAGATTAATAAATGAATTTGTAACCATGTTCTTCTAACATTACAGAAACACAAAACAATTAAAAACATTCACATATTCCCTTCCATCCATACAAAAGTAAAACACTCCTACGCTCCACATTAGGCCTCACTTTGAATACTAAAAGCGTATTTACATACGGAACATCAACATTACTTACGATTATAAATCAGAGCTAATGAGCTTTCCCGGCAATTAATCTTCAGTATTCATTAGTTTCTGCAGACGTTTTACACGGGATTTTTGTACTCAGTCATTACGAGTTACGGCTATGATTTAATTAGGATTTGAATTTCTTTTTCATTTTTGAATGAATGGATTTAAAGGCTCTTTAGTGATATTGGCGGCAGAATCTGTATTAGGTGATTTTTTAAGGTCTTTTGTATGAAAGGCTGTGATGTTTACTGATATCTAACTATATTAGCTAGAAATGGGCCAGTTCTATTTTTTATTTTCAATTAATCACTAGCAGCCCCCATCGGGTTTGTATTGGTTAAACCGAGTTAACCTTAAGAAATTATTCACAAAAACCTTGTATATAAAATACTCTATCTTTTGGTAATAGATATTGAATTTAGAACCTCGTCGAAGGGAATATGTTTTATAACATGTTTAGTAAATATGATATTGATGTAAAAGAGACAGCAGTTTCTTTAAATCTATGTATATTTAGTTATTTTCGAAACTATTACATTAAATTTCTAGATAGAAATTTATAACATAATCAGAATAAAGCGTACAACTTTTAATAAATGGGTACTTAAAAAAGTGCTAAATAAAAAATGCCTTCAAAACTCAGTGCGCATGTAATTAAAGTGACGTTATTTTAAAAATTATCGGCCATCAAGTCAAACTAAATGTACCATAAAAAGACACGCACTTTGCATAAAGTTCATAAATTTAGTCGAACAATTAATTTAGAAAAGCACTTATTTTGAACTAAAAGCGGTCGCCCTTAGTTGTTTGCGAATTAATTTTAATCACAGTCTTGGGTTCAACTAAATCCGTAAGGTCACTTTCGTTGTAGCTTTGGTTAAATGTATTTATAGATTTTTTGTTAATTAATCTTTACATCTTCAGATTTACTCTTGCGAGGTACTAGGCATATTTTAAATAAAATGTGAACCGAATATGTAAACCAAATTTTATTAAAATCTGTTTAGTAGATTTCTTCAGATTGTGTTACAAGCATCCAACCAAATATTCTAACTTTTTTGCATTTACAGTAATAGTTAGATGATTGAACAATAGACAAACATTATACGTTAGTTGCCAAACCTACGATAATCAAAAAAAAAATCGTTTTTACTAATGCTAGAAGCATGTTCTTAGAAACTTTGAACTTGTAGCTTCTGTAACATGACAAAGATTTAAAGCTTCATAAGAATTTTAACAAAATGCTTCTATAAATATAACCTCATACATATTATTATAGTTTCGGATCTATACTTTTATACCTAATATCATAAATGCTACAACAGTTTGAATGGTTGGATTAACGTTTGTTACTTAATCACGCCAAAATAGCGTAACAGAATTTGCTGTAATATAAAACCCAGATAGTGTATAACCTGTATTAACCAACCTATATACTTTTTTATCAGATAAAATAAAGACTCAGGGCCTAACCCTTCCCCTCATTACGAGTGTGTGTAATGAGTTAACATTTTTTTTTTAATAATTATACTCACACAAAAGAAGTCTTGGGCAAAACTGACTGTGTAAAGAAATTAAAATGTAAGTTGATACACTAGTGTACCAACCTTCTACTCGTACATCTTCGAGTCACGATTGAAACGAGTTGCCGTCCATTCATATTTGTATACAACTTCAAATATTTACGTAACTGTGTCAAAGTACATCGCCGCTCTCGAAACTTTCAAGCACTAAAGATATATTTCGTGTAGTTTATTTTGAAATGTCGAACTTCAAGTTTTCTATGTAAAAGTAAAGTACAAACAGGTATAAAAATATAGTGCTTACTTGGAAATGTAAGTATGTAGAGTATTTTTACCCATTTTACAAAAATCGTTAGCGTCACAGTTTTTGGTGCATTACTAACCCCTTATGTGTCCCACTGCTGGGTAAAGGCCTCCCCTCTTTTCTTCCAGACCTGTCTGTCCTGTGCCAAGATCCGCCGAGATGGACCCGCAAATGCCGTCAAATCATCACGCCACCTTCGTCCTGGTCGGTCACGACAACGATGTCCATCGTGTGGCGAAATATTTTTCTAATTTAAGGATTTATAATTCTACATAATTGATTTAAGTTTCATAACTTTAACGTTGACCAGAAGTTTGGTATTTTTTACCCGCCTACTTCTTCAAGTAGGATAATGTGTTTGTAAGTAAAAAAATGCATTTTACGATTAACAAATTATTTTTTGTGTAGCTAACACAATTTTAAAGAGCGGTCCTCGTTTATCGTAGTTCATATTTTTTAAAGTAAACCAACTTATTCTAGATCATCACCCACCACACCTTAACCAAACCACTTTCTCTACAATCAACATCTAAATCATTCAATCTCATCTAATCAGTCATCACTAACACGACGTTCATTATTGATCAGCCGTCAATTATCTGCTATAGTGCTAAATTCAACGTGTTTACGCGATAATCGTCGGCAATAAATGCCATCGAATACCGACAGCTTTGATAGAATCGCCGCGGGAGCATTTTGAGTTGAATTATTAACATTGCTTATGAAATAGACCACTGTCGATAGCATTATTATTTTCCTGCGTCTATCGTCATTCGTCAATGTATTTCGAACACTGGTGTATGCAATTGCACGTCATAATGTTTCCGAGGCAGAGAAATTGGAATTAACTTTATAACTATTTTGGAAATGTTTAGTAGCGCAATTTCCCGACTACGACTATTCGATACTACTGATCAACACGCCTTTTTTTTTTTTTTACTTGGTTAATGCATGAAATTGCATCCCCAACGCCCGGGGGAGCGCTGGGGTATGTGGGGCTCTCCGAACAAGAAGGGCAAGGCCTACCCACTAAACCACCAAGGTGTTGCCTCCTCGCCGCTTAGTGCCGAGGCCACGGGAACGCCTTTAGGCACACATCCGCGGCCCCGACGCGGCCGTCCACAATGTGGACCCGTCCACAGTGTGGGACGACACCCCAACACACGGGTGCCGTCCCCCCACATGCCCCCTAGTGCAGTGGCCAGAAAACTCCCCCGAGTTCGCCAGCCAGGGGGCCTTCGAAAGCCGGGACAGGCCACGCGTCGATGCGCAGCATGTCCCGGCCGCCGGTGGCGGAAAGGTGTGTAGGCCGCCGCCACCTCCTCGTCGACCAACGAGCCCGAGAGTGGTAGTCTGCCCACTCCCAGGCCCTGCGGTTCCACCCAGCCCCTCCAAAACCAGCCGGATTTACGTCGCCTCGGCCCAGCCGGCCGGCCGCTTTGGTCCCCCGGGTTAGTGCGGTACCGCCCAGACAGGGAAGCGGCCTCTCCAATGGGTCTCTCTTCGCTTCACCGCGGCCGAAGTGCGCCCTCACCTCAAGGCTCGCGGCTACTAAGCCCCCCACCACAGCAAGGTGGAGACCCGTCGGGGGAACTGATCAACACGCCTAGCGACTGCAGTAGGATCTAAATTATCAATACATTTTAAATTTCAAATTCTTGATACTCATTGCTACCGACCGTAGAAACTTGCGCTACTGATTGACATGCCAGAGCATCGTGTATAATATTTGATAAAACTATTGGACACTTACTGTGAATGGTAAATCTGAATTTATTTTCCACACATTCGAGTCTATAACAATAAAAAAAAATTGCTAACCACAAGATAGTTCAAGTCGCATATCTTATGAAAAGCTTAGTAAACCTACTCATCCTCTATTAGACCTATAATTTATTTCTACTATTTAAATACTACATTCATCACACTCAAGCAAACAAATATATTAAAATGTAATATACAATTGCGTTTCTGTCCTCGCCAAACTAAAACTAAACTATATTACCATATCACTAAAGCAATAACATAGATATTTCATTACAAGCAGTCTAATACAGTTACTGTACCGACAAGTCGATGTCTCACTTCGATTGAACCAGACGTTTTGTGGTCGCAATACTCACAGCGCTCTCCGTACTGCGGTCACCGTTTATGTGTTTGCTTCAATGCTAGATCCAATTTATCGGTACGAACTGTTGCAGGAATGAATTAATTGAAGTTCTTCTTATGATGGAATGTGTGATAGCGAGGATTATTAAATCTGGGTGTTTCTGCATAGTGCAGCAGTGGTTAGTTAAATAACTTTTATTGATTTATTTATGTAGATTTAGCCATTAAAAGGTTATGTATGCTTGCTTTGAAGAACTTTTATTCATTGTTGTTGCAAGCCTACCGATGCCGATGGTTCAAACCTGAGGTATCGTATTACAGACTTTTCGTAGTTATAATAAAAATAACTATTTAACCCATGAATATTCCACTGCTGGTCTCCTCCCGTAATGAGGGAGGAATTATTCTGCGAGGCTTTTTGTAGTAAAAAGATCGCTACAACCGTGAAGGAAAACGCATAAGAAAATCTTACATCTAGGCTGCAAAATCTCCAGCGCGCATTTAGCCCGAGCGTTTGACCCACTGCTTAACCCCTATCTCATTCTGGGAAGAGACTAGTGCATAGTTGTACGATAGTAATAAACTGAAATACGCTAAAGTAACTATGTCCGTTATTGGGTACAGTTCAACAGATAAGCATGAACATTTGAGGAAACTTATACACCTGGGAGTTAACATTTGTAGAACACATCGGCTTCCATTAGAAGAGATCATTTCCCAGTAACGAGAGACAGTGGTAATAATTAATGATTACCAGGAAAGAGTACTCAATCAGACATTTCGACAAAATACAGGTGTTTACAGACGCCACTGACAAGTTTCCTTGTACACTTAATAAAATAATTCCAGTTGGTTCGACAGCGCTTCACAAGGATTACTTCCTACATTTATCTTGCGATATTTCTTAGAAGTACAGCTTATAAGTAAGGAAAATATCTTCAGATATGTCGTCGGCTAATGCTTCGTCACGTGTGGGTTATTTTTAGAAGCTTTCACTTTCGTCCTTATAGGGAAGGCTATTTTGAGATAAAACAGATATCGTAGTGGTTTTGCGTGGGATTAGGATGCAAAATGTGGGCTAAAAATATTTCAAATTTATTATTTCTGACAGTTATGCTTACGTTATTTCGTGTTCAATATGTAATACTAGCTGATTCGCGCAACTTCGCTTGCGTCACATAAGAGAGAATGGGTCAAAATTTTCCCCGTTTTTGTAACATTTTTTACTCGTACCTACCCTGCGCCTATTGGTCGTAGCGTGATGATATGATAGCCTTCCTCGATAAATGGGCTACCTAACACTGAAAGAATTTTTCAAATCGGACCTGTAGATCCTGAGATTAGTGCGTTCAAACAAACAAACAAACAAATAATCAAACAAACAATCTCTTCAGCTTTATAATATTAGTATAGATTACGCATAAATAAGTATAGTACAAGTTTTAACTGCTAAACTTAGATATGTTTTTATTACAAACAAGTTTCCTCCCCAAATTTTGTCCTTGTAAAAAAGTTTTTGAGTATAAACCTTTGTGAAAAAGGTGTAAATCAAATTTCATAACAATCCGCCCAGTAGTTATGATTGAGTAACAACGATCCACTCAATCTTTTGCATTTATATTGTTAGCCAGAACTACGATTGTGTAGATTCCCATAACATATCTAACGAATGCACAAAAATATTTTGTCCGTTTAATAACAATATGATTGTAGAATACTGCGTCTATAGAATAATAAAATATACTAGAATAACTGCATAATATAAACTACAAAACCGTATCGAGTTCACTACAACGTTTTTTACAATCCTGTGTATCTAAAAATTTAATCAAGTGGAAAACAAAACTTTTATATCCACGCAAAACCTTCCGTCATTTTTATATTACATCAAATTCCAGAGTCTTCTCTTTATTAAAAAAGTCTTATTTAATTTAAATCGCCCCTTTAAAACGGTAATGGAAAAAGACTCCTTTGTGCTCAGAAACAAAACGTCATAAGCAAATTAGGAAGAATGAAAACATGCACTCGGAACAAATATTTTTCCGGGTTATTAAAAATAATGCAGATTAGCGTTGGTTTTTTAGGGTTACGGAGTGAAAAGGAAAATCCGCTTTTGCTAAATCGCTTTTTTCCCACTCGAGTATGAAAGTTTTTGAAATGTGAAAGAAAACTGCTTTACTGGTGTACTGTTTTGTATAACAAGCACTTTGAAAGCTAATTATTTGGACATAATCATACTTTTTTCATTAAACTTCTATCTTTGTGGTAGCTGAACACGAAGTCTTGGTCTTGGTCTCGACTGAAGGCCGGGTAAAGAACTGTTGATCTTCTTCTAATTTATACGATAAATTAGAATATTAAATTTCTAAATAGTAGACTGGTTGGAATTTGGTGACGTACCCAGTAAATGGCAATAGGCTCGCCGTCGTTTACATGGGAATGAGATTGTAAACAAACCGTGAATATATTTTTTGCACATCCCTGCCTACACTTACTATACATAAAACGATACTCAATTATACGTTGAATGTATGTAAGTTTGGATTTTTAAACGAGAAATTTTTATTTCTTAACTTATAAAGTAAAGCTTTCCAATTATCAATATTTTTAATTGGCTTACTAACAAAAATACGAAGTGACAAGTTAGTACTAATAGAAGTTCACTTACAAACTTGTTCAAAGGAACACTAACAACTAATTGCACTGAATGCTGAATGTAAATTACTAACCAAGAGTACTGCAGAATATTGATGGTTGTAATTAGTGTTTTATTTATTAAGCTTTTATTACAATTTTATGATTTTTAACAGCTGTCAATACTATCAAGTCACTTTCATTTAACTTCAAAATAACTTGTTATAAAGTTAGGAAGCGCAGAAAATCTTGTTGCATATCAATAGGCAACGGGTAATTTCCTACTAGACTACCATTATCTAATTGTATGAAAAATTTATCTACTCCTCTAGTGGGCGTCGTAGGAACTATTCTTGCGGTACATTTTAAATGTCAAACTCTCGATACTCGATAGTAACGACCGTAGAGAATCGCTATATGTCAAAGTGTTGCTACTCGATCGTAGCAAACGAAGAAATTGCTCAACGTATCAATAAGCAAATACCAAAAGAACTTATATATAGTTTTACCCTCTTATTAATAAAAATATATGAAGTTATGAAAGGCTTATAAAGTGTTTTGTTTCTTTTACTCTTTAGTGAAATGAAAGAGATTGTAGTAGCTTTTGAACCAAAATAGGTTTATAGTGTGTTTATGAAAAAGACGGTTAGTATTTATTCATAATCAATTTCATCATCGCTAGTGATTAACAACAGTTTAAATTAAGCAATAATTATAATGACAATTAGCTGATGGATCAATAATATCAGAAACCAAAGTTCTATTTTTATATACAAACTTACCTATTCGCACGTTCTGCTTCAGAAAAACATTTCTTTTCCCAGTTAATTTCCTAGAAATCCCTATAACCTATTGCCATATGAACTTATTACGTGTGGAGCTAGGTATTTGTGGAACCAATCTAGTCGTACGGAGTGAACACGTGTACCTGTGATTCTAGTTATACTTTTACGTAGATTAATATAAATATGTACTCGTGTATGTTGACTAACCTTAGGGATATATTCAAGGTGAAAATTATTAAAATACCGTATGTTTTCTTTTAAATATAGATATTTTGTGATGACTCCATTCATCTTATTAAAATCACTCAAAAGTAAGATAATAAATAAAGATAATCGATGGATTTATTTAGTGAAAGTTGAACGAGACATTTATTTTTACTCAGTTATCTAAGCACTTCTCAAAGTCAAGTTTTAGAGTAAGTGCTAAGTTGAAAAAAAAACAACTAATAAAAGCCTAAAATTTATAGATAACCATATAAGCGTTTAACTAATAATATTATCAATTTACGCCGTAGCTTTCCGTAGCATCCGCTACGAAAGTTCTACGAAACAATCGTAGCTAAATAACTAATAACATAAACAGCTTATGGTGCGACTTACTTATATACCTTCGTAACCATAAATTAACCCTCTTGCGCCATTGTACGAAAACCAAAATGTTTATACACAAGTCCTTTTAATTAGCAGAACAGATTTCCAAATACGTATACATTACTCATAAATCGTTCGTGATACACGGAAAACGTGCTACACTTGCGGAACACCACACTAGATACAATCATAACACCGTAATTGCCAAAGAAAAATCACCTTTGTTTCATTATCAATAGAGTCGTTTCCAAACGCATAAATAACTTTGTAAAATTACGCTTAAATAAATAGTTGGTCACAATTGATAGAATATAGGACTTGTTATATAGAAATTAAGGTTCAATTTAGATTGTATTGAACAGTTCAATCGACTATTCGATCGTTTAACTAGTATAAATAGTGAATCGGGTCAAACAGACCGAATGTTTGACTAAATGTTAAACACATACTATTGTCCAATGTTGCATGATTTGTACATTAGAAAACACATGTAAAATGGATCGGATAAATTCAACAAATAGGGAATCCTAGGCAAAGCTTGGTAAAGAGGGCGCCACTAGCACATGGAGTGAACAACGGCCTTGCTTTGCCTTATTATGTCTAAATAAATTATGAAAACAAAACCTTCACGATGAATATAATGATTTTTTATTATTTTTTTGTGTGCATTTAACATATTTTGTAATATGCTCTTTCCAATTTTAAACCAAACAAAAATATATATTTTTTTATTTTCACCACGCTTAGAACGGTTATCAAAACCTTTGTTCACTATTTGTGTTAGTACTGTACTGGCGTAGAAATTTTTCCTTATTAGGTCTTATTTATCAGTGAATAGTGTTTCGTTACATGTCAAAATCTGTTTGATACCATTAAATTAAGTACTATTTTCAGGTAAACTAATCTTCATTTGTCACAGTAATTGTTTTTATTGAACTATTCAACTATGCAGGGGTTTGTTTATAGTTTTAAGTGGTGTGCATAAAGTACAAACAGACTCTTATAGCCCAATAGTACAGTAAGTAACACGACCGGTGCGAGGTCATCCACGGGCCTGACAGCTATACGTGTACTCAAAGGTATGGGGCTTCCCACTCTATGCCTTCGGGCAATCTATGTGCGTTTCGAGTACAGATAATCACAGCATCTTTTGCTATTACTCAACTTTAGTTTAATAATTTACAGCAACCTGAGGGGCTATCACGTATCTCAGTTAACAACTAGTATACGTCAAATTGATGATCACTATTCAGTACATTGCTGCTTTGACTTAGTGTGAAAATCACTATTATCTAAGGAAGAAAACAATATACAGCACAGTGGCTTTCAAATAGGTGTCAACTGAGATACATGATAGCCCCCCCCTGGACTGCTATAAACTACTGTCACTAAGTTTAGGACTAATATTTCAAAAACGTTAATTCTTTCATCAAATATAAATCTTTTAAATGTACAGAAAGAAAAAATTAAACAGACACCGTCTGACTCATTTCAATGTTAAATAGAAATAGGCTTTTTCAAAAACTATTTTGATTTATTGTAATTACTGAAACACGTCTAGACTACAAAATTACAGCGAGAATTTTACTTTATAAATAGTAAATTGAGCATAAGCTTGATGAAATCAAAAGATTACCTTGATTCTTGTTTAAATATAGAAATCAAAATAACTGTAATTTCTTATATTTGTATTTCACTATCTCTTAGAATGTCTTTAGGACGATAGATAGTTTGTTATCCCGCATGAGCAACTGCGTTAAGAAGTTGTGGGTTTGATTCCTACATAAAATAAAGGTTTAGGTCTGATTTTAACATCAGCTGCTCCTCATTTCAGGAGTTCCTAAATTTTCGGAAGCCATGTGCAGATGCCTTTTTAAGCTTTTTATAAATGTTTTGTGTCATTCGGTATTTAATCTCAAAGAAGGAATATTTTTCTATTATATTATTAAATTTGACTAATGCTACTTAATAACATCAACATAGGCATCGTAGGCGTCAAGTATTAGCAAAATATATTGTTACTATGTTTTAGTGAAAGAATACAACCGGTATAAGGATAAGGATAAGACAAAGAAAATTTTGCCTTGATCAAAACTACTACATCCAAAACAATAGTAATCAAATAATTATCACGGCACTAAACCACTCGTCAGTACTTGAAACACTAAAGAAACAAATATCACTCAACATCAAAAACCTTTGAACCAACTACAAAGAGACCTTTACAAAATTAAACTTCAACCATCTTATTGCTTGTTAATAAACACTTCAAAAGAGGTTATCACCGTCAATAATGTACAGAATATTGTTCGTATAACCCGGCTAAATACGGTAGTACACAACTCTAGTACAGTTTAAACAGATATTATGTACTACTAAAATTTCCCTTCGACGCTGCGGAAAGTTCTAATGTTGAATTTAAACTTTCTATGAGTGATGCTTGGAATTGAAGCGTTTGGATAGGAAATATTATTTACATGCAGTTGTTACTTTTAAATGGTTTGAGCTTAAACGAGTTATCAAAGATGCATGAAGTATTATTAAGTTGATATTTACATTTGCTACAGAGATTTTTTTTTGCAAAAACCATCACAGCGTAATTTTAAATTAATGTATGCCTATATAATCCTGACTATGTTTTTTTCCTGGCGTATACACTTGCACTCAGACTGTAACAAAATGAGTCTCTAAAATTAGAACATGATTACTTAGATCAAAAATTACTTACTTACTCATTTGTGAAGCATACCTACATATTTGTACATAATAAATCGCTTTTTAAAGCTCAACTTTCAAGGCAAACCAATGATTACTTATTCAAAACTTACAAATCATAATCAAGGCCACTCTTTCACAAACATTTGTTATACAAATTCAATGTTTTCGTAAAGATATGCCGAGTCATGGAACAGGCGTATGTTACCGACATAAAGTTTGACGTTCGTTTTGAATCCCGTCCAAAAAGTTCCCTAGCACAAGCATATGTTGACTTTCATGGTGGAAAATGCTCAGTTAGCGAAAACAGGGTTTGTATGGATTAAGATATTGGGATGGACGAATCGTAGGTATTTTCTTGATGCTATTGAATTTAGAGTAATTGTGTGTGGACGATATCTAATTTATAGGTCGTCATTACTTATTTTAGGCTATACAAATCATATGTATTAAAACATTATTTAAAAAAGAGACACTAAAGCTACGCTATACTTTCTCTATTATAATAAAACGGGTCTTGAGCACGATTGAAAAATAGGTTAGGTTCAGCCTGTGACTGCTTTTGGTGACACTCAGAACAATTGCAACGTTGAGTATATATACACAGGGTGTGGCGTAAATAATGAATAATCCTTTACCGACGGATGGGTGACCACCCGACTGATCTAAAAATGTATATCCACATCCTGTATATACAAACAAGATATCGTTACCTATCAATCGCGTTTAGGGCTGAAATCCTAAATTACAATTAATATAAGTATTAAAACTTATAGGGAAATAATTCGTAAACTTGCAGTACAATATAGAATAAATATTTTAAAGCATGTTGTGGCTAATGAAATTCAAGGAACTGAATGTCGTCGAAACGGGCTATAAATTTGTACCGTCTGTCTTATTTAACCGGTCAATGTTTTGACTTGATTGACTTTATTTAGGCATGTGAATTCACTGTAAATGACTGAATTGTTTATTATCTTAACTTTCTTAAGAAGTCTGGTCAATATCGATCGAGCTGGTTTTAGGAAGTTTTAAACTGAACAGAATCTATACTAATATTATAAAGCTGAAGAGTTTGTTTGTTTGTTTGAACGCGCTAATCTCAGGAACTACTGGTCCGATTTGAAACGGGGAATTTTTTTTCATTCTTTCTTATGTGACGCAAGCGAAGTGGCGCGGGTCAGCTAGTGACATATATAAATACAAATTTATCAGAACAGTAAGCGTCAGCAACATATTCACCGTCACGTTATTTTCAGTCCTACTTTTTGTATGAAAATATCAATTACATTACTGTTATTGGTCGACAAATAATACGCAGCGACTAAAAAAACACTAAGATATTTACTTTAAACTGTTGTAATTTAATACAGTAGTTTCACTATTCTTGGATAGAAATGCTTTTTAAAATGTGATATTGTGTACATATTTTTGACGACTGTCGTACATAAAAAGATCTGACTTAAAATATTCAAAAATGTTACCATATATAACAAAAATACCTTAAAATCAAAGTATATTATTAGAGTTACGAGTGCCAAATGACTTTTGAAAAATAATGGCGTTGACTATCCAGCGCAACGAGTCCTAGTTTTATACGGAATAAAGTTTTAACTGAAAATTAACAACATTAGCTCGGCGCTTAGGGTTTAATAATGTCAACACTTTAGCTGTTATGATAGTTTTTTGTATATAACACTAAAACTGTGATCATGTAGTCCATGTAATACTGCTTATGAGGTTGGTAACAGTAATAAGTGGGTAATAGGTATTAGTATAATATGTACTAAGTTTTAGTTTAAAGCCGCGATTATTTTGTAATTATCTTAGTTTAAATATGTTGTTTTAAGTTTTTAGTTGTGTTTATTAGACGAATGTAAGTACTAATCCTACTCTTTGTAAAGTAATAAAGCCTCTATAATTCTGTATTTTTTTTTTGATCTGCTGATTACATTTTTAATTCTGAAAAATGGAAGACGACCTACCAGGTAATTAAACGTACTTACATATAACCAAAAAATCACTACGTTGTATTATGTAGTAAGCTCTAGCTCGATTTTCTACTACTATCGACTACTGACAACCGACCTGTCATCGAGAAACTTTGTATGAAAATCTGATCAGCACCTCTGACGGGTGTTGTATGAAATATTTTCGGAGTACCTTCATAATTTTGATACTCGACAGTCCCGATTGTACAGAATCGCGCTACAGTGGGCGAATGGCAATACTGAGACCTTCTGAGATCTCTTAATAATTGACAATAATGGAAAATAAAATTTGTTGTTAGGTCTTTACTTTGCGAGGGGCGAAACAATAAAAAATATGAATACGAAGAAGAGAGTTTCCTCGAAGGGACTGTTTTGTTGTCACCTATGTCATTATTAATTGTGATGTAAACGACAGCTGTCTAGGAATCAATGAACTTGAAATTGTATTCAAGAGCTCTTTGTTTCCCGAAAAAAATACCAATATTTTTATTAAGTTTCTTTTGTATTATTTTGTGAAATAAATGATGATTGTAAACTATAAATGCAATCAACCATTCTCAATTATTATAAACAATAATTTTATTAGAAAAGAAAGTGAAATCCGTCGTTTCGAGAACTTATGTCTTTGCGAAAAAGTTTAAAATATGTCAAAATACGTTTAGAACATTAGCAAAACTACTTTTAAAACATTTTATTATAAGTAGAAATATATTATACGTAAATAATAAAAAAAATCGACAATGCTGGCCTGGTACTAAAGTCCTTACAAACCAAATATAAGTATGAAAGTAAGAAAGCTATTTGCTCACCAAACATTGGGCCCAAGTTTGATCGATGGACCAAATGTATCCTTAACAAATATTGCGTATTCTATTTGTGACCCTAACAGATACTTTTGGCTCTAGTGGACATATTTTTGGACTTATTTTGACTAGTACTTGAGTTTTATTACGTTTGCTTTACAGATTTTATTCGTTGAAATATAGTTATCAACAACTATTTTGCTGCAATACTCCGTGAAACGGCTGTTTAGGTCGCCACCATTGCGTCGGTAGGTCGTGGGTTCGATTCCCACGGGGAACAATTATTTGTGCAATCCACAAATCTATCTTTCGGGTCTAGTTGTACTTTGTGTCCGTTGTTTGTAAAAGTACCCGCAACACAAGGGCAATTCTAAGTGCGGGAGGTGTTTAAAAAAAATCTTGAACGATATTATATTTTCGAAATAGCTCGTGGCTTAGTTTACAACAGCCGCACGGATCGATCTCTGAGGTTAAGCTACGCTTGCCGAGGTTGTTCCGTGGATGGGTGACCATCTTATACATATCGAGTTCCTCCGTGTTTCGGAAGGCACGTTAAATTGTGGGTCCCGGCTGTCATTTTCGAAGATCTTTGACAGTCGTTAACAGTAGTCAGAAGCTTGAAAGTCTGACAACCAGTCTTACCGAAGGGTATCGTGTTAATAACTAAGTAACTGGGTTGTGGAGGTCAGATAGGCAGTCGCTCCATGTAAAACACTGGTATCCAGCTGCATCCGGTGAGACTGGAAGCCGACTCCAACAAAGTTTGGAACAAAAGGCTAAGCAAATATATTATATTTTCGAAATATTGTACGTTGAATCTATCAAACACGGCGATTCGCTATGCGTATGTCGATTTGAGCAATTAAACGTCATATTCTTCAAACTCATATATTTAAACTTCCCAGTAACATCAATGATTAAAAACATTACCAATTTCTTAGTAAGTCTTCAACATACTGTTGTAAAGCTTTCACAGAAAAATGAATACGCAGAATATCAGATTATCTGTGAAATACATTAAGTTAATTATACGTAAGTAAGGTGGTGCAACTGTAGATACAAATAATTGTATTTATTCCATTATTTTATACAAAAAATGTCTATGGAAAATAAACCGCATTCAAAAATCTCCTCGTAACTAATAAGTGACCAAAAAATTTCTTAATAATTTCGGACTGGGTGTCGGTCAAGGTATTTTTGAAGTCGGACTATAAATACCGGAGATATTATGCAAAAACAAACACGTTTGGATAGAGAAACTCGTAAAATTATGTTTGTTGAAAAATTACGTTTAAACTTATTTCAATAAAATTGTAACTCATACACATAAAATCACACCGATGGAGGTGTTTATTTCTGTGTGAAAATTTCTCAATTTTAATAATTACTTCCGCCTACCTACAGTTGAGCAGCACGTTTGACACAGTGGTTAAAATGGTCACCTCGCCGCAATAGCCGCAGCACCGCGTGTGGCGGGTTCGAATCCCACCCGGGACAAATCTTTGTGTGATGAGCACAACTATTTGTTCTGAGCCTGGTTCTTAATTTATATATATAAGTAAAGTACATACTTTACTTATATGCTTAAACCTGATAACCATAACTTATACACTTCTAAATATGTATTTAGAAGTATATAAGTATGTTTATCAGTAATGTTATTACCATAGTACAAGCTCTGCTTAGTTCGAAATCAAATAACCGTGTGTGATTTGTCCAATGATATTTATATATCATAAAATTTTGTCAAATCATACCTATTTAAGTCCTTTTAAACGTCAAACGAGAGGCGATAGTACCGACTTTAGGAAATCGCGTTACAAAATAGTATTCCTAGAATCATAAGCATAGATATTTGACCAGCATTTCACCAAGCGCAATTTTCAGTCCCCTGTCAATCTTTAGCAGAAAGGCACCTTTTGGCATTAAACTCGCACGCTGAACTATAAGCTCTTACGGGGAATTTCCTAATAGAACATCGAAATTACGTATAGCGGGAATCGAAATCTCGTGATTAAAGTCACATCATGGAATTCTTTGGATCATAAAGCTTACTAACTCACTAATAATATAATAGTCCATATTTGCATTTATTATAGGATAATATATAGACTTACACTTTAACTGTAACTTAGTTATTTTCTAATTTATATAAAAAATAGTAACTTGTGTTTACGAAAATGAAACTAAAAAAAATTTCAGCAACTCTAACATACTTAATGTTACAGATCGAGTTTTTGTGTCTTCTAATACCCAAAAAGTGTAGTGTAGAATTATTACAACACTAATCTTCCTTAGTCAAATTACGTAACGTTTTTACATAGAAACAAAAGTGAAACAAACGAGTAAAACAAAAAAATGCAGAAATAAATTAAATTATTTAAAATGCACGTTTTTATGGACAGACAGCTTACAAATAATTCATCAGGGTGATAGACTATAGATACTGTTGAAGTAGGTTAGGTACTTTTTCATTCAAAAATCCAAGTCACATACCAAAACTGGTCTCCACCTAATAAAGAAAATAATACTACAATATTAATTCTACTAGTATTTAAATTGCTTCAAACATACTCAAACAAAACTAAGCTTCGTAAAACTTCCTTTAATCCAAGCAGGTGCAAACACTAATGTGTTCAGAACAATGAAGTTAGATTAAATATTACACTGTTGTTTCACTACTTAAACATTGTATCACTACTTATGTATTAGGTACTAGCTAGTCCGACGGTTCCTCTCACTTGCATTCAAGCCCATTAGAAGTTGACTTTGAAACAAAAATATAACCGTTGTTAGGAGTCAATTTTGAATAAAAAATATAAGCTTTATTTGAGCTTGGACATCTAACTATGTCGATACTAAGTTTCATCCAAAATTGGTTCAGTAGATTTTCTGTAAAAACGTAAGACATACATTTGCATTTTTAATAGTAGAACGGTCTGGTTCTTGGGTTATGAAGTCATGGGTTGAACCTAGACCGTGTTTTTTTCTGCTAGGATGACAAACACTGATTCATAAGTAGTTTACATGTTTATAGAATGTACAAATTATTTCTGTGCACAAATTGACCTAAAATTGTTTCCCAACATTTTGCACAAAAGTATTATAAACTTATTTATTATTATATACATATCTACAAACTTTCGCATCTATGATATAAGTAGGATTATTTAGGATTAAAATCGTATGCACTTGGCAGTAAGTTAAAGTTTAATGTATTCATTTTGTTGGGCGAAGGTCAGTGAACTTTGACTTTAAAGGCTGCATGCAGATGACAAAAGTTATTATAGAACGTGACGGGATAAGCAATTTGTAATGTGTTCATAAATAGTATATTGGTGTACATTGAACTAAGCACTTTTATGGCAGCTTATTTAGTAATTTTCCAAATTGTATATGATTATATCATGTCACTTACATTTTATTATTTAGTAGATGTTGCTTGCAAAATACATTCTGTGCATTAAAATTATTTAAGTGCAGTTGTATATCGTTATATTGTTTATTTTATTTTTAGGGATGTTTAAATATTAATGAGTTTTGAAGCAACAGTACTACATTGGGTAAGAAAAACTTTAAAACTTGAAACACTTTACAATTTCATATTTTTATAACAATCTGTCGAGCTGAGCTAGTGTCGTTGTAATAAAAGTTTAGCATCAGGCTAATTTGATATTTTACTGTTAATCATTTGTAATATTTACGAAAGTAGATTCTGATCAAGGTACTTATTCATAGAAATGGCCAGTTTCACCAATTCTGAATACATATCGAACAACTTATAGTTTTGGAATTTAGATACCTAGCTTTTTTCGTACATTTGCTGATCGTTTTACCTATAGGACAGGTTATCCATCACTACAAAAATTGGTCTTTAAAATCTGTTCTTTTAAAGACTGCCAATTAACATTCACTCATTAACATACAAATATATTGATAGATGTGTAAATTACAATATATCATGATTTTACAAATAATTTATAAGTCGTATGCCGTTTGCGGTTATTTCATTTTACATGTAATTCGATTTGATTGAACTGAGTTTTCAATTAACATTAAATTTGATTGCTAATTTTATTTGGAGGATGTTTACCGCTTATATATGAAGGTAACTGAGTATATTAAGGATAATTTGAAACGATGTGATACATAGCGCAAGGTCTTCTTCATGGACCTTACTATTTCATGGTTAGTGGTCAACCTAGCGTCAAAGTTGTTCAAGCGGCCCGAAGGCCTTTGACGTGGCTTAACGACTGTTATCTTGATTGACAACAACCGGGACCGAATTTTATCGTGCCCTCCGAAGCACGGAGACACCCAGTTTAAATACCACTATGCGGTCACCTATTAATGGAATGACCGCGCCAAAGGGTACTTAACCCACAGATCGTTTACCGACCGGTGAGCGCAACTGGCTATGGGTGCCTCATAGACTAAGGTAATAGATAATAATGGCATAGTGTAGAAAGTTGTCAATCGCTAACCGGAAAGTATGATTTCATGAAACAACCTAGTGCTTCCATACACCACTTTATATAATCAAAAGCATTACTATAAGTACATAGTACCTGAGTACAATATACAGTGAAAGAGTTTAGAACCAGGAACGCTAGAAATCCTTTTAAAATTCGATGTAAGCCTTAACCTTCGGTATCAAACAAAACCTTTACACCACACAAAAGACAATAATCGCACATCAATAGAAAAATCGCAATGCGAGAAAATCTTCGCACGTCGACGTCTATTCGAGTTCTATCCGAGTCATTCGATTGGTATTCGATGCATAATAATAATCGGTATGCGTTTATACGAATTCCACGCTTGCTGGCTATACGATTCGATTCCTATGGAACCTTTTTTCGTACGAGCCCTGAATTGAAATGAGTTTCGTATTAGTGATTATTTTATGGTAGAAATGTTTAATACGTATTTGAATATGGGATCGATTAAGTGGGGAGAGAGTTGGTAATCCGGGTTAGGGAATTTGAATACGATTTACTGATGTAATAACATCGGTTACGACTGTATTTCCTTGAAGGGTCTTGGTTTGTTTTTATACGTTTAAGTGCAGAATATAAAATGGTACTCGTGTTGTTCGAAAGTGATTTTTACGGACCAGTCGAGAATGCCAGCCATGGAAAGATACGAAACCTTAGTAATAGTTACTGAGAGGCTGTACGGAGTATGGCTGTACTCTGTATGGAGTCACAGGTGGGCCAAAATGTATATATATCATTAGTATATGTATTCTCACAATATGTGAGGATCGTTTGTTGTCTAGGTTATAACTGCAACTGGTTTTTAAGACTGCAGCTGGTGTTTTAGACTGCAACTAGACTTAGCAACTGCTGATGACTAAAACACGGGTTTAATTCTCGGGTAGGGAAAAGTGGCTTTTATATTTTTTTCTATTGATATCGAATTATTTTTCTTATGAGGAGAATAGGCTCGGTATATGGCAATAGGCTCAGAACCCATTACATTGTTTAAGTGGAAACATTAATACATCGCAGGCTACACCTTCGGCTACCTATAACAACAATTATTTCATGTTTGTATAGATTGTACGCTGCACATAAATAACATTTTCACCTTTCGAGGGTCAAAAACACGATATTTGGTCGTAAAAGCGACAAACTTCCGTCCAAACAGTGACATTTATCTCTCTAATAGGGTTAAGCACGAGCCGCCATAGTGCCCGTAATAGATGGCTCCTCTCAAACGACGCGATTACTATAGAGTGAAATGTTCCGGTAACTGTTTGTTTTTATTTATTGATTGTTTAATTTTGATATTATGTATAATTGTGATTGAAGCATGGGAATTTGTTAAGATTGTGCAGTTTTATAGTCTCTGTCCATGTTCTTCAACTTTGTTGATAAATTAGGACCATATCAAGAATTTATTTGATCTATGGAAAAGTGGTATGGTATATTCCAGTGCTTTCCCGGAAAATAATCTCCCACGTTGCTTAATTTTAACAAAATCTGTCTCAGTCTCTCTACTGCAAAAACGTATACATAACATGCCTAACTTTATGATACTAAAGTAGGTGATGTAAACAATTTTCAATCTGTATAACAATTTCATAAATACAAACAAAAAAATGTTACTACGCAAAACACAATTAAAAAAATATTATTAAACTTGAAACTAAAAACAAAGTCTCACCATCAAAGCGAGTTAGAAACTAAATATTAAAAACAGAAGCACAGGCAACAAATAAAGCCTGGTTTAACAGCCAATTTGGTGCGGATTAATAGACCACGAGTGTAGAACAAAGAAACCGCCAACCTCACTAAGACTGCTAGAGATTTTTGAACGCGTCAATTTTTCCGCGTCTCGTTCGAAAACAAATAGTGTTCCAATTCGCCCGCCGATAGTAGTTTTAGATCTTATTTTTCTGGTGTTTGAAGTGTTATAAAGTGTAACGAAAACAAAGTAAATTGTGAAGCACGTTCTGTTAGATATTTTCGTTGGGATTGACAATCGTTTTGTGGGATGTAATAGTGCAATTGCTTCTGCTTGTATTTGACTGTGTTTGTATCCATCTATAATGTACCTAATCACATTATGGGTCGCAAAATAAAATACCTGAAAAAAGTGTAGCCTACCTAAAAAGCCACAGTTTGCATGCTCAATTCTATTACAACTTTGTAGCCCCTGTGTATCGAGATATTGCCAACAACAAGTATGTTGGCAATATCGATACACAGGGGCTCACATTTGAGTTAGTTCAAAAATCGACAGCCGTGTGATTTTTAGACATGCTACTTATAGCTATCGAATGCGTCGTGCTTATTTAAAATAATATGTATTAGAAAAAATGCTATGCACGAAAGTGTCAGTTTGGCATGTTTTAAGCAGGACATTTTATGAGCACGTGTATTTGTAAATAGAAAGAATTTAAATTAAAGTACCAGTAGTAAAGCCACATTAACATCAGTCGTCTATTAAATAAATTGAATAAGAAAATTAAAAGCAAGCTGAAGTATAATTAAATTACTGTTAAATAAGTTAAGACACAAAACAGCAACAAAAAAGTGTAGAAACATAAAATACACAGAAGTCCATCCTTTCAAGAATTGCAATCGCAAATGGTGATTTTAATCTTGTTTTACCAAGAACTGTTACTTACACACTGATAATTTTCTCCAAGAAACATTTATTGTGGACTACATTTGTTTTGAACTAGTAAATAATTGTTGTGTTTTACTTGTAAAGGATATTTATTTTGGTTTATAAAATGTAGACTGTGGTTTCGGCATTTTTGTGTACCTTTATTTACGTTATAGTCTTTAAGCAGTCGTCCTTTTTTACCACTTTTTAAAAGACAATGAAACAAAAGACTGCGATTCTCTATCACTATCGACTATCGAGAACCGATTACCTATCGAGAAATTTTGTATTAAAATCGGATCGGCGCCTCAATCGGGAGCCATAGGAATTAATTTTCCAGTACATCTTAAATGACAAATAATGTGAAAATGGCCAATTTTCTTCTTACTTTTGCGGTCATTTTAGTAATCAAAGTATAACATTGTGCTATAAAATTTCCCCAATTCCTAATAATTTTGAAAATTTATTTACAAAAGAATCTGAGCGACCCACATGGACATCAAAAACAACAATATGAACAGTTATGATACAGCAGTTCTAAAACAACAAACCCGTAGCTACTGTAGTTAATTTAAAATAACTTGGAACTAACTGTAACTTAAACAGACAACTTAATTGGCGGTAGTGAATTTCAATTAAGTTGTAATACTCGAGGACCGTTCATAATTGACGGGTTTATACTATTTACATCTATTAATGTGAAAATATTTAAACTTCTTCAGGTGTTGTTCAATTTGCAATAAATTAGAAAAATAGTTACTTACATACATATCTTTTGACAAGTTACCATACTGTTGAAGATTGCAAATTGAACTAGATTATTTTGTGCCAATAGACTATTAGAGAAGTGGTCACATACGTGTGTTGGATCAAAAAACACACAAACAAACGAGGCAAGCAGTATATAGTTTGTGCATAATAATTCTTGTGCTATAGCAACCATAGTTCGAGTAATTGGTAACGAATGCTATACTTAGAAATAAAGTCTGCATCTACTTAAAGTCGAATTCCGGAACGCGACATTTAAAAATCAGGTTCCATATAAATGAATTACGAGCAGCAACGAAAGTCATAAACTGAGAACATTTTTATACTATCGGATTACATGAAAAGAATAAAGTCATCATTCAACTAACAGTGAAGTAACATTCTCTAATTTCCGTATAGTCTCCGAGTGTGTACGTGTTGTATTTCAAGAGCTTGATTACGTATTAACCTCTTAATGGGGTGGTTAGTTTCAGTATAGTTGAAACACTAATTGCTTGGAATATACGTTTAATGGCACAGAAAATGGGACAAGAGTTTTCTTAATGTATTGTTCCTATAGTTCATAACATAATCCTACATATGGATCCTTATTTCTGCCACCTTCGAGATTGTCTTAATATGTTGCCTAGAAACAGATTCATCCCATTAGCTACTGTCCCACTACTGGGATACCAAAAAGATAGATAGGATTGGTCTTGCGTCCAACAGTTGAGTGTGGCACGCTGCAGCGATAGATTTGGTGCAGGTTGGAGACTTTGCATATTGTCAGGAAATGTTAAAAAAAAACTTCCGAGTATGGATGCTTCATTACGATATTTTCTTTTACGGTTCGAACAAGTGATATTTAATTTTGTATATAATATTAATAATAATAATTTATAATATTTTTTTGTGTTATTTAAGTCACCTCCGAGCAAATCAAAGAGAAGAAGTACGGAAAGCTCCGCAGTAACTAGCAAAGTCCACAATTGCAGTCGCTGTCGCCGAAACCGACTAGCACCAATAAAAAAAAATCTTAAACACGTCCAGAAATCATTGGTGTGTTGCATTCTCAACCACATGCATAGATCGTAAATACTAAGGCATATACATAGTTGGCTATCACTGCTTTTAATCAATAAAATCTGTCAATACATTTTATGATTGCCCTGTTGATTTCATAGATGTTTTGTTTTCATCGTTGGGTTATTTTTCCACGTATTGATTAATCGAAATATTTTTTGGGCTGACTGCAGTTAAAATAGTCATGAGGTAACTGACAATTATAAATACAGTATTGTTCAATTTTCGCAGAATTATGAATTGATATTGATAACAGATTAATTTTAATTGTTTTCTCACAATATTTTGCATGCATACATAATTGAATTATGCTATTGATATGTAGGGGTGAAACATCAAAAAAAAGTTTTTCAATTAATACAATTGTTTGACTCATTCATACAACTTTACACAATAATACGCTACATACACTTGTATTTTATGAGACGTGGTACTAAACGTACCTATTTGAAAAAGACTTAGTCTCTTTCTTTCGTACAAATATAGCTTTAACTTACCTGCTTTTCACGCATCTCAGTTGACAACTACTGTACGTAAATTTATGGCCATTATTCAATACATAGTTGCTTTGACGTAACGTGTTTATACTATATTCTAAGTAAGGAAACAATGCGTAGCATAGTGGCTTTTAAATATTTGTCAATTGAGATAAGTGATAGTCCCCTTTTTTTTTTCAAGAAAATGCATTACTGCATGTCCCGCTCCAGGGAGGAAGCGGAGGTCTGTCGGGCTCTCCCGCCGGCTAAGCGTTCCGGCTTTAAATTTGGGCATACCGGCTAAAAACCCGACAGTGTTCCTTCAACAGTCACCATAAAGTGGCCAGGACGCGGTACCTCCAATTGGATACTCCGCGTCCCAAGTGATAGCCCCACTGAAGTATTTACAGTTACAAGTCGTCCTAAGTTCCTAAACAAATTAAGACTATTTGCATATTTCTCATTCAAAAACATCAACGAACAAACCGTTTGAATTGATTTAAATTGATTAATCACCCGGAACAAATAAAAGTACCTAAGTTGACTGAAATTTAATTACTTGGATCTTGCAGTTGGCGCTTCGGACAGCGGAAGCGGATGCCTTTGTTGCCGACGTACTTCCGGTCTAAACAATGGCCGCTGTGAAAATAAAGTTTATAGGACGTTAAAACCAACACAGTTTTTATACCGGACTTTATCTGTCGGATTAATTGGTGGCAGTTAAAAAGTTAATCAGAGACTTTGTAAGGTGTTCAGGGTTCGGTTGTCAAAGTCCAATGTTTTTCAAATATGAATATCACCTAAAATTGGTTTAGTTGTAGCATAGTTTAAATCTATACTCATATTATAAAGCTGAAGAGTTTGTTTGTTTTTTTGAACGCGCTAATCTCAGGAACTACTTATAACAGGTTACGTACAATCAAAGTTTTCTTTATATATCTGGTGCTTATAAATTAATCCTTAATTCTCAGTTAAGCAGTTTTCCTATAGTTATTTTATATTAACTATAATTTAACTTTAACAAGAAGTGAACAGTAAATGAATTACGTTTGAAATAAAGCGCCGTTTCATTAATTGTTTTTCGAAGTTAACAGTTAAAATAAATAGTTAAAATGAATGTTTTTCAGATCATGAGTGAGTGTCATAAATGCGAAACTTTGCTTTCGCTTAACTTCGGAAGTAAATGACCTACAGACTTGAAATTTTGGATTTGAATTATGTGGTTATTGCTTATTGGTTAACTTAATTAAAATCCAAAATGTCCAAAACATTCATTTTGACTATTTCGGAGCGTGATGCTCGCAAACTATTGAGAATTTCGATAAATTGTGTATAACAAAAGTTGTAGATAATTTTATCATCTTTCATCATGTAGAAGACACTTTTTCTCTACGACGAACCGTTTTAAAAATATTAGTGAAAAACTAAAAAATGGGAACTTTAAACCCCTCCCCCCACTCCGGCGCCCCCCCTAGAGGCGGGGATTTTTAGTATATTTATTCTCTAAGCACCCTGAACCAATTTCTGAAGAAATTACTTAGGATCCCTCTCACGCACTCTACACTTGCTTTTTTGAGCGGACTATACGTGATTTAAATTATTATTTTCGAAAGTAATAATATACAGGGTGTAACAGGCGGTCTACCGAAAACCAAAAAAAAAAGATTTTAGACACGATTCTGGTGCTTATGGCGTTGAAAATTTTCATCGCTTTTTTCATGAATTTTCCGATTTTTTATGCGTTTTTTTTAATTTTTTTTGGTATTATTTCGTTAATACTACACAATGCAACACAAATATGAAAAAAAATCCGTCATATTACTGTTTTTCACAAAAAACAGCAATGGATTAAAACAACGTATAAATTCGCTATCAGCTGTTCGCGCGCCGGCGGCGGCCGGCCCCGACGGTCGACGTCACGCCGCGTACCTACGCGCGCCACACAGACACGATCACAGTCGTCAGCCTCACACTCACTAGTATGCAGCGTTACTTAGTATTTGTTCTATGTTAAAAATGAAAATGACATAATTATTCCGCTCTCCGATAAAAGGTACATTCATAAGATTTAAAATGTGTGATATCTTATTATTACACGTACAAATACATACAAAACGACAAAAAATCCTATTGATATTCTTTAGCTCTATAGGTAAAAATCTCTAATAAACAATTTAACATGTATTGATAGTCGCTTTGTTCCATTTGTTCTTGCAAAATTTTATTCGATATTTACACGCTCATTCATACTTCATACAAGCGCGGTGCGACTCGAAAAGTAGATGGCCGTACTGACGCGTGACACCGCGACCGCGCGTGGATGTTACAAAGATGGGATGCGACAAAATGGATGCTAAGTAATTCTCCGGGGATTATGAATTATGATAAGTTAGTTTCTCTGATAAGAATATTAATAGATATTGATTGTTATCATTGTTATGTACCTACATTTTTTTATGGTTTAATTAAATAAACGTTTCGTGTTTATTTTATTTACATTAATCTGATTTTATGTTATAAATATCAAAGTATTTTAAACTTACATCAATAATGTTATTTGGTATTTGAATAAAACTACAATGCAACGAGTAATCAACTGTGACAAGTAAAAATAGTAATGCCACATCCATATTTTATTGAATCTAATCTCTCGCTGGGATCCTACCTCGTCGCTCGTCACCAAATCGGCGGCGCGCGCGCGGACGGCGCGGAGGGAGCGGGTGGCGCGGGCGAGGGGCGGCGCGAGTGAGCGGAGAGGCGCCGGCGGCTCTCTTTGATTGATAGTTCGAGCAATTCGCTCGCGGAAGACGGAAGCTCTTCACCGGTGTCGTTCGTTATGTCCTATTCGTCGTGTCGTGTGTGAACTGTTGTTTATTATTACTTGTTATTGTTCCGGTTTTGAGTTGTTAGTGTTTTTATTGTTATTATTTTTGTTGTTATTGTTTTCGAAGTGCAGTCGTGTTCGTAAATAGGAAGAAATGTTGATGTGTTATGTATGGTGAAGCACGTCGAAGTGCACGGCGTGCTCTGCACTTGTACGTCCGGATCCAAAGGTACTCAAACTCTAGCCATACACCAGATAATTGCGTGTTGATAGACATTGATTACAATTTGTTTTAGCACTTTCTTATTATTGGTTACATTTTGCTATTATTGTTTGATTTCACGTAAGCCAAGTAGGTACCTACCTACTTACAATTTTACTATGAGCTATTGTAACATACGGGCCTACTTACGATACTATAAACGATACATAAGATTGTTATCTAATGATAGCGGTGCGTACTAGTGAGCGCATAGACGTGGTGGTACGCGTACGTACCTACGACGCGTCGGGACATGTCGTCGCTCATCGCGCCGCCCGCGCCGCCGCCGCGCCGCCAGAAATCTCGTAGGCATGCGCGGAGATACATCGAGTTGTTCACTATACATTGAGCGCTCAAAAATGACTAACTCGGGAACCAATCATTTCCGAGAAATATCGTTGGAGTAAATTTCGCGCATACAGTGTCACAAACTTACCACTGAAGTTTTCGGTTAACCGTCATTTACACCCTATTACTTTCGTGATATCCTCAATATAAGGGAAATTACGTAGAATGTATTGTTCTGACGGTCTTATCCTCAGAATATTTGTCATTCCTCGGTTGTCAGCAGTAATTTTGTACAGAACCTCATATCTAGCCTAACCTTAGACCCAAATAGAGGCAAATAAACCAAGGAAGAAAGATTTACAAGCTTAAACAAACACAACTAACTTTTATTTATTCACTACTATCTTCTTAATTAAACCTATACATCACACCTTTAAAAATACTGTTTAAAATACACCCCAGATAGCATTGTTGTAGAAAAATAACTGAAAACAATAGGTAATAAAGCGAGTTGCGGTCACGGTGGAAAAACAAAGGAACTGCAATGAATCAAGCTCAAGTCTGGAGTACTTCGAATCGTCCGTGTTTGATGGTGAATTTTTGGTTGAATTTGTATAGGTTGACTGAGTGGCGATAGCATAGACTTGTTTACAATATATGGTAGTGATAGATAGCTGTATTGACCTGATAACAATGTCCTATTAAAAATTGGTTGCTATTGAAAATTGCAATAATTTTTATATTTGAATACGACCATGACCACTTTATTAAAAAGGCTCCTGTTCATAGTATTATTAACCCTTTAAATATCATAGGAAACATAATTTTGCAACACATTTACATTAGTGTTGCCAGCAAGGTAAGAAAATTTCATACGATTACGCTCAAGCGATGGAATTAACTATTATCTGTGTGGATTCAATTTTTACTGTTAATTTTAAGAGTTATTACTATTTATGTGTCAAATAAATACATACATACTATGTTTAAACGTTTCAGTATGATCCAATAATGAAATATAAGCTTTTTCATAATACTCGACAAAAATAAATAATACTAGCTGACCCGGCAAACGTTGTTTTACCATAAAAATTAAATAAAATAACATTGTCCAGCGGACCAAATTGTGAATCTAAACCATTCTCAGATCCCCTTGAACACACACAAAAAATTTCATCTAAATCGGTCCAGTCGTTTAAGTGAAGTTTAGTGACATACACACTTACAGAAGAATTATATATATAAAGATTTCAAAACAAACTGCCTACGTAATTTCAAAATTTATATTTTACCTCAATTTAAGTTCCACTTCTACGTCACTGGTGAAGTAAAAGGCGGTCAGCGTACAAAAAGCGTGGCTACAATGAATCAAGCTCGAACAGTCAGGTGAAGTTAGTTGAACTATCCGTCTATCTTTACAGTACTGGCATGCGGCTTTGCTACACCCGCTTTTAGTGTGAACTTACATTTTAGTGTTGAAATATAAGGTCGTTTGGGGTATTTCTTTATGACAATTTTTCAAAATAAGTTAACGGACATTAAGAATTTGAAGATATGAAAAAAATCTCAGTTCCAGATGGTAATTGAACCCTCTACACAACGATGACAGTGACAATAGCCTGTCAATCACTGTACCACACCGGAGAGCTCTATGTAGAGGATCATTAAAATATGGAGTTTAAAGACTTAACTAACTTGCACTCTATATTATTAACTAAGGTGTGTTTGTTACAAATCTATGTTTATAATTATTAATATCATTTTAAAATATTATTTGGAGTGCATACTGGCACACAATTTAAAGCCGAATGTTAAGTTTCTTTAGCCTCGAAATTGAAACTATTTTCAAAATCATTATGAACTTATTTTATGTAACTCTTCCTACTAGATACTTTATTTAAGTTTAATATTATTTGAAAACTATTGTTGATTGGACCATTCCATTGCAGCCTAACCCTTAATTAAACCCTCATTCGGTTTATTAGCTAAATACAACTCAATTCAAGTTTACTCACAATCAATACCAATTCAACTACTTCAGACGCTTCCATGACAAGATTAATGTCTTGCCAACTTTAGGCACAGGTAGACTACTTTACACCTAACGAACTACCAAAATAAACCTTATTCCTTATTAATGAAGGCACTTAATTGTATGTGCTTAGAATTCGCGAAAAGTCCGCACGTAACCGCAATTTTGAAATTCGGATTGCAGCTTTGACTTAAAATATTTACAAGAGATTTTAAACTTTATTGTACTCGAAATAAGATTGTGAATTGTGTGCAGCGTAAACGTCATAATACTCATACAATATTGAATCTTATTTGTAACTAGTTTAGTTTCAAATAGCGGCGGAAAGGATTACTTGAAACGTTCGTGCGAAATCGTGACCATCTGTACTTATACGCGACGGTGAATTTTAGACTTTAATACTTTTATTTACAGTTGAAAATTGTTTGGGATGTTTTTCGAAGGGGTGAAGCACGCTTTAGGCAAGGTGAAGGGAACTAGAAGTTCTAACGAGATAGAAAAGAACAACTAAGCAAGGTAATAGTTTTTGTAGGCGTGTATTTGTGAAACAATTTTGTAATTTCTTACCCGTAGAGACTTGAAAGGCGAAGTTTTAAGTTAATAAGTATGTTTTCAGTGTTTATAGTGTCATTAACCTTATTATGTACTTAGTTTAGAGGTTAGGGTGTCTTGAATCATAATGTTTTATTAGGCAACTTGTTTTAGAGGCGAAAGCCGGGTTAGAGTTAATAAAAGAACATAGATATTTAATTTTAAACCGCTTTCATAATACTATATATCAAGTGAATTTGTGTAATGGTTTTTGTACAAAACTCTCTTACTTAAGGTTTCCTTTTTTCTAACCCTTATATTTTCACACTGCTGGTTTGAACAAATTAGACACAAAAAGTACCAAAAAAAAATACTTACAACTTTTCAATAATGATCTTTGATACCACCAAATGAAAGTAAAATTACAATAGTACTTCGTGAAAGAATAACATCTAAATTCCAAAAGGTAGTTTCTCCACGACTTAAAATACATAACTTACGTCCTTTTCAAACCAGAAATTGATTTCCCCGTACAAAGTTACGGGCAATAAATGTGTACGAACTCATCAAATTATGTTTTAATTGATTCACACGTTCGCAAATTGTTTAGGTCTATTGGTAACGACAGGACCTAACTGTGGGGTGAAATGTATTTGTTTGATTTATTTATTCAGATTGAAGTATTTGGCATAGAATGAAAATGTTTGTTAAGAGGTGTGTACTCTAAACATTGAATAAATATGGGGGCTTATAAAATTCGAACCTATCAATATTAGTATTTAAGTCCACTTTACGCTAAATAAGAGTTTTTTTTTTTAATCTTGATTTGACAAAGGGGCTGGTTCAGACATGAACATGCTAAATAAGAGTTAAAGCTAAAGTTGTATAAAGTTACTGAAACACTCCAATTTTGTTATCGAAAAACTTAAGTATACTGGTAGAGCAGAGAAAGTGTTAATTCTAATTCACAAGATCTCTTTCACAAAATCAAAAGTGTAGCCTTCCGTGACAGACTACTATCATAACTTCAAAAGTTTCGCGTTGCAGGCTTATTATATCTGTACATATTATAATAAATATCGATAGAATGCAGGATTAACGTAGACTTTTCAACGCACGTTACGCAATTATTATTCCTTAAATTTCAATTGGTTTCTTTCTTAAATTTCAATCTTATTCTTATTACTCATTTCTCGTTCATTACCATTCCAAAAGTTGCAACAAGTAAAATATCTGTGAAAAAAACTATATTAAATTTTATCCTTGAATACAACCAGAGAATAAAGTCACTTTAACTAAGCTACCCGAACAGTAACTAAGGCGAAAATATCCTCAAGAATGTCAAGCATTCCTTACTATATCCCCTAGCATTAACATTGTATACTAATGCACCACCCCACGCCGAGTGTCTCAATAAACTGACGTCAGTATAATTAGCTCTATCAAAAGCAACGAATGGCGTTTCATTAACGGCTCAAAATGCTTTCGGTGGGTATGGCACAAGACATAAGCGGCAATGAATGTTGACATTTGGGCAATGCAGTTGCATTGATACTTAATTAATTTGACAGTATTTATTAGTAAATATAATTAGGTACATACGTCTTTTTGGTTTATTTTGTCTATGAAACTGTTAACAATTTACATAAATAGTCACAATTACATTTTTTTTAGGAAATATTCGAAATGTATGCATATTACTAGGTATATTATAAATTGGCTCGTCTTAGATTACATACGCCCTTATATTATAAGTAAAGTTATATTGGAATATTGTTTTACCAAGTCTAAATAAAGTTTATTAACATAAAACCTTTGAATGATACGTCACAATCATTACTACTTAAATAAATATTTTTAAATGTTTTTTTCGTTCTCAAACTAATGTCATTCCAATTAAACTTTCGTATTTTCAAATAAACTTAAACAAATGTTTGATTTGTAAATAAAATTTTCATATTTCATACAAATTTCGTGAGCCTTTTTTGCGAATTAAGAAAAAGTTCGACGTGTGTAAAGTGCTAACTGATGCGTAAACTTTTTACTTAAAGAGAACTTGTGCAGTAAATATTGAATAATGGGTGTGTTCTTGTTTTCTAAGTGCTTGAACTGTAAAGTACGGCCTAAGTTTACTTATAGTATTTTTATGCTAATGACCTGAATGTTAAACCTATTATCACTCAGTTTAATTGATTTTTTGTAATAAATTAATTAAACATGTTTATTTTGTAATCACAAACAAGTTTCGATCATGAAGTAAATATTATTCGTAGTCATATGTCATTCTAATAACTATCCTAACATTGACGCTTACTTAAGTTTTAGTAAAACTGCATCGTACTAACGTACTGATAATTGATAATATAATAATGTTGGTCACTAAACATATTTTTAAACATAAAAATATATAAAGACCAGAGTCTTTATAATCTTGTATGTGGTGTAGGCAGTGTGTAGTTCTAATAATTTCTTTGGCTAATATTGATTAAAAAATATTTGTAGAATATTTTGATAAAACCGTATAAAGATCATCGTTCATACTCTACGCCACACGGTTACACGCCAGAGGCGGGTGATGAATACTTCATTACCACGGAAATAGGGCGAAGGTTGCCTTTTGAAACGCTTTGTAACCTTTTTATTTGCTTTATAAAAACATACGGATACCCCACCGTCAATATTTGACGTATTTACATTTGCCAAGTCTTACACGGCTTAATTTATTTTCTTCGTTTTATATTTTGATTTTAATACGCAAAATTAGTTTTATTTAGGCTTTTTTACCACTAAACTTTACAAATGTCTATAGATTATATGATAAAAGCATCTTTACAAGCGTATCTAACGTATGGAGCTCGTGAATGTGATTAACATAACCCTATGGAACCTAAGTAATATAGTCCTAGTGGCCTAAACATAAATCTAACTAAACTTCCTATTATAATATAAAAGCTATTAGCTTATAACATTTTATTTAAAAATAACCTTCCTCAATTCCTATCAATAGGAACTACAGCAGATAAAGATTCATAAACCCCAATTCAATAAAACCAATTAATTACCTTAATCGCCACCGCTTGAATCGCAAATCAATCAAAAAATTAAACGATATCGTACAAACACGACTCTTTCACCAAAAACAAAATTTATTTAGCAAATAAAAACGGTGTTTAATAAAAATGTTTCATACGGTAAATTCGATTTAGTATCGTTTCACACGAAATTGTATAGTTCGGTTCGAATTTCCACCACCGGATATAAAGGGTGTGCAGAAACGTGTAAAAAAATCCTCTTGAAAAAAGCCTTTTTCGGGCCCACCGCGTGAATAATTTGATCTTTTGTGACGGGTGACCGTATAAAATATAGTTTTGTTGAGAATCAGCTGGAATTCAACTGGCCTTTTTAATGCGAATGCTCATGTATTTTGGGATATCTACCTTTTTCCAGGAATTTTTATTTCAGTTCTAAAGATAGAATGTGTTTGCTGTTTGTTTAAAGAATAAAAATTCAGGTTATCATTTATTTTTAAAACTGATAATAATGTCGTATTGAATAAAAAAAACGTTGTCTTCAGCAGTAGCTCGTTCACCTATGTTTCGTATCTATCGACATTGTAAAATTTACCATTGTATAATAAACGAAAAAATATATTTTTCTTTTTATTATATTTCTTCAAAACCGCGTAAATCGTTCCGGTAGTTTAACCAAAACATATAGATTTGCTTTTTATAAAATTTACGAATAACTTGAATTGAAATTAAAGGCTTAATAGCAATAGTTTCCAGGTGGCTATAAAAAATCTTCAGCAGAATTCCCTTCATGTGTGTGAAAGTATGTACAGTGTGTTGTTAGTGTGCTAGCCAATTGGACAAAACGTTCCTCTAATGGGAAGGAACGTTAAACTCGTAAACGTTACATTGTTTCTTTTATTTACGACTCCAACAAACAGGAAATGAGAATAGCTATAGAAGACATAACATGTAACTATTTTAAATTGTATGGATATTCTTTCAAAATAAAATTCGGTTATTCTTTACAGATTCGTGGGTTTCTTTTCCTCCTGAGGTTTTAAAACAATGTGTATGTAATGGGTTCGAATCCCATCCGGGACATATATTTGTGTGATAAGCAAGAGTCTGATAAGTATTTTATTTAGTTACTAGCTGACCCGTGCAACTTCGCTTGCGTCCAAAAAGAGAGAATGGGTGAAATTTTTCCCCGTTTTTGTAACATTAATTACTGGTACTCTGTTCTTTTTAGTCGTAGCGTGATGATATATAGCCTATAGCCTTCCTCGATAAATGGGCTTTCTAACACTAAAATAATTTTTCAAATTGGACCAGTAGTTTCTGAGATTAGCGCGTTCAAACAAACAAACAAACAAACAAACTCTTCAGCTTTATAATATTAGTATAGATTTAGAATCAAAGACCAAGTACGGATTATCCAATTTATTTTGTTCTTTATAACATTTACAGTTTAATGTTAAGTTATTCAAAATCAAAATCAAAATCAAATCATTTATTCATTTAGGTCAAATATTGACACTTATGATAGTCGTTACAATTACTGAATCTACCACTAGCTCGGAAAGGGGGTAGAGCCTTATGAGAAGAGCTAGCGAGAAACTCACGGCCACTCTTTTCAATCGCCAAAAGTTTTACAATGTGGTTGATACAATAATTGATCATGCGAGGAGCTGCCAACAATCAGCGATATAGACTAAACGTCAATTAAGTTAAATTAATATAGCTAGGTTATTTATTAGTCTCTGATCATACCGTATGTTGGGAGCACCTACTAGCATGTGATAATAAGAATATGGGCAGCAAGTGAGCACTCAGGTTGTGAACATTATAAAAGAAAAAAAGTGACAGTTTTATGAATAACATCAAATTGTACGTAACATCACCTATTTGCATCATTAATTGCCCATATTTTACAATATTAGACCTACTGCTACTGAGTTTATACAATTTATAGCAAAGTTCCCTAATTTCAAAGAATCCTAATCAAGCGAGCGACTAATCCCAAGAGCTATTGTCGTTTAGATACTCATCAATTCTGTAATAAGCTTTCCTAACGAGATGTTCCTTAACAGCAACTTTGAATTTTGGCAAGGGTAAATCCATGATGTGCTTTGGAAGCTTGTTGAAGAAACGAATGCCGAGACCTACAAACGAATTGTGCACCTTGTGTAAACGATGATGGGGACCTACTAATTTGTGTCTGTTTCTAGTGTTATAATTGTGTCTATCGCTATTTGTTGCGAAAGTCCCTAAATTTTGTTTTATATACAACAAGTTTGCAAGCACATACTGTGATGACACCGTCAGTATCCCTATCTGCCCAAAAAGCTCTCTCAAGGAGTCTCGCGCTCCTAAACTATAAATTGCACGGATAGCTCTTTTTTGAAGGACAAAAATAACATCTATATCAGCAGCCTTACCCCACAGTAATATACCGTAAGACATGACGCTGTGAAAATAACTAAAGTAAACCAGTCTTGCCGCATCCACACCAGCAAACTGTCTTACTTTTCTGATTGCGTACGCGGCGGAGCTGAGTCTCCCCGAGAGATGCGCTATCTGAGTGCCCCATTGGAGCTTGCTATCCAGACTGATACCTAAAAAAGTTGCCGAATCTACCAAATCGATAGTTTGCCCATTTAAGACTATGTTAGTACCTGAATTCCTCGCGTTGGGCATAGTGAACCTAATGCACTTAGTTTTGTTAGAATTTAATAACAGATTATTACAAGTGAACCAGTTGTGGACCTGTTCAAGAATACTATTGATATCAATAAAACAAGACTTCGAACGATCTACTTTAAAAATGAGTGAAGTGTCATCTGCAAATAATATAATATCACATAAGTCCTGCACCTGAAAGGGGAGATCGTTTATATATACGAGAAAAAGAAACGGACCGAGTATCGAACCCTGAGGCACGCCGAGAGAAACAGCTGAACCTGAAGACCTTACACCATTGATATCTACTCGTTGAATCCTATTACTCAAATATGACGCAAGTAAATCGAGCGCTGTATCCCTAATTCCATAGTGGTTTAGTTTCCTAAGGAGCGTATTATGTTGGACACAGTCAAATGCTTTGGAGAGATCGCAGAACACCCCAATGGCGTCCTGGGATGTCTCCCAAGCATCATAGATATGCTTGACGAGCGAAATACCTGCATCGATTGTTGACCTACCCTTAGTGAAACCATACTGTTTACCATGAAATAGCTGATTCGAGTTAAAGTGACTTTCGAGCTGCTCTAAGATGACCTTTTCGAAGATTTTGCTAACCGCAGGCAAGATGGAAATGGGCCTGAAATTGCTGGGCTCACTCTTAGATCCCTTCTTAAAGAGTGGTACTACTTTACTGTGTTTCATTAAGTCCGGAAACACACCAGTATCTACGCACCTGTTAAATATTAAAGCCAAATGGGGGGCTATTTCCAGGATGATACTTTCTACTAATTTAACAGAGATGCCCCAGAGGTCAGGTGTTTTTTTGGAGTTGAGCGACCTAAAAGCCTTAACTACATCATTAGAGTTGATATGTTTGAAGAAAAAAACACTACCACACTCTTCTACACTATTTCGAAGTAAACATTCTGCCTTGGCAGGACAGGAATTCAAGGAGCTAGTTGTAGCTGTGGGAATATCAGCGAAGAAAGTATTGAACGTCTGAGCAACCTCTAAGTTGTTGGTGATAATCATGTCATTTACTTTCAGTTCAAAATTATTTTCGCGCTGGATAGCACGACCTGTTTCGTTGTTAATGATATTCCATGTGGTTTTGATCGTATTGTCTGAGCTTTTAATTTTGTTGCTTAAGTGTAAGGATTTAGCAGCAACACAAGTTCTCTTAAAAATTTTTGAATAGTTCCTAACGTATTCAAGAAATTTAGGATTAAAATTGAACTGTTTCATGGAATAAAGCTCATACAACCTAGCTCTACTTTTATAAATACCTGCTGTCGCCCAATCGCAAAATTTGAGTTTCCTATTGTTATCAAGTATGGTTTTCTCTTTGAAGATAGTTTTGAACTTGGATTCAATAATGTTGAATAACGATGTGTAAAGGTTATCCGGGTGTTCTTCGGTGTCGTCTAACTTTATCATAGCACTAGCTATCTCACTATTAAATAAAACTAAACGATCCCTAGTAATAGGCCTACAAGTAATTTTCTTTAACCTATTATCTATCCTAACAGGAAATATAGCCTTCTGTCCACAATGGTCCGATGTTAGTTCACTTAAGATTTCCCTACCTAAGCATTCGCAGTTGCAGAATATATTGTCCAAGCATGTAGCAGAATGTGCAGTGATTCTAGTGGGCTCATTAAATAAAAAAACTAAATTAAAAGATTTAAATAATGACTTAAGTCTCGTACTAGTCGAAGATTGCTCAAGTAAATTTACATTAAAATCACCACACACTACCACATACTTGTTGCTTATACTTAAACGCTTTAATATGTCCTCCATTATCGACTCAAATAAAGTAAACTCACTATTTGGTGGTCTATATATACAAACTACTATGTGTCGCTCTAGCTCGACACAGGAAACCTCAGCAGTGCGTTCTATTGACAAATTAACTATGTCCCTACGTTCTTTACATTTAATACTGTTAGCTACCATAATCAGTGAACCACCATGTCTAGCTTTGTTCCTAATATACGCACTAATAATTGTATAAAACTCATTGTTTATTGCGATTTGTTCCGTGTGTAGCCAATGCTCAGTCACACAGAAAATACCTACATTATGTTTTTGTAAGAACAATTCTACTTCTAATTCCTTGCTGGATAAACCTTGTATGTTTTGATGTACTAAATTTAATGAGCCTAGCTGTTTATCCATTGTCCTACCTGTCAGTTTAAAGAATCGGATACATTATTCGTAACCTTGTCGCTAACTACACTACCTAAACATTTAATCACAGTATTGTTAGAATAACTACACAATACTGGGTCGTCTCTTAACCTAAACTGCGTTATAGCACCTATAACTGTGTTAATATTATAAGCTAACAATGTAGCAATTTGTCGTTTGTCCGAACTATTAAGAAACATAGTTTCTTGAGTATAAATAAAACTACTAATAAACTTATTAGTGTCAAAAAACAATAACTTATCACTATGATAAGATGTCATTAAATGTAGTTGATTATTCAACCTATGTATACGCTTATTTTCCCTTTCTGTAAGAGATTGTGAGTATGGGAATGCGCAGATAATTAATTTACCTAAATCTAATTGCAATAAACTGCTAATACTATCAATAATATCAGTTTTATCTAAACCTAAACTATCACCTATCAGTAAAACTACTGTTGTATTTATATCTATTATGAATTTATCTTTGTTAACATCATAACCTCGTTCTGAAAAAAAAAATCTCTAAATGTAACCTAAGCTGTCTTTTGTACAGCCACTTATAATCTACGTTTTCCCTAAACATATATGATAAAGACAAGAAAATTATTAAATAAGTTGACAAAGAGAAAAATTGTGCTACAAAATTTTGGGTAAACTAACTTAAACCTAATTTTATTCTATGTAAATGGAGTAAGCTTCTTTTAAAGTTTAGGTCAAGTAATTTTTCCCTTCACATTTTCATAAACATTCATTCAAGTAAGAATTTAGATTTTTAGATGAAATATTAGATTTGCCACATCAATCGACCCTTGTCAAAAACAGACCTTTAGCGCTAGCAAAAAGTGTTTTTGTTATTATAATTTATTTAACGTCTTCATCTGTTCATGTATTAATCTTTTGATGTGGTTCTACAAAGGCTAGTAGCAGACAATAGTTTTTACTGTTGTGTTTAACCTTCAATATCTATTCGTTATATTATTGACGAAAGTTTAACACCCAAGGCGTATATAAATGGAACTAATTGCTGTTTGAAGGTATCACGAATGTGTAAAGTCAATGTCAGTATTTTTAACTTTTGCACGATAATTGTTAATACAATGGAAACTATTCTGTAATATTTTTATCTTTAACAATTCAACAAACAATTTATAAAGCAAGAGAAACATCTAAAACCTCAAGTAAAATATTGTGCATTAAATTACAGAGAACAAGGCCCCAAAATATTCGAGCAGCATTTCTTAAAGAGCATTTTATCATTCAAACAAAATGAGAACGCTAAGCCAAAGTCGAATAGCGTCGCGTGCAACACCAACATTCCCCAGTTTACACGTTGAATTTCTGTTGAAAACAATTCTCTGGCATAACGGTGCAGCGGTTGCTCTTATAAGAAAATGATGACTCAGACGTGCAGATGGCCTAACACAATAAAAACTCTAAGCACGAAGCTTTGGATCTGAGAATATAAATAACGATATAAAATAAACCATTTTGAAATCTGCTTGAAATGTGGTGGCGATGTAAAAAGTTTTCGAAGCAAGACATTTGAAATTTATTTTATCTGGTCCAATATATTTTGTTCATTGTAATTTTATTGTCCTATTGCATTATTATTTAATAATATCTAATTTTATACTCATTCCAACAATATTTAAAAGTCATCTGGGGGCACGGAAGTGCCCCCGCAAGTCGAGCAAAAAAAAGCGGCACGGCCGTACCATCCTTTTCTCGAAGCAATTCGGGCTATTTTTGACACCCCTATAATTTCGTTGTGGATAAAACAAGAAGCCTGAATTTTCAGCAACTAATTAGTCATTGTATAAACACGGTATATTTGAAATTTCAGTCAATTTGAACCAGTAGTTTAAGAATAAGAACTTGTTAAAGTTTCTGAATTTTGTCACTCACTGATTCACTGACTCACTGACTCACTGACTCACCGATCATCAAAAGTCTAAGGTACTTCTAGCAGACTTAGAAGCTTCAAATTTAGAATACAAATAGGGTTTAGTGTCTTAATCATGGGAAAAATTCAATATTTTATAATTTCGGTCCAGTTTTCTAAATACATTAACTGCAACAATAACTTTGTAATCCTATATAAATGTATAGGATTACAAGGTTACATTTGCAGTTAATTAATCATTATTACTGTAGAAAATAAAATAAATAGGTGTAGATAGGTACCTACTATATGAGGCATAACGGGAGGGGGTATAGGGTGGGTAAGGGTGTTTAGCCCATGAAACTGAACAACATTCCCATAGGAAAATATGTTGAATTATGAAAAAAAAACGTCTTTCCATACAAATTGGACTACTTCTGTTCGCTTTACAAAAAGAAGTGAGATGCCATCAAAAACATTCTGTAAAATTCCCAAGTCTCGCCGTAAAAAGTTGTGAGATCTATGTAATACCAAGTCGATTAATCTATTTAGCTGTACCTTAAAGACCTTCTGTCTTAAGTTATTACGTATATTATTATCATGCCAATTAAAAAAAAATACGTTTAAAACAAAATAGATCGACTTGGTCATCGCAAGAAAACACAAATTCGCCATTAACATTTCAGGAACATTAGCTTCTCGTCGTGCTGTGTAGTGTGATACAAACTAATAATCAAATCATGCGATGGCCAGGTCGGTCTATTTTGTTCTAAACGTATTTTTTTTTTAATTGGCATGATAATAATATACGTAATAACTTAAGACAGAAGGTCTTTAAGGTACAGCTAAATAGATTAATCGACTTGGTATTACATAGATCTCACAACTTTTTACGGCGAGACTTGGGAATTTTACAGAATGTTTTTGATGGCATTCATTTTTCAGGTAAGCATACTTAATTGTTCATTAAGAGGTGTTTCTGAAAATCATCTTCAAAAGACCTTACTTCAAATCTTTTTGACTAAGATCAAGACCAATTCTACTGCATTCTTTTAATTAATATATTCACTGAATTTCTTCAGAATATATTAATTAAGTACTGATGATCTTTATTTCATGGAACCTATTAAAGATTTTTCATTCAAGGTTTTTTGTTTCAGATCAAAATTTTGACAAGACCATCTTCGATCAAAACGTTGCAGAAAAAAAATCTTCTTCATTCTTCCTATCTCTACAATTTCCATCTAAACCAAAAAAATGCAAAAAGCCAAAGCGAAAATACAACCTTCAAATTCTCATCATCAACGAAACACAATTTCTTGCAAAACATGCGTACCAATTTCATCATGTTCGTATAATCAGGAAATAATGCAGATTCTTCAATTCACATTCAGAGCACGTGTGGTTGAGGGTTTATATTTAAAACTAAACGTTTCTTGGGTCATATTGTGAAACAGAATGTTATGCGGAAAATGTTCCGCTTCCTTCTACTTCGGGTCTTGCGTTTTTTAAACTACTGTTACTAATTTCGAGTTTCTGTAGTTTTCAGTTTTGTACGCGTGAAATTGGATTGTTAAGTTACTTTTTGATTAAGGTGGTTATATTAGGAGTTTATCATGAATGGATTAATCGACGTGTTTTATTGAAAGAAACCAAACACTTCGAGATGTCTGATTCAGAAGACATTACAGTTTCTTGTGTGGGTTCAATAATGTTAGTTAAGGTTAAGTTAATTAAATGTTTATAACTAAACCATTTCAATGAGGTTTTATAATTATATAGTTAAGTACTGAGAATTTATTTTACATAAGTTTTCTTTGTCAGTTATTCTGTTATAAAATTTAGATTCCTGTGACAAAACCAAACTAACACAACATTTTTATTTCAAATAAAATGCCTATATTTTTAGTATTTCCAGCAGCTTGCGGTAACTAGACTTATCAAAAGCGATTATTCCTAAGATGTTCAGTTATACGCAAATAGACGCCGAAAGAGTTTCTCCTATAATTACCGCCGCAGGCAAAAACGCCTTTGAGCACAGTCTGATAAATTACACTGTTTTCAAACTGAAAGATAATAAACTTACAGGTAGATTTATTTTAGTAATATCACAAATGTAGTTTTTTGTTGCTGTAGTGGATAATATTTTCCAAATGACAAATGTGCAAGCAACAGATTTAAAATATCGGCTATGTTTGAATATACTTGCAGTAAACGTTGTCACGAAACTATGTTTTGGTAAAAAAATAGATGATGTGTAGAGGAATATTAGACGGTGAGACTAAAAATGAGCTACTTAACAACTGTAATATAGTGGGAGCGAGATAATTATTTTGAATACGTAACTCCTAAGTCATGCAAGCAAAATTTGCAAAATAAAATATGCCCCTTACAAAAGCTAAAACATTCTGGCAGAAAATTGACACAGGAACACTATTTTAGTCGCTCAAAACTACGAATAGAAACCCGTACAAAACCTCATCTCGCTCAAAATCCCAGTACACAAATAGTGGGACAGCTAAATACGAAATCAAAAAAGGCGAGCCCACGGAGACACAGCGAGCGAACGGGCAGCAAAGGGTCCTTTATAATTGCACCCCTAGGCTGAGGCCTTTGAGGGGGTGGATTTAAGTGTTGTGCTGTAGCAGTTGGTTATTGGGCAGTTTGTAGATAGCAATTGTTTTGTAGGTGCAGGAATATACAGGTTATTAAGTTTGTATTGTAATTAAGCATTTAGTTTTAATTTTATTTAGGCATATTAAAAAGGATAGTAGAAAACTAAGATTAAAAATAACTGGTGATTACAGAAAATTGTTTACAAGTATAATACTGAATCTACAAAGTATCTTTTCTATTTTTGCAACTGTTTTCTATGTTGTGTTTGGTTTATCACGTCTTTAAAACTTGGTGTGTAGACCTTGGCTTTCATTTTATTATAACAAAACTTGTAGCATTTTTAATCTAATCTGTTATTTAATAAAATAAGAAATGTGCGTCTCCGTGCTTTGAGCACGTAAAATCAGTCCTGGTTGTTGTCAATTAAGATAACAGTCGTTAAGCCATGTCAAAGGCCTTTCTGGTGACTTGAACCACTTTGACACTAGGTTGACCACTAACCAAACGATAGATAGCTTTGCAATACATCAAGTAGAGGTAGAATACTCAATTATCTTAAACCAACTCCATCAGTACAAAATATCAGTGGATATCGGTAACCCATTTACTCAACCGTCCATCTACAATATTTACTATTAACATCTTAAACCTCACCGTTGCGGAAGGCCAAAATAATATTTTATTAAAGCTATCGTTTTACCAATTATTTCGAAAGCCCCACTTTATCTCGGACTATCCTTTTACTGAATTATTGGGGGAGATCGTGAGAAATGAACACCAATATTTCTGAATTTCTTAGTAGAGTTTGTACGAATTTAATATTATCCAATACTGTGTTCGACCTATTAGTCTAGGAGCTTCATAATAAATGTATCTTTTAATGAATAACAAAATCGTTTCTTAGAATTTATTGGAATTGACGAATAGCAATTAGGAACGCTCGGCAGTGCGTAGTCAAAATTATTCATATTAATTGAAAAAAAATGTACTATCATGATACATTGAAATGTCAATAACATCATTTAGACTACACAACACGGTAACAAACTACTCTAGAAATTTATAAGTCCCCAATCGTTGCGATTAAAAAATATACTACCTTAGTAAAAAAAAGCCAAGACTAAAAACTTTGTTAATCATCCAAAAGACACACAAGCTAGTAGGTTCTCATCTATTTATAAGTGGAAATTCAAGATAACGCTTAATATAATGTTCACTTTTAAAGTTAACCACCATACCACTTAAAATTGTAGTTAATATACAGGAAATTTGGTTGAATTTACCTTGCAGCCAAATTTCCCGAAGCTCGGGTACTTCTAACGAGTTAATTAGCCCACAACATATGATCAATTACGCCGTACGAAAGGATGTGATTATGAACTAATTAAAGTGATTAGTACGTAATGAAAATACAAAGATTATGTTTTTAAGTGATGTATGAGGGGTCTCTGAAGATAGCCTTGACTTGTAAAGAAAATAAATTGGAACACGTTCACAAAATTATTTCTGTACAAGAAGTTCTTAGAAAGAAAATTACATTATTAGGTTTCGTGATCATTTTTGAGAGGGTTTCCTTTCGAGGAAGTGGTTTGGAATTTTTGGTACTGTTTAATACGTGGTTAATGGAAGCAAACGACAATTTTATGGAGCGTTTCTATGCTGGTGTTACGCTGTTTCTTAGTGACTGGGTATGTGGTAGTGTTCATGACTACTGATGATGAGGTTTTGGGTCCAAGAAAGGTTCAGACAGAAATTAAAAAGCAGTATACTGTACAGGCTTTCCTGTTTTAGTCTTCTATTGGAACATTTACTACTATTCAGGAATGATGACATTCGGGATGTAATTTAACATTACTTTACTCGAATTAACAAATGGCTACATTGTCAGCTGAGTTTATTTTATACACTTCTGGCTGCACTTTTAACAGTCATAAAACAATAAAATACAGATTTTATCTTATTTATCTCTATACAATTATTTCAATCTCATCCAAAGTATTAATAAAACTGATTTAGTTATTGGCAACCAATCCAATCTGGTTACCAAATAACGAACGAACGATCACTTTATTACATTCCTTCTTATTGAACAAAAGGCTCAGTCAAAATCTAGAACTTAATAATAAAATGGAAACGATAAAATTTTGCGAGTAAAGTCACAGGTGGCGGTGATACAACATTTTATTTCGATTCATTAGACAAATGTTCGGCTTCTGTTTCAATAATTGGGTTTGATGTAATCTTGGTGATAAGACAGCTGTCTTATTGAAATTTTGAGTGGGTTTTGAACAGGTAATAAGAGGATAAAGTAGGGATTCTTGTTAAAGAAGTTTCATGAAAAATAAATACAAAAAGATAAAAAAATCTTGTACAGTGTTACCTCAAAAGAAAACTGTAGATAAGCCTGTAACACTACCACCGGTAAATCACTGAATTGTTGTAAACAAATTTTGCATGTTAATTGTTTATTCCCTGAAAAACGTAATAGATGGAAGAAATCTGGTCGTAGCCGCAAAAAATCTAGGGTTTGTGATACGAATAATTGATTTTTATAATAGCTAACTAACTAAAAATCAATAAATCTACTAACAATTTTACCTACAAATATATTTTTATTTAGAATATTTAACCAATAAAGAATAAAGCCAGCAAGTTTATTTTCAACAGTGACTTCTACTTATTTCCTTCCAAACGTTACCAGACAAAACCTAATTTTAATTAAACACCAAAATATACTTCTAATTACTCCCATTATAACTTAACACCAAAACGTATCAAGTTCAATAAGTATTCCAGTCAGTATCTTGATATAATCGTTAATTAATTTGTATTGAATCTTCAAAGGAACTGCTTCAGAGGCTGTACAGAAACTAAGTAATGTAACTATGTTTATAATTAACAAACAACTTAGATATTCTCCGTATACATATTTTAAGGGATGGAGGGCGTTGAAGGGCAAAGCTGTGTAGTCTCATGTCTGTTTAATATATGTGTCAAGTGCTTATGTTTGTTTAGAATTTAGTTGTATAAATGTTTTAGGGTTTATCTTTTGTGTATATGTTTTACCATTGAAAGTTGGTAAATCTTAGGATTTACCACAGTTCGGGCTTTTACACTAACATATACATTAGAACCACATAATACGTAATGATTTATTGTAATCATCCATTTTTAGTTCGCTGTACTTTATGTTTCAACCTACATAGATGATGAAAGACTGTGACTGCAAGCATTACTTGCGAAAATTGCACGATAGGTTGTACGGTGGGTTAATTCCCAAATGTTCATGCATTTGGGAAGTAACACACAAATATAAGACATATCTGGGGGCACGGAAGTGCCCCCGCAAGTCGAGCAAAAAAAAAGCGGCACGGCCGTAACATCCTTTTCTCGAAGCAATTCGGGCTATTTTTGACACCCCTATAATTTCGTTGTGGATAAAACAAGAAGCCTGGATTTTCAGCAAGTAATTAGTCATTGTATAAACACGGTATATTTAAAATTTCAGTCAATTTGAACCAGTAGTTTAAGAATGACAACTTGTTAAAATTTTGAATTTTGTCACTCACTGATTCACTGACTCACTGACTCACCGATCATCAAAAGTCTAAGGTGTTTCTAGCAGACTTAGAAGCTTAAAATTTAGAATACAAATAGGGTTCAGTGTCTTAATCATGGGAAAAATTTAATATTTTCTAATTTCGGTCCAGTTTTCTAAATACACCAACTGCAACAATAACTTTGTAATCCTATATAAATGTATAAGATTACAAGGTTACATTTGCAGTTAATGAATTATTATTATTGTAGAAAATAAAATAAATAGGTGTAATTAGGTACCTACTATATGAGGCATAACGGCAGGGGGTATAGGGTGGGTAAGGGTGTTTAGCCCATGAAACTGAACAACATACCCATAGGAAAATATGTTGAATTATGAAAAAAAAACGTCTTTCCATACAAATTGGACTTATGTTCGCTCTACAAAAAGAAGTGAAATGCCATCAAAAACATTCTGTAAAAACCTCAAGTCTCGCCGTAAAAAGTGGTGAGATCTATATAATACCAAGTCGATTAATCTATTTAGTCTCTACATAAAGGACCTTCTGTCTTAAGTTATTACGTATGTTATTATCATGCCAATTAAAAAAAATATATACCTTTAAAACAAATAGATCGACTTGGTCATCGCAAGAAAACACAAATTCGCCATTAACATTTCAGGAGCATTAACTTCTCGTCGTGCTGTGTAGTGTGATCATGCGATGACCAGGTCGGTCTATTTGTTTTAAAGGTATTTTTTTTTAATTGGCATGATACTAACATACGTAATAACTTAAGATAGAAGGTCCTTTATGTAGAGACTAAATAGATTAATCGACTTGGTATTATATAGATCTCACCACTTTTTACGGCGAGACTTGAGGTTTTTACAGAATGTTTTTGATGGCATTTAAATTACATCAGTGATCTTGCAAAAAGGTCAGGTGCGTAACTAATAGTCGTAGCCGGGGCGGCCCTGTATGATAATATGTATGGATGTGAATTAGGCAAGGGGAGTTTGTAAGGATCGTTCCAAGTGGCGTTCTTTGGTCTCTGCTAAAATAACATGTAATATTAGATATTAATTACTACGATACTACTAAAAAAATAATTTGAATTTGTGGTGTCCCTTCTTCTAGAGACGTAGTCAGCGTAAAAGATTTGCCCGGGTAAAAAAAACGTAGTAGTACTTTAAACTATCTGTTTGCACATCCATCCAAACAACCATACATTTAGATTCTTAATAAGTTTATTTTACCGGGGAGAGGCTATTTATACCACATGCCAAATGCAAGGCGATTAACTTAAATTAATTATTATAGTTAATTATAGTTGCATCTAACCTGCAACTCAACAATAGTAAAATCAAAATGTGTAATTATCACATTTTAAGCCTTGCATGCGAACAGTGAGACATAAATAAGATTCAGATTAATAATATATCTACCAAGGTACCAAAGAAAGAAAAGCCCTTAAAAATGCCCAAATCATGAGATTGTATACAAAAAAATACACTATAAATGTTTTAAAAGTTGACAAAATATCATTGATGAGTATACTATAGCAGAGCGTGGTTTCGATCCACGGACCTCTGGGTTATGGGCCCAGCACGCTTCCACTGCGCCACTCTGCTCATGTTCAATGTACTCGAAATACATCTGTAGTATTAGCCGCGTCCAGACCAAGCGAGCAGCCTCGCGAGGAAATATCTCGGTCCCGCTCATTTTGATTTTAAAGAAAAGCGACAGAGATATTTCCTCGCGAGGCTGCTCGCTTAGTGTGGACACGGCTATTGACTTGCCAAGTTCATTCATTAATTGATGGGTTACAAGTGTTATTAAATATTTTTTTATGGACAGATACTGAGTTTGTATTTCTGTAGGTTAAATTATTTAGTGTCAAGTAAGTATATAAATATTTCAAATTAATTATGTTAGAACTGATTATAGTTATTTTGACCAATTTGCCCATTTTCCTCTGTATAAAATTTATTGTTGATAGCTGTATGCGACTGAATGCAATTATCATCTATGAGCTTGCACAGTCAGTAGGTTATGCAATCTATACCGCGGCCGTCAAATAGATGGGTGGCCGCTTAGTTTTATTTGATGGGATTTCATTATTATTAAAGGGCAATTTCAAAGTATATTCCGGCTAAGATTGGTTAAAAAAACGCGAAGATTTCGTTTCAAAGACCTATGGATCATTTTAATAACTGTGACGACCAATAGATTACTAAGCGTACGATAAACTAACAAGAGTATATACTTTTTAAAATATTTAATAGGTATAAAGCTTGCTGATTAAAGGCAATAATGATGCACCAAAATATTATACAACATACACGATGAATTCTCAAAATACGTAAAAAAATTAAAACTGGCGATAATATGGTTACTTATAACACTTGAATTTTCGTACAAAAACGTAAATTATGTAAATGTTTTCGTGGGGCGACAAAAATAAAATAAGCCTGCAACAATAGCAGAGCGTGGTTTCGATCCACGGACCTCTGGGTTATGGGCCCAGCACGCTTCCACTGCGCCACTCTGCTCGTGTTACACAGACTCGAAATACATCGCTACTATTGATATTGTTTACAGGTAAAAGATTTTTACCACATTGATTTAAATGCATTAATATCAGAAAATTTGCCCATTATCCTTTACGATATAGGTATTTAAATTATTGTTTTTAGCTTCCCTCTACGAAAGAGGTGTGATTTTTACATGACAGACGCAGTAAGTTTTAAGGTATACTTTGTACATATTAATATAGTTTACTAAAGATAGCTTTTATAAATTGTAAATATTCTTGCGTAAATAATAAATATATCAACTTATCTACGAATCGAAAAAAATATTGTAGTACTTGCTTTCCACCCCCGGCTTTGTCCCTTCGGAGTGGAATTTCCAAAAATCCCCTCTCAGTGCTCCTCTACGCTTTCTATTTAATATCAACAAATATCAACTTTCTACGCTCTGTAGTTTCGGCTGTGCGTTGTCTACTAGTCAGTCAGTCACTCAGTATCGGAAGAATTTTATTTACATAAATAAAAATAAATAAATAAATAAATATTTTGGGACAATTCACACACGGTCATTTGATTCCAAACTAAGCAGAGCTTGTACTATGGTAACCAAATAACTGATAAACATACTTATATATACTTCTAAATACATACTTAAATAGATACATTAACATCCAGGCTCAGAACAAATACTCGTGTTCATCACACAAAGATTTGTCCCGGGTGGGATTCGAACCCACCACACGCGGCGCTACGGTTGTTGCGGCGAGGTGACCGCTTAAACCACTGCGCCAAACGTGCACATTGATTTATGATATTGATTATGTACGTATATCGGTGATGATCATTTATTCATACAAGAGACTAACAATAAAATATGTTTATATTTCATTTGTTAATCATCAGTAGTTTGCGAGAGTGTATATTTTTTGTTACATTCGGTTAAGTTATGTGTATTTTTTTAATATTATTGAATTTTAAGTTTTTCTATCACTATCAATTTTTGTTTTCCTTTTATTTGACTGCTTCTATCTTTGTAATTACCTGTTAGTTTATATAATGTACGTTTGTGTACAAATATGCACGTCGTACGGAGTGGAGTACTCGTTATTTATAAAGCAAAAGGGAAGCCTGAAAGCTTTTTGTTTCGGTACTTACATTTTGTATCGATTCTTGTGACTGCACTTTTTTTTTAAATACATTTGTACAAAAATCGGCTACAATAAAATTCATTTTATTTAGTTGATGGATGCACGATTGAGAGATCAAGTTTTACCGAATTTTTTGAACCAAAGCCAAAATTCCTGGAAAACTATTTTAAATCATTTATATTTTATTCGTTCAACACGAGTTTGGAAAATATGAAACTGATGAAATAGAGTATTCTGCTGGGTTAACGTAAATATTATAAAAAACTTGACATCTTTAAGCTAATTAAAACTATATATATTTTTAATAGCTTGTAACAGTATTTAATCACTCATTTAATCCTAACGTAGAAACCCTAACTTATGGCGACTATACTTCAGCATTAGGTAAAATAAAATAAATTTAACCCATTAATATTCTACTGAGGGGCAACTGAATCCAGGAATAAGTGCCAATGCTGGGCAAGGGCCTACTCCCTGAATGAGGGAGAGGATTTTAGTCCGCAACGCCGGCCAAATACGGATACTACATTTTATAACTAAAGATCATAAAGCAATATGTCTACGAATACTCCCCGTACTCAGTGTCATGCAAAAACGCAAGTTTATAAAAAATATACACTTGGTACCGTGCGTGTTGAACCGTAGAAGCACGGCAAACATATTTTTTAACGCGCCGCAATAAAATAAATATTGGGTTTAGGACCTCTGCCTTTTTTTAGTGGTTTGTACATTGAAAGGGTGGTCGAGTGCGTCCAATTCACGATTGGTTTGAAGCACTCATAGTCACCGCGCACCGGTCGTTATACAATCAATTTGGTAAACAAGAGGGGCGAGATCCGACGCTATAAACTATCAACAATTGCGTAGTTATAGACAAATTTAGTATGAAATACAGATCAGCGTTTCTAGGTTTGATAACCACATGAAACAATCATTTGTGCGATCCACAAATAGTAGTTTCGGGTCTGGTACTATGTGTCCGTTGTTTGTGTGTTTGTAAAAGTCTCCGTTACACAAGAGCAGATTATAGTGAGGGAGTAGTCTTTTAAAAATAATTAACGAATAGGATAGGAATTTTCCATGACATTCTTCCCTAGCTAGGAGGGGAGATCTTTGCCCAGCAGTGGCACAGGAATGGGTTAAAAATTATAAAGTATGCATTTTCACAGACAGTTAATACGGCATTGTTTTAATTGTTATTTCTATCAGTTTTATACAGGGTGTCCCAAAACTCAACGATAATCCGAGACAGGATGAAAGGCCAAGTCATACCGGTTCTAGGAAAAATAAAAAAAAAATCCATATCACTTAGTTCAGCAATAATAGACACTTTTCAAAAAAGTTGAAATTCCACACACTTGGTCGCATTTTCAAGTCCTGTGATCACAAATGTCACAATTTCGCTGTGTTTTTTTGAATTTCGTGATCTTCATTAAATATGCTATTAATCGTAAAACAAATTAATGCACAAAACATTGTTAATTTAATAAAAAAAGTAAAGTTTTAGTGAGTCATGGTTCACAAAAATATCGTTAGTTAACTTTGACGCTTCATATTGAAAAAAAAATGTACTACACTACCCTTGGCAAGTTATTTCAAAAGTTGGCGCATTTAATCAAAATTTCAAAATGGTGCAACACTTGCCACTTTTCTTGCCATTAAAATTGTAATTTTTATTTGAACGACGAGTATCCTCGAAAATGGATCGTACGCAGTGGTACAATTGTATGGCCTCCTCGTTCCCCCAATCTAAATCCAGTAGATATTTTTTACTGGGAATGCATAAAATAAAAAGTCTATTCGAAATCAATACAAAATCTATCAGAACTTCGCAAGAAATTGACACAGTGTCAGAGGAAATAAATGCAAGGAATTTTGCTTGACTGGTGCAAAGGTCTTTTGTAAGGCGTTGCAGAGCCTGTATTCGTGCCAGAGGAAAGCAATTATTTTTAGTCCATAACCAATATTTAATGTAATAAACATAATAGGTAATAATAATAATAAAAAAAGAATGAACGAACCATCGTTCTTATTCAATTATTCTCCTTAAACTAAAGTAATTCCGAATTGTTTTCCTCTGGCACGAATACAGGCTCTGCAACGCCTTACAAAAGACCTTTGCACCAGTCAAGCAAAATTCCTTGCATTTATTTCCTCTGACGCTGTGTCAATTTTCTGGCGAAGTTCTGATAGATTTTGTATTGATTTCGAATAGACTTTTTATTTTATGCATTCCCAGTAAAAAATATCTACTGGATTTAGATTGGGGGAACGAGGAGGCCATACAATTGTACCACTGCGTACGATCCATTTTCGAGGATACTCGTCGTTCAAATGAAAATAACAATTTTAATGGCAAGAAAAGTGGCAAGTGTTGCACCATTTTGAAATTTTGATTAAATGCGCCAACTTTTGAAATAACTTGCCAAGGGTAGTGTGGTACATTTTTTTTTCAATATGAAGCGTCAAAGTTAACTAACGATATTTTTGTGAACCATGACTCACTAAAACTTTACTTTTTTTATTTAATTAACAATGTTTTGTGCATTAATTTGTTTTACGATTAATAGCATATTTAATGGAGATCACGAAATTCAAAAAAACACAGCGAAATTGTGACATTGGTGATCACAGGACTTGAAAATGCGACCAAGTGTGTGGAATTTCAACTTTTTTGAAAAGTGTCTATTATTGCTGAACTAAGTGATATAGATTTTTTTTTTTTTTTTTCCTAGAACCGGTATGACTTGGCCTTTCACCCTGTCTCGGATTATCGTTGAGTTTTGGGACACCCTGTATATCGTTGTCACAAAAGGAGTAACAATCCCAAAACTCCTCAACTCAGAACTATTCAGACAGAGGTCTCATTTGTACACAAATATATCATACCTTTATGCGATAACACTTTATCACTTTTCATTTCAACTACATATTCATGACATTAAATTCACAGCAACTAGAACTTCTGAAATTTCCACAAGTAATATTATAATGTAATTTTTAAATTCCCCCAAGCCTTATTGACAGGTAAATGACCTTTTAAACCACTGGAATCATTTTCAACTTTCTTTGATCGACAGAGTTCAACAACCTTTGTCACTAAACGTTATGTAATTCAAATGCTAAATGCTTAAAGCCCGTAGCTGTAATTTTTTATTTGTTAAAATTCTCAACCAAAATGTTTGGATCCAACTTTAAACTTCGCCAAAGACTTAAATTTCCAAAAGTTCTTAAAATCCAAAACCACTATTATAAGTTCTAGATATTTAATTAAGATGTCAGGAACAAAATTTGAGGTCATAAAACTCGGCCGAAGTTTACGGTACACACTGTAATTAGAAAAACTCGTAAAACTATGTACTAGGTTATAAACGCCGTGCAGAATGAATTTACGGACGTTTCCCGTGGAAAACGTAAAAATTTTAAGACTACCAAAATTTATTACTTTCGTTTAGGAAAATAAAATTTTTAGATGGATATTACAGCTATTAGAAAACATGGAATCGAATTTTATGGATTCTGGATCATATCAAAAGATAACTGAACGCTTATCTGAAATTGTGAAATAGAATAATCTGGAAACATTCGATATCTGAAAGTTCTATATATTCACGAAGTGCAAGCGTGGTCAAAAATATAGAGCCTCAACTCTCTTATTATAAAAAGAAGCCTATGCCCATCGTGTTCCGTGCCGAATAACGAATCGCGACCATTCACCGGAGACTGAATTTCATCAATACATCTTACTTAAGGAAACAAGTACACACTCCAATTCATTAAATTATAACCATGACATGACACATTTAAAAAAATCTGTATGTATGTTCTATCCAGGATTTGAACCTAGACCTCGGCAGCAGCACGTACTGTCATCGTTTATTTTACACTAGCTGACTCGCACACTTCACTTGCGTCGCATAAGAGCGAATGGGTCATTCACACACATTCACACATTTTCCCCGTTTTTGTAAAAAAAAATCTGGTACTGTACTCCTATTCGTTGTAGCTCGATGTTATATAGCCTATAAACCTTCCTCAATAAATAGGCTATCCAACAGTAAAATCATTTTTTTATTCGCACCAGTAGTTCCTGAGATTAGTGCTGCGTTCAACCATACAAACAAACTCTACAATTTTATAATATTAGTATAGTTTTATCTATCTATGATAATCATAACTTTTAAAATCTCGCGTTGCATGTCATCGCTGCTCCAGTCAGCCTGTGACCACGCGAGTGCCACCAGCGCCAGAACGTTAGGCAGTTTAAGGTAAAATGCGTGCTCGCGTTAATTCCCGTATCCTACTATAATATCTATGATAATTCTTCAAAACACTATCAAGTTTCGTATACTCCATAACGCAAGCCCAACAAGTCAACATTAATTTCGTTCATCGTTTAACATCTACGAGAATTTATAGCAGAACTTGTCCAATAACTCATAACACAGTTTTATTTAAAAACTAACTTGTTTCACTTTGTCGTGTTCAGTTCGTAGTTAAAAAACTATGACGACTTTTTAGTGGTCTTACAATGTGTCGTTTTGATAGTTAGCACTCTGTTTTTGTAGAAGGTGTAATGAGTATTTTAATTTAGTTGGTGTTGTTTGATACTTGATACATAAAAAGTATAATTTTAAAAGATATTGAAATAGGAAATAAGTGTTAATTGTTTTCCCGTGAATTTGACCTTTGTGAACATAACAACAATGTAATTACGGCATCAACGAAGAAAGAGAATACAAGTATTGCCGTTATCGTACCGCGCTATACAAAAGTAAAAAGAAAATTGTATTAATTATATACTTTTACACGATAAAAAATTAAATATAAAGTCCTAAAAATAGTAGTCCTAATAGTTACATTATAAAACGTTCAAATCTACATTTTACATGATAATATTTAATACTTTTCCTAAAACAAAAAGAATGCAACAGCTATTTCTTCAAAGAGAACTGTTCATATGTGTATAAAGGTACTCCGCGGAACATAGACCTCTTTGAATATTTGATATAATAACCTGATAATACCGTGTTCTGTTCATTCGATTTGTTTGTTGCTTTCCCGAGATGATTTTTATTCGCGTTGTTGTTATTTTGTTTGAATTGTTTAGTGATAAAGGGGGGAAGAGGTTTAAAAGGGGTTTGTGACTCTAGGTAATATCTAAAATACATTTTTGTGTTTTATGAATTAGCTGAAATAAATATTTTGTTTATCTTAAAGGTGAGAGTAAAAAAGTTTAGACTATATTAGTAAAATAAATATAACAAAACATCGTATGTAATTTAAATTAACATAATATGTCATGAACTTAATAATAAAATTTTAAATAAATACACAACATTTCTCAAACATAAATGTTCTATTTCTTACTTTTCAAAAACAGATATATTACATTTATAGACTTACAACAATAAAACACAACTAGGAAAATAATCATACAATATCTTACTACACCAGCCAAAAAAATCATCCTTTATTTCATAAACGCCTTAATTTCCCGCTTCCTTAACACCTGCAAAGTACAATCCAACAATAACCCTACCACAACGACTTTTCTCCCAACTTTTACAGCGTGTCAATTTTTCTTTCCCAAATAAACGGCAAAGGAACTCCAAAGTATAACCATTGGAGGTACGCTAACTATAATTGCAGCCTCGGGTTAAAAAGGAAAGAGATGAAAGGACACTCCTCTCATAAAGGCACTGAGATCTCATGAATGGCATCTGACAAAAATATCAACGCAGTTTCAAACACTCTTATATCAACGGTATAAGGTTGATTTTTAGTGGTTCTGAATGTAGGGCTAACGTTTCAGTGCTACAATGTCTAGTTTTCTGTCTGGATTGCCGTGGAAAAGGTTAAGCCGTTGTAACTAAAATGCTGGTAGCAGTCAATGAGATGAAAGGCGTTTCGCTAAATACAGGGGAGGATTTGAAAGAGGTTTTTTACCAACTACTGTTATTAACGTGTTTGTTAAGTTTGATAGCAGTGGGAAGTAAGAGTTAATGTGCTATTTATTTGAAATGCTTTTGTAGGGGTTAAAGGATAGTTTTGATAGGTTGAAATTGGGTGTTTATTAGGAATGACGGCTATTCTGTTAATGGTGTCAATCTTAACTAGATGGTACGTTTGAAATTGGTCTTGGTGATGACACTCGACTGGTAGTGTCAATAGTTCCAGTTTTAATACATTTTTAGGGGTTTTACACAGTGAAGTTTTGCAGTTACTATCGCAGCGTTTTAAGTTTTGATGTTTTCTAGAAGATTTAATGTGATTGCATTGGCCGACAGACATTAGTCTCCGCCACTCCGCCTTTAATATGAAAATGTATTAACTACTTAAAAATATTTGGCATTTGCCTTTTTCCTATAGGGGTAGGTAGCAAGAAAGAAATGAAAAAATGCTACCTGGTAAGATCCTTACTAGCTTCTCTTGCCTCATATATTTTCTCTTGTCATATAATTCTATTGTGGGATTGTTTGGTAAACATGCATATTGGTATTGTAATGAATAATATACATTTCCTCTTATTCCTATACCTACTTCTACAAAAAAAAGCTACACAATCATCTTAAAATAAATACAAAGAATCAACTAGTTTCAGAACAACTTTATAGTCCATCATGCGAAAGTACCACTAAACGAAGGAATTGAAGCGCTAGTTTAAAGACTTAATAAGTAAAAGAAACATCTACCTGTACTCTGCTACAATATTGTGAACAGTTCTCTGAAGTACTTGTTCATTTCAAAGTGAATGTTCCGTTGCATACTTTGTTTTAGGTTGTATTGAAGTTTTAAAGCAATATCAGCAATGGCACCTTGGCGTTATATACATTTAACTCGTGTTTATCTAATTATGAAGTGATATCGTATCGTATATATTGAAAATGGTACCTGCATATGAATAAGACATTTTTGACATATTTTTACGAGAACCTTTTGTATACGTTGTCTTAATAGAATGACCCACAGAGATGGTCGGCAATATTAGTGACATAGTCCATGCTTATTATGTGTGTATAAATTGCCCTTAGTTGGGCAAATCTTTGAATCTTGGTACGGTAACAAAAAAGTTCTTTAGCATTTAGAGTATAGTCGTATAGAGTATAGTCTATAGCTTCGGAACTAATAAAATATAAATCGCGTTAACCGAAATATAAAGTTACTCTCAGCATTAAACCTCGTGCATTTTCTTTGAGTAATTCTTTAAGAATCAACACTCTATATTTCACAAACATCTCAAAAGCATTGAGTCAAAAACTCTTCAAAAGACACGAATATAATTCAAAAAACAAACATATCATATTCTAGCACAGTTCGCACAACTCTAGTAATCAAAGCGTACAATTTTCTTTGAAATATGAACATATACTTGCGTCTGCAACGAGTACAATCCGTCTCAAAAGTTCTTTCTTCGTGTTTAGAATGTTTGTATGCAAAAGAGCGCATAAGAATGTGCATATTACGATTCGAATAATGTATTTTTTGACATCGATATGGATATATCTCAAAGTTTTCACAACTCTATTGCTCTTCATACTTGCTATTTTCTTGAAATTCTACCAACAAGATATAAAGCTTTGAAATGGAAGTTGCGTTTCAGATATATCCTTATACATGTGAAGCTAACGGCTATACATGATCTAGCCTATTTTCCTTGTGCCTCTTTTCTAAACTAGGACTGTTTCAAATATAAATTACTAAATTTTTTGAACATCAAACTGACCAGAACGGTTTAGTATGAAATTTCAAAAATGTACAAATAAATAGTTCTCTAGGTCTTAGGTACTGCGTCCGTACAAAAAAAGTAAGAAGTGCCTAATAACAAATAAATATTTTTTCATAACTTTTAAAATATTGTCAAACAACCACTTCTGTGATTCACTGTACGACTTACAAATACAAAAATAAGTGTATTTGTTGCGTAAATCGCAAAAATCGACGCGTGATGTAAAGAGGCTTATTCTTAAAGCTGTGTGCTGAAAGATTGGAGCAGTCAGTTTAAACCTTCAACAAAAGACTGTAGGCTTTTGTCCTGTTACCTTTGAAGGTGTTGTTGCGACACCGTTATGAATAGACGGTTGTATTTCTTATTCTCTTTCCCTTTTACAATGGTCAATCTGTTCTTCAAAGTTATTTGAAAATATTGCGTTTTATACGTATTTTTTTGTTCAATTGTATAGAAAAACATTACATTCGGTAAAATTGTTTTATATTTATTATGTTTCTGACCATTTGTTGACCAATAACTGCGAGACTAAATTAAAATAATAGTAATATAATAAGTGTTTAAAAGCGTTCTTAAATTCAACAAATAATCTGAAATGGACTAATTTTGATAGGATTATTATTAGTCATTTCTAGTTCAGTTACATTGGTATAGTGCCCTTACAAACAAACAAACATTGTTTATACATGAATACCGTAAACCCAAATACATTCCAAACGCACCCTAAATCACTTCATTCAATGCTTAAAGCATGCATCTACTCGAAAGGGTTTACAAATAAATAATTCAAATGCACCATTCTAAGCGAATGAAATACTCTTGTCTAATAAATAAGACGTATTTTGCATTTATCATTACTTCAAGTGCGTTCTCTTATAATAAATTATGTATGAGTAAATGTTAATAGAAATACAATTATAATTTTGATTGACAGTTGTAATCTTAAAAGGATTGCTGTTTCTTTTTCTTTTTTTGTAAAAGACAATTCGCTCACTAAAATTGTTCTCGTATCTCGAAGACTTTATATACAACGGATACAAATGCCTTTGGACATTTGCCTGCTTGCTTTAGCCAGTGACTCGAATCTGACCATTAACATACATGCATTTGAGGACTTCTTTTTTAGCTTATGACTGTCCTACTGTTAGGCAAGGGTCTCATTTCCAACGCAGGAAGGGTCTGAGATCACGCTGGCCAAGAACGGGTTGGGGACGCAGCATGCCCTCAAGAGTTCTGTAACACATTTATGAACATAAAATTGGTATTATTTATTTTGTTTCTGTATATTAAATCAGTTTTGCTATTTCCTCGTCATAATATTAAAGACAGTGTTACTGTTTAACACTTTCAAAGTCAAACAACTTTTATCAGAATGAAACTTTTCATTGTAAAAAATGAGTAAAGAAAGTTCATTAGTACGATTGCTCAATTTATATCGGTGTGGAATTAAACATCATTGGTTTTGTTTCAATCTGGCTTGCAATCATGTGGGTGAGCGATTAAAGGAGGTCTTTTAAAGATTGCAAGAAAATTAATTAATTTTTGCACTAGTTAAGAGAGGTGAAAACATAATTAAGCTTACTTCTTTTTAGACCAATTTGTATAAGTTTTTGTGTGATAGAATTCAATAGATTTTTTATACAGCTATCGAGAGATTTAGTGCGCCTTGTGCATACCAAAATAACATTGTGTTTCAAGTTATTACAACTATTACACTTGTGATACGATAAAAATACGTGAGTATGACTTTATCCGAGAGTATTGTGTGAGTAATCGCCCTACTACGACCTACAGTATGTATATGTACTTTTGTATGAATAACCGACCAGCGCCCGTCCACGTTTGGGGCCCGTCCTGTAGGCAATATCTAGGCCAACTTCTTTTTTGCTTGAAACTCGATAGTAATAACACTCAGTTGGTAGCCAGAGTAGCAATTAAGGAGCTATAGTAACAGATAAATAACAGGATTTATGGATATGAACGAAGCAACTAAAGTTTATAAGCAAACTGCGTTTTTTGGGCTCTGCTCACGACTATGGGAAAAGGCAAGATTTTTGGTATGTATGTACGTAATTGATATATTTTAACTGCTGCGTATCAACTTTCCATGTAATAAAGTAGAATGTTTCCATCGAGTTATTTCGTACTAATAATTATTATTAGGGGTATAAAAGGTCCCTTGTGGTTTAATTTTGTTAATGTGATATTGTTGTTTAATAAATTAGAAGCATTGTTGCGAATAGACGCGGTTTTTAATGTGGGTTTGGTGTTTAGTATGGTACTTTTGTAGACGATAAATAAATTACAAATTAGATCGGTTTTATTTGAGTTTGTTTCAGTTATTCGAATTTCAATGATTAGAGTTGCGGTTTCGATTGTGAAATACTTACTTTAATTTGAATCATATGATTAAATAGTATCAATGTATCATACATTATTAATACGAAAGTGTCTGCCCGCCTACTTCAGACGCTTTGACGGTTAAACCACTGACTCTTTTTTGATACTTAAATAGTGGAGTCCGCATACATTTAAAGATTTAATAAGAATATTTTGATAGAAATACACATTTTTATATCAAAACTATTTTTACTGAAAGCTTATAATATTGTCCACATAATACAAGCCTTCTGTACAGTCTTTGGATAACTCGTGTAGTCCCCTGTCAATATAAACTTAGTACTCTGGTATCTCGGGTCAATTCAAACTCCAATGTCAAATCTCTACCCCAGATTCAATTACCACGTGTACTTATTATCTCAGTAGCAAATCTTGTAAGTAATCAACATTTTAGCTAAAGGTACGAATAAAACTTATTCAATCAACCAAATTGTACTGAAACTGGAAATCAATAAGTAAAGTTTATCGGACACGTAAATCGTGCCTCAATATTGTAAAGGTGATTCGACACTTGTATCACTCCGGTTAATTTGATTATGAGGCTTCAATAAGACTGGATGAAGAATTGCTCGTTCGTCTCTGTAAGAAAAACTGCCAATGATAACCTTGTAGTTCCCCTTCTCCCTTATTTTTATTAGCTTGTTACAATTAGTTAGTGATTGTGTTTCTTCGAATCAAAGTATGATGTCCATTTTATTAGCGCTGTGTTTGTGCTATGACGCTTATGTCGTGGGTAATTATGATAAAGCTAACAAATAATTGTTATTGCTACTTGAGTAAAGTCACACTTTAACAATATTTATCACCAAAATTATATTTATTGTTGCTATTTTTATGCCCAGAAATCTTACATAATTAAATTACCTTAACAAAATTCAAAATGGAGTCATCAAGCTCAATAAATAATCTTTTTTATCATCAAAATGGCCTACAAATCCGGTCAAGACCCGCCAGTATATACCACCCTTAACTGTATGCCCATAAATGCAATAACTTGGATTAAATTCGCGCCCGACATAAGTTAGGGACCGTTGCTAATAAATTTATACGCGGTACAAGGATTGTTGGTGCTATAACCTATGATTTATGCCCATCTTGTGTTAATATTAAAGACTGGCCGTGATATATTGTCATATGTTGTGTTAGAGCATTTTTAGTGAGACAGGCTGTAGAAAGAAAGGCTATATAGAATAGCTGAGATATAAGTTTGACGTAGAACCTAGATTTGTGGTACTACGAGTTTTTTTTAGTCTTCTTTAAATCAAGGGTTATGTATGAGAATGCAGACATAAAGAAGAAATAAGAATCAGAAAAAGAAGTCAATAATATCTGTATCCTAGAATATATAATATACAAGCCAGATAAAGGAATCGTCGTAAGTGTATACGAAACTTCTGCAAAAAGATCTATAAGACTTCTACGGTTCAACCGAAACGCTTCAAATTAATTTGAAACTCGCTCCGCGTCATATACCAATCTAGCTTCAAACTGTTACTAATTTCAACTTTCAACATTACTTCTATTTACCTAAAATTATACTAAAAACTAAAATACTCTCCCTCACTCAACTAGAATTCTTAAAACCACCTAATTTATCAAATTACCCCAAGTTTTTCTAAAAAAATACATCATAGTTTCTTTTTGCCCCAACTCACCCTTATCTCGGTCTTATTGAAACTAAAGCGGTCCCATGGGCCTAGCGGGGAATGAAAAATGGGCCCACTTTACTCCAACCGCGATAGGTAGAAGATTATGTGGAGTATAATGACCCGTTCACACAATGAAGTGTTTCTGTTATGCGGGTAGTTATAAAAAATGCATTGTGACTAGGATTTTCAGGTGGGCGTTTGATTGTGTATGGGCAAGGGATATTGTTTGCGGATTAGTTTGATCCTTTACGTTTATACTGCATAATGTTATTCTTATTGAACGCTCCTGTGGAGAATACTTGTAAAGTTGATCAAGCATTGAGTATTTCGACGAAAAAATCAGCAAAATTTATCCAAAGACAAAATATCTGTTAAAGTTTTAAATTGAATAACCACGTTTTATGTAAATTTATGACCAAAAAATACACGTACTGAAACATTCGTTGGTATGATGATTAATTTGTTTAGTAATGTAAGATATTAGCGGCAAATAGCAAATAACATACAAGTTTATTTTCATGAAAATGTTTAAATAAACTGTAAAAACTCCATTTTAATTACTCCCGAATCCCACTTAAGCGGAACCCACGAACAAACACAGTTAAAAATGCATAACATTTTAATTTGCGAAATGTTTAAAACCAACAGTATTGTAATAAACTAACGGTTTGTTTATCGATAAATGTTTACGTACAGCCGTTTCACGTGTTGTAAATGAATTTTAAAATTATTGAAATATTGTCCGTATTTTGGTTCTTTACTTTTCTGAAAATTATTCTTGCTATTAATGGTTTAAAGACTAGATTATTGTATAGACTGACTAACATATAGTGGTAAAGGACATACTTGAATAACTTTTTGATCCTAAATAAATCTTCAAAAGATTAATGGCCTACAAGACTAGATTGACCGTAAAAACCTTTAACTTTATAAATATTCAATGTATCATGAATAAGAAACAACTTTGACATTAAATTCATTTGATTTGGATAGCTCAAAAAAAAAAGTTAACACTAGATGATCATTAGTAGGTATAACATATTTGACACCAGCAATAAAATGATTCATAAGAATAGAAAGCGTTGAGTTAGCAACATTTTTAAGACCACTTTGACATTTTGATTAAATTTAATAATGACTAGAATTTAAACTTACTCATCTTAAAGCTCCTTAATAAAATGATCATGTCAAAATACTTTTAGAGAAGATAAAAAATCTCCTCAAAGCTCAAACTAAGCATCTATAAAACTCAATTTCATAATCCATAACGGTTCACACTACATTGATGTAAGGACCTTCTCAATAGAAAATTTCGACAGCCAAAGGAATGTTTACGGTCGTCCTTTGATGCTGGCCGAAAAATGTCGGTCGTAGGCCGTGTTCGGTCGTGTTGTGTATAAGGCGTAAATAAAATGTGGACGCGCCACTTAGTCTTGTTCCACGCTATTAGACAACATTCTGGGAAATGTGTCGATGCCTTTTTTAGTAGCTGAACGTTTCAGTTTTGTATAAAGATTTGTAAGATTGTTTTATACGAATAGTTTTTTTGTATATTGTTGATTTTATGTTGACGACTTTTGTGGTGAAGTTGTGGTCGCGACGTTACATGATGCCTCAGGAGGTCGTGGGTTCGATTTCCACATCGAACAATTATTTGTGCGATACACAGATAGTTATTTCCGGTCAGGTTGTACTTTGTGTCCGTTGTTTGTATGCTTGTAAAAGTCCTCATGGCAAAAAAAACAATTCTTAGTTGTCTTTTTAAAGTATAAATATCATTTAAAGATTATGAAAGTAATAATTTTTGGAACAATATGTACTGGCTGTCCAAAAAACAATTCTTGTCTAAGGTTTTTACTATAGTGCTTAAAATGGATTTTAGACACTAAATCAATTAGGTACTCAGGTATGTAACGTAATAAAAATATGTTGTAACAGCAAAAAAATATCGGCAAATTTTCAAACGATAAAGACATATTACCACCTAAAAAGCTCCCTAATAGGTTCGTATTTTGCCGAGCCCACAAAAAATACCTATACAACACTAATGAACCTAAAACCTGGCAAGACCTAAGCCTAAATCGAAAAACCGACCTAGTGCGAGTGGGACTGTCGCACGAAGGGTTCCGTACTTCTATTTATAAATAAATAAATAGTAATTTATTTCTGGCACGTAGCCCATATCACTAAAATATTACATAAAGAATTATTATTGCTTAATACAGAAAAAAAAGAAAAAAATATATAAAACGACAAAAAAATCATGTTGTTGAGAGGAGCCCACTCTAATTTTTATTTCATTTTGTATTTCAGTATTCGGTGTTGTAGAGGCAGTATAAATATATAAATATCTTTATGTTGCCTCTACAACACCGAATACTAAAAAAAATCAACTGTCCTACTATCACGGTTTATAAAATACTGCCAGAAGACAGACAGCGAAGTCTCAGTAATAGGGTTCTATTTTTACCCTTTGAGTAGGGAACCCTAAAAAGACTTCAACAACTTTGTAGAAAGTATTTTGTGTGGGAGACAGAAATAAGTCTTTTCTGGTCTATTAGTTGAAGCTAGATAAATACGTGGGACTATTATCTTAACTATTCTGAATGGGAGTCTAGTACTTCCACGACTGGTTGGTAGTTGCGCGGTTTTAAATTGTTATCATTATTCTTAGGTTTGTTTGTGAGTGGAGATTTTTCTAGGTTTTGTATTAGCTTTTGAGTGTATCTTTTTGTTGGGATATTTTAAATATGATTAAAGATAAATAAATTGGCAAGATTAGTATGCTGTCCATGTAAAAAATCTTGCGCGTATGTATGAATGTGTACGATGAGCTTAAATGAATAACAATAATATCTTAATTCCACATAAAATTCACTAATGACTACACGTACATACATACATAAAATCAGACCTTCTTCCCATAGGGGTAGCCAGAGACCAAAAAACGCCACTTATTACCAGGATCCTTACAAACTTCCCTTTCTTTATTCGCATCCATACATCGTGTCATAAATGACCACTAATATAAATAATATATTTTTATCAAAGATAAAATGTTGGAACGGAAAATGCACAGCAGAAATGCTTTTGTCCCCTTAAAAATATCCTCAAATAGCCAAGGAAACTTTGATCGATCACTTTAATACCTATTATATCAATTTTGAAAACCGTCTATGGATAAATATCCATACAATACCATTTTCGAATTTAGATTAAAACCGGTATCTTTCGTAAAATGCAATATTAGAGCGCGTATAACCGAGGCAGGACTTATAAATCATTTTCTCGACATTATGGTCGGGGTTTTGTATGGAGCGCAATTTCACGGGTGCCATTCAAAAATGGATATATAGGCAGTGCAACGCTTGGCCAAGGAATGTGTGGTTGTGGACAGTCAGTAATGTCATTGGCTGCTAACAAAAATTGAAAGGAATAACTACTAGTTGTAGTTAAGTTTAAAAAAACAAATTGTTCTATTGTTTTTATTACAAATATTTAACAGCTTGGCGCATATTTTAATTGTTACCTATTAAAATCACTTTATTTTTTTAGGCGGTGTATAGGCGTTATACGTGAATTAAAGCGATCGTAGGTTTTTTGGTTTTATGTTAGACCCAGAGATTGAAACTATGCTTAAAATGTTAAATTAAAAAGTAAAAGTATTTATTACTCTTTAAATGTGTAGCAAAAATTCAATTAAGCTTATATTACAAAATTTATATACTGATTTGATTTTCACAAATTTTAATCCCTTTTTTAGTTCAGAAACGCATTTTGTATTCCAAACCGCTGTTCAATATTTTCTAACATCTTTGTCAGCAACTGTACCTTTTCCTTTGCGAATGTGATTGCATTTTCGGGAATGCAATCTCTCAAAGAATTTCCTTTTATATATCTGAAACACGCTAAGAATTTTTGAAATTTATCCTTCATTGTATCACTTGTATGCCTTAGGGGCTAAATCTAAGGACCGTTTCACATGACTTGTAACGTCACATCATTGGCAACACAAAACAGCTATTTTATTTTAGTGTTAGTTACTTTAATTTTACTTTGTCTACTTTTTAATTAAAGTAGGATCTTGCTATATTTTCTGCAAATTATAACATAAAAAATCAGAAATGAGGCTTTCTGATAAAAAGCGCGTTCGTGGTAATTTCCGTATTCTAATATAAAATAATCATGCAGCATGAAAGTTTAAAAGATATTTATAAAAATGAGGAAGCAATAATTGGCCGCAAGACACGCGTTCTTTAGAAGTTTCGTGTGAGTTTCCTTGCGTTAACCGTGGCTGCTCAACCACTGCGTGAAATCTGCAAGTGTCGCTGCGTTTTTGTACCGTTTGTCTGACCCACCCTCAAGGGTTTGAACCCTAAGTGGTGCGTTCGTTTACTGAATAATAAATACGTTAGGTGTTGCGCCCTTATTTATTGGATCTAACTCTGAGTGTTGGTCAAGAGGAACATTTTTGAGGGGAGCTCGATACATCAATCTAGGAATTATTGCTTTTATTGCCGGTTCAGTAATTTATTATTATTGTTAGATGGGGTAGTAATAATATAACTGACTAGTTTAAAAAATATATATTTTGTTAGATAAATTTTATTTTGAAAATATTCTACTTGAATCGCGTTAATGCTTGAAATTGTTTCCAGTTAAACAACTATACTCAAAATAGATTAAAATAAAAGTAGCACTTTTATTAAAATTATTTTTTGTGTAAAGTAATTCCTGGTCGATTAATTCACCTCAGAGTTGAATTTCATAAAAATCAAATGCAAATTCCGGTTCTGACCATGATAGCGTTATAGACAAACAGAAACACTTTCGCATGTACGAACTGTGGGGCATAGATTAAAATGGAGAAAAACAAATTAGGAAAAAGCAAAGAAATAACGATCAATATGAAACTCAATCTGAACAAAAAGTAAAGCAGTTAACAAAGCTATCATCGTGTTATATTACAACGAAGAAGTCATAATGACTGTCCCCTCGCTACATGATTTACATCTGTGAAGATGTCGTATTTAGGGCCATGTCTTATAGAGAGCGACTTTTCGTTATTTTTACAAGAATATAAAAATGAATTACTGTTCGTTAGTCTCGCTAAAACTCGTGAACGGCTGGACCGACTTGGCTAATTTTGATCTTGAATTATTTGTGGAACTCCAGAAAAGGTGAAAAAAGTGAATACAAAACTCTCTTGAAGAAATACGTTACAAATCGGATCAAAGTATACAATTAGGTTTTATGCACCCTGTGAATCAGGAGTCAACAGCTCACAAAACCTGGCTATTCCGGGTTAAATTTGAACTTGTGACATACGCAATTACTTACTCTGGCACGACACTTGGCTAAACAAAATTGTAATAATTAGAAGTTTCATAATAAATACAATATGATTTTGATTTTGATTTTGCTGAAAGTCAGAAAACCTCTCAATTTTCCTAATCTATGACGTCATCAAAACACAGGCACACGCAAGTTGTTGAAGCAACCAGATCTAGTATAAATAAAAGCCGTCACGACGCTTGAATACTACCGCCTACTGCATGATTTACATCCGTCCTCTTGATGCGTGTTATTTAGAGACACGTCTCATTGATAGCGGTTCACTGTTATGTTATGAGTCTATACAATCAGTACTTTCGAATATCGAGAGTTTGACACTTAAAATGTACTGTCAAAATAGTGTTTCCGACGACCACTAGAGGCGCTGAACCGATTGTCGTACAAAATTTTTCGTTAGGTAGCCGGTTGTGGTAAACAATCGCGGTACTACATAATATGATAATATGAAAAAATGCTTAATATAACATGTTTAAGTCAAAGTCTTTCAAATCTATGACGTCATCAAAACACTGGTACACGCAAGTCGTTGAAGCAAGCAGATCTAGTATAAATAAAAGCCGTCACGACGCTTGAATACTACTGCCTACTGCATGATTTACATCCGTCCTCTTGATGCGTGTTATTTAGAGACACGCCTCATTGATAGCGGTTTACTGACGACGTAAGCACAAATTAGATTTAATTCAAGACAAGTTAGCGTCAAAATCAATAAAAATTTAGCAAGTTTTTTTAAAGAGCTAAATAAATGTGTGTCTTCATAAATCAAACACTTTCAAGTTCAATTTAAGTTTTTTTGAACCAATCTAGAGGACATCTTTCGTTTTTTTTTTAACTTATCCTTATTAACCCAATGTTCCTTTATTGTATAGCTACACTTAAAGAGGGATTATTTCACCCTTATACCAACATACAGCGTCGAATATTTCAAAGTGTTGGTCAAAACGGGACTATACTTGAATTTTCGAAGTAGGTTTAATTTATGAATTTCTATATTTTTTCTAAAATAAAATAAAAATACCAATTCTACTTCGAAAATATTCTTCCCAAGAATAAGAGCCTATAAAAATAAACAACATAATATATTTCGAAGGAATAAAACGCTTTCCGCTTATTGTAGCACCTCACCCTCACCTTCAGTTCGCCATCTTGAAAATGCGTGCTCTTTAATTAAACTTCAAAGGTATTACGTTTGCTGGCTGTTTCGAGTTTTCCGTGCAAACGCGGTATTAAGTAAAACTCGATAATTACGTTCGATACTTAATTGTTGCTTAAATTACAACAAAGGTTCTAATGGCTGCGAAATTTTAATTGTAGTGTCGAGTAGCTGTAGAGATAGTTGTTTATTTTGCTACTCTTTAGTATCGAATAAGGAGTTTACTGCATCAAATGTAACAACTGCGAATTAGAATTGTGGAAATAACAGTTTCCTTTTAATAATTTCATTCCAAAATCTGTTCAGATTTTTGACATTGGAAGTGCGAGAGACAGACAGATATGCGGACTTTTGTGTAATTATATCAGCATTAGTATAATAGGAAACGAGTGTATATGGCGATTAAAAAGAGAAGTCCAGAAGTTTTTTGCCAGCTTTTCTCTTAAGCCCTACTGTCCGAACTGGCGGTAAATTCACTACTGTACTTGACCATCATAAGTGCCAGTACTGCCTAGATAACTAAATGATCTGATTTATATTTTCGTTTTATAGTAACCCAACTCGTGGTCAGTCGTGTTCACACTATGTACGAAATAATTCAAAGTTTCCAACTATAAAAATAATACGTGTGAAAAATTCCAAAAAGATTTTATCGAATGCGCTATTGCATCAATTCCGAATCGAGTTTTAGTGATTGCATCGACACTGTATCTAAAAGCGAGTAGATTTGTTTGCGAGTTAATTGAAGCTTTGAACCGAACATTAAAGATAAAACTATCGTTAGAACAAAGTCTCACAAATAACTAATAGCTGAATCCTAATATAATATATATATTATAAAATTAATAAAATATTATAAATGCGTAAGTCTGTTTGTCTGCATGCGTATATCCTACGCTTTCACGTCTATACCGTTGAATATTTTTTATTAATATTTGGCTAGGAGGTATGCGCAATTTTAGTAGCACGAAACGCTGTATGTACTTACCTATATTTTTGTACAGTCACATGACCACATTGTTATTTATTTGTAAACCTTATTCTAAACTTAATTTTCCTCCTTTATAATTTAAACACCTACTTCATTGAATCTCTGCATCACCCCAAGGTAGACTGGCAGAAAATGCCTTTGGCATTAAGTCCACCTTTATACAAATTGTATAAGAAGTTTAAATAAATAAATAAATAAACGCTGCGTTTGACTCAAGAGACTTTGGACTCTTACCCCTTCCTCAATTCGGGAAGAGACTCATGACTTGCAATGGAACAGGGTAATTAAACTGAGATTTATGAACAAAAGAGCAATTTTAACGCGGTAGAAAAACCATCCAAAATAACAAATCAAGCATTAACAAACAACTCTCAAATGAAGGTCTTTACTCTATCAAAGTAAATTCCGAAGCCAAACATTCAGTCTGCAACAAATAGCCGCGGATAGTGACGGGTGCCCAATTATTGAGATAAATCACACCTTCGAGACGCTCCCGTGGAACTTACCCGTCTTAGTTGATGTCTACCTAATTTATTGTTTTGTATGAACTCTCGGAGTTCGGTATAGGGCAGCGATGTTTTTTGAAATTGCATTTAGTAATTTCTATAGGATTGAAACCGCTATTGCATTATGCATTAGTGTTTCATTTTTGTAGGAGGTTTTCAAGCAACGTATCTTTGTAGTAATGTTATGTCCAACACTTTGAAAGTGTAGAGGCAGATCAAGTTATTCATATTTAATTCATGTTAAAATGTAAAAAAAAAACTTTAATCAATAAAAACCAAAGAACTTTAATCTAAAAATCGTTTCTAACATGTTTTTTACAACAATAACCACTCTTTGAAATTTTATTTGTGGTCGAAAGTTAACATATTTTTACAATTATTATAAAACCGTACATATTGTTACAAATTAAAAAATTTGGATATATTTTAATTACTCCTCAAAACATTTAAATCAAAACTCACGTGAGTTTATCAAAAGTAATGTTCGAAAACAATATTAAACTTTTAAAATAACAGCGGAAACATGAAGCCTTATTATCTAAAACTCAAGTTTCGAATTTCCTCTAATATTTCGCGATTGGATTACTTAAGCGACGAGGGGCACAGTCTTTTATTCAACTTTATTACAATTGAAAATACACTTTATATTCTACAGCATAAAATAGCTTTTCAATAACAGATGTGTGGTCTTCCATAACAAAATAAAAGTGTGCTATAGAATTTGAATGATAAAAATCTTGAGCATAGGTTTTAATTTCCGTTCCAGTGTTGAGATGAAATGCAGAATGCATTCTTTGCCTGTAACATGGGGATTGTTACATAAAGTTAAATGGATGTTTTAAAACTCCTCCATTTAGTAAGATGATGTTATCGATGTAGGATTTTTTGAGATTTACGTTGGAATGTTTATCGCATTTTAAATGAATTCTTTGCTTTTCCTTGGTAAATGAAATTGGTAGTACTTTGCTATTACTGTTGCACGGAAAGTATGGTGGAAAGTAGGAGAGATTTTAATGTTATGGAGAGCTGATTTTCTCTGTTTATTTGTAATCATATGGTCAGTATATTTCTTGAGCTATTTCTGAAATGGTTATTTAGTAATAACACCCAATTGTTTGTCTTAGTGCAATATATGTACTTGTTTTATGCAAAAATACATTGAAACAAAAAAAATATGCGGCATATTTTAATTTAACCTATACAATAACCGACCGATAATGTTCATAAAAAAGAAAAAAGAATGCGAATTATTCCTCATCTATATATATATATAGCCCCAAAACTTCATCTAACCAACCCCTACCACCGAAACTCACTTCCTAAACTCGAAACTCACAAAACGTAGTAAATAGCTAACCAGTTCAAACACCGCACTGAATGCCTGAACGGGTACAATCTCCTTAACAGCAGAACTAAGCATGATGCATGGACCACTGGGAGCTGTATACTTCCACGTCAGATTTTAAAAGCCCCATTTATAGTGGGCAATTGGTAGCTCAATTTTTACTTTTTGTTTTCGAGAATTAAGTTTCGTAGTTATTTCTAACAATTATGCCTGTAAATGAAGTATGATTTAAAAAGTGACTGGTAAAATATCATTTAAATCCTAACTACCTTATGTATAATTGTGGACTTAGTGTGATGTTTATTCATTGTCGTTTAGGGAAGCTAAAATTTATAAAAATATCAATAGTGAATTCGAAGTTGGACTCTACAATATTTTTTTACTCTAATGTGTGCACGTAGAGATACAATAACGAATAATTATACTTTTACCATCTAGATGAGATACAGAGATACTAGAGCTCTAACTTAAAAACGGTAACCGATTTAAAAAGTAAGATTTATCGTTTTCACAACACAGTCTTAAAAAAGTAAGAGAACCAGTTACACGTTTAGAAAAACCTTAGTTTTATATAATAGCATTGCTCTCTAGAACCTTATTTTTTATAACTTCTGACGAAAATAACTTATTTCTATGACAAATCACAACTAAAACAGCTACATCTCGTGAGCACGATTACAACTTACTTGAGCGGAAAATAGACCCACGCACAACTATGAACCAATCAAATACGTTTATATCATGGATACTATATTGGAATTGACCAAGCACAGAAATAGTAATCAATTCCTTCTTGAAATGTTCTCAAGTTATCATGTAGTCTATCTCAAGCATAAAATTACTTTAGAAAGAAGGTATTCTGTGTTAAATAAATAAAGGATATTGAAACCGACTTTTTCTTTCGTCACTGTCTACACCTATGGGAATAAAACGTAATTTTACATACAATTACAATTACTTACACCAAAACTTTACCATTGTTCAAATTTTACTGTTATCAGATTCTTACAAAAAAAAGAATCGTTCGATTCGTTACTATGCATTTTTTTTATACGCAACTTTCTTTACTAATTTTCTTTTGCACACTTCATATATATTCAAAAAACCTTTAACAAACTGTTCAAGCAAAGCAGACAGACATAGACTTACAAACAAAAGCTACGAAACAATAATAGACTCAAGTTCTTTCAACGTTCAAGTACTAAGTATCCAACATTCGCTAGGTACTTCGTACTTACACAACGTCATCAATTCATTAGCGTGTTTCTATCTAAAAAAAAATAAAATAAAAATGTTTTATTGCAGTAACTAGTACAACTTTACATTGAATCTTACAATAGAGACCTCCTTTTAAGTAAAAGATATACCTGTGCTAGGAGGCCCCGCTCTTCAGTAACATATTTTAAAATGATAAAAGTGGTGTACAAGGAAAGATATAAAAAAAAAGGACATGCACTTATATTCTAACTAATACAAAGTTATAAATTACAGGTTTTTGAATTAGAGTTAGATTAAACTTTTTTTAACATTTTTTTAAGAAAACGTGTGTGTGTGTGTATCTATTATGGGCAATATTTACACACAACCAACATTGAAAAGATCGAAATTGACACTTCGCACACAACTACCTACGTAGCAGACATCTACTACTTATCAGTACTAAAACTAATCTTATCAAAAATTCCACCTACGAAATACAGTTTCATACAAGACTGAGCTAATATATTCTGTTGATGGTTATACATAAATATATCGTAGTGCCCACAAAAGGGTGTCGTAAATGCCCGGAGACGGGGCATATCGGAAGGTTGTGTACCTACAGAGTGCAATGAACTATACATTTTGTAGTACGTGTAGTTTAGCTTTCTCGAAAAGTTTTGGTTTTAGTGAAAATTTTGGAGATTTTATGAAATTTATTGTTCAATTAAGATGCGTGCGGAATAACTAAACGCATTAATATTACTATAAATACCAAGAGATTGCTTTGGTAATTTGGTAGCTTCTGTTCTGATAGAACTATTAATAATATCTCCCATATTGAGACACTTTTATCAAAATGGAAAATTTTAAGAACGCAGAATTTACCAAGAAAATGCTTGGAGTTTTGAGCATCTCATATTGCAAATTGCTGCTTGACCAAGATTACTTTAAAGAAAGCTTACTGACTACCAAATGATCGCCAATCTGTCGATCCAATAGTCAGTATGCCTTGCAAATTATTAACCTCACTAATCGATAACATTTACCCAAAAGCACTGCAAAAGCCGATTAAACCCAAGCTAACACAACACTAAACAAAAAGGTCTTCAACATAATATCAGAAAGACACAACACGATAGCCGCTACAAATACATTTTTTCCAAGAAACTTCGATACGTCCAGTTGCCCGAAGCGACTACTGTATCGAACGCTCTGTCTAGAATATGTAATGCCCGGAATTCCCTTCATACATAGGAAATGCAAACTAGAAATGTAACATTACATTTTGTAAAGGGAGATATGTGTTTCAATTGAGCTATGGACATAGTTTTCCATAGTTTCAAATGCATTGCAAGATTTGCCATAGTACAAACTCCGCTTAATTCAGAATAAATTGACCGCGTGTGAGTTGTAAAATGATACCTATTTATTTATTTGTTTATGCTATAATTAGTTCTATAGCTTTACGCTATTTTACTGTTATTTAACGATTCTTACGATATTTAACTGATGTAAAACTGGTGTTACTCGCTGACTTGAGTTACTATATATTTATTTATTTGTTTAAATCTCTTATATTTAGTTATATACTACTTCTTTATGCTACTTCACTGTTATATTACAATTAACTGATGTAAGCCCGTGTCAGTGTTTGACTTGAGTTACGCCAAAACCTTTCTAGGCGTTGCACAATTGTCCAGATCATTTTCTGTTTTGCAAAGAAGATTACAGCCTCCCATAGTAGTTTTTGGTTTGTTCACATTTGTAAATATAGCAACAATAAACTTGATGAACATTGATGATTGTATCAACTAATATAACTCTTATTGAAATGAACATTTTAGATTAAATTAGTTGTACTTTAGCTAAACAATGAAATAGTTTGAACAACAAAATGATTGCAATGTAATTGAATTCATTTGAAAATTGTTTCAAATTTTAAACTCTCATATGGTTCAAATAAATTTCTATGAAAATTATCAATTAGTTATAATTATTTTTGGTATCATCATTCACATTATTACAATTTCAGTAATTTTAAGAATTCATAGATATCATTACTAATTTGTAACTAATAAAGATTCCACGAATTATTTGAATAAAAGTAGGTAACTCGTAATAGTGCAAAAATAATTATAATAATTGATGTGAATTTAAGTTTATTCGTTTATTTATCCAAACATTGCATTTATAGTTTAAATTTAATATATAGCCTAAAAGAGACTTATTATCATTATAACAAATACAAAATTTAGTAACCAAAGCCATAAAAACCTTTCTTGTAAAGGTATTTATTTTTCTAATTCTAGGTAAAAATACTACGTTTCAAGAACTTTCTGCTTTCCTATTTTTTATAAGCCCGTATCGTCAATTCTTCCCAAATTCCCTTTGGTAAATGAAAAAAAAAAAAATGTGAATATGAGAAAAAATATTATCAAAAAGAAACTACACTATGTACAACTTCATAAGCAATATTTGCTTTATCAAATCACTAGCTGACCCGCGCAACTTCGCTTGCGTCACCTAAGAGAATGGGTCAAATTTTCCCCGTTTTTGTAACATTTTTCATTGCTACTCCGCTCCTTATGACCGTAGCGTGATGTTATATAGCCTATAACCTTCCTCGATAAATGGACTATCTAACACTGAAAGAATTTTTTAAATCGGACCAGTAGTTCCTGAGATTAGCGCGTTCAAACAAACAAACAAACAAACTCTTCAGCTTTATAATATTAGTATAGATTAGTATAGATTGACAAACAAACATAACTTTTACAAATCGCGATCACCTTCACTACTCAATCTACATCATCAATAATTTGTTGGCCAAAGACGCTGGTCCGAAAATATTTTATTCCCAAGGTTTCAGTTGGAAACTCAATTTCTGTATCGAGCTCCTGCCTGAGTCGAATTCGTAATGTTTCCATACGTCTGTTAGGAGCGAAAGACGGATGCTGCGATAAATCTAATCATGTTAGGGCAAGACAGATTGCATTTGCAGGCACTGTAAAAAATCTAAAATTCTTGAGCTCGGTTGAAAGGTGAGAAGTAAAGTATAGTAGGTTTTATTGTCTAATGGAACGTAAATGTCGTAATCTGAAACTTAAGACAAACATACTGTGGAAAATTGAAATATCAGATATTTTTGCGTGGGACTCTAAACTTCTTGACTATATTGACTATACATCAATGTATAGTAAAATTCGTATTTTTCCACCACTGTATTGGTAATGTCATTCTTTATACGCTTCAATATTTTGTAGAAAAGAAAATATCAAAAATAGTAAAACAATAATAACATAACCAAAACGTATTATTATATTAAAATACAAGCTACTTTTACTAAAATATCAACATACAAAAGAAAGACAAATATTAAAAATTACAAATAAAATTGAATAAATAAACAGTCATCGCCTAAAGCTCCATAAGTATCACAATGCATTAAGAATCAAATATAAAAATAAAATCTCAGAATATAAATATTTGATCTTATTGCAAGAACACTCAAACGTTTTCAAGATATCAAACAATAGCTACTTATTCAGAAAACAACGGTTTTATGCATAAAAATATTAAAAGAAATTTATTCGGCAAGTTTAGCATCCAATATTCGAAATTTCGTTTGACGAAAAAAATATTTGCAAAAAAATCCGTTGAAACTTTCTCAATCTCAGTAGTTTTGATCGCGTTAATATTAATTTGGAAAACTTCTGTATTATTAGCTAGTTAGTTGAAAATTATATTATTCATAATGTTGCCAGAGTTGATTAAATTTGGTTTAATAATAATTTAGTTTTGGTTATCATTGCCTGATGACGGTTTAGCGGCCATTTGTTTTTATTTGAAAAGTTATTATGTTTGTTGTTTGTTTATTGTTTTTATTATTAAAGTTTATTGAGGTCACTTGGATATTCATTGACACTGTTTATTTTTTTATTTACTTATCCTGTATCTTTGGCCTTGACAATTACAAACGTGTTTTTACAGGCAGTATCGCGATGCTTTATAGTCGTATCGACTATAAAGATTTGCAATATCCGACTTATCAGATTTTTGGCTGTCGATAGTTAATAGTAGTTGAAAATCGCGCTACAGATACTTATAATTACCGTTTCAAAAACGTAAAGACTTATCTTTTTTTTTTACACCGTTTTAACCAAAGCAGTTTTTAAATAGTTTACATTCATTAAAAAACCCTTAATATCACAATACAATTAAAAACTCAATATTTTAATTAAGTTTTTTTAAAAATATAGAAATTACAACGGAAAAGGCTTGAATTGTAAAATTTCCCAAATTAAGACAAAAAGAAAAACGATATGACTGAACATTGACTTCCCGAAGGTCAATCAAAATGAAAGGCACGTGTAGGACTTTCATAAATATAATTGTAAAATCTAATTAAAACTGAACAGGAAATGTTCGGCAAAGTTCTATGACTTCCCTAATTTTATATGAGCCAACGTTTAACTTGGAGTTATACTGGGACACATAAAACGGTATTTAAATTAAAAACCCTTGTATCTTTAATGATATGGAATTTGTTTTAATTATGTTTTCTCAAATTTTAATTTTGGATTTTTGTAATAAAAAATGTTGAGTATATTAATTGCCCTGTTAAAAATTTTGTGACAATTCTAGACTGTATGAATGACGATTGATTGATGAAAAATTCCGGGATTTCTATTTGATAAAATTAACGCTACAACACCAATTCATTTGAATAAATTTACTTGATCGTAATTATTACATGTGAATACGTAACTTATTAATAATATAATTTCCATGTGACAAAAAAATCAAGCTAATAATAATTTGATTACTGTTTCACACAACCATTCACTTTTATCTTGTCCATTTTACATTATCCAAAAATAAAATCAAAAGATCTAAAATCTTGTAAGTTAGACCAAACAAGTATCGGTGCAGTTGTAAGGCCATGGGGCGATACAAAATATATTTTACGTGATATTTCTCGCTCTAATGCCGCTCTATTATTTGCTTCTACCGGCAATCCTCGTCTCGGTACATTTTGCTAAGAAATATGATAAAAATCTCCTTCGGGAGTACTTTTGTGTGCTTATTTTCACTATATTTTTATGGAGATGCTATTTATAAAGTGTTGTTTCCCGGTGAATAGCGGTAAGACTGTTTTTGAAACTTGTTTTACATTTAAAACGTAGAATGCAGACGTTAAATTACAAGGTTTTTCTTCTTTTGTTCTAAGTTTTTAGTTCTAAGGTTCGTTTGTAAAGGTCCACTTACGCAAATGATAATAATGTGTGTAGTTAGCAATAAATATATTTTAAAGTTTACACGACAGGGCAAGCTAATATAGAACATAATTATTAGCATCAGTGCATCAGTATGTAAAATATAATACCCTGTTTAGTAGAACAAGTGCGAATAAACCTCCATTCCTTTACTGAAACTTTGTCACTCACATAAAATCTTAGCGGCGAAACGAATAAATATCAAAAGAGAACATTTTTCTCAATAAAGTGCCACTGACACTGAATGTAATAAACACTCGGGCAATATACTGTTCAGGAGGTCTACTTAATTTTGAAAATACGAGAATTCGATAGAGATTTGTGAGTTTCTTACCGCAATTTCACACAAACATTATAATATAATCTTGCTGCTACAGATTTGGGGTAGGTATCTACAATACAACTGCTTCGATTCAACCACTATTTCATCAATTCCGAAGTTCATTTTATTGAAGCAATGACACATCAATAAAAGGTATACTCGTCCGATAGTCCCTGTGTTTTTACGAATCTAACGAGTTAAGTCGTAAACTAATGTTGTTTATTCACTAAATTGATTCGAGAAACGATAGTAGACGTACAGTAAGAAGGAAATAGTAGTAGTAATACGAAATGATGAAACTTCAACCCAATTTGTCTTATAGTTGACGGAGTCATAAAAACGTTAATGATACGAAAGTGTTTGGTAAAGATAATTTATACGATGCTTGTTTTACGACGGATTTTATGAATAAAGTTCACTGTAAAAGTTTAATATGAAGTATTCTGTTTAATATCAATTACTGAGTCCAATATTTTATGTTGAAATGCGTAAAATATTAAAACGAGGGGTAATTCTGGTGATTGGTGTAAGATCAGTAAAATTTACTTGAGCTATGACTTTGCTAATATTTTTAATTTATGGGCAATCATAATTTTCGAGTCCATCATCGACTAGCTATTACCGCGCTTCTAGTGTACATTAGGGGAACTTATTCACTGTAGTGTACACCTTAGGAATGACCTAAAATTATAATACTGACAATGTGATACTTTTAATTGAAGTTCTGTAGCCCGATTCTCTACTAATTCTACCTCTATCAAGTATCGACAACCCACTAGTTATTGAAAAGTTTGTATAAAAATCTGATCAGCGCCTCTAGCGGACGTCATAAAGGCTATTTTGGCAGTACATTTCGAAAGTCAAACTCTCGATGCGCGATAGTTCCAGTTGTAGAGAATGGCGCTTATCATAACTTTTAATATCACCTAATTAATTTGGTTCATGCAGAAATAAAATACTGCAGTAATAAACTAAAAATATTTGTAAGTTTAGACATAACACACAAAAGTATAAATCTTGAAAATTCTCAAACATTTCAGAACGTCCGTATCAACCTGTCTCTGTTATTCGGCCACATTTCACTAAGTTATTTTACATAATGCATTCCTTACATTTCCGGATCTTTGTCCCGACTTGCAGTGGGGTGGTCAATGGACTGGACTGTCTCCCCTTGTATGTTTACATTTGTTTTCTTGTTAGGACATTAACCTTTTAGTAGGATTAAGTGTCCGTCATTGTTTGTTTTGTTTTTTGTTTTAAGTTTTTCTGGGGATAAATATGGGGAGATTTATTTTTTGTATTCTTATTGTACTTTTTTTTATTTGGACGGGAAGGGGGAGGCCTTTGTCCAGCAGTGGGACACTCGAGTAGTAATTTTCCTGAGATTCAAGCAATGACAATTATATTCTAATAACATCAGCCTAGCCTTTCTTTGAACTATGTCGGAGTCGATTTCCGGTCTCGACGGGTGTAGCCGAGTACTAGCATTTTACATGGAATGACTGCCTTTCGGACAGTTACCTGGGCTACAACATCAAACTCGTCGGTAAGACTGCTTGTGTGACTTTGAAGCTTCTGATTACTGTTTGCGACTGCCACAGATCTTTAAAATATACAGCTGGGACCTGCAATTTTGCGTGCCTTCCGATACCCATGCACTGACCAACCACGGCAAGCGCAGCTTAACCTGAAAGATCCGTAGAGCAGCGGTTCCAATCGCCGCACCGCTATCATTGCGTCAGGTAACGATCAGCCGGGTTTGGTTCCCACACGGAACAAAAGATTGATCCTCGTTACTTGTTTAGCCACGAGTTCCCCTAATATTTACGTGAAAATAAATCATACTTAATATTCTAATGTTATCATATGACATACCGTTATGACATTTGGCTGGGAACAGGTAGTATGGGAATTACTTGTTCCCAGTCGAATGCCAAGGTCAACCAATAAACATTATGGTTTAGTGGTTCCAATCACGGCTGAGGTAAGCAAATGGGAAAACTCTCATAGTCATTATCCTATACTTTCCGTTTGTTTGTTCTTGCTGCTAAAGTTTGTTCGTTGTTGGCTTCTACATAAGTAGGAGTAATGTATTATATGATAAGAGATTGGATTGAAATGTGATTGTTCAAATGTGTACGCTAATTGATTTGATACCGCTGTATAACCGAAAACGGAAATAATTTGTCTGTATAATAAAATACTTATCTATTGATGATTATATTTAAAACTGTGTTACGATATAAGTGAGTTGTAATAGCTTAACATTAAACCATTTATTAATATCATTGGCAAATAAATACTCCTTGTCAAAGTAACAAGTGGCAAAAAAATACCTCGTACATAATAAAACCTTGTAACTATGATGACGTCATAAAGAATAATACTAACAAAGGTCATTAACCCCAGCAATCTTCGTCGAAAAACGTTATTCAGGCCAACCCTACCACAGAACCGTAAAACAAGTGAGATGATAAACAGTAATTGGAGATTCCTATGCGACCAGTTGTCGCCAAATTTTATATGGACATCAAACGCAGGGCTTTCTTCGATATCTTCGTGAACGATACCCGTTACCGAATCATTCGGTCCTGATTTAGTATTGACTTTTTATAGAGGTCACTGACCCAAAGGGTATTATTATTATGGAGTTTAGTAACTGTTTGTTTGTTTAGGCCTTAAGGAACTGCTGAATGTAATTTGATGAGGAGTGTTTGAAATCATAATAATATTGTTTCAAGTTTGGGTGAATGGGATTGCTTGTGTAGTTATACGGTTACGCACGAAGGGTTGGGTAGAGAGGAAAATGCACGAAACTCTTAACCCGGTAGACATCGTTGTATTACTTTCATAGTTGCTCATGAAACCTATAGTTCTATAGGAAAATGGACTTTGAAACTTCGGATGTTATTATTGTTTATTGTCAGCTCACTTGTCACAAGTGCTCTAGTGAGGATAGAGTATCATTGTTTGGCTTATTCCATTCATAACATACCTTATTGGTTGTAAATTGTTTTTTCCCATTACTGTCCCACTGCTGGGCAAGAGTCTACTCCCAATAGGAGGGGTAAGGCCCTTGATCGTCGTTCAGCGTATACTACATCAGAAAATTTAAATGCCATTTCAAATAAATTCAGTCGAAATAAATACGAAGTACAATTTTATCCAACATTTCCAAAATAATTCAACCAATGGTCAACACTCAAAATTGAATGGTAAAAGCGAAATGGACTTTTTCATGAACACGCCATGATAAAGTCGGTTTTGTTCCATTTTTAGAGTTCCGCAATTCAATATGGAATTACTCGGTTAATGTTTGTAATTACTGGAAAACTTTACATATGAATTAAATATTTTATGGATTTAGTATAAGTGCTAAGAACAAACAAAGATGTTTGACAAAATGCAAATGAAGCAAAATAAGTTTGTTAAGAACGTAGTAAGTAATTGCATGGTCTCTTCCTACTGCGATGACAAGAAGGTTTTTTAATTAATATTATTACTGTTCATTATCTTATTGAGCTGTTTTGCTCCTACATTTCAGGCCATTTTCATAAATAAGTGCAGTGTATCATAGTAATAGATACGATTTGCAAGCATATTAAATGCAATCGAACTCAAATGGATCAAGTAAAACTAAAATTACGGTATCTAGTACTTAAAGCTTATACTTCTCAAACAGAAAGCATCATTCGTGTTCTGGAAAAAACGAAAGCCATCTAAATCTATTAGCACGGAACCTTTAGTCCTTGCTCAGATCCACCCCAATCCAGTTTTTTGGGTTAAGTTTGAAAGCATTCACGCAATCAGCTTGAATTTCCGACGCGGATATGAAATTCCTGGCTAGCAGCACTTTTGCTTATATCCCCGTGTTTGAACTCTACTTCAGAGCATTCGTTTGTATGTTTGTCTGAATCTGTTTGAAAAGTACTGGTAGTATTAGATTTTTGGTAGCTGCGATGTGATGAAGCTGGTTGCTCGAAAAAAATGAAAATAATGTGTTTTCATTGAATCTGGTGAAAGAGTTGAAACCACATAGAATGACATAGATAAAACGGTCCTTAATACCTTTTTCTTTGCTAAACAATTTTTTTTGCGTTATTAATATTTTTGTTGAGAAAATTTATTTGAATATAGGCAGAAAGATTATAATCATAATATATGCTTTGTCAAGAGCGTAGACAAGAAATAGAGTGTATATTTCTTAGAAAGATAAAGACTGAGGAAAACGTATGCATACGCTTCAAAAATCTTAAAACGAACCAAACAGCCATGCTGCCAGCAATGGCTTGTTAACAACCTTGTCTTCACCATTTTCAACTTTCAACCTCTTGCTATTCCCATCCAATTTTCCATGCCATACCAGTGAAATTCCGTCGTTTCATAGCACATCTCATAAATAAACATGTATGCTAACGTGGTATTTGACCTTATCGAGAGCCTACTTAGCCGAATTAACTTTGGTAACGTCCTCTGTTCATTTTTCTTCTAATGTTCAAGGGTTGCCGGAATGTTTGTGGACTAATTATTTTCGAAAATTCTTTGTTTTGAATTTGACCTTGAATGAGTTTTTTACCGATCAATCTTTATTATATTTCAAATAAATATGAGATACTGAGATGCATGTTTAAGTAATGATATATTAAACAAGCATGATAAGCACAAGATATTCACACGAAACTATTTTGTTTTAGCGGATTTCTTGTATACATCACTTGTATAGCCTTCTTCCGAAAGGTTTAATCTCAGAAAGCATGCGTCGTAAAAAAAAAATTATTTCAACTTTCTGCGCTATCTCTTTTGGAAACGTACGTATTATGGTTGTTGCATACATTGTAAAACTATGAAAAAGAAATTTAAGTAAGATACATTTAAAGTGAAAATCGAAAAAAATTGAAAATATGACTTTATGTGACGACTTACCACCTAGTACATATATATTTATGAAATCAGCTCATAATATTTATGTGTGGACAGCCCTATGTAATAGAAATAGTCGGGACATTACAACAATTTACCCTCTATATTCAATTTCTTCCAGCTATTTAGATTTCCTAACTGAAACACTATGAATAATTCAATTTATTTGGTCAGTTTTCTACGAATAATGATATCAGATGTATTACTTTAGTTTTTGTTATTTCGTCACGTAATAACATGTCGGCGGTCACTTACTTTTTTTGCCAATATCATGATCTTAAATGCTGTTGATTTTTTAGAGTACAAATGAAAAATAAAAAATATTACTTTTAGTAATTAGACACAGAGCATAAAAGTCACTTCATAGAGGTATTTTGTCCTCACTTGCTGAATACACAGCTCTCATTCTATAATGAGAGTTAGTGTTAAACCAAACACGCTAACGGAAAAGTACTTCACTCTACAGGCACTTTTGAATTAAGTCTTCACCATGCATAATTTTCGCGTGATGCTTCGCTTATACTTCAACAATTCAGAATCACAGTATCAATTTCAACAGTTCTGTACTTAAAAATCCAGGATATTTCAACAGAATATTTAATACGATTTTTTGGACTGTAGTACAAAATACAGCTGAAAGAAAACAAGGATTCGATAGAAAAAAAAGCTGAGAATATTGCAACGTAATCCTTGGGTCGCGTGTTGAACTTCTAATGGAAAAACTAAACGAACTCTGATTTTGTTCGCCTATGTTCTTTGGGATCATTTTTCCTGTTTTTACGAAAGCTTACTTTATTCCTCTTTTGTTTATAGCTGTACCTTTTACTATACGCGTATTCACTGTTAAGCTTTTTGTGGTTCCGACGAAAATCGGTGAAATGGATTATTAGTACGGGTTTGGTTTCTCATAACCGATATACCAAGTAATGTCTGATAACATTGGTATTGTACTCATATACCAATATTCTTGTAAAAATACTAGTGAAGCAAAAAAGTAGATGATGCTATGTTCTTTACTTACGATATTTACAAACTTCTTCACCCAACTCCATACATCTTGCCACATACTTGTAGAAGACAATCGGTAACGAGTACACGCGTTCTGCATGCCTGATAAAATATCAATAAGCAAAATATTTTCAAAAAGTTGTTAGTTACTGAATCATTACTTATAAATTACAAAACATTATGCTGTTATAAGATGCATCGTTTTATTCGATCTCTTATCATACATAATACTATATGTGACAAATGACATGCTTCATTCAGTAGGCTTCAGCAAAATCCGTGTTGTAATGTCCAACTCAGTGAATCGGCGGAATAAGCCGGCTCTAGAACAAATCAAGTTTTTCATTTATCTCAAACTTCCATTCATATAAGAAGGTGAATGGCCGTTTTTAGGGATCCGTACTTAAAGGGTAAAACGGAAACCCTACTAAAACTTCACTGTCTGTCCCTTTGTATGTCTGTCCGTCACCAGGCGGTATCTAATGAATCGTGAAAGCAAGACGGTTTAAATTTTTACAAACGAAATAGGTATTTCTTTTGCTGCTATAACAACAAATACTTGTAAACAGTATAAAATAAATATTTCAGAGGGTTCCATACAGTCAGAAAACAGCCGTGATTTTCAGTTGTTTTAAAAAATAATGGTACCTTTCGTGCTCCCGACCGACTCACACTTTGCCGGTTTTTTAGGCGTATTTGTATTACAAATCTGGAAGGTCGGCGATGGGATTATTAAAATGAGAAAAATCTCGGCTCTTTGCCTAAGGCTAACAAGATAAATATAATATTAGCGACGTTTGCTGAATATGAAGAATGTCTAAAATTAAGGAAACCGAAATAGATTACGCTTTTAAAATATTTTCTTAAAGGACTCTTCCTTCGTTTTTGTTGGTTGTAAAAAGGGACTTTTGTTTATTTGAAAGCGATAACCTTTAGGAATACTTATTAAAAAGATGCTTAATATTGGGGGGCCATATTCATACTACTGCGCAAAGAAATCTAGGACCCAATACACAGTCAGAACGAGTATTTGCGTGATTGACTATATTAAGTATGGTTGCCCTATGTGGCCCAAGTTTGTACCTGCATGAAAGTCCTAATAACCAAAGAGCAATTTCATTACACTAGTTTGATTCTCTCCAGTAGGTACTAACGAGTACCGAGACTTTGACATTTAAAATGTACTAAAACAGGCGCTGATCAGGTTTTCATACAATATTTCTCAAAAGGTGGCCGGTAGTCGATAGTGATAGGAGTTAAAGATCTCTTAACGCAAGATCTGTTATTAGTAATCGAGAAGTTACAAGTTTTTTTTCATTGGAACCTTAAACCTTTATTTTACAAGGTCATTTTTACTGCTTGCACATCCCATTACAAGCGTATGTCGTTGCACTATGCAATAAGCTTCCCCTATTATGTAAATTTCTAACACAATTGATGTCGTACCACTTGTGTCAAATTACATTTTGATGATGTCATATATTGTGGATATGGCCATTCAATAAGGGCATGTAAATTACTTGGTTCAAAAAATGGCTATAAATCTAAATAGAAAAGTGATACTTAAGGGAGGCTCTATTATATTAACCCTCTTGAGTAACTGGGTTTTTGTTCAACTCGATAAAAATTGAGTACATATGTATACTGAAACTAATTTTAATTACTTAATCATTATATCTAATATAAAATCTTACTGCGCTTGGATTATCCACACTAATAATTATTTAATAAATTTTTTGTAGTCTTCGCAGCTTAATTTGGTTTCATAAGCTAGATGATTGATATGCATTGAAAAGACAAGAACGAAATATAAATATTATATTAACTTGGTCTTTTGTTCAATTTTATTTTGATTTGCCAGCTTCATTATACTACGTTAAAGAAAGCAATAAAAAATATATCACGCGAACACTATACTAAATAATCAACAAAACCCCAACACTTCACCACAATAATGAGAAAATCTAGCTACTTTATAACGAACGCGGAAAGTAATCAAGATCGAAATCCCACATCGCTGATTCGTACCACAAAAAAACAGACCACAGAATTCCACAAAAACCCGTGCGAAATACGAAGGTGCCTAACTACATAGCTACATAGGGAAAAATCCACTCTCAGTCTATTGTAGTGTTACATTTGAGGTCGTCAAGCCTTAGCCGATAATTCCCTGTCACCGATCTATTGTGGCCTCCCAGAAAGGGTTTTTGTACGATATTCGGTCCGAAGTTCAATGTTTCCGGGGGAAAATTGAAATTCGATATTTTGTACCCACTATGTGTGCGATTATGGAAGCCTTAAATGTGCAGGTTAGGGATTGTTTGAACAGTATAATTGAGGATTTGGTTTTGATGTTGAAAGTTTAGGGTGATTTAATTAATGTAAACATAGAGTTGGTCGACATTTTGTGATTAATTTGAGACGTATTAAAACAAGGGTGTAATATTCTACTACTAAATTGATGATAACTAAGGCTATTACTAAAGTAGAACCAATGAATGATAGTTATTGCAATAAATAATTCTCAGAACAAATGAACCAGGAGGTGCATATTCGTTTTTAAAATACTTACTGCATTTACATTTCTCTATTTTGGTTTTCTTAATGTAACTTAAATGAAAAGAAATATGCTTCTTGTTTCAAAAATTCTCAATTTGCAATAAATGTGTTATTCAATATGCTAACAACATCATACAACACACTGCACTGAAGTAATAAAACGCTTTTAAACGAATTAAACGAAACCAAACTCACCTATCAAAACCTTTACACTTTATTAACTCCGACCTAAAAACCTCTCACGTTTCAATACACGAACTCACACCGATACAGGCACATCATAGGTGCCTTAATTATCACTAAACCCTCTATTCATGACGTCACACCGTGCCACGGTTTACACTGAGCGACATTGATTGCCGAGCTTCTGTGGTGTTCCCAATTAGGCCTTTTCAATCAACGTTTGGAGTAAAAACATACATGGCTTTATTGAGCTTCTTTTGAAGAATGCGTTGCTGTAAATACTGGGTAAATTGTTAATGATGGTGGGTGATGATGGAAGGGAGTAAAATAGTTTCGAATAGTTTCTCATTAGTGTTAGGTTATAAAAAATGTTTGATACTTATGTAATGTTACTAACATACATACATACAAACATAACATCACGCATTCTTCCCTTAGGGGTAAGAGGAGACCATAGAACGCTACTTAGTATGACCCTTACAAATATCCTTTGCTTCAGTCACATCCATACATCTTGTTATAAAGGACTGCTAATAAATAATTAGTTATGCTGGTAAATACATACTTATTTTATAAAATCAAAACAAATCAGTTTATTCAAATAAAACAGGTTTATATAATAAATATGAAATGATGATTTATAATGCTTACAACTCAGAAATGAAACAGACTATGGATTCTTTTTATACATTTTTAGTTTAATTCAAATGTCACTTATTTTAACGCCAGATGTTTTGGATGGCAATAAGTTTTGTACAAAATATTTCATAGGTGAAGCCCATACGGCATTTCTAAAGTTATTTCAATATTTAACGAAATCTACTTTTGTTAGAATAAATTCACTGCCTATTTGTATTGATAGGTATTTTGAATCACCTCTTATTTCAAAAACAGCCTTTTACAAAAACCTCTTTATTTCCACAATTTGAACAGCCGTTCCCCGTCAATCTGTTCTTTCATACATCATTCACTGTTAGATACGACGTTATAATACCGTCACATGTCGCTCGTCAACGCATTTTAATTAACACGGCCTGATTGACATTGATTGAATTAGACTCTGCTGAAATAACAGGAGATTTCGTGGCTTTAGTCTGCCTAACGTTACGGTAACGCGTGGTAGGGTGTGGTATTTAGAATTCATACAAATATTATGCATAAGTCGGCCTTCCTGTCAGTCTTTAATGACTTTTGGCTATAATGCTGACTTGGTTTTGATGTATCATTGACTCAGACCTAGTGTTTAAATATAGGCTAATATTATTGACAAACAAATTCCAATCAATATTTTATTGTACCTAAATTGCTTATAAATATAGCAAATTTAAGAGTAACTTAAGTGTTCAAAAATAAATTAAAATACAGCAATATGAAACATTTATTATAATGGTCGGCCCATATTTTAAACAGTTGAAAAACAGCACTGAACACTTATGAACTGTTGTTGAGCTTCTACTCTAAATACTACTACAGTACGCCATAAACTCCATTACACATAAAACAAAAGTCATGTACGATGCACACGTACAGATTTTTACGATCACCCCGTTCCAAGAAAAGCATACTAAACATCAACCCCTAAATATTAACCGAAGCGTCAAAAGCGTATATTCTACTAACCTTACATACCAATAAAGTATTCTTCCCTTTAAAATAATTCACTTTAAAAACATAGCAGACCCTTTTCAAACTAACCGTCTTCTACTTATCATGATAACACCATAAGTCACCAAAAACATCAATTTAATTTAAGTCTTATGGTCTTCAAAATAAGGTAGGAATTCTTTCGTGGAGTGAAGCGAACTTTGCTAAGGACCCAGATGGGTGCCGGTAATGAAAGAAAGACCGCATGCGGCGTAGCAAATTGCTTTCAGACGACACATTGCATTAGGACTAGTAAGGACTCGCTGTTAGGTTATCTAACACGATTACGTATGAATAAAGAAAAGTTGGAAAAAAGGCTTAAAAGATTACCGAGACAGATAAATTTCTTCAGAAAGTGAAACTTAAGGTCTTTTGGAAGGCAAAAGTGGGTACAATCTTTATTGATCTTTGAAGAGACTTCGCAAAGTTTTTGAGGTTTCAAATCCGCTTTGGTTGTAATTTGAAACGTTCTAGATTTAAGGATTAGGATCTCGTTTAAATGAAGGTAGGTCATACCTATTAGATTGGGACTAAGGCGGGTAAAGCGATTTATCTATCGGTCTACTTAAATTCGTGAAGTTTTTAACTAGTCAAAATAAGAATAGATTGTGACAATTGCAATCGAATTGATGCAGCACACCGAACCGCTTAACTTACAGTAAATAGATTCTACGTATTAACATACTGCATTTTTATACAGCTACCAAAGTTAAGACTCCACGACAAAATTAAATTTGATTCTTCGCAAGATAAACATGACTACGTTTAAAAGGAATTATTTAGCCTTTCAACTACTTTTATAATTAATCCCATGTTATAAAATATACCGAAAATGTTAACATATTGATGAAAAATCTTGTCTTAAGTTAAAGCTTAAAAGCAAATAAAATTCCGATATTTACCTAAAACTTGAATACAAACTAAAACAAAGGTTTGGTGACCGCGCAACATTTTAATTCCGAATTTAATTATCACTATCTGTAAAAGAAAGAAGAGCCATTAATCGTACAGGTTGTTAAAATTCCGCCTCGTTTGGTTCTACTTCAGTAAAAGCTCGCCCTAAAACTTTATACCGGGCAACATTGCCGTTTGCACTAATTAAACTTCCGCCAAAAGAATCACCTTTGGACAACACAATAGACTGTATGGGATCTCTAAAAAATACAACTAAGTATAGGAAAAAGAATACTTGTATACAATATATCTAGAAATATTTTATAGAATGTTAATGCTTTAGCAGTAAGAATGAGATTTTTAATGAGTAATTATTATACATTATTAACTTTCATTATACCTCAAACTGAGGTCTGAGTTAGGGCACTGACTCAAATGAGGCTACGAAAACCAAACTAACAATAATAACCTTTAAATTTATCTGGTTACAAAGTAATCTTTCATAAATAAAAAAAACAAGCATACGAATTAATAACGCACGTATTTTTGAAGTCGGTTTAAAGTGATCAATATACGTTCTATGTCTGACAATTTAATTTACTAACCTCAATTTGCTATACAAAAAATCCTTTTTGACCGAAAACTATTATTCAAAATACATCTGAAATTCTGGCACAGAATAGGTACTAGGAAAAAAAATGGCCGAAAATCCCAGTTCATAGTTTAGTGAACCGATAACAAAAATGTCACAGCTCTGAGCCGCGTTCGGGTGTTGTCGTGAGTCCGACAGCACTTTAGAACTATGCCATACTGGTGGCGGTTTGAACGACACTTTGATACTCTTGAAACTGCAACTTATGTTTACGTGATTTTGAGAAGACACGAAGTTTGACGAAGTGGCTTGAAAGTTTTGTAGCTTGTGATGCAATATACATTTTTTGCCAGTGTTTAGGTTCAATGTCGCTCTGCTAGCCAAAAGTAGTTTCTCCCGGACTTTCTCCAGACTTCTTAGTTGTTAGTTTCCTCAATATATCCAATAGGTATGTAAGTCAAATATAATTTATATCAAACTCGACTAACCTTATAGCCTAGTGTCTCATGGAGAAGCACCTAGTCATAAACAGGAACCTACGTAAGAACGTAATATCCTAAAATTATTTCTATTACCTGTAACACAAAAAAATGATGTTTAACGGAAAAACACTTTTATCTACCTTACTTACTTCCTAACTACAAGCAACTAAAACTCATAAAGTCTGGAAATCATGAGGGTTGGTCCTGTGTTTCCAAATCTTACGATCTAGAACTAAATGTAGTCAAGAATCTTTATTTTGATCAAGATGCCTTGTGAAACCTAATAAAAAGTCTATGAGAATATTTAAGCTATTTGATATTTCTTACATTAGTTACTAACATACGTGATTTTTTCATCAAAATTGATTTAATAAAATTAGTTCTTCAAATTCACGACAGGGGAGCTGATGAATTTTCCGTACAAAACTGTACCTTGTCTCTCTGTAAGACTTTGTAAAATCGATGTTCTCAATCCCAGGAATTCAATCAACTCCTCAATTTGAAATAGAGATCAAAATACAGTTTGTACCTGTAACCTGTCCCAATATATCGTGTAGGCGTATTGCAATAGCGTTTCCAACTTACAATACACAATGCGTCCCGTATGTGTACTCAGTTATCTACAAACTGATTTATGACCGATCTTGGAATGCGAAGGATTGCGAATCGAATAACATTGATGGGGACGAGTATTTCAAGTATGCAAGTCCAACTTGCATTCGCGAGAGTACTCCGACTCTCAGAATGTGTCTTATTTTATTTTGTATTGAAGAATTTTAGCTGGAATTCGGTCAACGACGTGAGGGAGACTGAATTTTTCAATTTGTAAATGTCCATTTATTTTCATGATTTTCCAAGAGCTCCAGCAATTTTTGATATTACTACTCGTTTATTCATTTGAGTGTAAATAACTTACACTTTTTGAAAAACAAATAACAACCTCGTTCACTTTTGGAGAGAGAGGAATTTCTTAATCAAGTTGTCATGCAAGATAAGATAAGATAAGATAAGATAATTTTTAAGTTAGTTTAAGTTAAGAATAATCTGTTTGTAGGTAGTAGTGGACCTCTACACCCATGACGGTGCTACAGTATTTCACCACAGCAGGTACACTTGGAAAAAAATCGTCATCATCATCATTCACAGCTTCTCCTATTGAAGCAAGTAAAGCCTTTCCCTTATATTTGTGTCTAGTGCCAGTCAGTCGATTTCTTGTGCCAATATTATGCAGGTAATGAAAAGATGACATCAATGACCTTACCAGGCACGTGTAACGCAAAATAATTTTTAACATCAAAATTGCCTCATAATTTTAAAATTAAACATCCTCGAAATTTCACAACAAAATCCTGTTACGAGAATCCTTAAATTCCTTGGCGAAAATATCCAAAATATTCCACATTTAGTCGTCCGTATGCCGTCGCCCTTACCATTGTATCGGTGAATCGTTAACACTATGGAGCGCACGTGCAGATATTAACGCTCGATACGCTTGGACAATGCGGTTTTTGTCGATTCATACTGTCGTTTATGTCTGTGTGGTACAGGAAGTTTGGCACGAGGTGTCGGCTCGTGTTCGACGTATGTGAGTCGTGGCTGAATTTTATTTTGCATGTTAAGCAGTGTTTTTTATGCGTTTATTAAAGTGACCAATATTTTAAAAGTTTGTTGTAAATTAATTTCATTTTTGCCGTGAATAATTTTCTAAAATGTAGGAGAATATTTCAATTCACAGTAGACGTTTAGTAAAGACTTAGCGAATAGAAAATACTGAACAACTTTTACTGACCACAGAAATAAAACATAAATACACGTATATATGGCTGGTAAAACAAAACGACAATCGTAGTTTATCAACACAATTTAATTATGAGTCCCAACACTTTACTAAATAAATGTAAACTAAATTGTCTCTTCACTAACTGAACATAATAATCCTACATCTCCATTTTACTTAAATCTTAAGAACATTTTCAAGCAATGAAATGAAATCCGTCTTCTCATTAAATCTCGGTTCAAATAAACACCTCTCAAATAAAAACATCAGTCGAGATCTTTAGATAGTTGAAGACTCAGTTTAATTTCGCCAGTCAGATTATGAGGAATGTTCAGTTGGTACAAAACCCCTACTACATGTCATGATCTATGTAACTACAGTCACTGTAGTTTTCAAATATTATCTGCAGTTGCACGTTATTTATTGTCCTACAGATGCGATTTACCGTGACATGTATCAAATAAGATAAGACGTAAGTATATAAGTTAGATTCCATGTTCTGATTATAATTGTCGCATTATATTATTTTAAAACGTTTGACAACGGTTTACACTAATAAACCCGACATTACACAGTAAGATAATATGAATATCCGTTGTACCGCATCACAGCCTTTTACAAAGAACGCAAGTAAACGTGATCGTATTTTTGACTACATTTGCACCGTAGCGTCGCGTTTATCAGTGACGCGGGACAGCTGGTAAATACTATTAAGTTAGCACTTAGAAGTTTTACAGAGTATTATAACTGGCGCGTTGCCATGATGGTGGAATAAGTCACTACGAGACTCGAGTTTTTAGCTGAGAAACTTTAGTAAGCTATTTTTAATCAGAGGAAAAAATTTAAACTTAGTCGTCTTAATTAATTGTTTTTTCTTAACATTTACGAATATTTACTTTTGAATTAAATGGAATGGAATCTTGCACTAGGTAATGATTAGCTGACACAGCTCTACGGGTATTCTAAACAAACCATAAAACTGGTTTTTAAATTTTCTTCCAAATCTTAAAATATCTCCAAGACAATTTCGAAAAGAAGGATTTAGCGGTTTAACCGCTAAGCCGTAACAGATAGACAAAAAGACAGAAATTTACATTCATAATATACGTACGAATGACTGCCAAACTTATGCCGTCAGAAAATAAATCTAATTTACAACTACACTTGCTGTCGACTCCGAGAACTCGTAGTAAGATTCCTCAAGCATTTATTATGCACCACTTTACTAAGGATTTCTACTTTTGAATAATGCTTGTTACGACACAACTGGTGTTCTAGAGATTTCGTGTATTTATAATGAAAATGTAAATTAGACAGGGACTTAAGAAACCGCGACACGCGTGTATATTAATTTGTTATTTCTAGATACACAACTACGTATGTATGAAACATTATTTTCGTTTTTCGGTGGTTTTGTTAACTGTCGTAAGTGTTCTCAAAGTTTTGAGTTTAATGAGTAGTGAAAAGTATTATATTTATGTATACTTGTTATATTTTCTTCGAATTAAAAAAAAATATTTATTGTAATATTTTTCTTCACAATGACAAACTATTTTCTGGTAAAGATTTTATTTCATATTCAAATTGTCACTGAGACATGGTCGGTATTGTATACTGCTGACCTAAAGGTCTCGGGCTAAATTCCCAGGTCGGGCTAAGTAGGTACTATTTGTCTTTTCTAATTTATATTAAATTATATCTCAATAGTAGCCCGGAGTTTCGTAACGTGCTCGGTATATAGCAGTGGCTCTTATCACGTGGGCTAACATTGTAAATGGCGAAAGTCACTTTATTTTATACACTTCTGCCTACACCTTTGGGTATAAAAAGCTTGATAGTGTATCGTGTGTTTTTCGAATACCAGATGTCCTACTTTCCTATATTCATTGCCTATTACCGTGCAGAGCAATATCCTCTTATGGGTCAATTAAACTAGCAAATCACTGTATGTTCTACGCGCTCTGAATTATAATGACTATAAGATGCAGATGCGGCTAGTCAGTTTCTGCAATGAATTAGGTAATAATATGGAATAGGAAAATATTTTACCGTTATAGTTATCTAGAACAGTTTATATATTGATGAAAGTATATGCATTTTTATAAACTTCCCTTAAAGCAAGTTTTTTTTACAAAAAGCACTGATAAACATTTATGACAGCGTTTTTCGGTGTTGTGGTTTTGTATTTTACACGGCAGATCGACATCGATTAAACTTATTTCATAGACATCAAATCAGTTTAAGTCTGCGTCGGGGTTGCGGATGTGTGCCCAAAGGCGTTCCCGTGGCCTCGGCACTAAGCGGTGAGGAGGCAACACCTTGGTGGTGTAGTGCGTAGGCCTTGCCCTTCTGGTTCGGAGAGCCCTACATACCCCAGCGCTCCCCCGGGCGTTGGGGATGCAATTTCATGCATTAACCAAGTAAAAAAAAAGGATAGGAACACCCCACGGCCTCCGTTGTGCAGTGGTTAAGGCAGTAGCGAATATCTCTATCACTTTTGACTATCGAGAATCAGCTAGCTACCGATAAATTTTGAATTGTCAACCGAGATACGTGATAAGCCTGCTGAACAGAATAAACGTGGTAGACAAAACCCGCTTAAACTATTTCCAGAGAGAAACCGTTACGTAGATATATTAATCTAGCATTCAATATACAGCATAATATCCATCATGCACTTGAAGTAAATTGATATTAATTATTGCGAATACATAGCGTATTAATACTTAGTATGCTAACTCGAACAATATTAATGAAGAGATAGTAGCAATATATCGCTACAATAAACTATTAGTAATTTGCAAATACAATATTGCCTAAAATGAAATGAGTAAATTTATTATAGAATTATTCAAAATTATACATACTACATGAAGTCTGGTAAACTATAAATAATTAACAACAATTGCAAGTCATTAACCCACTGAGCTAATATAAACAAACCAGACCGAAATAATACGTAGAAGAACAGGTCTCATTAGCTTAAAAACGTATCTTTTTGTATTGAAAGATCTAAAAGTCACTTCAGTTTACTGACGTGCACAAGTTCTCTAATTAGCAATTATAATAATTTGCTTTAACCAAAGACAAAAGCGAAAAAATGAATTTAAAATTTGCGAAAAAACGACAGTGACAATCTTAATCCGTGGGTCACTAACCGCTTCAAAGCGCTCCAAAGCTCTTGAAAATTTAAACAATCATCCCACAGTCCGCGAATCTTTTCATTCTAATATCAAAAGAAAGAATAACGTCTTAATAGGTCCCACTAATTGTTCGTCAACATCTTTACCCTATAGAAAGCACCCGGCGGCATCACTTTGAAGTTTCAACACTCCAATTTATATAATTGAAACTTTATCTTGTTTCGTGTCACTCCATCGTTTCCTGTTCTATAATCCGTTCGTAATCAAATACTTGAATTTCTTGAAGACGGTGGCAATTTTGGACTTTTCGGTCGTAATCTTCATTGTGAGATTTCGGAAAATTATTCCACGTTGAAGGGTTAAAAGCGTCTTTTTGCCGTTAAAGGAGTGTATTAAAAAGTGTAAATTTAAGTGTGGTTTGGACTTCAAATTTGCATACTTGAATAAATGATGAAGAACTATTCAGAGGGTTGAATTTAAATATACTTTTGGTTGTGCTTTCTTTATTAGACAAAGAATTTTTATTGCTGTTTGTGACAGCTAAAGAAATAAAAATGAATAAACTTTATAAACTCTTTATGAAATGACAACTGAATTTTTATTTCAGTTATACAATTTTTAAATCCTCAAACATTCTTATAATAAGGACCCCCGAAATTTACTATAAAGCTTTAAAAATGAAACTGTGCTTATTTTAAGAAACTGGATAGATTAAATATTTGAATTTATTTCGGAGCTCATAACACATTTACACATTTATTTAGTTTATCAATCAAGTGTCTATACTGCGTAATTTTGAGATGACTTACCACGATCAACATTATAGTAGACAGTGAAGAAGACCTTATCACATATATTTTTTACCATTGACGGTCAAAAACTATTTTTGCAGAAGTGCAAAACATTTTAAGATATCTCACCAAAATCCTATCAAAAAGCGCCACCTGGTGTTAAAAGCGGGTACTACGAAGACATACATTATGTACATACATTAACCAAATTGATGACGCCCTCCAAAGTTGAGAGCTACGCGCAACGTGTGTGCGTGCATTAAAAGTTGCGTATGTTATGATAGCTCGGAAGAGAGCAGGATATTAGAAGACATTATTGAGTTTTGGCATGTGAAATGGTATGATTGAAGAAGGATATTATAAAAGGTTTATTAATGGAATTGTTTACAAATTTAATGTTAGTCAAATATTCTGCCAATAACACCTACATAGTTCTTTCAATACGTGACTTTCATATATAATACTGAATCAGAATTTTTGACAATTTGTATCTGCTAAAATCATAATATTAAAAACTGGAAATTGTGAAGTATAAAATTCAATATCATTTTCCACTATCTTCTTTCATGATTTTTTTAGCAATTTGCAATGAAAGCATCACATTTTTTTTCTGTTAAGCATTGTTTGTACAAAAAGAATTCAAAATTTTGCATATAAATTATTTCCAAGTTACCTTGCTCTCATTGCCAACATTTTCACATGTTAACAACACCTACTTTCTCTCACAATAGACTCGAAGGTGACATTGAACCTATACAAACCTGTACAGCCAACCCTTCGCCAAAATTAACTGTTCGCATTCCAATGTGTGCCTATGTAAAGTGGGCTCATTCGAAATTACGCGTCAATCGGGATCCTGTATCAACAGTAATTTTATTCACATCAGGGTTACCTAACGAGTTTCACAAGTAATTCGTACATTCGAAAATGTTGCTCGCCTCTGCCTTGCATATGTCAATTCGATGTTTGATGTTCTGCAGCTTATGAAAGGAATTTTAAATGGAATTTGGAAGACAAATTAAACCGTTCGCGTTTGAATTCGTCTTTCTTTTGTTCAGTCTATCATTTGCTGTCTTTTGCTTTGATCGGTTTGTGCTTTTATTTTCTCTTGCGTGTATTAATTTGTTTGCTTTATTACTACAGATGAATACTAAATGCATAAAGGTGTAACCACACTTTTCTATCGATCGTCGCGATTGAGGATTGACTTAGATAATATTATCCATCAACGTCTATTATTAATCTATTTTAATTACAACATAACCCCATTTCCTTTCAAATGCATCCTGAATACACCCACATTGGTATAAACTGTTTATAGCTCTGATTAGTTTTGACATTTAAGATGAGGTGTGTGTGGGCGTATTACACACAACAGATTGTAACATAATGTTCATTCACAAATAAGCTTCAGTATTGCTTTGAAATAATGTTTCACAGAAACCATACCGAATTCCGAATATTGTATTATAATTTTGATGTTAAACTGATTTCAGCGATTTTTGGCTAAATGACAGATCCAGACTATAAAATATGCTTGCTTTGTTATATAAAAAATATCGAGAAAACTGTTCAATGCTGTAAAATAGTAGCTAGAGTAATGCTGAAATACGCTTCATGCAAATTATATTCTATGTCAATATCTTCCCGTATATCTCTTCTATTTTGTATCTCAATACAAATTATATTATATCTCTCATCTTTCTCTATAGGTACAATCAAAATCAGTAGCAGAATGTACTAAACTTCTCATTTCAGCTTGAATTGTGGGAATTGAGCGCAAAAAATGCTACTTTGCTTTTTATTCGCTACATAGACCCCAAAAGTGATTTCTCAAAACATAAATCAAGGACACGACCCTCGGTGCTGATTTATGATTGCTATAGATGTACTTCATCACTAGTATCATATAGTCACTTGTGAAAATTTATACGATTCCCACTTGCTACTGTGATTTGGGAAAATATTTTGATTTTATTGTAGTAAAATGTAAGTGAAACTTACACAAATACATTTAGATTTTACGTTAAAATAACGTTTAAACTATTAAGTAAAATTAATTTTCATAAGTAGTATATAAAATGTTTGTCTCGCAAAAAGGCGTAGATACCATAAGGTTTGTACGTAACTGTCTGTCTGTGGTATCGGAGTTCCTCAAGATATGTTCGTAACAAAACTGTTAGAAGTTAAAACAGCGTTCAATTAAGAGTATTTATTAAGTTCCTAACATATCAAACTAACTCCCAACAATTCAGCAACTTAAAATCAAGCAAACTCACAAATTATTGTGATACTTTCCTACACATAGTGATACAACGTTAATAATACATGTATTTAAATAAAAAATCTTTACAGTAAAGTGCCCTGCAATCATAAAATTAGACGGCTACCAGACAAAGGTAAATCCTATAACCCAGACAAAATTCAAACACTTAAATCGAAGCAATAACGAACTCGAATGAGCTCCAAAGAGATATTTAATAAAAATCTAGATATTAAACACGTTGAATTTTATTTGAATTTTGAGTGTTTGTAAACCACTTAAGCTATGTAAGGCAAAAAGAGCAGATTTAAGTAAAGATAAGGGTCTAATACATAAGTATACAGCGAATAGTTTGCTAAAGACTCATGGTTGCAAAATAGTTTCTTTTAGATGCATACCATCACGCCTGTTATACCAACAAATGTAGAGGTCTATGAAACAAATGCATGTTTTGCTAATAACAATGTTAGTCCCATGTAAAAGGGGGCGCGCCTATTGCCATATACCGGGCAGATTACCGAACTTTGGAGTTGTATTACCTATGCAAATATGAATTAAAAAGGCCAATAGCACTTTTCCAATTCTGGAATCGAACCAAAGACCTCAAGATCATGAGTCGGTTACACAACCGACCGCGCCACAGAGGCATTAATTATATACGTTTTATCAACAAAAAATATTTAAGCGCGCATAAGAATTTCGCAGTTTTGCACACTACGTTTCTTTTTATATACCTCTTTCTATGTCTCTTGTTCAAATACAGTAACTGCATGCATGACAGATTCCATTTATTTTTATAGACACTAGGTGAGTTTAGTTCATAACAGTGCTAACATGAAACTGCTGCATTAACACCTTTTAAAATCGTATGGCAAGTGGTTTTATTCTGTCTGTACGCAAAAAGGTTAAAAAATTAGTCGCCCTGTAGCACAATTTTCTGAATTTGGAACCATCGAGTATCGAGAGTTTGACTTTAAAAATATATTGCTAAAATAGTTTCTACGACGCCCGCTAGAAGTGCTGAACCGATTGTCATACAAAATTTTTCGATCGGTCGATAGTGGTAGAGAATCGCGGTATGCGAATCGACCTATAGTAGAAAATATGTCCTTATATGTGTTAATGTATCAATCAACTGTCAATTAAAGTCAATCAGTGGCAGTCAACGATCGAGCAAACAGTGTGGTAACACCTTAAAAGGGCATTTTTCATGCTTGGCCATGTAGACACTCCCTTACAATGTCTGTGACTGCCTTTTAAGATGGCAATAAATTATCAAATTTTCACGTAACTTGAGCCCGAAATATAACTTATGTCAGCATATTTTATTAGTAAAAATAACTAGAATTATACGAAAGCTTTTGGTAAAGATTGTTATAAATTGTGGGCTATCAAACACACACCTGCAATTGCGATGTAACCAACACTCGAAATGCCGCGCGATTCAAAGAAAATGTGGTTCATAAGAATTCGTTTGATATACTTGTGTAGTTATTTTTTAAGATGGATTTTTCAAATGGTTTTGAAATAATATCTTTGTATTATAAGGTTAGTATTTTTTTGTAAAAATCTTCAGTATTTTTTCGATACACCTTCTAATATGATCACATTATAATATAACTCACATTACTGCATACAATTGAACGACTGCCGAGCAATTCGGATTCGAGTTTTTAAGAACCTTTTCAGAATTAGACTGAAGTTTCGTAACGTGTTCGACATACTAACCTGACTATAGAAGGCTTTTAGGCAAAATATAGAATTAATTTAACCTCTCCCTACACTTTTACGTATAACAGACCAAAGCACTACACTTTTACGTATAACAGACTCCCTCTCTCACTCTCCTCACTCACAATATTTTAATTACAATTTAATCACACCGATAAAGAAACTTGAATAAATAAATTCAATTTTAAACTTTTTGCAGCACGAGTTTACTTAACAAAATGTAAGCGTTGACACTGATTACTGAACTCAATTATAATGTGTTACTACTTAGAAACGACCTCTAGACGATCGTATATCGTGTTAGAATGTAAGAGCATAGGTATTTGAATAATAAAAGTATTTTTCTACAATCAACACGATGGTGGCACAGTGTATAAAGTTTATATGCAGTATGGAAACTCTAGACGGGAGCTCTGAATAAAGTTACGCTGTGTTTTCATTTCAGTCACATAAAAATAAAAACAAAATTATGTGTTTCCTTTTTAGAAATAAAAAAATAATTAGATAAATATTCGTATAGATTTTTAATCCCCGATTTTTGCGATCTGCGTAATTTAAATAAACTTTAGTTACAATGGACCAGAAAAGTAGTATTTTAACAATTTGTTATACATTTAGTATAGTAGTTCTCTACCTTGTTTTTTTGTGACTTCAAATAGTCATATATTTTTTCCGTTTCAGTTAATATCCAAAAATTCATCGCCCTGTATAAAAATGTTGTGTGTATATCAATCGAAAATGCTATAAAATGTGTTCTATAACCACTTAATCCAGTTATTTGAAGCCTTAAATACCTAAACTATAAATCCAGGCACATTTCCGAAAGCCGCGGGGTCGTAAATTATTGTTAAAACTCATATAAGTGCCAAAACCATGTATAAATATATCAATATTTATGTATTTTTTAATGCCTTCACACTATAAAATCGTGTTATTGAAAACTGACTTCTAATATAAACATTTTATGTGTGTGTGATATAACTGCGGGCTTCTAATGCACTATGCCGTAAAACTCCTATATTGAATAGGGCTGACGCGAATTGTGTATATGGTAGTAAAAGCCCGAACTGTGGTAAATCCTAAGATTTTCCGGTAAAACCTAAGATATACCAACTCTCAATGGTAAAAGTCCGAACTATTCTTTTATTTCGAACTTTTACCTCTATTCACTTGATGGTGTCGAGATGTCGCCGGAGAACCGCTTCGCGGGGCTCCTCCTACTGGGCGGTTTAAAAAAAAAGGAACTTTAGCAAGCACAGCCCAGTATGTGTGTTAAAAAGAAAGGTTACCAAGTATTTTTATCAGTAGTTTTGTTTATTGATAGTGATTTGTTTGTTGAAAGTTTAATATCACTGCATTCCTGATTTGTATCAAACCTCTTATGATTAATATTTCTGACAAGCTGATTATGTCACGAAATAATATTTTGCTAAATGCATAAATATATAATTAGTCGCGCGATTGTCTAGCACTTTCGACTATTCAGAACCAGCTAGCTATTGAAAAATGATGTATGAAAATCTGATCAGCGCCTCTGGTGGACGTCGTAAGTACTATTTCTGCAATATATCTTAAAGTCATATTCTCGATACTCGTTAGTACCGATTGTTGAAAATCGTGCTACATTATATCGAGATCTCATTTACTTTGCAATTTTAAGAACACTAGGTCACTTGTAATGAAATAGTTTTTACCAATCGCAATTCATTAAATAGTTTCTTACTATGATCCGATTCGTGCTGATTTGATTTGTGTCGATGTATTCTGTGTGATTGAACGAATCAAGTGAGTGAAATCAAATATTCTAAGAAAGGTATTGGCAACCCTAGTATAGGTAAAACATTCTTAATATGATTCAGAGAATTACGTTTATTGAACAATATAAATGTATATTCTTTAAATGGAAAATAAGTAACTTGACTCTTGAAAAGTTTAAAACAGCATCGTAAAAAATAAACCATTATTTGCTAAGTAAGTTTTTTTACAAATAATTTGATAGCACTTTTAATGGATTAGCACAGGCCAATGCTTTTTATGTTAATTATTATATGTATTTAATTGCAAAAACATTTTGTCTGAGCATACCACAACAAGTTCTGAAATATATTATGAGCTATAATTTCTTTTCACGAGCAACAGCTCATCCAAAACGGTGATAGATTAAGGCTATGGCGATTTTAAAAAGATCATGACCATAAAATAATTTTTCAATAAAATTTTGACGTTTTGTCAATACAATGGATAATAGAATAACTATAATCGTAGTCACTACGTGTTAATAATAACCTAATCAACTTATTCAATATAATTTAAATATTAAAATAACCAAAGTATTTTATAACTGAAACGTTTTATAGATGAAGTTGATATAAAAACTAAAAGTTTAACGACCCTACGATCTTCTCAAATCATAATAAACTTTATTATTTAGAACAAAATACTTGTTTTAGTTTATGGTGCAGTAATATTTTAGCTGTGGGATGAATATATTCAATTATTCAAATTTACTTGAAGTTATTGTTTACTTTTCAAAAGTATGGATGATGCAGTCAAAACCTAGAATTTACTACACGGCTACTCATTTTGATGAGATACTAAAAAGTCTATGAGACTTTTAGTCTTATACTTACTAATAAAGAGGATATTACGAGTGCATTACTAATAAATACGTATACACCTGCCTCTAATAATCTTCTTACAAAAAACTTCAGTAGTGCAATTCGTTACTGCTATCGACTATCGACAACGGGCAAGCTGCCGAGACTTTTCGTAAGAAAATTTGCACCGCCTCTAGCGGCCAACGTTGGAACTATTTATGCAGTACATATAAAATGTAAAAATATCGGTACTCGATACGATAGCTCTGACTTTATAAAACTGCGATACAGTACACTATTTGAAAATCACACTAACATCAAAGAAAAAAACTTCCTGGAAAACCGCTTATCTATATATATAAAAGAAAGTCGTGTTAGTTACACCACTTATAACTCAAGAACGGCAGAACAGATTTGGCTGAAAATTGGTAGGGAGGTAGCTTAGAGCCAGGAGATGGACATAGGATACTTTTGATCCCGTTCGACAGCGTTCCCGTGGGACTTGACATGAAACGTCAGTCACTATAAAACGTGGTATAACCAAAATAGAATCAGACTTGGAATAACAAAACGCAAATATACGTAAGACGTATGGATGACAATTTGATATTTGTAAGAAATCAATTTAAAACTATTTCTATTAAATAAATAATTAACAAGTGGATTGAAGTGAAGTGAAGTTTAATTAATAATGCCGCGACCAAGACGATCGAATCTTTCCCGACAAAGCCGTAATGCAAGAAGAATACAAAATACTGAAAATGTAAGGACTGAAGAAGAACAAGAAATTGCACGTGAAGAGCGCCGCGATAGTATGGCTCGACTTCGTGCTTCTCAATCACGAGAGCAAAGTGAAGCCGCCCGTGAAACAGCTCGGTTGGCAATGCAGAATCGTCGAGCGAACAACAGAAGGCAACAAATAGATAATTTGCGACGCAGAACAAGATATATAGCTGATTTGAATCGAGCAGCGTTTCGATACGATTGCAGCAATGATTACAGCTTGCACCCTAGCGTTTGCATTGGGCAAATGGACGTTGTTTGCAAGTATTGTGGTGCATTAAAGTTTTCCGGAGAAACGCCTGGATTATGCTGCCTTAATGGTAAAGTTAAATTGCCAGTGTTGACTCCGCCACATGAGCCATTGTATTCATTGCTTTGTGGCGAAACACAAGAATCACGCCACTTTCTTGCAAATACTCGAAAATACAATAGTTGTTTCCAAATGACGTCATTTGGGGCAGACATTATCGAAGAAGGAGGATTTAATCCGACATTTAAGGTATTTATTTTTGTACTTACATAGAATGCAGTTAAAGAATAACTTACTTTATCTATTGGTATGTATTATATTTGCTAATAATGAATTCTACTCTCCCACAGAAAAAGTGTTTATAACCCAATTAATACTGTCTGGTTTTTATTTTGTAGATACAAGGACAGATTCACCATCGAATTGGATCATTACTACCTTTCGAAGATACACAGAATAAATTTTTACAAATATATTTCATGGGCAACATGGAGGAACAAATTGATCGACGCCTAGGGATCAATGCAGGAATGAAGCGAGCAATTATTCAAGACTTGCAGTGTCTGCTTCATGAACATCATGCGTTGGTCAGGTTGTTTAAGAGTGCTTTAGAGCGCATGCCAAATGATGATTATAAAGTTGTCATCAAAGCAGATAAACGACCACCTGGAACGCACGAACGGACATTTAATGCTCCAACAGTAGACGAAGTTGCCATCCTGATTGTTGGTGAACAATTGGAAAAACGCGATATTGTGCTAACACGTCGCGATACTGGGCAACTGCAACAAATATCTGAAACTCATCGATCATATGACGCATTGCAATACCCACTGATGTTTTGGCAAGGAGAAGATGGATATTATTTTAATATTAAAATGATAAATCCAATGAATGGTAAAGTATCAGTATGTTAATAATGGTTTATGTCTGTATTATTTGTCTTTGAAATGGTTAATTATCAAATTTTTAATTTCAGGTGAAGAAACTACAAAGAAAGTTAGCTCAATGAATTATTATGCATATCGTTTGATGATTCGTCAAAATGCTGACAACTATTTGCTGCGGTTTCGTCGATTGTTTCAGCAGTATTGCGTTGACATGTATGTAATAGAAACGGAACGTTTAACATTTATTAGGTTGAACCAAGTATTGGGTCGCCTTCTCCCAAATATCGGGGGGCCGGGTGGCGCCTGTCGTCGGCTCTACACGGGTGTGGTGTCGTCAATGGCCCTTTATGGCGCTCCCATATGGGCTGACGCGCTGCGCCGGGAAAACATCGCAGTTTTGCGAAGGCCACAGCGCGTCCTTGCCGTCAGGGCCATAAGGGGCTATGCAACCGTGTCATTTGAGGCGGCATGCGTCCTCGCGGGGACTCCCCCATGGGATTTGGAAGCTAAAGTCTTGGCGAACGTTTATCGCCAGACAGTGGAGGCCAGGTCCCGGGGGACCGGTCCGGAGCCGGAGGATATAGCACGGTGGAGGCAAGAGTCTCGCCGGGGTGTCCTCCGGACCTGGGCCGAGCGGCTGGAGGAACCAACCGCCGGGGTTTTAACCATCAGCGCCATCCGGCCGGTCCTTGGCGAGTGGACGAATAGACAACACGGCGTGATCACCTACTGCCTTACACAGGTCCTTAGTGGTCACGGCTGCTTTGGCCGCTACCTGTGGAAGGTGGCTCGGAGGGAGCCGACGGCAGAGTGTCATCATTGCGGCGCCGAGGAAGATACGGCGGCGCACACACTTTCTGACTGCGCGGCGTGGACCACACAGAGGGCGCGCCTTGTTGAGGTGGTAGGCGCCGATTTGTCGCTGCCGGCTGTCGTCAGGGCCATTGCGTGCGGCGCCTCGGCGTGGAGGGTGATGATAACCTTCTGCCAGGAGGTGATATCGCGGAAGGAGGAGGCCGAGAGGGCGCGGGAGAATGATCCCCTTGCCGCCCAGATGCGTCGCCGCCGGGTAGGTCGCCGGCGTCTGGCGCACGATCGGCGCATCCCACCTTAGTGAGGACCTTGGGCGGCGGCTACGGGGACACTGCCGTCCAGTTACATAGGTCCTCTCGAGGGTTGCCGATGGGTTATTGTATCCGGCCCATCGGCATTTAGGTAATGAGGTGCTTTAGGCAGCCTCTGTGAGGGACCCCTAAATTGGGGCATCCGCGTGGCGTGCGGCTTGCGGTACATGCTTCGGCAGTTATCCCGCCGCACGCCGCCACAAGCGGCCGTGAGGATACACGTGGCGGTTTAGTGGGTATGCCCGCCCTTCTGGCGGGAGAGCCCCACATAACCCTGCAGATCTCTTTATTACTTTTACCTGTAATCCAAAATGGATAGAAATTACTCAATTGCTGCTTCCAGGACAAACATCAAATGATAGACACGACATCACAGCACGTATATTCAGGCAAAAAATTCGGTCCCTGATGAACTTTATTGTTAAACAACACGTCTTTGGAGATACTCAATGCTGGATGTATTCAATCGAATGGCAAAAGCGAGGCCTGCCGCACGCACACATTCTTATTTGGTTAGTGGAAAGAATTCAGCCTGACCAAATAGATCATATCATATGTGCCGAGATTCCTGATCATGAAGTCGATCCAGACCTACATGATGTTGTTACTACTAATATGATTCATGGACCGTGTGGTGCCATCAATCCCCAATCACCTTGCATGGTCATTGGAAAGTGCTCTAAACGATATCCACGGAAATTAACGGCGGAGACTGTCACTGGCAACGATGGGTATCCGCTGTATCGGCGTCGATCACCAGATGACAACGGTCGAACTGTCACAACGAAAGTGAAAAGAATGGATTTCGTTGTCGACAACAGTTGGATTGTTCCATATTCGCCACTTATTTCTAAAACGTTCAAGACACATTGTAACGTTGAATACTGCAATTCAGTTAAGTCGGTCGGTAAGATATGGCGGTTTTTGGATTGCAATCCTCAAATACCAACGATGAAATTTCACGCTATCAAGTTGGTCGTTATGTGAACTGTAATGAAGCGATTTGGCGTATATTCGCATTTCCAATTCACGAACGTCATCCTACTGTTATACATTTGGCGGTGCATCTGGAGAATGGTCAACGAGTATATTTCACGGCTTCGAATGCTACGCAACGTGCTGAAACACCTCCAGCAACTACATTGACCAGTTTTTTTGCAATCTGCCAAAGCGATCAGTTTGCACGAACTTTGCTTTACTCGGAGATGCCACGTTATTATACTTGGAATGCTTCATCCAAGAATTTTCAAAGACGGAAGCAAGGTGATGCGGTTCCTGGGTATCCAGATGTGCGTTCTACTGATGCTCTTGGTCGCATGTATACAGTTCATCCAAAGAATGATGAATGTTTCTATTTGCGGTTGTTGCTGGTAAATGTGCGTGGGCCAACTTCATTTGAGACACTACGAACTGTTAATGGTGTAATATTCCCAACATATCGTGCCGCATGTGAAGAATTGAACTTATTAGAAAACGATACCCATTGGGATACGACAATCGCTGAAGCCATTATCTCTGCATCTCCAAGTCAGATACGCACATTATTCGCTATCATCATTTCGACATGTTTTCCATCAAACCCATGTAACCTGTGGCAAAAATACAAGGATAGTATGTCAGAAGATATTTTACACCAAAGTCGTGTCAGTTCCAGAAATCACGATATTGAGATGAATGAGGAGATACATAATCGTGCTTTACTCTTGATCGAAGATATGTGTTACCTCATGTGCGGTAATTTATTAATCAGGTTAGGAATGCCAGCGCCAAATCGTGAAATGAATGACGCATTTAATCGAGAATTGGAACGGGAACGTGAATATGATCACCAGGAATTAGATTTAGTAGTTCAAAGGAATGTACCCCTGTTGAATTACCAACAAAAGGAAGTTTATGATACTTTAATGAAGGCAATCGCTGATGAAAATGGTGGTTTATATTTCCTAGATGCCCCTGGTGGAACTGGCAAGACATTCCTTATGTCATTAGTTTTAGCAACTGTTCGGGCGAGATCCAAAATAGCGGTTGCAGTTGCTTCTTCTGGAATAGCAGCCACATTGTTAGAAGGATGCCGTACGGCTCACTCAGCATTCAAATTACCGTTAAATCTTCAAACTATTGAAGAACCAACGTGTAATATTGCAAAACACTCAGCAATGGCCAAAGTTTTAGCGGCATCGAAAATCATCATCTGGGACGAATGCACAATGGCGCATAAACGTGCATTGGAAGCACTTAACCGAACATTAAAAGATTTACGCAATGACTCGAGATGTTTTGGAGGAGCAATGATTTTACTGTCTGGCGATTTCCGCCAAATACTGCCAGTAATTCCAAGATCTACAGCTGCCGATGAAATAAACGCTTGCCTCAAATCGTCAAATCTATGGCGCTATGTGAAGAAACTGCAGCTGACAACAAACATGAGAGTTTCATTGCTTAATGATACATCTGCTGAAGATTTCTCGGAGCAATTGCTGACTATCGGTAATGGTCAAGTACCTGTCGATGAATCGAGCGGATTAATATCATTTCCAAATAATTTCTGTAATTTAGTCTCATCAAAAGACGAACTTATCAACAATGTATTTCCAAATATTATTTCTAACTACAAAAATAATGAATGGTTGAGTGAGCGAGCAATTTTAGCGGCTAAGAATAAAGATGTAGATGACCTGAACTACATAATTCAAAATAAGATCATTGGAACAATTCATTCATTCAAATCTATTGACTGCGTCACAAATGAAGATGAAGCCACCAACTATCCAATTGAATTTTTAAACTCTTTGGACGTGCCTGGCTTACCACCGCACAATTTACACCTAAAGGTTGGCTCCGTAGTAATCATGCTTCGAAACATAAACCAACCAAAACTGTGCAACGGTACGCGTTTGGTGGTTAGTAAATTGATGAACAATGTAATTTACGCTACAATAATGATAGGAAAATTCAAAGGTGAGGAAGTTCTCATTCCGAGGATCCCGATGATCCCAACCGATATGCCGTTTGAATTTAAAAGACTTCAATTTCCGATACGTCTTGCATTTGCCATGACCATCAACAAATCACAAGGCCAATCCTTAAAAGTTTGTGGTTTAAATCTAGAACATTCATGTTTTTCACACGGTCAATTACACGTGGCATGTTCACGGGTCGGAAGACCATCTGCGTTGTTTGTTTTTGCGCCTGATAATAAAACAAAAAATGTCGTGTATCACAAGGTACTTAAGTGAAGAGCAACCTATGTACTAAAATACAGAAATAATAATGAATCAGTGGCGAAGGCTCCATACAACTCGATTCCTATCGGCTTCCCTTTCTGGACAGACTTAATATTAGTGTTAAATTAATTGTTTACTATTGCCAAATAAAACACAATTAATTAATAATCATCAATATTTAAACCGAAATCTTTAACTAGAATCATTAATCTAATCGAAACAGTACGAAAACGCCTACCCTTCAAAAATTACGCTCCGCTAAAAACGCAACGTGAAGTAATAATAATGAAATAAGCCGGAGGCGCTGATCGAGAATCGCAAGAGCGAGATGGAAAATATAAGCTAAGCATCCTGCATAAGTATTAGTGGAACGTTTTTGTCCAGTATGACATTAGGTTATGTTTGTTTACTGTTTACATCTTTCGCGCGCTAATTACGTAAACTGCAGCCGAAGGTTCGAAAAAAAACCAAAGTTACTTATAATTAATTTAATAAAAAGAAAATTACAGTTACAATTATAGTGAAACCTATTCGATGCGAGAATATGGAATGACAATTTATTCATATTAATACATTAAAATTAATTTGCTAATTCGGCGATTGATTCCCAAACGGACGTCATCGGGCTGCAGTTCTGCTGTGTCGGCGTTTCCGGCCTTAGATTGTATGTTTGCGGTAAATAAGTATATTCTTGCTGCGTCGTCGGTATTGGTTAGGGATCCGTACTTAACACCTCCATCCGCAGAACAGCAACTATTTTGTCATATTAAGAGAAAATGTTGCTGGGACCTCTTTGTGTTTCTTGGTCACTTCTTCATAAGTATGGATCTGGAGAGTTTGCTGATTTTCTTTGTTTCTTGAACAGAGATTCCAACATTTGTATTTGCGGCTTAGTATGAATATGATGATGGCGGCTGCACATATTACAATGGTATAGAGTGGTATCGTTGTATGATGTATGACAGACGACTGAGTCTCGTTTATTTGTACGGGTTTCTCAAGTATAACTTTATTCTGGATGCTGTGAAGTTCTTCTAGATTTATTGATCTGGATCCAATATGAGCAAAAACAGCTGTCTTGTTGAGATCTTCATAAGGAATCTTTGAGAGTTTTAGTGGTTGACCCTTTATCTCATTTCCGTCATTGACTATGGTGAATTCTGGAGTTTGTATGTAGCAATTCACAGGGATAGTAGCCAGATAACTTCCTTGCAGCGTATTGTAGTCTCTTCTGCCACACGTTAATTGTACTTTGGTAGGTTGTGGTAGGGAAAGTACATAATGCTGGTCGTCCATTTTCTCTATTGCTTCTTTAGATAGTATGATTTTGGTCAATTGGCAGCTGGTCCTTAGGTTTTGTCGGATGATGAGTTCCTGGATACAATCGGGATCTGTCCGGACTTGATGACTTATCTTCTTCTCACAGAGATATATGCTGCTGTACTTCGGGCATTCAGCCTCTATGTACACGAATGATTTCTCGGTTGTTGCTATATAAGGAGTAGGAGGTATAAGGGCTAATTGATTTTCATTAGGGACAATGGATAATTTATATAAATCGTAAATATCATGTGAAACTTATAGGGAAATTATAAACTATAACTATTCTTTTCTCAACAAAATATGAACCTGGCTTAATCAGATCATAGTACTCTCGTAACTCTAAATTTATTATTTGATCTTGGTTGTACAAAGATCTTAATTTACTAACCATAGATTTTAAGATTTCAATATCTATCATAGAGTGGTGTGTACTAGATGCATGTATAAACGCTAAAATATTCTCTATTCTAATTATTTCTAACATAATATCTTCTACATTATTAGTTATTATACCTAAGGCTTGGGAAAACTTAATGAACCTTACTAAGTTATAATCTTTAAGGGCATCTCTCTCTAAGAGTAATTGTAAGGATGCGTTAATTTTTTCCTGATTTAATACTAATTGTTCTAGGACAGTGTTGTGTTGAGACATCCATTCTTTACATAAACTAATATGGTTATTGAATTCAGAAACTACCTTATTGTCGTTTTCCTGTAAAGTTCTAATGGCTTCATCGTACCTTACAGCGTCTTGATAATCTAAATTACCAGTAACACTTTTGATTACTGACCCTAAGCTATCTATCAGACCTCTTTTAACCCTTACAGGTTCCAGTGATTTCACGCGATCTAGTACCCTATTCAGTTTATTTGTAAGATAATCTATTTGATATTCAAAGATAGCGTATGTTCCTCTATCAAGTTTAGTCTTAAACGTCCCAAGTTGAATCTGTACAGAGTCTATTTTGTCTTCAATGTCTGTAAGCTGTATAAATTGTATAAAGGAATGGTAATGGGTTGTTAATCTGGTTGGTCCTAGTTTATATGGCAATAATCCTGGTCCATCAGCTAATGTCTCAAGTCTTATGTCCTGAGGATGTGTCGCCGGTATTATCAGTAGTAGCAGACTCCTGTAACAATTGGTTCCCTTTAGGTACTCGCTTTAGACGCGATTTGGCAATAGGGCCGCGTTTTTTGGAGGTATAAATGTGGATTGGTAGATCGGCTAGAACTGTATCCTGCGTGTAGCGTGGCGCGACTTTCTGACGACTAGCTAGGGGATTTTTAATAAAAACTTGTTGCTGTGGTACGTATTCTACTTCAGGCTCACGGGATTTATTCCTATTTTCAATTAGAGCTGTACGATCAGAGAGAGAGGATGCGTTAATTAAATCATATACCCGTTTCATCTGTTCCCTATGATTCTGCGCGTACTGCTGTAAAATATGCTCAGTAAAGTCAATGTTAATTGGGTCTCTTGGGTCAAAATGTCCATTCAGTAAGTCGAACGGTCTGCACTTAGTAAAGCTATGGATAGAGCTGTTATAAGCTATAATGGCGTATGGTATGAGATTTACTACTGGTTCAGATTTATTTTGTAATTTAAGAATTCCTATATGTTCCAATAGTGTTGAATGAAAACGTTCTATGTTGCCATTATCATTTGGGCTATGGGGTAAAGTTTTATGATGGTCAATTTTATGAATACGCGTGAACTCGGAGAACAATTGGTTCGTAAATTCTGTGCCATTGTCAGTAATAATAATCATGGGCAGTCCATGGTGGGTGCAAAATTTTAAAAGTGCCTGAATTATACTTACTGCCGTACCGTCTCGTAAGTGGTATGCCTGACCGTATTTCGTAAAAACATCAATAAATGTTACATATTTTTCAGAATCAACCGTGAATAGGTCCATGTGAATAATCTCTAATGGTTTTGTAGCTGGTGGTACTATGTTAAAGTATGGCCTGATTGGATTTCTATCATATTTAGCCTGACCGCAGATGGTACATTCGTTAATAAATTTAGCAATCTGTTCTTTCATTTTTGGCCAGTAGTATTTTCGTGAAAGAGCTAGGTAACATTCGTTGATACCACGGTGATTAGTTTTACCATCGTGGTAGTGTTTAATGATATCTTGTTGTCGTAGGTATTCTTTAACATTCTCTAATTCAGTTTTAGTCAATACTAGTTTAAGGGAAGAGCTTTTGAACTTATCCTGTATAATAGGTATTATTGAGTACAAAGCTAAAGGTGGGTTTATCAGTAAGGCCGTCTTAACCTTAGGGTTAACATACTCTTTCACAGCGTTAATGATATCTGATTCTAAATTTAATTCTGAAACCTGAATTGCTGTTCTTATATAGCCCTCAAACGGTTTGACTACTATCGGCTTTCGTTTTATATCTCCAACTACGGTAATGTGAATTTGTCTATGAAACTTGTTAAGAGGCTCATCGGTAATAGGAACTTCTAAAATGGGGTGTTCGTTACTAGTATGTATGGTGTCAGTTGATGATTTTGTCAGGTTAGCTGGTATAACTATTTGATTGGAATCTTCTCTGGGGTGTTCATCGTTAGTATTAAAAATGTCAGTCGAGGAGTTGGCACGTTGGATTGATGGTTGTGAGGTGTTATTTATCATTGAAGCTAACTCTTTGATGCTGTCAATTACTGAGTTAATTTCGTCAGTCTCGTTGTTATGGATCTCTATGCGTGAAAGAGCATCAGCGTTAGTGTTAAACTTTCCTTTCTTATAAATTACGGTAAAGTCATATTCACTGAGTTTAAGTCGCCATCTTGTCAGTCGTGAGTTCGGTTCTTTTAAGTTCATCATCCATTGCAACGGTCTATGGTCAGTTAATATTTTAAATTTTCTACCAAATAAATATGGTCTGAAATACTTCGTGGCCCACACAATGGCTAACAACTCCTTTTCAATTGTGCTGTAATTTAATTCGTTGTCGTTTAGAGTGCGAGACGCGTAACAAACTGGTTTGTCAGACCCTATGGGTCCCTGAGATAACACTGCTCCAATAGCAACATTTGAGGCGTCTGTTGTAAGGTTAAATTCTCTATTAAAGTCGGGGTACTGAAGAATAGGATCATTAGTAAGCAATGTTTTACATTTATTAAAAGAATCTATATATTCGGGGCTATGAATTACTTTATTACCTTTCTTAAGACAAAGTGTAAGAGGCTTTGTAATACGTGCGAAATCTGGGATGAATTTTCGGTAATAACCGAGAAGGCCTAAAAATTGTTTTATTTCTTTTGGGGTGTTTGGTATAGGATACTTCTGGATGGCAGAAATTTTATCGGGATTGGGCATAATACCGTCCCTACTAATTATATGTCCAAGGTAGGCTGTTTCTAACTTAAGGAATTCCGATTTGTCCATCTGAATTTTGAAGTTAGATTCTCTAAGTCTTTGGAATACTCTTTCCAGGTTTTCCAGGTGTTCCTGGAGCGAGGAGCTGAACACGATGATGTCATCAAGATATACTAGGCAAATGCTATTCTGGAGGCCTCTTAGAACATTGTCCATGACTCTTTGAAAAGTCGATGGGGAATTCTTCAAACCCATGGGCATTCGTAAAAATTCGAAGTGCCCATGCTCTACATTAAAGGCTGTCTTGGGTATGTCCTGTGGGTCCATTTCAACCTGGTAAAACCCACTTGCTAAATCTAGGGTCGTGAAGTACTGGCACCTTCCTAACTTGTCCAGGACGTCAGTAATGTTTGGTATGGGGTATTTGTCGTCTATTGTCTTTTCATTCAATTTACGGAAGTCCACTACGAGACGCCACTTTTGTTTACCAGAAGCATCCATTTTCTTGGGTACAACCCAAATGGGTGAGCTCCAGGCAGAGTCAGAAGGTCTAATTATACCCTGCTGTAACATTTTTGAAATTTGGTCTCTAACTTCTTGTCTATGAACGAAGGGATATCGATAGCTTTTGGTATATACTGGTACCTCGTCTGTTGTACGGATTCTATGTTTAATTTTGTTTGTAAAAGTCAATGGTTCGCCGTCGATATAGAATACATCCGCATAGCGACTACACAATGTTAGGAGATTAGCTTTTTCCTCCTCATTAAGATGATCTGTACGCAATCGGGATAGCACATCGTTTATACGGTTAGAATTATCGGTCTGCGTGCACTTAATGTTGAATATATCTGCACCAGCGGGCTGATCTAAATAAAATATTATGTCATTGGATGTTGGGTTTTCTATTTCTACATAGCCTCGACCATTAACTACGGTAGTAAGACATTGATGTAAAATACAACTGCAAAATATTTGTTCGTCTATTATAACTTCACCATCTGGGGCGTTAATTGGTATTTTAATAATTTTAGAACTTTTAGCGGGTATGATGTCCTCATATAAGTTGACATTACGGGAATTATATAATTTAATATGATTGGTTGCGTTTCGTGTAATTAATTTAAAATCCTTCAAATTTATATTGGCTTCCCATTTGGATAATATATCTAAACCTATTAAGCCATCAAAATAATCGTGAAAACGATATACAAATAGTTTAACTTCATCATTCTCGTTAAATTCTTTAAAGCATGGTAATGTTATAGAATGGTCGCTTCTACTAACACCATGAATGTTCGTCACTTCAAAAGGGTCATAGTTTAGTGGGTAATCGCGGTAAAAATTTTGTACGGCCTCGGGGCTTATAAAGGACTGATTCGCGCCAGTATCTATTAAGAATCTTAAGGGGGGACAAGCAATTTCTATATACGGTAACTGTCTTTGTGTTTGTAAATTTATATCTATCCTTGCTCTTTTGATATCCTGTCTGAGCGAAAATCCTGGCTCTGTCCTGCGTGGCTGGGCCCTGGTTGTGGCTCCATGTCATGTACCACTTGGTTATGATAAGGTGTATCGCTATAAGTCATGTTAGTATTATAGTCATAGTCGTAAGAGTTATTAAAGTCATTAAAGTCTGTATAACAATCATATTCCGGCTCACAGTAATACTCGTCAGAATAATAGGCATTATCGGGTAACGCAAATTCATTTACATTTACTTCGCGTGTTTTAAAATAATTATTAGGTGGCGGGTTACCAGATTGTCGCCAATCATGACCTGACATAGGTAACGCTCTAGGAGTAAAATGTTGAACGCCGCTCATGGGTTTCGCACCAGCATTTTGTGGGGCGTTATTCCTGGGTTGTAGTCTAAACATATTACTCTGGGGGTGATAGTTAGTTGGCTGTGCGCGGAACATTTGCTGTGTTCTTGTAGGAAAACGGTTATGTTGTTGGTTAGGCATATTGAATCTAAAAGCTTGGTTTGGAGGCTGATGAGGGCGCTGTGCCATAGGGGCTGGCCAATTAGGTACGGGAGGTCGCGGGACACTTTGCGTGTTTAACGGTACATTGAAGGGCGTAGCAGACTTGGGTGTACTATGAGATTTTACGGTATCATTACGCTGTTGCAAGTACATAATATTTAATTCCTCCTGCACATATTCAAGAGCCTTTTCTATAGTTTCCGGACGCATGCATCGTATACGCGATCCCAAGGGTTCTTTTAAACCACGTACAAAAGCCTGCATAGCTACTTTCCTATAAAGTGTTCGTTTAGCGTCGATAGTTGTCTGTAAGGTCTCATGTAAAGTCACATATGTCATTATTGTACTAAACAAGGTTTGACAATGATCGTAAAATTCCTGAGGGGACTTATTACCTTGTGTAGCTAACGAAAGGTCGTTATATAAAGCTGTTTCGTCTCTCTGGTCTGAAAAATTATTAATAAGAGCTGCTCTAATGCCTGCCCAAGTCTCTGGGATACCGTTCGCATTAATAGTGGATGCGGCGGAACCCGTGATTTTATTTAAAATACCATTTAATAAACATAGATTGCCTAACTCGCTGCCTGGCTCGGCGCTAGCGTATTGAGTTACAATTCGATCACAAATATTAATAAATCTCGTCAATACATTATGATTACCGTCGAACTCTGGAACAAGGCGAAGTGCCTTATAGATTACGTCCGGGTCGTACGGCATTTTTAATTGAAATAAACTACTCAAATTAAAATCTAATTCACTATCTAACTCTCTATAACTATCTACTATATGCCGGCGAGCCTGACGCGATGCAGGATCCCGGGAATGAAATTTTCCGGGGCGGAAAATCTTGGAAATTATTAGGATAAGACAGGAAGCAACACGAGAAAGATTCAAGTGTACTTACATATAATAAATCATCTCTGGTTCTTCTCCGTGAATCGAAGTCTGGATTCTCCACTCGGCGCTGCAGCTTCGTAGATTCTGGATTCTCGTACCGTGGCTTGAAAGCCGCCCGGGCGACACGCGAACGCGAATTATCGATATAAGATGCTTCTAACCGCTCGCGAACCGGCCCGCGAGAATCCTACCGACTGCGCCAATTACGTAAACTGCAGCCGAAGGTTCGAAAAAAAACCAAAGTTACTTATAATTAATTTAATAAAAAGAAAATTACAGTTACAATTATAGTGAAACCTATTCGATGCGAGAATATGGAATGACAATTTATTCATATTAATACATTAAAATTAATTTGCTAATTCGGCGATTGATTCCCAAACGGACGTCATCGGGCTGCAGTTCTGCTGTGTCGGCGTTTCCGGCCTTAGATTGTATGTTTGCGGTAAATAAGTATATTCTTGCTGCGTCGTCGGTATTGGTTAGGGATCCGTACTTAACACGCTCTATAACAAATTAGAATATTTGTGTTTATTACTACATTATTCCTTGATAATTGTGTTTGTGCATAATTGTGAATGTATCAGTATATTAAACAGTAATTGTTTTGCATGTTTCTATTAGAGTAAATTTTCATTTTGTCAGATTTATAGTTAAACTCATTACAATAAAAGTGTTCTGCGTTTATCCATAATGTGTTTTATTTTTTATTGTTGATGAATACATTCTAAATTGCTTTTATAATAAGTTATTAAACAACCAGTGCGAGACAATCATCAATCGTTCGATATACGTTATCTTAAACATGTGCTGCTGTGTTACTACTGAAGATATAGTAACTTAATACAAAACAAGCATGATTAGGTAGCATGGTAAGTACCTATGTATTATTAGTCTGTAGAGAGAAATAAGATACTGTAGTCGAATGTAGATAATACTCTCATATTGTTATTATGCAGTAATACGCTACTTTTACGTCGGCATTCTTACGATGTACATAATATGTAGGTACTATACCTAGACAATGACTTATAGCTCCGGCTTACCTTTTGTAAAAAATTACCCTTCGCCACTGTAATGAATGATTAATGTAGCTATTTAATTTTTTTTGTATTTATTCCAAAAAAAAAACACAATCTGCTTATTTATTGCCATTAAGGCGGAACAAAGTTCGCCGGGTCAGCTAGTATGACATAAAAGCAGCACTCAAAAGCAGGTCTAAAAGCAATACTGGCGTAATCGTCTGCAGTACAAAATGTCATAATCAAAAAAAATTATACAACCAAATGTTTAAGCCACCCATAATCAACAGAAGCAAAACTTATCGCCAATCAATCAAACATTAAATTAAATGGTCTAGATATCTCCATACATTCACTTAGTCTGGTATAATCCCTTGACGACATAGTTGGAAACTATTGAACTCCCAACACGCTATTCACTCATACGACTTGAAGCTATCGATTTATTATGCTAAACGTATCGTGCTCTTGGGATCTATGAGTTGAGATTAAAGATATTAGACTAAGGCTTTGATCACTGGTTCACTGGGACCTGGATTTTGCGTGCAATACATTTAAACAAATAATTAAAAGCAGTTTAGATATCGACAGTACTTAATATTTACTTTCTAAGATTGGCTGATTACGCTAAAAAAAATAACCCAAACAGTTTTTAAAAAGTCGTGTTAAATTTTACAGCTAAATTATTTTCTTGGTAATTATGTCATAAGTACTTACAAAAGTAGAGCTCGTCAGTTTGTGACGCAACATTTTTCGATAGCTTCTAGGTTTTCGATAAATGTCAGTGGTTGAAAATTGACCGTAATTTCAGATTGAAAAAAAAATCAAAATAATTATAAAGATACAAATGAAAAATTGAAACAAAAGATACCTAAATACTACATTTTACTTCTTTTTGTGACTTTAAAATTACAGTTACAAACGTTACCACAACTAGCCCCAAGAGACACATTACATTTGAAATATGCACACTAGGAGAAGTTTTACATAAAAATGTACTAGCAACATTGTTTTATAGCATAATATTTTAAACTTAATTTAACGAAGAATATGCTAACAGTATAAATTCAGATATCAATAAAGACATAAAACTTAAGTGCCATCACTTCGCACTATACGAAAAAGAAAAAAAGTTTAGTACAAAATCCAATCTGAAAAATTCTAAGAACTACCAATTTTCAAGAAGTATGGATATATTATTTGATTTCACTCCAGCGTAATCTTAATTCAAAAATCTTAAGTTTTATTTGAAACATTTTACTTAGAAACCAAAAACCTAGCGACCCAAGACATTACCCTGATTAAAGAAGAAAAATAATGCCAAACTCAGGTGAAAAAGTCAATACAAATTCTGGTCACGTCGGCACATACGATTCCGGAGAGTCTGCATTGGCGTACATCGAATTAAGTGAATTAGAGGCCCGAACTACAGATATAAAAGGTTCTCTTCTGTATTTCAAAGGAACCGCATCGGCGACTAGTGAATTTTTAAATTTGTTGTTGCGACTTTGCGGTCGGTTAAACTTCTGTTTACTGTCGACACTGCTGCTTTATTGTTGGTCGGCCTTTGATAAGGCACAATGAAAATAAATAATCGAGCTCCCTATTTCTGCTTGGATTTTTTATTTTTTATGTGGTGATACAAAATCGGGAGAGGTCATTGCCCAACTTGGTTTGCCCAGCATTGGATTGTTACATAGAGTAATAGCAATAGCCTTGCTTCAAATACATCCTCATTATGCTGCTTGCAATATTAGTTCTATATTATTTCTATAGACTGAGAAATTTACCAAACTTCAGGCAACATGCATACAAAAAAAACGAAAATAAGCGATGACTAAAAGTCGAATTCAAGTCTCGTGAAAAGTCACATACGCTTGAACTACAGAGGTGGTGCAAATAAATTATTCGGGAACTTTAAATCAGGGACCAAAAATACAAGAATTTTATTTAGTTTCATTCGTCATGTGTCCATTTGAAGTGTCGCTTTATGTAAATGTAAGTGCAATTTTATTTTGTTTAGAACTCAAAGATGAATAGAAGATATATTCGTGGTTTCTAAATATTTGAATTTTATCTTAAATCGCTGACAGATATGTCTGAATAAATCTTTGTAATGTAATATTGCTAAGATATTTCACTCGTGTAAAGATTTAGAGCAAACTAAGCAAGAATTGTGATATTCTCAGAAGATATAGAGTTTTGATACTTTGGATCAGTGCCCGATAAATGGCATTTGCTTTGACGAGCTATATGCAATTTTATACGTACTATAATAATAAATAGACACCGCCTAGATTATCTTTTTCTTTAATACATCATCTGCAATTCTTCAGACAACAAACAAAGGTTACATGGTACATTATTTAAAAACTAACATAACTATTAATAACTCGCATAAATCTTTGCTCTATATCTATCATACTTTATTTATGTTTCCCTCACTACTAACGTATTCCAAACAGACTTTATACAGCGAACATTTTTGTCAAAATGTGTACACAGTACAGGTACACTCTCTAGTCCACCACTCCCATAGTTCTATAGGGGGGTTTTCTTGGCGGGAAAACGAATAAATAACTTTTTTCCCAGGATTTTCAGGAGACTTTTGCGTGTCAAACGCTTAAATAACTGAAGTCTAGTACTCATACCATTCTAAACGAGAATTAGAATCCCAATTTAGAGGTTTAAAATAAGTTATGACTCCACCAATTTTTTTTTCCCATAACAATGTCTTCACCATACATTGTTAGGTATTAGAATAGTGGGAGTTTTTGTCTTCATTGAAAGCATACTTACGAGTTTTATGTTGTACTCAAATCACATAATCTTGGCTTTCAATTCAGTTATCGCGGTAATAAAACTGTTTTAAGATCATCTTTAAGTATTGCGTTTTTAAATCGTTAAATTTTGTAATGGCTTACAGATGTTTATTAAAACATTAAATACATTTTTTTATGCAATGATTTTAGTTTTTTGTTACAATCTAGTAACAAAAACTTTGTACGTATTACAAATTTGGGTAGTATAATTAATATTGGGCGTATCTATTTCTTATAAGGTGAATTACACACATTCACCTTATATTTCGAAGAATTTTTGAACTGAAGCAATTTTTGTTTGTTTTTTCAGTTCAAAACGACGGAACTGATAATAACCGATTAAAACGAAACGCAGGAATCCCGGCGGCATTAACTGATACTACCGAATTTTCACTTTATCCGACTGTAGAATAAGTATTATTTACATGATAAATAAACTACATACTTAAACGATCACAGCTTAATAAATAAAACCGAAATTACAGCAATTTAATACAAACATTATTGACATGCTTTTAAAATAATTCATTCAAACAATTTCTCCGAACTTGTACCGAACGGTAAACCAAATACAATAAAGTAATACACGAACCTGACGCTACGTCACAAACAAGCGTTAATCAATTACCAGATTTTATGTACAAATTAAATAAAAACAGGCCAAATGCGAGTCGGACTCAAGCACGGAGGATTCCGTATCAAAAAATACGAAAAAAAAACACGTTAATTGTATCGGGACCCCTCGGTAATTATTTCTTTTTCTAATCCTAATTTTTAGTATTTAATGATATAGCGGCAACGGAAATACATCATTTGTGATTTCAGCCAGCTAGCTATCACAATTTAAAAGATACAGCCTGGAGACAGACAGACAGACAGATAGAGAGACAGGCATACAGACAGACAGGCGGCGGAGGTTTAGTAATAGGGTTCCGATTACACCTTTTAGGTACGGAACCCAAAAAAATGTTCGAGAGCAAAGTTCACGCGAATGCAAATGTCCCCGACGTCCCGAATAAGCAATGAATACCATTGATTATCACTGAATGAATGGGAAAAGATTGATTGACATTTTCATATGAAATTATTGAATTATCGTCATTGGCATTTCGATATGACAGTACAAAAGTTGAATCGATAATCGTCTGTTCACCCGTTCGGTTTAACGGATTTCGTATTGTTCTCGGATTGAAAGATCGATTGGATTTTTTGCTTTTAAAATAAATTGTTTTAATATAGTTACAATCGTTGTTTTCAATATTTGTTACACAAAATTTGTAGCATATAAATCTTAATAGATCGTTGATCTGTAATGCGATTCTCTATGAGTTTCAAAAGATTGACATTTAAAATGGACCTATAATTTACATAGGTATTAGGTTTATTTTATTTATTATTATTCCTATTTAGGTCTTTTAAGCCACGAAAGAAGATGTTACTTCGTAACAAATATTCCTCTATCCGACGCCACCTGAATCATCTGCAATAGATGGACACAGGCCAATGATGATGATGATGATAATTTACATGTAGTAGATACTGTTAATGTAACGTGGTAATAAATAAATGTAATGCAAAAATCGTTCCTACTGCACCCACAAGAGGCGCTCATGAGTTTTTCATAGAGCATTTCTCGATATCTAGGCAATTGTCGATAGTCGATAGTGCTAGAGAATTGCGGTACTAGTAATATATTTGGTTGGGCAGAGATAGCAATTAATTTATAATTATTACTTATTATTTCTCTACTTCAAGTATGATCTTTTGATTTCTTGTTTTGTCAAATAAATATTTATCTGCAGATGTAACATGACAGTTATAATAGTTCTCTCTATAATTAAAAATCTCTATTTGATGCCAAGAAACACAAAAAGAAAAACCAAAATCCGCAACAACGACAAAAACCTGTGAACTGTGAAACCAAATATTCAACTCGCGTGTTAAATAGCCAAAGCTTTTACGATTTAAAAAGAAAACTCAGAGAGTTAGTGAAACGGGTTAACCAACTTTTAACCGAATTCAAACGTTGGAAGTTAAAATAAAAGTTAAAATACTATTCATTCCAATGAAAACCTATTATAGGAACGTCGACAAACAACCAAAACTTTGTTACAGCGGGATATAAATTTCATTTTCTTGGAATCAAAGTGGCTTTTACTTTTGCAAAGGTGTTTATAGAAACGCCAATTAATTTCCATCTATATTTTGAATTGTTACTTTGTGATTTTAAAGCTACTTTTTGGTATAAATGTTTAATTTTCGTCGGAAATAATGAAGGATTATGTTTAGTGTTGAACAGTATACCTTATGTATCTATCGTGTATACATAATGTATATAAATTAAAACTTACGATGAATGGTTGGTTCATCGCGTATGGGAATTGTAAGCATAAAGGTTTTAAAACAAAGAAAACTTATAGAAAATATAACAGTTACCAGAAAAATGCTGAAAAAGCTCTTAAATGGTGTGAATTTCATAATCAATAATACTAAAATATTTTGAAGAGAAACAATTCAACGATTAACACATTTGCTGTTTAATTTTATAATAACATTAAAACGACTAAGATATCTCGTCACATTATTTCCATAACATTGAATACACATTTCCAAAGCTTCATTAAAGATTATAATTAAATTGCACAGAGCTTTGAACTGCAAATATTCTATATTCGAAACGGAGTTGAATCGTAATTGAATTGTTACGTGCGAAAATTATTCAGTTACATTTCGCTTACCTACAGGAAACATGGTCGATAAATGGCCGCATGCTTGATTGCTCACCCCTTATCATGTATCACTGCGATATAACTTTATCCTTATATTCAATAATATTATGTCTTTGGCTTTTATGCAGAGACTGCTCTATAATGTTTGTTTACCGATAAAATTTACCATGGCAAGTATAAATTATGATTTTAATTCCGCAAAATAAGAACGAATTATTGCCCTACATACTGTAATATGTAATGCACGTTATTAATACGTGTCTTTACAAAAAAAAAAGAACCGAGTTGTGAATCGAAAGCACTATCTCGTGAATCACAGTAAATGTTAACTACAACAAAAACAAATGACAACAAAAAAACAGACATTATCTATCCAACACGGAGTAAAGAACCAAACAAAAAAATTAAAAAAAACAAGATCAAAGGTAAGAATAAAAAACTCTATCTCAACAACAAAAAAGTGAAAAGTACATTAAACATTCAACACGATCCCAAAAAAGCTTCACTGATTCAATTAAAAACAATGCTCACAAATGTACAACTTTAAATTAGATGCGAAATTCTATTAACACATCAAATTTTAATCTTAATGGCATTCCCGTCGATGTCAGGCGGGGCCTTAATACCAACGATCAAACTGTAGCTCAGTCGTTAACTTGAATTGAAAGGAGCTTATGGGATTAACACATGCAAATTTCTACCCCCACCTGTTCAAGCGTTTGAAGGTGCTATAATTTTAACTCCTTTCCCTTTGTTTTTGGTACAAAGTTGTGTTTTCTGAGGTTTAATGTTTTCAAAGTTTTGATATTTGGTTACTGATGTAGTGGTTTTTAGAGTATTTGTTAGTTATAGCTCATCTCACATCGATACATAACGATTTTCGTTTGTAATTACGGAAAAATATTTAGAAGCAGGTTTCGTATTAAAATTCAATTTATTTTCAGGCTTTGATTCTTTTAAGAATTGATATTAACTATGAAATAGACATAATATATTATCAAGAAACACCACAATGCCTTTACCATCACGTCAGCAAAAGAAAGTTTAATAATAAAGATTGCGGCAAGTTATTTTCATTTTAGATACGCATATTTTTACCACCTCTTTCCATATCAAATAAGCCATTTTTATGAGAATCCTCGACACAAAACCGTCTCTTATATTATTAGTACGATAACTTCGCTCCGGCCTCTAGTATATCACTTGAAATTCACACCCCATAAAGGGAATAGTGTGACATAAACTCTTCTCCCCAACTTTTATATTGTGAAGTAGGAAAAAATGTGATTTCCAAAAGTGGAAGCCGGAACTTTGGGAGCTATGCGTGAGGCTAAAGACAATGGGAGGAGAGGACGCTCCGGCCATTGTCAGTTTATTACTTTATTTTTCTTGGCCACTCAAATATTTAGTGGAAAGTTTTCGGTTCGAAAATCAACAGTCCTATTGTGTGTATCTACAGAATTTTATTTACTTACAAAAGTTACACAGCAACAAATTCTTTTGAAGTAGAAGTGGGTTGCGTTCACATTAAAAATTCCGTCTTTCAATACCGTTTACATTTTATTGAAAAAACGGATGATTTTTTTATGAAGTCACGTAGTTTGAACTATGCTTTAACATCAGTGAAATAAATTAATGTCCGAGTGCAAAAACAAACTGAAAACAGTCCAATTCAATTTAGTGAGTACAATGTCTATTCGTTGTAAACCGTATACGATAATTTGTCAGCACCGGTCGACCACGTGAATTGGTTAATTCGAATCATTGTCACACATACGGGGGACGTTCCGATAAATTTTATCGATATGTTAATCACGTGCTCCCGAATCTGTAATGTGTGTTTTCATTTGTTTGATTGGTGCAAAATTATTTATGGAAATATACGTGGCTTTTTGTGAACGTGTAAAATTGAATCGTTTAAAGTTTCATGTTTACTCATATAAGTCGGTCATTGGTAATATTTATGTGGGTCATGTCAGGTGCGGATTGTATTGTTTTAATTGGATACCGACTGTTATGACTGCAATTTATTTTAATAATGCTACTCGACGGCTTAAAACACGGTGTGAAACTACCGTTTTATACTAGTAATCGGATATCGGAAATACTTAATAAAAACGGATTTTAATATAAACCAATCTGAATATGAACATAGGTATATCCAGTTCTGTGGGTTTCAACCGTAAGTATTAATTAAACTTGTTTGTTGAAAGTTATACCAGTGAAGCGTTCTGTCAGCAAGTGACGTCGATGATAAAAATTGTAGGCGAAATATCCATCAGTAAATAGCCTGTCTATGAAACCGTAAAAGGTGAATCGTCATGTCGTTCAAAAGTCCATCTATCAACCAACCATCGGTGAACTGTGTCAGAATCCAAAAAAAACTATTTTATAACAATAGGTGGCTAATTTAATTCTTAATCCGGAAAAGGAGAGTCAAACTATAATATCCAAGCACTTTAAAACGAAACAATAGCTACGTTAAAAAAAACAAAAGACCCCGATATTCCATCTTCATATAGTTAAATGAAAACGCTGACTCCCAAGAGAGCAACATCAAAAAGAAACGCACGATTTCTTCCTTTCAAATACCCTCAGATTGCATCTAATCATTACCCCATATTTACTTCCTCACTTCAAAGCCTTACATTATTTGTTGAAAACGCCCCGTGTGAGTCATTGCCGCGAATTTACGAGCCCTAAAATTCTTTGAAACTGTAGAGTTTTTAGCACTTGTTTTTGTATTTCCTGGTTTAAGGTAAATAAATTCTGAACGATGCCGTTTAAGGAACACCTTTTAGATTGTGGTTTACGAATTGGGGTTTAAAGTTTTAGTGGTTTAAGTTATAGTACAAATAAATGATGCGTTTAGAGCTACCGATTCTAAATTAACGTTTGACTGTACAATACAAAGATTTTACACGGCTACGACATAGTCCAATATAAGTTTCATAATATACAGATCTAATAATAATTGATGTTATAGAATAAAATAGTTTGAATTTCTTCTTAAATTGTTTCGGAATTTTGTGATTGCAGGAACATTAGCACACGTGGTCATCGTTTCATTCAACTTGAAGACACTATTGCAAAAAAACAAATCTTAATTCACGAACCAATCCTAGAGTAGTAAAAAGCTGAGTTAATATCCTGGTTTGACACGACAAGCCTAAATCTCTCGGGATCATAAAATATTTAACAATCACGCGGGGAAGGCGTAAACGTTTTATTTCTTTTTCGCCATTCGCCGCAATGCGGTTCAAATGTTGGATTTGGATGCCTCGAGTTGTTGCTACCTTTGATCTAAGAAGGATAAGAGGTAGATCCGTTTGCGACGTCTTTGCAAAGCTCTGCTTACAGAACATTCACACCTATATATCATTTGGTGAATTGGAAGAAAATAAAGATTACACTCGAGGATGTTCTTTTACTGCAGTTTATGTTTTGATTCATGATATACAAATGGTTTGTTTTGGTTGATATTGCAAATTGTTAGAATGTTTTGAAGGTATTTTAAGCCTTTGCACCATGTGGTATCTTGTGACTTATAAGTTTTTGAGTAAACTGGCTAAAACTTCGAGCAAACGAAAAGTAAGGGTAGTAATTGCATACCTGAGTATCATAACAGCATATCTGATCTGTGAAAGAAAAGTGTTTATTAAATTATATTGAGTCACTATGTCGTCATAAATTCACACTCATAAAATAAGAACTACTTTTCGCTGCTACTTGTACGATTTCTACAACACGTATTTGTCATTCAACAAATACGTAACTTGATCTAAAACTCACATTTCCTCCCAGTATTAGCTAAAGTTCCCTTCAATAATTTACTCAACACTTGACTATAACTTAGTTATTTGCAAGCAATTACTTTAAACGGTCCCAATTGGTATTCTAGCAATATTAAAATTGAATTTACGCTTTAGCTTGAGTTCACAAAAGTTTCTGTGCGAGAATGGGTAGCGATAAATCGTGAGTCGATCGTCCAAGTTTCGATATATTTAGCGTAAGTGCCTTTAGTCTTCAGTTTCGTGGAATTAGGAAAGGTGTTCCATGAGTATTGTTTCCTGTTCTCGATATTGCTGAACTATTGTCGGAATATTTCTGTATATTTAGATTGTTTTGCGTCTATTGTTTTGGGGCTATTTATATCTTTACGCTTTGGTTTAGAATTCTAAGAACTGAGAATTTAGTAGTGTAATAAGTGATTTATTTATATTAGGCGTTTCTTACGAATAAATCCTGTTAATTTAATTGGTATGATAAATTATTTTCCCTTTTCGCTGTTCGTTTTATTAGTCAAAAAGCAAAATGCATTCATCAAATCCACTTCGTGCAGTTCAAGGTTAAAAAAAAACTTTTAATATTTATGCATAGTTCAAGTTGCGTAAATATTTGTTTTCTATAAAATTTTTCTTTGCTTCTGATTTTCTAATTCTACAACTGACATAATCAATGAAGGCTGTATCAATTACAAAGCTTCTCTTCAATTCCCGAAGGCTTCACTTTTTTACCTGTTGCTTTGAAACTCAATGCATCACAGCTAGGAGTTCTTTAATTTACAATTTTAGCATTTCCCCAAGGAGAAATGTTTTTACTCTCAAAGGAAGTAGAAGTAAAATTAATGGAAAATATATTTGATTAGTTCATTTGAAGATGAAAACTGGACTTTATCAGATATTGGATTAGTGAGCTCTCATTTTAATTTTGCTTTCAATACATAAAACATAATATTATTGCTAGTTTTGCGCATAAACTCGACTTTTGAGCAGATGTGATTTCATCAATTTTAAGAACGTATGTAATGGCGTTTAAATATGACTATTACTCTACTATTTACTTGGTAAAAGAAACTAAATTCGAGTAATATTTCTGATATAATACGTAAAAAGTTTAAGAAAGTGGTAAACAAATAGAAATAAAAATTTTCGGTAATTTATAAAAAGAAATACGATATAACATGATATTTTTTAATAATACTATACATAGACTTAAAAGTAGGTAGCAATATCCCTCCATAAACTTCTTCAACCCAACTTGGAATGTTTATAACTTATAGCAAATAAACTTCACTTACATTTTTAATACATCTGAACTATCCACATCGTGTAACTCTTAAGTCTGGAAGCAATATTTTTCACTCAATACCAGCACAAAATTATCTTTTTCACTGAAGAAAACTTCACAAGCCAAGCTTCTATCTGCAACTTTCTTAACTCTGCATCGCGTATATCGTGTAGTCCCTGAGTTATCGTTCACGACTTTCAACGCAGTTCCTTACATAATTCGTTTTTCATTCACAGCATTATCAACTTTATTTCTTTAACACTTAGGGCGAAAATTCCTTCAACATTCTCATCAGTATCAAGCGTTATCGTTGCCGATCGTACCGTCTCTTCCACCAAACTTTATAAGCCGATAATGTTAAATTTCTGTTGCGTATAATGCATTTCACCCGGCACGTCGTCTTTTTAACTTAGTACCTTAATATTTTCTAGTTAAATTCGAGGTTGAACATGAACTTATGGTGCAGTTTTGTAAAGAGAATTATTGCAACTGGCTTAATATAAAATAGGGTTATTAAATGTGTTGAATTGCGTCCGTGCCAAGAATGAACTTCAGATGCAGTGTGAGACCAATGATGAATTATGGTATTAATTTAAAATTATCAGTCAATAGCCTATCTGTTAAGCTTTCACAAGTAAGTTGCTATAACTTATATTGCTAGGAATTTCACAAACACAATACAAGTTACTACAATCAGACTTGATCAATCGTTAGTACCGAATACAGAAAATCGCGTCCACACTCGTGCTTGCTACTTATATGGCAAAAGTCATGCCTTCACGCCATTATAATACTCTTACGTTACTCTTGTAACAGAAGCGGCATCTTGCCCATCTTAACACTGGAACACGGATCGTGTCTTTGGCAAGACGTGATAAGCTTATGGTGTGAAAAGAAAAACAATTCAAGAAAATACAAGTTGGTGGGAGAAAATCGTGGCTAAACTTTACAAAGTCAACGCACAAGACAAAATCCTAAAACCACTTATACAAAATCAAGTGACTGTTATATCTGCATCAAACTGACCTACATTGCCGACAGCTTAGCATACAAAAGTATCTGCTAAGCGTCGACTATCATAAAACAGAAGAAAAGCAATAACTTCAAACTACGAGAGATTTTCGCCTTGCAAACTTTGAGAGCTGAGCTAAAACTATAGGAGCGGTTTCAGATTTGCGGTTTATACGCGAGTAAAACGTTGTCTTCTGAAGCCCTTGTAACTGAAGGCATGACTTTTACCACACACGTAACTAGAACGCGTGTGCAGCACTGTAGCGTAATTTTCTAACTCGGTACTAATGATTATCGAGAAATTGAAGTTTGAAATATATTGAAAAAATTGTTAATGCAGCACCCGCCAGAGTCGCTGATCAGGCTTTCATATTACGTTTCTTGATAGCTAGCCGGTTATCAATAGTCTATAGTAGTAGAGAATCGCCTCTCTGTTGACGTGCTTATAAGCTCGTACAGTCTTAATATAACTTGCTAGCTGACCCGCGCAACTTCGCTTGCGTTACATAAGAGAGAATGGGCCAAATTTTCCTCGTTTTTGTAACATTTTTTGCTGCTGCTCTTTTCCTATTGGTCGTAGCGTGATGAAATATAGCCGATAGCCTTCCTCGATAAATTGGCTATCTAACACTGAAAGATTTTTTCAAATCGGACCAGTAGTTACTGAGATTAGCGCGTTCAAACAAACAAACTCTTCAGCTTTATAATATTAGTATAGATTAGTATAGATAACTTAATATTCTGTCAATACTGACAAACCCACTACAACCGATTCGAGTCAACGCTCCGAAATACGCTCGAGTACGCGAGTTTTGAGGCACGTAATGTAAGCGCGTATGTCAAAACGCTAACGCAAAACGTCTGAAACAGCCCTAAAACTATAAGTACCACAGTTCAGTATTGTGGAGATAATGCTGTAGAAATAAAAGTTGTCAGTCGTCTGGACTTGTGGCTCATTGAACAGGATTATTGCGATTAACTCAAAACTTTTCTGATTATCTTTCTTATTGGAGTTTTATTCGGATATTGACAATTATGATCATGTTTTAGGTATATTGGTTCATATTGCGTATTTAATTTAAATAAGACTGAATACTCCGCTAAGTATAAGTATATTTTTAAAATGAACACAAACCATAATCCGACGTAATAGCAAATCCTCAGAAGCTATAAACAAATTGCATTTATGTCTCTACTATTTTGTACGATGCCATCCATTTACAGCCATACTATAATAAAAACCTGCAACAATGACAATGACGTATTCTATACACAATAATTAAATCATTATGGGTAGAGTACATACAGTAACGTTTACAAGACTATTGGTAATGTCGAATAAACCTTTTTTTTTTAAGAAAATCTCCTATTTCTTCCAATCACGAATATCAGAACCTTATTAAATGCTCTTTTTTAAATAGACTTCATATTGTTGGTGTCTACAATTCAAAAGATTTTTAAGGTTCTACTTCGTTCAACGTTTTACTGATATATCCGATTTAGAAAATAATGTGTACAAATACGCTTTTTCAATATTGTAGTTCAATAAATAAAGAACCTGCAGACAGAATAATTCTGTACAGGATTTACAGTCACTGTGTAGTTATTGGGATATTGAAAATTCTACAGAGCTGATATTATTTTTCACTCATAAAATGTATTTTTGTAAACTTTATTTAGACAAACTGCAGAGTAACTAAGGATCGTTTAGTCAAAATCAAAGTTAACTGACGATTAAAAAAACAAATCTTTAGTTTTCCCTTTTCATAAAAAAAGCAATAAGAAAAATATTAGCATCCGTATTTTTTAGGCGTTACCAAAAACAATATATTTTTCATAACAAAGACATATAGGTGTTAAGCGATCTATAATATTTATTGTTATATCATTGCAAAACGACTGCACATTGCACTGAAAATACCAAAAACATTCCATTCACGAAACGTACCAAACCATAAAAGTATCGATTAAAATTGCATTCGAGTATCGTAACGAACAATCGGTATGACAAAACAGTAAGCAATCGGGAATGCATCGATTACGCAACTTAACGATCGATACGAGTGAACGACGACGTCGCCTGCACTTGATAGAGGCGTACAATATAAGCGGTAGCGATTTTTGTACTACATCAAGTTTATTTTACGGAAATTCGTAATTAATATGATATCTACTTACTAATGTATTAGATATATTATGTTTTACTTCCAAATTAATTTAAATTATTAATTATTATTGATTAAACTTTTCAATGTCAATGAAATATAATTATGTTCAACATGGTATTTTAAGGCGAATATTAGATAAATTCGTTTTATGCAGAATTTTAGGCTACGGCTTATGACTCCACAATGCCAAAATATACAAATCTTTTCGGAATTCAATTAATTAATATAATTTTTTATAAATTTTTAACTAAAATACCTTTTTTTAAAAAACAGTCTATAAGAACGGTAACGGTGATAACATTAGAACCAATTTAAACCTAGGTTTCATACAAAAAACTTATTATCAGAACCGCGATCGCTATCATCGCCCCTCTCGCTCATAACTAGTACCAAACTCTTTCCTGCCCCCACTTTTACCACGTTGAACGCGCTATGAAGAGCGAATCGACTTAATTGCAGCACTTCCGATTTCATGGGCTGCTGCATTTCAGTCCTACCGATATATTAGTTCGCAGCCATTATTCTATGAAGAAGTGGGTTAACGACTACATTTGTACTAAAAGCTAGATAGCTAAGAGAGGGTTATTGTTACTTGTACCTATAGACTGCTTCTGTTACAAAAGTGACGGTACAAAAGTCCGTATTGGGAGAAAAGTACTTACAGAGATAATGTTCTAAAAAATTCTCAATCATTACCCGCAGCATGCAAGTTTTTGTCATAAAACATTGTTAAGTTAGGAAGAAGGAGATGGAACTTTATTCCTCGGCAACGCGCGAAGTCGTCCTAGCCTAATGTCTTATATACTCTGGTTAGTTATATGCTTCTTCTTATAAGAAGAAGTTATATACTGGTCTTGAACACCCTTAGCACTAGATTAATCACCAATTACAATAAAAATATACTAAACAAACTTTAATGATGCTTTTGGTACAGTGGTTATGCCATGACACTATGGGCAGACATTTTACTGCCCATTCGTACATATATTATGTACGTAAATGTGGAAGGAAAGTACTCTAAATATTGAAGATACTTTGATTTAAAAAATAAAACATACTTTTCTTTTTGAAATTAAACGTAACTGCATTCCACCCTATATACATTCTCCACTAAAGAAAAGAAAAAGTTATCATTTCTTTATTAAGATATTGTTACCAACTTTTTGACCTAAATATTAAGTTTTTTCCTCAAAACGACCACGATACACCATTATACCTTTCGAACTTCCCCAAGTTTTATATGAAACCCTAATAAAGGAACTATAATAACTAGTTAGGAGCTATTCTTAGCAATATAATCATTTTTTATCACAGTTTCTCAAGAACATGAGTGTTGCAAGTGTTACGGCTATTGTAAGGAGCTGTTTCTTTGTTTTATTTTTCTTGAATTGTTTGGGAATGGAGAATATGGTTTTCGTTTGATTTAACATTTTTTGTAAGCAGTTTTGGAATAGTGATTAATGACAAACTTAGTAAAAATGATTTTTTAATTAAAATAATACAAGTTATAGAATGTTTTTCAATAGAAGCCCGAAATTTTAACATGACTGGTAAACAGCAGTAGGCTCGTTCTCTATTACATGGGACTAACATTGTCAATGGCGAAAGGTCTAACATCATAATATGTATGTATGTAGTTAATAACGTTTTATCTGACTTAAATTTGTAATCATGGTGATCCAGTGCAGTTTGAAGACATTGTCTCCAAAATCTAACGAAAAAACTTTGACACGTGCAAAATTTCATCGCTATGTTTGCCAAAGATTGAAAAGACCGATGAATATTTTTATCATATGAATACATGTACAATTCAGCTATCCCCAAGTTAAATGTATGATATCAATTTATTCAGGTCAAATGCACTTACACTACTTACCCAAATAATAATCAAAATTATAGTTACTAAAACTACCATCATCATCAACTCTAATTACACTTGCTAGACAAAATGTTAACCCAACATTAAAAACATTGCAATATTGCACCTCTGGTCATACATTGCAGAATTTCTTTCTCTCATAACACGACAACTTTTTCTGTCCCCCATGTCCAGCTACGAGAATTAAAACCTCATTTTAACACATTGAGTTAATATGTTACGCTAGATGCGACATTGGCATGAATAATATAATAAATTTTGTTTCTAAAGAGTTGTTATGAATTGAACGGTAGAATGCAGATAAATATTTATGCGACTTTAATTGATGTTTTAAAGGATTTCTGTCCCGTAAGTAGAGCGAAAAATTATACTTAAAATTAGCCTTTAATATATTATATAATAGGGAACGTTTGGCTATAAATCTTAAAATTACTTTATGACCCTAATGAACCATACTGGTCGAAAGGAGTAAAATTTATGTAATTAGTAACCCAACATCTTTGCAGCGGAGATTGATCAAACAAACATATCATCTACAAAGTCTTTTGTCTAAGATTTTTTTTCTAATAATAAGAATTAGAATTCTTGCTACTCTGCTAAGTCGAGATAATCTTGAACTACTGTTGTTGGTGGCAATATTTATTCACATTACCGCTTCTAGCACCATGGACTAGGTTCGTGTATTAACCGAGCTCCTCTCATACAACGACCGAATTATTCTGTTAATCAACATTTAATTTAAAATGCTCTATTTGTACGGTTACTTCGTTAGTCTACCGGTACTAATTAAAACGCAGAGTTTATTACACAACTGTGCAAAAAAGTACTATAATGTTTGCGCAAAAATAGTGTAAAGTTAGTTTGCAAAAGCGCTGTTTTTATTTAAAAAGTTGAGGCTTTTTTCTGTGTATATGAGACATGCGTTTTTATAATGCAAGAGTTGAATTTTATGACTCAACTTAAAAGGGAATTTTCGAGTTTGGTTTTAAAAATATACACAACAAAGAAACTGTTGAATTCAATTAATTTGATAAAGACTTATGGTAGTAATAAAAGTGCTTTATTCATTTTATGATTTCAAAACAAGTAAGGTATATTTTCTCAGGAATGAACAATCAATGTACTTTGTATGTTGGTGTCGTCACCGATGAACATCATCACCAAATTACTTTTTAGATTGTGTAATCTACTTACTTGTCATAGAAGTATGTTGATTGCATTTGCTATATGTAAATGCAATCAACATTTTTCTTTCTTACAAAACGAAGAATATAAGAAAGCAAATAATCCACGTATTTGCATTTAATAGTCCAATCGATTGAAGCCCACAAAACGACAGAATAAACATCAAACTACCTCCAAACAGTTTAAGACCAAATCGAAACGAGTTGCCGAAAGAAAACAATAGTGTTTGGTACATTTATACGCAGAAGTTCCACGGAATAGGTTAAATTCAACGTATACGGTGCAATAATAGCCAACAATGTCCACAATTGCAAATCCCGGACACTAGAATATTTAGGTCAGAAGTTTAGTGCGGAGCGACGACGAAATTTTGACGATTTCTTGAAGTCTGTAAGAATTTTTGGACATACCTAACTGAATTTATGTAGCTTTATTCGTTTTATGCATATTTATTTCTTGACTGTTTCGCGGCACGGTTAAGTGTATACGACTGCAGCGTAAAAAGGTCGGTACTACGCCTGATATCTCACTGTTCGTGTCGGTTATCCGTCCCTGGCTATGAGAGAGAGAGAATAGAGGGTGTATTATGCACTGTAATAAACACTTTTAAAAACATTCTTGCATAGTTGTTTACGTTATAAATTCAGGATAAGTATGTGGTGATTTCATATTTTTTGGAGCTAGACTTTGTGGTTTCTATTGCAACACGAACAAAAAACGATTATGTAATTCAGACTTTCAAGTCTGAAAATTCTAGGCGATAGTTATTATTATGATTGCAAGAAATGCATCGCCGTTGCAGTCACGTATTCTGAAAGTTGCACAAAATAATTATACAACAGATATCGAAGTGTATCTTATACAAATGATATTTAGAAAACAGTACAAAGAACACGTTCACAAAAGATTGCACCTTTTTGTTGAGTGACATTAGACAAATTAGTTTAAACGGTCAGTGATTTTTCCACGTGATATCATTCGATATGATGAAATCTATTAGACTAGAATTACAGACATGTATTTAAATTGAATCTTTGCGGTTAAGGATAGCGTGAAACTTTTTTATTATGTAAGCAACAGTGATACACTCACTGTTGCTTACATAATAAAAAAGTTTTAGTATTATAGTAATAATTTAGTAAAAACTTAACAACAAGGGTTGAGTCTGACATAAAGGCTATGCATATCACGTATCTCAGTATCACTTCACATTTTAACAGATTTGAATGTGTCTCAGTCTTAGGCACTAGTAATGCAACAAAACTTTAAATAACAGTATAATATCTATTGTTTGCTTGACAAGCCATCAACTAAGATTAACACTTCATCTAATAAGTAAAAAAATATATAAATCTCTCCAACTCGCATCCCCGTCTTGGTGTTCTAAAACATCCCTGCTTAGTGTCCTAAACTATACCAGACATGCAATCTCTTTCCGTTTGCGATTACATAAACACGTAATATCGTACATTGTAAAGGAAAATGGAGTCGGTACGGGTTAGTCGATAAAACGCGAATGCACCGATGTGGGACACTCGTGTCATCTATAACAATGTGCTGGATATAATAATGGCATGCATTTTGTACTGGCGGGAATTTAGGAGAACGGCTGGACTGTTTTAGGTCGGCGGCTGCTTTGTTATGCCTCGTTTTGATTGTATTAGTGTTTGATAGGAATGTTGTGTTGCTAGAAATGTGGTTTGAGTAGAAATACTATTGTTTCTGTCGACATGGATAAAATTGTTATAGGATTTGTGGTCTTTAGGTAAACGTGAGTGTGACAGGGGTGGTCTTTTAGGTCAATATTTAAAAAATAAATAAAATATAAGCATATTTTTTGTGACTTGCAAATTTCTTGTTTGCATGCAGTGTGGTGGATTCAGGGCATTACCCTTCTCTCGATAAGGGAGGATAGGCTACTCTTGACCAGCAGTGGGATAGCAACGGGTTCATATTAACTGCTCATAGTAGCATTTCTAAAAATCTTGAGTCACCACATTCAATGACACACAAATCGCCTAGCTTATTAACTGGAACAGTAAGCAAATTCAACCAAGCAGTCGATAGCGTAGGTGGAATCTAGTAATTTATAAATAGACTCTATCTATTTTTATCACGAAATAACTTTGCGTCTTAAGTTGCCCACGTCCAAAACTGCACTAACACATAAATCCTTTTACAGCCTTACTGTCCCGACTCCCAAGCAAAGGTTCCGACATTTACCCACTAAAATATTAACACGTAACCTTACACCTTCAAGAAATAGAACCTACTATGTACAGCTGGCAACGAAAACTCCCGAAAAAAGTAGGCTGTCTAATGTTATACGGTAGATTGCGAACTTGCGTAATGCCATAGTAAGCTGACAACGCTAGCCAAGGTTTAAATCAGGAAACCCTGCTAGCTATCCAAGTAAGTATTCCAAGTATTCCAAGCTAAAACACATGTATGTCGTATCGATTTCTGGAGAAATAAGATAGTAAACATGCAACGCAAACGCCTAGAAGTTATGATTTTTTTAATATTATCTTGCCTGTCAGGAGAAGTCCAATACTGGTCATAGGTATTTTCCACAGAATTCTACAACGCATGGTACTTTGCCGCCCTAATCCAACCGATTTCAATTATACAGCATTAACAAGAAAAAGGAGCTTACGTCTTTCCCTGGAGTAAAATCTATCGTTTTGTCAAATATTATGCATATCTTGTTAGCTGTTTCGACGTTAAAGGAGATTTTTATTTGCTTGTTTTTTTTTGTAGACTGTACACATTTACACTCGTGACTGTACACGTACTTTTACAAACTATGATTTAAACACTTTATCTTGACATTTGAGAAAATATTGTTGAACAATAAATAGTTTCTTATTTCTCTATCTTTTCCTTTGGGACGTTTTTTCCGCTCGAAATATAATGAATATTTACACTTGTTTTTATCGCTAGTTTCTTGAAAAACTAGGTTTGTATGTTATATTTTGTGAATTGATTGTACTTATATCGTTATTTCCCTGGAGTTTATGTATAGGTGTATGTTGTTTCGGCAATCGTAATTGTAGGTCGTTGACTTTGAAAGGTTTTATTTCAATCTTATTTCCTAGCTCTTACATTATTGTTAAAGTATCGAATATAATTTACTCTTATCAGCCTTTCTTGAAGCTCCCACCATACTCAAATGAAAAATAAAGCAAATTAAATTACAGTGACGTGACGAATATTTTGTGGTGCTTTGATTCCTGTGTGTAACAAATTTAATTTATTTACTTACTGTGAATTACATAGTCCTCATATCTATCGTCCTAGTACCTACCTGGAATAATGCAGAAAAAAAATTTAAAGCTACGAAACCTTTCCATTTACGAAATCGCAAGCAAAAGTTGGCTTAAGTAAACATAATATAATGGTATATATAATTATATACCGTGCCTTTGACCTTCGTCACTTCTATAGCGACTGCATCCCATTAAACTTTTTAATTAAACAAACAAACGGGTGTCTGGAACAGCTGCAAACTTTCATGAATTTAAAACGATTCTTTAGTTGATGTAAGATATCCATCACTCAAACCTGTTGCCTCTTGCATAAACGTCATTTTATTATGGAAATAAATGCAGCCGTGGTGTATAAAGTTTCTTCAATTTTCATCTTTACACATTTTGAGTTGCGACGCTGAATATTGTAGGAATCAAGATGGATTGTTGCTTTTATTTGTGTTTGTGTCATTTTATTTATATTGGTAATGTTTCTTTAAGTCACACGGTAACGGACTTACTTATTTTGTAAACATTTCAAACCAATCTTTGAACATGCTTAACTTGAGCTTAATTTTAATTTGTGTCTAGTTTTAAGGTAATAAATTACGTTTAATACATCATTTAAATTAAATATACATACATTATACAGGACCCGATGTCACCAGTTCTGGATAAGTATGAGATAGCTTATCAGACGAAACTTTGAAAAATATACTAGCAGGCAAGTTACCTAACACTTTTTTTAAATTTGAAACTTACCCTTAGTCTCCAAAACCTTCACATTCTTCTCTGTTAGAGTGATGACAGATTTTGCCTAGAAACTTGACTTTAGTCTCAATAACATTAAATTTAAACATACTTCCTAAAAATATTACACGAACTGTTTTTGCAAGCTCCCAAGCGCTCCATAGATTATTATGATGAAGCGCTCACATTACAACAACAGACTGTGCTTGTAAAATGAGTGCGTCCGGTTGAATAACAAGTACTGCGTTCAATTACAACTCAAAAGCTCGTTGCAGGTGCTCGCGTGAGTAGATTACTGGCGCGAGTTATGAGAGCCAGAGATTTTAAACTGATATGTTACAGTCAGCTTGTGATCTCAGTCTGCATGAAAATGTCACCCGTAGCCAGTTGCGCTTACCGGTTGGTAATCTATCTGTGGGTTAAGCAAACCTTGGCGCGGTCTATCCATAGAGGGGTGACCGCATAGTGGTATTTCAACTGGGCATCGTCGTGCTTTGGAGGCCACGTAAAGTAAACTTTAACACTAGGTTGATCACAAACCATACGATAAGAATAAGATCAAAACGTTTAGTATTCGTCAGTTGTGTATTTGAGGACTTCGTGGTTGTAAACAAACCAGTGGTAAAGATAGTCACCGCTGCCGATGTATCGAGAAGTGATTAACAATCCCTGCGAGACTATATCAATTTTTACTGCAGAAGTTTAAAGCTAAATTTTCGTATAATATAATGAGTCAGCGTGGGAAGAGTAGAGTGGTGTTAAGCGTGGTAACAATCGAGGGGAGTTGGAGTGCGTTTGAGAGAGACTCTGGGATACTGGTAGTGGTCTTGGATAACGGGTATCTAGGTTCTGCTGTTTTTGCCACTTCCGGAACAAAATTGTTGTAAAATTGCCAGTCTGTTTAAAAAGAATGACAGCTATTTATTTTATAGTTTTAAAATTCAGGTTTTTGCAGTTACAGTTATTTAAATAAAATTTTAAAGGCAACATAATAAAACGCATTTTTTTCAGATTTCATCTTTTGAGGTACCTAACGAAAGACAGACTTTAGCATTAACAATATCACAAAACTATGACTAACACTTAATGAGCCGACTACATTAGACAACTGTAGAATGAGTGCCTTCGCTTGAATAACAAGTACCCGCGTTCAATTACAACTCAAAGCTCGGTGCAGGTGCCCGCCGCTTGTTCATTACGGTCTAAGTTACGACATTTTGAGGAATGCACTCTTTAAGAACTTCATTATAAATGTAATTAAGTTATTATTATATACACTGGTATATACACTGTCATGGGACCCCACGATACAGGCTTGCCTAGTGTGGGGACCACGGAACGTCACCAACTGTGTAACCTTGCAATACGCAAAATGATCTCAGTAGTTGTAAGATAGAAGTTATAATAATGTTTTAATTTTGTTTGTATTTTAATAAACGTTTTTTCATTTTCATTTTTCAATTAAGACATTAATTTTGACGACTTTCGTGGTGCAGTGGTTTAAATGGTTTAGTGCGTCGGGAGGTCGTGAGTTTGATTCCTACACGGTACAAATATTTATAAATACGATCCATATGTAGATGTTTCGGGACTTTGTGTACGTCCTTTTGTAGGTTTGTAAAAGTGGCTACGACACATGCGCTATTAATTAATGCGGTAATAGTTTTTTAAAGAAATAATAAATCATTATGTTGCCCAAAATCATTTGACTTTGAAACTATTATGTTGTTTTATCTTTTTGTGATTTTACCACTCTTTTACAAATTTCAGAGGACATCTATAGTATCGGTAGCTGTCAATAAAGAAGAGAACAGTCGTAAAACCACATCAGAGGTCTAACGGGTGGTTTATAACTTTAAATATCTTCGGCACAAGGTTGACTAGAAATACGATTAAACATAATAAACGTTATCTGGCAAATACTCAACATTTTCCCGTAATTTGAAAGATAGTAAACTTTTTATTCTTTCGCAATATCTCGCTGCCTCCCCAACTTGCACCGCACACTGGTCCAGTCCGCATCCATTAGTCGATGCATAGTATTGTTCACAGAAGTAACAAGTTTGCACTGAAGCAACTCCATTGTTCCGCTATATGACAATTAATCAGAGGGAAAAATGCGAATAAGCTGTAGGAAATGCGAACACAATCAGCGTAATGAAGTATGAATAGATAGGGAAGGTTTTTTTTCGATTACTTTAGTGGTTTACCTTAATATTGGATTTGTGTACGAAATTATGTGATTAGGATGTTTATTTTCGTATTAGAGTATATGTGTTTATGTGGGTCAGTAATATGTGTCATAGTTAATCATCTGCAATAGATGAAAATAGGCCTATTATGTTGATTATGAGTGGCAGTTAGGTAAAGGATAGGATGTTGTCTTGTTGTTAATGTTTTGGTATCCGTCTTGCACCTGTAATTTAGTTCCTAAATTATGAAATACAAAGTTCTTAGTTAGGCAGACAATTTGACATAAAATGATGGCTACAAGCAACCAAAAGGCATGGAAGTCCGCGGAATGAGTGTTTGCCCAGCAGTTGGTATATAGGCGAAGTAAATGTACATAAAACTATCTTATTTACTTTTTTCAAAAATCAGTTCAATTTACTTCCTGCACTAAAAATAAATACTGACAAAATAGAAACTACTTATACAAAATTAATGGACCTTTGATTGCCCTGACACGATTTTGTCATTTTTAGGCCAATATTGGCCACTTAATGATTACTTTGATGTGTATCTATCAACGTAGATTTTTCTCAGAAACTCGTCTGACGCAGAAAGTGAATTTGTGGCACACAGGAAATGATGTCTAAATTGATATCAATATTTTTTGTATGATTTTACCTGTTTGTTTCTTGTGATATTAAGATTAATAGATTTTACGGAGAATCGTGGCTTTTTTCGGAAACCAATTTTTTATAAATATTTTTAACAGCATCTGAGATATTGAAATAAAAAAACTTAAAACTACAACGGACTTATTACTAAATGACTTTACCTCAACAAAATATACACTTAAACCTCTTCTAAAATCGCTCTAACTTTTGATAAAAACCTCATGAAAATCCCTTCAGAAGGTTCTGAGTTTATTGCGAACAGACTGACAGAAGTGGCGAAGGCACTTTGTTAATAAAATAAGAAGGAATGTAGTACGAAGAAGAGAATATCTACCAATCTATGAAAAACATCTAATGCCTAATAAAATAAGAAATAAGACCTCTAAAAATAAAATGACCGACAATCACTTATCCCAAAATTACTATTCGAAAAGTTCAATTGTAATAAAAAGATATGGATTAGCTAATTTAATTAAAGCTTTCGGTTTAGGGTCGTAATAAAACCTTGTTGATGGATTGATTTTATTTGAAAAAGTATCTACTTGTAATAAATTCTTTTAATTTTGCGGAGTATTTTGGTCAATAGGTCAATGACCTGAATATGCCATTTGGTACAATTTTTTTTCTTTATTTGTTTGTAGAAAACATTGATGGTATGTTTTAGGATTGAAATTGTAATTCCGATATTTTTTTGAGTTTCTTCAGGGGTTGCTAAACACTAACGAAAGTTTATTTGAAATTGTAACGATAACTATAAAATAAAATTACTTAATATTAAGCGTTTTGTTAATTAATTAACCATTTCTTAGTAAAGTCAAAATTATTTCAATAAAAGAGCCCGTTTTAATAAAAATATTATTAAATTCTAACTACAAACTGAAAACACAGCTTAATCAAATTTCGAATTCATGATCAATTTTATAAATATTTGTTGCTTTTCCAAAAGGCATTTAATAATTCAAGGGAACTGTATTTCATTGTAATAAGAAAGTTGGAACACCAAAGAAATTGTTGGTAAAACAAACGGGAAAATTTCTTTAGGAGATTTTTGTTTATTTTCAATTTAAAACTGGGAATTGTAAAGGTTTGAATAACAAATTGATTTTAAGGCACAACTCATAGATTTATTGTTTAATAGAGAAAACATTTTGTTTTAAATTTTTACGAAATATAATAGGTAACTCCTAATTAAGTTCTGAGCTAAAAGTAACACGGCAAAAAATCAAAAGTCTTCCGGAGTAATAGTTTTTGAATTCGAGCCAAATTCAAAACGTTTCATCTCATTTGAACTTCGAGGCAAAGGCAAACATTACATTCGGCCTAAAAGCATTTGGGAGTTGGACCGAAATTACTGCAACATCAGAGCGTTTGCAGTCAACACAATCATCGTATTCTAGGAATAAGGACTCAGTTTAAATTCGTCAAACGTTTCAAAGCGACTTGATAACCGCTCAAATAATTTTATTTGCTACATGTAATATGTATCTACGTAAAATACATTGTGATATATCTGTTAAGGTTGCTGTTCAGGCTCGTTGAACTTTGAAAAATAAATTTTTGAAGCGGCCAAAGATCTGCTACTAAAAAATCTAATAATGGATATTTTATTAAGCATGTCATTATCGAATGTCGCAGTGGGTTCGATTCCCACACGGAACAATAAAATTATTCGTGCATTCCATAAATTGTGCATTCTTAGTGCAGGAGTTGTCTTTAAAAAAGATAATGGTATCGTAAGGCAAAAAAAGGTAAAAATATTTGTTTGAATAAAATATCTTTTAATAAAATGCTGATAATGACATTATCTCATAAGTTGAGTTACAGTTAATTTCAAAAACACTTTTAAATCCTGTATAGGTTGAAATACATTATTCACAATTTTCCATCTCAATAACGGGTGGAAGGCAAACATCAAATATGCTGAAAGGTAACCTAATTTTGTTCTGCAAATTCTCAAGTCCCGAGTTTGTAGCACTTAAATATTTTGAAGTGAATTTATTTTATAGTACCTACTAGCTTAAAATGGAACGAATAAATAATAAACCGGTGATATTTTTAGAAAATTTAATATTATTCTCTGAATCAGTAGAATTATCATAAAATATGGCAGCTAAATTAAAATACTGTAATACTTCAACAACATTCAAATATTTTTAATAACGATATCATTTTAACCTTTATTTTTTATTGACCTTAAGCTATGCAAGGACTTCACCTTTGACCAAATTGGTGGATCGTTGGCTTAATTCATAATCACTACATAGTATAAAACAAAGTCGCCCATTTTGTCTGTAGTCCCTTCGTATGCATAAAACTTTAAAACTACGCAACGGATTTTGATGCGGTTTTCACTAATAGAAAGAGTATTTTCTCCAACAGGTTTTTATATATAATTGAAATACATTGAAACTATATTAGCTGAGTTATAGTGATTTATGTCCAAGAAGTCAGAAAAAAAATCTAATTGAAGATTGCATTTGTGCGTGCGCCGCTTATACCGTTGGATACAAGTTAGAACAATGTATAGCAAAAACATTGGTCTTTATTAGTTCTACAAAAAAGTCCGCGATGACATATATCCAGCTTTTTTATTTAAGTCACAAAAACAACTTTTCTGTATTAAAAAAACATTTAATTCGTTGGGTGATGTTTAACTGGTGATATAACCAATAATACATATATCCTTATCAAAATAAGTAAGTTCATCATCACGAGCATTTAATTTAGATTATTTTTGCAGTTTACAGTGTGTTATTTAGACATATAGTTTAGGAGATATCACGATATTAGTATTGCGGCACGGTACGGGCCGGCCGCGGCGGCGGGGGCAGCGTCCCTATCAATAGCGCGTCGGCGGCTGCGGCTCTTTCAAGAGTAACCTCTCGAGAAAACATGTTTGTATTGTCTAATGACAAAAAAGCTGTGAACGTTGTATATAAAGACATTCTGTAATATAATAATTGTTGTAAAGATAAAATAAAAATGTGAAAAGTAAATAAGTTTAAAATGTAGGTACACAACGTTAATCTTCTAAAAATTAATTGTTTTAAGTAAATAAAAAGTAAAAAAAAAGTCCATAAGGAATATAAAAGATACAAAAAGTACTAAATCAAAAATTAAAATAGATAGTGTACCTACATAAATAAAGTACAATCTAATACATAAAAAGGTAAAGAAAAAAATAAAAAAAAATAAAAGGAAAATAAAAAAAAATAACATGTATATCTACCTACAGGTAGTTTTTAATTGTAGATAGTCTTTAATTTTAAATATATGGGAAACCTTTCTCATCGTTGAAATGAAAATGTATGTATACCTTATATTATATTTCAAAAAATGTAGACAAAGTTAATCTTCTAAAAATAAATGTAAATAAAAAATAAGTAAAAGTAATAAAATGTAGAATGTAAATAATTTAAAAAGTAAACAAGAAAATAATAGTTAGATGTATATAACAAAAGTAGGTAAGTACATAAAAAAAAAACTAAAAATATAAAAAAACGGTACATCAAAAATATATAATATTAAAAAGTAGGTACTACGACTTTGATCTATACATATAAGACAAAAAAAAATCTGTACATTACTTAAATATTTTTCCAAAAACTGATAGGGGGGGCGATCAAAGTCGTAGTACGTAGTAGCGAAAATTTAATATTTTAAACGTGGTTAAGGGAAAGAGAAGTTATTGTGAATTGAAAATTAGTATCCAATATGTGTTGGTGCGTTGACTGTATTTGTCGAAGTAGCGGGATACACGCAAACGAAGTTGCGCGGGTCAGCTAGTTATTTATAAAAAAAATGTTTTTTCTTAGTTCAATTTTCGTTAGTTTGCTTGACGTTTCCCGAAAACATTGGCAACCGGGTCCGCTGTCAGTCCCCGTAAAAAGACTAAGAAGAAGACCCAAGACCACGTGGACAGAAGTGTTGCGGTGAGACATGAAGGCATGTGAGGTTGAAGGAGACGACGTCAAGGATAGGGCGAAGTGGAAAAAGAGTTGACGGAAGGCTGACCCCACCACCATGTAGGACATATAATCAAGAAGAGAGAGAAAGAGAGAGTTTTCTTGACGCAAATATCAGGCAAAGGCAACTATTAATTCAGCCTGCACTGGCCATCTGACATCATACGTTACATGGACGTTATCGGCCTAACTTAGATTGAGTTAGTTGTCACATAAAAACGTACGTCGACTTACGACTCTCTTACTTTATTGTTTTGTTTTGAAAACAATATTAGTATTGTTTGTTATGAATACATGTGAAGATATTGTTCTCTCAGGTAATTACTGACGGTCGTTAAAGGAGAGATATAATTATACGGTAAATGAATCTTGAAGAAAACATTCAATAGAATCTATAACTCTGGCGAAGACTTTTACAGTCATAACCAGCAATGGATAGTGGACTACCCAAACATTTGTTCTATATGGGCATCGAACCTACAAACACGCGCAGTGTTAGGTTGGTGACCATCTTAACCGCTGTGTCATGATTCTTATTAATTTTTGGGCTACTGTTTATTTTCAGGTTGTCTTGAAAATGATACCTAAGACCTCTAGTGACCTGAGCGTAATTACCTATGCAACTAATTTTCCATACATAAACTTAATCACGGTTCTATCTACCTAAAACATTTAACAAAATAAACCGAAAAGCATACGCTCAAAATTGCCATGCAAAAATAACTCCACGCCACAAGTATCTAAATCACTTAGGCACCTAAAATCTATGTTCAAATTTAAGGCAATATTAACAAAACACAGAGTTGGTCACATGTGCAGTTCGCGAACGTAATGCGAGGACATTTATCATTTTTACGACCCCCCCCTTCCCCTCTCTCCACCCCTCAACCGCGGCCCTACGCGGTGTCCTTACCGGTCTAGTTCATAATATCACCTTGTATGGCCAGATTTTTTTATTTATGCTTTATTTATGACTGGCCGTAGTTTCGCGTTAATGGCCCGTGATTTCTTTTTTTTTGGATTCGAGATTTGAAATAGTGGGGCAGATATTTTGTAGCGATTTAGGTACTTATGCTTGATGTTTTTATATTTATTTTTTAAAATAGGTTTTTTATTTAATACCGTTTGCAATGGTGTGCCCAAAGCACGAAGTAGGATATCTTCAAAATTCGTAATAATCTTTGAGAGTTATTACAAAATTAATTCAAGTTGGATGCCATTTTTAGATGTAAATCGGTGTGACCCTTCGAATGATGCATTGCATTGATCTAGCTTCTAAATAAAAGTAACTGGACTTCAAACAGTAACACGATGTTATTATAACTAACTGTGTCACACAAAAGATATAGGCAAAGGTATATTTCAATACCCATTTCTTCATTCAATGCTCCTATTAATTCAACTTACAACCAACCACATAATTCAACTACAGGCAACAATAAAAACAAATAAAACAGAAATTTGACAATCCAATGGCACTTCGGGAAACGGACCTGAGACGTTATCTGTACCTCAGCCAAATAGGCAATCAAACAGATAATTTGCAGATATGCAATATCAAATCGAGTCCTATAATATCCTGGGACCACAAAGGGAGGACATAATTGCAGCCTATAACACGTCACACGCATTGAGTCCAAGCATTGTAGCAGAATTTCAAGCAACATCTTACACTCGATTGGATCTATGCATTGCAATCCAACAATACACTTACGAGAGCCTACAATCAGGCTATGGAACAGTTACAGTAATACCAGGTTGAATATTCATGATAGATTGCAGATTAGGATCGGCTATTCAGGGGCATGCGTGGATGATTGTGACGCCTGTATTTCGTAATGATTATGGTTTTGACGATGATTTGTAGGAAATGATCTGTGTATCACGTGGTCTGATATATGCTTAAGGGTTTAAGAGAGTAAGCTAAACATGTTTGACGATTACGTTGCTTTTGGATTCTATAAGAAAAGTTGGCTGAGATTATCGTAGTTCCAATATAGGAACTATTGTTTCTTTAATTGCATAGTTTAAGCGATGAGATGTGTTAAGTTGATATTCGGAGTTCAGAACAAAGATCATTTTCCAATATTATTATTTATTGTTGCTATAAGTCTTACGGGAGGAAAACATACAGAAATTGTGAAAATGTATTACGTTTTCTTTCATTTCTATTAAGTTTTCGGGCGTCTGGCTTATGCGTGTACCTCTAGTACCTAATGATTAAATTTCAATGGTATATTCCTACTGCAAACCTAACAATCTAACAGATCAACTATAAGCACGTTATAAATAGGCTTCGTGGAACACCCTATCGGTATCAATTACACAATACAGTATTACGTAACCAAGTTACCGTGTACCAAGAATAGATAGCGAACAATATGTTTAACTAATTTCACCTAAAATCAAGTTACCCTGAAGCTATTTTGTATGCACGGCGGCTTCGGCTTAAGCAACAAGTAAGTGTATATTTTCAAACTAAGACGTGTTTGGAGTAGGCGTATGGTTTGTTGGTGAATGTTTGCTAGTATATAGTTAGCTTGGAAAATCATGATCGCTATTTTCTTGAGCTTCTTCGACCTTAGTACCTTCTTTCCTAAATCTTAAGTTATTGAAATATTTTACCAAAAAATGCAATAATAAATGTTGATTTCGGAAACATGTACACGGTTTAAGGTTATGTCTTCTATCAAGTCTAGGGCGTCTAGTCCTAGATCTTAGGGGGTACTGGAGAGTTTTTAAAGTTCCAGAGCTCTTCCATTCACACTCATCAGAAGAAAATTGCCGGGGGGCTTTTAAATGACAGCACATGACCTGGTCTATTCCCTTAAAAAAGTCAGGTATCCAAAAGGCTTTTTCTCCTCGAAAAAGGAAGTAGAAAAAAAGAGAGAAAAATTGTCTAGATCTTATTTTTTTTTTTTTTTTAATAACCCATATCCGTCCCACTGCAGGGCAAGGGTCTCCTCCCAAACGAAGGGAAGGGGTTATTTTACCAGAACATAAACACTGCTCACTTTTACCTCGCCATTTGAAATAGAAATATGATAAAAATATTATGTGTAGTCGTTATATCTCTCCCACAACTATCTGGATTAATATTTCAATCCGCCAAATATGAATAACACCCTCGATCACATAACAATTTTCAATTAATTACTGCAGTAATCAGATCCCTTCATTTGTTCACCAAATCTGTATGATTTTGTAAATGCATTTCAATTAATAAAATCGTTGATTACAATATAACATTAAGTTTGATAACAGTTTTGGTTTTCATTTTAACAATCAACGTTGCTAAGTGCGGTTTCGCTTATTATCATTGTATTGAACAAATTGAAAACTTTTGAACAATTTAATAATATGACCCGAAATCAATCACGTGTTTTAATGCAGTAGTTACTGTTAACGTGTCCCACTGCTGGGCAAAGTTTCTTTCTATTGTCTATTATTCTTCTCGATCAACATACTAGCTCAAAATAATTTTTACTTCGTAATACTAGTACTCCGTTTAGCTTGAGTAATCAAGTATACCACTGCTCCAGCCAAGTACCTGTACCATGAATTTCCTCGAAAAATGTCCAGATCTTGTCGTCAACTCCACTTCGAACATTTCCGCGAAGCCAATGATCTGACGGTGGCGCCTTAAGATCATTGGTATAACAAAGCACTTAGAATGATGGACTAAAATTGCCAAAAACAATGATAGTCCATCATTCCAAGTGTTTTGTTATACTAGTCCAGCCTAACCCCACTTCCAAAACCTAAGTTTGTAAAACACATTGTTTAAATTACAAAATTGCCTCTATATTGATTTTCCCTTAGTTTTAACATCAGAAAGCATAAACTTTAAGCAACATTAAGCTAAATATCTGCATTCGCGTCAATAAATATGTAGAGGGTGATTCTAATCACTACATCTGACTTTTGAATCCCGATTCAAAGGTCGATACTGCAAGTGGCTTTCTAATCTACGATTTCCATACTACACAAAGATCACGTTAAAGCGAGACAGAAATATACCTAATAATTACTTCCATATTCACTGTTAATACGTAAAACAAAGCCTCAATTTATCTCCTAATAATAACTCTGAGCTAGCCTTTTTGAAGTATGTTATTCTCACAATTTAATTACTACCAACATTTCCAGGAAAAACGACATAGGAACACAAAAACACTCGTTTTATTATTAAAATGGAAGCCTGCTTACGTAAATCCGGGAATAGAAATTAATTTGTTTGTTACTCCGACAATTTTCATTCTCTACAATACAACATATACGGGGAATATAACAGATTTGTATGTATTACATACAATTAAAAAGCTTTATATCATACGCTAAAAATGGTACGCCAATTGGCAGATTAAACGTATCTAAATTAATCACAATTTAAAGTAACATTTTGGCATCAAAATATTATATTTTACTGAAATAATAAATAACGAATAATAAAAAACAAACGAATATTGTAAAGTTTCATTGTACGGTAAATAGTAGTGAACTAGACTACGAATTGTATATTGAGTGTCTCCTGTAGTATTTTACTGAAAAATATATGAAAATATAAATGTATATATTTTCATATATTTTTAATATATATATTTAAAGTAAAATATATAAAAATATGCATATATTTTGAGACACTCGATACAATTGGTACAATACAATTAATGGTACAATACAATACAATTAAACATAAATCGTCCTTATCACACATAGGTATAGTAACGACGATGTTCGGTATGTCAAGGTTAAAGAGGTCAATACGCGGTTACTAATTTGCGTGATGGTTGTAAGTTCGACTCCTACATGAAAAAAGTATTTTTGAAACCTACAAATAATTGTTTTCAATATGGTTGCACTTTGTGTCCGTTGTGGTTTAACCTATGTCTTGCATATGCATAACTCGTAACTCAAAGTACAGCGCTTTCACAATCCCAATTAAAAACTCGTTCTATTGATTTACCATAAAACAACATAAAGCCTTACAATTTCTTCTGACACTCTATAAACTAGATCTTAAAGGCAAACTACATTCTTAATTGCGTAACAGATCCTTTCACAAAATTTGCAAAATGAGTATCCTTGATTACTTGTTTTGAAGTTTCAATACAGCAAATATTTCGATGACCTTGTGAAGAAATGTAACACTTTACTTTAATTATTACTTGTTTTGTTCATAAATTAAGTAATCTGTTTAATGGTGTTACATCTGCGATCGGAAGAATTTGTTTTTAATGTTTTTGATTGTGTATGATATTATATTGATTGCTGTAATTTGTTAATTAGTTCTAAAATATTACATGCCATCAAAAACATTCTGTAAAAACCTCAAGTCTCGCCGTAAAAAGTTGTGAGATCTATATAATACCAAGTCGATTAATCTATTTAGTCTCTACTTAAAGGACCTTCTGTCTTAAGTTATTACGTATGTTATTATCATGCCAATTAATAAAAATACCTTTAAAACAAATAGACCGACCTGGCCATCGCATGATTTTATTATTAGTATGTATATTATTAGTATGTATCACACTAAATCAGCACGACGAGAAGACAAGTTAATGCTCCTGAAATGTTAATGGCGAATTTGTGTTTTCTTGCGATGACCAAGTCGATCTATTTGTTTTAAAGGTATTTTTTTAATTGGCATGATAATAACATACGTAATAACTTAAGACAGAAGGTCCTTTAAGTAGAGACTAAATAGATTAATCGACTTGGTATTATATAGATCTCACAACTTTTTACGGCGAGACTTGAGGTTTTTACAGAATGTTTTTGATGGCATCTCACTTCTTTTTGTAGAACGAACATAAGTCCAATTTGTATGGAAAGACGTTTTTTTTTCATAATTCAACATATTTTCCTATGGGATTGTTATTCAGTTTCATGGGCTAAACACCCTTACCCACCCTATACCCCCTCCCGTTATGCCTCATATAGTAGGTACCTATTTACACATATTTATTTTATTTTCTACAGTAATAATAATTCATTAACTGCAAATGTAACCTTGTAATCTTATACATTTATATGTGATTACAAAGTTATTGTTGCAGTTGGTGTATTTAGAAAACTGGACCGAAATTAGAAAATATTACATTTTTCCCATGATTAAGACACTAAACCCTATTTGTATTCTAAATTTTAAGCTTCTAAGTCTGCTAGAAGTACCTTATACTTTTGATGATCGGTGAGTCAGTGAGTCAGTGAATCAGTGAGTGACAAAATTCAAAATTTTAACAAGTTGTCATTCTTAAACCACTGGTTCAATTTGACTGAAATTTTAAATATACCGTGTTTATACAATGACTAATTAGTTGCTGAAAATCCAGGCTTCTTGTTTTATCCACAACGAAATTATAGGGGTGTCAAAAATAGCCCGAATTGCTTCGAGAAAAGGATGTTACGGCCGTGCCGCTTTTTTTTTGCTCGACTTGCGGGGGCACTTCCGTGCCCCCAGATACTTTTGCATCATCGCTTTTATAAAGCTTCTTTCATTTTTATTATTTCAAAAATATCTTGTTTCCATGACAACAGTTTAAACACAAGATGGATCTCGTCAAAACAAAATCAGTGTCTTAGACCATCAGAGTCTTACAGCTTGACCAAGGCTTCTCTCGTAGCCTTTTAAATCCTCTGAGTCGCTTATTTTCTCTAACCATCTTCCTATAATGCTACCAAAATAAAAAGTCACACACACCTCAACATTTCCATCAACACAAGTGACTACTTTATCCGACTCCATTAAAAGGTGGATAACGGCGGTGTCAAACGCTATGTTTGCGTGTTTTTCGCTACATTTGTGGCGCAATATTGGAAGCTCAAGGGATTCCGGCTGCTTTATGAACCTCAAAACGTGTACCTGCAAAGTGTTATGAGAACATGGAATTTTTATGTACTTATGGCTTTTGCGAAGATGGAAGGGAAATGTTTGTTTTTACAGAATACGATGGTTTGATTATTGGGGAAAAAAAGTGAATTTAACACAATATAGCTCGACTAGTCATTACGCGCTTGTCCTCCAATGGGCAGCTAATCCAAATACTGACGTTCAAACTCGCAATGGAGATAATTCTGAGATGATTAAGTCTTGAAAATTTGGATAAGTACTGTTTTTAGAACAGTTCTTATGCGAAAAATTATAACATATCTCAGAGACGATAGGTTTACTTACAATTTATACATTCACTGTTAGAGGATCACAAATGTTCTCATTCACACACTATCTTTAAAGTCATCAATATGGTTAATTAGGTTAGACTTCCGTCCACTTGCATAGTAAATGAATTCTTAAACTGATCGGTTGTTACTACGTAAACGAAAAAATAGGTCAATATTGTCCGTATCAAGTTCCGCAAAGCAATAAAAAATCCTCCATACAAAATGATAATCTACAATATTTTCCTCGTTCACACGCGTTAATTTCAGAGTAGGTATAATAATACATAACAATTTTCCCACGAAATAAAAACTTGGTGTTACACATATCCTGATATAAAATAAGAATGGTTATATGCTTTATTCGTACGAAATAAATACAATCTTACAGTAATTGAATCTTATTTAGATTTTGTATTTGTTTCCCAAAATAATGTTATTCTTGAAAATTAAAGTAAGTATACAGAACACAAATGATACTTACGTAACATATTTTGACAAACTTTTGAAAACTCGTTTTTTTTTAATAAAAAAATCCTTAATCCAATTCTCTGATTATATTATTTTTGGCTTCTTCCAAACATACAAGACAAAACTTACTTGATATATTAATTTCAGAAATAACCAAATAAAATCTTAATGAAGGTCAAAAACACGCACTAGAGTTAAAAAGACATTGCACCGTCTATCAATTTGGTGCACCAAAAAAAATTTTCTAAAGTTTGACAAAACATTATTGATACTTTACTTCACTATATATTTTTATCTCCACAAGCACTCCCATTCAACACTGTACGAAAAATCTGCATACAACAATCAAAACGTAATCACACACTTCATTGCAGTCATCGCCCATGTCTGTATAATTTCTCACGCGCAGATTACATGTCATGACGTCACTATACTCTGACACACATTGTTTAATACTTGAATGTTCCTGTTGCCGTTGAATGCATCTCGGATACTTTTTGTTTAAATATATGCTTGAATTTTTGTTTTTGGATATATATTCGGAGAGGGATTACTGGATTTTTGTTGCTTGTTTTAATAAAGCGCTGTACGATATTTAATTCTTAATTCTTTAAATTATTAAAGACAAATGTTGATGATATTCAATGAAATCTCCCCGAAAAATTCACAAGTTTTGATCCACTCCTGTAGACCATAGCGGGAGAGCCTAAGCTATTTTAATTGCAGAAACATCGTTTACCCAAACATGACATTAAGTGTTCAGTTTCATATCTAAAATCAGGCATACAAAAGCCATTCAAACTATAGGTTCTTTATAACAGAAGATAAAACCAACAAAAACTCGTATAATTCCGCACTCAAAACTGTCATAATCAACCAGATTTGAAACAGATCCGCCTAAAGTGAATACGGATCACAACTATCCCCACTTTACCGCAAACCCCCACCTCTATTAAGTAAATAGCCTACTTTCAATAAACGCTTTTGGATCCTTATTCCCATGTCCACGGCTGGGCATAACTGCGAGGATATTGAAACAACGTACCCGAAGTGCGCATTTCACAAATAGAGACAATACAAAGTGGTTTCACGGCAGTTCGCTTACGACCACTACTAATGGTTACTCACTTTACGATACTTAAAAGTGATAAAAGTATGAGAATTTTTACACAAAATTATCAAGTTATTACAATGAAATTTTATTTCAAATGCACTGCCTGTTTATAATAGTAAACAAGTATGAATAAAACTTATATTTCTTATCATGTGTTATTTGTTTTGAAAAGAATAATTAAGCACGCACAAGTAGTTTAATTTAGTTTTATGACCATTGTCTGGTAACAATGATCGTGACTCATTTACTACGTGATTTTGTGCTTGAAGGTTTTGGATAGTATCAAAATTATAAATTTTATAGTTTTGTTACTTTATATTAGTTGTACTTGTACCATAATAATAATAGATATTCATTTCTAGTTTTAATGACACTATTGACACTTCGAGCAAGGTTTTACGTATTATTTACATTCTCCAAAATTTTCGTCCAGCAATATGAAAACTTTTTAAAATATTCAACAATTTATTATACTTTTCAATTCAAACAATCGTTTCAATTACTGTGAATACAAAAAAGTCTAAAAAAATCTCTTGGCAAACTCGATCGTAACTTTGTTCTAGAACTTATAGTAAGTAACATAGTCTCTAGTGAATCTAACCCAGTATTCGTTGAAATGATTCGTCTGCAGCCACTTTTGCATACAATTGTCCGGCACTTCTTTGTTACATCCCACTTGGGTGAACACGTCGAGATCAAAAATAACTGAATAGAATGCGAGCTCTACTCCGCAAGGCTCTTTACTAAGAGTTCTGTATATTCTTGTAGTTTTTCTTTTATATCCAAACACGGATTAAGAACTGTATAACCATATAAATTTTATACAGGTGCCATGATGTATTATTATCGAATATACATAAAGAAAAGAAGAAGATAAGAAGAAGATAAAATCAATAGGAACTTAATTAAAGACAAATATATGGTCTGTTAACATCCTTCTGATTTTGTTCAAAACTGTCTAGGAGAATCAGAAAAAGTTGAAGGTTTGAATAGCACCTAGATGAACCATTTATGAAATTACTTAATCCACAAATAGTTATTTAATGTACTTTTAATCGTCTGACTGTTTCCTCCCACGGCGCATATTGTGACTATACATTTACAAAATTAGCATGCCCTTTACAACAATGCTAGTCTAAATTCATATAGCCTAATGTAATTAGTAATTTTAGGGTATAAACAGGAATTATGAGGACAATAGCCGGGGAACGTATTAGCGCTTGTTATTTGTTATCGAAACACACGTTCGCTAGATAATTAATATATTAGTAATAATAGTGTATTGTAAGAGAATATTAGGGGTACTACGAGTGACGGTGACCGAGCAGTATACTTAAGGCTTTTTTTATCATTTCCAGTATCATTTTGACTCGTCCTGTCGAAATGAGGACTATATTTACGGAAATTAGTATTTTATTTTAAGAAGAATATTAAAATTAACGTTAACATTATGACTTTAGAAATTAAAACATGCAATCTGTGTTTAATATTACAGATAACGTCCATTTCCTGTAGTTTCAAAGATATTTACAATGTTTTTTTTTTGCCCTATGCAAAAGTCTCTCTTTTAATTCCAAACTTGTCTATCCTATGTAATATTTTGCCGCGATGTACCCGCAGAAAGGAACTTACAAAACTATAAAAATACGACATACACGGCCATACACCTGTACAAAGTGATCAATAGTTTTATCTCAGTACAAAAACGTAAAAAGTATAAAATCTCATAGCGATAATGGTATATTCCGAGAAAACATAGTAACACTCTCATTCAAGTCAATACATTCAATACCTCTACATTGAAGTAACGCTAACAAAAATTCAACATAACTTTTGTAGATCGTAAAATACAAAGTCACAAAGAAAGTTGTTGTGCATAAATCGTGAACATCTGATATTGAAAATATTGGCAAACGTATCATAAACTCGGCTCAGTATCGAGATAAACTTGTAAAAATTGTATACGTTTTGTAGAGGATGTTGTTCTCAGTATCAGTTTAGAATTAGATACTAGCCCATGACTTCTGGAAATATGAAGGTCTAGTTTAAAAAAATACTTGTATTCGAGAAAATATAATTTAGGATGTAAGGAAATAATTGATTAACTGATCAGTAATGTGTGTAAAATCACATAAATGTCCTTCTAGTTGCGCAGCCGGGAAAAAATATTATACAGACGAATATTCGTTCAATAATCGTATAGTCAGTCTAGTGTCAAAGTTTTCAAAAGACCTTTATCTTAATTGTTTACAGCCCGATTTTTACATGCCTGCGGAAGCACGTAGAGGCTCAGTTCAATTTCTTTAATGCGAGGACCCATCTATAGAACTGCCGTGTTAGGGTTGCTTTGCTTTCTGATGGCTTAACGACCGGTGAGCGCAATCCTCACTTGATACAAAACTAATTCAAGATAATCTAAAGGTCCTAAATATAGCAAATAAAGTTCTATAGTGTCTAACCCACCGTCAGCAACGCAACTAACTCAATAAAACTCGACCACAACATTTTTACTTGTCGCTTGCTAACCGTACATACTTGTTCGAAAGCGGAAACAGTTGTAAAACACTTTATCTTTCCCTTTAAAAGATTATTCTCTTTCACAGAAATAAATCCATTAGGGGCCTGGCGCTTATGATTTTCATCTATGTTGGTACTGTGAAATATAAGACAGGTTTGAATTAAACGCTATTTTACTTTTATATAAACTTGCTTACTTTTATCTAAAAAGAAAGTTTATTTTTCCAAGTGTGCAATACTTGGAAATATAAACTTTCTTTTTTCTTTCTTAGTTTTGAGACCAAACTTCAGTTTAATAAAAAATAAATCTGTGTCTTCCTGCGTGACATGTATGGAAGGATTGTTTGCAGGGATTGTACCAAGACGCGTTCTCTGGCTATTGTCTATTCCTATGAAAAAAGGCGTGTTTTTATGCCTGTAAACATATAAAAACGTTTAAATCCATCGAACACAATGTAAGTAGGTAAGTCGCAACCGACTAATCAATTTATTATCTTAAATCAAAATATTAACAAAATGGCAAGATAGATAATTTGGATAGCCAGTGCAAAATACGTATACGAGATAGGGAAATCAAATCATTAGTTTACTTACCCCTGTTTGTGCTAATTATTATCTTAACCTAGCTTCTAATTACTGAAAACTGTTTACTTAGCGTGACGTTAAAGTAATCTCAGGAACTATCAATTAGGCTATTCTTTAAGGAAAAGGTGTGACGTAACAAAGACAATCAATATAACTGCAATCCAATAAGGAACTGCGATCAACAACGCAACCGATAGTATCAATGCAATCAAACTGTGGTATCAAACTAGTATGCAAACTGGAACTGGGACGTTTAGAATTCTATTTTACGAGACAATCTGTATAGAATCTTACTATGAGTTTGTATAACTATTGTAGTTAACTACTAGAAAATATAAGAATAATAAATTTAACCCATTACTGTCCCACCGCTGGGCAAGGGTCTCCTCCCGTAAAGAGGGAGGGGTTAGGCCTTGAGTCTACCACGCTGGCCAAGTACGGGTTGAGGACTTTGCATGCCCTCAATAAATGTATTAATTTCTAATACACACATAACTACGAAAAGTCATTGGTGTGTTGCCTCGGGTTCGAACCTGCGACCACTTGCGTGGGAGGTATCGACTTATACCACTTGGCTATAACTGCTGCAGAAAATATAAGAAATAACAATTTATTGCGTGTTTTACTCCTGGTTTCGGCTTCACTTAAAATAAGAGAGGAATTTAAGTCTAGGGACATAACATTGGACATGTACGAATTGGATTAAATAACTACTATATTGTTCATACCAAGGCCCTTATTAAGTTGTCGGACTATAATTTCTTTATAAATCGACAGAAGGCGCTAACTTTGTGTATCTGAACATAGCAATAAACTACCGCAAATAATTACAAAGGACGTAGGCAAGAAGTGCACGTGACGAAACCCAAGGACATCGTCACGTAGTTTTATCTTCTTTAATTTCTAGTTCTATCATATTTTTTGTGCGTTGCTTGTTACTACATTCAGACAATCAAAGTTAACTGGTGCATACTCTAAATAGTTAGCAAATGGTAGTAACACGAGTCTGCAAACAATATTTGGACGTTAAATATAATGGGCTATTAATGTTCGATTTCTAAAGGCCCTGTATCGTTTTATTAACGGAAATTGGTCAGTGTGGCCAATAGATTGGAGGTACGGCGGTAATATGGGACTGCAAATAGCATATTTGTATGAATTATTGTTTCAATTATACTTCTATGGAGCATTGGTGTCCTTTGGGGAGAACGTTTGGTTATTGTATTTAAATTATTTTTATTGTTTTGTTTGACTATCTATGACACCGTTTTCATAAAGGTTTTAACTATATTCTTTATTTCATTTCACAATAAAGTATATTTTTCAGTACCTTAAATTGCAGTACCTAATACTTCTATTGGTTTTAGTTATAAACTAACCACATAGTATTTGTTCCACGATCCTAAACATTTTATCTGGATATCAGAAACAATATATTTTTCCAGGTAAAACTTATCAGAGTCCAGTTATTATATTCTATTTACAATTATAAAGTTCAACTTAATAAATAAATAGCCCGTCCCATGGGAAAAGCTTTGATAATATTCATGTACTTCATAATATAAACATGTAAATGAGAATGCTCTAACAGGCTCAAATATAACACGCTCATAAATATTCAACAACATTTGATTACGTTGAGTTTTACAAATGAATTCGACATGTTTTCAGTGATCATTCATTGTGGTCGCATCGATTTAAAATCAAATTGTTTCGCTTCATTTGGGCTTTAAATGTACCTATAAAGTTTTGTTCAATAACGATTAGTTTTGTATGAACCATACCAATGTATCCGTATATAAAATGTATACGACTGCTGACTGCTGAGGTCTCCGGTTTAATTCCCGGGTGAGGCAAAGTGCATCCTGTATGTGTATTGTTTCCTGCTAATATACGAAACAGCTACAAACAACAGGTCTTCAGATGCAGACCTGCAGGTTTAACAGGCGTCAGATATTATACATAAATAAATTATTATGTCGAATATAAAATATAACAACAATAGAATGTCGCAGTTGCATAATTAAATAAACACTATTTCTACAATCAATACCGAATAATGGAATCGGATTGGTGTATAAAGACACATCTCCGTTTCTTACGGATACCGGGCCTTAGCCTACTGTTTTATCCACAATCAAAGATTTGTCTTCTTAACGATTACGAAAATTAAATACGTCTTTGAGGAACTATGTGCTAGCCTTACCTTGCCTTGACTTACCTTGACTATTGATTGGCTTTGATAACAGAATTACTATTTTTTATTCATAGTAACTGTCTTGAGTTATCATTGATACGAACTCTTTTCCTTCTTTGTGTAGATCAAAGCAATAAAATGCAGTGTAATCGTTATATGAAATCATTTTAAATCAACTAGAAAAGATAAGGATTTGTTCAAATATTGAGGAAGTATACGCAAGTTTACGTGATCTATTATTCAGAACAAATTTAAGAACTGTCAATACAATTTAGTTTTAGATATAAATTTCACACTTATTGCGCTAATTCATTCTTCGCGTCTCTTTGTTTATTATCGGGTCAATCTATCTTATGTATTGTCGAACTGTTTCATACATTTCACGGTCTAAAGAGAAACTAGGCTAGTTTTTATATAATTTTCAGATATATAGGGTTTCGAAAGTTATTCATTTTTTTGTTATGTCACGCCCTCGTATTTGCAATCGGCAGTGAACTAGGGTCAAGAATAGATTATATTGTGTAATTGATAGTAAATATTATAATTTGAATGTACACATTAACTATTTTTTTATAAAATAATTAAGCCTGTTTATTGTACATTCAAGTTCCCTTGAAATAACAAGTTTAAAAAGTTTGAATGGTATTTTAAAAAATCGTAATTTTATTATGATGTTTCAATGGGTGTAATACAATTTTTAAAAGTTTGTATGGTATTTAAAAAATCGCAATTATGATACTTCAATGGATTCAATATTAATGAACTAAAAGCACATTAAACCATTAGTTAGCGGGAATAATTCTTAGTTGTTACTACAACTAAGAACTAAGTACCTTACTACAATTAAAATGATCGAGAGTTTGACATTTAAAATGTACTGCCAAAATATTTTCTACAACGTCCGCTAGAGGCGCTGATCAGATTTCGGTTGTCGATACTTGATAGTAGAGAATCGGGCTACAGCTGTATTAGGTTTTGACAATACCTACATAATACTTGTTTATACCCAGAAATCATGTGATAGAATCACGTACTCTCCTAAAAAATCTCAGCCATAAATTATAACAATCATTGCAACAAAACGCGTAAATGATGGTGATTTCTTATTACGAAACAAGCAAGGGTTTTTGTAGGTACACTATAACAATTGTAACAATGTCTGTGAAAGTCTGTAACCTAGTTTATAACACCATTGATCTGTCAGTTGAATGATGTTAAGCTGTAGAGAAACTGCGATGACGTCATTGAGTTGAAATCAATGTAATCAATCAAATGATTCAAGTTGAAGAACAAACAAGTTGGCCCTGGCTTGTGTCGTTCGAGTGTCCAAATAAAAATGTAACTAATTGTTTTCTAGGTATGTCTCAAAATTGCGGAGTAAGTGGTATTAAATAGCTCAAAAGATACGACCCTGCATCTCATTTTTGACATTTTCTAAGAGTTTTCTTTACAGACCAGAAGCATTGCTGACATTTAAGATACCATTTGAAAAACGTAGACTTCTTATCGTATGGTTAGTGGTCAACCTAGTGTCAAAGTTGTTCAAGCCCATAAGTCTTTGACATTGCTTAACGACTGTTATCTTAATTGACAACAACCGGCACCGACTTTTTACGTGCCCTTTGAAGCACGGAGACGCCCAGTTCAAATACCACTATGCGGTCACCCATCTATGTTATGACCGCGCCAAGGTTTGCTTAACCCACAGATCATTTACCGACCGGTGAGCGCAACCGGCTATGGGCGCCTCAGACTCCTTAGTTTGTAGCAATGGACAAAAAAACTTAAACAAAATTAATATGCCTACAAACATGACAATAAATACTTTCCTGCTATTTCAAAGGCGCAAACTTCCTAAAACCTTACATAAAACTAATATCCCATAACCCCCTAACTAGCAGATCATTACCCCATAACGTTCCCATAGTGGTCGTTATCGGGAGTATTTTTGTAAGGACAGACTTTGTTTTGAACCGATCAGCTCATTGAGATGCCGTTAAGCCTAGATATCGTGATTTAGTTAAGGAAATAGGTGGTATTATGGTTACAAGATAGTATTAAAAGGATACTTTTATTAAGAATATAGTTATGGTTTATAGTGATGGGAGGAGATCGCAGCTAAGTAACAGTCACGTGGATCGATCTTTAAGATAGAGTAACACTTGCCGAGGTTGGTTACTGGATGGGTGACCATATTATACCGAGTTTCTTCGTTTTTCGCAAGGCACGATAAATTATGGTATTGTTTGTAATTTTTCGAGAATTTTGACTTGTATTCAGAAACTTAAAAGTCTACCAACAAGTCTTACCAAGGGGTATCGTGTTATTACTAAGATAACTGAGTTATGGAGGTCCAATAGGCTGTCGCTCTAAGTAAAATACTGGTATTCAGTTGTACACGGTAAGATTTGTAAACACAAATGTGCGATTGTAAGGCTAGTGAGATTTAAAAATCTAAAAGGCTCGAAAAACGTTGACAACAAGGACTTTGTGTTATCATTATCAGAAATCACCCTCACTACTTAATACAAAGAGACTTTCCAACAAATAAATTCTATATATTAATTGACTTCCTGCCTACAAAGCGGAATAAAACCATATAAATTGTCATTTATCCGTTAAAAGCGTAACTAAACGTTTATAACCTCGACCTTGAAGTTACCCTACATTTGCTACCACATGCTGTTTCTGACAAAAATGTAGTAATTTGAATGTGACACTGACACTTGGTTAAAAAATAAATACTAAAAAACCTATTATTTACTGGCGCGACCCTGGGCTCAGTCATTAAAAGGATGGGTGACCGCTTTGGAGTTTTTAACTGAACCTCTCCGTACTTTAGAGGGCATGTAAAAAGTCGCCATGTAAGAGGCTTTTTGGGCAGATTGAACAACTATGACTCTAGGTTGACCAGCAATAGTCGTTCCTTAAGCATTAATGAAATAACAATTTAATTAAACATAAATTTAAATTGTACGTAAATAGAACAAATTGACGGATATCATGCGTATTTTAAAATAACCAGTTTTAATCGTATTTTCAGAAAGCTAGGTCAAATAGATAATAACATTATCACCACGTATTTATAGAGTAAAGTCATCTTGCCGCTTGTGTGTCTATTTTTTTGCGACGAACTCAAAGTCTATTCGTCGTAGTCGTAGTCGTTTTCACCATTAGATAGCGCTGTCTATAGTGGTGAAAACCGCATGGTTTTCGAATATTTTAGGGTTTTTTTACATATTTTTTTTACATAAGTGGTTGAAAAAGTCGATTGGGTAGATTCTGATGGCAAAATAATGTCTAATTATAGCTACCAGTGCTATTTATGTATATCAAACAAATGAAAAATTAACAATACAATATGCATAACATTACATTCTTTGCCAATAGGGGTAAATGGAGACTAAAGAACGCCATCTGAAACAATCCGTACACGCTTCCACTGCTTCATGAGACTAAAGAACGACACTTTCTACAAGGGAAGGTAGAAAGTGTCGTTCTTCATTAACATCCATACATCTTGTCATACAGGATCGCCGGTTGCAGGTACTACGCACCTGTCATTTTTGCTAAACGTTATCGCTATGGTTCGTGCATATCTTTCTAGGGCATTCACTCCCAGCGTTTTCGTTTACGTCTGTGTAATAAATTTAGTTTTATAGTATATAATTATAGAAAATATTTGATTACTTTTGATGTATAAATTTAATATTTTTTTAATTTGATTTTATTTGTTAAGGTTTTACAGTTCATAAAGTATTTGGGCCAAATTGAATTCACATAATATATCTCATTTAAAAATTGTGAGCCTACTAACCCAGTTTTGAGTAATCAATATGATAATTATTTTTCAATCGTTAATCTTAGTATTAATAAGCACTAATAATTCATCTAAAGTAATAGCGAGATCGATTCTCTACCACTATCGACTATCGACAACCAGCTACCTACCAAATACTGTACGAAAATATTACAGCGCCTCTAGCGGGCGTCGTAGGAACTATTCTTATAGTACATTTTAAATGTCAAATCTCGATACTCGATAGTACCGAGAGTCGCAGCACTGAACAGATTCTGATGTGTCATAGGTGACTAAAATAACACAGTGAGTGTGTTTAACCTAACTTTGTATTCTTAATGTTTACGTAGATACTACCGTAAAATATACATAGACTAAAGAGATGTACTTTTGCCTGTAGTTTTGTGACCAAACATAAGCCATGTAACTATAGCCCACGCGAACGAAGCCTTGGGCAAGAGCTAGTTTGAAACGCAATTCATTCAAACAAGAACCTTCGTGTAGTTAACAAACAGTTTTAACCTAAAACCTATATTATCTACCCTTTGGTTACATAAGCAAGGGTTATTAGTACTTATTAATCAACAGTTTAACCGGTTATAAGTCTTAGTTTCGTGTCAATTTACTCAGAAATAAAGACAAACACATTATAAAAGACGTCAAATGATAAAAAGCTAATGAATCGGTGATGAAATATCATTTTGTATGACAAACTCACGCGACACCATGAGATTTATTGTTAGATTGTAATATATTGTATGAAAAACCAGTCACGAAGAAATAAGTATAATTAAAAATGTTTATTCAAGAGCAATTTGTCGCCAATTAAATTAACTTTAAAAAATGTATGTATTAGTAAAAAAAATGTACATTGTTATAATTTGTGTCAATATTTCTTTATTATATCTCTTTATTTTTAGTTTGTAAAGAAAATGAAATTAGTTTCAGCTTATCACGTACTATTAGCTAATTCATCCGCTCTAATGCTGATTTGTAATTTACAATATTTAAAATACAATGAACGAATATATTGCAAAATCTTGACAATTGTATTAATTTGCTAACAAAAACAAAAATCCAACAAAAATCTATCGACACACACAACCCACGCATTGAAAGCCGTTGCAACCTTACTCTCTAAATTATCGTTAATACACGAACAATAGGTAAAGAGATTGGAACTCCCACCTGTTAACTCAACATCGCACCGTAGCATTGTACCTTTAGTTACCGTGACAACCAGACGAGTAATGTGCCGCGAGTGAAACTGTGCTAAACGTGGTCAAAAATGTCCGGCCAAAGTTGGGTTCCTGCGAACATAGCATCTATATGTCCCGAGCAACACGGGACTTTAACACAATGTTCCCCAACCGGGTATATGTTCCTTGCTTTAATCTCCCAGTTGTATGGAGGGACCACAATGAGTTTGAAGCCTGAAAATGACTATGATTGGAAATATCACAGTCCAAGTCCCGGATTTTCAAGCTTTAGCAGTTTTGATGATGTACCTTTACGACCTACATACAGCAGTGATCATTCTTCTGTGCCTTCACTAGGCCCTGTGTTACACGATGATTTCTTGCCTAAATATTCTTCAAAAGTAAGAAGTCATGGTCCAGGTTACAGTGAAGGAATATCACACACGTCTTCGTACTTCCCTCATTTCGATTTTGATAAGGAGTATTCAAAAACAGACCCATTTTCAAAGGGCTATGAGAACCCTTTTGCTAAGTATGAAAGTTCACCGAGCTATAATTATCTAAAGAGGAGTTTGGATGTGGAAAGTGCTGGGTCTTCGGCAGCAGCTGTTAAACAGAAGGTGGAAAAAGGGAAGAGAAGAGAAAAGAGACAAGCTTATGAGACATACGACTTTATTGTAGTCGGCGCTGGTTCAGCAGGATGTGTTGTTGCAAGCAGACTGTCTGAAGTCAAAAAGTGGAAGGTAAGATCTTTTTTTTTACTTATGTTTTGGTAAGGTTTGAATGAGAATAATGACTAGATGACAATGAATGTAGCTTCAGTCAGTATTATTTTTTTTACGACAGTTATCACATTCCGTAAATATTTCAGGTATTCAATTCAAAAAACATGAGAATATTATCGCTGTGAGTGGGCCACATTCCTAAAAAAACAGTTAAAGTATTTGAATTGGTTTTGCAAAATATTTTCGTGTATATAATATGCAAACGCCTACTCATCATACTCATATAAATTATTTATAAATTTAAGCGCGTATTCCAATGATTATTTTCAGCGTAAATTTTTACCTGATTACGAAATAATATAGAATAACAAATTGACTTAAAATGAAGTGTAAATTTTCAAAATAATTATTTTTAATTAATGCAAATATACAGGCAATAACACAATTCCAGTATAAATTATTTAAATTTAATTTGCTTACAATTTATTATATTTAATAATAATGATTTAGTTCGTTTATAAAATACACACAGTGGAATAACAACATAATGCCATCAAAAACATTCTGTAAAAACCTCAAGTCTCGCCGTAAAAAATTGTGAGATCTATATAATACCAAGTCGATTAATCTATTTAGTGTCTACTTAAAGGACCTTCTGTCTTAAGTTATTACGTATGTTATTATCATGCCAATTTAAAAAAAAATACCTTTAAAACAAATAGACCGACCTGGCCATCGCATGATTTGATTATTAGTATGTATCACACACAGCACGACGAGAAGTTAATGCTCCTGAAATGTTAATGGCGAATTTGTGTTTTCTTGCGATGACCAAGTCGATCTATTTGTTTTAAAGGTTTTTTTTTTTAAATTGGCATGATAATAACATACGTAATAACTTAAGACAGAAGGTCCTTTAAGTAGACACTAAATAGATTAATCGACTTGGTATTATATAGATCTCACAATTTTTTACGGCGAGACTTGAGGTTTTTACAGAATGTTTTTGATGGCATCTCACTTCTTTTTGTAGAGCGAATAGAGCAAACATAAGTCCAATTTGTATGGAAAGCCGTATTTTTTTCATAATTCAACATATTTTCCTATGGGAATGTTGTTCAGTTTCATGGGCTAAACACCCTTACCCACCCTATACCCACTCCCGTTATGTCTCATATAGTAGATACATATTTACACCTATTTATTTTATTTTCTACAGAAATAATAATTTAATTCATTAACTGCAAATGTAACCTTGTAATCTTATACATTTATATGGGATTACAAAGTTATTGTTGCAGTTAGTGTATTTAGAAAACTTGACCGAAATTAGAAAATATTGAATTTTTCCCATGATTAAGACACTAAACCCTATTTGTATTCTAAATTTTAAGCTTCTAAGTCTGCTAGAAGTACCTTAGACTTTTGATGATCGGTGAGTCAGTGAGTCAGTGAATCAGTGAGTGACAAAATTCAAAATTTTAACAAGTTGTCATTCTTAAACTACTGGTTCAAATTGGCTGAAATTTTAAATATACCGTGTTTATACAATGACTGATTAGTTGCTGAAAATCCAGGCTTCTTGTTTTATCCACTACGAAATTATAGGGGTGTCAAAAATAGCCCGAATTGCTTCGAGAAAAGGATGTTACGGCCGTGCCGCTTTTTTTTTGCTCGACTTGCGGGGGCACTTCCGTGCCCCCAGATATTTTAATAAGTATGACATATGTATTGTGTAACAAGTACTTTTAACTTATGACCATTTTTACATATTCAAAATAGATGCAGATTTTCTTAGATTTACCGAGCCTTCTTCCCATAGGGGTAGGTAGAGGCGAATGGAATTCAATCTATATATATATATATATTTTGATAATTAACACTTTTAATATAACGCTGAAGACAAGCATCGTGATAACATTATATACCCAAAATTTGTTTAACCCATTTTTTGAAGGCATGCCCTCAGTCCTCAACCCGCACTCGGTCAGCGCGGTGGACTCAAGGCCTAATCCCTTTCTTAATTAAGAGCAGTGGCGCAGAAATGGGTTAAAAATAGTAACACTTATTTATTCACATCTAACTAGCATACATCAACTAGCACACAAAATCTCGCCTTCTTTCCATACAAGTAGACAGAGACCAGAGAACGACACTTAGTACGATTCTTTACTTCATTCACATTTATACATTTTGTCTAACAAGCAATATTTCGCAAAACGATACTTGTTTTAACTCTATGTAAGGTTCTATATTTAGACTTAGATTGGTAATCGTGACTTATGAATTGTAACTAAGAATGCGATTAAGTAATTGTCGAACATTCACACAAATCGTTTCACCTATTTTAAGTAAAATTCAGTTTGAACTTGGTCGGTCATTTTTATAATTGCTTTTTTATTTATAACCTTGTCTGCTACATTATTTATATCACATTGTAAAGTAAGTGGTAAAGTGTTTTAGGTAATTCGCTATATATGTTTTTCCTTTTTTTTGTAAACCCGTGGCTGTCTCACTGCTGGGCAAGGGCCTCAACCTGAACGTGGAAGGGGTTAGGCAACCACGCTGGCCAAGTGAGGGTTGGGGATTTTGTTTTTCATTACTGTAATAATTTTATATGGGTTTTGACTGTTTAAAAGTACTAAGTGTATTAAAATGAAACAGGAAAAAATAGTTTTAAGGAAGTTATTAGTCTCTTTGTCTGAGTGTAAATTCACATCTGTGCAAATGTCCTTCCGAGTCCAGCCCAGGGATATATAAAAAAAACAATCTATTGAATATAAAACAGTCTAGCCATTTCGATGTTATTGCGTGACAAACAGATATGTACTCAAATAGTAGCAGGTATCACTCATGTACAGATTGTTTTTACAATATATTTGTTCCATAGTTTCAATTAATCTAATTCCTTTCCGACTATATCTGGCAACAGTAAAGTCTAAAGAGAACTAGCTTTGCAGTGATCTTCTCTTGATCTATATCAACAGCCGATGTCAGTGCAGGCATTAAGGATATTAGAGATTGGTCCAAGACTATTGTAGGAGATCAGACAATTCAACTGAAAATAAATAATAGATACGTTACGTAGAATTGAAGAATATAATAGTTTTATATTATTTTTATAAGCTTGGTGCCAGTTGGTGTCAGATAACTTAATTACCCATAGATGTAGTGACAGCAAATTACGAGGCGCCCATAGCCAGTTGCGCTCACCGGTCGGTAAACGATCTGTGGGTTAAGCAACCCTTGGCGCGGTTATTCCATAGATGGGTGACCGCATAGTGATATTTGAACTGGGCGTCTCCGTGCTTCGGAGGGCACGTAAAGAGTCGGTCCCGGCTGTTGTCTCCTAAGATAACAGTCGTTAAGCCACGTCAAAGGCCGCTCGGGCGGCTTGAACAACTTTGACACTAGGTTGACCACTAACCATACGATAAACAAACAACAAACAAAACAACTAGATATGCTAACTGAGACTTTTGCAGAAGTGGTGAAACCAGCCATTATTATTATATACATACTTCATTGTCAACTAATAGCAATGTTATGTTTCTCTAAATTTCAATAATACCAATTCGAATGTATTAGCCCAAGATTTATATTATTTCCCAAACAGATTTTAATTCCAAAAAGTAAAATAAAAAAAGCTTGTTATTTGAATTAATTGGAAATAACTAATAATTAAAATGTTTCCGCATCTATAATTATAAACAAAAAGTGTTTTCATGCAAATTACTGAGATTTTCCTTTAAATGCCATTGATTTGCAATGAGTGATGAAATCAATGAATCACTGCTAATGTCAGACAATACAACATAATGGGAATAAACGAACGATTTGTCGGAGAAAACATGCTAGACCAAGGTTAAGAGCGGATGATTGAGACATTGTTCCAATCTAATTAACTGGTGATGTTCGATTAGCTCAGTGATCTTGAAAAGGGCCGAGTTGCCTTCTACTCGATTAGTATCTAGCAGTTCCTAGTTATGTTATCAATTTGAAAGTTTACGATATTATATTGACAAATCTTTGGTCCTTTTTTAGACCAAGATGAATGGGGGTCTGGATTAGAACATATTTTTTTACCCGTGGTTATCCCACTGCTGGGCAAGGGTATCTTCCCGAATGAGGGAGGGGTCAAGGGCTTAAGTCCACAACAACAAAGGTTTTTAGGGACTTTGCTTGCCGTGAAAAAAATATTTTAGGCATGCAAGGTTTCATCACGATGATTTCTTTCTTGTGATAATTATTTCTAATACACACATAATTTCAAAATATTGATGTGGTGCCTCGGGTTCCAACTATCGACCAATGACGTAGAAGGTGTCAATTTATACTACTCGATAATAATCACTGCCCTGACATTATAACTACAAAAAAAAACTCATGAATAAAGTCACAGGTAGATGCTAGTACTTCAATATAATCCATATCAAAGGTTTCCAATTCACTACAAGTGCACAAGTGCAACCACGGTCATAAAGTTGTCCAATTAAAAACTGCATGCACGCCATTGTAATCCGTTGAGCAATAGTTGAGCAACCAGTGTTGCACCCATGCACTTCAGATTTTTATTCTTTCGACCGTAAAAATATATAATTATCAGCGTTCGGCTCGTGTTTAGGTAATCGGCTATATAATGTATTTGAATGTTATAAGAAAACTGAGATTTTAACTAAATGTATGGTGATAACTCAGAGCGAGAAGGTTATAGAGAAATATAAGATAGATATTTTGTTGTGAATTTCTCTTTCCTTTAGAAAAGGATTTTTTACTATTGGAGTGGTAACTCTAGATATAAAAAAACAAAAAAAACCGTTCAAAGTACAATTCGTGGGTCAAATGGTTTGTAAATAAATGCTAATTAAAGTTACATACATTATATGTACCTGTTATACCCAATTTAAGGCAGAGGTGTATTAAATCATCCACTTGCATTTTTTTAATAATATGTTTCATTCTCACATTAGAGTTATTGAATTATTGAACGTTAATTTTATAAATATACATACTTCTTTAAAATATAAATTGTATTTTATGAACTTTTTTGCATTCCCACCTTGAACTCAATTTTCTAGTTTACTTTATTGGTTTGTGATTGTGACTCCGATTATATCAAAATTGTGTCGACAAAGTTTTTGTTGAAAACAGACGCCTCTTTTTATTACAATCGCTAATAAAAATAAATTGTGTAACCCTTTTTTAAACTGTACTTTTAAAGCAAATTACTAAATCAAAACCAACCAATATTATTATAAAACAAATGTCAATAATATTCGTGCATATTATTATGTTAAGTAACATTCTTTATACGGCATTCACTGTTTTTGAAACACTCAGTTACATTTTTTTTAGTCTTAAATAAACAATGTACGTACTTTTTTTATAGACCTACAAAAATAGTCATTTTCGCTAATATTTAAAACTACAGAAAATCTATCACCACCGGCACACAGCCAAAATTCAACCAATAAATTATTAATATTCATTTCGAAAGCCAAAACTATTCAATACTAAATCAAGAACGTCTATTGAAGTTCAATGACCGATTACACCACGTGACCTTGAGTGAGGCTAAACCGAAGATATTCGCTACTTGCGGTTCAGCAGCTGTAGTTGTTATTTATATTGTACCGCTTATTATAGTTATAAATAGATTTTATTGATCTTGTGGTATTAGTATAATGGTATGGTTATTCATGTAATACGTAGCGAAAGATTTATTCTGATATATTATGATTTAAATGAGAAGTTAAGAGGCGCCTTTAGCCAGTTGCGCTCACCGGTCAGTAAACGATCTGTGGATTAAGCAAACCTTGGCGCGGTCATTTCATAGATGGGTGACCGCATAGTGGTACTTGAACAAGGCGTCTCCGTGCTTCGAAGGGCACGTAAAAAGTTGGTCCCGGTTGTTGTCCATTAAGAAAACAGTCGTTAAGCCACGTCAAAGACCTTCGGGCGGCTTGAACAACTTTGACACTAGGTTGACCACTAACCATACGATAAGAAGAAGAATGAGAAGTTATTTTCTTTGAACACGTTATTTTCTGCAACTACAAAATAGACAAATCTAAAAAAAATGTGTATGATATATGAGCTACGTTCACAATGAAGGATATCTGATTATTTCAATACATATTAAAGGTTATCTAACATAACTAACCTACTCAATATGTGCAAGTGAAACTGTGAACGAACTACTTGAATAAAAAAATGCTCTTTTTAAAGAGACAAGAAACAGTAAAGATTATTCGTATCAAATCAAGAATAACGATAATATTCACTTTCTATACATTAACTTATGCATATAGAAGTAAATTATCTATCAATAAATGTGTTCAAAAACTTCACAGGATTACCAGACGTGTACCTATAGAAATCAGAAAATCTTTTTCACCACACTTAAAAGTCAAAATTAAACGCTTTTGGTTTTCGATTACCAGACAGAAGTCATAACATGCTTTACCGTAATTTTTATTATTTTACGTACAAAATTTAATGCATTTTTGGTTTTTGTTTACTAAACAAAATAGGCCCACACCTGTCGAACCCACCTTAGGTCAAGGGCACCATTTAGCAATAATATGTTACGATATATCTTAACTGTCCAAGATCGAGTAAACCTTGCACGCACGTGTACTTTCAAAACCTTTGTACCCACATTTATTTTAAAAAACCTCTTTTTGACACAGACGAGGTTATAAAACAGATATCATTTTTAATTCGAATAATTAATAAGTTAGGTTTAATTTATGTGTTTGTGTGTTACGTGTTCGTTTGTACTTGTTTTAATAAATTTTTAACGTTTTAAATGGTAAATAATTTAGTAATTATTAAAATTTGTTGACACTTTAAGCTGTTCAATAGCGCGATTGTACCGACTGTAGAGAATCGTATTGTAACTACTGTCGCGCGATTCTCTAGTGCTATCGATTATCGAAAACTTGTCTAACTTTCGAGAAATGATTATACAAAAATCAGCGGGCTTATCACGTATCTCATTTGACAACTAGTGTACGTCAAATTGATAGTCACTATTCAGTACATTTCTGCTTTGACTTAACGTGTTAATTACTATAATGTAAGGAAGAAGGCAATGCACAACATAGTGACTTTTAAATGGTTGTCAAATGAGATACGTTATAGCCCCCCTGATTAGCGCCCCTAGCGGGCGCCGTAGAAGCTGTTTTGGCAGTACGTTTTGAATGTCAAACTCACGTTACTCGATAGTGCCAACTGTGGAAAATCGCACTACTGTTAATACCTCTAATTTAATAAAGTTACGATTATGTTGACACCTTAAACTGTTTAGTAGAGCGATTCTCTACATCAACTACGGCTAGCGGCTATTGACGACAACCGGCTAGCTATGAAAAAAAAATTATGTAAAAATCGGATAAGTACCTCTAGCGGGTGCCGGAGGAACTATTTCGGCAGTAAATTTGAAATGTCAAACTCTTCATACTTGATAGACCGACTTTATAAAGGTTGATTCTCTACAATCAGTACGATTGAGTTGATAGATCGAATTTATTATTCCCTGAAACATACAGAGCTCCAGATATTTAATAAATAACTTAAAAATAAAGTACAAAAGATAAACACTATTACCCTCATTCTGGTTATCGCTATCTGAGATCGTCTTTAAATTAGTATGTCTTAACAGAAGTTTCGAATGGACTTGCGAAGAATTAAAATACTGGATGAGATCCGTTTATTACAAAATTCGGGGCGATATAAATAATTTATTATTGAGACATTAAAAATTTATGGCATGAGACACCTGGATTACGTGTCATTTAGAATAAGTCATACTTTGTATGTATTAGACTATTTATATTTTTAAATTGTATTTTGTTTACTGATTACTACGGACCTCAGGTTGCCTGAAATAACGGAATAAATAAATAAAATACAAAAATAAATAAGACATTTCCTACAAATTAAGAAAAGTCCTGTCAGTAAGTTATAGTAATTTTGGATCACTCGTTACTCAACTCTAAAAAAGCCAGAAAGGCATTTTGTTACATGATGATTACTTTTTAAAATAAATAGGTGTACCTACTCAACAATGTATGTATGAAAAATATTGACGCAAGTAGCACTTATCCTGTAAAAGAATTGAACCCAAGACCGACAGAAATCGGATGCCTTTTCACCAAGACCAAAAATTCGGTTGATTACAATACTTTTATTCTGCACCGGGCATTATTACCTTTCTGAAGGCATAAAAGTGCTCTCAATAGTATCAATACACACGTTTCTTTACACAACATAGATCCTTCAGCAACTTAGAAAACACTTTATTGTTAAAAAGTCATTAAAGGCAACAATACTATTGCTTCATGTTACCTTTTAGACATTGAGCACTGTGTGTCACTTCATTGTACGAGTTTCGCAATAGATTGACTTCAATACTCTGAATAGTGACAATCAATGATAGTTTTTTTGTTGTTTGCAACATTAAGTATTTAGAAAATAATTACTATTGTACAAATAATTGGATTTTATGGCGTTGCATGATTAATGTATAACAAAATACGGGAACACGCATTTTACCTTAAAATGCCTAACGTTTCGGCGCAGGTTGCACTCGCCGTGGTCAGCCTACGACCATGGCGAGTGCAACCGTAAAAATGCGTGTTCGCGTTAATTACGCGCGTATTCTATTATACATTAAATAATAGGCTGTTCATTGTTCAATCTATATGCAACATGGCAAACGAAACACTCATTATACATATTTTTTCATCCGTATTTAGTAATATCCCTAGCAATAGGCCTCTATAACATAGAATTAACTATGTAAAAGGCAAAACATATAATATTGCGATATATTTCATACACCGCTGTCTACACCTTCGAGTATAAGAGGCGTGGTATTATATAAGTATGTGTTTCAATATTTCCTAATACTCTCTTTTTTTGTTGAACTAATTAGAATCAATTTCACAAATGACAGATTATAAATTGACTGTCCGAATAGAATCGCGGGAAATTTTTCATCAACTGTCAATCAATATAATATAATAATAGGATTTATGTTAAGGTATAATAGTGTGAACAAAATATAATATTCGCACTACGGTTGATTGTTTTGATTGATGAGTGATTTGATTACAATAGACTGTAATTTTATAATTTTTATTGCATATTGCTTTATACATATACATACTCGCACACAATTACAATAAGTGCTTTGGTAAATTGCGATGGTACTACGTGGTAAGACTACAAGGAACTGCCCGAAAATCTTCATATATTTTTTAATACTTTTGTCAGGTCAAAACAGTTAAACTAATTTAGACAAAGTATGACTGGATGATAAATTTTATCCTGGAATGATCATAAGTTTTAGCAGAAATATAACACGAGAGATAAATGCACTATGTTTTTAAAAATTAAAACACACCAAATCCATTCACAATTTGCACAATAGTTATCAAACAATCTTAACCGATTAGTACAATAAGTCACACAAAACATCAACTCAAGGAAACGCACAGTAAATAAGTAACGTATCTAGTGAAACTAACTCTATGGTACATAAAACAATGAGACTTGGGTCCCAAAGCGAAAAAGTTTCACAATCGCTGCTGTACCCGGTTAGGGTGTAGTCATACTGTCACAACTAAATACTTACTAAGTTTTGACGACTGTAGGCTAGTCTCCAACATTAGATATTACTTTTTTTGAAGAATAGTTTTGAATATTTGACAGATCCTTTATACAATATTATACTTAATTCAGAAATATATGTAACAATTCTCTATAAAAATTTAACCACTTGTTTCCCCTTTCGGCAAGATACTATGAAATATGCGTTACCAGTAACAAAAAATGAAAATGTTGATAATTATAACGCAAAACGTACTTAATATTAAATAAGTCTACTCTGAAAATGCTACTAAATATATTTTGATATGTTTCGCTAAACCTTCTTTGATTTAAATTACCTTTTTTACTGCTCTTAAGTTTTAAAATAAAATGTTATCACTACGAACCACAATCCGATCAAACAATATTTTACTGATTATTTTGTTCATACCCGCTTCATCTAGTTTTAACCAGTGTGACCGATACCGAAGCCAATACTGTTTTGCTGGTACAGTACTAGTTTGCAACATAATAAATGGGAACTAACTTTCGTTGAAACGGAATGCTTTTGATTCTTGTTATTGTTAATTGGCTTGCAGTTTAAAAACTATACATTATGACGCTTTTTTAGGATTTTAAGTGGTTTGGTGATTAACTTAGATGAACATTGAATTACGTGTTCTTTGTTTAATTAAGACATATTGGATTTAAATCATCGGAGCATAGCATACGTTCGCAGGCTGCAAATCAAATATCATTAGGCAGTTCCCAAAAAATGGAAATAAATTATACCTTATATCCTTCATATTTTATAAATAGCAATATAAATACACATTCGTATTACTATTATAAATATGAAAATCTGATAGTTCCACTTTCACAATTAATCCGTCAAACAAATTTCAATATGTTTTTGAAAGAGATATTAAACAGTTCTAAGTTTAATTTGTCTACATCGGACCCACAGCTCGAGACTTGACGTCTAACATAGGCATTTTTTTTTATCAACACCTTTACGTCTAACATTAATACGGGATGAAACTTTGAACCGGTCACCTAGTCATATTTTGTTATGTAAACCAGTTCAAAATTTAAATTAAAATACTCGGTCAAGCTCAATTTATGAGTGAACAAAATTTCGCGGTTTTATTATGCAAACAAACAATATATAAATTATAGATTGTTAATATCGATTCCGGAACTGATAGCCATTTACTTGAAACAATTTATGCGATTGCAAATGTGGGCACGCAGGAATTTAGCCTTAATGATAGAAAGGCATTATTACTTTGTCACGGCTTAAATGGCGGGTTTCTGTTGCGAAATAAAGGAATAAGGAGTGGTAACCTTTGGTATTTAAAAGGGAGTGACTTTTGTGGTCACTGCTATTAATAAATAAATAAATAAATATTTTGGGACAATTCACACACAATTCAATAATAATTGATTACCTAAATTTTAAACAATAGCCGGCTGTCGTTATTCTTGAGATTGTTTCTCTTGATTTTGATCGCCGTAAATTGACTTAATAAATATAAATTACTGTTTCATCATAAAGCATAAGTCTCCATCTGGAATGAAGAAGCTGAAACCTTGAGTCTTCCATGTTGGCCAAATTTTCTAAAGCTATTCCCAATTTCTGTAACCCTATACTATACTATATACTATACTATACTATACTATATACAGGGTGTCCCAAAACTCAACGATAATCCGAGACAGGATAAAAGGCCAAGTCATACCGGTTATAGAAAAAAAAAAAAAATCCATATCACTTAGTTCAGCAATAATAGACACTTTTCAAAAAAGTTGAAATTCCACACCCTTGGTCGCATTTTCAAGTCCTGTGATCACCAATGTCACAATTTCGCTGTGTTTTTTTGAATTTCGTGATTTTAATTAAATATGCTATTAATTGTATAACAAATTAATGCACAAAACATCGTTAATTTAATAAAAAAACTTAAGTTTTAGTGAGTCATCTTTCTCAAAAATATCGTTAGTCAACTTTGACGCTTCATACTGAAAAAAAAATGTACTACACTACCCTTGGCAAGTTATTTCAAAAGTTGGCGCATTTAATCAAGATTTCAAAATGGTATAACACTTGCCACTTTTCTTGCCACTAAAAATGTTATTTTTATTTGAACGAAGAGTATCCTCGCAGATGGATCGAACGCAGTGGTACAATTTTATGGCATCCTCGTTCCCCCGATCTAAATCTAGTAGATATTTTTTACTGGGAATGCATAAAGAAAAAGTTTATTCAAAATCAAAACAAAATCTATCAGAACTTCGCCTGAAAATTGACACAGCGTCAGAAGAATTAAATGCAAGGAATTTCGCTTGACTGGTGAAAAAATCTTTTGTACGCCGTTGCAGAGCCTGTATTCGTGCCAGAGGAAACATAATTAGAACAAATTCAGTTTGGGAACACGCGCCGTAATTTGAAACTATAAAACCCCTACTATGAGTTATAGTTCTCGAAACTATCCAATATCATAACACGAAGTCGATTAACAACTCACTTTGTACATGACTTCTACTGCGGCTCGAGTTGTAGATGTCTCATCAGTAGTATAGGTTACTGCTTGCCACAGGGTACTGGCGTCGATTCCCAAATCAGACATGTTATTTCAAAGGTTTTTTTCTAACAAATAAATAAATAAAATTGCAAATATTTATTTCATTAGAATTATTGAAATAAATATTTGCAATAGTAACCCGGAACAAACCTGTTGCTTTAGAAAATAAATGTACGTACATAAGAAAGATCAATAATTGCATTTAACCCGACCCGGAAATCGAACCCGAGAGCTCGTGGTCAGCAATCGTATACACTACCTGCTGCCACAGCGGCATTTTCCTTAACCTACTACAACAAAAATTACACTTCCTCTTATATTTCGACTGAGACTTAAGCTCTTTCAATTCCGAAAGACTTTACTAATAGGTTAGCGTGCTGTATTTGAAAGTAGTACTAGAATCCTCCCAGACGCAATTAACGACTGGTGTCTAATGACTTTTTACGTGCTTCCAGACGAGAACCGCTTACCTCACATCATTAAATAGAGTCGCATCCGTAGTTAAACCCGATCGTAGAACTTAAAAAGATTTAAGAATATCGTAACTTTTAAACTTTCGTTATGTATATGTATTATCAAAAATGTTTTTCCATCCCGTGAATGTCCCACTGCTGGGAAGGACCTCCTCCCATATGAGTTAGGTTAGTCCCCCACAATCTGACAAAATGCGGATCGCTTTGCAAGCCCTCAAGTAATACGCTAAACAATTTTTAGACAAGCAATGATATATCACGATGCTTTCCTATACATATTTTTGAAACTGGCACTAAATTGTGCAGTGCCAATCCAAACTTATAGATATAGAGAGACATAAAAGAATGTCTGCAAATCTCACAAAATAATGTTGTTTGATTTTTGTAATATTTTAACGGATTACGAGCACTGATTTCCCTATCCAATACCAGAAACCAACCAAATTTTCAACGAACAAACTAACTACAACTTTTATTTACGTACATAATTTGAATCTAATATTATTCCAACAAATTACAACCAATTCCGAGAATTGATCGAAAATTTTCATTGCAAATTTTAAACAAACATAGTAGGGGTACGAAACATGAAACCAAAATATAAACAAGTTCCATTTATCAAGCCCGGGCAGCGCCAATTAATTTAATTCTGATAGTTTAGACCCAATCAAACTTTTCAACGAGAGATGAGTTACGTTTTTATGTTGGAGAAATATTCGCTGGCTCGCTCCACGTTTTCATACTTCGTTTGATATTTAATAGATGTTACGGAGTTTTCGGACGTTGGTTTTGCCGAGTTTATTTTGGATACTAGCAACTAGTGTGTTAGTAGTTCGTGTAATACTTTAGTTTGGTCTGAATACTTTATTTTCACGAAATATTTAAGTGAAGTGTTACACGAGTTTTACATATTTTGTACGATCAAATGCTGAATTACATGAATACTATGAATATCATAAAAACTTTAATGTAAAAGATTGGTTTTATCGCAATAAAAAAATTAGTACCTTTCAAAATCCTTTTTTGAACCGACGGCGACGCGACTAAAAACATTTCGTTATCAACTTACAATTACTACCAACCATCAAGGCAATTAACTTTTTCAGTGATATAATTTCTTGTAGACATTCGGTCAAGTACTTAAATCACTTGTGAAGGTCATGACCTAGATTATAGGGCTTGCGACGAACGTTACACGCCCTCTACTTCATTGAACGATCACTGAGATATATCACAGATTTGCTTTTTAGAATAACTTTATAACATTTTAGAGTGTGGAATTATTTGTTGATTCTGATAAATTATGTAGGTATTGAAAACTTATTGTATTTGTAGTCGGGGCGGTGATATAGACTGCGAATCACCAGGCCTCGTTCTCGAATCCCGGGTTAAACAAAGTAGTCTTATGAAAAATATATTGCAATCAATAGTAGCCGAGTTTAGTCACTCTCGTTAATATGTCAATGAGCTCGCTCCCTATCCTATAAGACGTGGATGCATTTCTAAAACTTTGTCCAAAAATTTCAAGTTCTAAAATGAATAATACCAAAAATAACCACAAATATTATTTTACCATTCATCTATCGAAAACATAGTAAGTAAGTAAGTAAAGTAAGCTTACTACCTAATACACTTATCCAAAGACAACTAGACAGATCGCTAAAACGGCTTATCTTCCTTCCCGAAGTTCAAGGCCAGCATAAATCGTGTCCAAAATAAAATATCTACATCATTTTTTACCCCATATCAATTCGGGACGGTAATAATCTTACGGTCATATTTCCTAGTCTGAAATCCAGTTTTTTGGCAACTGCTGAGTCGCACGTGATTCATAGTACCAGTTACTTTTTAGGTTGAACTTGAGTGTGTTATTACTGATTTTATGACCTAAAGCGGTAATGGACTTACGTTATCTTTCGGTTTCTTCACACATCTAGATAAAAAAAAAATGCGGAGTTGTAGTTGGTAAATCATACCAACTACCACTACGTTGGTCGTTGTCGTTCATAGCCAGTTGCGCTCACCAGTTGGTAAATGATTTGTGGGTTAAGCAACCCTTGGCGCATTGTGACTTCGTAGATGGGTGACCGCATATTGGTACCTGAATTGATTGTCTCCGTACTTCGAAGGGCACGTAAAAAGTCGGTCCCGATTGTTAACAATAAAGATAACAGTCGTTAATCCATGTCGAGAACCCTCGTACGGCTTTAATTTCTTTGACATTATAAGGTTGACCATTTTGTTGGTGAATCGTGGAACGAAAAGTTCGGTGTTACGACAAAGGTTAATTCGGCAGATACGTTGTAGGTGACTTGAATAACGTTGCAAGCATGTTTAGCAGAAAGTTTGGCACAGAACGTTGCGCAGGTATATCTCTGTAATGCGAGAGTGGTTTATTAATTTGTATTCAATTTTCTTTTCAGATTCTTCTTCTAGAAGCTGGTCCGGAGGAACCAGATGTGACAAGCGTGCCATCGTTGGCTCCGACGCTGGGAAGGTCCAGCATCGACTGGATGTACCGCACCCAGCCTGAGGAGATGACATGTAGGGCACAGAGAGGACAGACTTGTGCTTGGCTGAGGTATGAAACTTTAATGTGTGACGTATTTTTTACAACAAAGGGATTTTTTCTGTAAGCAGCTTAATATGTGGAATTACAATTGAGAGGTCTTGGAAATGATTCAACCGATTCCAGATTGACCTGTAGCTTCTACCTACCTTCTAGCTACCGGCTAGCTATCAAGAAATTTTAGAAATCCTTTCGAGTGTTGGCCTATGTTAGAAGAAGAAAATTACTATCAAGTCATTGGCAAAATCTTCTAGAGGTATTGTATTACCTGTCTTATAATTTTACAGAGGCGGTCATAACCAGTTGCGCTCACCGGTCGGTAAACGATCAACAGTGCGTAAAGCAACTCTTGGCGCGGTATAATGACCGTATAGTGATATTTGTTGTTGTCAATTAAGATGACAGTGGGCAACTTTGAAATAAATTTAGTTTACTTAATTTTATTAAGCAATTCGGGCAACTTTGAAACAAAGTTGACCACTAACATTGGAATACAATACTAATACGATATAAGAATAATAATAACTCTTCACGCGCCATATTTAAACAAAGTTTTCAAACACGATTGGAAAATGTTAGAATGATGGAAACATCACCAGAAAACCGGACGTTTAACATTTTATTCAAAACGGGTGTAATGTTCTGAGAACGACGATAAGCCTGTAATATTCTACGTGAATTATTGTTTCAAAGTGGATACGAGTTGAGGATTTAATGTGGTGACTAACATCCCTACTTCAACCATTTGCCAAGTTTCATATAGACTACGTTTAGGCACGGATTAACTTTAGACTATCGTTTGGAGCCAACTTATTGAAATATCTCGACTTATTAATAATAGAGATGTGTTTATTTTGTGGTAGGTAGGTACAGGTGAAATATTTTTTTGCCGTTTCCTTATGTTTTATTAGCACGGAATAAGCAAATATTATTTAAGAATAGGTGCTTTATGTGCGTGGTAAGTATATCTGAATATTCTACTGATTTTGTTCGAAGTTCTTAATTGTTCCTTGATTTTAACAATTTATTAAAGATAACCATTTACATTCATGAAAGTACATCATATTTGCATAGTTTTAGCTGTAATTAAATAATGTAAAAAGTATTTTTTTAAAGTATCGTGCTCTTGAATATTAAAACAGGGATTAAAACGAAAAACATTTGAAGATTACTTTTAAATCTAATTGTTTTTGGTTTAAAAAATCTTTCAATTAGGATTTTCTATGAATTTTTCATTTCATAATGTTACTCTGACACTAAATTTTAATTCGTATGCAAACAAAATATTTAAAAAAAAAATGTTGAAAATGGATAACTAGAATTTTAGGCTTTTTATTGTGGGGTTAAGTAAATCTGAGTAATACGTGTTGAGTTGAATTTTTGTGTGAGTTTACACAAAAATTATACATATTGAAAACATTACTAACATTTTTTATTTACCAAAGTCTTATCTAGTCCGCATACCACTAAGGGCCAATTTGACCATTCCTTCGGATTAATGACGTATATTTTATTACAAAAATGACTTAACATAAATTAAAAAACAATTCTATCGCTCGTTATATTAATACCACTAGCTGACCCACGCAACTTTGCTTGCGTCACCTAAGAGAATGGGTCAAAATTTTCCCCGTTTTTGTAACATTTTTCGTTGCTACTCCGCTCCTAATGACCGTAGCGTGATGTTATATAGCCTATAGCCTTCCTCGATAAATGGGCTATCTAACACTGAAATAATTTTTCAAATCGGACCAGTAGTTCCTGAGATTAGCGCGTTCAAACAAACAAACAAACAAACAAACAATCAAACAAACAAACTCTTCAGCTTTATTATATTAGTATATTAGTATAGATATGTAGCGTCAAAAGAAGTAAAACACTAAAATAGAAGAAATATTTTTTTAATTATTTCATTAAATTCTTAAATTTCATTCATTTAGTAGAATTACTAAATGGATGTAATGTGAACTACTTAACCTACTAACGTGATTTTTAAAAGCAAAACTAAAAAACTTGATAAAACTAACTAACATCTATATTACAGTGGGCGAGTAATGGGAGGTTCGAGCTCAATAAATTACATGGTGTACATGAGAGGTAATAAGAGGGATTATGACGAGTGGGCCGATCTTGGTAATGTAGGCTGGAGTTATAGGGATGTAAGTATTATGTGTTAAATTAATAGACAGCAATTGTATGTATTTGAGTTTCAAATTGCTTGTTGTGGCTTTTAGATTTGCTTTGACGCTTATAGTGAGACTTCTCTTGGTTATTTTATTATTGACTTTATGTATTTTTATTTCAACTTTTCCAAGGCAAAAGCCTCTTGCTTTTTATGCCAGTATATTTTTTTGCTCTCAGGATGTTTGGTATTTTAAAACCATATATTATACACTTTTCAATTTGAGTTTCTTAAGTATAATATAAATAAATGGAAATAACCGAGTAAAGTCTTACTGTAAAACATACAAAACAATAATTTCTAAGAACATGTTTGAGCATCTAATAATAATATTTTGATTTTTTTTTAGGTTCTACCTTACTTTAAGAAATCAGAAAACAATCGTGATATCGAAGCCAAAGATTTGTACCATCATGGAGTAGGAGGTCCCGTTAACGTAGAAAGATTTAGCTTCGCTGATAAAAATGTAGGAGTACTGCTGCAAAGTTTTCGAGAGAAAGGATTTCCTTTGGTCGATTTTAATGGAGAACAGCAAATTGGAACTATGACTACACAAACAACGTCTAAAGAAGGACTGAGAGTCTCAACAAATGATGCATTTATAAGACCTATTAGACATAAAAGATCTAATCTAGTCATAAGAACTAATGCTACTGTGACTAAGGTACTTATTGATGACAACAATAGAGCTTATGGTGTAGTTTATAGAAAAAACAGTCAGTGGTTTGAAGTGCGTGCAAAAAAAGAAGTAATATTAAGTGCAGGTGCACTGAATAGTCCAAGGATTTTAATGTTGTCTGGTATTGGACCGAAAGCAGATTTAGAAGCGCTACATATTCCGGTTATCAAAGATCTCAAAGTAGGCCACAATTTACAAGATCACGCTACTACGGAAGCGGTAGTAATGAGACTTAGTAATAAAACATCAACACTGTTACAAGGACCTCAAATGCTTCAAAGCATCAAAAATTATTCCAAAAACAGAAATAAGTATGATCCACTAGCTTCTGTTGGTATTTTACACATAGTAGCGTTTCATAGAACAAAACTTTCTAAGGAAGATGAGTCAGTTCCGGACATACAATTTCATTTTGATGGAAGAAACGTGAGAGATTTTTACACCGACCCTACAACATATTTAGCGACGTCCATATTCCCGTTTTCTTACTACGACGGTATAAATGTTAGACCAATACTCATACACCCGGAAAGCAGAGGATATTTAACTTTGAACAAAACAGATCCTACTTTCGGCCCACCACTGATTTATCCGAGATTCTTCACAGTTAAAAAGGATTTGGATACTTTGGTAGAGGCGCTAAAGTTTGCGACTAAATTGGAAGACACGAAAGCTTTTAAGGAAAATGGAGTGAAGTTTATAAGGAAACTAGTGGAGGCTTGCGCTCAATATAAATGGGGGACTTATAGATATTTTGCTTGCGTAATAACGAGGTATACTGGGACTATATACCACCCCTCAGGCACTTGCAAAATGGGTCCACATTATGACGAAAATGCAGTCGTCAATCCAAGATTGAAGGTGTATGGAATTGAGAATCTTAGAGTTGCTGATGCGTCTATAATGCCTCATATTGTTAGAGGAAATACTAATGCACCTTGTATGATGATTGGAGAGAAGGCAGCTGATATGATCAAAGAGGAATGGGACCATTGACACTTGTGTTCTTTAAATTTCTTAACATATGCAAAGCAGAGCAGCAATCTACCTCATATTCCGAAATTTGTTGATTTGTATATAACTTTGTAAGGTTCATACTCTTGTCATTGTAAATAAAAAAAATAAGCTAAAATGTCTTTTAATTAACTAAATAATCCTCATAAACTTTTAACCCTAAACTGTTTCGTATTGGTAAGTCAACTTTTCATTTAAATTAAGTCGTATTTTAGAATTGTTACTAAAATTATAATCGTGTTTTAGAGTGTAATAATTTTTATTTTAATCTTGGAGCATGTAAACTTAAAATTTATGGTGAATGCTGAATAATATTCTATTAGGCTTGCTTCACACCTTTTCAGTTTGACACGTTCGGTTCGGCAATATTAATCGAATAATGAACCTGACTCAAAATAATTACTGCACTTCTACGGCTTGTGCCGATCGGGTCCGATCGTCACATTCGGTATAAACATTCAGATGTGGCGATGTCAAGTGACATTTTTGCCGAACATTCATCTACACATATTTGACTTTGCCGGGCGGCTAGGCCGATAATTGTCGAACAGAATTTGTGTGTACCAAGCCTTACATACGTGTCATAAGGGTCTATTTTATGAGGCCTGTCTTCAAGCGATATATAATTTTATTATTTTCTTATGAAATGTAATAAGTTTAAATGCTCTAAGTAATATTGTTCACTAGTCAGTAAATCTGTAGTTACTCTGCTACATTTTTTCATTTTCTTGAACAGAACTAGGGCAGAGTTACAACTGATTTCGACTAGTGTAATTCATTTGAATACTTTTTATTGAAGTAGTATGCTAATTATTTTAAATGTGTTTTTTTATGTTTGTAGTTGTGTTGTGTTTTTTGTTCAATATTAACACATTTTTAGTTAATTTTTGTGTAGATATTAAAAATTGAAACTGACCTCTCAGATGTTAGGTACCATCATGACAAAATAATCCCTTTTTAGCGCAATTAGTGCTTCTTTGAAAGAACTATTTGCACTGCAGAAAACTAGCGACAATATAATTATGACGCATTGAACTAAGTCGTACACAGCACTATAACATTATAGTTTACTTCTATGTATCAAGGAGCAATCTCTATACAACCCAAAGTAAAAGATTCAAGAATATCTACCTATATATCATAAATCAAATCATCCTAAGTATATCAGAATTTAGAATATTTTCTTCTAAAATAGGTATATTTCAATATTGTTTGAATAAAACTGACCTATTGCTCCTTGCCTGTATAAGCGCAAAGTTTTAACATCAAAAATCTTCTGCTACTGACAGTTTTTAAATTGGAAAAAAGCCACTTCGATACGCGACGTGATGCCGACAGATTTATCAGAATATTCTTTGTATTTTGTTTTATTTCGACTATTATGTAAGAAACGTGTAACAAACGTAATCAATTTACGTAAAATAATATTCAATGTGTTTATTGTAAGGGCTGATAGCGATATAATTTTATATTTTACTAGCTGACCCGCGCAACTTCGCTTGCGTCCAATAAGAGTGAATGGATGAAATTTTTCCCCGTTTTTGTAACATTAATTACTGGTACTCTGCTCCTTTTGGTCGTAGCGTGATGATATATAGCCTATGTCCTTTCTCGGGTATCAAAATATCTCCATAAGATTTCATGCAAATTGCTTCAGTAGTTTAGGCGCGATTGAGTAACAGACAGACAGAGTTACTTTCGCATTTATAATATTAGTATGGAGTATGGATTTCGTGTCTCTTTAACAATTTTAGTCTATAGTCAAATCAATTAGTCGGTTTATCTTAGATTATACCTAAAACCTTTTAGTGGTAGTTATATGTGTATGTTTAGTCATTTATGTGTTCATATATTATATTATTGTTGAAACATTTCAGTAGTAGAAAGTAGATGTCTTTTAAAAACAATTTATGTGCTTAACACCAATTTGTTTCTGTTATTTTTAGTGTGTGTTATTGTTGTTTGTTTTTTAGATTTTGTGTTTGTTTTTGTGTGTCGTCGCATGTTTTTAACCCCCTTAGTTACTTATGTGTTAATAAATAATTTAATAAATTTCCCAAATTACGAATTATACTGTAGCACGAACATATTTAGATACACAGTGTCGAGCCCAGAAGCAAATAAAAAATATAAAGTAAAAATATAAATAAAAATAAAAAGCTTGTGGCAACGAGTTTATATTGAAACGAACAATTTTGAACCACTTTTTACCCTCTCATAACTAAAAACTTCATTTATATCATAATATCAAAACCAACATCAATCACGAATTAACCATTCTAAGAACAGTATCAATTCGTAATTTGGTTTGAAACTTTAACAATAATATTATGAAAATTAATAGTACTTTTATGGTTGCAGAGGAAAGACCATGGGAGGATCCAGTGCGATCAACTACATGGTGTACATAAGAGGGAACAGGAGAGACTTCGATGCATGGTCGGAGCTTGGTAACCATGGATGGAGTTATAGAGAAGTATGTCATAGAAAAATAAAATTAATTTAACATATTAATGTCCCATGGCTGGGCAATGGTCCCCTCCCATAGTTACAGAGGCCTTACCCCTCCCTAATTGAGTCCAGTTAATCTTTCACTCTACGGATTATGCTATTTATCAGAATTGTATAAACATACTAGTACATTCGGATTTGAACATTGTACTAATTAAATAGTTTAATGTTTTCAACCCCAGATCAATGTATTATTTTGTATTCAGGTACTGCCATTCTTCAAGAAAGCAGAAGACAATCAAGACGTAGAATCTCACGATACGCGCTACCATTCAACCGGTGGCCCCGTCAATGTGGAGAGATTCCGATACCTTGACACCAACGCTATGATGCTCCTCGAAGCCTTCAAAGAAACTGGTTTACCAGTCAATGACCTCAACGGTGAAAATCAAATGGGCGCTGATATCATTCAGTCTACTTCCAAGTTTGGACAAAGATTCTCAGCCAACTACGCATACATTAGATCAGTAAGACACAAGCGACCGAACCTGCACATCATCAATAATGCATATGCTACCAAAATTATGATTGATCCTATTACTAAAGAAGCTTTTGGAGTGGAATACCTCAAACACGGACAAATATACACGGCTCATGCAAATAAAGAAGTAATCGTGAGCAGTGGGGCTATAAATTCTCCGAAATTACTTATGTTGTCAGGCATCGGCCCGAAGTATCATTTGAAGAGTTTAAATATACCAGTTTTATCTGAACTGAGTGTTGGCAGTAATCTTCAAGATCATGTGACTACTGATGCTCTGGTCATTGCTCTGACTAATAAAACATCTACAGCAGTAAGCGAAGAACAATTGATGGAAGAAGTGCACAAATATCATGAACAACATTTACCTAAAAATGGACCGTTATCAAACACCGGTACATTGCCTATCACTGCATTTATAAGTACAGATTACGAAGATGTCCCGAACATCCAATTTCATTTCGATGGAAGAAACGTAAGAGACTTTTACTCAGACCCGACAACTTATATAGCAACGAACATATTTCCTTTGGCCTTCTATGACGGACTTGCAGTCAGACCTTTGTTGTTAACTCCAAAAAGCAGAGGATTTATATTATTGAATACTACAGATCCAATATTTGGTCCACCTCTGATTTATTCAAGATTCTTTACTGAACCGGAAGATATGGAAGCTTTGGTTGATGCGTGTAGGTATGCTGTACGACTAGAAGACACGGAACCGCTCAGAGCGGCTGGAGCAACTTATGTTAAAATACCTGTTGAAGCTTGTTCAGGCCACTTGTGGGGTACCGATGATTATTTCAGATGCCTGATGACACAATATACTTCTACTATATACCATCCAGTTGGAACATGTAAGATGGGTCCGAAATTCGATAAAGAAGCGGTTGTAGATCCAAGATTAAGAGTATATGGTATTGAGAAGTTAAGAGTCATTGATGCTTCAGTCATGCCTTTGATTGTAAGAGGAAATACGAATGCACCTACTATTATGATAGCAGAGAAAGCTTCTGATATGATCAAGGAAGACTGGTTGTAGAGGGAAACTGCAAAGTCAATAACAGTGCATATTAAGGAGTGTGGATTGTGAGGTTTATCTTCGTCTGAAAATATATCGATGTAGTTGATTCTTTCCATATGCAAGTTTGCTGTCTTTAGTCTGACTAAGGGTCTTTTAAGGCCCACCAATCGCTTTTAAACATTCCTACAAGCAAAAATTTCACCTTTGTTACAGTGTAAAGTGTGTGTGTGTAAAAATATTAAAATAAGGACACAAGAACCATTAATTCTTAAGTAGTTCTAACGTATTTAATTATATTACGTTTTAGTTGTAGTTAAACCAAAAAATGCCCTATTTTATAAGCCGCTAGTTTATATTGTTTATGGGATTATGATGTTTGGTGTAAAAAATAATTAAGAGTAAATTAATTAAAGTTATTTTCGATTATTTAACAAGTTGTTGTTTGATTGACCCCTAATAAGTATAATTATTGTTAGATGAAATTATATTAATTGAGCTCCATCTGGGACTATCCGTCGAATTCAGAAAAGTATTTGGGTATATTATAATACTCGCATTTTAGAAAGTAGAATGCTTAGCCAAAGTCTCTGCTATCATTTCGTGATGCATAGTAGAGGAACACAATAATTACTGAAATTCCTACAGTTACCATACAAAACACATCTTGTATTTAAACCATGTATTTTATTTCAGTTCTTTCTCTTCTACAAAGGCCTCATGTAAAGATAAAAGCATTATTTTATAACTTAATATAATTTTAACGATTCTCTGAAAAACATTTGATCAATGTGGATTTATATTCGAAGAATCCTAATACTACTTGATAGGAATTAATGGAAAATCTCCTCATTTTTTACAAAACCTAAGAAACATTGTACACGTGAACATTTCTTAAAACATTATACAATAAGATTATATCACAAATCAAAAGAAAATCATAAGGTAAATCCTATATATTAAAACGTCAAATATTTCGAAAATTAAGTACCTTTTAGTTTAATTTTAATTTGCTTTCTAAATATTTGTTATTTATTTCAAAGAGGTAAGGTGAAGTGTATTTCCCTTTTAGCTATTGTTATCATACTTCAAATATATAAAGGTATCAACTGAAGCGAAAACTCTTGTAGGAATACGACAATAAAATTAACTAAATCACACAAAAGTAATTACTTTTCAAAAAATATAACAATTTTGTTTTAAATTTACGAATGTCCCATTGCTGTACAAGAATTTCCTCATGAATCAAGAGAGGGGTATATCTTGAATTCACCACGCTGACTAAGTGTGGGTTGAGGATTTTGCCTTAAAAAATGCTTTGAGTAACTTTCAGGTATGAAAGGTTTATGTAACTTATATTTAACTATAAAAGGAGAATGGGCAAAATAGTATGGAGCCTGGGCGATCCGCGGCCAAACTTGATTTTGTGTTTTTTTAATGTAGCTTGGTCCTGTAATTACTGTGTAGAAGTTTTATTGTCGCGATTACACGCGACAATAAAATACATTTTGGTTTTTGAGCACTTTTAATACTATAAAAACATATCTTTGGCTTATATTCGGAGATTAAATAAAAAGTACTATTTCTATTATTGCATATAAATATAGACATTATTAATTTTCGAACAATCATAACAAATAAATATATAAATATCGCAACAAGTAAACATTAAGTTGTTGTCATTAACTGTTGATTATGATACACTTCTATGTTATATAAGCCCTGTCTTGTATGCTCAGCTTAAAAAATAAGGCGTTCATAGCCAGTTGCGTTCACTGGTCGGTAAACGATCTGCGGGTTAAGCAACCGTTGGCGCGGTCATTCTATAGATTGGTGACCGCATAGTGGTATTTGAACTGAGCGTCTCCGTGCTTCCGAGGGCACGTAAAAAGTCGGTCCCGGTTGTTGTGAACTAAGATAACAGTCGTTAAGCTATGTTCTTTCGAGCGGCTTGAACAACTTTGAAACTAGGTTAACCATATGATAGATAGATACGAGGTACGATTGTTGTTCATGTTGATGGCATTGCAATCGTTATATGAAGATGTAACGTTATTACACAACATTAAATGCATTACAGACACGAAATAATTATATTTGTTCTATGAAATTCCATTATATTTACATGTCAATATATTGTTTCCTAAAAGAATTGCAGCGAAACGTTCTTAGTAAAAGTTGTTCCTAGTTACCATTACTTTAATTTGACACTACTTTCATTAATGGCCGCCGACCGCCCAGGAGTGCCCATTCTCCTTTTATATTAAACCTTAACTTCTCTGTATTAAGTAAACTTTAGTTTACCGATAAACAAAGTTCCTAAATAAATTCACCATGACCTACATAATATAAGTTGTTAAATAGTACAGCAAAAACTGGTTGGTAGTAGTTTTAGACAAATATCAGAACAAATACGAAGGCTACATTCATTGCGGGGTGGCACAAGAAAGTTGGTACAAAGACTAACACAGTGCGCGCCGCTGAATCATCTACGAAGATGCCGCGGTCGGGGCTAGGGAAATAGCGAGTAATTACGCAATGTTCTATTGTGTTCGCTATTTATACTATAAATTAGATAGAATGTCCATGACAGGTTAATATCCAAGATGAGACAATTAGATGAAATAGTTAAGTTATTTAGGAGATGGAAATGCTTTTTAAAATATCAGAGTTTATGATTTGACATATGGCAGGAGCACGTGACTGATGATTGAAACTAACTATCTATTCTTTCATATCAAAGGTAGAAAAGGGCAAAACAACAAGTTTACCGCTCATTATTGGGTAGAAAAAACTTACAAGCAATAAAAAACTAAGCAATCTATTGTAATCAGGAGTATTTTTCTTCAGAATGGAAAAATACGATACATCCGCTTCTTTCGTGGCTTCAACCAAGACCCATCTGCCGTTCCTACGCCCCCATTATCTACTTCCATAAACCGCTGAGAAGCAAACAATCTGTAGCCTGTGTCCTCACTCTAAAATCACAACCGTTTTACTTAGACCTCCCACCTACTTCCCTCGCTGCAGTCTTTTTGATCGATGGAGGTGTCTTTGTTAAATGGTTATGTAGTAAATTTTACAACGCCATAGACTTAAAACTTCGTCAAAGTGCTATAAATAAATAGAAGTGTGTCCTCCGTGGTCTTGATCGTTTAAAACCCTCGTTTTAACACTTGTACGTGTGATTACTCTGTTATTAGACTCATCTTTAGAATCTGTTTTGTGACGCAGTAAACGTTTTTCGTAAAGTTCTTCAAAGAATTTCGTCAAAAATATTTTCTGTCAAGAAAGGTGGATTATTTTCCCTTGTAACGTAGTCATGTCAGAAATAAATAATATCCTCATTTTTTATATTCCAAAAACGTACGAAAAATAATTAACCAAATCAGAACATGGGTTTGGGTTTGGGTTATTGTCGTAGTTTCTCATAGTCTCATATGGTTTTATCTGAATGTACTACGTAACTACTACAGCCTTCTATAGTAACCTGTCATATAACTAAAGTACCTACGTACGCAAATACTTCCAAATAATTCTTGAGAACAAAATATTTCACAAACCACTCCAGCACTCTGAGGGAATAAATCTTTAAACTTTGACGTTTAATACAACAATATAGAAACTTCCCAATGTACGAATAAGACCGTGATTTTTATATATGAGCGGAGCGATAACCTAGAGTTTTAGCGCCATAGAATCATTTCGTACCGAGATTTTATAAAAAATATCAAGAAAATGGTGAAAAATATGTTATAATGTTCAGTCAAAAAGTAGTCCGTTTCTTAAACAAAATGATAATATTATCCTACAAAACTTTTATAGTGTAAGAAGCTTTGAGTATAGACCATTTAACAGTTTAAATAAATTACGACCATTCAAAAGTTTCAATAAAATATAGTGTGATTTTACCACTAATTTACTTCTCATTATGACAAAACAAGACTATTTACCGTTTGCTATGGATATTGGATTTATTGTACAAACAATTTATAGACGTAGCAATAAAAATAAGTTCCTCAACTCGCTACCTAACACCCCTTTAACAGCACCCCTGTAAAGTAACCACGTAAGTTAATGTCTCGCAAGGGAGCTGTGCGTTGCAATTCCTTCCACCGCGTATCTTTGATCGTGCCTCTTATTAACTGCAGCCGAGGTAAGTTTGAGCACAAACTCTTTAATTTGTTTGTACAATTGTTCTGAGCGGAACAAAGGAGTAAATGAGTAACGCCTGTCGTTTTGTTCATATGTGGCGTTTTGTTACATGTTGCTATACGTTTTGTGTCAGGCGTTTCGGCCATTATCAGAGCACGTACTGTTATAACATTCTACTTTCTTTTTTGAGCGGTTTATTATTATAGAAAATATTAAGTGTTTGTTAATATACTGTCCTAGTACTAGGCAATGGTCTCCTTTCGGAATAAATGAATTAGTTAGGCCTTATATCCACCACGTTCAACAAGGGTAGGATTTACTCCAAGAACTGTTTAAAAACCTCGATAACACACACAAAAATCCCACATAATTATAAAAAGCCTGAGCCGCTGCATTGTACGTGTTATTGAGGGAGGTAACGGAAGATTATCTCAACAACAGATTAACGGTCGTTAGTTCTTATTTCAGTCGTTACGGCACGTGACAATGCTATATAAATCAGAAGTGCGCTGGACTACGTGTTTGTAAAGTTACTGGAAATGGCGTTTAAAAGTTATGGGTATTAATTAAAAGTATTATATGTACAAAGATTTATTATACCGTGGACTAAGTTTGAGACCGTGATACGCTGGTGTATTTCAAGCATCTCTGCCTACTCTTCGGGTTATAGCATACGGGATGATAAGTATTTACATAATGTCTGACATTTCGGGAACGGTGTTTAAAGCTTTCAAATTATAAGTACCTATTTGTGCATGTCACAAGTACAAAATTTTTGTCAGTATTATGATTAATAAACCGACTTAACAACAAGACTCAAGAGATCAGGTTCATGATAATTTTCACGCTCAAGACAACCATGGCCCAATACCTACTTCCATCGTTATATTTCTAAACTCAGGATTCCATGGCTATTAAACTAAATTACGGACTATTATGTTTCTACTCTTAATTCTGTTTGTAAAGGCTCATCTTAATACATTTCCTGAACATAAACTTCGTCAATTTCGTTCACTTCCAGTAATAGCTACGTGTAACTGCATCGAAGTTTCTCAAGAGGACACAATTAGATGTGGCCCGAAGTCGCCGCGACACTTGTTCTATCTAGTTACCAGTACGCTCGGATTTACGACTTTGTTATAAGAGCGATTGTTTTTCAATTGATGCTTGAGTTTTGAGGGAATTTATAGGAACTTATGCTACTACTATCAAGTTACCTAAGGGACGTATAAACCTGTACTTTTCATATATCAATGAACAGACATACATAATATCACTCCTGCTATACCGGAAGGGGTAGCTGTATGTAACGCCACCGTTGCACGTTTCACCTCTAACACTATTGGTCGTATGTAATAAACGAAGCCATTGCCATCTTTCGGGCACCTTTCCTAACTCGGGGCTCCTATCCTTATTGAAAATTATTTTAATTTCAATTAGAAAAGACCTATAGTAATTTGATCGATTGATTGAACCGGGATTGAACCCCACACCATATGATGAGCAGTCGGATGCACTACAGCCTGCGCCAAATTGACAGTGTACCTACATAGTCAATCTATTAAGTCTTCTTTGATAAGCAAAGACCACTTTATTAAATAATTTATATCTCCACATAACTCCATACATTAAATCACTAATATTCCGGACTGCATTCATCTACAACAATTTGTAGTTGTCACAGATGTATTACCGGACATCCAGCCAGTATTCTACAAGATTTGGCTTGCACTAACAATGACAAACTGACTAAACAAACCATTAATTTAGCGCCAACTTAGTCCAAAAGATTTGTATCTAGTGTACAACAATAATAGTTGCAAGTGCAACATCTTCACTTTATGTCATAGGAAACGGTAACTCCCTCCACCTCCTATTGTGTTATTAGATTGTCTCCGTGGCGCAGTGGTTCGATTCCAACACGAGTTGCTTCGGGTCTGGTTGTACTTTGTGTCCGTTGTTTGTACGTTTGTAAAAGTCCCGCTATATAAGAGCAATTCTTGGTGCAAGAGTTGTCTTTACAAAAAGGAAACTGCCTGACTGAAGTGAACTCTCGTTCTTCACAATTCGAGCCTGAGACTCGTGGTCTCACTTCCGGTTCATCCTTATAGGAATCTATTAGGGATCGGAATTTTTATATTTGAATTCGAACGATAATTTTAACATACCAACTAGGTGGATATTAACTTTGCCGCGAAATATGGTGGTAAATACACATGATTGTTTTGATCATAAAAAAATCCGATTTACTTACCATTTGGCATAGAAAAAATCTGTTGACATTCATCACCTCGTAGGCATAGACACTCAAATGATTTGTCCCTTTAATAGAAATCTATTCAGCACGCACATTTCTAATTGATATTAGGTATACTCACCCATTAAGAGAAAATATCTCCAGCCACTCCCTTTCACCCACCAAAACCTTCACCAAACATTCTAATCAAACACGAAACTTGCAAACAATCTGAAGATCTAGACATAACTGGTCCATAACAAGGGATCTATTAATTAATAGGAAACGTTATAACGGCCACATCAGCTGGAATCCTGCCGATGACATTTGTAAACAGACCCAACAGAGAGTTGGGTCAAATATTAACTTATCTACTAGTTGCTTTACGTATGTTCTAGAGAATAAGAGCAAGCGAGTAATTAGAGGCATGTGACGTCATCACGATCTTATTTAATCAGGTAATGCTTAATGTATTGTAGAAGTGAGACGGGTTTTTGCGAATGGTAAGAAATTGTAAATCATTCAAGGCACAATCATGCATGTATGAGGAAATTAAAGGTCGGCTCAAAGACAATATTTTATAATGGGACTAATTAAAATTTTAAAGAATCAGATTTAATCTCTGCAATGATAGCACTTCATTACAGGACAAGATTGAAAAATCTATGAAATGAAGATGAATGAAGATTTATGGTAGGAATTCGTATTTTTCGTTTCCTAGCTTTTTAGACATCAGGTCAAACCAAACCTGACACTCTGGTCAGCACACTTGAGTTCTATACAATATACTTAATTTTGACAAAATACCCGTAGTACCTACTACAATTAACCGACTTCAAAAAAGGAGGAGGTTCTCAATTCAACTGTACGTTTTAAAATCAAAGATTTAATGACACCAGTTATATCGCTATCACTTCTACAAGCACCACACATATGAAAAGCGCGTATATTCTCGTATGTGCGCGTGTGTACATCGGTGTGCGACTAAATTGTTCGGAAGTTCGCGTCTTGCTCCAAAACACACAAAGCTTAATGGATTACACGTCTTGTTTTACTTGACGACTGCTAGTTTTGTGATGTGCATGATTTACGGTACTCTTTTATCATGTTTTCTGAATGTGGAATCGTAATCGATGATGGTCTAGTTTTTTGGCAAACGATTTATGAAATTTGAGTGGATTTTTTGAATGAAGGTTGCAGTAGCACGATTTGCGCCCGCTAGAGGCGCTAATCTGATTGTTTTTTTTTTGAAATTTTTTTCGACCAGTTGGCGATAGTCGATAGTGGTAGAGAATCGAGGTACAGGATTTTTTTTCTCTTCTGTAAAGTAGTGGTGTTACTTTTAATAAGTAGAAATTGGTTTATCCTGATATCAGTAAATTGTATAACTTTAATATATTTCGTATCAAGTTTAGTCCAAAACAGCTGATAAGATTATATAGGTATTATCATAATTAAATCACTTTCAATAATGTTAAAAGCATCATTGTCTACCACAAAATATATCCAGTCTTTTAAACTTATCGGGAGTATCTTATCAAAAGCACCCTTTCTATCAAACCAAAATTTAAATATTCTTTCATCGAGGCATCCCCGATGAGTAATATGCAAATTGACACCGACACTTTGAAATCAATACCTCTAATCTGATTTAATCAAACGACTTTCAACTTAAACCAAAAAACCTAACAAAGAAAAATTTGCAAGTAAAAATTGTTCAAACACCCCATAAAGTAATTAAAGCGAAATTTAAAAGCATTATACGAAACACAGTTAACGCATTTACCGCTAAGAATTAATCTGCGTCTTAAAGTATTACTAAGACAATTATTATGCAAAGGAATTCGTAAAAAGAAAGTCACTTCTCTCTAATACAAAGTCTTACAAACTTGGGAATAAAAGCGGATGCAACTTCAATATGAAATTTAAATGAGAACGGTTCAGTTAGGTACCTAATTCAGCTACATCCACCTGTAACTTCATTCAAATTCTCTACGTAGTTGGAATTAATTCTTGTCTGAATTATGTATTTTTAAAATGGTCGGATTCTATTTGAATAGTAAGGCTGTTTACTGCTCTCAAGCGATTGCCGGTTGCTCGAACAAAGCAGAAAACAAAGCAGGTTTGTAGCAGGATGTGTAACCACAGAAATATTCGACACATTTAGTTGACGGATTAAAATAGCTTTTTGTTTACGAAAATGTCAAGCAGAACCTATATCTAATTCTAAGAATAGAATAGAATATATTTTTAACTGCATAAAATATGGTACCAAAACATGGTTTAAAACAATAAAATGGTACAAGATTCACTTCGCCATTTACAATACTTAGGTTTACATGATTTTCGATATAGAGATGCCAGAATTATAATACGTAATAGAGAAAAACACATTTTATATAGTTTTACACACAGCCAGTATTAAACAGTGATATCAATACAAAAACAAAATTATTTCCGTGAATCCAACTAAACAGAAACACTTTAAATGCACCCCAATCAAGTATACTGCAGTTCCTTTAAACAACGGCACAAATACAAATTGAACTGTTTGTTAGTTTTTGTAAGTATGACCCAAACACAAACATTGTATGAGAACTTGCGAACTCTACGCTCCCATATAGTCCAACAACTAAATAGAAAGCCTGGGCATGCACGACTTCTAAATTATCTATACTACTATCTATACTACTATTATAAAGCTGAAGAGTTTGTTTGTTTGTTTGTTTGAACGCGCTAATCTCAGGAAGTACTGGTCCGATTTGAAAAATTCTTTCAGTGTTAGATAGTCCATTTATCTAGGAAGGCTATAGGCTATGTATCATTACGCTACGATCAATAGGAGCAGAGTAGCAATAAAAAATGTGACGAAAACGGGGAAAATCTTGACAAGCTTATGTGACCCAAGCGAAGTTGCGCAGGTCAGCTAGTAATTAATATTTCAAGCACAAATTGAAGCTTCAAGCAGTGATGACATATTTCTTAAGGGCATGAAATTCCCAAACACGCACCTGGCCATTATGGTGGACTCGAGGCCTAACCCTCCCTAAAGATGGAGATCTTTCTGAAGGAAACCCTCACCTAGCAGTTGTGAGTTGAAAAAATAATAATTCAGTTTTCTTTCTAGATCAGGGGCTCCCAACCTTATCTTAGTCCGGGACCATATTTGGATCAAAATATCAAAATCAAAATAAATGATAATAATGATGCTGTAAATTTTAAATTCATTCACGGACCATATTTGGACTTCGTCCTCCCAACCAGTGGTCCGCGCATTACCGGTGGTCCGCGGACCACTGGTTGGGAGCCACTGTTCTAGATGTATCAAGCCAGCCACAGTCGGCTGCATACCTCTATCTAGCCATGAAATGTTTTGAATTCTGATTTGTATCTACCTCCACCAGCCGAGAACCTTACACACAAGGCTCTCTACTAAGTTGGTGGACTATAGGAAGGGAAACAAATTGCAACGCAGAACGTTTATTCGCCAAGTTTTGTACTCGCATGGCGCAGTTCAAGTAGTGTGTTGTTACAATGACTTTGTAATAACTTGCTGTTTTGAATCTGTTTAATTAGAATTGGCTAAAAAACTATTGTTTGTTATGAGTATAAAGTTAATAAATTAATTCTAGTTGGTAGGTGTTTAAAATTATATCTTTAGATTAAGAAAAAACCTATCAAAAATCTTCTAAAGCTCCAGAATATGAATTATAGGTATTTAGTTGTATGTCATGTTAACTGGGAAATAGGTCCTTCTTGTGACATGAGACATTAAAATAAGCTACCCCAATGTTTAAAAACGGTTGGGGTTATAAAAATATTAATTCTGTAAACTGTAAAGAAAACAATCGACTAAAGTATGTTAGAAAATAAATTAAATTACATGCGATTTTATTGAACGAACAACGACAAATAGATTTTACCAAACACTTTATTCAGATCCAAAACACGGCTGACCTCATTCGAACAACATGAAACTTCTATCGAATAAAATAACATTTCGAACAATAAAACAGTAAGAATACGGAGTCTTGACACTATGATAAAATAACGGCGCGCTGTAGAAAATGAGCGAAGTGGTCGACCATTAAGGTGTCGTCTATTGCACGCGAGATGTAGCTTAGCTAGTGATGTACTACAATATCGATAATATCTATCCTAATATTATAAAGCTGAAGAGTTTGTTTGTTTGTTTGTTTGAACGCGCTAATCTTGGGAACTACTGGTCCGATTTGAAAAAATCTTTCAGTGTAAGATAGCCCATTTATCGAGGAAGGCTATAGGCTATATATCATCACGCTACGACCAATAGGAGCAGAGTAACAGTGAAAAATGTTACAAAAACGGGGAAAATTATGATTATCTTAAGTGACGCAAGCGAAGTTGCGCGGGTCAGCTAGTAAATTATACTTCTTCTTATTCATCGTATGGTTAGTAGTCAACCTAGTGTCATAGTTGTTCAAGCCGCCCGAAAGGCCTTTGACGTGGCTTTAATTAATTAATTGTACTAAAGTTCAACGTAATTAGGTTTTTACGGACACAATTTAAATTCACAGTTAATTTCTCTACCAGAGATTTAATTGTTATAAAAATGAAGAAGTTCCGTTTGATAGAAATATAGTTCAATATTTAGACTGTTTGTTTATTACGTCCCGTTACTTAACTGACGATTTAGATGACATGATTATATTGTTGAGGTAAAGGTTAATAAATATCTAATTCTAGCTTATTGCCATACTGAAGGAACATGATCAAATTCCTTTATTTTTCGCGTATTATAGCCGTAGTATGTTGTTGACAGTAGACTTTGTTCAAAAGTAGTTAAAATGACATGATTATTGTTATAGGGAACTTTCAACAACATTTATATTAATGGGATCAGAAAGAATACAACAAAGCTGGAGTAAAATCAAGCAAATCTTGATTCTACTAAAATTACATTTTAGTTTCGCGCAGTTTCAGAAAAATGATTTTATAAACAAAAATTTAAAAAGCTAAATCCTCATCGACTTGCCTACATCCCTACACACTTCTATGCAGTCGACCGTAGGACAATGGTTCTGGCTGGGTTAGACGCAAATTGGCGAGTGGCAACCAAGACGAAGCAAAATAGAGGCTGCAGCACTCGAGTATCAGTGTCAGTGATCATTGAACATTGCCACAATACATATTGTTATATTTGATACGATTATGTATTGAAAACTTGTTCAACAATGTTTTTGAGTGTTGGAAGACTTTTAGGTTGTTTACCAACAATTTTAAAAGACGACGCACGACGTAGGTACTATCCCGCTTTAAATGTTATAATACGACTACTGATTTAGAGATTTTGTTCTTGAGAACTTGTTCAACAATATTCCTAAGTGGTGGAAGACCTGAAAGTTATATATACGCCGTAGAACCTACTTGAGAACTAACTGCTTTTTTTTAAATCTAGCATTAGATTTCCGATACACTTTTCGGTTTTTAGATTAGCCTATTGGTTTGATGTCGTTAAATTTTACCATTGCTTATAGTGTTACAGAATTGCACTATTTAGGATGCATAGAAATAAATTAAGAGGCACGATTATTAGCCCCGCTCATAAACAGAAAAAACATCTCAACTTCTTACGTCCAATAATTTCGTTGCAACAAAATAGTCGGATAAAAAGTACTTATCTATAATATTGTGTATTAATAATGAAAAATACCGAAAGAATATTATCCTTAATAAGTAACGTTGTAAAAGCATTCTCTGCATCTGTTGAGCGCTTTTAATGTTCAATGCAGCACATTTTCTCTACACTACAGAAATTATTAAGTATTAAAATAATATTATTTATTATTTTCCCAATACATTGTTGCAGTAATGACTACGTTTTGTTGAGAGTGTAGTAAAACTTTAGAGTCGGAAACTTAATTTATTCTTATTTGTTTCAGGGGAACGAAGAGGAGACCATGGAGTAGCGTGATTCTCTACAGTCAGTACTAGACGTAGTAGGATTTCGAGAGTTTGACATTTAAAATGTACTGCACCGGTAGCACTGGTCTTTACATACAAAACTTCTCGATAGATATTATATAGGCCGTGGATAGTGGCTCTACCACTATCCACAGCCTATATATCTATATACATATATAGTCGCGCTCTAATTTCTAGTTTATTACTACAATCCAAAAAGATAGATCGCGATTATTATTTTAGGTAGCAAGTTTAAACATTGCTTATTCAAATCCAATTTTGACAAACCTATTTCACAAAATTTATTTTTCTTTTGTAACACCTCCAGTTAGTCTAAACAAATATTAGCTACTTGGAACATAAAGAAAAAAATAAACAACTGACCCAAATATTTTTATTCAAAAACAGGTCACGAATAAAACTTTACATCGTCCACGAAACTTGGGGCAAATATTTTTCTTCTTTTGTAGGCTTCTTATAGACAATGCCTCGTTCAAAACTTCTAAATTCCCCTGACCTTCAAACACTTGCACAAGGACCTTACTTCGACCTATACAACCGTATCAAAAGCCAATGACAAATCTTAAAGAAAAATGCTCAACATTTTTGAAAATTCATCGAGAGTTTTTAAAATTCAAAACTTGGAGACGCAAATTTAATAAAGGCTCTGAAGTATAGAAACAAATCAGCTGTTTTAACTGTAAGATATTCTTAGGCTTTCGGATTAATTTTGCAAATGAGACCCATCTTCCGGCCCTTCATGAATATGCAAACATTTTTGCTATATCTTCTTTGCTTATAGCCCGTTTGTGTGCTGTGGACGACGTTTGCACACTTAAATTTTGTGGATAAACAAATAAGCTTACGCGTGTGCCTATTTGAGATCTTAAATGTACATTTGGAAATGGAAGAACCTTCAGTGTACAGATTTTAAGGTCGTGCTTTTACAAGACGATTAACTTTAATAATAGGCTGTCTTGTGTTTCCATTCTCATGTTGTTAGTAGATTATATTAAATATTGCCATTACAAGTTGAAGGAAATTAATAATTGTAGACACTTTTCCGCTAATTAAATTGAACGTGTTTAATGAAATCGTCTCTAAACACGTTCGTCGTTCAATTTAGTATCGATACTAAATAATGACAAATATAAATCATAGTCTCTGTGGCACGGCTGGTAGTGTATCCGACTGCTGATGAAGTCTTAGGTTCAGTACCCGGGTCGGAAAGTCAGTCTTTTCTAATTTATATTACAGTATTTCTCAATAGCAGCCAAGAGCTGGTAAATGGCAATAGGCTCGCCCCCTTTTACAAGGGCCTAACATAGTTACTAGCGAAGCGTGGGTATACTTCATACACCTCTGTCTACACTTTCGATTATGTGTGTACGTGTATAAATCATAACTGCATTTTTACGTAACAAATCCGATAAAACGACACACTTGAGAGTGTATAACCTGAAAATATCAACCATTAAAAGCTATAAAACACGGGTCTACTAAGATAAATAGTGCTAGAGACGCCATGTTTGGTAAAAGACAGAATAGGAATTCCATTAAAATGTCTGTGCCACTATTCCGTGTTATCTTTTTCTATTTGCACAGCTAGTGATGTGATCGGTGAATTTATTGCTAAGAGAAGGGTTATCGATGTAGTGATAATTTATGCATTGGTTCCTTTCGATGTTAGTACCCAATGGCCTGTTTGTTAGATTGTTTGTATTTTAAATATTGTGGTTTCAGAACTTAGTATGAAACGTGGAATTAAGTTTAAATGTAGTACGAATGTGAAATGGAGTTTGTAGGTGCATTATAATATGACGTATAAACGAATTGGATAGAACAGATAGTTGTTATTTTCATGAGTGTATATTTGTTAAGCCTGCGATTTATAATTCAGATTATATTGTGTTTAGGCAACCCATTAAAAAAGATACATATTCTTTTGCACGTGGTTTAAAACACTGTATGAAAACATTTTCAAGTTAAATTATAAAATTTACTTGATAATTACAGCCAGATTAATAATTATAACTCGAACTTAAGAATGAGGAAACTGGAGATCATAAAGTTAATTGCTTCAAATATCAAATTTAATTTCCGTATCCTAAAATCGGAAATGTAGAACAAGGAAAATATAAGTAAATCGTTATAATCCCGGATAATATGTAATGTTTGGAAATCAGTACAAGAGCTACTTGAGATTTAAGCTATCATTGAATTAAAAATATATTTATTGTAATGTTTTGGTATACCGTTTTTATATACCAAGCGGTGTAAACTGTATATGTGACTGCTTGTCTTGAAGTAGCAGTTTTGAGTAAAAAATGTTGGGTTATTCTAATGATTTTATTTTTGTAGAATTTTTATTTATTGCCAGGAGATTGGATACGCTCCCTATATTATTATGTTGCTATAGACTACCAAAAAATTATTCAAAGATTCATTAAGGACTATTGCATGGGAGGGAATAAACGTCAAAATAAGAGTATATTTCCTATACCTAGTTCTGTTTATACGTGATGTTAACGTTTTTGTACTCTCGACTAGTACACATATTATAATGCAACGGATTCTTGAAAATTAAAGGTTAGGATACCTTATTTGTTCATCCGACATTTCGATCGAATTACATAGACCGTGACCACAGTCTCTCAATCTTTAATTTTCAATCGCGTTTAAGACTCGTTGCAATATAATATTATGTATACGTGATTTTATAAAATTCACTAACTAATTGACGTCTTAATAAATTCACTTTGAAGAAATATCCGACACAAACTTCCTCATCGCTGCATCACTAAAGAACTTGGCCGAGACAAGTTAAAGTTGTCTTAAACTTTGTCCGATATCTTGTAGCGCATTGAAAGGTGTTCCTTGGATGCTTTTTAAAACTACAAAAAGTTAGTGTCGACTTTATTTTACAGGAGTTTGTGAAAACAGGAGCTGAAGCTTTGATAAAGTGAAGGAGAGATTATTTAATGAGTATGAGATTGACATAGTAGACTGAAAAAACTGCTATTTGCGAAATATTTCGAGGTGTGTAGTAGTTATAAAAATACTTTTAAGTGTCATTCATAATGGATGTATATTTTATTAATTTCATTTTAAAATTAATATATTCCTTCTAATTATAATAGACGTATATAAACTTTATGACGACCAGTATAAAGCAAGATTGGTGGTATGTATTTGTGTGATGTTGAGGTTAAATTAGTGACCCTAAAAGAGAATAGACTGTTTACTAGGTTTTGAGTAGATTATACTTCCATGTAAAGAAGAATTTTCTACAATTCCTCTTACTAAGAGCTGGTTATATTGTTACCCGTCATTGACTTAGTGATGTTAATCAATTACTCCTATGGATCTCAGACAAATCACCTCTCCTTTTTTGCTTTTCTATCATAGAGCATAGATTTCGGTAATTATAATTTTAAAGACCCAGCAATTGATACAGTATTTAATGATAATAACAAGTACGACAATAAAGAAACGCTTTAATATTAAACACTGAAATATACACGCGTATAACTTACATAAAAACGACTAAAAAGTAGAACAAGTATAAAATTCAGTTTGACAAATTGTCTAAGTAGATATTAGGCAAGTTGGGAAGCCGTGCAAAAAAATTCACAGAAACGGTGTTACCTTTCATTAATTTAAATGCTCTATTTAGGCTTTCTGAGCGCGGTCTCAGTGTTATGTAATTTCATCCATTTTATTATTATTTTTAATTGTATGGATATTTCTCTGGTACGGAGATTCCGTTCCGTTCATCTCAACACTACCAAATTAAGAGTCGTGGGTTCGATTTCCACAACGAATTTTTTTTTACTTTTGAAATTAAAATCCTCAAATCTGTTTCTTATTATTATTTTGTGCTGCGTAATAATTCGTTAATATCAAAAAAGTGGTATTACGTTATCTTAGTTCAATAATGTACCTACAAATTATCCCCACCATTTTATTGTTTGGCAGTAAGGTGTCCATTACAAGAAGAAAGCATTCGCTGTTGTTTTTTCTAACCAGTTGGTTAGATTTTTTTTTTATCAAATATAAAAATACCATAATATAAAAATATCAAATAAATGTTTCCCATCTCATCTTTCCCATCGTTCATCTTTCGCTTCGCTCATTACCAACCGACCCTACCTTCTAGTAGGTACTTGGTACGAAATACTTTTACATTTTTTATACTTTTTAAAGGCACTTCGTATAAATGGAAGGAGGCTTTCAGCAAAACTTTCTGTATTCACTAGGCTTTGGGTGTGACCGAGTGTCAAATTACGAGATCTTTTTCTATGTATATTATGTTTTATTATTTTCGTTATATTGACGATCAATTATATTATATATGACAAAGAAGATCAATTATATTATCGAGATCACTCAGTGATGACGTCTTGAAGCATTGATTAAGGTAGTCATCATGGTGAGGTTTGTGGATTCGGTTCCTGTTCAGTAAAATAATTGTTTGAACGAGCGAAAAGGTTGGATTTCGTGTTTCTTGACCCGCGTCATTATTTACGGAAAGAGATCTACAAATAAAAAAACTGTAAAAAATTCAACACTACTATAAAAATATATTGCACTTACAAAATATACAATATATTTTCATAGTATGAAATGATACTGAGAAAAATATTATTAACTGGCCAATAAATCAACATCATCAAGTTTAAATTGAAATTGTTAAGGTACCTATCAAAAAGCAGAAGTACTTGATTTTATATTATTATTATTAACACAACCCCGATTAGATCTGAATTTAACAGTCCATTAGAACCCACTTATCTGTAACTACATTAACCCTGAATTATCAAATTATCTAGATTCAGATATAACCTGGGTTCCAAATAGCCTTACCCAATTAAATCTCTCATGACGAGCTAACCACAATGATTTCACTCAATTTTCTCTGTCTATACTAATATAATAAAGCTGAAGAGTGGTTTTGTTTCTTTGAACGCGCTAATCTCAGTAACTACTGGTCCGATTTGTAAAATTCTTTCACTGTTAGATAGCCCATTTATTGAGGAAGGCTAGAGGCTATACAAGGAGCATAACAGGAGCAGAGTAACAGTATTTTTTTTACAAAAAACGGCGGAAAATATGATGACCCATTCTCTCTTAAGTGAAGCAAGCATAGTTGCGCGGGTCAGCTAGTACCTAAAAATTACCTATCAAAAAGCACTTGATAAGTACTTGATAGAACTGATCAGTCCATTAGAACCCACTTACCTTCAACAAAATTTACCCTGAATTATCAAATTATCTAGATTCAGATATGCCTTACAAGACGCAATTAAATCTCATATAAACGAGCTAACCACAATGATTTCACTCAATGTTCTCTATTAACCCTACAGCGGTGAATATTTATGTCTAGCAAGTGACCGGCTAATTTGCAAGGTATTAATCCGGTGCGGATAATCCCATTATCCGGATATTATGTTCCTCGTTTTATTTTATATCACTTTTCTGTGGGGTATCCAGATGTACGATTTTGAAAGGATTTTTCGGTTCCAACAATTTTTAACCTGACTCTGTCTTTGCGATAACAAGTGGCTAATTAAATCATTGTCACGAACTTAAACTACTTTATTTGATCTACACACTTTAAAAAAAGGATGGGCATATAACAATTGTATGTTTAATACAAGAGTGTGCAATATAACTGATGAATATTAAATTTTGGCAAGAAAGTATTTGTTTATTTAAACCATTTTTTTACTGGCCACTTACAGTGCTATAGATAGCAAATGAACACATTAAAGAAAAAGAAACAAATTCCACTTATTTGAATATAAGCAAATATAACTATTTTCTGAATCCATGTTTCGATATGGAAACCCTACTCAAAGGTAACTCGCAAAACTGCATCCGAAATGGCACAGATAATTAAGTGGGTCGGTAGATATTTTCGTACATTACCGGCTAAGTCTTGCAATTTAAAAGAGCTATTAGTTTTAATATCGACATGAACTGCGAACAAAGATAAGCGTCTCTTTAGTTTGTGTGAAGCTGTAGAGAGGACACTTTAATGTCTTATGGAAAGGGTTGTGATAGAGTGTTTATGCTGCTTTAGAAATATAGCTTTTTAGGGATCGTTTTTTGGTGTTATATAAGTCTTTAGAAATTATTAATTTAGACCTCCGAACGGAATAATAATTGGTATATAATACAATATTATCAATGTCATAACGTGAATCGAATCTTGATAAATTGTCAAAACATGCTCGAATAATAATTGTAGATCGTGCAATAATGTTTACCGCACCGCTCGATAGATGGCGTTGTTCTATATCTGAATCGCGGTGTTAAGATTCTCTTAGGCCACTATTTATTATTAAGGTCCTAACAATTATTTCTTTTAAATCGTATAAATAAACGGTTGTTTAATTCATTCTTCTCCCAGGTACCGATTGTACCCATGCACTCGTTCAATAATATACCTATTAACTGTCTTAAAACCAAAATTATAATGTACCAACGTCCAAAATTCTGTCTATCTGTTACGCCAGTGAAATTATTTACAAGTCTATAGAAGACGCAAAGTCAACCATACCATTTTTTTCACATCACGTGGTATAGTAACCGCGCCGCCCGCGTCCTTCACACGGCTGCGGCCGAGGTTAGACGAAACCGGTCTTATCTAACTGCGCATGTTTTCATCCGTCTCGCTCACACAACTGTTAGTCTCGCTCACACAACCGTTAGTCTCACTCTCGACGCCGATCCCAATCTAAATAACGTTCTCGAAACAGTTTCGATTCCAATTTAGAAGCATCGGTACGCTTGTTGTAAACGAAATTTGAATTCGTTCGGAATTTCAATTGATAAAACGGTGCGGCCATCTTTGACATTACAATACAAACAATTACTATAAATTATTGTGTATGGTTTAAATGTTTTGGTGCATATTAATATTTTTTAAAGATTAAGGTATGTAGCTATTTTGATTATTTGATTATTAAGTAAATAGATTGAATTAAGTAGAATGAAAAATTCTTACTTGTATATTTTTAGTAGTTGAATGTGTGTTATTGCTTATACGTTATTGAAAGAAAAATACCACGTGTTTCAAAATATTACACCTTTTTGCTTATTATTCAGCTTTTCCTTGTAATAATAACAAGATTATAGTAATTTTTTTATCATATTTCAAATTTGATTTATGAAGATATTTCCTTTTATTCATACTTTTAGTAGCTCTAACAGATTGCAAAAATGGGCAGACCGACATTTGGACAATTAGAGGCGCTTGCAAAATTTTTAGAAGAAAACCCTGGCATTGCCAAAGCAAAAATGCGCAGTGCCCAAGGAAAACAATCAACAAAGAGAAAGTGGGAAGAAATTGCTGTTACTCTCAATTCTATAGGCGGTGCGAAGAAAGATGCAAAAAGCTGGGCAAAGGTACGTATTATACACCTACTTCATTTTGCATCTGTATCAGCACGTAATTTAAAAAAATGGTTATTGACTCATTTTTTTTAGAAAACCCATTCGCGATATTTTTCTTGACATATTTAATTTGATAAAAAATATCTCTCATCTATTAACCAATTTGGTGAAGGTCATTTCATAGGGATACCATACTATGATTAATCTTTTAAATATTTGCATGGATTTAAAAATAAAACCCTTTAAAGATCATTTTCCCAACAATATTTTACATAACTTTACAATTTGTTTTTAGTATTGGGCTGATAAAAAATGTACATTGAGAAAATTCTGCGTAAAATATTGGATGTCACTCAGAAATGGTGGTGTGGAAGATTGTCCTCCCTCGCTGACGCCCCTTGAACAGCGGCTAGTGGCTGTATTTGGCGGTATGGAGTCCATAGTTGGTGAACTCCAAATTCCTGACGACTCCTTTCAAAACGCAACTACGAGTGCTTCACATGTAAGTTTCTCAGCTGCTTTCACTGACTGATTCTTACATGAAACAATTTATTTGCGTGTTCCACAAATAGCTATTTCGGGCCTACTTGTACTTTGTGTCCGTTATTTGTTGTATGTTTGTAAAAAGTCCCAGTGACACAAGAGCAAGTCTCAGTGCGGGAGTTGTATTAAAAACTTGAGGGACTCCTACTCTGAACTCCTGAACTTGAGGGACAGGTTAGGCAATAAGTCCACCACGTTGGCCAAATGCGTGTTGGGGACTTTGCATGCCCCCAAGTAAAGCTATTGTTTAACACATTGTTAAAGTAATAATAATATAATATATTATTATAATATTATTATAAGCCATGTCAAAGGCCTTCGGGCGGCTTGAACAACTTTGACACTAGGTTGGCCACTAACCATACGATAAGAAGAAGAATATTATAAGATCAATAAGTCACACTATATTATATTATACCGACGGATAAAGATTCAAAGTAAAGGAGGTTTATTTACGCAAATCTACTTTTTCATTGTAGGAGTCAAGTCAAAACACTGAAGATGTTGAGATCACAATCTTAGATGAGACAGAACCAGATTTTGCTGATACTAAAACAGAACGTGAGACAGGTAAGTAAAAAATATAATAAAGTCTACTATGACAATTTGTTTAAGCTTTCTAGTTACTTAAAACATATTTTTCCATCTATTGTATACTGATAATTGTTGATTATTTCGTGATTATTATCGTGATTGGTGAGATAATTATTAAATATAGCAGCTAGTGAAATTCGACACCTTTTTTCCAGAGCACTCACCAGCATCACCCAGTAGCGCATCAGATCGTGACAGAAGCCCACTCAGGCCGCAGTCATCAATGAAACGAAGTCCAAGATCTGAAGACGAAGAACAGACGTTCTCTTTCATGAATACAAAGCCAGAGGAAGCCGAAAATGCAACTCCGATGAGAGACGCAAATGCCAATATGGAGTTGGTTGCAAACGCGATAAATAATTTGGCAGGATCTGTGATACAGGCTGCCCATATAATTGCCCTAGCTTTACGTGATACAGCCAAAAAATGAATAAAAAAACTATGTTCCAGTTAATCGTTTTTAAGTTTTTCTAAGCTGTTGTAAATAATATTTAGTTATATGTAAGAGAAATAAATACAATAAAGAAGCTAAGATTTAGTTTGAATGTTTTTTTTATACATTTTACCTCAACATTCATGAGTGTAATCAATTTTCAATCTACTGTTTTGTAGTCGCTAAATATCTAAACCCTATAGAAGAGTATGCCGCCTCAGGTGGCAATTATCTTTCATCCTATAAATCCCATCCTATTAATCCAGTAATGTGTAGGAACACTAGGGTCCGAGGCAGAGGAATACCGCATGAGTATTGAATGGCGAAACCTGTCACTTTCTACATGGCTGTCTGCTCAGACGAAGGAACTAGTGAATCTAGGGCAGTATCTAAACAACATGAACATCACCAAGTCGAATCTTTACAAATGCAACAAGTTTTGGACGACTACTACGTTTACTTTTTTTCAGGCAAATTCACAAACACTTTCAAATTTGACAAAAATGGATTTAAGCATTCTGGAGTTAAAACCTCTTTCTTTTTTGGAGTTGGTTAAAAATAGACACTAACGCCCGGTTTCTCAGGTACATTTAATGGTAGTTTATCTATTCAATAGCGTTTAAACTCATACAAAATACTAACCCTTTATGGTGTAATACCACAAAGCAACATACCGTTAGGAAGCCCTAAAGCCTGTCAGAGCGACCATGAATCACTCACGACGTGAATACATTGCGTTCAGGACACTGTCTTGGAACATTACTCATGAAGATACCATTGACTTTACACAATATTATGTGTATTTTACATAGTCTACCTGTCAAATGACGTCATATTTCTTCTTTTAAATGGTCTGATAGTTCTGCTTGATGAATATTTCTAAACGATTTCAATGGATAGCAAGCAATATAAAGATAATTTCAAAACTGAAGTTCAATTGCCGTTATTATTGTCAAAGACTTCCCCCACTTATGTACGAATATTCCCTTCTAAATGTATGCAATTTTCTACAGTCAGTCCTATCTTATATTGGGAGTTTGACATTTGAAATGTGTTAAAAATGTAGTTCCAACCGCATCCGCTTGGGGCATTTATCAGGTTCTCCTACATCTGACGATACCGGTTGTCGATAGTGTATATGGTTACGAAATCGCAGCACAGGTAAACAGGTAAATTAACGAGTTCTACTTTTCGAGAAGCTAATACATGGATCTTAACATACAGTTAGACATCCAATGTAGTAGTGTAGTATTACGTATATCACTACATTTTTTTTAAAATGACCCTAAATATAAAAAACCCTCAGTAACAAAATGTCGGTGGGATTACATAACGTTCCAAAACGGGGCCATTCATATTTTCTGAAAAGCGTTTAACATAATGCATTCAAATTATATTATTTCCATGTTATGTAACATTCTCGCTAATGGTACACGACAAAGGAGTACAAACGACAAAAGAGTTTTTCGTTTTAATGTATCGTTTTATAACCTTGAAATTTTCAAGGAATTTTGAATGTAATCCTTACTTTTTTCCACAAATTTGATACAGCACTGGAATACGACTGTAATAATTTAATTATGCGACAAAATGTATGGATGTTAATAAGGCATGAGAAGTTTGTAAGGATTTTTAAATGGCGTTCTTTGGTCTCTGCCTTCTCCTGTGAAAGAAAGGCGTGATTTTATGTATGTATGGATGTATGCATGTATATATGTATGTAAGTATGTAATTTGATAGTACTGTATCAGAGTGCCTCCTTTCCGTACTCCATGCTGCTATCAACTATCGAAAACCAACTAGAAAGTTGTAGCGCGATTATCTACAGTCGGTAACTATCAAATATTTAACGTTTGACATTTATAATATACCGCAAAAATAATTCCTACAGCGCCCGTTAGAGGTGCTGATCAGATTTTCGTACAAATTTTCTCGATAGCTAGCTGGTTGCCGATAGTCCTTATTAGTAGAGATTCGCGCTAGTGTTCTAAGTTTATATAAATCCTTCTTATGGAATATATTGCCACTTGCGAAGTTCAATGACCTCTTTAAGTCTTTACAAACATCGAGTATTCAAGTACTAATGCTTTCAAATAAAACACTATATCGTTTTCGCAAGATATATTTATTTTTATTCTAAGCGGTCCTTCCTTTCAAGATGTCTGAAATGAGCATTTTATTTACTCGTAGTATTTTTGTACAAACAGAATAGCGGTCCGGATAAGAATATTTCCGGATTTCTTGATAAAAAAACTTCTTGTAGTTAATGTATAACCGGTCGTAATGGCAAGTTTATGAAGATTTTTTGTCGAGAACGTTCTCGAATGTTCTGAAGACAATTTAATGGATTTGTGTGTATTGGATTGGATTTTTGCGATACAATAGCGATTATGATCGATTTAAGTATAAGGAATTTATTTAAATTTGTTGCAGTAATAGAAATGCGTATCTTAGAATGTTTGATTGTAAAATTAAATTATGATGCTAAGAAACTTTTTTGCGTTTACACATATGAAAACTCATGAGAAACCTTCTATAATAAATAGACTTATATATTATTATCCAAAAAACAGCTCAGCGGAATTATGAAAGTATTTTTACAACCTTCAATGGATAATATTCCAGCATACTGGCGTTCAAACTAAAAGTATTACTTTTAGAACATAGCACGTTATATTTAATGTTTGTTCAGAAGTCTGTAAGTTGCATCGCTCTGCATCCATTATGGCCGAAAAACCGTATCGAAGAATGCGGTCGACTAGATAAGTAGTGTGCGCTAACGACTGTTCAAGTTAGTTTGCAATTTGCAAACCGTGCGGTTTGTTTTGTGCCGTATTAAGGAAAAATACACTTTAAAGTACTTACTTTGTAATCCTAAATGTATTTTGTTTATAAAGCACATGTATACTTAAGTCATGCCTCATTCTCAAAGGAGTAAGTAGAGACCAAAGAATTTTGTTCGTAAGGTACTTAATAAAATAAAAATTTATACAACTTGTCAAATAAATTCGCCTAAACCATTCACTTACTCATAACCTGTTTGTGTGTACTCATAGTTAGTGTATAAGATCATTTTAAACACTTCGCCATTAAAAAAATACTGCCAATATACAAGAAATTTATAGTGGTATAATATGATCAACTGCTGCGAAGTTGCCTACGGTTAATCTAATAAAATTATTTTACCTAAATCAGGCCTATTTCTGTCTCAAAAACTATATTACCTTATTCTGTTTGATGCAAATTATACTTGCAAATTTTTATATGAAAGCAAATAGAGATATACTTACCCATTCTTTTTACGACAAGGTAAACAATGTTTTATTTTTTCTTTATAATTATTCTTTACTGGCAACACAGGGAAGGAAACAATGTCACTAAAACCTTGAGATGAAAAAAGAAATAAAAAACCGGCCAAGTGCGAGTCGGACTCGCGCACAAGTGGTTCCGTACAACAATTATTTATACATATCAATTAGTTCTGTGAATATTTCAAGCATGTACATGTTGCCGTTGGTAATATCCAGTAAAACGAGCAAAAAACACATTGATGTGCCTTGCCCCCTTAGTTTTTTTTTAGTATTTGTTCAAATACACTGTATGTAAAAATTTCAACTGTCCAATTATCACAGTTTATAAGATACAGTTTGGTTACATATATAGACAGTGAATTTTCAATTGTAGATCCGTGTTTCGTCCGTCTTGTTACAGAACTCTAAAAAACAAACTCATATTTTTACAGAAAACGATAATTACATTATTATGTATACATTAAAGGGGATTCAAGGGCATAGGGGGAAGGCCGAAAGCCGAATCTTAGAAAACAAGACAGTAAAGTTTGATAATGAGATTTCATTCGGCCGTCCGTTCATAAATCATGTGGATGCGTGTACCAAGTTGTAAAGGAAACATACCTTTGAAGGGTATTTTATGAGCGTTACTTCTAGCTCTGTTCGGTTTTGGACCTATGTTTTACGGTTTTAGGGTTCGGTGAGTCCGTGTTGTGAACCATGTGACTCGATTTTGAAGTTATTTTGAATTTAGTCCACCATTGACGCGTTTGATTTCCCGGCATTTTTGAGATGCGTGTAAAAAGCTTTTGCACAAAAAATACTTAAGAACTTATTATTTTTTTAACAAACACAAAAATCGGAAATTTTATAAGAGAGTAGGATGGTAACATATAGCCGTATTAAGGACGCGTATCGTAATAAAACTCATACCTTCTATTAAGAATATCTAGCAGAAGCAAACCCGAAGTAATTTCTCTAGCTCGAAGAACAAGTTCGAGATCTTTTGGTCGCTACCACATAAATAATACAGTCCATGGCAGATATACAGAACTCCTTAACTAAAAATCCATTTCACTCGTACCAAATATTTTACAATACATCGTATTCGCGTATCTCCAGTCCTCATACGAGAAATAACACGTCAATTTTGTTCTATTCTCGGTAAAAAGCCCCTGTATTTTTATTGTTACCGATCGACTTATCAAAGGTCACAGTTTAATATGCTTGTTTCGATAAATATACGCTTTCGTAAATAGGAACGATATGTATTGCTGATTTGTTGCTGTTTTTTTGTACCGGAGTATTTCAAGTCCTTTGTTTTGATTTATTCTCAGAGGGTCTCATTAGTTACCCATATTTGTTTATATCTGTGGCGCTTCTCGATAGTGTCTCAAGAGGTCTCGGGTGTGAATCCTAGTTTGGGCCAAAAAGTATTTTCTGAGTGTTTCTGTTAATTTCTCAGAAATTGCCCGGAGTTGGGAAGTTGGTGTCGTAGTAGTCTTCGTGCCTTGGAGAACACTGCGTCCTGCGCCTGATAGCTCAGGCGATGAGGGTAAAGGAATAACGAGTGTACCTATGTATTGCATGTGCACTATACACAAAGTACTGCACCATTGGCCAGTTTTAATGAAATTGGTCACCCTGGCTGGTTATCGGCTATGGACATTATTATATTTGCGTTATGAGTATAAAAAAGTTATGAAACTCCATTAATAGTTCTGAACTACTAACCTCAAGTCTGATTCCAAACTAATCACAGCAAAACCGTTAATAATATTAATATTCAACCCACAAAAAGAGTTGCGCCCAACGTGGGGCTCGAACCCACGACCCTGAGATTAAGAGTCTCATGCTCTACCGACTGAGCTAGCCGGGCATGCGAAGAATTGTCATACTTATCAATCGGTTAAAATACACTGTTTAGCCCCAAAATAAAAGTAAAACTATTCTAGTTTTTATTAGTAGTCTTACCTGCGTTGAAACTTCGAAAATAATAAAAAATCGCAGATTTATGGTTAATGCATGGAAAATTTTCATACATCTCCATAAATAAAGTGTTCGAATCAAATAGCATTACCTTACCTTCCCTATTAACAGCATCAAATCTAGTCTAAGATCATTTTGACTGCCTCCGTGGCGCAGTGGTTTAGGTCGCCACGCCACTACCATTACGTCGTTCGATTCCCTCATGGGACAATTATTTGTGCGACCCACAAATAATTGTTTCGGGTCTGGTTGCACTTTGTGTCCATTGTTTGTATGTTTGTAAAAGTCCCCGTGACACAAGAGCAATTCTTAGTGCGTTATTTTTAAGAAAAAAAAAACTTGTAGGTACTTTTTAAGACAAATTCTCAAGACATCGTACCGTACTCCTGTAATCTTAAATTCAGTTTTATTAAGGAAAACCTGGTACATGATAAAGCTCATATTTTATGCACCGTTGCCATGATATAGCCATCAATTTTATAGACTATCCTCCCCGTAGGGGATCAACCCATGAGAAATCATATTTATGGCTTTTGGAAAAAGATCCTCAGGTGTGTTTGGTATGAAAACAAAATCTTAAGGAAGTGTTTCGTACACGAGACTTTACTTTTTTTGGGAAGACTTCCTGTTTTAGTATATCTATTTTTTTTTTAATTAACTTTCACTGTCGCATTTCTTAATTTTCTGTTCAATTATAAATACCCAGGTATTATAGGCCAGTAAAACTGAACAACATTTTAAAAATAAACTGATTCAGTTCACTAAATTTAATTTTAGGCCAATTTTTCCTACCAAATAATGTTGGTAAATACTTTCGAACAGATAATGTATGCTTTTTCCGTAAAAATTAAGTTACCAGACGATAAACTAACGGGATTGTTTGAAACATTTACCTCTGTACGTACATAAAAAAAAAATTGTTCCGATCTTGTATTTCTAGAAAACTCTGCCTTTCTGAATTACTAAAGTTTGAGTATAAATGTGAGTCAGAAATACTTGTCATTTGGACATGCCCGGCTAGCTCAGTCGGTAGAGCATGAGACTCTTAATCTCAGGGTCGTGGGTTCGAGCCCCACGTTGGGCGCAACTCTTTTTGCAACCACAAAAAACTTCTAAATGACATTATATTTGTGTTTTTGCCATTATCTGGGGGCACGGAAGTGCCCCCGCAAGTCGAGCAAAAAAAAAGCGGCACGGCCGTAACATCCTTTTCTCGAAGCAATTCGGGCTATTTTTGACACCCCTATAATTTCGTTGTGGATTAAACAAGAAGCCTGGATTTTCAGCAACTAATCAATCATTGTATAAACACGGTATATTTAAAATTTCAGTCAATTTGAACCAGTAGTTTAAGAATGACAACTTGTTAAAATTTTGAATTTTGTCACTCACTGATTCACTGACTCACTGACTCACTGACTCACCGATCATCAAAAGTCTAAGGTACTTCTAGCAGACTAAGAAGCTTAAAATTTAGAATACAAATAGGGTTTAGTGTCTTAATCATGGGAAAAATTTAATATTTTCTAATTTCAGTCCAGTTTTCTAAATACACCAACTGCAACAATAACTTTGTTATCCCATATAAATGTATAAGATTACAAGGTTACATGTGCAGTTAATGAATTACTATTACTGTAGAAAATAAAAAAATAGGTGTAAATAGGTACCTACTATATGAGGCATAACGGGAGGGGGTATAGGGTGGGTAAGGGTGTTTAGCCCATGAAACTAAACAACATTCCCATAGGAAAATATGTTGAATTATGAAAAAAAAAACGTCTTTCCATACAAATTGGACTTATGTTCGCTCATCTACAAAAAGAAGTGAGATGCCATCAAAAACATTCTGTAAAAACCTCAAGTCTCGCCGTAAAAAGTTGTGAGATCTATTTAATACCAAGTCGATTAATCTATTTAGTCTCTACTTAAAGGACCTTCTGTCTTAAGTTACTACGTATGTTATTATCATGCCAATTAAAAAAAAATACCTTTAAAACAAATAGATCGACTTGGTCATCGCAAGAAAACACAAATTCGCCATTAACATTTCAGGTGATACATACTCATGTGATACATACTAATAATCAAATCATGCGATGGCCAGGTCGGTCTATTTGTTTTAAAGGTATTTTTTTTAATTGGCATGATAATAACATACGTAGTAACTTAAGACAGAAGGTCCTTTAAGTAGAGACTAAATAGATTAATCGACTTGGTATTAAATAGATCTCACAACTTTTTACGGCGAGACTTGAGGTTTTTACAGAATGTTTTTGATGGCATAGAACAATATTTTGAAAATAATAAGAACGAATAATTTTCGAATGGCTTTTTTTTACTTTAACGTTAAGTTTGTAGATTTTTAAAATGTAAATAACGATATAATAATGTGTCTAGTTTCAGTAGTTTAAAATTTCTACTAAATAGTCCACTCCAAAGGTATATCTAATTCATTTTATATTTCGATAAAAAAATCCTGTAAGCCCTAAAATAATAATTACTTTTGAAATCTCTTCAATATTACTTCCTTCAACATTTTTACATCCTGCTTTCTAAGGAACAAGATTGCCTTGAACTGTGCCTAATATCAAAAATCCATTACTGTAGGCAGGCTTCCTAGAATATTTTTTCTTATTTCTTCAAGATAAAACTGAATTATATTTAATTAAGTTTTTTTCTAAAGATAATGGGGTTAAGTACAGAAATGATTTATGCGATTATTTCTATAACATTCTTTAAAGATTTATTGGGGTGAAAATACCAATACTTTTATTTATTTATCTTTCTTACACCTATCTTAACAGGTTTGTACTTAAACTTCTGAATAAGCATTGCTTATCAAGAGAAAAGCTGTCATATTTTCATTCATTTACGGTCACTTTGGCCATACATTGGATCGTTTATTTGATAGGTACTGATCGATAAACCGTGCAACTTAGAAGAAAATATTTAAAAAAATATCGATTTAATTGCAAAAACATTGCTATATTTAGTTTATTTTTAGATAGGCTATTTTGTGTATTGCATTAATTATCTACAAACACTAAGGCAATACAGTTTCACATATACATACTAATAATTTCACTTCGATCCACTTTAATCAATAAATAATCTTATTTTCATAACTGTAAGGTTCAAATTACCGTATATTTCAGGCAAATCATAATAGAACGCCCATACGGTTTACTGTGAAGCATTTGACTGAGTTATACATCATAAACTGCACGTTTTAACGTCTCATTTACAATTAAAACGGTACTATGGATACAATTAGATGGAATTCAGGTCTATTTTTGTTTTAGGAGCACTGAATGTAATGTTATTGTTTTAGAACTTTTATTGAACTTTGGAAGAATAATTGGAGAGATTAAACTGAAATCAGAGTTTTCCAAGTATCCAAAAAATAATATAAGGGACCTAAAAGTTAGGTCTCTGGTCTCTGCCTACCTATGCAAAAGTTAGATAAGGTTAATCTCGAGTAAATATGTGTACACTGTCACGTTTACAATCGTATTTTTTGGATAAATAATTTTGTATTAATAACACGAAACGATTTTAAAATTAAGTGTGCCGTGTATACATATTTTTACTCGTGACTGTACAATCTAAAACAATGTGGGTGTGTATTATTTATATTTCAAGTTAAAGCATGCTATGTAAATACGTTTGAGTGTAATGCGATATACACACTTTCACCTAAATAAATAAAAGAAAAAAATCTCTTGAATTCAGCTGAAATAGTTTAACTGCGACTACCCTCTATAGTGTCAAAGACTAAAATTGGTTTAATAAATAACAAAAAGAGATGCGCCCAACGTGGGGCTCGAACCCACGACCCTGAGATTAAGAGTCTCATGCTCTACCGACTGAGCTAGCCGGGCATGACAAGTACAGTCATACTTATCAATCTGTTTACCCAAAATTATTTTTATTACAATGTTAGCACTGAATTTTATAAAAAAGTAATTTTCACGGTTTGTTAACTTTTTATCCCAATCGTCTGAGTAACCAATGTCGAGTTATTTTTATCTAAACTAGATAATGATTTTATTTTTAGATGTCACGTATGGTAATTTTATGCAATTTGTACTCAAATGTAAAAACTAATATATTTAGATATCTCTATATTCTACTTTTCGAATTATCGAAAGGTACAATTACGTGCATTAATATGTTTAGTACATAATAATATACAATGTATATTCAACGCAACACAGTGGGTACAAGTCTAAAAAGTAGAGTTTTTAAAAATTAAAAGCGTGTTTTGTTTATAAATAATTAATTTAATTGTTGTCTTAATCACGAAATGGTATTTCGTAACATAAAATATATAGGTGTATACAATGTTTTCATGAAAAGATACCCAAAAAATGCTCATGACTGTACTTTTGATGATTTATGTTCGAATTTCATTTTATTTAACAATGGAGAACGAATATGAGAAGATCTATGTTTAAACAATTCACAATTAAAGTGCTTTTTATTTCTGCTATATCTTATAACCATTAAAATATTAAGATCGTACTATCTCCAAAAATCTAATTAATTCCCAAACACTAAAAATAAATTAATAGAACATTTCTACCAAAGCTTGGTCACTGTCCTAACGAGGCAGCAAGGAATACATAAATAACATCGATACAGCCAGTCACTGCAGATCATGCCTTCACAAATTAAACTTTCTGGCCAGTCATACCTTCGTACAGCGGTGGATAAAGATTCTTTGTTTTATTTTATGCTTAGGTTTGTAAAGAAAGTATGTTCTTGTGAAAAACAAATAGCATTGGTGATCGGTAGTTTCACGCGTTTACATTTAAATTTTATTTAAAAAATAATTACATAAGCGCCCGCCAGAGGCGCTGTTCAGTTTTTTTTCCAAATTTCTTGTGCATTTTGTAGTAGTAGATAAACAAAAGTGCGAAGTCAAAAATGGTAAATAAGTTATGAAGAATCATCAATTGAATATACGGTTACACTATCCATCTCTTTCCCTCTCATTGACAAATTTACTTCTCTAAACACGTGCAAGAGAGACGTTGTCTCGTTATCACGTCCAACTGCACTCCGAACAACACACGTGACAATTGTTCTATTTCTACTGAACATTTGAAACTCAACAAGTGAAGTCAAAGGTGTCGGAACTACAAAGATTTCGTTCCAAGTCTTTTGTTTTTGAATCGAATTTCTAAGATATTTGCTAGCTTTAAGATGCATTCTGACTTACTTTTGGAAAAGTATTTCGTTAATATACTAGAAAACTATGATATTAGAATGTATATTATGTAATAATAATATTAATATACAACATTATTAACAAGAAAAGTATTTCCTTACATTAAAATTGTAACCAAAATTCGAAACAAATCAATTCTTGTTCAAATAGCTGACAAATCTACAAAGGCGATCACGTTGGAAACAGAAAAAACCGTTTTTGACATTCAAAAAAACTACTATAAAAAGTCGAATCGAAAAAACTTGTTTTCCACCAGTTCCGCTAATTCATTTTTTAACAAAGAATAAAAATTCGTAATTTTATTTCCATCCGGGCAGCATGCGGTCATTTCCCCGACTTCCAAAGTCAATATTAATTCTTCACGCATTAGTATACAGTGGATCGGACATTTTTCATAGTAAATTTGAAAAGTCAATAAATCAGGCACAGCCTCCACCTGTCGTTTGAGCTTTTATTAAAAAAGTTCCCATTGTTCAAGAACGATTTAATTCAAAAAATTTTGACCGAGGAACGGTATTCAGAAATTAATTCGCAAAGACACTGTCTGAATTATTCAGATGGGATCTTTAGAAAGGAAATATTTGAAGTATTGTTGTGAATGGATTTTTGGTGAAAAGATCATCAATTGGTAAAAATCTATTTTAATTTGTCTAGCCGCTGTGCAAAGTCAACGGCCTCGGAAGAAATTAAAAAATCGGAAAATAGTCTTAGGTTAATTATTTGCTTGACTTATTCCGGTTTTATCAAGGAACTAAATTATACTTTTAACTTTGATTATTATAGCAACAAAATTCTTAATAATCATATTTTATTAAAACGATCGAGTTATATATAACTAATAATAATATTATAAGTCATAACTGAGAAAAAAAATGTAATGACTAGTTACAAAGTTTTGTACTTTTTGATGGTTTTTATGTGTAACAAAAATAAATGGTTTAAAATATTTTAGTTCGAATTTTTATTCTTTTACACATTTTTGATCCTTTGAACGTTTGATAAAAGCCGCAGTAACTTTTTATTTAACTATATACAGCAAACAACCAATCGAATACTACAATATAAAAGACCTTTGTTGTATGTCAAATTGGATTTTCCTATGACGGGATTTTTATTAAAATTTTTGTGGTAAAAAAAACTTTTTTCAGGATTTACAGAAAAGCGATAAAGGCTTTGTGAGACAAACAATAGCTTAGGTTATAAAGGTCTTTGATTCCAGCAATAAAGTGGAGTTCCTGATAGCAAGTCTTCTAGGAACTGTTCGATCGATTCAGTTCAAGAGAAATGGAATATATTCCAGTATTTTTATGTTCCATTTATTGAACCAGTTATACAAAGAGACAGTTCGAGAGGTTAAATATATTTAATGTTTCTTTTTTTTACACCGTATGTACCTATATTATGTATAATCAGTAGACTTTTCTCATCAGGGCGTATGTGTAACAAGAGATCACGAGATCTCGGATTCGATTCCGGAGTCGGGCCAAATTCTCTTGGACTTTTCTAACTTATACTAGGTATATTTTTCCCTATTACATGGGACTAACATGTAGTAACAAAACGCGGGTGTATTTCACACAATTTGGTTATAGCAGTGTTTTTAAAGAAAAGATGAAAAATGGAGAGTCATCACTAAGATTGTAATGCCATCTAACGGTGAAAAGTTTAATCTAATTTTGTGTTCTATATTTAGTATCCGGAACTTATTAGTTTAAACGCCTACACCATCTTATGTCAAAGAGAAACTTATCTCAATTTACCCAACATATCACGAACTACCAACTAAGTTATAATCAAATCAATAAGTCAATAATATCGGTGAATACAAGAAATCATTTGGCGGAGTTTTGCATTCCATAGGGAATTGACCTTTACATCACCCGATACGGATCCGTCACGACATTGACACCTAGTTTTTTCACTTGCAGCTGTATTGACTCAATAGCATAGCCAAGATTAAGAGCTTACCTTACCTCAAATAAGATTCTAAAATCATCGTATTGCGTCAATTTTAAACTGTCTTTTGTGCAGTACCCAAAGTAGTCGGAGTATCACTCCGTTATCAGTGCCTGTGAATTACGTGGTTTTGATTTCCACTTAATATCTAAATAGTCGTGTAAACTTTTCAATAATGTATACCTACAACTCCCCACCATTTAATTACTTAGTATGAGATTGTTCATCTACAAATCAACGTTTTTTTGCCTAGTTATTATAGGCATAAATATCGGATCGATGTCGTTTCAGCTAGTGTTGTAACACCTCTTGTGCACGGGACTTATTTACGCCGAAGTTACGGTTTACGTACGTATCGTAAAAGCGATTTATAATGGTGATCCGAAGGGTTCGGTAAGTTACGGTTTTCATGGCATATTTGTGCGGTTGTTGTTTTTTATTTGGGTAAAATAAAAAGGGGTTTGATGAGGGGTTTTTTTGAATATACCTTGTGTTTCTGTTTGTTATTGATTTAGCTTGGAATTATTATTCTTGCATATTAAAAAACTTAAGAGCACAGGTTCGCTTTACAATTGTTTTTATAGAGTAGTGGCACTGTGTGAATGTGCACTAAGTCCCAAGAACAATATTTCGGCAAAGATTTCAATTCGTTGTATTAGAAAAGTTAAATAAAAGTGTATTCGAATAATCGAAACCAAACTCATATCAAAACAGAACTACAAAGAGTTTTAAGACAAGTTGATAAAACAAAATCAACGCTTTTATGATAGTAAGAGTAAAAGAAACATGATGTCTTCCCGCTTATCTACATACTCTCTACCAAAGAAGGAATATTTTAAACAAACTTCAAAGCTATCACAAAACTAAACTAAAGTTTAAAGATCACGTATTCTCGTTCACGAAATCTTCGCAAAGTCCTCACGCGTAACAATCCATAATTCATAATTTCCCTGGCATGTATTACGATGGAAGTTAGGAGACGACCCTAACTTGTAACTTGTACATGTAAGCTAATTTAGTCACCTAACGACACTCCCAGGAATATGAACTCGTCGATACGGCTAACCGATGAGGTAGGGTTGTCACATACATACACAACTCTTTGTCGTGACACAAAAATTGGTAATATCTTACTGCTGTAGCATTAGCAAGTATTTTCGATGATTATTTTTGTTTTTTTCAAGGATAAGAATATGTAGTATTAGTTTCTGTAACACAAGGGCGTTGCTAACTTTTAGCTATACTATCAGCTATGCTGAAATATATTCAAAGCAGTTGGCAGTTTGCAATTTTTTTATAGTCAGAAAAATTATGACCTCTTAATTCCTGAATAAGTCAAGTATATTTACATGCCACAGTTTTTTCTTCTTCAACTCAAGATCTTGACATTTTTTACAACGTTAATTGCTGAAAGCTATATTTGTGCACTGTATCAACACATCAAGTTTAATTTACAAATTAACCATCAACTGCTTGTAAATTTGTAGTATTTACTGTAACGCAGAGGGTAGCAACCCTATGTTCACTGTTGGGAACATCCAATCCCCGACCTATCAGCCAGTATTTGGTTTAGCTTGGCTAGCCAGGATAGTACCACTACTATGAGTAAACTACTGTAGTTAACGTGAGGTATTTGACCATACTCACATATTAAATGTAATATGTAAAAGTACGAAATGGCTCTCTCTTCATTAAGAGAGAACCATTTCGTACTTTGGATACAAAATAATTATGTTGAAAGTATTGATAAGATTGTGTGCTCTAGTACATTTGATTTTATTTCGTGATTGCTTGATACTTAGTTCTTATACTTTAATAATGACAGAGTTTTTTCCTGGTTACCGTTTGTTTTTCATTGACTCTTCCATTGTCATGATTGAACGTTGGCAGACGATTTACAGTAATAATAATAATATTAAAACTTTAATAAGGGTCTAGGTATCATCACAATTTTTTAGGCTAATAAAGCTATGCCTTTGAAAGTTTCATTTTTTACTATCGAATAGTACCTAAACTACAGTGATACTAAAGTAACCAGTAGTAATCAAAGTGACCCCTGTAATATAGAATTATTAATACTATACATTGCCAGTGGCAGTTTACTAAGTCATTCGCTAGTTTAACGTTTAGAACAGTTTCAAGGTCCTCAACACTCGTTAAACAGATTTCTCAGGAGACAATGTTTTTGAGATTATGTAGTTTAGAAATATAATAATAGTTGGAGTTCAGTTTCTTTGACTATATTTTTAGGACATAGATATTGAATTATGAAGCATAATATAAGTACATACTTAAACTTACGGTGAAAAAAAATGAAAAATATAATATTTTGCCTCTGTGGCGTGTTCGGTATTGTATATGATTTGCACAGAAGTTCTGGGTTCGAATCCTTGGTCAAGAAAACAATTCATTGATTATTATGGAAGAGACACCGAAGAAATTAATAACAGTCAAGTTAATTTATTAGACTGAGATTCATATCAAGACACAGGACAGACAAGCAAACAAACAACAACCTACAACAAATCCAATTAGAATCGATACCACAACGCACAAAAGCAAAAGAGCAAATCATACACTCTATTGCTCTACCCAGGAACCAAACTCACAACCAACAAAGCAACTATCAGAATCACGGTTAAGCATAGATATTTCAAAGTAAACGTTGTAAAATTCCCAGTGTAGGAATAAACTAGAGTATTTTTACAAAGCTCTATATTTAGTTGGTATAAGCCTCCGCTCCCGGTAACTCTGCGAATAAGTTAAAGCTGGATTCTATCGATCGTTACGTAATATCCTTTTCCTGAGTGTGTTCCCTGTTCGGTACTGATTTCGTTGTAGAAATATTTGACTGCCTCCGTGGCGCAGTGGTTTAGGTCGCCCACGCCGATACCACTGCGTCGGGAGGTCGTGGGTTCGATTCCCACACGGAGCAATTATTTGTGCGATCTACAATAAAATTTTTCGGGTCTGTTTGTGCTTTGTGTCCGTAGTTTTTATGTTTGTAAAAGTCCCCGCGACACAAGAACAATTCTTAGTGCGGGAGTTTTCTTTTAAATATATATATATATATATATATATATATATTTCGGCATACAATATTGTGAAGTAACTTACATTAACGTCCCGAACACAGTGTAAAACTTTATGACGAAAATCAGTGAGTTTTTCTGATGGTGAAAAAAGATGAAAAAGATGAAAAGGTCGGAGAAAAGACTAAGTTTGTATCCATATTTTTCTTTAAGCGTTTAAAGGTTAATTCTGCCGTAATAAAATATTTAGAATAAGGTTTAATCAGCTTACGATGATACAAGCCAATTTTCAGGAAAAAATGTGATATTCTTTGAAAAATCTAATTAATACTTTACACCATCTTACTAAACATCCTTTCCGAGTAAAACACATACTATAAACACAAAAAATAGGTGAAACACAAACACTTTCGCTGATTACTTTTAAGCGCGTTTTTACCGAAATACCTTGAAATAAATAGGGACTATAAACATTTATGTGTTTCATACTGTATTACTTTTAACCTTATAGAGCCTTAAACATAATGCCTGATATAAAAACTGCGATGAGATTTCTGAACATTGCCTATATGATTACGTACTTTTTTATAGGCAGAAAAATATGACTTTAATTTCAGTCTAGGTTATAGGTATAATTTTGTGTTATTTCTTGTTGAATAGAAGAGAGTTAATTGAATACCTGTGTTTGAAACTGCCTAAAATTGAGTGGCTAGAAATGAAACTAAATCAAATCACCTTTGTGACCTTGATCGATAAAAAATAAATTCTCCTACTCGCAATGGTTATTACTTCTACTGCTGTTACTTTTCCACACAAAAAGCTAGATTTTTTTAATTGTGTCATAGTTTAGGTATAGCATGGGTCATCACACATATTATTTATTTCTTTGCACTCGGATGAAGTTACGGGTAGTATCTAGTTTTAAACGCTATACATTTTTTATATGCGTGAATCCAGTGCAAAGGTGGTAAAAAAACTTACGCGTCTCAAAACTTTTAATGGCAATAATTCGAAATAACTATTTTTTTATTTAATAAATATATGTTTCCCAAATGAATCAGTACCCAAACAAGACTTCAACTAGTAGGTAGTGAATTCTTATGAAGGACTTTGAATATTTATATGTATCTTCATGTATTGTGGACATGTTACCTTTAATATTAGATTTACTTTCACTTTGTACATCTATTTCTATTCCGATGTGGCTTATTTATACTTTTCATATAACGTACACTAGTATTTTTTTTCATTTACTTCCTCATTCCTGTATACTTTTACTAAGAGATTAAGTTTGTAATAATAATTATGAAGGCTCTAATTTTCTAAAATTCTATGACTCACAGCTTTACAGGGTTAAAAGGGAAACACTGTTAAAATCTAAATTTTAGTACATCCCAAAGTACGATCTTAAAATTTGTCACCCTCTATTATTTTAATTATTAAAGTTTTACTTTCATTCCGTTAAATAGTGTTAAAAGCCACACTTTAATATTGTTTCGGTAAGCAAATAAATAACCTTAATTACCACAATAAATTATAACACGTAAACTATATGATTTCTAACTTATCACCATAATCTATAAAACAGCTTCTCTTCTATATTATATTCTTGTAAAAGGTAACATTTACTAAATAGCTTATAATCCGGCCTCCCCCGTCACTAGTCGTTATCCCTTTAAAATGACCGCAGTAACGACACTTCCACATATCTTGTACGTTAATAGCAGCTAGGTTTAAAATTTTCATTACTTTTTATATGTGTATGAAGAACATTCTTGAAGGTAAAATGTTCTTGAGAAGAAATGATGTTTTTGATCTTGTAATTGATTAAGGGATGATTTATGTCTTCAGAAAACTATTATCTTTTATCGAAAAAGACTTAAAAGACTGAAGACTCTCGAACTAGACTTTACTCGCAGAGCTTTTACTCTGTAAGGTACAATCAGACCTTAAACAATCTATTATAGTCCAACAATTCAATAGCGGGAGTATGTTGTATACTTGGTATTTAGAACATCAGTAGCGAATCACACAAATATTTATCCCTTGTGTCTACCCTAACACTTGCCCCCGTCAAATAATTTGGAGAGAAAAAATCGTGAGCTATTCCTTTACAAAACTTTATATAAAATCAGCTCTTTCAACACACTACCATAAATATATAAAACACAAACGCTTAGAGAATTTTAAAGCGGACATCTTAAACTGTTTCATATATCGCAGCACGTAAAGACGTCAGAGTTGCTTCTCAAACTAACGTGTATTACACGTGTAATGTGATGTCAGAGAACGGAAAATTTCTGACAAGCTGTTACAGCGATGTAAGCAATGCTCTGTGTTTATACTTACACACTGACCGTCTTATTCATAAACGTTGTGTAAACTTTGAATAGTTATAATACACTCAGCGGCAGAAAAAGTGGCCCAAGCGCTTATCGTGAATTTGTAAACAAATTAAGTAATATATGAAAGATATATTGTTGTAAGTAGTTGCGAAGTGATTTGTTTAGTGTTATGAAGTGTTGAATTTCAGATTAATTTAAGTGACGGATGACTTTTTCTAACAATGTGTGTTAGAACTGAATTCAGTGTTGATTCGAGAGGTCAGTTGAATTCTGTATTTTGAAATATTGCTGCACGGAAACGATTTTCTTATGATTTTTATTGATTATTGGTCTATTTAGATTTTAGAAAAGATTTGAAGATGCCACTTACTGCTGAACAAGTGGCTTAGGTGGTCTTGTTGTCCGATCAGGGCCATTACCATTGAGAGGTGGCTGCATTTTTCAATGTATCGCGTACCACTTTAAGGTCTGCGATTAGGAGGTATCGTGAGACTGGTCTCTACACGCGGCGACTAGGAATTGGACGAACACGATGTACATCCGCAAGAGATGACCGATTTGTTAACCTCGAGGTGCTGAGAAACTGCTTTCTGACAGCGTTTGAGATTCACTAGAGGCTTCAAGCGGCACGCGGAGTCATTCTTAGTGAACGGAACATGAGTCGAAGGATAAAAGAACGTAATTTACAGGCAGGAAGACCAACCCGAGTACCAGAACTCGAGAGACACCATCGAGTTGCGCGATTACGATTTGCTCGTAAACATGTGAATTGGCTATCGACCAATGGAGCAAGTTCTTGTTAACCGATGAGTGCTGAGTAGCATTAAGAGCACCAAATGGTCGTGAGAGAGTGTAAAGACGCCATTAAGGACGGTTTTTTCCCAACACAACACGTCAGACGGTCAGTTACAAAGGTAGGTCTGTTATGGTATGGAGATGTGTATGTTTGGAGGCACGTACGGAGCTTGTCATCGTAGATCAGCGCCTAACAGCAGCCGGGTACATTGAAGAAATCTTCCAAGACCATGTTGTACCACTTATGGATTTCATTGGTCGGGAGGATTAACTCTAATGCAGTGTAATGCGCGCGCTCATAGCGCCCGCGTTGTGGTATCGCACCTTGCTGATACCGGGATTCAAAAACTGGCTTAGCCTGCTCACAGTCCAGACATCAACCCCATAGAACATGTCTGGCACATGCTAAAAAACAGTGTATGCGCACTGCCCAACCCACCAGAATCACTTGGTGAGCGAAGAACCGCTCTAGTCAGAGTGTGGGATAAAGTTCTTCAAGAAGTAATTAAAACATCCTCCAAAGCATGCCAGAATGCATGCAGGTCACCATAAATGCTAGAGGAGGTAACATGCGGTATAAACTAGATTTTTTCTTTGGTGCAGAATTAGGTTTTTGCAAAATCTTTCAGTAAGCGATTTCGACAAAAACTGTATTTTTTAATTTTTCCCATTTTTGATTAAACATTACGACTATTTAGTGTAAATTGTAACTAAACTTGTGTATAAACTGTTTAACTTATAGTTATAGCCAAAATAGTAACCATATATTGATATTCTAAAAAGTTTTATCGTAGTTTTGCTTTGGGCCACTTTTTCTGCCGCTGAGTGTATTATGTGTACTACCCTAGTCGCGTCAGTTTAAAAACGTTAATAGTTATACAGTGTCTCTTTCAATCAAATTATGAGTGAAAAAAACAAAACACTGCAACAATAATGCATAGCATACGTAACGTAACGTACAGTCAACTCCAAAAGTAGCTGATCATACTCAGTCCTTTGAAACCCTATAAACTGAATTGTGCACATTATTCCATGGAAAACACATTTGCCTTTGGTTGAAATGTTTAATTCTAACTCATTCTACTTGATTTTGAACAGTTATTTATTTATTAAAGTTACGGAACACAGAGATTTTGAAAATATGAAGTTGTTCAGCTACTTTTGGAGCTGACTGTACGTTAGGTAAGCTATGGTAACGTTTACAGCTTATAACATCATAGACAAAAAACTACTGTAAGCGTAAAAGCGTGATATTCTTTGAACTCTTTAATACTTTTCAAAAAAGGAAAGAAGCGTCATTCTAATGCTCTCACTTCCTGTTCTAACCGTGGTATCTCAGCCGGATGTATGTTCAACCGCTCGGTGGTTTTTGTGCTGAGCATATAGGATGCTGGCTGGTTGATGGCTCTATGAATACTTCTGAGGGTACATTAAAATCAGTCTCGGTTGTAGTCAATTACAAAACTGATGACTAAAACGCGGCTGAAATAACATTGACACTATATAGAAAGAAAAAAAGCCCATTATACTAACAAGTTTTAATTGTAACAAAATAAATCAGAGACACTTTTTTCGCTATAGCAACTAAAAACCTCTTAACCCTATCACTTTTACATAAAAAGGCAAAAATCAGAAACTTTGCCGCAGCAAAATTACGAACGTTTCGAAGAACGAGAATTCATTACCTTTAATAATAGATCAAAGAAAGAATCTTTAAAATAGAATCCAATTATTGCTATATCCAATGCAAATTGTTCGAGATAGCATTTACATCGGTTTCATTCGAAAGAAAAATATTTGCACCCGTTTTAACTTTAGATCACGTTTCTATAAAGCTGTTGGGATTTAACTTGCAATTTTAATGTTAAGCTAGCGTTAATTTTCCCAAAAAAATATAATATGCTAAGGTCGCTCTGTAATTTGTCTCTCTTGTCCAACAAATAGCATATGACTGCCAAACACATGGACCAGATACGATACTCGGGTCAAGCAAACGTATCTTTTAATTGCTACACTCAGGTGACAATCGTGTACGTCCTTGTCAAAGGGATCGTAGGAACGTGAAAATCTGATATTATATCGTTCATGAATCCTGTAAGTATGTTAAGAATTTTTATTTCCTCTTTCAAGTGTAGGAGATAAAAATGATGTTTGTAATGATTCGAATATTTTCGATAATTGTTCGTAGTATTTAATGCCAATCTTCTTCTACCATCTAATTTGCGGGTTAAATTGTTTAACTTTTTTATTAACCTGCATGGTCCTATTGTTTGGTAAAGATCTCAAAGGTGTTAATTTAATTACCTAATAAAAACGTATTTATCTCAAAAACTTTATTACAGACATCTGAATTCTGAGAATTAATTCAAACTCAAATTAATTGAGTCACGTAACCGACACTTATAAACGAGTAACTTGAATGCATTGCATAACGCAAGGAATATCTCGAACAATCCTCTTAAAATATGGATAACTTCACTTTTCCACTGTTCAAGTACTTATGTAATTTATTGGCCGAACTCTAATTTTATTTGGATGTTGAACTACTGGATGTGCTGTGAAGTGCCAGTTGGGCGTAGTTATGAATTGTTTTGTTTGGTAGTCATATAATAACTTTATTTTGAATAACATTAATCACGTATTTACATTTTATTAGTAGAGTATGAATTAAAACCTCAAACCTTTTACAATTTATCAATACTGTGTATTAATACCGAAAAAACTAAAGCAAACTTTAGTTAATTTATTTGGTATACAAATGATGAAGACTTATTGCTTTCTTCTGCTTCATTCTACCAGTGGTCTAATGATTATCTTCAGTCTGTCCCTTCATCTTTTAAAACGATAATGTTGCCTTTAACATTGACAGTCATTAAAATCGTGAAATTGGAATTTAAATTCAAAACATCCTTTATTTAATAAATAATGTACAAGTTATTTAAAAAAGTCAAGTACTTAGTTATAGTTGTCTTTTTAGATTCAATATTTCATGGAATCGCGTCTTTGTCCCTTCAATAACCAATCGATCCATGTATCTTTTCTTCTAAGAATAAAACCGTTCCGGCGGTTATACGGCGCTTAAACCGGCGTTAGCTTTGCACCCGTCCCCGTATATTATGTTAACTGCTGTGGCTCGAGCGTCGATTTATGTGAGGTCGAATAACGTCTGACTTAATAGGCGAATTGCGAAGATTTGGACATCGCTTCACTTGTGTTGTGACTTTGAAAGACAACTCGAGTAGTAAGCAATCTGACTTTTATAAGATACGAAACAACAAAGAATAACGTGACGAATATAGATGACACAAAGATTTGTTTCAAAAATTAAACTCTCGACCGCTGTTTATCATTTCTCCAGGTTATGTTAAACATCCACTTTTCGCAATGAATATTGACAGTCGCGTGTAAAATGGGCAAACTCTAGGCTACTATTAAGAATATATATATTGCAACTTGCATAAGAAAAAGTTCCGGTAAAATGTACAAAATATTATTGACCCGGAGACGGCTTGACGAGCAAATACAAACACTAACCAGACTACAAGGCTCTATGACTGTATACAGCATATTATATATAACTCTCATACTTTATTGAAATTAGCCGTCATATCCAAACACCGTTTAGGAGGACATTACAGCCTACAAGACGGTGTATATGTAGCCAACTAGGCATTCTAGGCTAATACATGGTTTATAACATGAATCCAAGTACATATTCAGTCCATTGTCGTACTGTCAACATTGCGCTGAACAAATAGTGGCGGGTTCAGATTACATACGCTTTCTGTACGAAATTAGATATGTCTGCTATTATGTTGGAATAGAATAACATAAGAAGCAGAATCTATTTAGCATTACATTAAGTTAGTAAAAAAAGTACTTAACTCAAATGACTAAAACTTTTAAAAGTTTCTGAGGTGTATTGACAATATTGACAAGTGGTCACTACCTAATCAATGCTTTGCTGCGTTGCGACTGCATATATTATATTTTATAGAATAATGTTTTTTTTTTTTAGAACCGTTTTTAATGCCCTGTTTATAAACTTTTTCCTTATTTAATCAAAAACATTATTTATTATTTTATCGTCACTTTGCTAGCAATATGCAATTAATAAAATGCAATATTTAAGATATTATGTTAGTACTGAACTTTGGCGTTTGGCTATTATAATTTTATTATACGTTTTTTCCCAAAATTAAGTAACTGTATTAAACAGGCTACCGTCAGTTGCATTAACCTACAGGTCATTGATATATTAAATTAACCAAAATACTGAAACTGCAAGGTTTGAACTTAGGAATTTTGATACAAATTTCCTCCCTGTAATACAATTTTCCCATGTAAACCCACCAAACGGTACACAATAGCGTTAAACTTTGAATCACTTAGCGATTCGCCATTAACTTAGTACTAGTTTACAGTTATTCGTGACGTCATAATTATTGCCAGCGCTCTGCCAATTATGTGCCACAATACAGACTTAGGTATGCAACGGAATGTGAATCAACCACATGCGATTTTAGCCTTTAAAATTATTGGATTAGAGGTGTATTTGGCTTGTAGGTGCATGTAGTTAATGTGAATATGATTTGGTTGTGTTAATAGAATGCCAGTAGTTTGGGCTATGTGTAAACTAATATTTGTGTTGAATATGGAAGAGTTTGTTTACTCCTGTTACCATTTCTGCTTGAAGACCACTTTAAGCTAATTTCTACATATGTTATTTATTGCATTAAACTGCAAATAACTGCATGTGGGTGTGGGTCGGCGTTTAGCGCAACTTTTGATGAACCTAAACAAAATATAAAGCTTTTGGAACCATCAATCGTTTACGACTTACTGGGAACTGAAGCCTCCTTATAAGCGAATGTTCTATTTTACGCTTTCTACTTCCACTTTAAAGCACAAAATGCAATTTTTCGGTCCTCCTTATTTAGATTCCTTCAGAACTTTAAGCATTCGCATTGTATGTTTTTTTATATACTTATTAGAAAACGGGAATTAACGCCTTTTAATTATAATGCCTGACGTTCAGTTAGGACTCCTTGTCGTCCTATCCATGTTTTCTTATGCGGTAAAATTAATATTTTTCATACTTACATAGAAAAAATAAAAGTTCTATCCTTAGGAACTTCAAACGAATCTAACATATTATAATAAAAACTTACACATAACATTAATAAAAAAAAATCTCTTTCATCATACCGTCTGAAGACCTTGAAAGCCTCGTCCTTGTTATTACAATAGTACTTATTACCCAGATAATTCATTTTCATACATTACTTCTACATCATTCAGTGATATATTATTTTCTAGACGTTATTACGTCATAATAGTACTTAGTAGTTTTTTTTCATAATCATGCCCATTTCTATTTCTATGAATTGTGTTTTTTATTTGATTAAAGTCTTTTTCTTAACAAATAGGTTTTTAGTATATAAATGATCTGCTACTAATACGGGTTAGGTTTGAAACTAAACACAAAAATAATAGGTTAATTCTAATTTAATGTAGGTCATAACTGAATTTCGATTTTAATTATTCTAATACTGAGCGGCACTGGAACTTGTAAAATAACTGAGATTTTCTTCATCATTCATAGTTGATATTAACAATTTAACCGTGATGTATAACGAAATGTTTCTTATAATAATGATATATTGGAATAATAACACATAAAAATAGCAGGTGAAAATTGCCACTTATAAACTCATTCGACAAACAATATTTTCGAAAGACTAGACTCACATTAGCAATATAAAAACTCGTACAAAATAAAGTTACTTTGAATAATATGCTTGACAGAATCAGGATATTTCATTGGGGCGTTTCAAAGCATCCCGAAATCTCATTTAGAGCGGAGGGCACGGGGACATTCGATTTGTAGGCATGATGCAGTGACACATTGAAAGAAGAAAAGTGAGAGATCAACTTTCAAAGTAAAGTAAGGTAAAACAAGTCGTAGTTGTAGCATTCATGACTGTTTAACTGCAGGTTTGGCGCAGTGGTTTAAGTGGTCACCTCGCCGTAGCGCCGCGTGTGGTAGGTTCCAATCCCACCCGGGCCAAATTTTTGTGTGATGAGCCGGGTTGTCACTTTATCTATATAAGTATGTATTTAGATGTATATAAGTATCTTTATCAGTTATTTGGTTACCATAGTACAAGCTCTGCTTAGTTTGGAATCAAACGACCGTGTGTGAGTTGTCCAATAATATTTATTTTATTTTTTATATCAGAGGGTGTAGGCACAGAGGGTATGGAAGTAACACCCCCTTTTCGCCATTACAAGTCAGCTCCATGTTAAAGGGCGAGCCTATTACCATAATCAAAACATGTCACGAGATTCCTAGCTAGTTACTAAGAAGTAATATTCTAGTGATCTGAGGCTGGCAACACTGGTGTAGTGACTTGAAAAATTTTGCTCTCAGTTTTAAAATTTGATTTTTATTTATTTATTACGTATTTGTCTATAATTGTGTCTAAAAGTTGTAGATAAGTGTAATTAGGTTGTCTTCTACTAATATAATAGTCAATCAAGATGAAAAAGTGTGATTAAGATAACAATATAATTTTACGCCAACCAAGTGTCAAGGCGTCAACGTATTTAAATTCAAACAAGGAATAAGTGTTCGATAAATACAGGGAGTATTTCGTATCGCTTGTTATTATTAGATTTATCTATAATCCGCTAGATAAAGTGTAGCATATTCAGGCTCACTACCCCCATGCTCTTCAACATTGAATCAACGAAGCACTGATTCAGTGTTATAGTCTTCCGTTGTAGCTTACTTCCCATTTACCATTCAGTTTAATTAGTATTGTAAGAGTCTAATTGTTAGGTTTCCTACTAACTGCAACGTTATAGTTTTTTTAATTAATTTTTTTTTTGTCTAAACCTACCCACTGTTAAACATCTTGTAACATCATTGTAATTATAGATTAACTGCAAGGTCCAACTAACCCCTTATTATTTCTCCCCTATATCTTTATCTGTGTTTTTCCTCTCTCTTTTGTTAGTTATTTTGTGTATATTTCTTCTAAAACTATTAACAATATTAACATAGACCATCTTAATAAATACTAACTTTCCCCAACTAATTTTCTCTTAATTCTGCTGTATATCTCAACTTTCTTTATAACATTTCAGATCCTTTGTTGTTAATTTCAACCATGATGACCAGGAAGGCAACAGCAAAGGATACTGAGAACAAGCTAAAACTTGCTCTGCTCGAGCTCAAGAAGTGCAAAGATGAGAACAGCCTGCTGTTGAGGGAGCGTGTTGACTGTGAAGAAGAGATCAAGGAGGTTAACCACAAGGTTGTATCACTAAAGGGGGAACTTGCTGAGCTCCATATTGAAAATATGGACTTACTGGATCAGCGGGACAGGCTACAGCAAGAAGTTAGCTCATTTGGCAGCTGTAATGAGACCTATGAGTGGTCTCTGAGCCGCATAAATGAGCTAGAGACAAGCCTGCATGAAGCCTACACTAAGATCATCTCATTGGAACGGTCAATACAATCATTTGACAGTAGTGCAACTCATCATTTGTATTCTGAGCTTATAGGCTGTAAATCTTTATTAACTAGAGTTAGAACAAATAAAAAGTTTAGGAAATTCAATAGAATTAGTAAGATAATTAAAAAATTAGAATTAAAACTCAAGAAATTTAACAAACTTAGTTTATTGGTTAAATCAAATAAAGATTTGATTGAGGAACGTAGGGAACTAGTTTTAGAAGTCAATAGTTGTAGTGAAGAACTCATCTCCAGTAGGCTATTGTATGACAGACACACTCTTGACCTTAAGTCACAAATCTCACACCTACAATCTAAATTAACAAAAATTACCTTAGATTATGAACGTGAAACTCACGATTACATACTAAAATACGACGAGATTGCTAAAGTTGGCAGGGAAAATTTAGAGCGTGTTAGGGCCTTAGCTGATAGCACTCCATGCACTAGGTGTTCTCAGTCTCAGGGACCCCCTTGTGACTTAGAACAGTTAGAGCCCTCTCAAATTAGTTTAGGTACTGAGACTTCACTGACCGACTCATCTGACTGTATTCCCTCTTCCTTCATAGATCTTAACACAAAAAACAGAGTAGCTATGTTCTCAGATAAGTTAGGCATTAACTTAGGACCTATAATAAACAACAACTTACATTGTAGTTTTAAAAATAACTGTTACCATAACCTCAATTTAAATCAAATAGTAGATAGAATTAGGAACACTCACTTAGATATAAATACAACAGTAGTTTTACTGATAGGTGATAGTTTAGGTTTAGATAAAACTGATATTATTGATAGTATTAGCAGTTTATTGCAATTAGATTTAGGTAAATTAATTATCTGCGCATTCCCATACTCACAATCTCTTACAGAAAGGGAAAATAAGCGTATACATAGGCTGAATAATCAATTACATTTAATGACGTCTTATCATAGTGATAAGTTATTGTTTTTTGACACTAATAAGTTTATTAGTAGTTTTATTTATACTCAAGAAACTATGTTTCTTAATAGTTCGGACAAACGACAAATTGCTACATTGTTAGCTTATAATATTAACACAGTTATAGGTGCTATAACGCAGTTTAGGTTAAGGGACGACCCAGTATTGTGTAGTTATTCTAACAATACTGTGATTAAATGTATAGGTAGTGTAGTTAGCGACAAGGTTACGAATAATGTATCCGATTCTTTAAACTGACAGTTAGGACAATGGATAAACAACTAGGCTCATTAAATTTAGTACATCAAAACATACAAGGTTTATCCAGCAAGGAATTAGAAGTAGAATTGTTTTTACAAAAACATAATGTAGGTATTTTCTGTGTAACTGAGCATTGGCTACACACGGAACAAATAGCAATAAACAATGAGTTTTATACAATTATTAGTGCGTATATTAGGAACAAAGCTAGACATGGTGGTTCACTGATTATGGTAGCTAACAGTATTAAATGTAAAGAACGTAGGGACATAGTCAATTTGTCAATAGAACGCACTGCTGAGGTTTCCTGTGTCGAGCTAGAGCGACACATAGTAGTTTGTATATATAGACCACCAAATAGTGAGTTTACTTTATTTGAGTCGATAATGGAGGATATATTGAAACGTTTAACTATAAGCAACAAGTATGTAGTAGTGTGTGGTGATTTTAATGTAAATTTACTTGAGCAATCTTCGACTAGTACGAGACTTAAGTCATTATTTAAATCATTTAATTTAGTTTTTTTATTTAATGAGCCCACTAGAATCACTGCACATTCTGCTACATGCTTGGACAATATATTCTGCAACTGCGAATGCTTAGGTAGGGAAATGTTAAGTGAATTAACATCGGACCATTGTGGACAGAAGGTTATATTTCCTGTTAGGATAGATAATAGGTTAAAGAAAATTACTTGTAGGCCTATTACTAGGGATCGTTTAGTATTATTTAATAGTGAGATAGCTAGTGCTATGACGAAGTTAGACGACACCGAAGAACACCCGGATAACCTTTACACATCGTTGTTCAACATTATTGAATCCAAGTTCAAAACTATCTTCAAAGAGAAAACCATACTAGATAACAATAGGAATAGGAAACTCAAATTTTGCGATTGGGCGACAGTAGGTATTTATAAAAGTAGAGCTAGGCTGTATGAGCTTTATTCCATGAAACAGTTCAATTTTAATCCTAAATTTCTTCAATACGTTAGGAACTATTCAAAAGTTTTTAAGAGAACTTGTGTTGCTGCTAAATCCTTACACTTAAGCAACAAAATTAAAAGCTCAGACAATACGATCAAAACCACATGGAATATCATTAACAACGAAACAGGTCGTGCTATCCAGCGCGAAAATGATTTTGAACTGAAAGTTAATGACACGATTATCACCAACAACTTAGAGGTTGCTCAGACGTTCAATACTTTCTTCGCTGATATTCCCACAGCTACAACTAGCTCCTTGAACTCCTGTCCTGCCAAGGCAGAATGTTTACTTCGAAATAGCGTAAAAGAGTGTGGTAGTGTTTTTTTCTTCAAACATATCAACTCTAATGATGTAGTTAAGGCTTTTAGGTCGCTCAACTCCAAAAAAACACCTGACCTCTGGGGCATCTCTGTTAAATTAGTAGAAAGTATAATCTTGGAAATAGCCCCCCATTTGGCTTTAATATTTAATAGGTGCGTAGATGCTGGTGTGTTTCCGGACTTAATGAAACACAGTAAAGTAGTACCACTCTTTAAGAAGGGATCTAAGAGTGAGCCCAGCAATTTCAGGCCCATTTCCATCTTGCCTGCGGTTAGCAAAATCTTCGAAAAGGTCATCTTAGAGCAGCTCGAAAGTCACTTTAACTCGAATCAGCTATTTCATGGTAAACAGTATGGTTTCACAAAGGGTAGGTCAACTATCGATGCAGGTATTTCGCTCGTCAAGCATATCTATGATGCTTGGGAGACATCCCAGGACGCCATTGGGGTGTTCTGCGATCTCTCCAAAGCATTTGACTGTGTCCAACATAATACGCTCGTTAGGAAGCTCCACCACTATGGAATTAGGGATACAGCGCTCAATTTACTTGCGTCATATTTGAGTAATAGGATTCAACGAGTAGATATCAATGGTGTTAGGTCTTCAGGTTCAGCTGTTTCTCTTGGCGTGCCTCAGGGTTCGATACTCGGTCCGTTTCTTTTTCTCGTATATATAAACGATCTCCCCTTTCAGGTGCAGGATTTATGTGATATTATATTATTCGCAGATGACACTTCTCTCATTTTTAAAGTAGATCGTTCGAAGTCCTGTTTTGTCGATATCAATAGTATTCTAGAACAGGTCCACAACTGGTTCACTTGTAATAATCTGTTATTGAATTCTAACAAAACTAAGTGCATTAGGTTCACTATGCCCAACGCGAGGAATTTAGGTACTAACATAGTCGTAAATAGGCAAACTATCGATTTGGTAGATTCGGCAACTTTTTTAGGTATCAGTCTGGATAGCAAGCTCCAATGGGGCACTCAGATAGCGCATCTCTCGGGGAGACTCAGCTCCGCCGCGTACGCAATCAGAAAAGTAAGACAGTTTGCTGGTGTGGATGCGGCAAGACTGGTTTACTTTAGTTATTTTCACAGCGTCATGTCTTACGGTATATTACTGTGGGGTAAGGCTGCTGATATAGATGTTATTTTTGTCCTTCAAAAAAGAGCTATTCGTGCAATATATAGTTTAGGAGCGCGAGACTCCTTGAGAGAGCTTTTTGGGCAGATAGGGATATTGACGGTGTCATCACAGTATGTCCTTGCAAACTTGTTGTATATAAAACAAAATTTAGGGACTTTCACAACAAATAGCGATAGACACAATTATAACACTAGAAACAGACACAAATTAGTAGGTCCCCATCATCGTTTACACAAGGTGCACAATTCGTTTGTAGGTCTCGGCATTCGTTTCTTCAACAAGCTTCCCAAGCACATCATTGATTTACCCCTGCCTAAATTCAAAGTTGCAGTTAAGGAACATCTCGTTAGGAAAGCTTATTACAGAATTGATGAGTTTCTAAACGACAATAGCTCTTGGGATTAGTCGCTCGCTTGATTAGGATTCTTTGAAATTAGGGAACTTTGCTATAAATTGTATAAACTCAGTAGAAGTAGGTCTAAATATTGTAAAATATGGGCAATTAATGATGCAAATAGGTGATGTTACGTACAACTTGATTTTAATTATAAAACTGTCACTTTTTTCTTCTATAATGTTACAACCAATGTGCTCACTTGCTGCCCATATTCTTATTATCACATGCTAGTAGGTGCTCCCAACATACGGTATGATCAGAGACTAATTAATAACCTTGCTATATTCATTTTCCTTAATAATTGACTATTAGTCTATATCGCTGATTGTTGGCAGCTCCTCGCATGATCAATTATTGTATCAACCACATTGTAAAACTTTTGGCGATTGAAAAGAGTGGCCGTGAGTTTCTCGCTAGCTCTTCTCATAAGGCTCTACCCCCTTTCCGAGCTAGTGGTAGATTCAGTAATTGTAACGACTATCATAAGTGTCAATATTTGACCTAAATGAATAAATGATTTGATTTTGATTTTGATTTATTAAAATTATAAAAGACCAAAGCACTTTCGCCAAACCAGCAATGGAACCTAAGACTTCGTAGTCTCATTCAAATCAACTGTATGAAATACATACGAGAATAGAAAAGCATGTTGACGTCTTTTTATAAATTTAATTCATATTCGCTGTTCATTCCATCTGTATGTATCAAACGTTATTGAAAAGGCATTGTATGGAGATATTATTGAGGCATCTCAAGAATGAAAGGCCACGGATTTCATAATGTCAGATTTGTGGAATTTTATCATTGGTTACCTTGAAATATTTGGGACTAACCCTTTAGCAGGTAAGTATGTGGACTAACCGCACGAGTATTTTGGACGTAATGGCCAAATATTTTCATCAGCTCTTGTGGTTACGGTCTAAGTATAGACCACTTAAATTTAGTGGTTATACGGCTCAGTGATTATTAAGGTAAGTTTAGTACTTCTAATAAATGAGTACGGTCAGTTACAAAAGTTGCTTAGCAAGTTCATCTTAATCAATGCTTAATGAAGAGCATTAAAAATTTCAATCAATTTCAACTGTTTTGTCAGAGGAAAAATATGCATGTTTTAGAATATAGGGTTTAAGATTTAGTGACTTTATTACTTGCCTGTACACGTGGTGCACGATGTTAGAATAAACGCAGACTACTCACATATTACAAGCTTTTCGGACTTACGTGCATTGCTTTAAAACGAAACAATAATTGAAATGTATGAACAGAAGTTTCGTTTTGTAAAAAATATTTTTAAAGCATAAAGTCAACAATCGTCACCATCAAAGTTTGGTTAGGCTTGAACTAAATAAAACTTAATATCATTATTCCTCGCTATTAAAATTAAAATTACTAAACCACAAAGCAGTCCCTTGCAATTTAGTTACGCTATAAATTTCATAACATGAATAATAGACAAAGTCCAAACAAGTTCTTTACTTTTTTAGTCTCCATTTGCAAGTAATTCTCACATGATTAACAATTCTTTGTTTCTGCCATATACTCCGGAAAGAATGTAGACCGTTGCGAACAAAACATCGATGCATTGTCCTCTGTTCTAGTCTAAGAGACTACGGGTAAGTATAAGGCAAGTAATATTTTTTAAATTTATATTTTTCATCCATATTCATAATGTAATATTTACATTTTAGTGCAGTAATTTTTGTTAGTATATCCGTCTTGTTTGGATGTAATTTAACAGAATTGTGGTTAATAAATTTGCGAGAACTAAGACGTCGCCCTTGGCTCTGTGGTTAAAATAGCTCTCTATCACGTCGCTACTAATCTACGCTGCGTGTGTAGGTGGTGTGTCAATTCCCGCTCATACAAAATACACATAAAGTATCCTTGTGTAAAGTACCTACCAACAACTATTTCGATTATGATAACACTTTGATTTGCTTTTTCTATGGTTGTTAAAGTATACCAACCAGGATATCAATTTTTTTTTTAATAAACGATTAATAGTTTCTAAAATTGAAGTCACCAATGATAAAAAATATAGTAATAAGTTTACTGTTTTATTTAGAATCTATCACATATAACAAAAAACGTATATAATCGTAAATAAGAACACCACACTACAAATCATTCAACAAACACCGTACTTCCAGCTATCTCTTAGCCTAGAACTGGCATTTTGCATGTGATTGTGCACCACGCTCGTAAACACTTGTAATTAAGTAAACTGCAGCGCTGCAGCGCTTAATGCATGCTATTACATACGAGGGATGAGGTTAAGTTGAATTCATACTGGTTACTTTGTTGCGCTTTATGCTTGCAACATTGTTGAACGATTTGTGGGAAGGGAAAAAGATTTTGGACTTTTATGTGATTTCGGATGACTGTTAAAAATATATAATATTTATCTTGTAAAAGCTTTTATAAGCTAAATTATGATTATTGTTAAGTATCTAGTGTTAGGCAGAAAAAGGTGGTCTATACAAGACTGACTATCCCGTGAGTGATATGATGGAATCCAATTTATTACCCTAGAAAGATTATTTGGTCAGACTTATTCGGTACAGAAACTCACAATTACATGTCTACTACTTATACTTTAAATATCTGTGCCATAATAATATGAAGTATAAAAGAATTCGTAACAAGTTACTGTCCAATCCATTCTCTATCGTTTCCATAGGGAACTCGAAGGAATTATTGTTTAAATTGGAACGTCCTGACCCATATTGCAGGAGCATTGATATAAGCATCTTTATAAGAAAAATTAAGCTAAAAATATTTCCAGCATAATAAATGCTAATAACTACGCTTCAAGAAGTACTCTAAACGTATCCAAAGAAATCGAAACCTTTGCCCAGTAGTAATTAGGGGTTAAAAATATTTTACTCGCTTCCGCCTGCAAATTCGTCTGCGTGAAAAGATTTCCCGTGGTAAAAAGTATCCTGTGTTAATCTAAGTTATATACTAACATGAAATCTCATCAAAATCCGTTCAGTAGTTTTTCGTGAAATAGTAACAAATATACATAACATTCTCACAAAATTTCCCATTTATAGGTCATATTAGTAGGACATAGAGCATCAAAAACCTGCCGTAGTGTAAACGGCTCTTTACCTTATTGCTCAGACGAATTTGAGCTTTTTAAAGCACTCGCTCGAAACGCTTTTTTAGCTTTTGTGTTCTTGTGTATGACGTTGGGTTAATGTAGCGTGTTTAAAAGTGGATGTAGGTTAATACTCTATGCAATAGGTTCAGTTTGAATGAGAGCTATTAGTACTCTCGATAAGTTAGGTCGTAAGAACTTTTAAGAAGAGATTTTTTTCTTTTGGTGGAGGTGATTTCTTTTTAAATAAAAATAGTGAGTATTTTTGGTAAGAATACCAAAAATACTCTCTATTTTCTATACTCCTCATTTTCACTTTTAAAATTTTATTACTTCGTAATCTTATCAAGGACCTTCTGGACTATCTAATATTATGGAACCATATACAAATATTATGGACTTTCGAAGATTTGAACTAGTAAGTCAATATTCCAAATTCTGGGTGATTTTTTATTGTATATATTTTTCGTCATACGCAGTTATGTTTCTAATACTACGCCCACAATAATTTGATACTTGTGCCCCGAAGTACTACGAGAACAAAATGAAGACTAGGCAACCGACTTTACAGTGACAAAATTACAAACGAAAATGTAGAAAATGTTTTCATTCAATGCGTGTTATCTTTGTACATGACTTTTTTACTCAATTACGCAACACAAGGAAGTGCTATGTCTTTATAATTCTCGGTCAAGGTCGGCATATGTCTTCCCACGTGATAAAGCGTGCGAGGGATCAGGCCCACCTACGAGTTTGAAACTTTGGAAAATATTGTTGTTAATGATGGAGAGGATTATTTTATACTATTATTATAAATAATTGCTATTAATTACTTTTTTTTTCCTTTGTTTCTGCTGCCAATCAACGATAACGAGCCAGTTTGAACCGTGGTATGGGAACCAATATATGTATTATTATGGTAGGTAAAAATTAACCTTTAACTACTATTATGTTCGTGTTCGTTTATAGAAATAAAATATTATAGAGACAAAAAAAACTTTTATCGGTTAGAAACTTTCATATCCGAGTACGATATCAAAAACCAGCTTTTTTTTCACATTTCGCACATTCACTTCGGATATCAAAATAAAAAATAATTCACTTACACAAAAGCACACTTAAAACAACCACAACAAAACAATAGCCTTTACAAAATTCATCTGAAAATCTGAAACACGATTTGCGGCCATCAATTCAAAGGAAAGCAGACAACGGTGCGATTCAGTGCGACTGCCCTGCCATCTATCATTTGTTCCCGCAAACGTCGATACGTTACTTCGCATCGCGTTAGTACATTGACGGATCGCGTTCAATTCGCACTATTGCAATAATAGAACAATGCTTTACTAAGAAATGGAGTGCTGTTTTTGTTATTTAATTGTTCCGTTTGAAAAGACTTGATTGCTTGAAATAGTAGTTTTGTTATAAAGAGTCTTTGTAAAAAGATTTTGTACATGAATTGTTAAAAGCAGCTAGTTAAAACTAATTATTCATAGGCGCCTTACAAAGGCGTGTTTGGCACATTGGTAATAATTATGCAAAAATAATCTCAATAAATGATTTCGACTGTTTGTCTCATGTTGGTTAAGTTTTTGCTTTGATTATATATTTTTATGATAACGATTTTTCTTATTAACGCCAATATTTTCTTTTGACTTTACTATTACTTACGAGTAGTAGAAATTAGGATGCTGAATAAACAACTCTCTTAATTAAAATTCCACTAATATTCTTTAGTAACTTGCAGAAAACACCAAAAATAACAAAAATCTATTTCATGGCCTGTACATTTGCAGTTTGGATACACCGTCTGACTATAACTCTCTATAACAACTATTAATGTATAGAACTACCAACAAATCTAAACATTAACCCTAAATCCTTCTTGAGTCCACACCCACATTCGGTAACAGCCGATAGATTCCCATTTTACTGTACAAACTTTAAATGAGATACCATTTTATGACACTTTGGGAGGCACAGTTTTTTTCCTAGTCTGATCGAGTTTCCAAATGTTTTGTGAGTTGATACTTTTAGAACAATTTTATTTTTGGATGTCGTGAAATTGGAATTTGGAGGTCGTATTTTAAATGGCGTTTGTGACGTATTAGGTTGATACACTACTAAACATGCATTTTTGGAACTAAAAAGTTTATAATGAATTCGAAATGGAATTCTCGGATCTGCTCGTGGTTTTAAAGTTCGAAATCATATTAATTTGTATGTTTGTAAGATTCTTTCCTATAGGAAATTCGTTTCAACATGTTTAACTTAAAATGCTATCTATCTTTATTAAGGAAACATTTAAAGAAACCTTTTTTAAAGGTATTATTTGTCAAAAAATATGTAAAACAAAATAAATGTTGATCAAATACAATTAAGAAGACATCATTATTAAGTTTTCTTAGCAATTATTTTACATTCTTCATATATCATCACCAAAAAGATTGCGCCCAACGTGGGGCTCGAACCCACGACCCTGAGATTAAGAGTCTCATGCTCTACCGACTGAGCTAGCCGGGCATGCGAAAGTTTGTCGTACTGACTGATATCTTTATCCAACCGTTAAATATTTACTTTTTACAGATATTGCAAACAGGTGTTTATGTAATAAAAAGACGGTACTTTTTATCGGTAACTGGGGTGCTTATCAAAGTTTAAATAAACATTATGCAAAAAGTAGGTCAGAATCGAAATAAATGTCAGGATTTATGTAATCGTAAAATTGAATAACGTTCTCGTTTTTTAGAAATAGGGTCTAAAACCAAAATCTTTGACTAGTTTCAAAAAAAAATACGTTGCATGTAGTAAACACAATTTTTGTGAGACAATAATAGGAAATAAAATCTTTATTTTATATACCAGTAATTTTAAAGTTTTTGTAAAAAGGGAACCCTTATAAATTCGTAACGGCTGCCTTATTAATATGATAGCTACACTTTCAAATTAAATAATAATGTGATGAATGCTAATCAGTACTTAATTTTAGAAACAATATACTTAATAGTTAAGGATCAAAACCAATCACACCTAGTATACTTCAATGACATTATTAAAAGCCAGCTTCTATATCTATTAATAGATCCTTTCAATTTTAATTAAATAAATAAACAAATTAGTATTTCGACGATCCCTGTTCTATTACAAGTTGAAGCTCAGGGGGAAGGCTTTAACTGTGGTCGAGTTTTGTCTCTTGAGACTCAAGCCGAGACTAGTTCTATACAAACTACTAAAAAGTCTCGTGTACACTGTTTATAAGAAACTAAAAAGTTATAGAGAGATTAGTTTTCTGTGTCTTTTTTATAACTTTGCGCTTGTTATACCGAAAGTGTAGGCAGAAAAGTATTAACCGACTTTCAATTGTTAGTCATGTCTATTAGGGGCGAACTATTGCTATTTTCTGTGTGGAACGATAAACTAACAAATATACAATTCAGGAATACATCTATTAATTATATTCTGTTTGTATTTTGTATATTTTAAAAACAGTGAAGAGACATTTTACAGGAAGGAATATAGAGAGTATAGCGCTTATTAAACGTCATTTGGCATGCCCGGCTAGCTCAGTCGGTAGAGCATGAGACTCTTAATCTCAGGGTCGTGGGTTCGAGCCCCACGTTGGGCGGTAACTCTTTTTGTTATATTTTAAAGTAAGTAATTTGATACCACGACCACGATTCTTTGATACTTTAATCTCTTCTTAAAACAAGAGCTGTCACAACATTTGACAATTAAAATTACTTGGCTAAAATTAGTTCCTGTAAAATACGCTAGGGGCGCTGATTCATTAGTTTTTTTAAACAGCTCTTCAGTACCTAACATATTATTATTGATATTATAAGATCAGAATATAAAATCGTATTGAATACTGTCTCATGGTTCAACCGTATTATCACATCAGTATGAAATATATTCGTTTTGTATAAATACCATGAAATAGGTAGGTACACATGAATATTGAACAAACTTATCTGCATAAAAATTTCCCAACCAAATTCTCAATTTTCACTAGCAACACACTCAAGAGGAAAGGAAAATAAATTCCACATTCGCCATTAAAATGACAAGAAGGTACAATGCTTTATCAAACAGATAGAGGTGATTGGGTCAAGTTTGGATGGTACTTGCCTTTCAATTTCCGCTGCTATCCGATCTGAGACTGGGCGGCGTTTGAACCTTATAAGGCTTTGGAACAAGTGATAAAAGGTACTGTAGGATTCGTTTAGTTTAGTTTTATAAAAAGATTTAGTGAGAAGAGATGTTGTCTTATACAAGAAAACAATATGTTACGCTTGATGTTTTCCAGACTTATGACGAAGAAATGATTTAGCAGAAATGAGATTATCTTAAGATTCGATTGTTCACTTTGAGCCTAGTAGTAATTGGAGTAATGAGGCTTAAAAAAAGTATAAGCTCGTTTTATAGGAATGAAATAATAACTTTATTATTATCCACTTTGCTAGATCAATCAGTCTTCTGTGCCTGCAGAGCAAAAGATTCCAAAAACTTCAAAAAATTACACTTAAGTTAAGGAAATGATGTAGTTTTTGTGTCATTCTAGAGACAGAAAATGAAATAAAGAAGCGAAAGAAAGAAGAAGAAATAGAAAATGAGTTAAATCCTGTATCGTAAGAATCATTTGATTGAAATATTCGGGGAGTGTCAAAAACGCTTCAATCATTTCCTTTGCACCAAACAGTCTCTACTAACTTTATCTAAGCCGTGAGTCTCACCCCTGTCACAACTTTGTTTATAAAGAGAGCCTCTATATACGTTTTATGTGATACACTAGCATTTTTACTACTTACTGTTTTATTAGTTCTGTCTTAGCTTATGTTTGTGACTCGTACTCATGGTAGCTCTAAAACTCAGGCGGAGTATGTAAAATGGAAGTGTTTTGTGATATTGAAACAAGTATTGTAATAGCAATAAGTTAAAAGCCTACATACCCATTTTTGTTGGCTTACACTTCTCGTTAAGTGATGTGTAGTAGGTATTCTTTAGTCGCAGCTTCCAGGCGCTCATAGCCAGTCGTGCTCACCGGTCGGTAAACGATCTGTAGGTTAAGCAACCGTTGGCGTGGTCATTCTATAGATAGGTGACCGCATCATGGTATTTGAACTGAGCGTCTCCGTGCTTCGAAGGGCACGTAAAACGTCGGTCCCGGTTGTCGTCAATTAAGATAACAGTCGTTAAGCCATGTCAAAGGCTTTTCGGGCGGCGTTAACAACTTTGACTCTAGGACCACTAACCACACGATAGATAGATAGAAAGCTAAAGAAGACCTTTTGTCTCTATCTTTATGGTAAAAACCATAATAAATGACTTTAAGTGATTGGTGGCCGACTCTCTCAAGCACGATGTACTTATGCGGGTCGTGAAATTTTCATGTTCTTTCTTTCAATCTTAAAATCCTTTGAATTAGTTAACTGATAGACACACTGACAGATATCCATTGCCTGTTTGCTAGGTATACAAATACATCGACTAGTTTATTTTGAACCTGCTGTTTGTCTAGACGAACTCATGTTCTTCTTCATACGGTAAGCAGAAAATCTCAAACGCGTAGACGTTGCGAATACTTTATTTTATATCATTAACTCGCCATTAGGAAAAGGACACATATGCCATCTCAAATGATAAAAGGGAAATCTTGATTTATCAACCCATAAAACAAACCTGGAAGCAAAGAGAAAAGATAATACACTAATAGACACAGTCCAATAATTATAGACCGTATCGGAATAAGTAGCCTAACACAAAGCACTATTCGTCATCAGAAAAATACACTCTAAAGTATTGTAATAAAGGTGAATTTAGCTTGAAATAACAAAGGTCGATAACAAAGGTATGGTATATATGTCAGGCAGTGTTCGATACAGGAAATTGAATAACAAATCCTTCAGCGAGGCTGCGAATAAGTGTGTGTATCCTGCATTTTTGATTTATACGTGCCTTCGACTTGGACGAGTACGACGACCTTATGACTCGTTGCTTTGAGTTTTATAAGGTCTGGTGAATTTTTATACTGGTTTTTAGGTTTTGGATGATAAATTGGCGTTTCTATACCAGAGGTAACACTCGTTGCAGTGACTGACATAGTTTTACTCTTGGTATGAATCATTCTTTTAGCTCTTAGATAAAAGCTTGTAATATTAAGATCAGCAAGCTCTTATGGCGCTCTTATAAATGGTTAAAACGTCGCAAAACAGTTAATTATTTTGTGGTCAGTTTTATTTTTGTCTATTCGTTACAAAAACATTAAATTATTCTGTAACAGATGCTGAAACATCTTCAGCCTGGACGAGAATTTAGCCCAGACTGTTACAAAAGTAAATATAGTTCTAAAAATGGTACAGAAACCTCCAACCATACATTCAAAACATAATACATTCGATAAAATCAGTTGAGCATTCACAGGAGCAAAAAGGAACCCCGAAAAATGTGCACAATACTTATGAACTGGTACACGGATATCCATATCGTGGGGCCCATTGTGATGGCGAAGCTCATTTGACCTACTTTCGTGGCAATTAGATATATTTTTTATATATTGATACTAGTAGTTTTATTAGAAATCTAGCTGACCTGTGCAACTTCGCTTGCGTCACATAAAAGAGCCATAATTTTTCCCGTTTTTGTAACATTTTTCACTGGTGCTCTGCTCCTATTGGTCGTAGCGTAATGATATATAGCCTTCCTCGATAAATGGGCTATCTAACACTGAAAGAATTTTTCAAATCGAACCAGCAGTTACTGAGATTAGCACGTTCAAACAAACAAACAAACAAACAAACTCTTCAGCTTTATAATATTAGTACAGCTTAGCTTAACGTAGCTTTATAATATTATCACAATACTTATGAACTCGTACACGGATATCCATATCGTGGGCCCCATTGTGATGGCGAAGCTCATTTGACCTACTTTCGTGGCAATTAGATTGTTCCTTTTGATATATTGATAGTAGTAGTTTTATGAGAAAATATCTTTGTTTTCATATCGATATTGCACTCAGTAATGGGAAAGTTGAAGAGTAATGGCCTGTGCAATGGGGTGCGAAAATGGGAATGCAGTGTCGTAAAATCTTGGATTGATGGTCGGTCTTTGATGTTAGTGGTTCGATGTTATTATTATCGTTGAAAATTGGTTTGATAATTTTTTTGTACTGTTTAAAAAAGAAAACTATGTAGGTAATGTACATGTAACGTAAGTATATCAATTTATTATTTTATTGGTTGTCAATGTATCTATGTAAGTATGTATTTAGAAGTATATAAGTATGTTTATTGGTTATTTGGTTACCATAGTACAAGCTCTGCTTAGTTTGGAATCAAATGACCGTGTGTGAGTTGTCCAATGATATTAATTAATTTATTTTATATTTAATTGAGCGGTGTGCCACTATAACCAAAAACGCGCAGGATTTGAGCGTTGTACTGTCTCATACAATCACCTACAAATCTGCCACAATAATAAAAACAAATGCCCAATAAGTGGTTTTTAGCACATGCATAATACTCTCAAAGGTACTTAAAACAAACTATTCGTTATCGATGTCAATAACCTTCGCATATCACTATCCAGAACATTTTTATCATAGTTTATTAGGAATATTTGTTTATAGTACAATGACCACGTTTACTCACTAAACCCAAACAAAAAAGAAAAACATGAAATACTCGGAAAATGTCTACACCAACAGATTGTCATAACAACCTGTAATTCTCAGAACCAACCTCACAAGAACAATAACGGTCGAGTTGATAATCGTATCAATATAATCCAAACATTAAATCCCGAAATACTTAACAGTATATACAAATTCAAAATATTATAAACGCTTAGAATATCGTTCAGAACTTGGCAAGTCGGAACATAATCCTGAAGGATTTGTAAATTCATTACCCACGATAAAAGTTGCTCAGAATTAAAATGGAGATTATCAACTTGGAAGGCACCGAAGTTGGATGATTGGCAATTTTTTATGCTGCCATTAAACAAAGTTGCAGTTATTAATAAACGGGCCTGATGAATAATAAAGTAGACGGTTAATTACCAAGCTGGTTTATGTTTTGTATTCTGAGATTACATTGTGAAATAAGGTTCAGTATACAATGATAAATGGCGAATTGGAAAATTTTAACGAAATATTCGCGTAATTAAAAATGTATTACGAGGGGTGAGTAGATTTTTCAATGTTAGTGTTATAAGCACTAACACATTTTCAGAAAAAAAAGTAGCAACTCAATAGTATAGTCTAAAAACTTAGTAGAGAACCTTGGTAGGCACGATTTATATACTTAACAGACAACTATCATATACACTAACCTATGACGGGTCACTGATATTCTAAATTCTGCCATTTTTTGTACCTCCGCCAGCCTTGAACCTACATACAGGCAAGGCTCTTTACTTAGTTGTTAGACTGTAGTAGTCAAATTGTATGTCAACTATTTCAATAAAAATACATTAAAGGATGTTATTCAAATTACAGTTTTTAAATAAAACCAAATCGCCCAACGAAATTACAAAACGCCCTTGAAAAACACCAAACAAATACTGCCACAATTATTATACCAAAGAAATGTACGCTACAATATAAATACAAAAGCGAAAAACCTTCACGACCATCAATCACGAGACGTCTCACATATTTATAAACAAGTCGATATTGCGTCATACAAGTTTTCTTCCTTCCCGTGTGTAATAACATGTCTTGAGAAAATCAGCTTATAATATACTCAGCTTCAAACAAAATATCCTACTTCCTACTTGTATTACAAATGCGAAAGTTTCTGAATTTGTATGTATGTTTGTTACACTTCTGCGCTAAATCTACTGAACGGATTTTTATGCTTGAATCAAGAGCAGTGATAGCCGAGTGATTTAAGTTGCTTCTCCCATGCAAGTGGTCAAGGGTTCATAAGCAACACACTAATGACTTTTCGAAGTTATGTGTGTTTTAGAAATAATTATCACTTGTTCTAACGCTGCAGGTAAACATCGTGATGCAACCTTGCATGCCTGAGAGTGGTTTAGAACAGTTCTTGAAGGTATGCAGTCCCCAACCTGCAATTGACTATTAATGGGTTTTTATTATAGTTTGATGGTGACGGCAATGAACTCTCGGACCAATTTCGGCCAAGGTGGTAACATACAGTTTACAGCCTGGATTAAAACAGAAGATTTTTTATCCAAGGTAATTATTCTATGCGGGCAAAGTCCCGGGTAGAAGCTTGTACTCTATTTATTTGAGAAGTAATCCTGTAAGTGCTTTCTGATTTCAAGTTGTTGGATTTACAGAATTGAAGTTTATTTTCTCTGATATTTAGGTCAGCCTCATTGAGTTGTAAAAATGAAAAAAATATTATTTCATCGACACGTGATTAGAGTTTAGATTTAGATGCCACTATTTGAAGACATCGTGATTGATTACGGTAAGGTTATGTGGAGTATCCTAGTAAACACCGATTACTTTAAAACATATTTTCCAGAAGTTAGACTGAAGCTGACTGACTGACTGACTCCCTCTGGACTGCTAATCACAAGATCCCGGATTCGGTCGTACAAAGTGATATCGGTCTTTTTCTAATTTATTTTAAATCATTCTCTATAATAGTCCAGAGTTCGGTGACGTGCTCGGTATATGGCAATAGGCTCGTCCCCTATTACAATGGAGTTACACCGTTAATGGTAAAACGCGATTGTATTTTATACACCTATGCCTACACCAATCAGGTATAACCGGCGTGATTATTATGAAAAATCAAAATATCTATTACAATAGGTAATACAGCGTGAAGGCTGTTAAAATACAGATAAAGTAGAGCCTTCACTGGTAATATCCGGTATGTGCGAACAAAAAGAGGTTGCGCGCCAATCTCCCTTTGTTTTCTCCCTATTGATTGCTACTACGGTATTGGACGTTAGGTTTCGTGCTGACTTGGTGGATAATTTGCTGGTTTAGTTATTGTACCTTAGTTAATGTGTAAGTCTGTAAGGTTAAACCAAATGAATAACTGTCAAAAGATCTATCAAGATAAACGATGATTATATCGTGAGCTTTGCCCAATTTTAGCGTTGAAGCAAAACCGTCGTTTTTATATAATAGTATATGAAACTTTGTCTGATGTTAGCAGTCACCGTTCATTACCTTAAGCGTAGTACTAAAGTTAATTTCAGCTTATTATTTAAATGTAACTGTTCTCCGAACACTAACCAGCTTTAGTCATTGCCAGAATACTTCTTATTAAAAGAGAATTCTTCTGTAGACTTGAACAATTAATTTATTTTTTCCATCCAAAAGTTCTGGGCCACACTCAAATAGACCTTTACAACCAAAACGTGAATTGTTCTTGAAATCCTTATAATATTTTGTGTATTTCCTACACTACATGACAAACCACAAGCCTACTTCAATATAGTTCAAGGTTCAACGGTAAACCGCGCAACATCCGCCTAGCGAGGAAGTATTTAACTATGTGTGCGATGTTGATGAGTTCACGGCCGCTGGTCAAACGTGTTACGTGTAAGCATGTGTTGTGTGCCATTAGGATTATTATGGATAGGTTGAAGGTATTGTTTTGTTGTTGAGAAAATTGTGGGTGAAATAGTCGTTGAGCTGGCATGAAACGACGGCGTCCGTGACAGTCTATGGGGCTTTTTGCTTCAATTTGTAATATTTTGTGCAACGCAAACACGTTTGTTACGTCTCTGTTTAAAAAACACAATTTCACAGACAGAAGCTACGAAATCGTTTTTCAAAAATGGTAATCAATCACGTATAAATAATAAGTATGACGATAAAACCACGTGATGTAGGTAATTTGAACTTTGAAGTAGCAGTAATTAGTAACTATGCATTTGCTATAATATTCATGAATCTAATTGGACGAATGAGGAACTGTTTCAGTTTCACATTGTTCATACAATATATTGCTAAGTTACTATCTTGATACAAAATTTGGCCCTTAGACAAAAAATTCTCAAAAATACCAAGCGCAATCAAAAGCAGTCCATATTTCTGGTTGTTGTCCGTAGTTAGGACGGCAAACACTACATATGTACCCATCTGATACGCGGTGATAGATGGTTCGTAGTCTTGCTGGAATTCGACCGCATGCTTTCTGAACGGAATGTGACCGCCAGTTGATTGGAAAGAACATGATTTTACGGTAACTTGTTATATGGACGGCTGCCAAGAGTCGTTGCATTGTACCTAATTTCTTCCTAAGCGCAATAAAATCTTAAAAGTGATAAGCGGGAAAGACAATCGGTAAGACAGTGCATGAACCTCAATACGTTAGTATTTGTATAAGAAGTCTGCCTTACATTTCTATAAATATTATTAATAAAGCCTATTCCTTTCTGACGTCATTTTGATTGTATCCAGAATCTAAATGATGTGCCAGCAATAAAGTACCACAATTAAGTAATTATGACGATTACGTGGTTATGATACCAGTAAGCTATATCAAAGTCAAAGTCAAATTTGCTTTTTTTTATAAACTTTTTACATGTATTTATATATATAGACATGGTATTTTTAATTTTCCACTGATTTGGGAAAGCTGTGTTTTGAGTCTAGCAAGAGGTTTTCAATTTCATATTAGAGATCTCCAGTTGCAACATTAATCTTAATGTTGGGACATGGAACCTTCTACGCAAATAACCAAGTTTCTCGTAAGTGTATTAATATATACAAATTGTAAAAAAATATTGTTACTCGGTAAGTACGAAACAATTTCATCCCAACATTTCATCGCCACACTCCACTTGTTGCGAAAACCGAACTAAATAAAAAAATCATCACATACAAAAGGAACAGTTTTACTACGCTGCAGTGTACGTATTTACATAAAGTCGATATACCTTTAAATCTCTGAAGATTGTCTCAAAACGTATCGGTGTAGGGCTGTAGCGACACTTTCCTTATTGAGTTGATGTTTACTTTTCGAAGGAAATGCGGTTATGTAATCTCACGAGAATTTTCCTGAAAGTGAGTATGTGTTTGATCGACGTTTTGATGGAATGTAGGCCTTATGGAATAAACGTGAAGGAATTACTGCTGTTGAAGTAATTTCTATTAAGAAATTGTGGTGACATGGAAACTAGCTTGACGACGCTCGTGGCTATTGAAGAGGCTTGCATGTATTCGATTTACATAACGGTAAAATATTTGAGTGAGGGTAAGTAGTAATGAGAAATAAGAAACATGTATACAAACAATAGATTTTTTTAAGTTATATTTATTTTTATCTTTAATTTATTTATTCGATTTTTTATGAATAAGCGACTACAGGCACAAAGAAGAAAAGGAAGTCCCGGAAAGCAATGGAAAATTGTTTGAAGTTCTTTATTAAACTCCAGAAAATTAAATAAATAAATTCAGAAAATTCCAGATCTTAGACAGCCCTGAACCGTATTTATCCTATATCTTCAAGGTTTTTATTGACTGGGGAACTGTTGTGAGGTTTTATTACGTCGCCGTACATTTCCCACTCGTATCGTAACGCTTTGTCACGATGAAACAGAACTTACTAATTTGATTAGCTATTCACGTTAAACTATACTTCATCGTCATCAGCCTAGCCTTTCTTATATACTTATCTAATAAGATAGAAATGTGAGAATTTGGTTTATGTTTTCTCATGCTTGGATGGATTTGAATTTTTGGATGTTTGGGTCTTGTAATGATGTCTGGATATTTGGATTTTTGAATGATTCCAAAACTTCGGAGGGCATGATGTTACTTTGCAGTGTTATAGCTTAATGACTACATTACCACATAGGCTATAGAAACACAGCTTTCGCTCTTAGTTTTGTATGTAACATTAAATAAGTCATATAACTACGGTTCACGCGAACGGAGTTGCGGGCTGTAACCAGTTGTGTAACTTCACGTATAGACGAATGGAACAGAACCTTCTAATTTGATTATACCTTCTGTTTTTGTTTGTGGTCTTTAGTAAGTCAAGGGCAAGGTTTTACGACTTCTGGTCAAATAATGAGGTTATCAGATTTGTTTTATTATGAGGAAAATGCACCTTTTCTGTTTCTTTCAAAATATAATTAAGGGCGTTCCTCATTTAATTTTTACAAGCTGCAATATGCAGAATAATATTTGTTTTAGAGTGAAAATAAAACGTATACGAAAAATTATAGTAAGTATAATTTTTTTCAAATTATATACTTACTATAATTGTTCTACATACATAGTATTGTATTTAAAGCAATTGTAGTGTTACGACCTAAATCAGTATCATAATAAGTTTAATTAAATATGACCAAATTCGAATAATATCTAGAGCTACAAACCTTCTATAAACGGCACATTACAGCCAACTAAGATTTAGCCCACACGTCAAAAAAAATCCATTAAAATGCCCAGAACCAAATCCCATCAAAATCTACAACACCGCAAACGATATATGAAGCAATTCAATACAGTTAGTACAGGTGTACGTCACTCGTAAATCATTGTATAAACGTTGTAGCGAAGCATCGACGAGGTAGAGGTGTTCATCAGTTATGTATACAAACATTTTGAAATATAGTACTCGTTCATCCGTCATCAGTTACTTTTATGGTGAATACTACACACGATACATTCTTCTGCTTGCAAGTGGCTCTCAATCTTGAGGTTCCGTTCTGGGTTGGGTACAACTGTGGTAGAATACCGTTTATTCAGGTGTTCGACGAGATAAAGTTGTTCGTCAGTTATGCAGGGCATACTAGACACGATACATAGCCGTTACAGGCTACATGTAGAAATATTATATATGTATACCCATAATATACAAACTTCTTTTTGTTTTTTTGTACACGGCAAGGTCAATAGTAAAGTTCTAATACTGCGTCAGGTAAAAATGCGGTCTAAGTAGAGTATTACTCGATCATCTGGTTTCAGGCTCCATTCCCGAGTCAAGCAAAGGCAAAAAACATAACTCATGTGTTACAAAATCGTCGAATCAACATCGAAATGTAAGAAACGTGGGTGTAAATCATTCCCCTCTACCTAACGTCTTCCACGACTCCTACTCAAACAAAAGATCCACTGACAACCAGTTTCACTAACAAAAAAGAAATATCTAAAGAACGTTAAATCTTGAATCCAGAAAACATTTCAATAAAATGTTTAGCACCAAACAAATGCAAGGACTTGTAAAGAAAGTAATAAAGTGAAATAAACATTTCCTTTCAATATTTTCAAGCAAAGGAGTGTTTCTCGGCATTTCGTGTTCGAAGTCAAACAACACTGTTACATTCGCACAATACCTGAACAAATGCACCTCATACTAACTAGATGTATTCGTGAAAGAAAGAACGAGGTAACAGACATTTTTCAGTTGAAAATCTCAATAGATCGTGAGAGAATTGTACTTTGAAAGTATTTGTTGGGTGAGGACCTAAATGATTTGGCAGATCATTAGGTCTCAGATTCGTTTCCGGGTCAGGTAAAATACTATTGTTATTTTCTGATTTATATTAAGATGTTCAGTCTTTATACAGACTATGGCATATTTTCTCTCATTCCCGTCGGCCGTCTTATAGCATTTTAGTATTTAGCGATCAGGTAAATAATGGTTAATGCGTGCTGAGGGGGAGGCCTATACCCAACAGTGGGTGGATATGGGCTGATTAGATAGAAATAATGGTTTCTGTTTTGCTACCCCCCGTTTTAAGGAATACATTAAGCGGTAATTTCTCTATTCAATAGCGTTTAAACCCATATAAAAAGTTTGAATAGATAAACTGAATTTTCCTCAGAAACCAGGCATAGGACCAGGACACTTTGGGTGGCATCAAAAAGTATTAGCAAGAAAGAAAGCAATTAGGCGTCATCCAGTATACTTTACTTAAAAAACTCATACAATATTTAAAATATACAAAGCTCTTTTAACGAATAGGTGTAGTGTACAGAAATTCAATTACAGCCTTTAACAAGTCTAAACCAAAAAAAGCTTACCAAAACAAAACCATTAATCAATATAACACAAATTAGGCACGAGCCTAGTTCTAAATTACCTACTTAAACCCTAATAAAAACCACTTAGAAATCAATAAATTAACATTTAAAATGAACAGGTGTAATCAGAAGCAGTTACTTGGTGTTGCGCGGCGCGAGTGAGAATGTGTTTCGTCACGAGATCGCGTGTTACACTACAATGGACAGAGAGCATTAGCTTTTCATTAATATTACGTAGCAACACCTCGTTTTGGAAACGATGGTGTTCGTTGTTTGCAAACGAAATCAAAAACTTTTTTGAATAAAGACCTTTGAGCCATGTGGTATATATGTATACCACATGGCTCAAAGGTCACTTTTTTTAAAGACAACTTCCGCACTAAGAATTCCTCTTGTCTCGCGGGGACTTTTACAAACATACAAACAACGGACCTCAAAGTAAGTACAACCAGACCCGAAACAATTATTTGTGGATCGCACAATTAGTTGCCCCGTGTGGGAATCGAACCCACGACCTCTCGACGCAATGGTGTTGACGTGGCGACCTAAACCACTACGCCACGGAGGCAGTCATATAATAATATGATTAACGTTACAAAACATGGTGTTTGTGACATGCCAATAAGCCGGAGGATTTGCTTTGACATTTTTAGCGACATCCATATTTGCAACTGGTGACATTTGCCGCGGCACATTTGTCCTCTAGTGTATTCTTGGCTTAAGAATACATCTAAGTATACTAATATTATAAAGCTGAAGAGTTTGTTTGTTTGAATGCGTTAATCTCAGGAACTACTGGTCCGATTTGAAAAATTATTTCAGTGATAGTCCATTTATCGAGGAAGGCTATAGGCTATATATCATCACGTTACGACCAATAGGAGTAGAGTGCCAGTAAAAAGTGTTACAAAAACGGGGAAAATTTTGATTCATTATTTCTTATGTGACGCAAGCGAAGTTGCGCGGGTCAGCTAGTCTCTAATACAATTAGCTATAGGTTGAAATTAAAGGGATTCATAAAAAAAATATTACGGCTGCTTTAACAGTGAGGCAGTGATTACTTAACATTTCTTAAATGGAGCGTTAGTTTACACACTTTTGGAAGCAGCAGAATAAAATATAAATTCTAGTAGAAATAAATTATAAATACTATTTGAGATATGTAGCAAATTAGCAATAAATATTGAACTCAATAACAGCAAATCATGCTGCATTCAACTATAGTCCATTTGTCATTCAAATTACAATCTCAGTCCATACCTGTCTATCTTGTAATTAAATCTTAACTCTATAATCAACTGTAACGCGTTTGTGATATATTATTGTCTAAGATCTAAGATCATTTGCCAACATTTGTCTTGAAATACGTGAATTAAATTAATTTACATTGCAAGAAACGTTTGTTACCAAAACGTGTGTTTGCTGTTGCAATTTTTTTTTTTTGGATACCGGGTTCGTATCTGCTGATTATTTTCAGATTGGTAAAGAAAGGAAAACATCTTTAAAATAGTAGCTCGAAAGCTTTATTTGTACCTATCCTTGCGTTCAAAAAGTTATAAAATCACCTGGAAACGAATACAACCAAATAAGAAACTAATGATAGGAACAAAATTAGAGAGAACCGAAGAAAAACTGTTTATAAATCGTAAAGACGTACGCAACCGAATCAGCGTAACAAGATAGAAAGCCTAAGTCGGGCTGGCCTTACTACGAGTATTTAAAAAAAATGATTTGAGTGTCAAGTAATACTAATAGTGTTTTTATGTAGCAATGTAAAATTGCCATATTTTGAATAACAAACACAACAAATCGTACACAACTCACTCAGTATTCCCCAGGGACGAAATATAAGATTACCTTGTATTTCCATGGGTCACCAAACTGTTTCCCATAAGTAATGGTTGTCGGGAATCCCATGGAATCATTTGTTTGCTGTCAATCCGCAATCGACGGAAGATACTGCGGTATCATCAATTGTTATTGTCAAAATAGTTAACGTGCCGCGCATATTTATTGACTTTCTAAACAATTTATTGTACAATACTGTACTAGAAAACACTATTTTCATTCGACATTGCAAAACGTTCAATTCAATTTTTATAAAGTACTTGTAAGCTAAAAACTTCTTTGAATCACTCATTCATGAAACGCCATTCCATTTAGTAGTTTTGTAGGAGTGGATCAAGTCAGTTGCATCTTTTCATAGCTATTCGTAGCATTATAATAGCTTTGTATATCTTAAATGATATGTAGATGATATAATATATGTATATTATGTTTCGTTTTCAATGCAAAATTTCATCATCAGGGCATCATTAAAAACAGCTATCGCTCTCTTTCAGCAAATCAAAACCTAAAAATGCCTCGTTTCTTCAAACCCTAAAATTATTTATTTCCTTCACAAGTCGTGTCGATTGTGCGTTAAATTATACATTTTAACAATGAAACTACAGCCATGAACTTAATAGTTTCTTTTGGGTATAATCAAGTAATAAACGCTTCAAAGGTCGCGAGTTCATTGATTTGCTGTTATAGTGTTTTATGGGTTATGAAGTTTATGGTGATTTGGTATTCATGGTTTTAGAATAGCGGCAATAACTAGGTTATGTACTTATTAAATGAAACCCGTTGTATGTAATACATACTATGTTCATGTCAAGCGCGTGATATTACTAAGATATTAACCTAATTGGACTTACACTACTTATAAATTTAAACTAGTTTGAGCAAATTTTTGTCTTACTTTTGGATCAGTGACATATAAATTATGGTTATTATTTGATGCAAAAAATACAAGATATTTACGCAAACGTGCATTTTATCTTAGATTTCTGGGTGTTTTGGCCCAGGTTAAATTGGCCGTCGTCCCAAGCAGACAACTTACGTCCACGCCCTTAATAAAATAACGTAACTTAGAGCTTATGTAAAACTACAGACCGCTTTCACCCACACTAACTTGTACAGTTATTTCAATAAACAATAAAATAGTTTCACAAAGCATCTCCTACGAAAATACCACAAAATTCTTCACCAATCAACACGACTAAAACAGTAGTAAATTGAAAAGCCCTTTGAACAAACGAGTTATCTATTCTAAGGACAAAGAAAAGTTTACCCACGAACTGAGAATAAAGGCGACCGAGGCAATAATTTACGTCGGGACATAGTTATTACGCTGTAAATAATATTTATATTGCGATACACCATTTAACAACGTCTATCGGTCCGCGATGATATTGTAAAGGTGTTGGAATAATGTTTCTTTGTCATTTTGAGTTTGGTTTCGTGAGTTTTAGGTCAATAGAAAGTTGAATTAATAAGATTATCAATTTAGCTGTCGACCTTTTGTATGCTTTAGCAGTAAAAAGTAGAAAGCTACTTCTTATTTCTAGCACTGAATGTTAGTGCTAGAAATAAGTACTAGCTTTTTCCCGGTATTCCGCGCGATAAACTTAATATTGCAAATTGGATTTACCATTTTTACAAACCAACCAAAAACGCGTTTTCACGTTCATACTATGTGTGAACTTTGTAAATAAATAAAATATTGATTACAAAACTCCAGAAGCTAAAAGGACAATAATCCCAATAGACGATTGTTCTGGCTAATCCTTAAACAGCTTAATTATTTTGTAGTAAAAGAAAGAAATAGTCGTTCAAGATAAGACTTACAATCGAAATCACTGTTATGGAACTATTTTAATGTTTGTAGTAAAAGCTTGTCAAAGAACAGTTCCAAATAAAAATAAATAAATGACCCTTTACAAACGTATTCTTTTAAACAGTTGATGCATTTCGACTAAATTAGATTTCGATCGCAGAAGGCCACATTAGGACCGATGACAAAAATATACATACCATCTGCTAATCCGGTCCTTTAAAAAACAGACCCAATTGTATGCACATAAGGTTGAATTTTGTATTTAAATTGAGGCTCTTCAATAAAGGTAAGTTTCCTTTTTCTTGGGTTTATGGGCACTTTTTGGGACAAGTCATTACGTATTTTGCTATTGTGATTCCTGTAGAGAGAAGGGAAACGTTTTCCTTAAGATATCTGATAACCCCCTTCAAGTTTAAATGCTTATAAATTCTTTGAGAACTGTTAGTAGGTTGCGCATTGCGACAATGTGGATTTGATTCCCACGTAACTTTTTAATGCCATTTTTATATTCTTAACAACAACCGACCTTTACAATAAATTGAATAGGTATTAATACTATAAACATGAAAGTAAACTATTTGCTAATCACCGTGTTATGTTATGATATTTTAACTGTGATATTAATTTAGGAAAAATTCGACAGAGCCAAAAAGGACACAGTTCCCAAAAAAATGTTTGTGCTGAAAGAGAGAGGGTTTAATTTTTTTTATTTTACATAATATTACGTTTTACCATTAAAACATAAAGAATTATATTATGATCTTAGTAAGTTTTGAGGCGCCCGTAGCCAGTTGCGCTCACCGGTCGGTAAACGATCTGTGGGTTAAGCAAACCTTGGCGCGGTCATTCCATAGATGGGTGACCGCATAGTGGTATTTGAACAGGGCGACTTTTTCCGTGCTTCGGAGGGCACGTAAAAAGTCGGTCCCGGTTGTTGTCTACTAAGATAACAGTCGTTAAGCCACGTCAAAGGCCTTTGGGCGGCTTGAACAACTTTGACACTAGGTTGACCACTAACCATACGACAAGAAGAAGACAAGAAGAAGAAGTAAGTTGCGAAGAGTGAATAACTGATAACATTACAACTATTTGTCAAATCTTGTCATAATTACCGAACAACATTAGATAGGAACAAAAAGTCCACAAGGTATTTCACAAACTAACCAACATTGGCCACCAACATATGGCTCAAACATTGGCTCAATTACGCATTCCAAAGCGGGTGGTATTATGAGCACGTTCATTAGAACGATAATTAATTGCCTCCGCTGTAAGTGGTGCAGCCTTTAAATTAACTACTACTTGATTATACCTAAACCGCGGTTTCATTATCGTACATACATTCATACATATACACAATATAGTCATAGATTCATAGTTTATTTTTGCATCTGTAGCCACTGTAGCCAGTGAGGTTGGTGAACAGGTTAAGCAACTGTAAATCACGAGTTCCTAGGTTTGATTTCCGAGTAGAACAAAATGCCGGGTATTGCCAATTTTTGTTCAAATGTTCGCAATTGTACAGTACTCTTGCGTTTTTCTAATTTCTGGTAAAACTTTTCCAATAAAAGTCCAAACTTTGCTATATCATCATTTTAAGTTACGCTTCTAAACTTTTCATGTGCTTAAGACCCACAATAGAAACAGCAGACCTTATGAGTACAGAGAAGTACCTATTGCAATTTAAGAACTAAATATCTATACTAAAAACAAACAAACTGCAACAAACATTCACAATAACTTTATTTACAAAACGCTACCATTTTAGCTAACTATTGCAATTTTATTTATATTACATACCCAGTTTAACTTGAGCCCTCTAATAACTTGGAGCTCAAGACTTTTGTATTAAACAACTCGTTCAGGAGAGGTCTAGATATAGTGGATGATATTCAAACAAATATGGAAAGTTTTTCCTTACTCTTAACTGTGTAAGTTTAACCGCAACTATATTTTTGTTTAACTTAGAATGTGAATGATTATTTTTTATTTGTTTTAGCAACTTAAATGGCTTTACGACTGGCAGGTATGAGTAGAAATTGTTTCTTAAAGGATGAAAGTCACAACCAATTAGACAAAATGTTTTAAGTAGGTAATCAAAAGTCATTATATGAAATTTCAAGTAGGTACTGTCCTGTGGTTTAGGTAGTAGTGTATGTTTCTACGTATCTCTAGTTCTTATGTTTGATTAACAGGCGAAACAAAATTTAAACTGTTTTCAGTTTGGCGCTTCGCAAGCAGTAACTCTATTGACTGGGGTTAGAACATATCAACATTTTAATAAAATCATTATATGTATTTCGAGGAAAAAGAATAAACAGTAGTATATCTATTCTATACACGGCACATTACCATACTCCGGCTATTGAACATATTCTAGTCTAAATCCCATTAATAAGAAAACGAATCTTACGTTTAACCCAAACGTGAAATTCCTCAGAAAAGTTGACGTCGGGCAAGCGGACCAATGTAAAAATATGAGCCAAATCCTCTTTACAGCAAGTTTTTGAGTGATTATTTTTGTCCGATCTCATGTAACGCACTTTGCTCGACTTGGACATCGCGACCGAAATCTCTAATCAGCAGTCACTCTTTACGTATTTATCGAACATTTTCATTAAAACATCGTACCGATGTAGTCGGCGACTATAAAAGGTATCACCACCACAAATATAGGCCGTTATCTCTCATACACGGATGCACAGACCTGAACCGATACACCGTGTTAGTTAGCTGATTAGCTAATACATTTTGTTGGTTTAACGTGCTAGTAAACGTGTGGTTGAGCGGCTGTTGACTAAGTAAAATGGCCGTAAGTTGATCTATGGCTGCATTTTGATACAAAATGTTCACTTTTTACAAATTAGTTGATGATTACGATTGTTTTCATTAAGAATAATGAATGTCATAAATGTATTTAATTGAGTATTTTTAAGGACAGTAATAGCCTGACAACTTTGCATAGCACTTCGGAATGCACGCATTATCTAGAGTATAATTGAGATCAAGGGGTCGTGTGTAAGTGGTAATTATGTCCTAATGTGGTTTCGACCATACCAAAAAAACTGATTAATTAAAATATAAACTATACAAACACAAGAACAAGAAAATAACTGTGAATGAATGCATTCCAGCTTCATCAATTTTCTAACGGCAGAACTTAACCTTTCATCCGAACCTGATGCTTTATTTTCTGCTCCATAATTGTTCAGGACTTTAATTGAATTACAATTAAGGTAGAACTGAAATTATTAGAGTTTATCTCGCATATAACATAAACATAGCAATATTTGCTAAACGTCAGCATCAATATTTCCATGACGGGGTAAACTAACAATGTGTTAGATGTGCTATCTCATGAACCCAGTGAACTACGCTAATTGTACCGGCATAACCTACTGTACAGATTTAGATAAAAATGTATCGTGATGTCAGCATTTTGTATGCTTACTGAAACTGGTAAATAGTTTTGATAGGACTAAAATTGCTTCTGTAGCGCATTGACAGTGGTTACGACCGCTGCACAGAGGTCGAATTCCAGGATGTGCAGTATAGGATTTTCAGCGCGTAGGTACCCAGAATATGGAGATATTAACATTTAATGTCCAGAGATTGTCTATGTCTCGAAGAGCATGTAAAGCTAACAGTCCTGCACTTGGTTGACAAATTCTTACCGTTTTCGTATTATCCAAAAATCTAATTTTGAAATTTCTATAAACTTAACAAAATTAGCTGTCATTTTTTTACCAATTTTACATTCAAATTAATCTCCAATCTAGAAAACTACAGATTTCAACACAAAGCAATGACTTAAGCTATCATAAAATACAAAATCTCTCTCCTTCTTCATTTGTATCGGTATTTTCAAAGGGTAACGATTTCTTTTACCTCTCCTTTGTATCATTAAAGGGTTCAGAAATAATATTCTGACCCCTCGTTAGTGGCTTCAACTATTCTAAGATAAATTTCTTTATTATTTTCACCTTGGAATCGTTTGAAAGACTTAAATAAACCTTGTAGTTTTATAGAATATCTTTTCTTTTATCTCGCACCTATTATTTGGTTATTCAAAATGTTTCAATTCTGATGTGTCGTCAATTACCGAATAAACTCGAGATTACAGTATCAAATTATGGGGACGACATAAAATTAAAATCCGTATTAACGTATCTAATAAGTAACTTCTTTCTTTTTCTTACTATATTTTCAAATGATAATAAAAATTTAAATATTAAAAATAAATGAAAAATCAGCCATATATTTTCTGACACTGAATATAAAAACTCATCTGATGTAACTAATCAAATTTCACAAATTAAAGCACGTCGAAGCAATACTTAACAAGCGCCACTAACATAATATATAAACTTTTTATAGTTAACCCTCAAGTAGCAGCAAAATTTATAGGAAATCCAGAAGAGAATCTCAATCTACCATAACAAACCCATTAAGCGCTAATGAATTCGTAAAGAACATTTCACAAAGTCTATGATTTACACCACACAATAAATAGAGAGAGGTCGAATTGAATCATTTCCGTAATAATGACAGACATTTACGAGCAAAACGAAACTCGATTAATTTACATAAATTGAGAAATTCGTTTTCATAGTTGATGAATATTTGGTAGACGATGGATGTGGCACAATGGAGCGAAACAGACGCGAATTTATCAATAATTACGCCAATAATTGGGCATGGAGACGACTTTTAATAAATAAATACTTAGCAATTATTAGGCTATATCGGATATTTTGTGGTGCCTTATGTTTTTATCTAGGATTGGTCGACCTACAGGTTGGCATTCATATGTAGGTACATAAACAATAGTCAAATGAAACGATAATTTATTTATACAAGGTGTAATATTTTTTTATTTCAAAGTTTTAAATAGAAACTAATTATTTGAAGAAATATTAGATTTAAAATCTAGTAGGCTTAGATACATTGCTTGTCTCTATGGACTAAAGCCAAAGGAGACATTTATGCACTTGAGGTTATTATTTCGCCCACTACTAGCATTTTTTTTATTTTTAGGCAGTCTTAAATAAGTCCCAAACCCGCAATTGGCCAGCATTGTGGACTCAGGGCCTAACCCCTTCCTTATTATGGGAGGAGACCCTTGCCCAGCAGTGGGATATTAATGGGTTATTTTATTTTTAGTCTTAAATAACATACATAAAATAAGTTTGTTAAAGAATATTTTATTTTCCAGCCGCATCCGATTTAACAACTTCATCGTCCAACAAAACCTCGTTCGCGGGGCTAATTAATAATATTGAAATGGATTGTTTTTGATTAAACTTTCCATCGTCTGTCTCTTTCTTACCGACTAAATATCACTATTGCCCTCTCAGTCGGTAGCCAAAAAGATCATTTTGATTGACACTGGGCTGGTTAATTCTAAGTCAGAATATTTACTTAGTAAACTGTTATTCGTGTTACTTTCCCTTTGATTTGTATGTACTTTGTTGTTGTTGGTCTTCATTTAATTTGAGTGTTTGATCTATGAAATTGTTTATGAAAAAATTGTTTGCAGAAGAAAATAATCCGTTACTTTATGATGATGACTTAAAATGATGTAGTAAACAATTTTAGCGGATCAATTATGTACATTTCTTATTTTATTTTACCAAAAATGACGTGGAATCGATCCATTAGATAATGCAATGTTAGCTTAATACTCTTTATTAGGTTCATAATTATTATGTTAAGCAAGTTAATTTTAAACGGACATGTATGGCCTGATTTATGGAATGTAGAGGAAGCAAAATAAATATGATGACAACGGAACTCTACCAATTATATTTACTCCCTATCTACCCCTATATGAAAGCTTAATATTGTTCCCTAAAAATACCGTATTGATATGTGACAGTAAAAAATATCAAAAATAAAATCGCGATTTTCTTCCAAAACGATTGAGATTCAAACTAAGAAGCACCCAAACAAATTAAAAATATCATCCCCTGAGGCTTTGTCTACAAAACTTTTTATCTTTCAGCATATCAACGGAATTCGTTCAAAGAAAAATAACTTATTTAATCAAACTTGAGAGGAAACATCTGTGATAAACATCTCTATCTCATTAAAATTATTTTCGACGAAAACGGATACTGGTCGACAATATTGGTTGATTTCTTTGTAAAAGGACCTTTGTTGGACAATTTAAAAATAAAGTAATCGACTTATACTTATTTTTTTGTATTGAGTATCGTCTATTTCGGTCGACCATGTGCAAAACCGGTCCTAAAGTTTAATAAACTCTAAGTATAACTTTAAATATCTTACTGTTCATGTCACTTACGACCTTTACAGCAGCGACAAAAATACTTTTATCAGTATAATTTAAAATCCAACGATGGTACCGGGCGAAAAGTGCCTTCAGTATTTATCAAAATCAGAATTTTATTGTATTATTAATTGTATCATTATAAAATCCTGATAATACATCAAGTCGGTAAAAAGACGTAAAATGTAATGGTATATGGACGCACTATTCTCAACTAAGAATGATAGCTTTACAAAATCTAATTAGTAAAACAATTCGTAATTATTTCCTAATGCAACAGGCTATTTTGATCGACAACTAATCACACCACATTAGACTAACCACAGACACCTCTACCCGCAATATTTCATTGAATAATCAAATTGGTTATTAATTAAAACTATTACATTATAACACCTGTAGAACGTTGGATATTACAGGCGATTACACTTTTATCTGATACTCGTAAAACGCTTAAAATTTATTGGATAATGAGAGGAAAATAATTTTTATTATATAAACGCTAGAATGTTTGTTATAATGTATGATTTTTTCCTCAATATTAAGCCAGTTCACGGAGAAGAACGGCACACAATCAAGCAGAACTGCACTGAAATTACGAGTATTATGGATAAAAGTTTGTAGTCTCATATAAGGAGAAATCTGTGAAACTACTAGACCAATTTAGGTATTTAATAACTTCCTTAAGCAGTCTAAAACATAACTATTTTGCTCGAAAGCTGGTTCTTATGGGAACGCCTTCATCTATGTTTTATTACGACAATCAAGAGCTTTTACATGCTAATAAAAACAACAGCTTAAAATAAAATAAGTATATTTAATTCTCATCATCTTCCATCGTAATATTAAACCTGGAGGAGTGTTGGACCTTGACCTCTTGCATTTCTATCACGTCGGGGATCCTGTACGCCATTATTGCAGCCCCATAGTTGCCGAGACCAGTGTCCCAGAACAGCACCTGAAAACAAATAAAAATACGCTGTGTCTTTAAGGTGTTAACAGAAATAAAAGAACCTTGCGTAAACTACGAAATATTTTGGTTAGTGCACTATTTGCTTATCTATGTTATTGTTCAAATAGTAAGAAGTTTTCAAATTGTGACATCTACAATCAATAAATTATGAAACTGTACAAAACCTCGAATTTCTAAATAAACGCTGGTCGCCGCCGCTCCGTCCAAAATTAATAAGACTATATTATATCATAGTAAACTATTTTCAGAAACAGCTTATGTACAGTTCGTAAAATCCCATATAAGAGCAGCAACACCTGGGCATATTATTATGTTAAGTCTCAAACATACTTCAACAATTTTTGAGCTTATGCAGCAACCAATATGTGTTCAAAAATAATATTTTCTTTGCACCGAGCGCCACCTGTTGACTGTACGCTGCAAATTCCCGTACTCCACAATCAGATCTTGATTGATCACTGCACGACACATGGGCCGACAGCTCACCGATCATCCGTCGGTATAAAGATTTTATCGCTACTGACAAAGTGACTAGGTCGTTTTACTGTACACGGATTTTAAAAACACCCTTTTTTACTTTATGTAGGTTTTTACTGACAATTTTTCTATTTAAAATAGACAACATCCGCACTAAGAATGGCTCTTGTGTCGCGGGGACTTTTATTAACATACATTCAACGGACACAAAGTACAACCAGACTCGAAACAATTATTAGTTGATCGCGCAAATAATTGTTAGGTGTGGGAATCGAACCCACGACCTCCCGACGCCATGGTAGCGGCGCGGTGACCTAAACCACTGTGCCATAGAGGCAGTCAAATGACTAATAATGTTGACAACCATAGCTCAAAACCAAAAAAAAAACATTCCAAAACATGACTATATTTAGAGTGAAAGATACAAAGATAGGATTGATATTATATTGCCACAACGTCATTCCGTTTGGTACGTGTGAAAAGGTTATTGTAAAAAATATGCCATTTTTAGTCAAGGTCAACCTGTATATCAAATTTCACCTGAATCTGTTTAGCAGTTTAAGCGTTTTTAAGTAAAAAAACATTCACCCAAACATCCTAACATTTAAACATCCAACCAAATATTAGATAGAAGTTAGTTTATCTTTCTACTCATTCAACTCACCTCGCCATCAATAAGATACCTAACATAGTAAATCTCGTTCAGTTTGACAAAGCCCAGCTCTTCGGCTATTACATGTAGTCTACTAGTAGTAAATATACCAGCGATGGCAGGAACATTAGCACTGGCACTAAGTAGCATGGCCGCTTTGAGCATTTCTTTGCCTATACCTGGAACAGGACAAAGATATTAAAAATAAAGAATATATTGGGTTGTGTGTTGCATTCTTTACCAAAAAAAATATATTTTAAAGACTATAGAATAAGAATGTTTCATGTTTTATTTATAGTAATTAATTAAGTTTAATGTTCGTATATAATCACCTTGTCTCTTTCATAAAAGGCAAAAGTTAAGATTTTGTTACTTCAGGCTGCTTTCTAAAAACCTTACGCTTAAACTAGGAAACCAAAAATGCTTCTGATAGTGCAATTGTATTTCTACCAAATCAATTACCAAGTATTTGCTGTTTAATTAACTAATTATAAAAGCTCAAGGCCTATTGCTTCTCACTCTTCCTGGACGAAAACCTTGGCCAGTGAGACAGTGAAGGGTTGAAAAACAAAAAAGAAGTGTGATATTACTAAAATATCCTTCACATTTTACTTACCTCGATGCCGATAACGGTTTTTCAAAGCCAGTATATAAACCTTAAAATATTTCCTAACTTTCAAACTATCGTACACATCGACTGGTTTCTCAATCTCATTGTAGAAGGTCATGACAGACGAGTACAGAGGATTGTGCGTGAGCTTCACACGACTGAATGTACGAGAGAATGCACCTGAAACGAAACGTGTGAATTAGTTTCTTTAACAGTAATTTATTTATTTTAACTGGACATTTTTACAGGTGAGACTGATTGAACGGTGTTGATAGAGCGAGCTGAGAATATGGTTCCCACGCATGTGGTCGAAGGTTAAACTCAAGACGACGATCACTTACTTTTTTGAAATTAGTTATTACCTAAATATGAAATACATCGTATAGAATTAATTAAAACATTTCCTGAGAAAATGTAAAGCCTTCAATACTTATATAGACCTTTTTCCGAGCATAGTAGTCTAGGAGGTCAAATCGATATGATCCACCAATAATTCACAATTGAAAAAATCTTATAAAATTCCTTTCTTTAAAATGATTTTATTGACAAAAAAAAAGTTTTAACTCGATATTTTGCCTAAGTAAGAATAGCTTACGTTTATATAGTTCTACCAAATAGTTTTTTAAGTCAAAATCTATTTAGAAAAACCCAGGTTATTCAACCGAAACATTCCCGCATCACACTCAAGCCTAACTACCACGTACATTCCACGAAAACCGTCGTACAAAAAATACAGTTAACATTCACAAAAGCTAGCGATTCACTATTTGGAATCTATTTGCGTATCAATCGAGTTGAATAAAACTCGATTCGTTGAAGGCAGTAACATTAGGAGGCAGATTCCTTCGATGCTTTGAGCCTAAATTTTTACTGCATCCGTAAAAAGAATTCCGATTCAGCTATAGGGTTTTTAGGTATGGCTTGATGTGTAAGCAACAGCGGGCTAGAGTTGTCGTATAATGTATCCAACGTTACTTGCCAGTCGCTTAATTAAGTAAAACCTGATTAATAAATTAACTACGGCAAAGAAGTTAAACTAAATGATAAATTGCCTACTTCATTTAAACTTACCGTACTTTGTTTTCATGATTATTTCAGGATAAACTCGACTGTATTTAAAAAATGTAACTAGTACACTTTTCTACATTACTAGCGAAGAGCTTTATTATACAAAAATAATAATATAATATTCTTGAATTTCATTATTGCCCACAATATTTGCTCAACCCCTTCAACCGCTTCAACTGCTACCGCTTGTGACGGCTCACAAGCGGTAGCGACTACAACAGCGATTAATCCCCCGCTACCTCTTATAACTCAAACACTATTTCTTGTACGTAAATTGGATTCGAAATAGCAGATACGGGTAGCTCTATATTAGGGGTTGTGATGGTATCGTCGGGCACAACACTGCCAACTTAACGTGAGGTGCGCTTATTTTCTGATTTTATATTGATAACGTTACGAATAAACAGTACCTAGTGTATTTGCTTTCGAGGTTTTGTACGCGACTGTACCAGGTGAATTAGAATATTGGCTTTCAGTTAAAGTGCTGATTGTGTTGGTGAATTTATTGTAATGTCTTTGACGGTTTATTTTTGGATTACAAGCAATTTGGGGGGCAAAATGCACGTTTGTTGTAGAAATATCAAGTAAGCTCAACTCCTTGTGTGCTGCCATACGAAGAAATATTACAGAATACACGTATGTTAATTTGCGCTAAAACAGCTTATATCGATTTAAACGATTGGCGTGTACAAATGTTTAGTTGGTTTAAGACAATGCCACTTTCCGCTGCCTCTCCTTATGTATGCTCAGATCTTTAATACTACACCACGCATTGATGCAGTTTTAATGGGTAGAGTGATTCAAGAGGACGGTTTATGTGTGAAAATTGTAAGGATCTGACGAAAATAACAGCAAAACGATGCAAATAACGAGCAAAGCCATGGTTGGCTGCTAGTCAAACAAAATTTATTTAACCCTTGAAAGTTGTACCAGAAATAATGAAAAAATTCCATCCACATACATAGACTACCACAAACTGACCTCAATAAAATTTTATCCAACACGTTTGATAAAAGGCCCTCATTCTGATAAAACAATGGAAAGTTTTGTTAAATACAGCCCAAAGCGTATTTCTCGTGACGGTTTCATGGAAAACAAAGTACCGTCGAGTTATTTCTGAGAAACAGATGACACTGTGCGGGCTTCGGATTAAATACTGAATTTGTCAGAAATTTGTCGAAAACGAGGTATCTAATTAAATACAGTGGTTAAAATACGTTAAAGATGTTTAAATGGTACTTCATAATACAGTACAGTACAGTAATAATGTAGGTTTGTTTAGCTTATATGCAGAATTTTATCTGGCCTATGCCATTTTTGAAGTACTGGATTAATACGTTCCTTTCCTTACATTCCAACTACCTAACTGTCTAAATCGATGTAGTAAAAATGTTGATATAGAATTGGGCCAATAAATACCTCCTTTTTGGGCCCATATCAACCTTCTGGACTTACACTGTCGCGAACTGAGTCTCAGAAGTTTGGCAACATTGTTGCCGAGAGCCTAAACAAAAATATCAGGATAACCTGGTTGCATTTCATAATTACCGGTGAGAAATCGCATACGACAGGGCGATTTGGAAAAAACCTTTCTTAGCTGTGAGACCCTCACACAGGCTAAGGGTAAGAGACGGGTGGACTGAATATAAAGTACTACAAGTATTAGGTCGGGTAAAAAGTATTTTCGCATTATAGTATGTATGAACTTGTAATAAAATCTCTTTGGCTTCAAGAATCACAAATGGGTTCACTAGGTTTCTTTCAGTGAGCTCGTGTGGTACCCAAATATTGAGCTTTTTTGTGTAGAGAAAAAAATGATTACAAGTTCATACATACTATAATGCGAAAAGACTTTTTCCCCGACCTAATATATTAAGCTGTATTTCTCACTTCGTTCCTGTATCCTCATGATGAGCACTCCCACCAGTTTGTCCTCGCCTTCCTTCACAGCCGCTATGGACATCTTATCTTTCATCCAAATCCTGACGTTGTGCACGAACTCATCCGTACCTTCTTTGTCGTCAGCCATTTTAACCGATTTGTATGTGATCTGAAATCAAGTGATTTGGTATTAAGAAACAAATATGTAGTAAATCTTCATCTTTTTAATTTATATTCAAGTGCTTTCGTCCGGAAAACATAATTTCGTTAAACTCACTACACATAAAACATTTATTCGTGTTATCCACAAGTAATATAATTCTTCCATGGTACAGGGTAAGAATCCCGTTACCCATAACCTTCTAAAGCATTAACTAATAAAGTCATTGAATTATATTACCAGTCTGATTATTCTGTTTTGAAATTCTCACTATCAATTCGTAGTTTAGTAGCGTGATTGGTAACAAAAATATGTCTAAAATAAATCTCTACAGACATCGTAATTGGAAGTAGAGATAGATTCAGAAAAACTACTAAATTCAGAATTGGTAAATTGCTTACATCGATTACGCCAGTAAGACGACTCTTAATCAACGTTATTTATTCCTTTACAAATCCAACGTAATCAGTTTTGAGAAATCTGTTTACCATACATTAGTTCTCGAGACTCCAATTTCAGTACGAAACAAATTTTATTACTTTCAAGATAACTTATAGAAAGTAATATATTTTATATTCACGTAAATAGTAAAAGTCTCAAGTATTTTAATCAAATCAACAGCGAAGGCATTTTTCAAACAAATTTAAAAAATTGGACACAAACTGAATGAAGTTTGCTCTGTTAATAAAGTTTAAAGGAGGCTTATTAAACTGAAAAAAAATCTCTTAAAGTATTTTTCAATTATTTACCGAAAGAGTTTTAAGTGCGGCCTGAGTGATGGCGGGCATGATCGTAAAATTTTAAATAACACATCAATATTGTGTTGTTTTTATTGTAATATTTTTACGAGATAAATTCAACTAACTGGCGGAGTCAATTATTATAACTTGGTTATTGCTACAACTACGAACAAGATTTTACATAAGATACAACCAGTTTCTTATATAGAAACTTTCACACACAAGATGGGCTTTTGTTCAATGTACAGACGTAGCCCTTTGAAATATTCAAATATCGTAAAGTAGTTACGTACAAGTATAAGTAACAAGTAGAAAATTAATCAAAAGTACAAGTACTAAAATCCCTTTCCCACTGGAACCCTAAGCAATATCTAGCCGGTTTGTTTTTGACCCACTTTTTTCTCCAGCACAAAACATCTTAATTAAGTAAATTAAGATTTCCGAACGGCCGATTCATCTTTTTTGTTGCTTCTTAATTAAATACTCGGGTTCGGACAGACGGCGCATTGCCGATGGTATTTTTCGGAAGGAATTTTGCAAGTTTTCCTTAAATTACGAATGCAAGAACTCGGGTGTGAAGTGCTTAATCGAGTGGTAACTGTCCGTTGAATAAAGGAATTTAAATTTTTAATATTGTAGAGTACTTTGTGTTTCAATTATAATTTGCAGATCGTTTTATATTGTTATTAAAATTTGACTGCAAAGTTTGTTGAAGCATAATATGATATGAATAGCTAGACTAGAGATTAAAGTAAAACAATAGATGGATTAAAAACTCATTGTCACAATATTCGTGTCCGTTGATTTATGGGGACAACGTCCATACATATTTTCTAATCTTCAAAAAGTTTTATTATAATATATTTGAAACAAACTTTGATACACCGTCTAGTCTGTTTCTAGATTGTCAAACAATCTGAGGTTCAAGGATCGGGGCCTAAAGATTTATAAAAACTATAGAGCTATATTTTCAGTATCAAAATGGCTTTAAATGTTTATATCGTTACTTCGTATTTCCCTTTCCTCCTACATCTGTCTATAGGTAATTAGTCAGTCTAATTAGATACGGATTATAACTGGACGGACGGCGCAATGCCATCTGATCTCCACAAATGACTAATGAACGTGTCTGTAAGCGCGTTAATGTTGAATCTAGATTGAAATTAGTTGGATTAATCTGTTAGGTGGACGCATCCGTCAGGGCACTAAGTTCATAGTCTGTAATGTGAATGTGATGAAATGGCCGTGCTGTATATTGCGTTGGGTTATTTAAATCCGCATCTTTAAAATACCTACATTTGTTCTTTATTTTATTCTTTAACTGACTTAAAAAAGGAGGGCCTTAATTCGTACTTGGTCCATCTATCCTCATAACTTTTAAAATTTTGCGTACCATGACAATTCTGTATCATTAAACAAGAATGAAGACTGTTTTTTACTTAACGTAACAGCAATTGTTTGAAGTCGTAGTAGCAAGCTGTCCTTTCCATGTATCGCCAGCTGTGTCTGAGAAATAGCAGAACCCTCGTTCCATATGGGCGGAAGGAGAAAGCCCGCACTAATCTTATCGCAGACATATTTAACTAACGAAAAGTCCATATTATTATCCTACCTCTTCAGGTAAATAATGTTTCTTAAGCAGCCGTACAGCGTCATCATATCGTTTGTCCTGTAAATCTTCGAACCTGACTCCACAGGACACTCGGCCCCAAATCGAAGGAGCTTTGATCCTTTCTTCTAGTTGTTTCATTTTCTCCAACGTTTCTGCGTCGCTTTTCGCCATTGTTTAGTGTCTGAAAGGAGAAGAATAGTTATAAATTAGAAAGAAAGATTCTATAGGTATCTTTATTACTACATTGACAGCCCAATGTTGTGTTGAGTAGTCCCTAGTATATGCTTATTTGATTACGAAACGCTTCCCGAGCCAGTGCCAATCTCATCCATGCATCGAGGAAATACGGTTGAGCATGGATGATCGCATTTCATCCATGCTCATCATAGTGAGCAAGGATCCGGTTAAGTAAGCTATCGAATGCTAGCAAGCTTGCTAGCAGTTTGGCCTGTCACCTACAAAGAAGACGATAATGTAAGGAGTAGTTATCTATAGTCCATTAGTCGTTAATTAACCATTCAGCTAGCGCAAACTTCAATACGTAAATGGTATTTTTGCCAGATAAATTTCAATATTTATAAACTGCAGTCTTCAAAAAGAGCTCCCGCCACTCAACAACACACGAAAAAGACAATAGTGTTGACCTCTCATTGTACGCATAGTATTGAAGGCTTTATAAATACGCAAGAGGCTTATGCTGCAGTAAGCTGATAAAAGCTGCAAAAAAGATCAGAACGGACGCATTACGCCTGCGGCAGAATTTGTATGAATACTTAATACCTTTTTCAATGGAGTGTATCCGAAGAACGTAAAATAATCGTATTTCGTCAGGTTGTTTATAAAAATGGTTGCTTGTCAAACTGACACACGATTTTTTTCTTGTTTAGTGATTAGACTAAAGGTGGTTTGCTGGCTGTTACACCATTTTTACGGTAGACTTTCTTGGATATTAAAGTTCGCAAATCGCAAGTTATCCTACACTAATGCGGGATTGAAGAGAAAGAGGTTTTTTATTGCATAAAGTAATACAAAAAATAAAATATCTGTATGTCATAAATCAATATTTTCTGCAAAAAAGCATAGCACTGCCTTCGATTGAGTAACGCTTCTCACGACACCGAAACTAATTATCATTTTTTTAAACGAAACCAACAGCAAACGAGTATTGAACACGTTACGTTAAAAGTACACGAAAAAAACTCACCTCCGCCAATATATTGTTTCTCAAACAGTACATGGTGGAACCACCATATACAGGGTGGCACGGCAAACTGGTGCCGAACTCGCCTCAATAAGGGAAGTTTGGTAAAAAAAGGAAAATAAATCAATACGAACGTTACGGCATTCATAAAAGTTTGCACGGCATCAAGTCAAATGACTTGCGAGTTAAGCATAGTTTGTTTGTAAAGGAATGGTTCCGTATTTAATGTTGTTTTAAAAGATTCCTTTTGGCAACTATCCCTGCTTAGCATATTTAACCAACTTGGTGAGTCAAGCCAAAAGGCGCACCTTCGCACAAATATATCTCTGCTATTATTATGTTATTTGTAGTCCATTGAAAAGTTACCTAAGACGAAGTTTTATTTTTTTATATGTGGGGGCGGATCAGTCTAAGCTTATGTTCAAGCCTCTCAGTCGGGCAAGAACTGCTAATGATAGTCAAAACAGCGACATTATGCGGCTAATGAAAAGTACCATTGGAAGGCACTAATTTTATCAATATTCAAAGTCATTTTGTAACAACTAATTGTAACTGATTGAGCTTCAGAATAGATTTTCTGAGAATATTTTGTTTTGTTTTTTTTTTTCAGCACTAGTAGTAATAAGATTTGTAGGATCACTTACAACAGGTTAGTAGTAAACGAACTACGAATATAAAGTACAATCAGATTTGTTATCTAAAATAATGTTCTATGTACTCAGGCCTCAAGTATTGTATTTTTTACTATTGCAAACGGTTCGGAATTAATACATAAATCAAAATCTGTTTTGTTGAAATCCCGGGTCCGTGGAACAAAAACAGTGCGGTATTATTTGAAAGCTACACTATTGAACGTTTTAACTGTTAGGTTTAGTTCTAGATTACATTTTGAGACTAGGTTTTATGTAGCATACACCATATAACTACACACATCTTAAAACAATTTAATATGTTGCTTACGATGTTAGTCGCATGCATCAATACTTTTTGCCACGTATCAATCTCGCTAAAAACGTCGTTGGGGCTAGCGTTGTTTTACTTTTTTTAAGAAATGATAAATATCGATCCACAATTGCCCGACCCGGGATTCTAACCTTAGATATTAGCCTACAGAGGCATTACTGTGTATTAAGGCTTTTATTATCTATACTTAATATTATAATGCTGAACAGTTTGTTTGTTTGACCGCACTAATCTGAGGAACTACTGGTTCGAATTGAAAAAATATTTTTGTGTTGAATAGATCATTTATCGAGGAAGGCTTTAGGGTATATAACATCACGCTACGACCATAGGGAGCGGAGTAACAACGAAAAATGTTACAAAAACGGGGAGAGTTATGATTCTCTCTTACGTGACGCAAGCGAAGTTGAAGTTGGGTTAGCTAGTGTGTCATAAAATCTCACTCACGAAATCCCAATTTATCAGATACAAAATTAAAAAAAAAAACGATATAATTTTCTATTTCAATACTGAACCCAAATACCGTGTAAAGCTTAAATCGATAGTAGACGTGTTTCAATATAATTTGATCGCGACAGCGAACTCTGACAATAGTACAAAAGAAACAACAGACTATTTACTGGCAATGCAGGTGGTTTCAAGGTATGATGGTACCGCCATGGCGGCCATAGCATGACTGAGGAAGACATTACTGACGTTATATTATAGAAATTGTCGTGTCACAGTCAGCTTTGTACAATTTTTAGACTAAAAGTTTCGTTTTATAAAATCAACTATAAATTATTTTTTAACGTATTTTTTTTGTTGAGACTGTATGTATATATGTTACTGTAAATGCCCGAACTGTGGTAAATCCTAAGATTTTCCGGTAAAACCTAAGATTTACCAACTCTCAATGGTAAAAGTCCGAACAAGCCTGAGTTTAAAAACTATGTTACGATATATAAAAAAATCCTTCTTCATAACTATGTTTATAACTATTTCACGGTGTAACTATATACTGTGACATACTTATAAAGAAGGAGTTTTGGGCAAAGCGACATGGGTAGGTTAGGTTAGAAGGCTAAGGTGGGAGCGAGCGAAGCGAAGCTCCCACCTTAGCCTTCGTGGTTATTTTTTTTTAACCACCCAGAAGGAGGAGCCCCGCGTAGCGGGGCTCCGGCGACATCTCGACATCATCAAGTGAATATAGGTAAAAGTTCGAAAGAAAAGAATTGTTCGGACTTTTACCATTGCGAGTTGGTAAATCTTAGGTTATACCGGAAAATCTTAGGATTTACCACCGTTCGGGCTTTTACAGTAACATATATAAGACGACTATACGACTATAAGATATATAGTAGATATAGGATAAGTCATACAACGTGTTATGAGTTATGACATCATCGGTTCATCACACATTTAACGGAATATACCTAATTCATACATACCTATCGAAATGTGATATTGTAATTTGTAATGCTGCCTAGTGGTTGTTCGTAACATCACAGACAAGAAAGAGCGAAAAGGTCTTCTGAGAAAGATAAAAACATTTCAATAGTCTCTAAATATTTTTAAATTCTTGGTACTTTTAACTTACTATGTTTACCCACAAAAAATATGCAAGAACATACTATTCTTAAATGTTACTGCACTCGCGCAGGGAAACCAGCCAAACCTATAGACTACGTCCTTACTAAGACGAGCAATACCTATGCAACTTCAAATTCAATACATACAAAATGAAACACTCAAGCGTATCAAATTCAAAACGTCAGTGAAATACGTCAACTATCACATTCGAATATATCTCCGTACGTCTATTAGATTGATCGACAATCGAGAATTGTGATAAATCGATCCCGTTACTGCACTAGTGATTAATCGGTGTTAGCTAATTGATTTTGGCTGTGGTACCGCTTCGATGGTTAGTAACGATTATTATGTAATCTGTTGATCGATTAACATCTGTGATATTGTGGAACACTGGCCATCTATGATGTCTTAAAACAGTAAAGTAGACCATAAAGAAAGTAATTTTTAACTGACTTCAAAAGGCGGTTCTCAATTCGATCGTTTTTTTTTAATAACCACTGACAACTAACCAATTAACTGCCTCTATTGCGCAGTCGTTAGTGTATCAGATTGCTGATCACGAGGTCGTCTCGAGTACGATTTCTGGGTATAAAATGTTTCTTGGTCTAGATGTAAACTTCTTCAGGAGTGGTGATAACGGCTAAAAATATAAATATGTGTGAAGTGTGAATTTACACACTGTTTCAGCCTCATAGCTGGACATGGATCACCTCCGCAAAGGAGATATCTTAGATCTTGGACTTATTTGCTAATAGACGTCTAAAAGTAAACTACTTCAACTACTGAGCCACAAGAGTGCACCTGAATTTCATTCCAAAATATACTATAATATCTTTCGAAAAGTATTTGAATTTTAATCTTGAATAATTCAAGTTTTACAAGAAAACAGAGTAAAGATAACAAAAATTATCGAAATTCGATTACGACATTATTTATGGCTCAAGTTTGCCGTTGAAAAAAAACTTCACTTTTTTATTCGAACTTTTGACAGCTACAAGTTTTAAAATTAGAGGCAAAGGCATTCGTTGTTATGCCTCATGTAGAATTTTTTTCACGTGCCTTCAGTAATTCTGTTAAAAGACTAATTACAGAGCTCTACAATTCTTTTTGTTAGGTCTTGTATAAAAACTAAGTAAAAATTAAGTAAATTTTGCGTTCTTTCTTACATAATTGTCAAAGCTTCATGCGAACACAGATTATGCTGATTGATTGTGAACTGGCTAGACTTCAAAAATCAGTCAGTAAATTGCCGACAAAACACTCTTACAAGTTGTTACAACCAAAATAGACGATAATAGCAGTTCATTCATTTTATCGTATTGTTAGTGATCAAGCTAGTGTCAAAGTAGTTTAAGCCAGGCTTTTGATAAGACTTAACGACTGTTTCTAAATTGACAATAACCGGGATCGACTTTTTACGTGCCCTTCGATGCTCGGAGACGCTAAGGTCAAATACTACTATGCGGTAACCCATCCGTCGAACATACCAATAGTACCGCGCTAAGGTTGCTTAACCCACTAGATCGTTTACCGACCAGTAAGCTTTGAGCGCCACAACTAACTACCAGCACTTATGAACGCCACTGTATCTGATTATTGTCTTCTAGAACACGCATTACACTTATTCCTATCACCTTTCTCTTTCTCTCCAAGCAAAAACAAAAGTGACATAAGTAAAATCACAACAAAGTCAAAGTCAGGGCCATAAGGTTCGTAACAGCGGGTGATAAATCTAGCGTTGTGACGTCATCGCTACAAATCAAACATCGTGACGTAACGGCTCTCGCCATTCAATTTATGATGTTTCCGTAACAATATGGTTGGTATTTGAATATAAATAGCGATTTGTGGGATGGTTTTTATTGGGCGGTTGGGATATCGTAATGCGATGTTATTTTTGGTTTCACACTGATGGTGCTGTAGGTATTCCACGGACTTTAGTCGCAGTTTCCTTTTGAATTTTTCTACCAGGGCCCTCAAACAAATAAAAAAGTGCATGCGTCGTAAACTCCTGTCGTACTATAATTAGTAGGTACAAACAAAACGAACGTTTTTTTTTTATTCTTATGGTTATTCAAGCATTGCATGAAAAAAACCGAGAAATCGACCCCGAGTCTTCTTGATTAGTAGATTCAGTGTAGACTGTAGACCTATTAGAAAAGGTAGATGATTATATGTACGTATGACATTAATGTATGTATTACAAGACTTGATTAAAAGATATATTAAATTAATATTTATTAGACGACGTTTGTATTATATTAGACGTTGTAAGTCTTAATAACTTGTTTTTACTAATCCAGCTCAAAGCCTACTCAATAAAATAACGTATGTGCGAAGAATATATACCTCTCATTCACTTCCACTGATCTCTTACACTTACTGTATTAACATCTAACAAACTTTTCGACTCACTAATCTTCATTACTTCGATTTATAGGGGTCAAGGCGCACGCACACTACCCAACTCACGGTGTAACTCGTGTTCGGGTAACTTCGGCAAAACTCGGCGTATCCGCGACGGGAATTCGGGATTAGTTGCGAATTGATTTGGTGGGAACAAAGTTTTATATTATGATGTGAGCGATTTTCAATCCGTTTGTTGGATTTTTGAGGCTTCATTGTCGAGATCATTTGTCAAGAATTGAATGTTCTATAAGTTTGAGTTTTCTTTATTTTGAAAGCTCTTAGCGGGATAGCATGTTGTTCATATTACGGTACTTCAGTACTTTAACAAATGTTTTATTTGCAACTGATATGAAGAGTTTTGAGGCCTCAAGGCAATAGTGTATGATACTAGTCAACACGGAGTCAAGATTCGAATTCCATGTAGAATTATTTAAACTGGCATAATATGTTTGAAATTCTGTAATAGTTGCTCTAATGAAAAAGCCTTCCTAGTACATTGCAGTACATCATATTTTATTTAATGGGTCCAAAAATACACTAGGCAATTCTTACAAAGATATCTCTAGTATCGTCTTCAAAATAAACAATCGTAATAACGGACTCATACACATAATATTCAAGAGATTCGTCATCTCAAAACAAACAGAAAGCTCCAGGTACACCAATGATCTATTCATAAATAACGTTCATATTACATAAGGAATCGCTACGTCCATCGCGAATGTCCCTACATTTGAATACGTCCCGTGTAATGGGCGATCAGAACCATTTCTCAAATAAATCCTTCATAACATCTACGTGGGTAGTGCTCGGTGAAATGGGTCCAGTAGGGCCACCATATGGCGCTGTGATGGATTTTGGATATGTGTATTTTAAATCAGCATAGGAATCTACATATACCGAGAAGCAGTTCATCATACAGTTAAAGAGTACTATGTATAAGTCACAATATCACAAATTGTTATAAACCCTCACCTAGTCAATACTACTCTTATTATTTAAACACAAGTCGTTTGTTTAATCTCTTTTGAGTTTGATGCTAATTAGAACAGTTGAGGTCGTAGCAAACAACTGCGACGTAGCAAACAAGACTATAGTCTACGCGCTACGCCGTAGTCTATATGGCACGATGAGCGTAGCTTCAAAATGTAGCCCTACTAAAACAGTATCGACAATTTTCTTTGGGAAAAAAGGCTAAATGTTTGTCGAAATCTCCTTCCAATAAATCAAATGTGAGTTTGTAGATCACTTACTATAATAGGAATAATTTTAATAATTATAGCGACATATCTATATTGGTTTTAAAATAATGTAATTATATTTAAAGACACAAAAAAGAGCATCTTTAGAAGAACATTTTTACGGTAATAATATTGAGCCTTATGTGTGCTATCAATTGTCACAGCCTTTAACCACAACTTTTGTAAATAGCCACTAAAATTCCAAAACCTAATTTCACTCCTATTTCCATTCAAACAAGCCTTACCAAATCCATACAAGATCAATATAACAGTGAAAGCACATCAAACACATTCTGATTAAAATTCAGTGTAATTGATGGGCGTCCTACAGCCGTCCGTTGTAAAACGACGTCTGAAACGATTACATTTCGTAACAGCTACTGATGCGAACGTGCTTCGAAATTTTATGCTCTATGCATGTGTTGTTGGGTTATTGAGATGTTAGGATTAAGGGGAATTAACTAGGTTTTATTAATTTATTGCTTTACGATGAGTAGTTTAACCCCGGTCACTTTTATGTCGGCTGCTAAAATATCACCAGCTATTATGAGATGCAACCAACCCAACCCGCACTTGGCCAGCGTGGTGGACTCAAGGCCTAACCCCTCCCTCATTACGGGAGGAGACCCTTGCCCAGCAGTGGGACATTAATGGGTTAAATTTATTATTATATTATTATTATGAGATGAGCCTGTTACGGTTTAAAACAAAATAAAAATATTAGTTTGTAGGTTAAAACAGGATTTCCCAAATAGCAAAACAGGTTAAGGTAAGGCGCGTTCTCTCCAGTCCGGAAGAAAAGTTCTGTTTAGTAGAATTTATTAACATTAATAATAATATTTTGCGTATGCCACATAACGTATGTTTGTGCGACTACTTCGAGACCAATTGATGTGATAGTAATATAGTGATATGATAGTATTGAAAGAAAAAAGAAGAAGAAAAATACCGATAGCATCGCGATGAAAAGCTAATATTATACGGCCATCCGAAAACCTTCATATTAAATTATAATCACGTTAATTGAACCACAATTACATCCTGAAACCGGTAACATAACATATTAAATTCTGTTTGAACAATTCACGTCAATATTTATTACCTTAATCCTACAATGAGTTCAAAATATTATAATTGTTGTTCAAAGCCTCTGTTAAATTCACAAAGGCATATTCGTAACGTGTTTGATAAACGCTAACCACATAATGTGACCACTAATCGGACAAAACTGTGCTAATTCTAGGTATTTGAACAAAATACTAATTTATTTAACGCCTGCTACATGTAATGTTTAAATTGATGGAGTTCATACGACGAATGGATTGAAAAATTCGAATGTTCTTTGCAATTTTTGCTTAGTCGATTTCCCTTTTTAATTTTGACGAATTTTGTGTTATTTATCAACGATTTCTTTAGTTTTTTTATTGGTACATATCTGGTACATGACTTAGCAACAGCCACGCAATAATATGAGTTAAAAGTAAAGTCAAAAATAGTGATAATATTTTTGACTTTAATTTTTTGTTTTCTCTTTAGCTCCACTGCCTGAGATCTCGTAAATAAATTGTGATGAGCAGTTAGCAGACACATACCTATGGGTGCTATTGATGACAGTCATGACCTAAATTATTTCACATTAAAAAAAACGTACTAAACGGTGTACAATCTTATAACAATAATTGTATGCTTATCAATTTGATTTTGATTATGATCTTAGACTTGCAATTCTCAAGTTTATGAAAATACCAATTTACTGAGATGACATCACGACTTCCACTATTTTTTGGTGGAATTTTTTATGTTTGTAAAGTTTTGGTGGCGATCAAAATTATATTTAAAACAATTTAACTACGAAATTTATCTTTCAATTCCAGTTTAAACTATACAAATACTCAGGTAACTTAACAACGTATCACGCGAAGATATATGGAAGCGATAACAGTGGCAATTGTGTAGATGGGCTTGTTAATAGCGTCACTACTTCGTGGTCGTTTCATACGATGGATTGTACAAACTTACTGCTATTGTCGTTTTAGTAAACGCTTCCAACAATTCTGGTCCCCTTTCGTATGACAGATCAAAGTGATGATCGCTGTTGATGTTGTTGAAACTGTTGTACAGTTGTCTTACTACAGTAGTGTAATTTTCTACATTCAGAAGGGCAATTTCGTACTACTATAAATTATCGACAGCCGTTTAGCTAAGGACTGATTATTTAAGAAAAATTTAATAGCTCGAGCGCCTCTTGCGGGCACTAATACGTTGTACATTTTATTGAATCGCACTACTTTATTATCATCAGCCAGCTAGCTTTCAAAAAATTTTACATTAAAAACTGATGAGCGCCCCTGGCATATGTTGCAAGAACTACTTTTCTAAAGCAATTTAAAATTTCAAACGCTCGCTAGTCAAGAATATTACCTACCGACTTTAGAAAATAGCACTACTGATGGACTACAAAATGTAAATAGATTCATTTTTATTCACATCGTGGATTGACACTCGGAACCAAGTAACCTAGGCAAAACGTCATAAAATCAAAGTAATTACTGTATAATACCTATGTATAATACCTATGTATTATACAGTAATTACTTTGATTTTATGACGTACGATAATTAGTACTTAGCTATCTAAGTACTAATTATTCTACTTAACAAATCTCGACACTTCTCACTAATACGCTGATGTATAAAGCTTTCATCTAAAAAGTCTGTGAGTGCATCACCACGTGAATATATTACGCTAATAACACATCACTTCAGAAGTTAGTGTCAAACATAAATATTAATGGCAATATGTTTTGCATTCTGAAATACGTGTCTCGTAGGTGGATTATCTTTTATATATTTAGTTGATTCCAACGTGGTATTTTTGCCTGTATTATGTATAGAGAAGAGTAGAAGAGATTGTCTCAGCAAAGTATTTTTTTTTAACTTCTTGTTACTTCAATCTATTACTAGTTTATTTTAGATCACAACAGCAGTCTTATGTATTCAATTTGAAAAGAGCAATTACATGGCAGTTATATAATAAATAAATATTCATACTTTTTTATTAGAACCCAATAACTTTGACCTAAGTATATAAGAACAGAACTCGACACACAGCAATTAGAAGTCGTAAGCTTTATTGAACACCCGACGCGAAAAGACTACAAAACCAATTGTTTGTGTTATTTATTTTTCTGATTAGAGCCCAATAACTTAGCCCAACCTAGGCGTCAAACCCGAGACTCATTTAGTTCTAGGCCATATTGGTCACCTGAGCCTAAAGTAAGATTAATCCCAAATTATTTTTATATCTCTCCAAATTCAGCATCAAGAAACCACCCATGTGGTAATAAAAATAACATAAAAAGTATCAAAAACATTCCAAATATAGTAAGGTGTAAAGTAGCTATACATACATAGTTCACATTTGATACCTATACGATATTATCTCAATTTCTTGGCTCACAGCCCACGTTATAGGCTTGCTATAGGGTTTAGACTTTACGCCTTTAAAGACTGTCGACTAGACGAAAATACTCTGAAGTAGATTTTTTACAAACTTACTGTTTATAAAACAACACACCTGTTATAATAATACCATAAGTGTAAAAAGAAGTGTATCTATGAAATACACCAACATTTTGTCGTTGTTAATGTTAGTCTCATGTCATAAAGCTTCAGGGGTCGCTTGGTGCCATATACCAACGTTGCCAAACCCTGGACAACTATTGTTCATAGTTTAATATAAATTAAGAAAGAGAATAATGAATCGGACCCCAGACCTGAAGATCAGCAGTCAGGTATACATATACTATCTACCAACCACAGGGATATTTATGACTAATTACATATAATTATTATAGTTGCAAAGTCTACATTCTTCGGGCAGCCTAAACATGTCCAAATTGCGGTCAGGGCATATAACAGGAATGTTCAGACATACTTTATACTACCTACATCTTTAATACTTTTAGCCGACCCTAGTTACAAGGTTATGACCTAAGAATATATTACCTATATTTTTTCATTCACTCTCGCCTTATTATGGCCGTGATATAAAGCTGTGTTTATTTTTATATCCTTCCAAAATTATGTTGAGAATGAAGATGCTCTTACTCAGGTATAAATGGGTATAAATCTTCTGAAAAGTATAGTAGAGGAGATATATTACGTGTTGGTTTTACTACTTATGGTTAGGCTATCCGATGGATAAAATGGCAGTAGGCTTTAATAATGTCACTTCTGAATAAGTATCAATTAGCTAATAAGGTGGAATTTTAACAAGGTTTCCAGGATCAATGGGTTGGGATAGGTTCATAATGTAGTACATGTTGCATGACATGATTTTGCATTGTTAAAGCTAAGCTTTGCTCAATGAGGGGAAACATGTTGAAATGTCGTTGGTAAAATCATACGATTATTAAATCTGTTGTCTAAACAAAAAGTGGAAACCTTAATATCTAATATACTTGTTAATATAGTAATGATTGCAGACTCTGGCACAGACTTTGAATCCTGAAAAAGTAAAATAATCCTTTAAAGCCGTTAAATGTAGCGTAATTTCAACTCGCAAGGAAGCACAGTACCAAAAATTTAAAACCCGTAGTCACGAGTACAGCATACGTCAATTTTAAGTACGTACATTGAACAAAGGAATATTGGTAGCAAGTATGTGATCTGAAAACTACCGTATTATACGCATAGGCAATTGGGGCGATTCTCTTTTATGCGCCCCGAGCGAATATAGGCGAATATTCGGTTGCGCATGACTTCAAATGCGATGGGACAATTCCGAGTTTGAATGCCGATTCTAACGGTCTAACGGTTTGAACGTGGCGTTTGTGGTATAGGAGGCTGGTTTCATTCCGTAAGTGTAGTTCTGTATTTGGGAGTTAAATGGCCTTTTGCAGTTACGATTTAGATACGTGCGTAATGTTCAATAAGTTACATTTTTGATGAACCTGTTTGTGGATGATTTGTTAAAGTGACTCATTCTTTTTAATTAAACCAGAGCTGTCGAACTCATCTTCAAGACACGTGCAAACACGCTCTAGCAGGTTTGTCGCGTATCTCAGTTGACAACTAATGTACTATCGAACAAACTGAATCATGACCCACCATGTGCTCATTTTCTAAAACACGTCTATATACACGTAGGTCGAAATTGGCTTGATCCTACGTTTCCTTGGTAATGAATTTGTTATCTGTCATTATTGCGACAAATCTTTGTGCACCAATACAATAATGCTTTGTTACCGTTTTCAACAGGCTCCGTGGCGTAGTGGATTGATGTTACGACTGCAACGCGTCAGGAGTGGGTTCGATACCCACTCAGGACATGGTTTATTCGGCCATTAAAGGAAATAATGTAACTATAAAAATTAAAATAATATAGGGTAACCAGCATAGTTATTACCCGGTTAAGGAATTGATACACAATTTTGGTCAATAGTATCTTTATTTAGTAAAACATTGACTTAAACTCTATTATAAACGCAATTTAAATATTCATTCTAAAATAACATCAGTCGTTTGTTTCAAGAACTTTATACTAATTCAATGTAAAACACTTAAAAACAATAAATACTAGCGAATACTGTTAAATCAAAAGTGTTATCCTTAACAAATATTGCAACAAACTTACTTTTTTTTTCCAACTACACACCTGTCGCACAAACGTCGGACATGAGTTCTATAAATTAAAAATGTTACCAATATTCTAAAAGTGACATATATCGCAATACACTTGAACTGGTTACTTTAGAAATTAAAATAAACGTATTATTCCTTAACATTGGCAATCACTGTATGATGGGCAATGACTATAGTGGTTACCCTAATCGTTTCACAGATTTCTAAATGACGAGCTATTTGATATTTGACACAAATAGGTTTTTTCGTAGTGAAAAGAGTTTAGACTATTTACATTCTAGATTCAAATTAAGAGTGATTTATCGAAAACGAATCTACGTACTGTAATAACAAAGGTCAAAGTTGTCTGTAGTCGTAATACGTCATAACACAGTCGTATGCATGTTTAAAATGTCCTAAGTGCAACTTTGACGTTAGAGATGAAATTCTTACTGTTTTGACGGTGTCAAGCGAATTATCGGCAAAATGGGTCATGATTCAGTTGGTTCGATAGTACGTCAAATTGATGGTCACTATTCAGTACACTGCTGTTTTGATGTAACGTTTTAATCACTGTCATCTTAGGGACAAAAAAATGTATAGCATAGTGATTTTCAAATAGTTGTCAACTGAAATACGTGATACCCCCCGGGTCGTACTTAATTAGGAACAGAGTTCTACCTACACTTAGTTAAGTCTAACTCCAATAATGTAAAGAAAATTATTTATAAGATTTTTATTATACCAAAATTTCCTATGTAATAATTAATTAAATTAGACAACATTAAGTAACTTAAAGAACTATATTTACTTTGTAAAACACTATAGCCTTTTAAATATTCAAGAAAAATCTCTTTTATACAAAATGTATACTCTCCCTACACCAGTCGGTGTTGCCGTCCAGTCATGTCGAAGGACTTCAATAAATATTTATGTAACGTTCCACGACGGCGTCTAATACATATGTCTATGTCTATAGTGTTTTGCATACGCTACACTTTTGATACAGCTCTTTTGAGAGACAATTAATACACGCATTTGTTCTTACTAGCAGAAAACTGCAGATTCAGCTGCGAAAAATATGGCTCTATGCCTTTTGTGGATGATATAAAACAAAGTCCCTGTCGTCCCCTCGCCGTGTCTGTCTGTCTGCTCGCTATGTGCCAAACGGATTTACCGATAGATGAGTGATTCCTAAGGACTTAATGTATAATCTGTTAGAATACAAAACAGGCCAAGTCAGAGTACGCTGCTAGTTCAAGCATCATTTCAAAACGCGACAGGTATAACAGTAAATTGAAGTAGTGTTTCAAAAAGATTTTATAAATACGACATTAATACAAAATTAGACGGAGACTTTCGTTTATTAGCTTTGATAAAATTAAATGTTCTAATTTATATTAGCTTCTTGTTTCTGAGGAATCATATTGTTTTAAACAGGTACAATTTTAATGTCAAATCTGTATTTAAGGACTTCTTTAATTTGAAACACGTGTAACGTTACTTAATTTTAAATAATTAGATTAAGAAAAACTTTACACTGATCATAATACAAAGTGTTACGACTGACGCTCTTTGTATTATAAAATCAGAGTCTATTTGTGAAAGACTCAGAAACTATTAAAAAAGACATGCGGCGTTGTAATGATTCAAATCTATACTAATATTATAAAGCTGAAGAGTTTGTTTCTTATGTGCGGCAGCGAAGTTGCGCGGGTCAGCTAGTGGATTATAAGTCATTACATTATTTCGCGTTTCGCATAAAGAGCTTATTCTTAAATTTATATATTTCATTATTATCATTACTACTATAACCTTAACTTTAAATTCACAATAGTACCTACAATAAAATCAATCACAATTTAAACCTCCAATTACGTTCAGATTTTATATTTTTACCGTGTAACAAGCCCATCAAGGCATTACGTTGCCTCCAAGACAATTGGACGTATTAGCCCTGGACTCAAGTCCTTGTTAGCTTGGCTACCTTCCAATTTGCCAAGTTAAATTGCCAGTCTCGGAGTACGGGACTAGTTGAACATTTTGTAATAGTAAACTTGAAAGAAATTAGATATTTTGCGGTGGGTAATGATGTTGGCAAAAATATATTAGAAGAATAAGTATTGCAAAAATGATTGCTTTAGTCCAACAATTTAGTAGAGAGACTTGGCATCAAGATATATCTAGATTTTAATTTTAAAGTTTTGTGTTTTTCTAAAATAAAGTGGCATTACTTAACAGGCCACCGCCAATTGCATAAGCCTACGGGTCACTGATGTTCAACATTTTTAATTTAGTATACTTCTAACGGACTTGAACTTTGCATACCTGGCTGTCCACTAAGTTGTTGGACTATATCCCTACTGGATTATAAGTGTGAAGTTAGGTAGTCGTCCATTAAATGCGAATTGTGAGCGATACTAAGTGCTTGTTCACGTTGGAACTCGCGGGCGCGGTGGCGGTCGCGAGCGCGGGGACGTGGCGATTTGTGTTCACCTTGGCCGCCAGGCGGGCGTTTGGCTCAAACTGGCTCAAACTGGTTGATCTTACTTGACATCGCGAGTGGATCGCGCCCGCCACCGCTAGTTCGACGTGAACACACACGAACATCTTCACTTGTTTGATATTGGCGCGAGCGCGCCAGGCGGGCCGCGCACGACGCCGCTAGCTCGCCCGCGACTAAGACCGCGCGAACGGTTTGTACGTGTACACTTCGGTAGTACATCGCCATATGTTTGATATTTCGCGACCACGCCCGCCACCGCGCCCGCGAGTCAACGTGAATGAGCACTTACACCCGATAGCTTTCGGTACTCATATTATACATAATAATCACCTGTATACATCAATGTGTTGCGTGAATATAGGTATTTGACAAAAATATGGATTTTGGTTAAATGTAATTTAATAAAAACGAACGTTGCTCATTAGAGTAGTCGGTAAGATTATAAAAACAAAATAATTTTAAGTACAAACAAATATTTACCGCTTTTCAAAACCCAACCTTCAGCAACACAAGCTTCCCACAAACAAAAACACCGAATGCAGTTTCCAGAACCTTCAATTTTCCGTGGAATATCCAGTAAAAGAATCCAATTGTACGAAGCGTCGGTGCCGGACTAGTTTTTATTTATCAAACGTTGGTTATGGATGTTTTTCCACGGTCTGTAGCTGAAGTGTGGATTTAGCGGTGACAAAACACGTTGTGTTGAATACTTTACTAGTTTGTCACTCTTTTAGATACTTTTGGAGTCTTTTTTGTTCTGTATCAATTGATAATAAATATGTGTATGGTCAGATTTACTGGAAATACTAACATCTGAATAGGCGAAAGTGAAGGGCCTTGAATCAACGCTCAAGAATACAGGTTAAGGATTTTGCTTTAATTTAGAAACTGATTAAAAAATTACAGCAAACGTCTTCGAGGATGTAAAAAAACAAAAGGTTAAGAAGAGAAGAGTAAACTCTGATATCACTTTTCAATTTTCAACGAGAGTCAGTTAAGATTTTGGAAAAATATACACTTAACTCGTTTATGCACACAGATTATCTGCACGTGTAAATGCATAACACATTTGAGTTAATACCGTAATAAAGCCGTACCAATTCAAATATTAGCACCTAACAAATATTTATTGAGTATTAATTAATTAAACTACACAACAATATAGGAAGCTAATCAAAGTCAATTATGCGGTAACGGATACGAACGTTTTGAAAACGCATTTATATTATTATTGAACAATAGAATTTAGATGTAATGTTGATTATTAATTGGTGAGAAATTAATTTTGCTCTTTTGTATGCATTGTCAACATATAAACAGACAAAATATTACAAAAAATATTTCTAAATTAATTTGTATCTTCCTTTGAATAGTTTAATGATAAAGTAATTTTTACTTAAAATTTCAGCGTTGTTTTGGAATATTTTTTAAAACTTTATAAACTTACTAGCAACTTTCCGAAGTACAAAGTGTAGTAAAAAACATTACTATTACGTCTGCTTAGTACGGGGCTCCTCTCGCAACCTTGAGTCAAATCAATGTTCAAAACATATTAAAAATACAATCAAAAAAATAACCCATTAATGTCCCACTGCTGGACAAGGGTCTCCTCCCGTAATGAGGAAGCGACCACTTGTGTGGTAGGTACCAAGTTATACCACTCAGCTATCACAGTCGGACCAAAACATATTAGTTAAAGACTATTACAATATGTACGATTACCCAAATATTTTAAGCTTATCTGAATAAAACTTCTAAACAATCTGATACAATTACACCGAACGTTAATAAATTCGAAACAATACAACAAACAGAAGTAAGAACTATAAAACTTTGATACCAAAACTATCTCATTTTCTCCCATGAAGTTTAACGTTTGAAAATCATTAAGAAACTGTAAGTTCCACTACAAAGTTGGTAGTGGTTTTCACAGAAATCTGAAACTGAGATAGCGAAGTTATAATCCTTTAGAAATGTGGATAATCTACGTTTTAAATGGATTTTGTGAATGCAAGTGAATTGGAGTGCGGTTTGTTTGTCTTGGTCATTTAATAATAATCAGACTCACCTACTTTTGGAAAGAAAAAGAAGAATCAAAATCTCTTCACATATTTTATATACATATGTATATGAATTCACGTCTAGTTCCCATGAAAGCGTGCAAAAACTAATCGATGGCTCTCGATTAGTTTTTCTCGATCTCTGAAATTTATATCAAAACTCCAGTCAATATATAATCGCGCCTAAACATATACACATACATACAAGTCAAACTTGTAGGAGGTTCTCACTCCTTTTTTGGCGTCTGTTAAATCTTTACAGTCTTATAACATAAAAGCTGAAGATAGAGCTAAAAAGCTTCAGAAATAATTTACTGATCTCAAGATCCTAATAATACCAAACCATGTAATTTTTAAACCACCACTTGCTTACTAAACTATCACACTCACTTTATGATAGTTACCAATACGTGCACTAGTAACCACGTATATAATTACAATGCCTAATACAAAATTCTAAACAAACAAATACTCTAACATTTAATAAATCGCACCTTTGCAAACTAAATGAAGTAAATTATATATGAAAAGGAAATTAGGCCGCCACAAACTCGAGATTAGTCGTAAAAAAGTTGTAAAGAATTCAGCCGTCGCCTATTGGCTTTATATATCCATTTTATATGCTAATTTATATTTAGGTGCGTACGTATTTACAAGTTTAGTAGGCACGTTATTTCATGAGTATGTTAGATATTTGCATATGTTTAAAACATACATATCATTGCGCCTCATTCTAATGGAAGGTTATAGAGTCTTTAAAACGTCTAAGGTACAGAACAAAGTAGTTTTTCATTTTAAAAATTTGATGATATGAAACAATTTTCATGTACAACAGTGGTTTTTAGCTACATATTGATGTACACAGAGAGATTTGCGTGTCTCATAGCTATTTTTTTTTTATATTTACTCCAACGCAGTAGCAGTTATACCGAGCCAATGAAACCTGGCACAAATATAGAGAAAAGGTAAGAAAATAAAGATTTACTTACCTCCACATCGACACTAAAATCTGGAAATGCTTATACGCACTTAAGAAGATTACATCAAAAGTATAAAAACCACTTTAAATATTGTTTTGACAATGTTTCAAGTTCAAAATGACCAACACTCGTAAGCAGAATCACCAGCAAAGCTAATTTCATAATTGCCAAACTCCATTTTCCCTTCACAAATCAAGTCTAATATAATGAATGTAATTAATCTCCATTGTCCGGTTAGCCTAAACATCGTTTGTGTCGCGTACTCGCAAGTGTACAGTAATTACAAATTAGTGCACGCCGCTACGTGGCCTATCAAAAGTGCAGCCGACTGTGACGGGGACTGCTTTATGTGTTAAAGAAGCAAGAAGGTATGATTAGAAGGTCTTGATTTTCTGTATACCAGTAGCGCGATATTCCACACTCTTTATCGAGACTTTGATATTTCAAAATCGACTTGAATTGTTCCTTTAAAGACTGCGTATTGGGTGATTTGTCTTTCATGTAAAACTACTCAAACACCACACGGTAGTCACTTGCGGTAGAAAATCGTTTGTCCGCTTCTAATTGTGGGTTTGTTTTGTGAAAGAAAAGCTTAGTTAATGTTGTTCCTCGAGAATTGAGATGTCTCGTACAATATAAACTACGAAAAAAAATTACATACAATAACTAACTAAGTTTTATCCAAATCGATTCTATTCTTTAGGCTAAGCTAATGAACGTGCCAAACATGCTCTATAATGCAGGTAGTAATTTCGTTATAAGTTTTCTATCTTGATATTTTGCAACCACAGCCAACTGCAATTAAAAATATTGTCGATTTTCGAAACAAGTCAAATAAACAACATTGTGCAAATAACATTTCTCTTTAAAGAATAAATAATAATTCTTGATTGGTGTTTACCACATAACCACAGCCAGACGTCCATACATCGGTGCGCCGCGGCAGTCGTTTCGGACAACCTAATTAAAATATTTCGCTTACTTCATAGAAGAAAACCGAAGTGGGCCTTAATTATTGCCCGAAAATTTTCATATGAAATATACGTAAAATAATAATTTTTCGGTATTAAATAATTTACGAAAATTCCAACGGCCGATGTCATACAAAACCCGTTGGCTGGAAGAAAATAATTAATGGGTTTTATAATTGAAATAATTAATACCCCGATTCTTGGTGAACAGAATCAACGTGATTTCAAGTTGGCCAGTGTTTGAAACGTTTAATTATAAAGTTTTTGGTTTAATGCTTTCTATTTTTGATTATGACTCAATCGTCGCTAATTATAAATGTTATGGAATTAAAGCTGGGCTTTCAGGCGTTTCATATTGCTTAAAGCAGTTGATTTAAACTTTTGAACTCAAGCCTTGACATTGCCTTCAGTGACTTTGCAATAATAATATTGAAAACTTAAATATTTATTAACGTTGAGTTAGTAGTTTATTATATTTTTTTATACTTATGAAAAAATAGTAGGTATGTAAAACATTTAAAAACAAATACGTTCTTAGTCGAATCAGGTAAGATCTTCACGCTACACAAAACAGATTACAGATACAAAGAACAGATTTTCTTGAATTTTCCAGTTTATTATATACATTTTAGTCAGTCGATTTTGGAGAATATCCACATTATCCCTAAAACATCGCAATTAAGATGAACAACCCTATTCCTTAAAAAACCTTAAATGACTGAAATATTTAACTAATTAGTAATACTTACTATTTTATTCGATAAAAAAATAATTTCTCAGCATTTGTCTTCACATGATAAAACCAAATTAGAATTTTCTTTTACTACTTTAAGACTATTTATATTAACACTCCTTGACTCACTTACCAATATTAATATCAAATATTGATTACATTTATAATTCGTACCCAGAAACCTCGTTCATATTAAATTACTAGCACCGTTCATTCCTCGTTTAGTTATCAATTAAGCCTACACTCACGTTATCCTATTATATGTCATTTTCTATGTTATAAATTATAAATCTATGAATATAAATTGGTGTTATAATTAAACGTTGGTGACGAGGGGATGTGGCCTAGTTTCTTAGTAATCAAATTTTAATGTAAGGTGATATTTTGGTTTTTGGGTCGTGTTATCAATTTTCGTGTTAAGATTATTTTGTCTCTGTAGAACACAATTAAATACGTAGAATAAAACGTCTATTGTAAACTGATAGCCACACAAGATATCTCTTATTGTAGAATTACCCATATACACAATATGGTATAGGAAAATACTGAAATTTTTTGTTGCACTGTGAAAATTTGCTCTATCAAGATGTTTTGTATCCATTGTACCTACATATCTAGTTAGTAATTGTTTTGTGAACCTGCAATAGGCTTGCGCTAACAGAAAGTCACAATTTGATTGCCATAAAAACAGACAGTATTGTGCTTGTCTATCATTCGCATTTCGATCAATTTTGCAACATCAACTGCGACCAAAGTATTAAAAAAATAATCAACTTTCAATTTAATCTCCAAAACGTGGTAAAAATAAAACTCTATAAAATTAATCTCCATAATGCAGCAATTTGCTTCGCTGTTTTATAAATGAATTTTTAAGTTTCAAAACTTTACTTATTACTAGACTAGACGACAAATAAGTATTTTATAGCACTTTTGGAATTTCAATGTCCAAATAAGTACATCAGAAAAGCACTTAAAATTCGTTACAGAGTAAATTACGACAAGCTATAAAACCTTTTTCAACTTTTATGCCTTAATTTTTATTAAAGCAACAATTTTACGATTGCAACACAATGAAAATATAAGTTAGCAATTTTTCAAATGCAGTTATGGAAACCAACTATTACTAAACAAAAATGAAACTACACCCTATGTTTAAAGAAATAAGGTTGAGAATCCAATGATGGTGATTTAAGAACGGTAAATTTAAATTGGTCTAAAATAGATTTTATCAAAGCAACACTGTTTGGAGAAGTAACGCTGAATAGTAAGCAATTAATTAGAGTCGATTTGATTACGGGCTAGTTTTACAAGTGCCTCGTCGATTCAATTATGAAGGACTAATACAGAGTGTGAACTCAACTTTATACAAAGTTAAATGGAGAAATTGGTGAAACCTCTTGCTGTTTGTATTTAGTTGGGGTATTGGTAGTTTTTGGTCGATTGGCTATACATTTGCCTTCATAAAAATAATCAAGCTAGCCTAGTAATAAAACTTACATATGGTATTGTAATAAGAATCAAACGGTTTATTTTTATCAAAGATTTTCGACTTTATCTGTCCCCGAAAATCATTATCAAATCTTTACAAAAAATTATATCGGGATTATTTTGGGAATTAAAAAACATTTCGCAAACACTATAACTTGTTCTATATATCATGATTTATATCCAAATATACATAAAAAAATTAAATAATGCTACCGTAAACTTAATCAGTAAATGCTTAAGAACTTGCTTGATATCTCAATGATAGCGAAACTACTTCTGAATATTTTGTTATTTTACATTGAGTATATAAACCTCTTCACAAAATACACTAATAATAACTAACGCGATTACACGCAGCGACGAGCAAAGCAAAACATTTTGCATTTCATTCCCGTTTACGTACAAATTCTACCAAATACAAGTCGCAATAAACGTGCAATGTATATTAGAAATATACTAGAATGTTCCGGATAAACCAATGCACTAGGATTAGGCTGACCACAAACTGTGGGGACCGGTGTCTCGACCGTAACCTCTGCGAAACTACTGCCTTCTGAATTGTTTAAGGATTTTATTTAGATCCTAGTTCTGGTTTAGTGCGGTTTCTGAATTAAAATAAAGTTGCAGAAATTTCTCAACAACGTTATATGGAACTACAGTAATTAAATCTCAATGTATGGTATTTTCTAACACTTGCTGTAAATGCAACGATATCGTATGATTAAATTAATAAGAAAATTAGAGCTATGAAACTTTTTCAAATAAATTTCAAATACTTTGACAGTAAAATAAAAACAAACTAATACAAAACGTCAAACTGTCAAACACTGCATCATTCGTACAGGATTTATTTTAAATATATTTTGTTTTAAATATTACAAATGGTACGCAAGTATTAATGGAAGACAAGGAAAAAAATAGCAGTACAGATGAAGATAAAACTACGTCCGATGATAATACTGAAGCGAGTGAAGTAAGAGGTCATGGAAATGAAGATGCAGGTCCTTCGGGTTCACTAGCTTTGCCAGGGGCTGTACTAACAAAGAACACATACATAGCAAAACCTGGCATATCCAAATCAGAACATAGCATAAGACACATCATAACAAGCAAAGATGTAACCAACGCACTAAAATCCTTAAGTTTCGGTCCACCCTCGCAAGCAGTCAAAAATTTAAACCTAAAAGAACTCAAAATACCAATCCTCGATGATGAAAATTGCAGCAAAGATGATTCCACTACTCTTATTGACTTGAAAAAGTTTATGGCGTCGTGTTTCAAATTGAACAAGGAGCCGACGAATGCGCTTGTAATGAGCGAATTGCCGAGGCAGAACTTGCAAGCAGTGATAAGTTCTATGACAACTGAAGCCTCTGAGCCTCCGACTGTTAGTTGCATGAATAACACTATTCAGACGGAGATTATTCCAGTCAAACCAAATGAAGTAATAGTAACAAATTCTGTTGAGCCAAAAGTATCAAAAGTTGGTACTGAGAAAAAGAAGACTTCGGGAACGTTGTCTGAAAGGTCCGACTTGGGTGTAGCCCAGAGAGATTCACTCTCAAGCATCGGATCAAATGTTTGTCGTATATGTATGACGCGAGGAAGGGAAAGGTTGGTTCAAGCAAAGATATAGTACCCAAATGTTTATTTACTCCCGAAATGTTCGTTGTAGTGTTACATAAGATGTTTTTCTTTGGCAAACGTGTAGAATTGAGTTCGTTTTTTATTATACTTGGGAGATTGGACATTGAATATTATCAAGATGTATAAATCATTCTTGTACATACATTATTACGTAGACCGTAACTCTTAGAAACAATTTTATGTGTCGGCTGAATTATAGACAGAAATATGTTTTTATTATTTACAGATAATTTCCTACTTGACATAGAAACCCGAAAGGTCTTTATTTTATTTTTTGCTGCTCTTAAAACTATCTTAAAAACTACTGATTAGAGACTTCGAAAAATAAAACAATTGCTAGGTCGTTACATCAATATTTTCCAAGAATTCTAAAGCAGAACGAAAACTAAGTTATAGCTTGGATTTCCACAAACCCTCTGGGTGTAATTAGATTTATCGTGAGGCTGCAATCAATCTTGTATGGCCGGGTCGAGTGTGTTCTCTGACGGAGACTCCTAATTACTTATCATTATCCAATTATATGAACCATTTGTATGACGTAAACGGGTCACAACAATATGTGTTGTACTTTTTATTTGAAACATTTATTTCATTAAGCAATTTGTAGAATTTCTTACTTAGTCTTCCAATAAAGTTTTTTAATCGCTCTGAACCGGTTTAAGTTGATTTATCAAAGTTTTATGGAGTGTAATTTTAGGTTTATGGAAAAAAATAGGTTTTTGTTATCACATAATACCTTAAATTTTGAATACAAATCGATTCTTCACTTCTCACTGCCCTCACACAATCTGCCCAATGGAAGCTCATCAAAATATTTCAATAAACTTTTCATTTCATTTCAATCTTTCCAGACAGAGTTCTTAAAGTTTACTCAGTTTTCAACTATCGTCAAACATCTTTCTAGTGTTTCAAATAGTTTTTCTTACAGATTGATATCGCCGTGCAACTGCAAGGGGTCGTTAGCAAACGTGCACCTGAGCTGTCTCGAGAGATGGCTCAACCAAGTCGGGAGGAACCACTGTGAGCTGTGTGGATTCAGGTATGTGTTACTCACATTTATATTACATACTTTTATAATTAAAAAATATCAAGTGGCCACATTTAATTACTTCCTATATCCTAATTTTTCTTAGGTCATATTCCTTCAAATTTTTAAACACTTGGCATATCATGTGGCATATGAAGTGTATTGTGACTGATAATGGTTCGAAAATAGGTCAATGTCAATAGTTCTCGTCATGTGTATTATAGTTGATAGACAGTTATTTGCTGACAAAACGTAATGCAAGCAAATGGTAGTAAATTTTGATTTTGATCATATTTTCTGTAAATTGTAGAAAGAAGAAAAACGTTTTAAATCGTTGCAGAAGTTCATGATAAAAATCAATAGGCAATAAAATTACCCACTTCTTAAACTTTTATTTACATAACGGCAAATATCTTTAGAAAATCGTATAGCGACAAAAACGTCGGACGCGAAGTTGTCGATATTCGATTGTTAAAACTTTATGAACGGTTTCAAATCGAGTGGAACAGTTGGGCAACTCGCCCCGGGCTCATTCCCTCCACAGACAGGTAGGGCTGTTTGTTTCATACTTATCTTTGGACTAGGAATTGCCCCCGGTATTGTTCAATTCAGTCTCAAAGCAAGTGAGGTTTTCAAATATTATTGAAGTTTCATTATCGCCATGCATCACTCAGTCTATAGAAATCCGTTTTAGTAGTGGTAACAACAATGTTTTGAGAAGATTTCGTTACCTTATCGAAACACTAACCACCGGTTTCTGAGGTACATTTAGCAGTAGTTTATCTATTCAATAGCGTCTAAACTCATATAAAAAAACACTATTGAATAAATAAACTACCGCTAAATGTACTTAGAAACCGGGCATAAAACATTGTAATGATTGGGACCGTTCTTTCAATTTCTTCAGTGATTATCTTTTGTATTTTTAACGTAATCTTGGAACAAAAATGTCACTTGGACTTATCTCAAGCATACATTCGAAAAGTAACATATTCATATTCCAAGGGACATTTCTGAAATGTTAAACATTATTTTTATTTATTGTCCTACCAGCCCTGCCCAGGTGGACTAGTTACAGTTTAAATTTAATTCCATCAGCCGCAATATTGTGAACTAAATTACGCCTTCGGTTTCATTCTGTTATTAAACTGGACCGATCAAATGGTGTAATAGATGACGATTTTTTTTTATTATTTTATTAATAGATGACGAAATATAAAAAAAATGCATGGATCTATTCGTGAATATTGTGCGTGACTTTCGTTTGTTATTGAAACTTTTCTTGTATCCTTTCTGCAGGATATTTCTTCGTAAACTAAGGAAATGAATACGTAAGGCCACCACATACATTTTGCTAAGCATACAAGTCTTGAACAAATATAAAGCAATCTACGTTTGTTTATTGCAAAACAAATAATCTGTACCGAATACAAGCCATTACAAATGTATACAATTCACATTTGCTAGCTTTGGATTTTTACCCGAATCTTCATAAGAAGCTAATGGTTCCAGCCAAATATCCTCAAATCAAATAACTAATCGAATTAATATTAATCCCAATTATTCATCCTTCATAATTCCATCGGTTTTTAAAAAAGTTGATTTCAATAATGACAGAGATTATGTCTGTCCAAGATAAAGATTTCATTCATCCCGGCACGGATTCGACGAATTTGTCAAAGAATTTAATACCGTGCCCGATTTCATTGGGATCTTCTAATTAAATGCAGCTGAGTTTCAGAGAGGGGTTGCCATCTATTATTACGTTTTTGATCGAACAATTTTTCAAATACTGCGGTTTATCACTACGCGATCGCTTTATTGAAATGTTTAGATCTTTCGAAGTATTTATATAGTATTTTTTTATAAACTGCATTTTGCATTTTGTACCTCTGTGATGCGGGCGGTAGTGTATCCGTCTGCTGATCATGAGGTATTGGGTTCGATTTTGGACAAAGCGCTATTGGTATTTTCAAATTGTTGTTAAAATATTTCGCAATAGTTGAGTTTGGTAACGTGCGCGGCATATAGCAATAAGCTCACCCCCTTTTATTTAGTACTTACATTGTGAATGGCGAAACGTAAATGTATTTAATGCACCTCTGCCTACACCATCGGGCATAAAAGGCATGATATTATGTATGTAGGTTATACACTAAATATTTGTGTGCTTTCATGCTAGAGACTTTGATAAGTCTTATTGTGATTTCAAAACAGTTATAGTGAATTGTATTTATCGCTGCTAATTTTATGATGTCTGACAAATAATAAGTCACGAATAAATGAACTGTTGAAGCGCAAAACGACTTGACCTATCACGGAGTCTTGTCATAACAAAGCCAGGACAGTTGGCAATTGGCACGTGTTGTCCCAAGACATTTTAATACTTGATGAAATGCTAAATTCTATTCTTGAATCATAATACGGTTAGATAATAACTCTAATAATCGTTTTTAAGAGTTCTACTCTAAGTTGTCAAGAATCGGCAATACGGTTGATTGCAATGTCTCTCAGTTTTTGGAAAAAACTAGAATTGATGTTTCAATTCTTCTGTTCAAACAGTTTTTCAACTGTATGTTATGAATTTAGCATGTTTCTAGTGACGTTATCTAATTCAGAAAAGAAATTCAAAAAATGTATTCTTGATTTTTACTGTAAACCAGTTTACATGATCTCCCATACCACGAATCCCATACAATAAAATTTTATTTCGACTCCAATACAACGATCAACTTAATAAAATTTAATAAATGTGGCTGCATTTTCATCAACTTTTCTCTAAACCTGTTGCTGTCTAATAAACATTACAACATTAATATACTGATCAACTACAACGAAATACAACACGTCACGCAGATCATCCGTCAATTCCAAAGACCCATTCACCTAACCGATTCATTGGCCACGTCAGAGGCAGACCAATCAATTCCATCTCCATTCTCGATACTGTCCACTGAAATGCCTTTATTTTTTTCCAGTTATCCGGCTATTCGCACACCCCGTTACACAGTACTGCAAGCGCTTAGGCTGTGGTTCGGCAATCCGCGGAACAGGAGCCATTTACAGGTGAAACGATAGTTTTATGTACTAGTCAATCGAATTTGAATAGTTCGTGGATTGGATTCTTTATGGCCAACTGTTTTATTAAGTTCCAATGGGGTGTAGAAACTGTTGGGTTGTGTTTGTTTACGCAACTAAAAAGTTACATACAAAAGCTGAAAAGGATTTTTGGGAAGTATGTCAGTTCCAAAATTGATGGATTTTCGTTTCTTTCGGATTAAAATGAAAAAAAAGTCTTGATCTTTCACATATTTAAGGTTAACTTATTAGTACTTTTGCTTTGGCTGCCATTCATTTCTATTAGAAAATTGGACTTAATTAATAAGACGTTTCTATTTAAACTAGAAACTATTATTACAGTATCAATAGATACTATTTATGAACCCGTCTTACTTAAAACATAGTTTACGAAAGTTCTATTGATAACTACTCACCGACAGACCATCTAAAGTCTAAACTTAGAAGACATAGACATTTATCGACGTTTGTAAAGTGAGATCGGTAACACCTCTACCCGGCTATCTGTACCTGCCCGGATATAACGTCCGTCCGGACATTGCTAAGCCGGTCATACGTCCGGATTTCACCGGCCGTTCGATTTTAAGACACCGTTCCGGCTTCTGTCCGGATTAGAAAAATTGCACGGCTTATGGTATATTGAAAGCAGTTTGGTTCTTCTTTAACCTATTTTCCTATCTAATATTGTATAAAAATGAATCGCCAAACGTTAGCAACTTATAAACGCAATTTAGCGCTAAACTCAAGAACGGCTGAACCGATTTTGCTAATTCTTTTTGTATAATATTCCTTAAAGTAAGGCTTACAGAGAGAAAATTGAAAAATACAAAGTCCGCTGGGTCGACTAAAAGTTAGATAATTTCATTCAAAGATTATCCCTCGAAATTAATTTTGACTACTGAATCTCATACCTATGTCACACAATCGATAAAAATACAACATTATTCCTAATAAAAAAATATACCTAAAAAACCGAAAAAATCGGTTATTTACAGAGTATTGAAAACAGTTTCGTTCTCTTTTTTTATATCAACAAAAATACGCCATGATATTGTTTTTCCTTATGCCTATTTTATACTCCCATAGCGTGTGTTCGAGTGATAAAAAGTTTAATGTTTGCTTTTATTCTACAAGTCAAATTCAAGTTTTTTGTTATTTTTTACTAGGGCAACTACAAAGATTTGTGATGTTTCGTCACGCGACAATAGTTTTTTAAGTTTATTTTTTCATAAATACACCTATCGGAAGTATGAACCTTATCTTATAAATCCAGTCTTTATTCAGCGAAAAAAATTGATTTCTATTTATAGTCATTATTTCGTAGACAAAATAAAGTTTGAACAATTAAAGACAAATATGGCGGTCAAAATGTTTCCTTGCATCAATGCCGTTACACAAACTGTCATAGACTCAACCTAACCATTAATTACTGAAGTAAATCTACTCGTACATAGTACACACGTAATAAAACCCCTACATATTACACCAGTCTGAATATTACTGAGTATGTAGAAACTACAAACACAATTAGTGTTAGCACCAGACCAGATGCTCTTTACTACAAAGCTTGAAATATGCTCCGTAAACGAATTTCGTTGGAATGGAGACCGAATTCGCTGTTAGCATTTTATTTTAGCGTTCATCATACAAAATGCTGGTCGATTTTTAAAACGTTTGTAATTCAGGTGTGTGATTACTCCATGATTTATAAATTGCCAGTATTATTTTTAAAGGTCATAAAATAAATTAAAAAAAAATGCGGGTGCTGTTGAAGTCTATTTTTTGTAATTTATGATGTTGGCTGTACATATTGCAATTGTTTTTTTTTTATTCTGTTTCTATGCGCCAAAAGTTTACTGCATCGTTAAAATTTGTCAAGAGAAGTACCTCTTATTTGTAAGAATAAATATGTTTAGGAATGTCACAGGTTCAAATAAAAACCAGCTATGGGTTTTTTTTATTTTATAATGGTTTAAAACGCATAACAAAACTTTTGATATTTTCGATAGTCTCTCAGAACTTTCCCAAATAAAATCACTATTAATTTTTACCTACCCAACCATCAAGATTTCTATTTAATTTCTAATTAGGCAATCAAATTGCTTGACATACAGATATTTCAGTTAACAAACACGCCTAATAATTTGGTAGGAAACGTACAATTTGTGCAAAACAAGCGCGCCTATTTCCTTTCGCTTTCATCAGCAGTTCTGCTTGGCAATGAAACGTTGGTGCTGACAACAGAATTACAGCTACTACTTAGAGAGAATTAATGACGACGCAGTACCAGACGTTTGATACCACTTGCTCTTGCTGTTTTGATAGCGAAGTCATTGATTTTGTTTTATAAGGTTGACTTAGAAATGAGTTTGTGGGTTATCTTTATGGAAGCCGGTACCAATATGCTATCGACTGTAGTCACATTCTAGGGTTTGAGATGGAAAAGTAATTAAAATCAGAATGGACTAGTAAGTAATAAAAAAATCATTATCAATTCACAGTGGTTCAAACGTATGCCACAGCCGATAACAAAGTCTGGGTTTGATTCCTGTGTCAGAAACAATGCTACTGGGCTTTTTCTAATTTCTTTTAATATTATATTTAATTAACGTGCGAGAGAAGTCAGAGTTAGCCGTGCCATATTTATAGTAGAAGGCTCATAATTTATCATATCAGAACTATTCAGTTAATTAACGGCAAAACGTGGTTCAATTTCATACTTCTATGCCTACTTCTTCGGGGATAACAGGCTTAAACGGACAATTAAACGCAAAGTTTTATGTATCATTAAACCTAGATAGGCCGGTTACAATACATTACACGTCGTAAAACGACATCCCAAACATAAAATCGATACACTCTGTGACCACGAAACATCGTGAACACCAATGTACCCTGATTGGTGTAATCGTGTAATTTCAATGTAAATCTCAATAGGCCTGTCACTAGGCATGTTTGCAGAGATCAGTTACGATTAACACTAAGTTATTTGATTGGTAAGGGTTTTCCTCGAGCGATTTCGAACTGTGGTCATTGTAAAGGTCGCTTAGTTTTGTTTGGGATAGAAGAAGCTGTTACTATCCGCCGGTTTCTGAATGGGTTCATTTAACGGTAGTTTATCTATTCAATAGCGTTTTTTATATGAGCTTTAACGCTATTGAATAGGTAAACTACCGCTAAATGTACCTAAGAAACCTAAAAGGGTAAGATAATTAGTATATGTTTCTTTTTACGTTTTATTGTGTTATAGATACTTTATGTACTGCTAAGTTTACAAGCATTCCATTTAATAGATACATATAGCAGGCGTTAGATTGTCAGCATTTATGTTAACAGGCACATCGATGTTTAAACGGTTAAGTATCTAAATGTGGAGTGATTCTCTCTTCTTTGTTCCTATAAAAATAGTCAGTGAAATCACCACTTAAGACCGCTCTTGCTGTTTTTTTATACAAGTGCTTTTTTGAATATTCGTTGAGTAAAAGGAAATCATGGAATTTTAATAGTCAATTTATTTAGACTAAAACAAAAAATCTTTAGACCATATACCAAGGGCACCGAAAGTTGCAAAACTTCACTTACGACTAACATTATGTTATCACTGGCACTTCAGTTCCTTTCATTCCCACCTAATTGTTGTTCTTTTTTCCCTTCAACTCCCTCTAACCTAAAGAATAGGTGAATCCCAATCTCGAGTACGATTGACAAACGAGGCAAATGCGACTCAAGTCTCAATATGTCCTTGTGACGTCAATCCACGTCATAACCAGATCGTAATCGTTTGTTGGAGGCGTTGAAAAATATTGATGTGGAATTCTGGGTGGCAAATATTGAGCAGTTTCAAGAAGACTAATATATTTCTATTCTATTCTATTAGAAAAAGACAACTCCCGCTCATAGAATTACTCTTTTATCGCGGGGACTTTTGCAAACATATACAAGTACAGCGAGACCCGAAACGACTAATTGTGGATCGTGGCCGTCAATTTAATGTTTGGTCGTTTTAAAATATTTAGGGTCAGTTGCACAGTTTAGAAATAAGTGTCAGATTAATCATCTGCTAAATAAAATGACAGCAAATGTATGCAAGGAGCTGTCAAAGTTCCATCTGATAAGCTATCTAATAGATATTTAGAAGTGGTGGTAATGTATCAATAGTATACAAAGTAAACATTCGATTCAAGGAAACGGTAAGTAAGTAAGTAAGTGTTCGTAAACGCGTCTTAATTACGAATGTTTGAGCTCGTGTAATTAAGCTAGCTATTGATTAATGACGTCATAGTTTGATGACGTATGTGTTTTACTATCGTCGTAACGTCAGCATTGACAGCCAGTACTAAGAACAGTACAGTACCGAGAACACCAATGATAGTTAATATGCGAGTTTTCTACTCGTAGCAAACCTCGTAGCTTGTAGCCGGTGATAGAAACTAAAATATACTCGGTCAAAATATACCCAAATGTTGCTACGGTTGTAGCAACTTGCGTAGCACCTGGCTACGACAAACGACTTGCATCGTTCAAAAGCAGAGGTACGGGAAGAAAGGAATGAGAATTTACACATTTGAACAACCTTTACTACTTACTTACATAAAAGGTTTGGTTTGTGTCTTACAATTGCTTTATTTTTAAACAATTTGTCACCAAATATACTAAAGACCTTGGTTTCATTATGGTTCCACAAGATCCAAATTCTCTACACCTATTGATTAATAACCTTACCGTTTCGAAAACCATGACGTCACTATATTAAATTCTGTCGTGTGACGTAATTTGAAAATTAACCGTCGCTTCGTCCCAATGTTTCTCAAACGTGACAATATTTCATACGCAACCGTTGACCGCAAGATGGCGTTGTCTTGTTAATGTCTTTACCCACTAAAGTGGACTAAGACGCGCGGTTTTTGCTATCTTAGAGCAGAAATATTAAAGTTTATTATGTGGCGAATGAATAGAATAAAAACTTAGGTAACTGATAATACTATTGGTAGTATTTGGTAGCCTTGATACGAAGCCGTTAAACAAAACACAACCTTATATTGTCTTGCGTCAATATGTTGTCATAAAGTAACTTTGAATGCAATATTAGATACAAAACTAAGTTATCAAGGCGTAATCTACAAGTCAAACTACTTCTTTCGTTTCTGACGGTTGTTGCATTTAGTTGCCGGGCTTCATTTCCTTTGTATTCGCGTTTTAAGCCGTTAGAAAAGTCGTCGCGTTTAAAAACTCGCGTCAACTAGCGTCCGATACAGTGTGGTGTTGTCCTAAACACGCTTGAAGCGACTTGACGTGACAAGACACGCACATATTGGATTTCTGTCGACTCTCTGTCACTTATTGAATTACGTTAGCGTCGCTTCGGTTTTACTTTGTTGTGTTCGTTCTGAAATATATTTATGAATGTGTCGATTTAAATTTCATATTCTGTTTCCGCGTGTGGAAAATGAGGTTGTATATTCTTGACATCTAATATACGGCGACAGTATTCTAAACAGGCGATGGGAGTTTTGTTTTCGATGTATTTTGCTAATGTAATCCACAAATTTTGTTTGGGATTCTCTGAACTATAAGCCAGGAAACAAATTTATTCATCCCCTTATATACCCGTAAGGCCTATTATAAGTCTAAATGGATAAAATGCAAGGTGACAGTTTTGAGAATCATTGGTATAGTTTGAACTTAGATTTTGAGCTTTCTTATTTAAATGACGTCTGACCTTCTTGAGGTTATCTAAACTTCAAAATCATTGGATATAGGTTTTTCTAAAACTAATGTTACCATCTAAAATTAATTATTCTAGCATAGGTACTTACCTATTGTTGTAAATAGTAATCAATTGATCGCTTAAGTACACCAATTTTGTAAGGACTAATAACAGAAAAATACAATGGCGCTGATTTGATTTTCATTTTTATTTTTAATTTATTCAATGAACACTACATTATTTATTCAAAATTTTAAGACTAAAGCAGTAAACCTATAACAAATTCACACTTTGGCACTGTTTGGCAGTATCGTGATTGTCTGTGCCGATGCGAAAAGCGCAACCGTTTTACTGAACACAATGCACGCACGTCATTTGATGGTACTACTATATTGTAAACTGTACAAAGACAAAGCTTCTTTGTTTAATAGTTTAGGGCCAGCTTTCAGCTTCTGGATAAATGTTGAATAAGCTACCTGAAAGAAAAAGTGTACACATTTCATACATTGCCATGCATGAAAGAAAGAAAATTTCAAAAATATCATACTGATTCAAAATTAGGGATACCGCTATAAAATCTCTTTCAGTCTTTTTTTAAACTAACTTCGCGTTAAGAACAGCGAATCTTATGTTTATGAGTCTTTTAATAGACAGGCAATGTACACGAAATACAATGGCTGGTACTAAACTATTATCAATTTGCAAGCCTCATAAATGTTAAATTGGTTTCTTTTGCGAATCGAACCTACTACACTTGGCAAGAATTTTGGCATTTGCTAATCCCTAGTTACTTATCAAAACAATTGCTTGGGCGGTTCAGTAAGTAAAGGTTACAAGCTTGGTCTTGGTCTACTTATTATGATGCTTATTCGTGTCGTTTCGTACTGCGTGTTACTAACCTGCTTAGTTGATTGACTGTTCAATATGAACGCTCATACAGTCATGGAAAGTAAACAGCACTTATCGTATTATTTCATGAATCAATAAGTTCTATGTATGAACTGATTAAACACTTCTTTTTTTAGGTTTTCAAAAGTTACTACCAAAAAAATACTATGAAAAATACTAATACAATTACTATAAAAGACATACTACTTGGTTTAGTTTTGTTTCAGATACCTGAAAATTGTCTATGTAAGCATCTTAAAACAAACTTGTCATTTACAAACAATAGCAAATGTCCGTCTCTTTACGTGCCTTCCAAAACACGGAGAAGAACAATTCTAATACTATTAAGCGGTCACAAAAATTATAAAACAAATAAGTTTAGGAATACTGTAGTTAGTCGAGCTAGTGTAATAGTCAAGAAATTAGACCACAATTTTCAAAACAAACTTTAAAATCGATTCACAGAACCAAGTCTTTAGGAAATCTCGCTGTGACGGCGATGATGATGAAATATTCGAGCGATATAACAATGTCACGACAAATCTACGGGTTCGCCCAGTGTTCCGGCATTATGTACCACTTTTGACAAATACCCTTTAGACGGGGAACCCCCCTTGTTAGTTACAGCCATATTTCATCTAGCAAAAACGTCTTCAAGGACGGAGTTCTGGTTTATTTTTAGAATTAGTTTTAGTTAACGATTGATAGATATAGGCGAAGAAGTTGCCGAGAGTTTCTTGATAGGTCGCGTAGGCTTTACCCTGCGGCAGTAAAATACTTTGATAATCATAATATTTAGGGACTATTACAAACATACAATCAATGGACACAAAGTACTACCAGGCCTGAAACCACTATTTGAGGATCGCACAAATAATTGTCGCGTAAGTATAGGAATTGAACCCATGACCTCTCCACGATTGGTAGTGGCGTGGCTGCCACTTCAACCACTGCGCAACGGAGGCGGTCGATATGAAAAAGTGATCCTCTGAAATCGCTGAAAAATATTTGTCTATAAATATTATTTGAGTTTAGGTTGCATTTCTTTAGTTTATATGAAGCTTGTCCTTTACTCAAATCGTTTGTGTGTATCATAATGCGTTACTCTATATCATTTTAATAAACGATTCCCTTGAGCAGATGTTGCAATCTCTACACTTGGTACTTAAAATCAAATTATTGTTAAAGAAAATTGCTTTTTATATAACTGGCCTATTATTATTTGGTTTAATATCATCAAAATTGAAATTAAAATACGTTATTACAGTAGAATATTGCTTACAGTAATATTTTGATATATTATACCATCTTATTCTGTTCTATATCTAAGTCTGTTCAGATTTTTCGGTTAACAATTCCATAGAAAGCCCAGAGTTAGGAAATGAAGTGGTAGAATGTATCTACAAAACACATTGCAATGACAAAACAACAGTAATACGTTAAAAATATTACGTTAAATACTAGATAGATTCCGTATTGATATTATTCGAATCCGTACTAGACCACATCCAAAATTATGTAACTTTAGCCCAATATCCCTTAGAGCTCTGCCTCACTAGGACGCCATAGACCACAGCCAAAATTATGTAACTTTAGCCCAATATCCCTTAGAGCTCTGCCTCACTAGGACGCCATAGACCACAGCCAAAATTATGTAACTTTAGCCCAATATCCCTTAGAGCTCTGCCTCACTAGGACGCCATAGACCACAGCCAAAATTATGTAACTTTAGCCCAATATCCATTAGAGCTCTGCCTCACTAGGACGCCATAGCGGCGTCGCTGACTCGCTGGCTACGTATCCAATAGGTTAATATTGGAATATCACGTTGCCACACCGTCGCCACGTGAGTTAGGTGACATACATTTCAATATTAACTGCTTGGATACGTAGCAGCGACGCCGCCATGGCGTCCTAGTGAGGCAAGGCTTTTAGAAAAGAAAACCCAGCATCCCTTCAAAAAAAGGGCAGAATTTTCCCGTACCAACTAATACATAAATGGTTTTATTTCACAGTCTGACTGCCTGATATTCTGGCTCCTATCGACCGTGACGGCAGGGCTGCTGGCAGTATGCATCGTTGGCACACAATACTTTGTGATTGAGGGCAGTAATTTTGGTAAGCTTGATGCAGGCGTTAGAAAAGAGGAAGGTGTGTTTTGTTCTTTTTTTGTTTTATTGTTTTTGAATTCAATGTTTTTTTTTAATATATAATTACGAATTAAAATAGCTTAATCTAGAGCTGTGGTAACGTCTAAGATACTTTTTTTCTCGTTACTTTTGCAAGTTGGATTCAACAAAGTCGAGGGGTTCGATTCCTAAGTTGAATTAAAAATATACTTAGAATTATTTTACTTGATGAATGGAAATAAAAATATGGCACCATTAAATTGTTCGGCCTGCTAGTTTTCCAAAAATTGAAGAATCATTGTAGTGAAAATCGCTAAATAATGTCATCAGATATTTAGTTACATGCTGTTCCCTACTTAGAATATTTCTATTAAAAAAAACAATTTTCAAACACATTTCTGAAATACTCCAGGAGATTCTATTCGGTAAATAACAGACTTAAAAAATATACTGCAGTTAATGTAATTTCAGGTATATCCCATCGTATCACAGAGACTGCTATGGACTTCTTCATGGCTATAGTTCTTTGTGGGTACTCTGTGACGGTATACCTTCTTTGGAAAGACCATTACGTGATGTGGAACCGATGGAGAAGGGCTAATGTGAATGTAAGACTGCTACTTAGCCCAGACGCCAACCCAGTACCTTTCGTACCAAGGACGAGGTACAATGTCGTGTAATATTTTTATTTTGTTCTGTTCAAATCAGTTTAATAAATGGAATGATTTTTAGTTTGATTTCGCATTTTTGTTTTTTCTTGTAATTTAATTAATGGCCGACGTTCTATCGGCGGATAATTCTTTTTGACGAATCACTTTACTGGTTTGATGATTATAATCTGAAACGCCAAAGTTATTCCTCGAATAAAGTTATTTGATAATTGAAAAACTTTATCTAAAAGCAGCTAGATGCATGGCAAACTATTTTGAAGGTAGCAAATTCTGCTACTCACATCCACCTGATTAAAATCTACTGGTAAACAAATAAATTACCCATCCAAACATCCTGTGTCATGAATTTTCCGATACACCTAAACAAAAACTAGATTTTTGACAAAGGAGGTTGTTTACAAGTAGTTCACAACGGCAGTAAGCGCCTATGATTTGCAGGCGCCGAGGTTTGGCACAACGCCAGACCTAGATACCCTTTAAAAGGTAGGTGTTGAGTGGCTTTGTAAATTCGTCGAATGAAAAGATTAGATAGAGGAATTTATGCAAAATCAGGTGTTCGCGAATTGGCGGGCTGCCATGGAAAATTAGCACAGGAAATACTGCTTGCAGGCCTATCTAAGCGGTAAAAAAAGTGTTTTAATTTTAATTTGAAGTTTAAGATTTTTTTTGTAAAGTTCTCTTATTTTTAACTTCTTTTAACAAAAAGAGCTTTTTTATTGTTATCGTTACAAGTAATATTTTTTGTAAAATGGTCCTCTTTTTTATTATATTTTTACCGTACCATTAAACTATTGTTTTATCAAGATATGTCGTCAATTTTATTTTTTACGACGAATAAAACTATTACTTCATTAATTACTATGTAACGCGAGAATAGAAAGTATTATAGGTATTCAAACACATAGAAAAAATGACAGTTTTAGGAATTTGAATATATTTTATTGTGAGAAGCATTTATATTATATAATTGACGATTCAATTATTTTCAAAATTCTAAACTTTGAACGCATGAAAACTGACATTTGTTTAGATTTCCGAACGCAGCTAAATAATATAAATGGCGGGCAGCGTTTATTGACTTTTGTTTGTTATTATAACGGAAAACACGATTTTTAATTGAAAATAGACTACACAGCTAGAAAGTAATTACACTACATTGTTTCTGTATAGTTTTTACGAAGTTTAACACGGCAGAAAGATGAGTTTCAACTTCAACACTGCAACTACGACGGCTGGAGGGATGTTCAAAAGTCCGACTACAGGTGAATATACAGCTATTTAACATAAATAATATAAATACCATATATTTCCCAGTTATATTAAATAGTTATTACAATTCAGAAACATATTAGTGCAAAATTATGAAGTTATTTTACAAACTCATGACATAACCTCTTCAACCGTTATGACTGCCAAAAATTACAGAGATCTCAGTATTTATAAATAAACAAATGTATGTAACGGCAATTATATACTCAACTTTATCTATTAGTCAGTTTAATATCAAAATTATGCGCTTGAATTATAAACAACCTTGAAAAATATACTTTCGCCTTTAGGATTTGTTCCTTTTGGTGATTCGCAACTTGGAGTCAATCCAGCCAGCAATATAGGTAACTGTGTATTGTGTGCAATTTAAGAGATGTTGATGGCGTGATAATAATAAACTAATAGTTGTATACAAAACTACATATCTATAGAAAGTAACACAACATTGTGAACTATTATTATTTTGCTATGATTCATGTCAATAACCTTTCATCTACAACTTGACTTTGTATTTAGTAAATACATAATAATATTATTATATTGACACCTCAGTTTATATGAATATAATATTCCATCATGTTTAAGAATCTAATTTGAACGATATACCTTAATAAGATATTCAAAATAATTTATTCTCTTCTCAACAACGAAAAGAGAACAATACTTTTTTAAATAGGCATGGTTTTAAGCTTTATATCATTAAAAAAATAATCTGTTTTTCCCTTACTATGTGGCCAGTAGGACAATAGAACTTAACCATCATACCATATCATTTGTTTTTAATAACACTAACATTTCATTTGTAGATACCAAGCCTGCCTTTAACTTCCAAAGTCCGGGAAGTACATTTTCATTTGGCGGTGCAAAAACTACAGCTCCTACATCTTCACTGTGTAAGTAGTCTAGTTGTAATTTTTTGTCTGTTAGTTTCTGCAGCTCTGGTTCAGTAATTTAGTAAGATTCAAAGTTATAGTTAAGTATTCAAAGTTCACATATGCAGGTAATATACAAAATATGTAAAGGTAATATGAAACCTTCCAATGGGCACATGTAATACACCAACCTGCAATTAACTAATTACTAGGCCACAATTTGAAAATATGTCCTTACATAAACAGCAAGTAAAATATATCGTCATCACATTTGAATATTTAATATTCTTTTCAGTTTCAACACCGGCCACAACAAACACAGCAGGTTCAGCGTTTGGTGCAGCCAAGCCTGCCTTTGGTGGTTTCACCTCCCCACCTAATCAAACTGTTGGTAGCCCAGGGTTTGGGCAGCCGGCAACACAGGTAAATAAGTCCTTTCCATTGTTAAAATCTTCTTCAAAAGGGGCGGATTCTCATTTTAGAACTCTTGAAAGAATATTATCACGTTGAGATATCCCATCAGGCTTTTCTTTGTCAAAGTAGAAAATAAATCAAATTGTTTTATGTAAAACATATTGTGTTGTCTTCAACATATTACACATGTGTAACAACTCTTAACTCTAATCGAGTTTATTAAGTTTAGAAGAGACCTGGATATCACAACTTAACTATTTATAAAAGATGTATTTGTAGAACGCAATATGAGTGGCGCTTCTAAAATGGCTATAGTACTAATTAATTAACTTTTTTGTTTCTTTCAGAATGCAGCTAACCTGTCATTCGGTGGTGCGCAACAACAGCAACAGCCAGCCCCAGCATTTGGCACTCCTGCCACACAAGGTGAATCATGAATAAATAATAGTCTGACTATATGTGTGTCTCCTTCTATAGTAAGAGTATAGGATTAGGATTTGAGGCTACCATACAAGCTAACTGCGGATCGAGCACGTTGTATCCCATTAATCTAACATGAAAATTTGTTATGCTCTTACTGCTAGTTGACAGTGTTTCTTACTAAAAAGGACACATATCAAAAGATGTCCGAAGTACTTGTTACCCATTCTAATAGATCTTTGTTTTTATATTTCTAGCTGCCGGTACAACAGCTTTCGGCGCGTCGCCCAGCGGTGGTGGGTTCTCGTTCGGCAAGCCGGCGGGCGAAGCTACACCCACCGGCTTTGGTTTCGCCACGCCGGCTTCCGGCTTCGGTGCACCGCAACCTACTGCTGTAAGTTAATTTAATAATTTTGGTTAAATTAAATAATTTTGGTCACATGTTTACACTTATGATTGTCAATATAATATATTATTATGATTGACAATCTGTTTCGCTGGGTTATTAGGGCTTTTTGCATGGAAAAGAACACCTTAAGAAATATTTTCTAAAAAGCGTGCTGTCTTTGCTGTAATAGAAAAAAATTGTTCAGTGTCGCTACCCAACTAGCCTGGGGGTCGTTTGATTCCCAAATAGAATCAAATAAATATGTGGTTTGGAAATACTTTGAATTTTAGGCTGTCATGTCGTGAGCGATTAGTTTTGCCGTTAGGGAAAAATAAATAATAATATAAAACGAATGTGGTAGATGTCTTTTCAAAATAAAATTACAACATCTCTCTTTATATTTCAGGCGACAACTACAGCGACCCCACAAACAACACAAGCCGGTTTCCTCGGTTCTACCACGGGCGCTGGCTTTGGACAGAGCGCGTTCGGCGCTAAGCCCGGATCTGCCTTCAGTTTTAGCTCCGGTACCGCTCAAACCCCGGCTTTCGGTGCCACTAGTACTGCAGGTATAATAATAAAACTTTATTTTGTTTAGAAACTACCATTTACATGTTCTGCGCTCCGATTAAAGAATTAAACGTCGGGTAAACAAATAAGGTATCCTAACCTTTAATATTCAGTCTCGTTTAAGACCCGTTACTTTTTAATGTAATTATTTGTAAAAGTCGCGAAAGTTTAAAATCAAGAATTAAAGATATTTGTGTAATCAAACAAGTATTAGTACTTCACACTATTCGTCTAACAATACCCGCGATATTAAATTAGCTTTTAGTGCTAAAATGAACAAAAAGTATTTACAAAAAATGTCTCTTATCTTATCTTCCAGCGCCAACATCATCAACGGGCTTCGCTCTACAACAGCCACAACAGCAACAACAACAACAGCCAACAACAACACAAACTGGGCTTAATTTCGGCGGCGGTACCACTGGCCTCGGCTTCGCTCAACCGACTGCGTCTACCCCGGCGTTAGGATCCGGCTTTCAAATGCCTACTGCGACTAACTTTTCTAGTCCTACAGGCGCTGCTGCACGTGAGTTAATTATTCAGTGTTTTTGATTTAATACGATTAAAGATATACAAAACAGTCTTATAAATAAATATAGTAAAAACCATCGTAAAATCATTCCATAATGGGAAGGGTAAGAAATTGAAGTGTTTTTGGGAAGTAAGGGTATCAAAACCGTAGAATTTTATAATGAACTAATGGTAGCGTATTTGATATAATTATTTTAAAAATGTAGCTGATGTGAGGCGAATAATGATGCTGACAAGTACAATTTTATCATTAGCAGCAGGAGGAATCGGTGGTTTCGGCAAACCGACCACAACCGCCCAGCCAGCAACCGGACTACCTAATTTCGGCGCAACCCCAGCATCATCAGCTCAACCAACAACTGGGCTTAGTTTTGGCACTACCCCTGCTTCAAGTGCCACACTTAATTTTGGCACTACCAGTACCGCTCCAACATTAGGCGGTGCTACCACATCGCAACCATCTACCGGGCTTAATTTCGGCACAACAACAGCCCCGACTGCGCTTAGTTTTGCAAAAACATCGGCGAGTATACAACCACCAAGTTTCGGAGCAGCAACTTCGGCTCCAACAACCGGGCTTAGTTTTGGAACAACGACTACAGCTCAAGCCACAACTGGGCTTAGTTTTGGCACTACTGCGCCAACAACTGGGCTTAGTTTCGGCACTTCGACGACTGCGCCTACAACTGGGCTTAATTTTGGCACGACAGCGACTTCTGCCGCTACGACAAGCTCTGGGTTCGGCTTTACAGGGACCAGTACAGCTACTGGGCTTGGTTTTGGCATCAAACCTACTACAACTTTGGCTACTTCATCTGCAGGTAAATAAAAAGTATTGATTTTGCTTTAATTTGTATAAACTTTTTAAAGCAGTCTAGTATTAAATAGAATTATTTGAAATTAGAATATAACTATGTCGTTTATTCTTTTTAACTTGAATCATGTTTGGAATTTAATTTAAATATTTATTGTGACCAAAATTTTTTCGTATAACTTTTTAACTATTTTACTTAACAGTAAATGCTATTATATAATGCTATATTGTAAAAAAATGCGATTTTAATACGTTAACTTAAACGCCTATTTAGTTTTTTTCTTTACCTTAATCTTAAAATCGTTTGTATTCAAAAAAATTCAATTTGATCAGAACGAGATTGACTTTATTTGCACGGACCTTTTCTTCAAACTTAAGTTCATACTAGACAAGTCCAAGTATGGGACTTTGCACCAAAAACAATTCTACCGTGTCCCGTATACAAATATAATATAACTTAACAATTATTTCTTTTTATTACAGCATCGACAGCAGCGCCGTCTGGTATTACAGCTTTGGGTAAAACTACGACCACAATGGCATCACTCACCACCGCTACCACGTAAGTTAAATTATTCTCAACTTTGTAATTTTTTTTAAACATTCATGATTCATTATTGGGCACGTGGTTTTTTTAAAAGGTCAATATTTTTGGTTCTTCTCTAGGTTTTAATTTTATCGCATTTCTAAATCCTATTTTAATTATTGCAGTAGTTAAACTCAAAAAAAGTTACTGTTCTATTCTAATACTACGCGAGCGGTGATATAGCCAAAAGATACCTATTGGCTATAGCCCTGTCCGCTTAATATACACTACTATAAAAATACAAAAGAGTTTACGGTTTCCTGGAAACGAATCCTGATCGAATTAAATATGAATTCATAAAGATCAAAAAGCGTAACGTAGTTCTATATTTTTTTAACACTAAATGAGAAATAGATGATTCTATACATCATGTGTTTTTTTTTTGTAGTACAACAACAGCGGCGGCGCCTCCACAGATAATAAGCAACATATCGTTTGCACAACTGGAAGAGAGTATCAACAAATGGACGCTAGAACTGGAAGAACAAGAGAAGACGTTCATCAATCAAGCCACGCAGATTAATGCGTGGGATAGACTGCTTATTAGTAATGGAGAGAAGGTATGTTAAGCTATACATAGGTTTAAAATGTTGTTTAATGTTTCGTTTGGTCAGTGGCGTGTCGAAAAATATAAAATTGTGTTAAAACAAGCATATACAGTAAATAGATAGAGATGCTAAGGGAGAAAAAGGAGCTTGAACACTGAACTATCCTGAGTAGCAGCTCTGAACTGTTTGTTTTACACAATTGTAGCAGTCTTAATAAGCTCTCTAGTTGCACTTGTATGCTTGAATAGTACGCGCCAATCAACTTTGTGTGCCTGAATATAGCACCCAGCCGCTGTGAGAAAGTTATGAAATAAAAATAGGAGATTAGTAAACGGCTGTAGATGATGGAGGAAAAAGGGTCGACAAGCCATCTATAATATTGTACCAGCTATGTTATAGTCATTTCAATTATTTCAGATCGTAGAACTAAACGACGCGGTTCAAACAGTGAAGAACGAGCAACAAAGTTTAGAACACGAGTTGGACTTCGTACTCGCACAACAGAAAGAGTTGGAAGATTTGCTTACACCCATGGAGAAGCAAATGTTAGATGAAACTACGGACCGACTCAAGGATCCTGAGAGAGAACACTTGTAAGTATAGAAACATTTCTCTAAATACGAATTTTTATTTATTCTCAGTAGCCCAGGGTTAAGAAGGAAGTTAAAGTTCAGACCTCAGTGCCTTGGAGAGAATGTAAAACTGTCGGTCCTATGCCTGCCCTCTCGTCAGTCGTGTCGTGAATGAAATAGATTGATGTATTGATGGTAATAGAATGGAAAACTTGAACACTAAACAAACTCCTACACAAGATAGCTAGTTTTAATTAAACTGGCCGCAGTAGCCACTAGGAATTATACCCTATTTTATAACTATGTACATTGCAACTATCTATCCATTTACAGGTACACCTTAGCAGAAAATTTGGACACGCAACTGCGTCAAATGTCTGAAGATTTGAAAGAAGTCATTGAACACCTCAACGAGACCAATAGAAGTCAAGATAGTAATGATCCAGTAAGTTTTATATTCACAATTTTACTTCAGATGATATAGATCAAGGTTTTTTAATTAATATACAATCAGATTATTATAGCAATGCAATGAATGATATGTCAAAAGTTTGAGGCTTTAGTAATGAAGTCTCACCGTCATATAGTTTTATTGGTTTTGTTATATGGGTTGAAGCAGTAAAAGTATACATTGGTGTAAAACCTACCCTAATGTGTTTTTATATTTCAAACCACATAACCATAATCTAACTGTATGAATATTCTCTCTTACAGATCGTACAAATAGGCCGCATTCTCAACGCGCATATGTCATCAATGCAATGGATAGACAACTCCATAGCGCAAATATCTACGAAACTAGACCAACTCAAGGCGACCCACGATACACTGAGACGAGACAACGAAAGATCATTCCAGCTTACGTACAATTGAATAGTGATAGGCTTTTTGTAAGAAATAAACTAGGTATTTTCATATTTTCCAATAGAATTAACGCATGTTATTCCGAAATCTCATCCTCTGATAAAATAAGTATTGGTTTTTGAAAACAATTTCAACCCACAGTAGATTTTTAGCTTGTCGGGAAAAGTTTTTGACAGAAATTGGCAGTCATTTCATAAATTAAGCTATGATTATCCAAAAGTTGTGATACTGTGTCTTTTGTATTCATAAAGATAATGCCGCTTTAACTAAAGGACAGGCACTGACACACATTTTTTTTTTGACAGTCCTATTCAGTTTCTATTCAGTCCAATGTGATCAAACCTGTCTCAATATTCTGTTGCATTCCTTAGTATTTTTCTATTAAAGAATGAAAACTAGAATTTGTAATTTGTATACCTAAAATATTTCTAATAATATAATTTGTTAATTCATGTAAAAAGTCGGAAGTAAAACTGATTATTGAATAAAAGATATTGTTTTATTATATTTGGTTTAACTTACTAAAACTTATAACATTATAATTAATAACAAAATTAACGTTACTATTAAAATTTATAAATACATAGTTTAGTCTTTACTTGTACATACATAAAATCACACCTTTTTATAGGGGTAGACAGAGACCAGAGAACACCACTTGGTATGATCCTTACAAACTTCCTTTGCTTCATTCACATTCATACACCATAGAATAGTGAGCAAGCAAGAGAGTTCAATAAAATGACATAAATTGTTCACAAATTCACAGGTTTGTAATGGCCCAATCAGTCATTATTTTTTGTATGGGCTAATATGGCTAAGGCCCCTTGCAGACACTTGAATAAAGATACAGTTCATAACTGTATCATAAATACATAAAATCGCGCCTTCTCCCTTAGGGATAGGCAGAGACCAGGGAATGGTTGCTTTGCTTCATTTAGACCCAACAACATTCAAATTATATTTCAGTCTTTAATACACAATACCACTTATAAAACACTGTAACTTCACATTCTCATCAGTCTGTAGACACAGTACTACTAGTTTCTTATTCACGATACTACACACTGTCCTATTGTTTGATATTTGATCTGCACTTAGGAACATTGATAACTTCTTAGCGTCCACTCGGCAATAGCAGATACGGGACATATCTTCGTTCACTTGTGTTTCAGTTTCAGAGTCAGAATGGTCTACTGGCCCTGAAAATAATAATAAAAATACTTAGCAAATCACTTAAGGTATTTTAAAGTAGTAAAAAGCCTGGATTATTATGGAATTAAATTCCAAGGTTTGCTATACTCATATTCGGTTCGGCATCAATCGGCCTAGCCGGGCGGTAATACCGAATACGTGTAGATGAACCCAATCGGCACAAGCCGAACAAGTGAGTCAAGTCGTTTTTGTTGTTCATTTTCAATAAATATAATAAATATTTCGGGACCGAATTCGTGTGTAGAAGAATGTGAAGTGTAGAAGAATTTCTGTCTGGGCACCATTTTGACATGTTTTTTAACTCTCTATTAGTCTATCTCATGTTTCTTTAGGAACATCAGAATAAGAAAAAAAGTTTTACTGTTTCAATCATATTAATTAAATTTCTTTCATTCCTGGAACAAAATCTTGTTTGGCAATAATTCAATAATAAGTTAGAATGAAAAGTGAGCTTTAATTTACACTTACCCCCAAAAGCCTCCACCCTCAAGTCTTTAAACCGAGTGGACACTTTAGCCATGTCAGTCTTGATCTGCAGCGTCAGGCGGCCCTCTGCCGACGCCCTGATCACTACCTCTGGCGACATGGTCTTCATTCTATCTATTGTAGTACGCAGTTGTTTCAGAGATGGGAGTTCTATTGAAATCTGAAAACATTTATAAAGAAGTTAAAAATAGTAGGATCAGTGGCATATATTATTATGGCAAGTATTAATTAGTAGGAAAGAGTTAGTCAATTGAATCAGCTACAAATCGATTGTTTTGGTGTTTATCGCAATACAGATGTGGGCTTGACCAAGGTATTTTACATACAAAATTATGCATTTACAGAGAAATTATATGTATACTTATGGTAGGAAATAAATTAAGTGCTAAACCAGACACAAATTCTTGCCAAGTACAGAATTTTACCCCATTAAGTTATGTACATGAAACTTACATCTGGATCAGGTATTTGAGGTTCTTGAAAGTCAGACCACAGCTTCCTTGGTATTACAGTTACAGGAATATCATGTGTCACTTGTCGAGTTTGTTGAGATGTTAGTGATGGCTGAAAAAATGTAAGTAACAAAAATGGACTAAACTGCATCAAGATAAGAATGATGTGGTAATGTTGCTTTTGGACTCTAGTTAGTGGTGGAGTGCTCTGCCCCCAGATTAAGGTTACGTTAAATATATTTTACCTCAAATTGCTTAGCATTATAATACACTGTCATGTCATGAGTTACTCTATAAGGTAGTGTTGGTCAAACTAGTTATTAAAGCCAAAGATTTTAGATAAACAGACCTATTACTAACCATTACTACAAAATTATACTTCTTACCATTTCTATTTCCAGTGTGAGGCATGGACACTGTTTCTTAGTGAGCTTCATTTTCAATGATTTTGCTGTTTTCAATGTGACTAGTGATCTTGCTAAGTTGCCTGAAAGTAAGATAAATACAGTAACATCTTTCTTTCACTGATTATAACTCATTATTTATATTGGACCTCGTTATTTAACATACTTATATTACATTCAATTTGTTTAGAGTAAATTGTAAATATAGATAACTTCATGGGACTAAAAATTGCAACACAATTTGCACAATACCATAATAACTCTAAATACTGAATTCTACTGATGCAAATGCATACCTGAGCTTACAGCTAGATAGATATCTTTGTGTTCATCATCAATACCGATCATTTGATATTCAGAGAAGAACATAGCATGAGGAATTTCACACCAAAGTATAGGAGGTGTTGGTCCACTGTTCTCCTCACTCACAATAAAATATAACTGATCATCAGCCAGCCTCAGCACACATTCCTTTGATAACTTTGAAATTATTGTCACTACATCTGAAACATTCAACAAAAGTTTATCAAACTCAACAGTATTACCACGAATTATTCACTATTATTGACACTAAGTAATGTAACATTACTTGAAAACTCCCTCATGGGCCCCGCATCTATCATTACCGCGCGAAATTTCATTGCCTTATAAAGAATTAGCGATTATAAAGTGAAAAAACTAATTTCGCGGGCTACAAGAACACGATATTTTGTTTTGATAGAAAATGACAGTTCGGTAAAGCATAGACAATATTTCACATTTCTTAATTATTTTAGGGCTACCATTTAATCACATAATAGTAAACTAGGTATATCGTTTCCAATAACTTACTTACTACATTACTATTGTAAACTAGTGTTTTATAATTAGACTAGCTGACCCGGCAAACGTTGTCTTGCCATGTAAATTAAAAAAATATTGTAATATATTGTCACTTAGGGGTATGAAAAATAGATGTTGGCCGATTCTCAGACCTACTCAATATGCTCACAAAATTTCATGAGAATCGGTCAAGCCGTTTCGGAGGAGTATGGCAACGAAAACTGTGACGCGAGAATTTTTTTTTTGTGAATCTAAACCATTCTCAGGTTCCCTTGAACACACACAAAAAATTTCATCAAAATCGGTCCAGTCGTTTAAAAGAAGTTCAGTGACATACACACTTACAGAAGAATTATATATATAAAGATTGCTTATAGATTTAATTATTTTTTTATAAAAATGTAGTGAAGTATTTTATTTTTCGTCTGAAGCAGCTTGTTGCTGTATTAAGTCACAATATTAAGTGGTCCATAGTCATACGACTGATAGTCAATAGATATTTTGGAGTCAAGACTCTTAGCTAGCAGAATCAGACAAAAGTACTTTTGTCTGAACAGGCTGGTCAACTTGGGTAAGGTTTAGGTTATGATTTAAAACCACCCAGAAGGAGAAGCTCCGCGAAGTAGGGCTCCGGCGACATGATGTAATATCAAAAGAGACGAAAATTTAATTAACAATAGATCGAAGATGTTGCCGGAGGCCCGCTTCAAAAGTATTATAGAATATAATTTAATTTACTAGGGTCTAAAGTAGGTACTTTTGACTGGTACAGAATTTAGACGGCAACAGATATTTTTTTAAAGATAGAGATGAAAATCTTGATCAAAGGAGTAAAAAAATATGTCAAGCATTTTTTGTAAAGAAGATTAATGTTCTATGCAAGATTTTGACGCATAATAACTTATGCGAGTCCTTCGTGGCGGCTGTAACATAAACATGTAACAACCGTCTTAAATCTAAATAAATTACATTTCTACATTTTGCTAAACTTTAGACGATTGTTATTTATGCGGTATTTTGCTTTCTAATATCAAACTTTGCGTAAAGCGCATCCTATTATATCCTAGTTTACTTCAAAATATAATATAGCAACCATTTATAATACCGAGTCCAGTAGATTAAGAATCTTTCTATTCAATATTTAGTCGATTTAACAAATGGCAACACTTACATCATAGACTACTTCCCTATTTATGCTTCCTCCAAAGATGGCGCTGAACGGCGCTGTCGTGTTGATAAAGTTCTATTTACGGGACATCTATGCTCTCTTTCCGTCTTGAATGATTGTCCAATAGAATGAATGAGAAAGGCGATGTTCCCTTTTGATTGTAACGAATACTAACGAATTGTGGTTATATGATTTGGAAAAGTTTTTATTTATTTTACTTAATTATTGTGCAATCCAAAGTAATTATATCATTGTAACAGCTTATTTATATTATACAATTTTAATTGATGCCTATATTTTGCTTATAAAGTTTTAAAAAGAAGACTAAATGGAGAAAAATGAACGGTCAAGGTATGTGTACGATCAATAATGTCATCATTACGGATGTGTTATAACCACAAAAAGACTTTTCCCTCACTCAATTTCACGTCTACCTCACATGTTTCACTTTAGTCGAGATACTATTACTGTATACGAAGGTAATATGAGAATATTTATGACAGTAGCTGTTTATTTTGGTGTATTTTGGCACTCCGTTGGCCATAACGTTTTTACTTCGAATTCGATCTTCGAATATTTAACGGATTCTTATTTGAAAGGGAATCGTTATTTTGTACTTCATAATAGTAAACATAGAGACTGTCAACTGTTTAGGGTATTATCAGCGAGAAATATATGTGTATTTCTAAGTTGAAAATATGCTTAAACGCCATGTACAACGACGTAATACGGTTCAATGTCGTCGCCTGTGATTAGGTTCACGATTATGCAACGTAACGTTAGTTCAGACGTTTTACTTGGCCGTAATACTTAAGTCTTCGAAATTCAAACCTTAATTTTATCATCTATTGCTGTTTTCAATTTAAAAATGTATCTACTTGAGAAATGAGGTTGAATGAACACGTTTCATTGACAGGGTAGCTATGTTTCGAGTGCTTTACGTACTTATATCTACTTTCCTTGTATGTTTATCAAGATAGGCAACTCAACTCCACATGTTTGATAGCGCCCGTGTTTACTTCTCACCGAATGCGGGACAAAGCTGTTAGTTGGCTGTTTTTAAACAGTACCTGCGTACTTTTAGTACTTTGACCTGTTTAAAAGTCAATTTACATTAACCTAAGGGACATTAATAAACTGATGAGAATAAAATTAGGTTAGGTCAAGGACACAGATGCCGACTTATTTTGACTCTTATGATTAAAATATTTTTATAAAAGTACTAAGGTGGTTTTATGCTGTTTACAGCTTCCGACGTTACCTTGTATTATGTCCGCTCGTTTAAGAGACCGACTTATGAGGTTTTCCGTAGCTCTGTGATCGATTGTATTCCCCTCTCAATTCTCTTGTTGCCATGGTGCCCTTGGTATCTTTGCGTCACTTACTCTTTACCATCTTCTGTAGTAGTTTGAGTAGGTTCTACTAGATACTTCTTATAAATGTATCCTGTATTTATCCAGGATATTACCCTGTGTCCTGGGCTCCAGATGTAATATTTCAGAAATGATAAACATCCATTCTCACAAACTTTGGCATACACAATAATAATACCTAGGTAGTTTACCTACTTAGTTTCCCGTTTCCACCATATTAGGTCCATATTGTCTTATTTTTCCTTCGCTTTCCATAATTAGTACCTATTTGTTATGAAAATGCTTAACTTTTCAAGCACTGAACCGTAAAGTTTCCTGTAGTGATCCCGTTTTGATTGGAGTAGTCGTAGCGTGTTCTGCCAGTTTTCGTTTTACGCTACATTGAATACCCGTTAGCTGCTTAAAAGAACTAGAAAGGGATAATAAATTTTCGAATAGAGGTCTTCAACGTAATTCCGATTATCATTAATTTCTTCGAAATTGCTATTTTATGTACTTTGTCTCCTTAGACTAGCCAGTGGTCAACTGGCTAGTCTTAATGGCTTCCAGAGGAAGATCCCTGGTTTTCCCGAAATTTGCGACTTATCCTGTATCCGGTACTAAGCCTTTGCTCTTCTGACCAGTATAATAATCAGGAACTTTCTAGGAAATACTTCTTGTAGCTCAGAATTCAATCATCGAAATGATTAACAAATTTTATTAGACTCTAAGTATGGAGCGAGCTATGCGCTTTAACAGAAAGCAAACGATTGCACGCTCAAGTAGAACCTATCTAAGCGTAAGAATTTCCGGCTAAAATTAATGTAAACAAATTTTATTATTCGCAAAAGGTGTTATGATACCGCAATAAAGCTTTAAGCCTTCGCCAATCCACATAAAAAAAGTCATTACTATCGCTGCATTACCCGAAGGTCCATTTGCAATATTCCTTGCAAACGTCTTCAGCAATTCATAAGATAGGAACAGGTTCTTCGATCGATCAAAATTACAGGGGCCGAAACAGGTCAGTAAAGTCAGTAAAAGTCAGTATTTTTGGACCTGGTCAGTAAAAGTCAGTATTTTAGAAAATCGGTCAGTATTGTCAGTATTTTTCCAAACTCACACATGTTTTTTTTTGGTTTTCCTTTGCTGTTGGCCAATCTTACATTCTCGATTTGCCCAGTAATCATATCAGAGGGCTGCTTTGGATGCTCGATATTATGTTGATGATCTACGTAATATATATGTTACTGTAAAAGCCCGAACAGTGGTAAATCCTAAGATTTTAAGGTAAAACCTAAGATTTACCAACTCTCAATGGTAAAAGTCCGAACAAGTCGGAGTTTAAAAACTGTAACATATACAGTATATACAAAACTCCTTCTTCATAACTATGGAACGGTATAATTATATACCGTAACATAGTTATAAAGAAGGAGTTTTGGGCAAAGCGACATGGGTAAGTTAGGTTAGAAGGAAGAAAAAAAATAACGACAAAGAAAAAAAATAAGAAAAAAAATAACGAAAAAAAATAACGAAATAACGACAAAGGCTGAGGTGGGAGCTTCGCTTCGCTCGCTCCCACCTCAGCCTTTGTCGTTATTTTTTTTTTAAACTACCCAGCAGGAATGCAATGCAATGCAGAAAAGCACCCCGCGAAGCGGGGCTCCGGCGACATCTCGACATCATCAAGTGAATAGAGGTAAAAGTTCGAAATAAAATAATTGTTCGGACTTTTACCATTGAGTTGGCAAATCTTAGGTTATACTGGAAAATCTTAGGATTTACCACAGTTCGGGCTTTTACAGTAACATATACATGTATTGAAGCATCACATGACTTCAATAGAACAGCAAATTAAAATTTACTATTTTTTTTAAATCAATATTTTTGAAGTGAAAATTCTTCAGCGCCGTTGCGCACTTTTGCGAAACTTCGTAAGACCTGATTGAAAATTCGTAAGACCTGATTGAAAATTCTTAAGACCTGATTGAAAACTCGTAAGAGCTGATTGAAAACTCGTAAGACCTGATTGAAAATTCTTAAGACCTGATTGAAAACTCGTAAGAGCTGATTGAAAACTCGTAAGACCTGATTGAAATATCGTAAGACCTGATTGAAAATTCTTAAGACCTGATTGAAAATTCGTAAGACCTGATTGAAAATTCTTAAGACCTGATTGAAAACTCGTAAGAGCTGATTGAAAACTCGTAAGAGCTGATTGAAAACTCGTAAGACCTGATTGAAATATCGTAAGACCTGATTGAAAATTCTTAAGACCTGATTGAAAATTCGTAAGACCTGATTGAAAATTCTTAAGACCTGATTGAAAACTCGTAAGAGCTGATTGAAAACTCGTAAGACCTGATTGAAATATCGTAAGACCTGATTGAAAATTCTTAAGACCTGATTGAAAACTTTATTAACAAAACTTTTTAACACACTAAAAAGGCGATGCTGGTTGACTACGGGGATGGTGGAGACCAATAACCGAAAATAAGCTTTTTAACAGTCTTAAAAAAAGGATTTTGACTTCTCAATTCGACTGTATTTTTTGTTATTTCACACCATTCACCTGAAAAACGGTTTAGAAATGGTCTGTATTTGGTCAGTATTTTTGAATTTTTGGTCAGTAAAATCAGTATTTTCGACCTCGGAACTTGTTTCGGCCCCTGAAATTACTTGACAGTACTGCAATTTATTTCTATTTCAAGATTGCTAAGGCATCTTGATGACACGTTCAGCTGTAACGAAATAAAAAATCTGTGGACGGCGCGTTTGATGAACTAATATAGGTGGTATCTTTGCTATTTTGAATATAATTGAATTACTCCAGAATATAAATATTATGATGAATAACTTTAACCCATTAATATCCCGCTGCCTGGCAAGGGAGTAGGCCTTGAGTCCACCACGGCCAATTAATATGGGTTGAGTTAATGTTATGATTAGCAGAAAGTAATTACTTGTGTAGGTCTCGAATGTGTTAACGATTCGTATGTCTACTGCTTGGTTTCCTTCGCATATACAGATTGGAGATAGCTTACGGAGAACTGTATTTCAAAACAAATATGCAAATCAGTATAAGAAAAATTTCGGCGAGTCTCTATGAAAAAAAGAGTGGGTACTATACGTCCTGTGTGTACAAAAGTACAGTCCTTCGCTGTAAAAAAATAATCTTAGTGCGGCAGTTCTCAAAAACGAATAGGACAAGAGGAAAGATCACGAAGAATGATCCAAAGTATCTGTATTATGTTTTCCGAAAACTATGAATCATCACAGCCCGAGGTGTCGTTTGGGTGGTTGTTGTTATTCATTTGTAAAGGCACCTTAGAAGTTTGTTTCGTTCGCCCGGAGCTATCTCTTTGGTTCGGATACAAGCAATCGCAATTTTTGATGATATTTCGCAAAATAAGGTTTTTAGGGAAAGAAATATTGAGTACTTTACCAAAGTTCACAACTGTTATGTCACTCATACATGACTGTAATATTATTTTGAATATTTTGTATCTCTAAGCTGGGTAAAACCCTCGTTGATAATAATATGTTTATCGAATTTGACCTTGCTAAATCATTACTATAGTTAATCGCTGTTTAGAGTTTTAGTGAACTGAGATTCCTTTTGCAAAACCACTTCCACTCATGTTGGTCAGGTGAATGCAATGAAGTTTAAAATACTAAAATTAGCTTAAGTTATCCTTTCCCTATTAAATTTATTTATTTAACATATTATATTACTTTAATTTATTATTGTTCGTTACGTTTTTACTTTCTGATATTCGTTATATAAATAATCAATATCTAAGCAAATATTCTTTTTTCATCAGCATGGAAGAAGAAAAAGGAACAAAGTCGTACCTACAGTTCCAGATAGAACGCCTAAAAGTGCTACAAGCGAAGCTATCGACAGAGGCCGATGAAGATTACGTTATTATAAAAGAAGAGCCGTAAGTATCAACTTTATTTTTGCTTTGATAGTATCAAAGAAACTATAAAGTATCGCCTATTTCATTTGAATGTTCCGTCTGCTGCGTGGATGCGTGTATTTTAGCGGTTGGCAAATTTCGAGAGGCCAAAGTTAAGCTGAAAGAAAACTTTAAAGAGAAGATCGGTTTATTATTTATTCTTGGTACTTATTTTTGGTTTTACTGTGGTGGTTGTATACCCAGATCGATTATTTTAAACACATTTGATACCTTAGTTATGAGTAGTCTACGGCAGAAAAGTATGGTTAACAACATTTTTAATAACATTCCATCGCACGGGAAATATGACAACGAGATCTAGGTTAGTTCTTATAGTCCACTACTTTCCTTCAGAAACAAATTACGTATTCGCCCTTCGTCCTTATCAGTTAACTTTACTCACTGAAACTACCATTAATAAATTAGCGTTATCTGCTGTTCTCGTATAAATCTATCCATTTATCTAGCTGCGTAGGAGCGGTTTATCCTGTTGTATACTCCGGGCATTCCCGACGTCGTTCACCGTCGTTGTATGGGTTCTTAGGAGCTTATTAAATAATATCGTGGGAAACAATTGCACCTTTAAGCGACCACCCGTAGTATATAGAATAATCTAGATTGTTATTAGCTCTTTTTGTATGGACGGTGACAATTTTTGAATAATTAAGTTTATGTTCATTGATACGATAGAACAACGGTACGAAATTAAATATATTTTTTGTTCTAATTTCCAAAGAGAGGAAATTCTTATATTGTGATCATCAAATAGAGCTAGAGCTTTGGTTTTATTATGCTAAAGTCCAAAGGTTGACTAAGGTGGTTTAACAACCATGGTCGTAATTGCATATTAACTGGCCGAAAGTAGTAGGAAGTTACTTAATCCACTTTTCATCATAAGGAACTAGTTTTTGAAAAAAAAAGCAACTTTTTCCTGGTTATGGATATTTTTATTAGGGGCAACCCCCATGCTTAACATTTGAACTTAGTATTTATGTTTATTTTTCGGTAAATTAAGAAAACAACTTCCCCAAGCCCTATTGCCTGCCAAACATTGATACCGTATAAAAAAGTTTCAAGTACCTACCTAATAACGTCCGAAACGAGAATTGAATTTGCAATTCGGACAAACGTAGCAATTGAGGCTCTCAGTCTAGACATGTCAGTACACCCCTTACATTAAAAATAAAAGGGTGATACAATGAAACATGTTTTTTTTTCAATAGACTCCCACAGCTGGGCGTGCCCGGCTTTTTGCCACCCTTTCCTGTCCCGTGCCCGTACCAGCCAGTTATTTGTATGTACATACAATGTGTACTAAACATTCTTAAAACTACCGGTCTAACTGGAAAATCAGTATCCTGTGAGGTAAATCGTTGAAATGGCCGTTTAACAGATCTTACGAATGCTACTTGAAGTCTTGAAAGAAGAATGTAACTCATTACTGGCCCACTACAGACAGTGCAGGCAGGATTTTCTACTACGAAAATTATCAGTTTAGGCTTAAATCGATCAAGTGGAAGTATAGAGACGTTGCCTTTCATCAGGCAGTTTAAAGAAACTGCCTGAAGGGTTTCATTACGATGTGCACGAAGAAACTGTTGTTAGTGATTATATTATTGGTGCTTTGTACCTGTGAAACGAGCAAACTAATAAAAATCCTTAGTTTTCACTAAAGAAGAAGTGGAGTTAATATTTTTAAGTTTTTAAAAGGATTTCATAAGTTTTTTTTTTTTTTCATATAAATCCCGCATCTTAATTTTTTGTGGGTACTTGGTTCTTGAGGCATATTTGTGTCAACACTTGTGCCTGCAATAAAAAAAATAATTAAGTTATGCCCAGTTACAGTTAAAATATAACAATGTTTTTGATAATTTCAATTAAATATTTACCTCGTTTAACTAAAAATGTGATGTAACTATTTATTATGTGTATGCCAAATCATTAACTTAAGCAAAGAACCCGTTTGCGAAGGTCGGATTTGCGTTGTCATGTAGACTTTAAGGCAGACATTTTACGTACACGCAAAGCTGAATGGATGTTGAAAAGCTGCTTACAATTTTCTAAAATTATAAGGTGTTCTTCAAAAAGAAGAAATTAAAATCTTCACTATTAAAAAGATTTCGCGTCTTCACTATTAAGAAGAAGCGTGACATAATTTGACCATATAATTTAAAGTACGAAATATATTTTTTAATAGCAAAAGCTATTTTTCTAATTTTATGTAGTTTTCACGTTGAATTTGTTGCTGGTCTCCTTCACTGATGTGGTTATGTTCGGACCATATAAAAAAATAGAATGAAAATTCCTTACAAAAAGTTAATTCAGTTAAGTTACATGCATTTGAATTATATTATGCTACATTTAGCTTATTTTTTGTTTGTTTTGTTGTCTTAATAAAGGTAATGTAAATCGGTAGGTACTTTTTAGACCGTCAATATTGCAATTTTATGGTGCCATGGACGATTTATTAAATTACAAATATTCCCAATAAATTGATACACCTGCTTTTACAACTCAGAATCCCGCATCTCTACAATAAATTGAACTATTAAGTATGGAATTCCATGGCCATTATAGCACGGCCCCAGGCATATGGAGACAGCAAGACGATGTTGCCAGGTAAAATATTTTAATTTACCTTAAAGCATTGAGCTTAAAAGGTCGTATCAGGACAACTACTTAGTGGCTATCATTAAAATATAATGGCATAACCGCGGCAATATTTTTTAAGAGTAATCAATAGGCGGGTATCTTTTATGATTAATATCATGTATATAATGAGCATGGGGTGTTAGTAATATGTTATTGTCGAAAATAGCACAATTTAATGAATACAGAAATAGCTTCTTAAGAGATCTAACCGTGGTTATTAAATGGAAATTATATAAATATTCAATATACTTGCAATCTCTTAAAGCTCGTTGTTCTCGTTAGCTGAGTAATTAAATCTATTATTCATTAATTGAATTCTCCTTGCACTAAAATGTTTAGAACGTAAAATAATCAATAATGTTATAAAGTAAATACGAAAAAACAACCTGCACAATCGTCGTATGCAAATTGAAAGTACCCTATAGAAGTGGAGAATCCCCATAATGGCAACACAGGCCGAAGGGATAGCTCGGCGGCTCCCGCGTCCGCTCGTGTTCAGTCAGTCCGGCTTCGCGCGCGTTACAGCCGAGATTCATCGCGTCCTTTGCCTAAAAAAAAAACAAAAATTGTCTTTCGTTAATCTGTATCATTATTGGCGGTATATCGAAACCCGCATTATGTTCGCGTTTTTACTAAATTATGAAGTGTAAAATGTTTTGTAACGATGATTCTAAGATCAAATAGTGATAAGGGTGTATTATTTAGTCGAAAAGTCGCAAATTGTGTGTAAGAGATGCAATATCAAAGTAATGACGACGATCTGCAATATCGGATTTTTGGCGAATCCTTCAACTTCCCAATTGAGAATAAAACAAATGCCGGTCGGCGTAGAAAGTGAGTCTGTTTATTTTACTTTTATTTTGCTCGCCAACAAGGACAATGTATTGTATTTATTGTTAACTTAAATAAATGTATTTAATTTGTGGTTGAGTAAAGTACTCCTACTTACCTAAATGTACCTATGTAGTTAGGTTAATATTGTTCCGTGTTGCGTGAGTAAGATTAATTTTAATTGTTATTATTACGATAAGTCAATATATTATTAGTATTATTTAATACTAAGGTTACGGATAGTAGGTATGGTCCTACAGGTAAGTAATAAAAAAATGGAATAGAGATGGGCAAAGGACAGAAAAATATCGACAGTTTTAGTTTTTATGTTTTATATTTCTAAATTAAGTTTATATTAATATGTAGGCTAAGGTAAATGCTGAATTAAATACCTGTTTAGATTACCTACATCGACCCGAGTAAGACTAAGTTGTTATAAATACATAGGTAGGTAGGTACTTTGAATGTTAATAGCTCAAAAGTCACTAAATGCGAATACAAAATTCCGGCTCAAAATATAACTCACATTAATAGAGATCTACTCAGCTGATTTTCCCCAAGTCAGGGAGGTCAAAATACATAAATAAATACTTATCAAGAATATGATAACTTGTTTTACTTATCGCGCTTTATTTCAGCGGGGGTAGACGGAAAGTGTAGCCAGAACGTGTAGCCAGAACTCATATCTACTCTCGAAATGGTACCTATCTTTCTTAAAAAAACTTTTCTGAAGAATACTGTAACTATTATAACTTATCATGAGGATAAGTAGGTACCTATATAGTCGCTTTGTGTACATTTTATCTACCCCTTTATCCGTCGGATAGCCTTTAAGCCTCAAGTTCTTACCTAGGGTACTTAAATAAAGGCTTTAACAATAAACCTATTCGTATCGAATTAGTTCATACAAATATAACAATCAGGTGCTAGGAACGCATGGCCCTTGTCTACAAAGCCTATTCACAAGGCCACATATTCCATAGGCCATTGCCTAGGTCATTCGATATGCTTTAACTCTTTAAACAGCTTTTATTGTTTAAAAGCTATTTCTAGATATTTCATCGGGCACATTTCAACGTATTAATAGCTTTCGCTAACATAGCTGAGAGTTGGCTGTTGTAAATCATGAAAGCCATATTTGGTAGCATGTGAAGTGCTATTGAGAATTGAGGATTTATGTGGGAATCTTAGCTTTAAGAGTACTGAGGTTTTTTGTCCCATAGGTCGTCGATTTTCTCTTATGGTGTATCTTTCTACTTTTGTTTTGCCAAATCAATAACTACACTTTACTGCATGAAATACATTAAACAAGTAACAATTGAGTAAAGGAAGAAATTGTCGCGAAAAAAACAATGAAAATGAAGCTTTTAAAGTTTCAAATAATATGCATATGTAGGTAGGTACCTACTACGAATTACCATTTGAACAGCTTTTTTCGCAATGTCAATGAAAACATCCGGTAAAATCTTAAAGGAATATTTAAATTTTATCCCGGATGCTGTAAGACGGCGAAAATAAAAGGCAGAATGTCAAATCAAATAGTCGAGAATGGAATTCTTCGTCACATGTGGGTGTCAGGACACCTCATTGAGATTTAATACCGTCACTGGAACCAGTGGGTGTACAATAGCACACCTTTAACTATCTCTTCTCGGAATGACGAGGGTAATGTGTAAAAAACATTCTCTTAGCACTGCATATTATTGTTATTCTCTCTCAAAGACTTGCTTTGGTAATCAGTGCCTGTTTTACTACCTTCTGATACCGAAGTAGACTTGAAATGTGAAATTAATACCTGTTTGCTATACAGCTAGACTCTAGCTGCTAGAGTCTTAATAAATTAATGTAGAATTCATGACTATTCATCTCATTATTCTATGGATCGGGGAAACAATCTAGACGAGCTTTAGTCGGTTCTTTTTTTAAGTTTTCTGGCCTTTACATTATTCATACACGTGTGTTTAAAGATTATCTCGGTTTATAAATATCCATTTCCCATTACGCAATCTCCGTTCTCACCAATTAACAAAAATCTACGAAAATTGGAAACTCGTTTTCGTAATATTTTTATTAACCTCCGTTGCGAATAACAATTTTATAAATGGCTCGAGTTATTGTTAATGTAATGAACATGTCTTTTACGTGACGTTGTTAAATAAACCAGAAAATCTTGAATCGATACGTGTCACTTATATCTTTATGGCAGCTTAAAACAATTCTTTATTGATTAATGTTTTCTTTTATACCGCCAGTCGTATTTTATCGATTTTTAATAAAAACCAAATTTTGTGTAAAGCATTATTATTTACTAGTATTATTAGTCATCTTTATAAGTCTTCTTTTTGGTGTCTATATGACGGCGAACAATAGTTCCAATAATTTTGAGGGACTTTATATAAGCTTCTGCTTTAAATTATATTCGGAAGCACAGGATAATAATGAACATCCGTTTATGTACTAGTAGAGAGGCCTTGATTACAAAGGATTATAGCGAGGTGTATGTGCGGTAAGCCGGTCACTAAGAGGAAGCGAGAGCTTGTTTTAAACATAGTTTCCTTGAACCTATTGACCTCGCGAAAACTTCGAGGCTGTTTGCCTAGAGGCCCGAGACTTCTTTGGAACCCAATTAGGGATTAAACAAAAAGTAACTTAAGCTGTCAAAGCTATCTTAGCTTGAGAAGACACCGAACATTTCCTAAAAATTAACTTTAAATGGGTTGCAAGAAAAGTTTGTGCTCTTTATGTTTGAAGAATCATGTCAAAAATGTTTTGTATTCGATTAGATCTGTACCATTTTTTAGAAAACAAACAACTACGTATTAACATGGAAATTACTAGTTCCTCTTAGAAAGATACTAGCTGACCCGCGCAACTTCGCTTGCGTCGCATAAGAGAATCATAATTTTCCATGTTTTTGTAACATTTTTCACTGATACTCTGCTCCTATTGGTCGTAGCGTGATGATATATAGCCTATAGCCTTCCTCAATCAATGGGCTATCTAACACTGAAAGAATTTTTCAAATCGGACCAGTAGTTCCCGAGATTAGCGCGTTCAAGCAAACAAACAAACAAACTCTTCAGCTTTATAATATTAGTATAGATTATCTAAACGATTTTAAAACGACCAAGGACATTTTTTGTTACAACCAGTTTTAATCAGCTGTAACATTTGCTTTAGTATTATCTAAGGAAATTGCGGCACATTACAGTACCGTCCACCATATAATAGAGAAGGAAGCAATCATTTACATGGCACATTTGAATATTTAAATTCGAAACGACTTGACTAACAAATCGCCCGGATTATCCTGCGTGCTTTCGGAGGCCTTGACGTACGGACAAGGTCTCACGTACTGTTTGCGAGATGCCTACAGTTTATAGTGGGCGGGCAAGAGTAACTAGTTGCCGTGACATGTTCTGAATGAAGTCATAGGCGGTTTCATTCAAAGCTTTGAGCACCCTAGTGACCTTGGTGTGTTCGCTGAAGAAACGTTGATTTTGGTACGCAAGTACCAAAACTAGTGTTTCCTTTGAACACGTGTCCCTTATTATAGTAGACAGATACTAAAAAACGCAACTGGCTACAATTTACCTACTTCGAACATTTCGTCATAATAATATATAACTGAGATTAATATAAAAATTCATCATAATAATATTGTATCTTTGAGTTTCTCTTATCGACAATATTTGTTGAACCTCCTCGCCCAGGGCCTCTCGATGGCCATGAGACCTCGGTACAGGATTTACTGGGTCACGACACAAACATAGTCCCTTACATTTTCTGACGTAATCGTGTCTTCAAGCTGGCATAGCTTAAGGATGTTAAGTTTTGAAAATTGAATGAGCATAATATTTTGAATAAAAATGATATTCATTTCATTTCTATCAATTTCCTTCTGAAACATTCATGAAGTAGGGTGGAAAACGGATGACGATTATGATGGCGGCCTCAGAAAATTAAAAGATTTTATCTTAAATTAATGTTGGCAATAAGTAGAAATTAACATAATAACAGACTGGCAAGTAATTGGATGAAATTTACATAACATTATACGACACATGTAGAATTTAATAAAAACCTCTATCTCAAAGCTACGGTCGATCTATCCAAATGTTGTATGCAATGTCGGGGTCAACAGTTTCTTTCAACACATTGCAATTTGCTTAGAAATAAGTGTTTTTAGTCAACGTTTGCCTGAAGTTAAATAATATTTTTCAGCCTATAGGTACAAGCTCTGTATACGTCTGTAAAGTACGGTGACATTTCCATAAGCGTGCATGCACATTTCATCCCTCTTCAAAACGCCATGACAAGCTTTCTTTGTCTGCCGTGGGAGTCTAAACATCAAACAATAAATGGTGCATTGACCATGTTCAACCCCTCTGTACTGAGGTAAACGACCACTGCAAAGAGGGTGCCACCCCCGAAGTGAGCCGATGGCCTTAATTGCTTCACGTGCATCGCGGCAGATGGCAGGCAAGGTGCGAATAAGTGATGTTCCTAGTTATCGATAAAATGTTCGACTGTACTTTTGATCTTTGCGCGCGAGTCATACATTTCTGTTATTTTAATGCTTTGATATTTACTTCTGGTATTTTTATGTTTTGTTATGTTCGTAAATAGTGGTGTAAAGTTATTTTATTATGACTGCAATTTTACGGTTTTTATTACTTGCTCTATTGTTATTAATTAAGACAGTTGTGTACAAAAGACTGACCGGGTTTTGTTGTGTATTAGTACGATTTCAGCTTGCTTTATGATGATCTCACGCTAAGTATACTACATAGAAATAATCATCTGTATAACTCAAACTACACCAGACGTCAGTTACGTATAACATATATTTCATTCAAATCTCTTGTATTTCTTAAAACATTTGATAAACTTAGATGGCTTTTGAACTTTATCGATAAAACATCGATAAGCAGAGTAGTCCCGGCCTTATCGAACGTGGCTTTTCTATGAATACCGAAGTAATTGGGGTGAGTGTAGGACTTGACTTTCACACGATTGCAACTGCACCTAATGTACTAACACACCACAATGCGTATTCTTTATGAGTTTATTAAACATGACAGTCAACTTTTTATCATCGCTTGCCTAGTTGACATTTTAAGAAGTAGTTTTTTCACGTAATAACACACCAATAAATTGCTACAAGGAACTCTTATAATGAATAATTTATTACCGTAGTCGTGACAAAATGAGTTTTGAGTCACCATTGAAGCGTTTTAATAATATCTTGAGTGAAACCAGTCGAATTTCCGACCACGTGGAGACAGGCTTATTTTTTTTAAACATTCAATAGACCAGCTGGTTTGATGTCAGAAGAAATATTGTATACACTTATTTTTAAAAAGGGGAGCTAAGAAATTGAGGGAGCCCCTAATAATTTTTTGGGACCGTCTTAACAAAAGTTTGTACGAGCCTTTTCTTTGTTACTGACGAGACAGATTCGCAATGGTTGACGGAGTAGGTACAGTTTTTTTTTCACCATGAATACGTAACATGGGTCGGTCTTGTATTTGTGTCAAAGTTCATCAAGGTCCCTTTAAAGTTTACGTATAACTTCCCGAGTTCCGGAACGAGATCAGAATTGTCAGTCCCCTAATTTTTACGACTCGCTAAATCTTGAAATACAAATTTCCATCTGGATCTTCTTGTTCAATCAATACTATTGTATTTTGTAAGAGTATCCCATGGCCTAATTCAGTTTTTTTTTACTAAAGTAATAATAATGTTAAGTTTCTGTATTAAAATTGCGCAAGAAATCGGAAAAAAGATTTAGACTTGTCAGTCGGACAATGGTGTGTTCAGCAAAAACAGCGATTGTATAGCGGATGAATGAGTCGATTTATGCCGGTGATGCGTAGGTGTTTCGATAAGCTGCGCCCGCGTCGGCGCGTGCTATGCCTTAAGCCGGGTGCGTTCGAAATTACTTATGCACCGAAGATGTTTTACATCGTGAGTTTATTCAAATGAGGTTTTTGCTACCCTCACGGTGCGTCAGACTATTTCTTGGTAGCTTGTGCGAGGAATGATGGCAGCAAGCAAAGGGTCATAATATGCATTACGTCAATTTCTTTGAATCAAACAACAAACAACAGACCGACTGTTTTGATAATCTGAAAATCTTACAACATTTTATTCAGAATATTCTTACATTATTCAAGACATCTCAAGTAATTTGATTACGTAGTTTTGATATTACCCTGAGTGAGCGTAGTCGTTGCCTTCGCTTGTGTTATCGGTTGCTGCGCGGCCAGTGCGCAATAAACAAAATGACTAGTACAGTGAAGTGTATATCGTGTAACATCGTTATAGATGAGCTTTTAGCTTATGTACAAAACAAAGTGTCAATCGCCGATGAGGCTAGCTTGGTACAAATATGTGCTTCGACTTTTTCAAGCGAACAAATTCAAAAGTCAAAGTCGTTACTGATTGAATCGCTATCGTCTGAGGTGCGTAGTACTGCTCGTAAAGGGAAAGGTAAAGAGAATCGGGTGTTATACGACATCATAGCGATTTTCAAGACCACCGATCCGGATGTGCTTCCGGTGTTTGTAGCCCGTGATCTTGAAAAACTGCCACCCATCACCTTCGATCACTTGGATGTCTCAAAGCTTCTGAAGGACATAATTTTAGTGCAGACCGAAATTAATAACGTCAAATCCTCGTATGTGACGCAAAATGAGTTACAAAGTTTTAAGGAGGAGCTTGAGCTTAAGTATTTATCGCTGTCAACTACAAATACGAATGTAAACACAAAAGGACAGGCAGAAAGTGATCACGTGAAGGATTGCTGTAGAGGTGAAGAATTAGAGGTTGGCTCTAAATTCGCATTCATAGCAGAACCACAAAATCAGAGTTCAAATATTTCTATGAATGTTGATGAGGGTACTTTCGAAAATCATACGCAAACAACAGCGAGCCGTTGTGTTTCGAATGAAACAGGCCGGGCCGATGCGTCATCGGTACCGTTATCGGCGGCAGCGAGTGCGTCGAGCGAACAGCTGAGTGTAACGATGAGTCACGCGTTGCAGTCGTATGCAAGTGTAGCGGCGGCGAAGGCGAAGGTGAATGATGGTTTTACACTGTTAAAGAATAGAAGCCAGGCGAGAAAAGAAAGATTTAAAGGACTATGTGGTAGTTCTGTAATGGAATCTGACGATAAGTTCAGGTCGGCAGACCGAAAAACACCCATTTTCATCACGAATATCCACAAAGACACATTGGAATCAGATATTACCAGTTATATACGCAAAAAAACTGGCGAAAAAGTTAGTCTTGAGAAGATCATAATTAAGAGGGAATGTGAATACAAGGCGTACAAATTCTTTGTGTCTCAAAGTAAGCTGAACATTTTCTTGGACTCCAATTTGTGGCCACAGGGAATTATATTTCGACGCTTTTTTAATTACAAGAGAAGACATATTACGTCTGTTGAAACAAACAACGGCCTACAAAACACAAATAATGTCTAGTTCCGACAAAAGTTACAAATTTGTGAGTTTTAATTGTAAGGGTGTCAAGCGTTCTATACAAAGTATACGTGAGTTATGTAATAAATACGACATAATTGCACTACAAGAAACATGGCTTCAGCCTGAAGAAATATCGTTTCTAAATACTATAAGTGACGAGTTTAGCTGTACGGGAGTATCGGCTATGGACATCTCAGAGGGTATGATACGAGGTAGACCGTATGGTGGAGTGGCACTGCTGTGGAGAAGACAGGTTTTTCATAACGTCGTTGTAATTCAGTGCGGTAACCCACGTATATGTGCAATAAAAATAGTGATGAAAAAAAAATGTTGTTTAGTGTTAAGTGTCTATATGCCTACGGATTCTGTGTCAAATTTGGTGGACTTTACGGACACGCTAAGCTCGGTGAGTGCCATTATTGACTATAACAGTATAAATGATGTGTACATGTTAGGAGATTATAATGCACACCCATCTGAACCATTCTTTAGAGAACTTGTTGCGTTTTGTAGTGAAGAGAAATGGTCGTGTATTGATACGGACATCTTAGGCGTATCAACGAACGCTTACACTTTTATAAGTGAGGTGTACGGGTCAAAAAGATGGCTAGACCACTGTTTGGTAACTGAATCAGCTGTCAAGTCTATAACAAATGTATATATTTTATATAACGTATTGTGGTCTGACCACTTTCCGTTGGTAGTGGAATGTAATCTTGAGTCTATTATGCCTAAGATATGTATACCAGGCGCTAACGCAAGTAAGGTTGTGTGGGGGGAGAGAAGTCAAAAACAGATAGAATGTTATCAAAAAGAATGTCACGACAAATTGAGACTTATCGACTTCCCACGAGAACTTGAGGCCTGTTGTGATAGAATGTGTTGCGATGATGGTCACAAAATTGTTATTGACAAATTATACTCGGACGTCGTACATGCAATAAAAAGTTCAGCTATGATGGGTCGAGGAAGTGGCAATAAGCGTTCTAGGAGGGTGGTTGTAGGCTGGAACAGACACGTTGCTGAGGCGCATAGGTTGGCGAAGGAAAAATTTTTTCTATGGACATGGAGTGGTAAACCTACTGACGGGCGTGCGTATGAGGAAATGAGTGAGACCAGGAAGGTCTTTAAATCCAGACTTAAATGGTGTCAGGATCATGAGGATCAAATCAAAATGGACATTCTGGCCTCATATCATTCCTCAAATGATTTTCGTAATTTCTGGAAGCACACCAATAAAATGCAAACGAAACCGGGACTCCCGGTGAGCGTCAGCGGCGTGTCTGAACCAGGAGAGATCGCCAATATATTTAGGGATCTCTTTATTGTAAAATCCCCTCTAGGACAATCAACGTTGGTGATCGATGTTGAGACCGGTAAAGAGTTGGGGATCAAATTTAATGCAAAAGATGTTGCTCTCACTATTAATCGCATGACTAAAGGCAAATCTCCAGGTCATGATGGACTCAGCATCGAGCACCTCCGATACGCTGGCCCGCACTTACCAAGAGTTCTCGCCATGTTGTACAGCTTCTGTGTGAGCCATAGTTACCTGCCGGCAGAGATGATACGAACGGTAGTTGTACCCATAACTAAAAATAAGACGGGTGACCTCTCGGACCCGGGTAACTATAGGCCCATATCACTGGCTACGGTAGTGTCGAAAGTGTTTGACGGCATGCTTAATACACAACTGAACAAGTCAGTAAAACTACATGACAACCAGTTCGGGTTTAGACCTGGCCTGTCAACGGAGAGTGCAGTGTTGTGTCTTAAGCAGGCTGTCACGTACTACACACAGCGCGGTACGCCTATTTATGCTTGCTTCCTCGACCTATCAAGGGCTTTTGATCTGGTTTCCTATGACAGGTTATGGAGAAAATTAGAGGAATCTAAGTTACCTAAAGAGCTAATTAACACCTTTAAGTTCTGGTATAGAAATCAGATCAATCATGTACGGTGGGCTGGAGCCTTGTCTCATCCGTATGGGTTGGAGTGCGGGGTAAGGCAGGGAGGATTGAGCTCGCCTACGCTCTTCAACCTATACGTGAATGAGCTGATTGACGAGCTCAGTAGCACTAGGGTCGGCTGTTATATTGATGATGTCTGCCTCAACAATATTAGTTATGCAGATGACATGGTGCTGCTTAGTGCGTCTGTCTGTGGTTTACGAAAACTTATTAAGAAATGTGAGGAATACGCGAAGTCACATGGATTGACCTATAATTGTAAGAAGTCAGAGTTAATGGTTTTTGAGTCTGGAGGTAAAAGTCCGAATGTGGTACCGCCTGTAACCCTTAACGGGATGCTATTACAGAGAGTACGTATGTTTAAATATCTAGGTCATATATTGACCCCTGATCTTAAAGACGATTCTGACATCGAGCGGGAGCGGAGGGCGCTGTCGGTCAGAGCGAATATGCTGGCTCGTAGGTTCGCACGCTGTTCGCTAGAAGTTAAGATCACGCTTTTCCGCGCTTACTGTACAACCTTTTACACGTGCAGCCTATGGGCTAGATATACTCAAAGGGCGTACAGCGCTCTCCGTGTTCAGTTCAACAACGCGTTTAGGGTTCTGATGGGGCTGCCTCGCTTCTGTAGCGCATCAGGGATGTTTGCGGATGCGCAGGTTCATTGTTTCTTTGCAACGATGCGTAGAAGATGCGAGTCTCTGATGCGCAGGGTGCGGACCAGCTCCAACAGCATTCTAAGCATGATTGCAAAAAGGATGGACTGTCCTTACCTGGTTCATTGTAGTGCCATTTCACATGGAATGAAGCGACAGTGAGCCAGCCATGTACTTTAATTATGGTATGTACTAATATAGATATTAAGTTTTACTAAAAAAAAAAATGAGTCATTGTTACTTGTAATAAATAATATTCTATTCTATTCTATTCTATTCTATTTATCAACATTATTATGTGTAGGATGTTATAGTTATTGTAATGGGTTATCGGCATTTTACAGGAAACCATTACAAAGTGCATGTTGTAATTTTATTAATAAAACGTTAATTCTGTTGAATTATTTACTATGTAGTATATCTGTAATTATTTTATGGTAAGCCGAGATATTTTACCCAACCTAAACACTATTTCGAATACACAAAAATGAATCATTGCAACGTTATTTAATTAAATGCATACTTAGTTTCCTTTTGTTTCTGAACTCTTGAATAACACAACTGCACCTCTATACACCCTTGTCTAAACCACGAATATAAAATAGAGCAGTAAAACATTGTACTGCAAAATGCGGGTTTTAAGTTCAAGGGAAAATATATTCTCAAGGGCCCCTATGTTTTAGATAATTTCACTGTTTTATGGAAAGTATTTGTAAGTTCCCATTATCATGCATGAGGGTTTTTAAATAGTTATCAATTCTGTTGTTTCCGTCTACCATATGTCGATCAAATCGATTTTATGGATCTTCTGCCGTTTGTTATATAAGTTTAAATTTAAAGCTCTGATATCATTTGTGAGTTAAATTTTTTGGACCGGTTTCTCGTCGGGTTATTTCTTTAGTAGCCATTTCTTTATCGTTTTTACAACAACGGAATGAAGTTTCTACGTTTAAGGCGTGTTAGTTAGCATCTCTCTTAAAAACATGTGAACCAATTTTGATGATTTTGTAAATGATTTGCGAAACGGCAGAACTGGTTCTTCAGTTCAGGTTCCGCCCGAAACTCAAGCACGAGTGTGCGGTTTTTTGTCTTTGAGTTTTTAAAATATTTATCTTCAATTATCTCAAGTTCTTTTTTTGGACTTTAGTTAGGCTTTCGAACCTGTTGATCACAAGCAAAGTGCTTGCATGCAAAAAGCACTTCGTTATGTTTATCTAAAAACAAAATCATCCTTTCGTATTTAAAACATGGATAAATAAAAGCTGTACTATACACGTCGGTAACACAAAGACTGGTTTATTGAAAGGAATAGCCAAGGACCCTACATGGCCTCAGATTTGTTTCACAACGCATTTAATTAAGATCTGCTCACTTGACCATATAAACAGTTGCTCATTTATTTATACAGCCCTCATTAATTACTAATGGTATCGTTTAGCCATCAACAAGCGTGAACGCCATATTGTTCATGAGTCATGGTCATGACATGCTCTGATGATTTGCGAAGATGTAACCATGTGGGAACCAGAATATATTGAGATACTTGGACTAATTCTGGTTTTGTACAAGTTTTTTTTGTATTCAAGTCTATTGATAGTATCTAGACGTCGTCATTAAATGGTTTTGTTGACCTTTGTCCTTTCAAATTGTGACTATTATCTTGTTTAAGATTTAGAGCGGTCTTGAGTCTGCGTGTACTCTTACTTGTTTTCAAAGTCGTAATATAATACCTACGTGTCTTACGCGTTAACTTTGGTATACGATTTATGTATACTACTCCAGATCCATAATTCAAATTATATTCAATCGACTATAGTTTGATTTATTCACTTTTTAATACCTGCATCGAATTACCTAATCACGCGTGAATGGAATCAAAATACTGATTGTAATTTATTGCACTTATAATTAATGTAAGGGTATGTACACCCCATTTTACAGGTAACATTCCCACGATTCAAAAAACAGGGGGAGTTTTGGGCTTCGGGGCTTGCATCGGACAAGGGGCCAAGTTATTGGTGCATGTCCTTCGGATCTTTTTATCTTTAAATGTGTAAACGATTCACCAGCAGATGGTTTTGTTTATCATTTTCATGTTCCCAGGCCGGATTTTAACCCCGAATTCGATTTTAATTTGATATAGGTATATTATGTTCTAAGTTTGAGAGGGACCTAATTTTGATTCTGTTTGAATATTACTTAATTTTCATTGCTCTTAACGTTTACCAGCAACCATTTTTGTACGAGTGAATGTCATAGTATTATTTGTACAAGTTTACACTTCTACCGCATAATAAAGTTAGTATTGACTTACAATCCCTGTTGTTTTTAGCTCGGGTTGTATTTTAAACATCACAACAGAACTGTCTTATAAAAAGTGATCTCTCATCAACATCTCCCAAGCAATACAAAAGCTCCACATATCCATTAGCTGGGACTCACGATTCTTACGAGATTATCCATAACAAATGTTGTTCCAAAACCTGTTTTGGTTCAAGAAAAAGATTTTTTAAAGCACCCCTTTAGTTTAAAGAGAGTCTATTGTGGAGATTTTTAAAGTGCATTGCCCTTTAAATGGGTCATTATGCGTGAGGATTTTTAATTCATTTCAGCTCATTGTTAATGAAAGTTGAACCGGTGATGCAAACTTTTTTACACTCCAAATTGAGACTGGCAGCCCAGACTATAGCCGCGCGTGTTTTACCTTTATTCCACATTTCAATTATTATGATATAGCCCTAATTTCAATGGCTGGTTTTTTGTTTTACTCACCAATCAATTTTATTTCTTTACAAAGATAAAAGTTATATTATCTAGCTGGTAAACAACTTGCCTTTCCACTATAATTCTAACAACAATAGGAAATGATAACATTATAAAATAAACATTCACCCTACTTTAATCACTCGTATTCATGGTTGCAGTTCTAAAAGGTATTATGTTGGGCGCATCCCTAGCGCAGCTGCTTCCATGGCGGCAATCAACTTAGTGCGTGGGGGGCGCAAGCGCAGATGGCGCGGTACACGCGATAAATCGATATTTGTATGAATGTTTTTTTGGTGCTTTTCGTATTTTGATGTACTTTTAGTTAGGTCATGACGAGTGTATTAAGAATGTTGAATATTTTACATTCGATATTGGTATGTAAGAAGGCCGGAAACGACTCCCTCGACTCCTCCGCCGACAAATATGAATTTTGTTATAGGACGTACGTTATTTCGTATATGACTTAAACGTTATGTACTAGGTGTTGTATTTAATCAATATAGCATACGATCAACTACTCAGAAACACTAGGTTATTTCTAAAGTAGGTACAGATACGTTTTCACTCATGTAGGTGTTTTTTATGTATTAGGTATAAGTATCAATCAAAAGGTTTGAGGACCTCTGATTATTTCTCAGCTTCTGTTCTGAAGGAGTAATACATCTAAAATCAGATAACTATTTTAAGTAACGCCTTCGAGGAGGTCCTGCATTGCCGAACAAATGTTTTGATAAACAGCTTTATAATTAGCAACTGTGAACGAACCCATAAACCGATCACTTCATTCCAAAATCGATAAAACAATTATCGAATTAGTTCCCAAAAAAATATTCGAACTACCGTTCCGGGTTCTTGCGGGAATCTTTGCGAATCGATATTCGCCGTTCGTTGACACGTGGTAAGCCAGATGGTGTATCACCTGCCGATTGACTAAAGAGGTGTGCAGTCCCGGGTAGGCTGTATGAGTTTGCGGAACTCGAACGGGACCGCATTCTTTTGTAAAACGAATTCCCAGCACTACAAGTTCGTTGACTTATTCGATTTCTTTATTAATTCCATTAATTATTGTACGATCAGAGCAGTTCTTCATTTTTTATGATCGTCGAATACAGTAGATACCTAATACTGTGGTAGTGAACTGAATGAAATTGCCAGTCGTCTGTATGCATCGATCGAGAAAATAGAAAGAAGTGAAATTTTCGTAAAGCATTATCCACTTTGGCCTCAAACATTACATATAAAAGCACCGCACATTATTCACAGGCTAGAACAAAATATAAAGAGGCCAATTCATCCAACCACGGTCCATAACTCGTTGCAATAATGTAATAAAGTGTGGCAATTTAGTCGCTGGCGCTAGGAACAATGACCTCATACAATAATACCGTCTTCCCGAGAGGCCGCTGGACGCAATCTGTTTCTCATTCATTGTCGCGTTCTACTATTAACTGGTATGTTTCCTGGGGTGTGAACTACCTATGATGTCATCCGAAATAGGGATAGATCCAATACGATCACTCCTTAGCTTCTTACATATAAACTCGCTGCGTGTCGAACTGATTCTTAAATACCACCAGGGATTATAAACGTTAACCCTTAAATCAGTTTCGTTGATGGAAACTAAAAAACACATATGACATTTTTTAACAATATATGCAAAATCCTGCTCAAAAATACTCGACAACTTCAGATGATATCTGCAACGACCTTGCAATAAAACCGAATCAGATGTGTTTTGACCAAAAATTAAGCGATAAAAGAAGTTAACAGCATTAGAAGATATTAAATAACTTTATATTTTATGGAGATGATGCGAAATGTCTTATTTATAACCGCTTATTCCAGTTTTTAAATTTCGGAATGCATTTTTTGTCACTGGTTTGGCGTAATATTGTATCTTATTAATTTACTAAACTTGAAGTGGATTGCATGTTGAACATAATAATATATTTTATTTTTTGAAATCATTAATAATATTAATTACCACTATCAGCTGGTTCTAATAAATTGAATTTTATCAAAATGCAATAATTCATCTGCAGGCACGCGACATTTCCTGGTCTTAATAAAAAGGTCAATATTGTTAAAAATATAATAAAAATGGTTCATTAACGCTTTCTCTAAACACCTTTCGAGGCGCGTGCTACGTAATTGTAAGACGGTATAATAAGGGAGGAAGTGAAAAAAAACGAGTCGGGGTAGAAATGTCAGGCCATGTGCGCGGGGGCGAGCTATTGTGCCGTCTTGAGACATTAATCTTAGGGGTAGCCTGGCCAGGTGAACACCCTTGGACCTTTGTACTTTCAACAATAAGCAGTTATAGCCCGAAAATTTTAATGTTTTTTCTTCCATGAAATCATAACTTATTTCTGTCTTTAACTTAACAATTCATGTAAACGTCTAGTAGTATCCGGTTGCGTGTTATTTTAGGTATTAGCTTTGCAGCTTTAGTTCTAAATTATGAATTCTCTTTTTTCTAACAAGGTTTATTTGAACAGCTGGACCTATTCCGTATTAAAATTAATCCTTTACCGTCCTTAGATTAGTTACACTGACAATTTCAAAGACAGGAAACTTAGAACAGGTGTCTATTTTAGCTTTTTATATTGGCATATGGCATATTTACATCACCTATTAACTCTATCATTGCACTAAGGAATTCAATTTGTACATATTTAATAATATTCAGAGTCAACATGTCTATTTCTACGGATGTATAAATTGCAACATTGTTACATGTCTTGACTAATATGCATAAGCGTATTCCAGGTTTCCAGGTTTGGTTTCATGCATCATTAGCCCACACAAAGATTGTATCGGTATCTTAAGGGCTATGCACAACTGTAACTTCCTTACGCGTGCCTTGATCGTCTTGCAGAAGTGTTTCGTGGGGTTGCTAGTCCGTTTCCACCTTTACATCGTCTTCTACGATGTAATTTCATTCAAGTTGCAACATGTATTGATGCTAATCGTTATTCTTAGGGGAGCAGCTGCCGTCCCTTTGTGCGCACACCCCTCGTTCGTCCTAATGTCATCTATGTACTTAACTGAATATAATTATGTTAGTTCACTTTGTTTTTTGTTAGTTTTTCAGTTTTGGTGGTTCTTTTCTGGTTTAAGATTTATATTTGTTTACTTATAACCAACTTGTTTTAGTGAAAGAAACCTTAACCTTCTTAAAACGATTTTTTAAAGAAAATTGTTTTCCTATAAGGTTTCAACAATACATTATTAAGTAATCGCTGTCTTCAAAGAACAATATTGCTTTACAGAAAAATTACATTTCTAAAAAACTTCCTCTTCTCAAACTTAATCTCATAAGAAACTTGATAAAGAATCCCCGCTGTATTCTCGAACGTCTAAGTAATTACGCTTATCAAATTGCTGATAAAATTGAGACAATCGACAAACAGACGCTAAATGGTGTGGCCGAGTTCAGCAAAAAGTTCACATATGTTTTAAATGTGTCATCAGCATATGGCTGTACGGCTGTTGCCTTTGACACGTCGCGATCTACGAAGAAAAAAAACTTCCCTTTATTTGACAAGCAAGTCGGAAGTCGCTCCCAGATTCCGTTCGAAAAATGTTTTTGTTTCTACAAACAAACAGCTTACCTATGTAATTATTGTTTTTTTTCCCTACGTCTATAACTATTTCATGTCCTGTATTAATTGAAACTAGGAATTTCCTGCTATTTTTAATTAGACTTTTTATGAGCATATCTTATCCACTAATTACATAAATAGGAACCTTTGAATAAAGGCCTGCTGACACATGTTCATTGTGATGAATTGCACATGACCACGCAAGACCTTTATCCATTGCGTGAGAAAGTGGATTTAAACGAATAGACAAGGGTTTTCGCATCCCTTTAATACCCCATGGTCTATGTTCTATTGTCCGATTATAATTCACAGGGCCATCCTTTCATCTAATGTGTATTTTTCTATTTTGAATGGCTAGAGAACCTGTTTCTAACCCCTGCTTGAAGATTACTTTGGGAATTTATCCTAGAACAGCTCAGGTGTTTTAAACATTGTGTGAATTTGAGAGGTTTCAAGGGTGAGACGAATATTATGTGGTTGATGGTTGCTAAGTGGATATATATCTAATAGATTTTACATAAGTGCCTGTGTAAGGTGAAAATTGAAAAAAAAAAATTATACGTTGTGTAAAATGTACGTAATACTCATAGTATCTTAAAGGATTCGGCTAACTAAGTAGAATAAGATAAATATATAGTTGTGTACATATGTTTTGCAATATCTATCTTTAAGTCAAAAGTAGCTGTAGGCACAATGTACCTTTATTAATTAGTATGACGTTTTCCTTGTAGGTACCACTGAGTAATTTCCTCGTATGGTGCATTTAAAGTATTTAATTCTACAGTCATGCATAAACTCTTGATTACCTTATACAGTTCGCTTTCAAAACATAAATTCAGTAAGAACATATTTTGTTACTCGACATTGCACGCACTAATAAAATTGCACTACGTTACGATCCACACTCGTAAGCAGACCAATTTGCCACGAAGACAACGTGAGAACAAACATTAATTTAAAGGGGTGTTTAAATAATAGAAGTGCCATTTATCTTTAAGACTTTAAATAGAAAATAGCGACAGAATAGGCAATCATTCATTTAGGTCATCGCCTTTGTTCGCTTCAGACAAAAACACTTGAGTGTTTAGGTCTATTTTTTTGTCAATTTTATGATCCATTGAAAGATTTAATTAGATGTATGACATCAGATTCTTTGTAGAAACATATGGGCTACTCCGAATTAATGTATGATTATCTACTAAAAGAGTTGTTTCCACAGAACTATAAGTTTCATACTAATATGTATGGTATGCCCATCTGTTTCCTCTATAGCTAGAGAATCTATTTTACTAGTTCCGTGATTTGATTGAGCGCGATATAGGGACACTGGGTACCCACCCAATTTCGGTATTAAGTGCATTCAGAATCAATTTGTTTATGTTTTTATTGCTTTATTGTTACAAAATCTATACTATCTATACTAATATTATAATACTAATATTATAAAGCTGAAGAGTTTGTTTGTTTGTTTGATTGTTTGTTTGTTTGTTTGTTTGAACGCGCTAATCTCAGGAACTACTGGTGCGAATTGAAAAATTGTTTCAGTGTTAGATAGCCCATTTATCGAGGAAGGTTATAGACTATATATCATCACGCTACAACCAATAGGAGCATAGCAGCAGTAAAAAATATTACAAAAACGGGGGAAATTTTGACGCATTCTCTCTTATGACGCAAGTGAAGTTGCGCGGGTCAGCTAGTTGATCATAAACTCCAATTGTACGGATTAAAACTTTGTCAGTCTTCAGATTTTTTTTCGCCATATATCTGAAAGGACGACAAAATTAATTCTGCTTGATTGGTTTGTATTAAATTACTTGGCCCACCACATTGAATCAACTTTCTCGGTTCTCATCGGCACAGATTCCGGTGTCATATTGCTTGGCAAAAACATTGTGGCCATTTGAGAGTTTGAAGGACTTTTTTGTGGCCCCTGTGTGCTATATCAATTGACTGTAACTGCATTATGTGATAACATGTTATGACGTTGTTTTAATCCCGGCACAAATTTATAATTTTAATGGCATAAATACGTTTTCCTGCACACATCGCTTAAAATTTTTGAGGTAATAGGAAATATTCACCAAGGCCATTATTATTTGATTAAATATTTCAGGTACGTAAAATATGTACAAGCAATAATTGTACTGTAGAGAGTGTCTGTAGGTGTATCATGAATGTAAGCCGATATTTATCTTGTTCTCTGGTCGAAGAGATCAATTTATACTATAATGTAACCTGTTTGATGCAGATGAACATAGGACATTATCAACATACCACGCGAAGCCGCAGACGCTATTAGCATTACTTTTTGTCACTTGGACAACGTTGTCAGCACATTGTCTTTAATAAACATTCCACTTTTATCATCAAATTGATTCGCGCATGACTCACCCATTCATACGAACGTGCACATGTCAACAAGGCATCCAATTCACCCCGTAACAAGACACCAACTTATGCTTATCTTAATTGTTTCTACAGCAAACTTGACTCCATAAGAGCTATGCTTTAATTGTGGGATACTTACCATTACTAGCTAACTAAACCTGATAGACTTCGAAGAAACTAGCCAGTGTATAAATCTGATATGGAAAAAATAGTTGTTTTAATTCTACCATGGGAAAACTATGGCACTTTGGAATTCTCATCATAGCACACGTAGGAAATACGAAGTACATTATGTCCTGACAGACTTTACGTACTCGGTTTTTACAATAACTTTGAACAAAGGCCATGAGGGATACCTACCTGTGTTATATTGCTATTTATCTTAGGTAGGTTATCTTACCTATATGAGGCGGACAGTAGTTGTTGTTTGTTATTCTAAATGTACTTTTAACTTAGTTCTCGGTTTGCAACTGTAGACTTATTAGGACATGGCGTTTTTTAATGTGTGATATTTCAAAAATACTGCATTGTTAGTATGTGCAGCATGTTCATAACAAATACAGATAAATATTAGTACACTACATTTCATACAATTCGAGATCGGTGAAGCTGATTATGTTTCATTTGTTTTCTATACAACGTTATCGTGTGACCTAAATGAACGCGTATTATGAAACGCCACAGAGCTTTCTGATAAGTTTTAATTGAATCAAATGTATTTGTGTTATTTCCTGTGGATTATTTTGTATTCTGTTTTGCGCGTTGGCATTATTGTATGATGACATCTCTGCCAATGGCTACGAATCCTTATGACCTCATGGAAGGTAATTTAACAGAGCTTTACAAATTCAAGAGGTATAAGGTACCTAGCCAACCCTATTTGTTGATAGCAAACAAATAAGATAGTTTTAGATGCGACATGATGTATGCAATTCAATGTCATTAAAGGGGTTTATTAGCTACTAAAACTATAGCTGACGGATACTGCATTTTTACGATATGGTAATGGGCAAGAAAATATATCTTGTAATCAGGAATGACTTGTAAAATTCTTCCATAAATGTATATTAAATAAGCCAAAATATTTAAGCAACGCAACTTTGTTAAGTAATTTTCAGCTTCAAAAGTGCTCGTCATAACATATGAACAGTGAAACCAAAATATCCTCATTACACGAAGCAATGTTTAATGTTTTTCCAAGTATCGGCGGCTGTTGTTAATTTGTCACGAAGGCTACTTAAAAATATTTCGACTTTACGCACCTTCGGTTGCGTGTGGTCCCGGCAAGAATAGACCACCCCCATCACTTCCAGTAATTGTCGTAAAAGGTGACAAAAGAACTGGATTGGACAGTCTTCGACTGTGGTCAGTAAACATTGAATTTCAATCAACCGGTTTCCTAATCGATGACGTTTGGAAACTTAACTAAATTGCTCTTGTTCGGAAATCTGGACTTGTAGAATAGAAATAGTTAAATATGCTGTTCGAGCAAGGTTCAATGATCGGCATAGATTCGAGACGTGTTCTATCTTCTTTCATAAAAATGTGCTAAGAACATTGTAAACATGACCATGCATTATGTAATCCCTGTGCACCACCCATCTAACCAAACAAGTCATCGACCACGCAAATGAAGTCGTAAATTTCTAACGGGAAGAAGCAAACCGAGAATGTTTTGAGTAAACCCAAAGTGCTAATAAGCAGGTCATAAGAGGGGACACAGGACAGGAAATACGGACGATGCGTGAGTTAACAGGACGCTTCCTTAGGGAACCCCTTGACAATTTTTTTCTTTACTTTGTTCCCCTTAGGAAATTGGCGATTGCTACTTTTGTTTTAAATGACAAAGGAAGTAGACTCGTTCTGGGTTGTTAATAATTGTAGACTGATTGCTGGTCCGTGATTGTGAATGGAAGTGGGTGGGCTGATAAAATACTGATATCAGTAATCAAATTGTTCGCACTAGTGGGGTCAAGGAATTCGTGCGTAAAATTTTAATAATGAAGTGCGATTACCCATTTTATCCAATTTTTTTTCTTCGTTTTCAAAACTATTTAATCGCAGTTAAAAGGAACATTTTCGAATTCGTTAACTTTAAGACAGCTTGAGTTACGGTGAATCTACACGCATTTTGATAGATATCAGAGAAAATAATTTACTTTTAACAAGGTTTGGCCCCGTTTTTGTAACACTTCCCCAAAAATAATCGCTCGTGAAATCAAAAGTACATACATCAGGGCACGTTTTCGTTAGAACAGGTGAAATGACGATACAAAAGTGACCCTTCCTTCCTTATTTTAATTAGATATGCCACGTATGTGATTAAAATGTGATCTAAGATTATGGTTATTAATTTTTTTATGGTTTTCAAGTGTCCATGTTGTACTTTGACATCGGTTTCCGTGACAAATTCTTGAGTATAGGACTTCCGTCTTGTCTTCCACTTAACTTGACTTTCAAGCGTTACATTATTATCATTATAAAGTTAATTTATTGCTACTGGTAAATGTACACAATGCTGCCTTTTATACCTACCTAAATAATTCCTCAGATTTGATACTCGGTATTGTAACATGTCAATCATCTTGACGAATGTCACGAATGAGCACTTTCCTTGATGAATGGGTATTGAAAACGAAACTCGACGATTCAAGAGGACTTTACTATATCAATGTGAAAAAGTTTTGCTTATCAAGCATATCTGATTACAAGGCGGTATCTGACATTGCCCTTACATGATCACAGAATATTCACAGTATTCTTATCATTGTGTGGCTGCAGGAAGTAATGTGTGATATCGCTTATTAATTTAAACTAATATTTGGTGACTCCCCAGACGTCTGGCTGAACAAACAGTTGTGTAATTGCCGAAGCTTGTCGGAAATGATTAGGTTCTGTAAAAGTCTGGAAGATAGCTTACACGAGTTGTTTACGTTTAAGGTTTATATTTATCATTTTCCCTAATCGGATTTGCTTTCAGTTCTTTGTATTGCTATCGATCGATCGTGGTTAAAATATTTGAAGATGGTTCTTTAACGTATTAAATAGCTTAAAAAATGCGGAATACCCACAAGTTTATATGATAGGTTACTGAATACTGATTAACTTGAAATAAACTTTAAGTGCTTCAAGATCTATCAAGTTGTATGTAGTGAGAATTAAAAAGTTAAACGGTACTTACTCAGCGAACAGTAATTACGCCAGAAGCAAGTAATTACTAGTAGTCCAGTTTAAAACTGGCTTTTATGAATGAAAAGAAAATATCCATGTTAAATACAAGTTCAACATTCGCGAAAGCATCCCTGCGTCGCAAAAACTGAATCCCCGTTATCCAAAATTAGTTTAGCATCCGGCAAACGTCCTACCCTCCTGTTTTTGTAAAGTTTTTACTGCAATCGAAAGTGCCGTTGATCCAAAACATGTGTTAGTCTGACTATAGACTGTATTTGTGCAATATCGGTATATTTTTGTGTTCTACCCACATTACCATCAGTCTCATTTCGGTGCAAAGTTGTCATTGAATATTATGGGCATTTTTGTGGGGTAAGTATAAATATTTTTATGAAATTCAAAGGATAAAATTTGGATTATAAATACAATTCCATGTTGCCCGTTTCGAAATGGTTTATTTATGTCGACCACTTCTTTGATTAATCGTACTTAAGGCGTGTAATTTTGAAATATCACTCCACATCCCCTGCATTGATAATTTTAATACCATGTTATTATTTTCTTTCATAGCTGCAACGCTGACCTATCCAATAAAAAAGATCGATTTTCTTTGTACCTTTCTATTACCAACCTACACCTGCTTACCTTTGCCTGCTTGTTGCGTCACATTCCCACTGCAGGGTAATGATTTCTATACCTGATTCTTTATCCTTGTCTCCCTGAGTATGTTTTATATCCTTCGTCCTTTTCATCGGAATTGCTGCGTCCCTTACAGGGTTTTTGTTGTTCCCCACACCCTTATTACGAGTTGCGTATGCGAGCCGTGTGGGTGTGTTAGTGAATATTCTTGTGTGAGTGTGGGAACGTGTACGAATAGAAATTTTACTTTGGCAGTGTGGTTTTCGGTGCGCGTGAGTCGGGTCCATGGAGATGTGATTTTGGAACTGTTTTGGCGGGAACATAGGGGGTTATAACCTAAAAATATATTATTTAAACAAATACTTTACCTAAAATAATGTTTTGGTGTTTAAATATGTCGTGTAGGAATATGTGCTGTGTCTTATCTAAGTGAATAATGGGGTTTTGGACAAAGCTTGGTTTTGTGAATTCGTCGTGATGAATGTGAGATATGCGTGAGTATAGGATTAACATTTTATACAAATTGCGTGTCATAAATACATGTATGCAGATTAACTTGTTTGGTTCGTATAATATGAATTGCGAAAATATTTTAAGATCCTGTTCAGTTTTTGCGCAGGACCATTGAGCTCTTTGCGCTAGCAACAATGTTGAAATCCAAATTCCATATAGGCGGAATGTCAGTCAAGTCGACCATCATTGCATTTTTAAGCCACAAAAGTTGTCAATAAAATGTTGGAATATAGAATTCCTTAAAATAATTCCATAAACATTAAACTTAAAGCGTCAAGTTTCCTTATTCCACGTCGATGTATTTGCAATGAATGAGAACTAAAACTGGTTTCCATATCAGCTGATGTCTCGACCGCGGTATGCATAAATAAGTTCGCGGTTTTTTTACCTCGCCCGAAACATGCCGATTCGAGAATTATTAGTCTTTACATAGGTTATTTTTCTATAGCAGTACGAAACTCGTTCGGTGCAAAAGAAATGTACCACACCTTTCATTTGAAATTCATCTTTATATTGTTTCGTATTAGGTCGAATTTAGTTTTGTAGCAGTCATAGGGGCTGGTTACTTCGTCGAATTGTATTGTCTGTCTACGGGAGATTCTGGCGCCAGTATAATTTTTTTTTCAGAGTACACGTCACAAGGGAATGTGCATAGCGAATCATAAATGAAAGGTATCGGTTTGCTTTATACGGGCTTTTATTTCCTGGCTGACTTCTAAGAACGTGAATACTTAGCTTATACTATATTGGTTAGGTTCCAAACGTTAGGGCACCTTGAACGTCTTTGATAGAAGCTGCGATCAATATGTCTTTGTACGAACTCCCTATTGTATAGGTATGTATTGATCAGAAACGGGCTTTTGTGGACAAGAAATTTTTTAGTTTTTACTGGGATACTTAGCTTTTTATCCAGTATATAAATAACCTTATTATCGATTTGTGGTAAAAGCAACAATGTAATGTATAACAAAAAATTGCACTTCGTCGCAATTCATCTTCGGAAACTTATTACAATTTTTATTCGCTCTTGGGTGGCAAATGTCCGTATTTATAAAGATGATGGAAAAAACTTTTGAAGCTTCGTATTATTTATCATCTGTCAATACAATGTTGCGATGAGTTTTCAATTTACATAGTGAATTCAGTTTAAAATAAGTCTATAAATTGAAGTTACCAAGAAGCAGTTTACTAGCATTGTATTATAGTTATTGACCCATATTTATATTACTTACTGGAGTCAATGTAAAATCCTACGCAGGTTAATAATTTCGTGATCGTACGTTAAGGAAGCCTACTCGATTATTAAACAGTCATATCGTATTCGCGTTAATTCCCGTATTCTATTATACATTAAACATGCAACGCGAGAGTTTAAAAGTTATTAAACAGTCATTATCTAAAGCTAAAAGTGAAACAATGATAAATATTAGTGGCTTTCGATTTACAAAGGTTACTTATGGCAAAATTATTTGATAACTCGTATTAAATTAATTTTTAAAGTAATTTATACTAGTCATATCTAAATATAGTCCGGTATCACGAGTTTTGTGCATTTATATTTTAACACAATTTATACAGATGTCCATAGTTTATAATAATATATGGTTGTTTTTATCCCCATTTTAATAATATAGATTAGATAATGTGTGTGTGTGAATCGTAAAAAACTACACATAATTATTTTAAAATAAATGCCACTTATCTTTAGACTTACATTTAAATTTCATTTTGCTATTGTATTTGTAACACGAACACAGCCTATAAAGGTAAAATTTGAAATAAATTACAGTAGTAATGAATTAATAATTAAGTTTTAGTGTATTGTAAACATTTATATAGAAGTGTCGAATTGGCGATTTATCATGTAACTTACTGAAACTCTTTTCACTACCCCTTTTTTATTCCGTACTTATGAAAAGCAGTTACGCAATTGTCCGAAATATTATACAATCATATATTTCTTTATCGCATTTAAAATATATCCTCATATTCCTTATAACGTAGTTTTTATGCAATCGGGTAGGCTATTGCAAATACTATTCACTGGAACAAGAATTTTACTAGCGTTTTATACATTTTTCATGAACAGCTGCGAAAATCTAATAACTTGGCTTTTAATGTCAACTGCAATTCTATTTTAGTATATTTTTTTGTATTCATTCTTAGAATAATAAAGTTTTTAACTATTTTCTTTCTATAAAGTACACCATGGTAATAAACAATTTTCATATTAATAGAAGTATAGAAATTATGAAACGCGGAAAAAGTGTCGCATGCGAAGCATGTATTAATGAATAACATCATTTTTATGTTAGTTTATCCTTTATTCTAAATATCACCAACTAAAAAAATTGCAGCCATTTGATTCATGTTGGCTTATTCTTTCTTCAAATATAATATTCTAAATACAGCTTAACCATTAATTGATCAGTATATTTAATTAGTACAAGTACTTAAACTTAGACCAATCTTTCATCACCTTAGAAACTACGGCAAAAAACATGACAACACCCAAGTTATTTACGAAGCAGAATGTTATTTATTCCATCCATCATAATACATTCTGAACACGTGTCTGTCTAACAAGGCCTCTGGACGACTTAGTGATTACGTAATACTGATATTATTATCTGAGCGGGGTAAGAACAGGATTTGTTGATAAAAGCTCACTGATAATTTTGGACGTGAGCTAATAATAGGCTTGTTTGGTAGTTTCTTTAAAGTAGGTTGTTATTTTAGCAAGCTCCAAAGCATAAAGATCGCTGGGGTCTATGGGCATGAAATAGAACCTGGTATTAGGTTGACAAATACCTTTTTCACGGAGGAAATTTAACCCTAAAGTACTCTGTGAATTTATTTACTTGCGGTACGATTAAATTAGAAGCAGTATAAAGCTAAAGAAAAGCATGTACATAAAATAAAAAAACCTGAACTTCGAGAACAAGAACAATAAACTAAGTAATAAAACAAAAAAAAATGTTTTGAGCGCTTGCACTGAGTTTAGATTTAATTATCACGCAAATATATCAATGCTCCACCGCCTAATGACTAATGAGATGCTAATCTTATTCTAGTTTAGATAAAATCTTTTGAACTGATATTTCTTTGTGTTTTCAGCTATGTATTAAAATAATAATTCATTCTATCTGAAATTACTTACTTTGTATATCCATACATTGTCTAGCTTACGTGACTACAACAAAATTCATGAACACTGAAAGGCCAAAGCCCTTAATTATTCTATCCATCTATGTTAGCACCGAACGGTACTTTGTATACTCAAGCCAGGTTGAGAGTAAACAGGGACATCCTTCGATAAACACTCACAAGAATTTTAAGAAAAAATACCACGTCTGTGCTCTTAACAGGGATTATGAATTATGTAGCTAAGATAATGTTCTTGGAAATATATTTTATCAAGTAATTTGAGGGTTTTAAGTCCTCTACGTCCTTTAAAAACAAGGCGCCATATTCCTTTGAAATATTTCTATAGACTTAGCTACTTTATCGTCCAACTAAAAGTAATGTTCGTGTCTTGAAGTCGCGTTTATTTAATTGCTAGTGTCTGCATAGTTCTTGCGTGATTCGACATCGTAAACAGAACTATGAAGCATAATAACTTACAGTTTTAAATAGTCTTGAAACACTATTTCGCAGCGGTATGACAGTCAATGACAAATGGGAGTAATTGGCAAACCAACTAATAATATATACACATACTGCCAGCCAAATAAGAAAACAATACTACCACAGTGCATCATGAGATTGATGGAATAGAGAGTTGTACTTGTGTTGAGGCCATATTTGGCCACTGTTGATAAGTTGGTTAGTTTCAACATAACACTCAGAAGTACGAAATTACCTGTATGTTTATTTTGATAATTTGTCATAAACTGTATGATACCTTGGCTTAATTATTTTTTACTAAGTGTTCATTACGGTTGTCCACAGACGTAGCGGCTATGAGTCAGAGACGAGCGAATACTCAGAGGACTCGACGGTATACGAGGATGTGCCGGCTGCAACCAAAAGTATTGGGCCGCGGAAGAATATTAACAGAGGAAGGTGGACGAAAGAGGAGGTAAATATTTAGAATTTTAGAGTTCCCTTTTTTCAGAATACTTACTTTTTAAACAAGACTGATCTATTTAGCCAATTCTATAGTTAACTATTGACTTGTACATTTTTTGTACCGCAAATACTAAGTAGTAATACCCAATACTCACTTAAAACGAAACAAGAAGTTCAAATTGAAGTTAACGATATTTCGCTCCACAAATGTACACATTTCGATACCTAGTCAAGAGCTTAAACAAAAACAAAAGCTGCACTATAACTATTAACTGTCCCGAAGTACTATACGTTCTTTCACTATTTTCATCTAAAAATCTGCTGTTTCCAGGACAAAAAGTTGAAAACATTTGTAAAGATGTACAACGAGAACTGGGAGCTGATAGCTGCCGAGTTCGCCGACAGATCGGACGTACAGTGCCAGCAGCGCTGGACTAAAGTCGTCAACCCTGAACTAGTCAAAGGCCCATGGACCAAGGAGGTAAGAATAAGAAAAAACACATATTATTTTTTTTTTTCTATAAGCTTGTAAAAAGTTGTCTTCATAGGTCTGTTCTGTTTTCTTCTTCGACTTGCAACATGCTTATTTCGGTATACATACTTAACTTCATCGGTGGCTTAGGGCTACCTTAAGTTTAGAAATTGTACTGCATTGATAGATACACTAAATATAAGTAAAATCTGAATAGACGGACAACAATTAGAGTATATCGCGATATTGTTCTTAAGTGATTAACATAACCAACGGCAACTTTTTATCCCTATACGTAGATAGGTATAATAAATATTCATTTATAATAACATATACAATGTTATATGCTTATAGTTTCCCAGGCTTTTAGATTGAATGAATAGGTTACGTCATGTTTTATTAGTGTTCTGAGTGGTGATAAGCTTGCACGTGTAAACTTTGAGAACTTAAACAATATAGAAACTTTAAATAATATGTTATTGATAAACTATCGACACATTGCAGCGATACGTATAGACTTCATTGATTGTGTAGTGAAGAAAGAAAACCACGAGCTTCATATACAATTTACTCGCACTGTAAAAAAATATAGGCACATTTGCAGCTATTACCTGTAGCCCTCAGCCATACAAGTTATGATCAATCGCTTCATACGCTATCATGTATAGAACCCAGTAATAACACTTCCGTCCGGCCACTTTGTGGTCGCATCGCTCCTTGACCACACTAAAGCGAAATTACGCGTTTATGTTCAAGAAATACATGTAATTGGGTGTTTTGAAGCTATTTATGGGAAGATTCCCTACTTTGTAGTGTAATTGTATAGAAGAAAGTTGTTTCTTTATTACTAAGATAGCAGGTGGTCAGTTTTAATGTTTTTACATGTAAGGGATTCTATTTGATTATAAAGTTATCCTTCACTATCATCATCCTATAATCTGTCTAGCATTAAATTGAAAAGTTAAGTCTGCCTTTGCTAGGAACGTGGGTTCGCCGATTAAGGGATTGAATCAGACTCTACGGGCTGTTGGTAAGAAATTAGTTCTATATGCATCGCTTAATATTTTATTAGGTCTACCATTGAATCATCAAAAATCGTATAATCTTTAAGGACTGTAACTAAGCATCATAGGAAAATATTTTTGATAAATAACTATGTAACTACTTCAGGAGGTTTTATAAACATAAAAAGATATAACAGGATAGATTCTGATATCTCTTCTGACAATTCCTAAAATAGCCTTATTACTCACATAAAATATGCTAAAACATAATTCGCATATCATCCTACATTCTCCCATCAGAATACACTGAGTAATAAAGGCCAGTTCTCGCCAATCAGTCTATGAATGCAAGGAAGCGGCCATGAGTCACGGGTCATTGTTACTGCATGTGAGCGCATAGAATGTCAATATAATTAGTTTGTGCGAATGTTGTGATGGGTCTGCTTTGTCCGGGTTACTTACCCCCGGTTTCTGAGGTACATTTAGCGGTAGTTTATCTATTCAATAGCGCTTAAACTCAAACAAAAAAACGTTCATACGCTATCGAAAAGATAAACTACCGCTAAATGTACTCAGAACCGGTTAGTGATCTTTGAGAGCAGAAAATTTTGATGAAAGTGAGTGTAAACGTTTGAACATTGGAAAATACTGTTAGAGCGGTAAATAATAACTTAATAGCAATAAACAAAGGTTGATGACACTACTCGAAGCAATGTCTTCCAAGATATTATATCAAGAAATTATAAATGGTTTACAGCTTGAAGTATAATTAGTTAGTTCAGCAGTTCAGTCATATTTATTGTTAAGGATTTGCACGTTGGGTGGAATACTTTGGGTGTTAGAATTATTAAGAAAAATTGGCAAATAAACTCAAAAAAGTGGACTTGTAGTTATAATAATGCTTAAATTTATTGGGGCAGAATATTATTCATGAAATCTCAGTTTCATGACATACTTATTATGAAAAAGTAGCATAATAAGTATTGTGTTACAAGGTAAAAGATAAAGTACAACACCGTTCCATTTTTCCCTTATAAGTAGCTTCTATTTACTTACTAGTTCCCTAACAATAAACTTCTTGTTATACAAACCTCTCCAGAAATATCCCAACGAAATGACGGCACGAATTCTTAGATTTTATGAATGAATCCATTGTTTGTACGAGTTTGGCATACTAATGTGTTATCTGTTGTGGTCTTGTGGTAGATACTAATCTTTATTGGCGTCCTATGATTGCGTGGTATGCAATTATTTTTATTGCTACGTTTGTTTTGTTCTTTTTTAGTTAAAGTAGGAACTAAACCCCTTAGGAAATAAAGTTAATCATTGGTTTGGCTGTATAGGCTAGGTTTACAGTAGCCATGACAAACAAATTTTTTGGATTCGATTTCCTCGTGTTCTAGCTGTTACTCAGTATAAAATGAGACTTTAAATGAGTAATTTTTTGACTAAAGAAAAAAATATTATGACCGTTTATTTGGCCCACGGTCAATGTACTAAAACAAAGTCATTCTAGATTCATTCATGACCTACTAATAATTTATCAATATTTTACTACCTACGTCACAAGAATATAGAACTAACCAACAATAGCCAATAAACCTCCCGTCATTTCTTAGAAGGTAACCCTAAAACGTTTTCACACATTTTATTACACGAACTTCCAATGCGTAAGCCCATGGCCACCACATCTTTTATATTATGCAAATTGAATCTTGGTATTTTATTGTAACGATAAACTCTGAGCGCTTCGATCTTTAATATTAGGTCGGGGAAAAAGTCTTTTCGCATTATAGTATGTATGAACTTGTAATAAAGTTCTTTCTCTAAACAAAAAAGCTCGATATTTGGGTACCTCACAAGCTCACTGAAAGAAACCTAATGAACCGTGTACTCATTTGAGATTCTTGAAGCCAAAGAGATTATTCATACATACTATAATGCGAAGATACTTTTTCCCCAACCTAATATTTTATTTATTTATATCTTTCTAAGTTAAGCTTAAGCTCCTCATAACAACTGGTAAAGTAAGTTAAGCACTTGATATACAAATCTTTTTGCATTGGTTTGCTTACTTAATACCTTGGCCACCACTTGGCGCCTTATTCAAATATATTAGAAAATGACTTTGGTATTATGTCCCTAAGCGTCTAGTTGATCCGGAGCTATACATCCATTCTATAATATCCTTATATAAATATTTTATATCCATGCATTTTAACTGCACGTTTGGCGCAGTGGTTTAAGCGGTCACCTCGCCGCAATAACCGTAGCGCCGCGTGTGGCGGGTTCGAATCCCACCCGGAACAAATATTTGTGTGATGAGCACGAGTATTAGTTCTGAGCCTGGATGTGATTTTATCTATATAAGTATGTATTTAGAAGTATATAAGTATGTTTATTAGTTGTCTGGTTACCATAGTACAAGCTCTGCTTAGTTTGGAATCAGATGACCGTGTGTGAGTTGTCCAAAAATATTTATTTATTTTATGCCAATTTATTCATGAACTTCGTCATATACTATATGCATTATGAATGAGATATTTCAAATATTAGATCATAGTTTTGGCTACATATAAGGACAGGCATTTTTATGTTTAAATGCTTTAGTTTTTGATATATTATGCGGAACTAAAAGCATTGCTATTAGGCCAAATTCCAAATATGGATCAATATATGTTTAGTATAGGATTAAGCCATATAATAACACCTTTTATGGTAAGCTGTAAACTATTTTTAATCAAATTGCTGTGTTATTGGATAATATATAGCAATGTTTACAGCTTTTTTATGAGTTGTATGATGAAAACTAGATTTTTTTACTGATATCATTTGTTTGTAATTTTTATTACGATGGGTAGTAAACTAGACAGTTATAAGGGGTAGAATTGTGAACAATATTTGACCTTGAATTGCTAAGTGTACATTATTTTTATGGTATAATATAGGATGGCGATTTTATCACCAATCAGCTATAAAAACCATACGAATACTAGAATTCGTGAACACTTATGCTACAGGTACTTAAAGATTATATATTACAACGTGCAAGAAATTCATATGGTTTTTTATTAGACAGAAAATCTAATAAAAAACCATATGAATTTTGTCACCAAAAATCACTAGATTATAAGTTCCCAACTACCCCTTAGTAGACTGGAAGTTTTCCTAGCTTAACAAAAGACAAATAAAAAAGTATAAACTAAGATATGTATTGTGTAAAGATGTACCTACGCTGTAATTTTTAGCATTGTTCAAGTTGTCTTTAAAAGGTTGGGAACTTATGCACTAGATGACCAGACAAATACTCTCTATAAACTTTTAAAACGTATTCAAAAATAAGACCTAGTTCCATCCTTATCTAACATATCCTCGTCTGATCCTTGCCCTTGACTTAACTTTTTGTATGTTTGTTCATACAAAGACATAAGCTGTTATTATGAACATGACTTGTTGATAATGGGTGATGTCATTCCTAATTGGGAGCGCCGAAAGCGTCCCAGATGTTGATTAAAGTTTTGAACTAGATATTTTTATATCTACTTGTGTTGTGTGATGTATGGATCAAATTTATGAGATAAGTAGTTTTATAAAAACTTTTTATTTTATTTTTTTATCAGTGCAGTGGTTTTTTAAGCACTAAGTGTATAGGTAAACAAAATAAATAGTCGTTTTAAAATGCTAATAAGGTTTGAATAACCAAAAAAATAACACATACCATGGTATTTTGATGTTTTGGGTGTCTGTCAAGAATAATAAGTTCCATTGTAGCATTTATTTTGATAAAAAAATTACAGAAGAATTGCATATTATACAATTTGTTTAAATACACTTAACATTTGTGTTTTTTCCGATAACACATTGGCTCACTTACCTACTGATTACATAAATAATGACGTGGCCTTTTTTTTTTTTAATCATTGAGATCAAAAACCCGAGCCTCAACTAGTTTCAAATAATAGTCATTGAATTATCGAAGGTTACCAATCAATGTAGGTACTTATTCTAAGTGTTTTTGTAACCCATTGAAATCATAGCATGTCCAATTAACAGTAATGTACAAAAACTCCAATTATTTCAACAATCAAAGGGCGTTAGAATTGGAATCATCGTGAGTTTGAATTTGTTATACATACAAGTACTTTGTTCATTAGTTCCAGAATTTTCTATGATGTAATGAATGCTATAGAAAATGTTTAAGTATTACATAGGCTTAATTTTAAGGGAAAAATATTGTCTAAAACGTGTTATTTGTATCTACAGAGGTAATAAAAAGTAGGTCTATACTTATTTTAATTAGTTGAACTTTGTATTATGAGTAAGTACTTGAACAATTTCAAGTTTACTCTGCCTAGAAGTGATTGATACTCAAGTGTATGTGGTATAAAAGATCTTCAAATTAATTTAAGCATACATTTTCAGTCGTATTGTGATTAGAGATCCTACCATATAAGGACTATCCTGACAGACCTACTTTACTAGAGCTTTAGAAGTGCCTCTATTGATTCTCAAAGTTAAGTTTTGTGTAGTTTTCCTAATACTTTGCATAGATATCCAATACATAAGGTCACACATTCAGTGTTTACCTATTATGTCATCATTAAACTACACAATCAAGTTATACACGAAGCCTATCCCAAAATGTAGAAACAAGTATTAAATAACAATATCAGCTGATACGTTTGAATTCATATTTTTTTGGCGCCCACGCACTCGTTCACCTTGCTGTGTAACGTATTTTCGCACGCTTCGATCAGATGATTTTTCATTGTAGTTTTTTTTACGTTTACTATACCTATCTGTATGGTAGGGTTGGTAGTGCAATTTCTAAACTTGTTTCTAGTACCGCGATGCTAATGCCAATGTTATGCTTTTTTTATAATTACTTAGTATGTATATTTGCACAGTTAATGTATTGAATGAGGTACAATCCGACAACTTAATAGAGAGCCTTGGAACGCACAATTTAAGTAGGGTACAAATATTCTGGACTAAATGTCCAAAATAAGAGTAGCAAAGACTGTGGGTGAAATATGTTCATAACTCAAAACTTTGTTGGCCTCTGTCAACCGTGCAGCTATCACTCAGTTTTCAGACTATACTAGATAAGGCTATTAAGGCTTGTTATTGGTGAATTATTATATTATTTTCTGATTAGAAGACTTGTTTGACTTATGTAACTACTGCCACTTAGGTAGTCTTATAATTTTGTAACAAATTTACTCTACAGTTTTGTTTAGATTGTGTGGCAACCATACTATAGTTTTTACCTACTTACTTTTTGTGAGATATCAATGTATAATATCTCTATGACGCGCCTTTTAAGTCGTTTCGGTGATTGTTTGAAGTTTTTTTGCAGTGAAGAGTAAATTGATGAGGTGTGGTTTCTTTTATTAATATTTGTGGTTTAATGAAGACATAGAATAGGTAAATAGACGCCTCTTTGGGCGTAATTGGTCTAGGTATGATTGAATTTCTTTTTTAACTATAACTCTCCCTTTCTGTTAATCAATATTAATAACCACTAGCATTGGTCGACTGCTTAATAGTATTACTTTGTGTTATATCAAAATGATATGTATCCAGGTGATATCTAAGAAATCAATTATTTATGTAGCTACACTATCACAGTTATACCGTTAATGGTTGAATATAAAACCGATTTCAATTATTGAGACTGTGATAGAATGAATTCCTACGATGCTTAAGCCGAATCTTTACAACTAGTGTAGTCATTGTATTATCCTAATATTAATTTGTCTATGTTTTCTTTGTATTCCAGGAGGATGAGAAAGTAATGGACCTGGTTGCCAAATACGGGCCCAAGAAATGGACGCTCATAGCGCGTCATCTGAAAGGAAGGATAGGGAAACAGTGCAGGTAAACAATACATTATTTAATTCTAGTACATTTCGGTAAAAATGCTGGATAATTAAAGTTAGGGTGAAATTCTATCAAGTAAACTGTTTCGCTGCTGTTTTCGAACTAAAACTATATATATATATATGTCTAAAAAGATGTATTGAAATGTTTTGTTTGAATTGAATTCAAAGGCTTGTCTTTAGGCTCCATAAGTTGATTAATTTTTTATTCTTTAAATTTTAGGGACTAAAATACTAATATTACTTCATTTCTTAACATCATGCCGGTAATACTTCTAGGTGTAATTAGAAATATCACATACAGTAAAGTGCGTTCTAGCGTATTGTTTTGATCATGAATGATGAGTATAATAATAGTCAGACTAAAACATTGTTTAGATACGACTGGCGGCTTGAAGTATGTATTTAGGTCAATGTCTAGAGATTATTCAATATAAGATGTACTCATTCGTCTGGGACAATCAATGAATATTACAATTGCTTGTTAGAATTTACAATTGAAACTGAGTGTATTCAAATACACGTAGATTTGAATATTTGTATTTAAATACACTATTTGTGCTTAGAATTGTTGTTAATAGTAATTTCATATGTAATTACGATAAGGAGTTCTTTTCAAAATAGCATATTCTATTAAACTGGATAGACGTGAATTATACTCAGGTTAATCAAGTTAAGATGACTGATTCTTTGGCGACATTGTTTTATGATTTGTAACCTAGTTATTTGTACCTTGTGTTCAAAATCCTTAGTTTGGCTTCAGCTTGCTTTGAAATTCATCAACTCTGAAAGTAGTTTATGTCGTCTACCACACACAGAATCTATTCATCTTTTATAATTATCTGGTTAAATGTTTACGTTATCACACCTGTTATATTTACTCGAAGGTGTAGGCAGAACAATAAACTGTTTACTTGTTTTAATTAAGTTATTGTATATTACAGAGAACGATGGCACAACCACTTGAACCCGTCTATCAAAAAGACGGCGTGGACGGAACACGAAGACAGAGTCATATATCAAGCGCACAAACAACTCGGTAACCAGTGGGCGAAGATCGCTAAGTTATTGCCTGGCAGGTAAGTAATACGTACATTGTACAAGTAGATCATCATTATATTTAGTGTCGAAAAAGAAATTATATTGTGCCGATAATTGTTGCCCTAGTTATAATAATAGAATAGATTTCCTAGCAGTAGGTCTAGGTACTTTAGTATATACAATCGTCTCTTTTGCTTTGTTAGTGGGATTTTATTATTGTGTAAATAATAATGTAAACATACTTTTTGAAATGTCAATTTGATACGTTTGTAAAATCAATTCTTTAGAAGCTTCAGCTGCTTGTAGAAACTTTTAAAAAATATTTTCCATTAAAGCCAATCGACCATACATATTACAGCCTGAGTAGAAAGACGAGCAAAAAACAGTTTGTACTAAAGTAACGCACATGGTTCGTGGATAAGAAAAAAATCTCTTAGAGTAGGATTCTTCTTAGAGTTAAGATTGTGACCATTATTTTTTCTTTCCACAGAACTGACAACGCAATAAAGAACCACTGGAACTCGACAATGCGACGTAAATACGAGCCGGAGCTGATGGACAGCTTCGAGTCGCTGCGCCGCAAGCAGCCGCGGCTCAAGGTGCGCGAGTACAGCGAGCCCGCCGCGCTCGAACCCCACGAGAAAGTCACTGTGCACTACAATGATGTTAGTTTGTGCTTTTTGTGTTTGTTTTATGTTATCTGGTTGGTGAGAAACGGTGGTAGGGGCAAATGATTAAAAAAATAGACGAGATGTCTAACTACCACCTTTAGTAAATAACTGAGACTGGCATTTGGCTTATAATGCATATTTCAGTTTTAAAACTATAACAGCCAAAAGAAAATCTTCGCAATGAGCGAAAAAGCTAGCTCTGAGAACATTTAAAACTAAGATTGGTGACTACCTAAATACCTAATTAAGATTGCTCTAGAGAATTTACTGAAATCGGCAGTATAATTGCTTTGAGTTAATGATTTTTATAGAAATTCATGTAAAGGATCAAAAGATAAAAAAAAAATATAATTGAACATTAACTTAATCTGATACAACTAAAAAAGTATTTTTAGAATACCAACCAGATAATCACATTTTATTAATTTGCAATGTATTTTTGTGTTGACACTATTATTTTGTTGGTTTTTCATTATTTTGCATTTCATGTTTAATGTGCTTGGTATTTGGTTAAGCTTTAAGAGCACAGTAAATGTAGTTACATTTATTTAGTTATGCTTTGGAAGCAGAGTAGTTCCACTCATTTTGTAAGAACATAACCTCTTCATTACCGTCATGCTTTTAATCATCACACTCTGAAATTGGACATTTTTTAAACTAGCTACGACACTACGAAAACGCCTTTAATAAGGTCATACGCCTTATTATAGGCGTTTTTATACTTTAGCGTCTACGCGACGCGATGCGAAGGTGCAAAACAAACGGCTTACCTAACGTCTGTTTTATGACTACATATAACAGAAGTTAGGTAAGTCGTTTCTTGACAAGATAAAAGTTAATTTCTTAATAATATAATAACAATGCCTCTAAGAACTTACTGTAGGTCCCAAACTAGGCTAGGCCTGTATCTTGGGAACCTATAAAATCTTCATACAGTCAAACTACCAGCCAAATGGACTTTGCGTTGCATTGACCACTACCGTAATATGACGGTCTAAAATTGACTGGATATTATAACATTCCTCTTTACAAATCAAAGGCCGTGTCTACACAATCATACTCTGAACCACACAACACAAAACAACAGCTAAACAAAGTCTTTATTCCAGCAGAATTGGCCAGTAGATCCATTTAACGAGTCGACACAAAGCAACTCGTCCAACACGAGCCAGCCTTCGAAGCACGTGTTACACTTCAGACAGTTACTGAAGGACCAACTCAATAATATACAGCAACAGCCTGTGAGGGCCAAGTCGCCGGACCGAGGGGGATTGGTGGCTGCCGATGTGGAGATTGTTGATTCGCCTTTTAAGTAAGTATTGATATTACATGAGAGATGTATTTAACAAATTATAACTATATATTCAAAAATTAGGGGCTACTTTTAATGACTATATGAAGAAACGTTTGTCTTTGAGTATTTAATGGGTAACAGATACCTTTAATGGCCTGGGATTTGTTGAGACGAAACCATTCCTTTTATGAAATGTAGAAAGTAAACAGTGTAAGTATATTTTCAATAGAAACACTACTTATGTTTATTTGTGGCTAGATTAGATAAAGGACGATTTAGGTAAAGATGGGCAATTAGAATATTTCATTGGAATTGTTTTTTAAAACTTTAACAAATATGTAACAAACATCACTACCCGGCTAGAGTCAATAGTTTAGTTTCAGAATTTCAAAGAAAGTATGCATGTTTTCATCTCTAAAAAACTAAAACTTACGTAGGCATATATTACAACTTTGTTTCATTTCACTTTCAGATTCGTGAACATCGAAACCTTACCAACAGACTCTCCACTCAGGAACTATTTAGCTCAATCTTCAACAAGCAATGACAACAATCAGGATGCAGGTAATTTTAACTCTTATAACAAGACGAGGATGTGCGGTGTAATATTTCTCTATCACTCATTGAGTTATGTACTACATGCTATAAACACAATGTTATTATTTAATTTAGTTAGTGCTTGTTTTATTAACTATCTTATGGCTGTAATCTTTGTGGTATGCTAAGCGGTGTAATCTTTCTATATGAGTGAATGTGACAAAGCTCATACAAGGAAAGTTTATGATGTATTTGGAGTAGAACCATTCATTTCAATTTTGATTTACTTTGAAACTAATAATACATTTGAAACTTAAGTATAGGCTAGCAAATCAAAATATTGCTCTAAATTTTTTGCATAATTATGAATGACAAACTCCAGTTCATTTCTGAAAATTAACTACTTAAACAAAATATACTCGGCCTATTTTTGCCTTAAATTTTTTTTCTGATTACATTTTTGGCATAACTGTATAGGCTACTAAAGTTAATAATAAAGTTGATAATTAGTTACATTTCTCCATTATCAAGTAAAATATTTTTCCCATACCTAAACATAAATTATTTCTATTCCAGTAACATACGCAATCCAATCAGAATCACCCAAGGAGATCGTAGTGCCGTCAGTATACACATCGCCTAAGAAACGCCAGCTTGAAACGAGCAGTCCACCTCCGATACTGAGGCGAAAGACTAAGAAAATACAAGTGCTTACACCTACAGCTAATGTGAGTTAATGTATTGTATCGAACTGGTTGTTATGTTCGTATGCAGTTTTGGTATTCAATTATTTCTTTAATAAGGTAACTTTTTTACGGGTAATTGACTGTAGTTAGAATCTAATTAGATTTCTAACAATGTTGTAGTATGAAATATTAAAGGATATTCTTGTGATAAACTTTTTTGAGTATTATTTGATTGTGAACTTTTAGATGCCAGATTTTTTCGCTTTTTATTTTAGTAGATTTAATAGAAAATGAAAGCAATTGAAAATGTTAATAGCATATTGTAAGTAAATATTTAAATGAAGACATCTAGTGCTGTTTACAGCTACTATGTGGTAGCATCAGTGGGCTTTATAAATATTTACCACTAACAAAGGTATTAAATGATTTCAATCACCTTGCTAATTAGATCTAACTACAACATACTATAAAACTAATATTTAAGTATCTAAACGGTCAAAACTAATATACCATTTATCTAATTTCCAGGCATGGACAGACACGCTGACCAAAGCGTTGGAATCCCGCGAGTGTGGAGTGACTCCCATCAAGGCGCTACCGTTCAGTCCGTCGCAGTTCCTCAACTCTCCCGCCGCGCTCTCCTTTCCGCTGGACTCTACACCGCTCAGACATGCTACTAAGGTAATACTACTAAATTCATACTAATAATATAAATTTGAATGTACCTTTGATTAAGGTGTTAATTTTAAAATGCATTGGTCGTTATATATAAAATTTCCATGTCACAGTGTTAGTTACCGTACTCCTCCGAAAGGGCTTGACCGATTCTCATGAAATTTTGTGTGAGCATATTAAGTAGGTCTGAGAATCGGTCAACATCTATTTTTATACCCCATAAGTGACACTATTTTATTATAATTTATTATAATTTATGTGGTAAAAATAAAAACCTTCGGCCGGGTCAGCTATAAATACCGGGAGTCGCCGGTATAAAGATTTAAAAAGTTATTTTTTTTGTTATAACGTATCTTACGCGATTTAGCAAAGCAGTTGAAGCAGTTTGTAGCAGTGAGACTGTGATTTAACTTGAAAAACACATGACTAACACAAGATGGTATTTTTCAGGAATGGAGCGCGAGTCCACTGCTACAAACCCCGACTCCTGTTAACCATGTTACGCCTGGCGGTCCTAGTGCAATCAAGAGCAACACCCCAAAGTAAGTTTTACTTATATTCTAAATACATTTACGCATAGCAGCAACTGTCGTTGTCTAGTGTCTGAGTATTTATAACTGTCCTAATACATTTCGTAATAAAGGAAGTAAACAAAGTGTAGGCCCTTAATCACTTTAATTAATTGATGGTCAGAAGAGTTAAGACATTCAAAATCAAACATTTATTCAATTAGGTCAAATATTGACACTTATGATAGCCATTACATTGTGCTGCAAAATCAATACACATTTTTTATTATTTTGCACATCTTACTTATTACTATAAATATTTTCCACAGAACTCCAACACCCTTCAAGATTGCGATGGCAGAGATCGGCAAGAAGTCAGGCTTGAAGTACGAGCCGTCCAGCCCAGGGTTGTTAGTGGAAGACATCACTATGATGATGAAGCGAGAGAACTCTGATAGTACTGTGCAACTGAACGATTCTATGCTGTCGTCTACAGCCGATCAGGATAATGTTAGTGTGCAGGTATGTATTGGTATTATGAGTGATGTGTTATTGTTAGTTAATGGGTGTTATTTAAATAAGGCAAAACCTAAATTAAGTTAAAAGAATTTTAAAGTATAAAAAGTAAGTTTTTGATGTTGATATGAATATCTTAGCCACGAATATGTCATCTGATGATTGGTAGGTACAGGGTTAGTTCGAGTCGTCACGATGTTTCAGTAGTTAAATTTAAAAGAAGTGATCTTTACACCAGAATAGTACTTGTGTATGTGAGCTCATGCCATATTCCATGTGCGACAGTGATGAATTTAGTTAACCGGTTTCGTAATGAACTATATTAAGAATTTAAACAAAAAATGGCTTTATGTAAAAAGCCACATGAATACGAAACAAGCAACTCTCAGATCAAAAAATCTAGTATTCCCACAGTTGCATCAACTTCTACTCGATGAAAGTCTAGTAGGCACATATAACATTAGCGCTAACCATGGCTCCTGTCGCAGGTGAACGACTCAGGCATCGGCAGCGGGTCCCGGCGCGACAGTTCAGGCGGCAAGGAGAACGTGCCGGGCGCCAGCAGCACGGGCGGCGCGCCGCACAAGCGCGCGCGCAAGGCGCTGGCGGCCAGCTGGGCCGCCGTCACGTCCACGCCGCACAGCCACGCGCCCGCCGTGCGTGTACCCGACGTGTCCTACATCGTCGAGACTCCCGTGAGCACCTACTGCTTTATATTCACCTATAATAACATAGACCAAACACTTCATGCTAGTTGATACAGTTCGTAAAGACGAAGAAAATAACTACACCTTTGCATGGGATATTAAATTTAATATGGCTCCTTGTATCATTTGTTATGTTTGTTTCAAATGTCACTTAAAAGGACGATATTATAAAGTAAAAAAAATCTAATAATATTGAGCCGCCAAAAATCCATTTGATGCTTCGCCTTAGAGATCAAAACACATAATTAAAAACTTTGATTTGTGATTTTATAAAAATAGACAAAATTCTTCCTCCTTCTTTCACTACACTATAAACCAAACCATACAATTGATGCGAGCCACAAACATCACACTAACGAAACATTATCAATTGTTACAGAGCAAAACCCTAGCGGGCGACAGTTCAGTAATGTTCTCACCGCCATCCATCGTCAAGCACTCGCTTCTAGAAGAGTCCACGAGCTTACACAGCCTCATAAGTGCCGACAACACGCCCGACACCAGCAAATACGACGACATTGATATCGAAGCCGTCATCACTGAAAAAACTAAGGTACAACACAGGTCTTTAGTCCCTACTAATCCTGTACCTAACCCTGAAATCTACCCCGAATATACTAGCGAAATCATGCCCTTTAGGGACCTAACTAACGTCGAATCGCCTAGAAGTTTCGCGAGACTAAACGCTGATAGACTACGTACTATAACTTCTAGCAACGATCTCGCGTGCGATACTTTAATAGCTCCGAAAGAAGTGTTAGCAAAAACGCTCGCTGACCATATTTATAAAGTGACCAATCAAAAGCCTTCTACGTCGCGTATAGATGAGATTCTAACCAATAAGATTATGCACAAAAGTGATTATACGCAAAAAGAGAACCAATGGTGGGGAGTTGAGAAGGATACGGGACAAACGGACGAACTGTTCAATAGTGATTATTATATGTTCGCTAATTTGTGAGGGAATACGCTTATTTGAATGGAGTTATTGTGGTATTATCGTTAGTATCGGTAGCTTAAAAACAAACTTTATTTCGTATTTAGAAAGAAAGTCAATTACTTATTCTAATTCCTTCCAATAAAGTGCTGTTGAAAACAAAATTATGTTCTTGCATTGCTACTTACTGTATCTATAAAACTTTCGGTCACAATACGAAATAAAAGTTTTGATCAGTTTGGGCTATCAAGTTTGGTCTCTGGATCTTAAATTAAACTAGGCAAGCGAATACAACGAAATACCACATGCCTTTCATATTGGACTGTGAAACAATTAGTGATTAATACGTAAGAATTAAGTGTACTAAACTAAGTCATAAGCTTAACGATTAATTTCGAATTGCGGATGAAACAGTACCAAAATGGTTTTGACGAAACACGTCCAATCGGTTTAGAAATGATAAAATTTCTACCTTATTTTCGTTAAAAGTAAAAATGTTTACCGTTTTGGTACATAGATTACTGTTTTACTAATAATCGTACGCGTGTGAACGGATACGCGATAAACGTGGTTAATCCACAAAAATAATTCGTTTAATTTGATAAACTTTTCGTATAAAGTTACGGAATCATTGCGGTTTCCCACGGGAATTTGATTATCGACTAATCTGAAGTAAATGGATTGCTGCATGAAATAACTATCGATTTTAAAAATCATGACTAACTGTATTTTCTAATTGAAAATTTGACTAACTTTGCATCGTGGAAATCTACTATTAATTAAAATTATTGTTTGAATCATCTCGAATATACATGATTCTTATTTCGGTTGTATTTTTTTATCTCGATTCTTATAGGTAGGCTTCGCACCAAACTTATTATAACGTTTAACGAGATTAGGACATAAGGTACCAAAGATGAGGTTTTCATCAAATGAACTATTCGTTTTTTTTTCTATTAATTTAATATATTCTTAATTCTCTAGTTAAAAAAGTAGTTGTAATTCAAAAGTATACCTCAAGATTACCATGCACCAAATTGTTTAAGTGTTACTAGTTGTAATAATTTCAAGTATTAATTTGTAGGTTTAAAATGCTTGTTCTTAGTAACAAAAAACAAATAAGTACAAAAAAACTGAGTACTCAGTATTTAACGATAGCTTCGCGTTGTTCGAATAATTACGGTGAATTGTAAAAATATCGATTTTATAAAGGTTTTTCTTTGGATACGGATTTTAAAAGAAAAATTCTCGAATGATAGGCGTTGAAATTTTTGTACTATTTCGATTCTATTGCGAAAGTCAGGGCTAACTAACTTACCCCGAGTAGGTGACCTGTCCTTTCCTTGTATTTATTTATTAGAAATTCTATTATTATTAGTATTTTGCTTTGTATTTTGCCTTAAAATTATTAACATTTTTATACTTTTTTAATTTAACTTCTCGGATAACGACTAAATGCTGTCGCATAGGTTGTGGAATTTTGTATTTATTACAGTCACTTTTTTTTTGTTAAATTTATAACAATTTTAATATCGGCAGCTACTTAAGAGTACTTTATTTGAAATAAATAAATGACATTACCCTTTACCCTATCCTACCATATTGCTTCTCCAACCCCATTCCCGCCACAATATTGACAGGCCAGTGTTGAATCTTCTAAAAAATACTTATTTATTTATATCTTGTTATAGCAATTGTTTTTTTGTTACTATTTATGTTTTTTAAAAATGTTTTAATTTATTCTGTAGCGGTAGTTTGTATTATGGCACATTTTTTGTATTATCGATGTGTTTTTTTTCTTTTTTTTATGAGTAGTTTAGTGTTTCTGTCAATATTGTTTGTGTTCCAATCCAATCCAAAAGAGATCCGATGTCATTTTTTATTTCAATAAATGTATTGTCAACATTTATTTTTTGTTTGTTTTTGTTTTCACCCTAAACATGCTTCATCATCTTTTGTTTACTTATTATTGTTTTAGAATGTTGCTGTAGATATTTGCTTTATACAATGGTTTAGTTAAAGTTAAGTATTTGTCAGTTAAGGATTAAAATGATTATAGTTTAGAACTATATTTTTTGTAGTGCAGTTGATAGATTAAGTAGTTATTGCTTGTATTTTTTTTAGTTTGACTAAGTTTAAGTTCATATCTTTTACATAAAGTAACAGCAATGTAAATGCCAAATAAAAACATCAAATTTTTATTTCATGGGTTATCCGATATTTATTCAGATGTATTGATATCGACCATAAATTTATCTTGAAGAATGATAAAGTAAAATATTAGAATAATAGTAGTTGATACAAAGATATGAGAATCAACAGATTACTTCAAAGTTTACTAAGAATAGTTTAGATAGGACTTATTTATTGTAAAAGTATTGCACCCTAACAATTTCCTATTATAGATATCTCGTGGTAACGGAGACTCGGTAGTCGTGAAGAAATCAGCGGTGCGCTCCATCAAGTTTGACCAGGACCCAATGGAAGAGATTAAAGAGGAGAAACCAACCTCGTTCTTACTGGTTAGTATGATATTTACATTTTAGTGGTAAAAATCTCTATTAGAAATAATTATCACTTCTCGCCTTCTCCGCTCTAACGGTGAAGGAAAACATCTTGGTGAAACCAATGTCTTAAATTTGTTCAATACATTTCTTGAGGGCATGCAAAGCCGCACTTGGCAAGCGTGGTGGACTCAAGGCCTAACTCCTTCCTCGTTCGGGAGGAGACACAAAAGTAATAGAAGGCTTAGTTAATTGATTCATTAATTAGGTTATAATATGTATGAGTTGGCGTTAAGTGCATTTCATTACTCTTCATTCTTCACTTCAGTACGAATGAAAATATATTTGTTTAAGTCATGAACTTAACCCTTATATGTTATAGAATTTTATGGGCTAGTCCATGCAGTCGAGAAATAATATACCAGTATAATTACGATGAAATCAACGTAATCATGTAATGTATTTTTATTCCTTACAGAGCGACTACAAATGGCAGACCTTTGCGTGCGGTAAGACTCAAGACCAACTGGACCTCACGATGCTAGCTCATCAATATCTTAGGAAAACAGCTTTGAAGCCACGGTCATTGAACTTTTTATAGAACGTTGAACAACTGAGTTCCTTGGGTATAACAATGAAATATCAAGAAATTATTTTGACAAAATAAAAGTCAATCAACCTTTAATAGAAAATGAAGACTAAGACGATACGCACCATACATTCTTTTGTCAATCGCTAAGGCTTTATATGATAGCCGTAAAGTTATTGTAATAATCAGTTAAATACATCTAATGGTACTGGTATCCATGACTGGTTAGCTCAATCAATATTAAATTTAATAGTGGCCTTAAATATAATTAAGAAAGCAGTAAGCAAGTAGTGACTTCACCAGGCATATGATCAAGGGTAAATCTAGATTTAGTTTTTCTGGTGTACAGAAGAAAATGTAGAGAGTTTTTATTAGTCTGTAGGGACTGGTATATATGGGATAGGTTGATATGGATATAGTTCATTCACGTATGCTGCGTATGGCAGACTGTATTGGTAATGGTATCAATTCAAAATGGAGTTTTACCTCAATTAGATCAAGATTTTATTTTGTCTACGAACCATGCTGATTGTGTTAGTATTGTCAAATATATGAGGTGAAAATTCTTGGGTAAAACCTGCATTTTAAATTGAATTTACATTGCCTATTGTTGAATAGACTTAGAAGGCAATGCCACTAAAATGTGTCGTTAGCAAACTTCAATTAAGTTCTATACGCTTATTAAACTAGTTAGAAAGTTTAGTTAATATAATTCTAGCATAACTTTGTATATAAACAACAAGTGTGATTCTAGTTTTAGGACTTAAATGAATGATTTAGTTTAAAATTTCAATGTAATAGTTTAGTATAAAGTTTTAAGCTATTTATAGTTTAATTTTTAAGTTACTTTTTCTATGTAATTTGAATTTTCTACTGCATTATTTTATAAATTCATTATGTCGATGTTAGTTTTTTAGAATATATTTTTAAGTGGCGTTTTTGTGTGTGATTTTGTGTCAGCACTTTTTAAGATTTTTAGCACTGTTTGTCGAACAAAATATTTATACGTATCGAGGTGTTGGGGCGTAAAATTTATTTATAAATTTCAGTGAATTTTTTATCATGGATTCAGACTAAATTCATTATAGTACACCACGACCACCATTAACAACCTTTTGGCATTCGAGAATACATTTTTTATTATAAGTGGGTACTTATAGACTCGGTAATCCAACAATTAATCCAATAAATATCTGCATTTTGCTTTTAACCCTTACAGTTTTTATTCAACACATATAAATAAGTTTAAAAGAGTACAAAATAGAGCTAAGATTAATTGAAAGCAATTGTAAAAATAGCATAAGTTAAGTGTGACTTGTTATGTCATTTGGGTTAGAAATATGAGAGATATCGCATAGAATTACTCAAAATTGTTTTATACTACATACATTTTTAATAAAATATTGATTTAGGGACTATATTTGTGGTTCTTTTTTACCCGGCTGCGCGAAACAAACGGAGGGTAATGTTTCAGATTGTACAAAACCGCTGGGCGGAACAAGTATGCAGTCATTTCTAGAGTGATTCGTGTGATCATGATTCATTTTTTTATTAATTGATTTGATATAATTCCCCTAATGTTTGTGCTCGTTTAATTCTTAGTGGTCAGTCACATCTACCCACATTTTTTTAATAAGTTTTGTATAAAATATAAATGTTAAGAGGCAATATTTATACGAATTATGTTAAAATATTATATTGTATGTTTTTAATTGTGATGTCTATTCTATTAATTTACACCTTCCCCTTAGAAGATTTTCTTATACTTTTTAAACGGGTATGCGATAACTTTTGATAATTTTCCGATTTATAAACTCCAATATGATTATTGCAATTAGTTATCTTGTTTCCTTTTCAAGGGCTTGCAACTGTAGGACCAACATTTTGGTTTCGTGAAAATTAAAAAAATATTTTAACTTTATATTAGTTGTCTCGAAGGAATAAACTTAACTTATTAAACAGCATCCTAATCTCATAAAATTGATAGAGAAATTCCAACACAACATAAAATTAAATTAAAGTCATCATTATATCCATTGTTTTCTAACATATCCTTATACAATGGTTTTTTAATAAAATAGAGAAGAATGAGAAGAAAATACCTGAATAAAAAGGCCTATCAAACCCCTTAATTTTTTAATTACGTAACCTAAAATATACACAGCTATCTAAATTATAGCACATCTATTAACAGAGTAAGTAATTTTCAGCATGTTTTTGATACTTTTTACTTGATTGTAATAGCATTCTTAGCATTTCAACCTCTTTCAAAGGTGTAATATTAATTTAAATTGTGTGTTAAGATTTAGTCTGTAGTTTAAGCAATTGCCATGTTTTATTTTATACAAAGATTTTAAACGTTTTTATTTTGTGACAACAATATATTGTTTTAGCGTGTAAATATAATTTAAGTAGGTTTATGGATGTCTAAGTAAGAAAATAAATGGTTTAATAGTACATTTGTAGTATTATTTTTGAGTTATGATACTTGAATCTAGGCATAGATTAAACTCTCTATACCTACTATGCTATCATACCCGGTGCGAAGTACTAAGTCGGGTGCGACTGTGTAGCTGTGAGAGATTCGACGGTTACCGTATCTTTACTAATATTATAAAGCTGAAGAGTTTGTTTGTTTGAACGCGCTAATCTCGGGAACTACTGGTCCAATTTGAAAAATTATTTCAGTGTTAGATAGCCCATTTATCGAGGAAGGCTACAGGCTATATATCATCACGCTACGACCAATAGGAGCAGAGTACCAGTGAGAAATGTTATAAAAACGGGGAAAATTATGATTCTCTTATGTTATAATATATTTGAAATTTGTTTGCCAGACACAATTTCACGGCTAAACCACTAAACTAATTAACATGCAATTTAGCGTGGACTTATTGGAAAGCCATCGAACATTGGTTTGTATTTTTCCAAAATATGTTTTTGTTTTACCCATATTAGGAGCGGAACCGCGCATGTTGATAAGAATAACGCCATAATAATATGAGATACTTACGTTCTCAGTAAGTTTTATACAAGCGACTATATTCCATCTAAATAACATTAGTTTATCATTATATACAAGCATATATTTCGTATAACGAGTCCAGAGGTAGTTCCACGGTCCCCGATGTACGCTTTAATTAATGGATGGTGACCAAAACTGCAATTTATGTACGTAAACGCTAAATGCATCTAAATTACGATAAACAGTGAAATGCACAATATAAATGGAATAACGGTGTTTATCGCTACACCACACGTACCTACTCTATTAGTAGGTACTAGGCAGGGGCAGGTAGGGTAGAGGGGTTGACTCCCACTTCAAATTTAAAACAAATACGTTCCACAACCTCGATAGTTCTTTACTGCTACAATTTGTCGCCGTGTTTATGGATATGATTAGTGTAAAAGTTTTTATTTCATAACCTTTATTTATTGAGCGACATACTTAATTGAAAAAAGTTCAGGCTTTGCAAAATTGATACTTACGAATAGGTTCTAATTAAGTTTAATGTTTAGCTACCAGTTTTCGCTGCTTATTAAGTTTCATCTTCACTTATTCAATCCGATTTTAAATATCATAAAGTTTTAAGAAATCGCCGCATTAGCATTCTTTTATCTTTGCATACTGTCAGTGCGACCTTTTTTTGTATTAACGAGGGGGAAATCTTCTAAAGATTTGTCTGTTTAGAGTTACTACTCGGCTTATGTCGGATTCCTACCGACTAAAACCGCCCTCGACCAACCAATAACACTCTTCAGAGAAATTCTGGTATTGCGATTTGCTATCCAGAGAACCGTCAATGCGACCTAGGTGATTTTATGTATGTGTGTACGTAAGATAACACCTTAGTACTAAAGTTAATGGAATATAGTACACTAAACTATTAATATTTAGATGAACAAGGTCAGCATTTACAATCTTTATCTTGCCTCCCAACTCTAGGTAGTAAATTCCACCCCTCATAACCGTATCTCAACTCTAACTTTATGTAAATAAGTTGTGAGCTAGTGTCACGATACTGTCCCGTAATATCATCAGTAACTGAAACGTCTTGCGAAATTGCCTTCTGGCTTCAAACCGAGACTATTAGCATGGGCTGAATTAAATTGTCGGGGTACTACGCGGTCTGTACCGGGCGGAAGCGGGTTGCTAATGAAGTAATTGGATATTGGCTGCGTGTATTTATTAACGAAGTTTGTTTAGAAGTATAATGGTTTTTATTTTTTGGAGGTTTTCTGCTTCTAATTTCGTTATATGATGTTGAAGAAAGGTAACCAAATTTAACGTTTTGAAAAAACGACAAACTATAACTCTAAAGAGTAAATTGGTAAATTGAAAACATTGTTTTGAGCTATTTGTCTCTTAATTTAGTGTTTAGATAATATAACTGCGACATTTTGGTTGAAATTCTTCTTTCCTTATTTCATTTTCGTACTCTCACCAGCGTACCTAAAAGGCTTTTATATTTGAAGCGTCTATTTTTAAAAATCATAACACCCTCGGTTACTGTAAGTACCTATCTGCATTAAAGGAACTTCTTCAAGATTTACTAGAATCAATTTATAATTTAAGCAAATGGAAATCGCAGCATCAATTACAAACACAGACGAACAAAAATCAGCACCGCTTCATTACCACCAAAGCCTCACCCGTAACATGGTACTCTGCAAGCAAAATTGAACGGTGTACAACATCGATTAAGGTCTTAATTACTTTGACCTGCCCCCGGGCCCAGTCGAACGGTTGTAAATTGGAGTAACATGGCCCAAAGCAATTAAGATTGCATGTCACTGGTCTAAATTTAGTTAAAGTCCTCCGACAATTTATCGGTCCGTTTGCGTCACGGTTATCTATCTTATTTACAGCATTATAGTGCTTTTGAACGCTAATTGATCGTTGCATCGAAATTATTATAAGCGCGGGACCTGAGAGTAGAAACTTTTGTTTAAAGGAAGGAACTGAGTTATTGGAAAATTGATACGTAGTAGGGAAGCAAGATTCTCTTGCTAATGAGCGTCAGGCTGGGTATGATTATGATGATGTTCTTTTTACGATTACCTACCTAATAAATTCTTAGATTTCTTCGTATTAAATTGACTAGAAAATCAAGCAATTTTTTTTTGCCCTGACGGTTTCTTACTAGTAAAGCTTTGATTGGTGACGGCAAAGAGAAAACAAGCAGTGAAATAATATGTTTACTCCAATGAAATATAAATACGGCATTAGTTTCGTTGCAATTCAATCTTCCATCAGGATTGAATCAAATGGAAAATTGGTTAAAGACTTTCCGGTTTGAGTGAACTAAAGTTAAGATTATAACTATCACGGAGCAGTGCCGCGGGCGTCAAAGTTACTTGCTAACTATATTAAGTTACTAGGGATACTGACTTTCCGAGTTGACAGATTTTATGAGATATTTCAATTATTTCCTGAAGGAAAAGTGGTATACGCGAGATAGGGATAGAAGCGCTTTCTATTTAATTTTGTGTTTTTTTAATTAGTTAGAAAGTTGTTTTATGTTAGTTACTTCCTACAAATAATCTGAGAAAAAATCACTGACTTCAAAAAGGAGGATTACTATGCTCGAATGACTATTTTTTTCCGATTTATAGGATTCAGTCTGGAATGTCTGCTTATGTTATCTGTTACACGAAGTAGACAGCAACTGATTATGAGCCGCTGGGTTTGCATTTTTGACCAGTGCAGTGATCGTACCAGAAAATGAAATACTTTTTAAAATACCACCTACCTACTAGTAATATTTTTTCAGATCTTTAGGTTGTTTAAACAAGCACTCTTTAATATTATAAGTACCTATATAAATCTCCGACAGAATAGCACCTTAGCGGATTGTAATATTGATTGAATTCACCGTATCCGCTTTCAAAATTACAAACTAAAATGTGATTACTTCCTCAAAATTTGCTAAAGCTGCGAAACTTACTAACGCTGTACTTAAGCTTAATAATAACGCAAATAGTGTTATTATGCTCATATGAGCTTATACACTTAATTATTTCGTATACCAACTGACATATCCATTTAAGTTAAGTAAGCCTTTAACATAAACGGCAACTTATAGACGCAAATTAAGCAATATGTTGCTGTGTAATGCCAAAAGAACGCAATGACAACTATAGCGCGATTCTCTACAATCAGTAGGTACTGTCAAGTATTGAAAGTTTTATAGTTAAAATGTGCTGGCAAAATAGTTCCTGTGATACCCGCTAGAGGCGCTGATCAGATTTTCATACAATTGAATGTAGTCGATGGTCGTCAGTGGTAGAAAAGTAGGTATTTATCCTTATTGATGATAAACATTACAAATTATTAAAATACTATTTTTTATAACTTATACCATTGATAAATTCTGAAACAATTAATAATACTCCTATCTTTTCCATAATAATCGAGCAGTATTCTTAATGGGTAAATTCAATGTTCTTATAAACGGACAAAATATTTAAACCAATGGGATGTTCTAACAATAAAAGTTCCAAAAAGACGAGAAAGGCGAAAATCAATTTTGTACTCGACTCGAATACTTGCACCTTTGTTAAAGCAATTTTCTTGGTAATCACCCCACATGCCAAGTTGCGCAACGGAAAGTTTCCGTCAATACGCCTCATGTTCGCGAGCCTTTATAATTAAGTAGAAGTTAGTAAACGGTAGCTGAGTATGATTGAGAATGCAATATCCGTTAACGTGTTGCCACGCACAAGGCGCCAATTAATACATGCCCTCCGTGTTACTGTGTACTGCATATATTCCGCTGATGGTTTGATATTAAAGTGTAACAGTTGTGGGAATATTGGGGTTTTTCATTGTGGTTTGTTTTACACTAGATGATAAGTAATAATTTTCCTTATAGAAGTTGAAGTGTGTGACGTATTATTAAAGAAATATACCCAGTCAGGTTAACTTTTAGCAACTCGATAGGCAGTGTTTCCTTGTTTAGTTTTATATAAAAGTTTCATTAAAACAAGATATTATTATCTTTGTGAAAATATGTTTATCGAAAATAACAAATATTTACATATTATATACACGGAGAGATGGCACATTTACAATACTGGTGCAAAATCATGTTTACCTAAAATATCTGTAAACTGAAACTTATTTACTTTTTACAAATTTACGAATAATTTTATCTTAAAAAGATCTGCCAAAAGTAATTCCGAAGTTTGGTTTCCAGCCGCTGTCAAAGCGCGGCATTTCGAACCTCTTGTAGCCGGCGGTGAAGTCAACCGTGCTGGTGGGAGAGCGGAACAAGTTGAGGTTCCCCATCGCTGAGTAGTCCTTACGTTCTAAGAACGGAGTGTTCGCCATGCCCAGAGACGCGCCCACCTTGTTCCTGAACACAGAGAACATAGAACGTTGGTACAAGTGATATCAGATAGAAGATCAAGAGTAGATTAAATCAAACGGTTTCATATCAATAGACACCAAAGGCACAATATACTTACTTGAACATATAGTCGACTCCTGCACCGACAGTGTTGAAGTTGGGCACGCCGGGGTAGTTGGTGGGCATGTTCCTGGAGACGAAGGCATTAGCGCCGACGTTGTGGTTGTCATTGTGGAACAGAGTGGCGTGACCAGCGCCTGTGAGCTTGGAGCCGAACCCGGGCAGAGTTTCCTTCATCACAGATACTCCGTGACCGTTGCTGGAATACACAAAGTTAATTAATGAAAGTTTAAGAAACAGCTCTCTCTGATGTAGTCATAGAGAGTCAATCAGAGTCATTATGGAAAAAACAAATTCTGAAAATACTTACACATTATCGAGAGCCAACCCAAAGCCTTTAGAAGCCAATTTATTCTTGTCGTCGTAGCCTGCGCTGCCGAGTGCACTCAGAACATTCTGACCATTACCAACGAGCGGTATTTTAGCGTTAGCTCCAGAAGTGCCGTCACCATTGAGCGTGTAGCTGGCTTGTGCCTGACGCCTGACCCTGGCGCTCGCCAAGTGTCCCGGGTGCTGGTACTCAAAGTCCTCGTCTACGTCGTACACCGGGTATCTATACTCTTCGTGTTCTCCATACGGCACGTCCTCGAACTGAATGTGTCGGGCGCTCACACACACTAGCAGAACTGCTGCCAGGAATAACTTTGTAGCGAACATTTTGTTTGTTGTTTTTGTCGTAAGACAATGTTGTTCTTAGCTGATGTGTTTGTAGAATGATATGCTCTCGGATTGTACGTCTTTATATATGACAAATTATCTTTGTAACAGGAATTCCCCTGTACCAATGAGATAAGAGATCACGTATGTAAAGAACCTACTATCGCGGATGCTCTCATTAAGAGGTTATCAAAGCAGAAGTGCCGCGTGGGTCACGGGCAATCACCGCGCACGAGACAAAAGCTTCTTATCTCATATGGCATAATGTAGCTATTAATAGCAACCATCTTAATGATATTTAATCTTTTTCAGATTGTTTTTCGTTTTTCTTACAACACACACGCTCTACAGAAGGTATTTTAAAAAAGAGTAATTATAATAATAAAAGAAAAGTTGATGGAGAGTTAAAGAATCTATTATCTGAGATAAGTCTAATACAAAAAATACAGGTACCCGCGGGTATTAAGGCCTAGCTAAGGGAGATTTGTAATAAAATGAAGAATATCCAATATAATCAACCAGTTTATATAATAATCAATCATGTACTTATATTACTACCGAGTTTAAACAAAAATTGGCTTCTAAAGCTTAAAACTAAAACATTATATCACTTTAAAAAAAACGCTGTCTTTAGGCCTTATTATAATAGGGTAGGGTAAAAAGGCCTATACTATAAACTATTCAAAAATCAACCTAAACTAAGTAAATTAGTATTCTTGACATCAATAATCATTAACATAAGGCAATAGAAAGCATAGTAGTCTTAATAAATGAAATAAATTGTCCTTATTCGCATCCATCAGGACATTGAAAATCATCAGTATATTCTGCAGTCAAACCGACACAATCTTCGTGGTACCACTTGGAGCATCGCGAACATTGCCTCATTGCATCATCCATTCTATATTCTCTGCAGGCATGACAGTAGCGATATTTTTTTTTTGTGATTAATTTTTGTCAGATCGCTTTCTGACCACAATGATCGTTTGGGAGGCATCGTGACTGTGAGCACTGAAAACAATAATAAATAATTTGAAAATATAAACCACGTATATACTACCCGCTAACAAACATTTTTAATACACGCTCCTACTTATATAGCAGTTAAAAAAGCAGGAGTATAATAAGGCCTATTGTAAAATTTTATAGGCCTTAATATCCGCCAACCACCTATTTACAGAAAATAATAATAATATAATTTTTATAAAGTACAAGTCGCTTAAAACGGTAATCTACGGACAAGCATACCTTAATTAATAAGCGGACAGTCAATACAGGTTTGTAAATATTATATTTTCTAAACAACTTACGTTTTACTGGAGTCAATTTTTATAATTCGTGCTGCTGAACCGCACTTCTGAATTACTTCGACGATATTTGCGGGGGGAGAAGTGCTAGAGTGCGTCCGCCACTTCGCAGCGACTCGTATACTCTCTGAGCTTGTGTGACAGTAATCTTGATCGTCAACTACTGTTTTAAGTACGTTTTTTGTTATTTAGGCCTTATTACCCGACAGGCCTTAATACCCGCAGGTACCTTAGGTAATGTTTACAAACCAGTATTCTAAAGTAGAATCAATCCAAGCAGTACTTTAACAAATTATAAGCTTAATTTCCTCCGACTTTGAAGTCTTATTTACTTATAGATAAAAAGTAATATAAAAACAAAGTTATAGTTAAGGCGCGTATTCTTTTTGTTAGAAGACGAAGTGCTAACAACTTGCTCGTCCCATTTCGCGCTTCACCGAAACGCGACGCGGCTACGATGTGAGTTGGAGGTACTACGAGAGGGAAAATATATGAAAAAATAGACCGACTGTTCGTTATTATGCGTTTCTGAGTCTTCACACTCCTACTTGAATTAAATAAAAAAAAAAAAAACATAATCAGCAATCAATGCTGGTTGTTAAGTAGATCATTCGGGCCATTACAAACACAAATATATCAAAAGGACGAACCGTTCAAAAATCCTGTTGCACGTGGGTCGCACGTTTGTAATGACGCGAGTAGAGTCAATTGCGTCACTTTCGAAATTTCATCAGATAGCTTTTCCAAACCTGCAAAAAATACATTGCTTTATAGTTTGTTTTATCTAACTTTAAGACAATTATTTACTCACACTGGTGCCTACACGCAATTAAGACTGACAATTACTGCTATTAAAATCTTGCGTTACCTCCTTGCAGGCACACTGTTTGATACCTACTCTTTATGATCTCTATTCTACTCCATATCTATTATTTCAGTATCAAACTGTTTATTTTCCCAACAAACCATAAATCAGAATCTCAAAAACGAAAAAATAAAATCAAAATCTTCCACTCAGTGTGCTACAAGTTGGTTTCCACTTATTTTCATAAACTTGGCTATCTCTGTCTATAACGAACTCTCGGGAGTGTCAGGGCGGCGAGCTGTTCAACCGACTATTTCATTATAAACTTTACGAATAAATATTATACACCTGCAACCTTAATATTTAAACTATTTTAAAGCTTACTATCTAATTATACACTGTTATAATTTATTTTATATAGCTATAATCATAATATCTGATCCGGGAATCGAATTCGGGACCTTGTGTTTAGCAGTCGGGTACACTAACGAATAATATTTTCTCTGGCGAAACGCGGGTGTAACTTATGAACATCTGCCTACGCCTTCGGTTATAACAGGCGTGAGCGTTGAGGCGTGAAATTGATAACGTGCATTTTACTGTTAATTGCTTGTTGTTTCAGCCTTCAATATTGATTGCTTCAAAATTGAGGTTTCATGACGTCTTAGGACTATTTATAATATGTTCGCTAAACATCCTATTAATTTCGGGTGTGATTGTGAGAGAAATTACAGATACAAAAAAACAGATCTGAGACATCTAGAACATTTTAGGTTTCAAAGAAATTGTTGCGAATGTAAAAGATTCAATACAATTATAGCAAGCAGCAGTTCGCATAAATCCAGCGAAAACTCCTTGCTACCATTCTTGGTGTGATTCGCTGAACTAAAATTTAGCTTTAAAATATCAAACAAATACAGAATAAATAAATCATACTGTCCAAATCCATACTCCATTTGGAACTCGCAGTTAATTACAATAACAAAACACCAGAGCACCGCAGAAAACGTTCGTGTATTAAACTTTTCAAAATGGTCCAAGTTTAATACACGAACATTCAACAAATCCATCTGCGAGTTTTATTGAGGAGAAACAATTGGAAATGAAACGTAAATTACCAAACGCTTTCGTTTTAAATGACCTTTTTAGACGATTAACTGGTAGGGTTGTACAATTTATACTAAAAATATAAAGCTGATGAGATTGTTTGTTTGTTTTAACGCACCAACCTAAGTAATTACTGGCTCCATTTGAATCAATATTTTTGTATTGTATAGTCTATTCATTAAGGAAGGTATATAACATCACGCTATGTAGAAAAGGGCTGGAGCAGTCGTCAAAATAATGTTGTAAAAACGGGAAACCGAAAGACCACCCGAAGGAAGTTGCGGGCGGCCACTTGTGTAAACCAAGTACCTATATATGTACCTACATATATGTAGCTACTAAGTATTATGGAGATAATTCTTTTGGGAAATGTCAGGGACGGGTTGTATTGCGTAAATTGATTAATCGGTTTAATGAAGGGATGAGTGCCTCTTTATATGTTAATGTAATTATTCCTGTTTTGAAGGTTATGTAAAGATTTATTTGGTAATTAGCAGGTTATTTTTAACTAACTCTACACGAAATGATGTGAAATATGTCGTCAAAATTACAATAATTGTTCATTACAGAATGCTCCATGCGACATGCGAAAATCATAATAACTACCTATATAGCTAATACCTTGTAAGTTGTAGCACTGGACTTCAAAATTCGATAGTAGGTAGTATTGCATTTTAGCCCCCTTAAAGCTTTGCCAAAGTACGTTTGCTTCTTATTCAATTAACTGCGTCTTAACGGTCAATATAACGGGAACACTTCATAAAATTTTTTCACGCATATCTATACCTTATCGAGTGTAATTTTAGCGGGTATTTCATACACTTACCGTTCACGTTATCTGTCGGATAGGCCATCGGCCTCTTATCCACAAGCCGTGAAACGGACCCTGACTCTTTAACATTTATGTTTAAGTACAAAAGTAACTCCGTTTTTTTTAAAAACAACTCCCGCACTAAGAATTGTTCTTGTGTCGCGGGGACTTTTACAAACATACAAACAACGGACATAAAGCACAACCAGAGCCGAAACAATTATTTGTGGATCGCACAATTAATTGCTCCGTGTGGAAATCGAACCTCCTGACGCAATGGTTTTCGGCGTGGCGACCTAAACCACTGCACCACGGCGACAGTCTTACAATAACAAACATACAAATATTTGTAATACAGAGCCCTAAATAAACATGGCTATGAGATTAGTGAAAACCTTTACTCCAGTAATGGACTCGTTTAAAAAGCTCTGTCGTTACTTCGCGAACAAGGATTAATGGAAAGTGGCCCAATACGAATTGAGAAAACGTTTTCGAGTATCGATGGGTTTATAGTATTCAAATGTTGATCGAAAATGGTTAGAAGTTGAGGTAAAATTCTAGTAAAATAAGTAAATATTTTAGGTTATTGATCAAGCACCGTGAGTTTTAATCGGAAGTAGCCAAGTTGTTAATGCTTTGAATTCAAAGTCAAGTCAATTCAAATCAAATCATTTATTCATATAGGTCAAGTACTGGCATTACATGATAGTCAATGATACAGAGAGTGAATTTACCGCCAATTCGGAAGGTCGGGTGAATGAGAAGAGCTGGCAAGAGGCTCCTGGCCACTCTTTTTGATCGCCGACTATACAAACTGCATACAAACCCACGATCAGTTACAAACACCATTTTCTTGGACCATACAGACAGTAATGACCATATTCTTTTAAAAAAAGTTAACGAACAATGGAAAAATCGACTGAAAATTATGTTGTATTTCAGAAAACTTTTAAAAATGCTAACAACATTGTATTAACAAGTGATTGTAGCAAAACATACTACATTTTCAGTTATATTTTGCTGAAGTCTGATTGCAGTTGGAAAACTTAATTAGGAAATTCGAGCAAATCCAGCAATTATAAGACTCTCCACCGCTAGGATCTGTTTCAATTTAACGAACCAATTTATCTTGTGTGGAGAGTATTTTTTAGAAATTTAAGATACTTTGAAACAATGAAAATTTTGTCTACTCGTATGTTTTAAGTGGCAATCAAGATATTTCAGGTTCAATTTTCAGGAGGGCTATCATGTATCTCAGTTGACAACCATTTTAAAACCACTGTACTGTCCATTGTTTTCTCCCTTAGGTCAAACTGATTAATACGTTACGTCAAAGCAGCAATGTACTGAATAGTGACAATATATTTGACGTATACTAACTGTCAACTGAGATACGTGATAGGCCCGCAGGTCAGGCACTAATTTTGAATTTCTAAATATTCTTAAAAATAGCACGAATTTTGGAGACGTGTTCTGAATAAGGGCACTTTAATGTAAAATGAACACTGTCAATGATAAAATGTCTATACACCTTTGATATTTAACATTAACGTACTACGATGACTCTTCATTGATCAGAAGATAATGTACTGTATCGAGATAAGCATCTTAAAATAATAAACCGAACCGCCACTCAAAGTAACTCATAGAAGTATAACAATATTATAATGAGACAGATAACAATATTTCACATAATGAGAGTAATATTAACATTGTAGCTTTTATTCAAGCGTAATAACGCCAAAACAAACCAAATAAAAGTCCCTAAACAAACGCAGAAGTATTAATCAATCTATACACCGAGGCGTCAACCCGAATTGTTTCGCAACCAACAATTTGAAACGATTTATATCAAAGGGGACGTCTAAAAAAAATTTCGCATTTCACGAACGATTTAGGGAATGTCACTTGAGATCAAAATAAATAGGTCTGTACTTTAGAACCTTTAGGCCCTTTGCCCGATTTCAATAGGGGACCGTTTTACGTACATGTCCTTATAGGATCGGAGCTCGGGTGTATATCTGCAACCTTATGATCGCGATGGCGGCTTAAATTTACATAGGGTGAGAGCTTGATTTTTATTAATATTTAAAAATTTATGTTAATCAATATAATCGTAATGGACCGTTGTCAAAATCTTTATTAAATACCATGAGAATAGTAACATTTTTTTCATTAACATCGTTGACATTAAATTCCTTTCTTTAAGTCAATAACGAACTAATATGGATAAAATTAATCAGATTAATAGACGTTGGAAAGGATATTCTATACATTTACACCGCCAAAAAATATTTTGATGATGTTATACGAGAAATTTTCAAATGATCTTTCAAGAAACTCCTCCATATTTCAGTGCAACATCACATTTATCAAACTACCAATAAAATTCAACTACAATTAGCCTTTTACCAAGTCTGTAAAGTTCAGAGATTAAAATTTTAAATCTTATTTCGCATAGCCAACTATAAAACTTAGTTTTGCATAAAAAACATTTACAGTTAGCGAGAAAGTTCTTAATTACTGCAGAGTTTTCGCTACAGTTTTAAAAAAAAACCACTGGCATGTTACTAAAGTACTGTTTACAGTTGTTTTGCATTATTTCATTGCGGAAAAGAAAAAGCCTATAGTTTAGAATCTTTTTACAGGTATTTAGAAAGATTAAAATCAAATATTTTTGGTTATGTTTAACTCGAGTTCATAATGTTCACGTCTTATAGTAACTAATGTTGTAAAGGAATTAATGCATTTTACCTTGCTATGCTTTTGGCAAAGACGACATTCATAGATATTGTAAACGTGTAAGCTGGATCAGAAAATTGATTTGGCATTGGTAGAAACCTAAGATTAGTATGGATATTAATAAATGAAAATCTGCATATAATTTTGTTTATATAAACATTACTTACGTACATAAGTACTTTTATTATTATACCTTCCAAACGATATAATTTAATTTGACCAAAATAAACCGAGAAAAAGAATACCAGGTGCCAATAACAATGGCTCAAGGCGTTTCAATATCGTTAATTTACTCCAATTCTCGCAGTTTCTCCTTCATTCTAAAATTGTCTACACAAAATATTCAATCCAGTTATTAAAACCTGAGTCAGCTCTTGCACTATCCTCTTATTTGGGGTTACGTAACTTTTTAGGTGATCCTTATATCTTCGTAATAGGGGTCACATTCGCGGCGTAAACGTTTGGAAAATCGCGGACCTTTTTGGCTTTGTTGCGGATTTTTATCGTGACGCTAAAGGTTTTTTTATTTAGTGCGATATCGAATCGTCCAGTGTAAGGAGAGCTTTGAATTCATGGGCCGCACGCAAAAACGTACTGAATATGTTTTGGAAAATGGATATATCGGGTCATATGAAGGCTCAAGTTATGTTGGTCTGTTGTAGCGATATTTTTATACGACCTTTTAGTCAAAGAAAAAGGCTTAGATGTTTCCTTTTGTGATAATGTGCGAAGATGGCGTTGATGGAAGGACGTAGGCATTAATTTGTTGCAAAATGGAGTTTGGCGCTATTGTAAGTTTGTAAGACGTTGGGATCACAGACAATTGATTTTGTATTTACGATTTGATTTGAGATTTGAAATGGATTTAATGAGTATTGAGATTTCGGTATTGAAACGATAATCGTTTAGTTAAGAATATGTTGCAGAAGAAGGAGTTCTAGTTAGTTGTAATTATAAAACACGCCAGTATTTAATTTCAGGAAAACAGAATAAAACAGTAGCGCAGTTCTCTACAGTCGGTACTGTCGAGTATCGAGCTAGAGTTTTACACACTCATAAATTCGATATAATGAAAACAAGCATTGTTGCACATCGAAATTTGATGATTTTATTCTGCTAATGGCACATATTAGCCATACACTTTATTGAAAAATTATTCTACTCGATTTTTTTGGTCTACATACGGTACAAAATAATTACTAAGTACTTACAATCTTAATTTACCATCATAATCTTTTTAGAAAATTCTTGTACTATACACATACGGGTCTTACACCACGTGGTTCCAGTATACTGTAGATTTTCTCTCTCTTCACAGACAAACGAACTCACAGGTCATGTCAATAAGCTATCTCTCAGGTCAATAAGATTGCAAGAAATCCCCCGTTCCTGAGCTAAAGTAGACTTAAGTAAAGTACCTCCTATCATGTAATTGCCAAAGGTTATCAATACCGCAATTTTCTACCACTATCGACAATTTTTTTTAAATCTTCAGTATTAGGCTCGCCTTACTATAAGTATACCAATATCAGAATTAGGTACTCGAACGATGCCTTAACCGAAGACCCGATTAAATACATATTTTTTTATAACATAATATGATTAATATGGTTGTAGGCAAGTAGAAAATAGTAAATAAACAAAGAGAACAAAAGCCTCTATAAATAGTAAGAGGCATAGTGACATTATACCTAGCTTTTAACAAAGCGGTCTTTAACAGGCCTTTGTTTACGAAAGCATACCGCGATAAGTACAATTCTATTCCTCTCTGGACAAGGGGAATTCCTCCTAATAAGATAATTTCTCATATATAAGGCCATCCGATTCTAAAGCACATCATTCTAGCAAAGAACAAGAGTTGAACAACAAACAAAATGTTCGCTACAAAGTTATTCCTGGCAGCAGTTCTGCTAGTGTGTGTGAGCGCACGACACATTCAGTTCGAGGACGTGCCGTATGGAGAACACGAAGAGTACAGATACCCGGTGTACGACGTAGACGAGGACTTTGAGTACCAGCACCCGGGACACTTGGCGAGCGCCAGGGTCAGGCGTGAAGTGCAAGGACAAGCAACTGTCAAGCTTGGAAACGATGGCAGTGTTGGCCTGAGCTCTAAGATACCGTTCGCAAGCAACGATAAGCATGCTCTCAGTGCCATTGGTAGTACAGGATTGGATGGCAATTTGAATTTAGGTTCCAAAGGCATTGGTTTGGCTTATGATCATGCGTAAGTATTTTTAATATTTTTGTTTTATCTCCTAAAATATTGCTGTAGTTGTATAATTGGTACAAGCCCTTTAAAGGAAAGTGGTTTAGGGTTTCATCCTAAGGCACATATTCTACCATATTAAATACTAATGAATACAAAGTTTAGTGTGTCTAAGAAATAATTAGCACTCGTTTTAATACTAAAGGGAAACAATGTGACGAAACTTTGTATGTCTGAGAGTTCTTTTAAAAGACAATCTTCGAGATATGTAGTCCTTAATCCGCAATGGGCTAGCTTAAGGACTCAACAATCTGTTCAAACCCTGAACAATCCTTCATTTGAGAAGGAGATTCTCGACCAGAAATGGGATATAATAGGATACAGTTATACATATTACTATAATGATTAATTATGATTTCAGTAACGGACACGGAGCAGCAGTAATGCATGAGACAGTGCCCGGATTCGGTTCTAAACTGACAGGTGCAGGACACGCTACATTGTTCCAAAATGAGAACCACAAGGTTGGCGCTAATGCCTTTGTTACCAAGAACATGCCCACCAACTACCCCGGCGTGCCCAACTTCAACACCGTCGGTGGAGGAGTCGATTACATGTACAAGTTAGTATAATTTTAACAGATGTTTTTACTTGTGCAGATATTAAAGCAGTATCTGTAATTTCAATTGTGTTTCGGAAGGCACGTTAAACTGTGAGTTCCGGCTGTAATTTTCAAAGATCCTTGACAGTCGTTAGAAGTTATAAAGTCGGACAACCTGTCTTATAAACCATATATAATTGACAACAGCCGGGACCGATACGAAGACCATACCCATCTTTGGAATGTCTACGTTATAAGTTGCTTAACTCACTAACCGAACAGTGAGCACAACCAATTAATGAGTTCCTACAAACGTTATAGACAAACAGACGTTTCTTTTCTAATATAAGTATGGATATTAAGCATGTTTTTTATGTGCAGAGAAAAGATCGGTGGGTCTCTGGGCATGGCAAGCACTCCGTTCCTGGATCGTAAGGACTACTCAGCGATGGGGAACCTCAACGTGTTCCGTTCTCCCACCAGCTCTTTGGACTTCAACGCTGGCTTCAAAAAGTTCGATATGCCGCGTTTCAACAGCGGCTGGGAACCAAACTTCGGTTTATCTTACACCAGATTCTTACCTAATTTTTGATGATTTTTTTTTTGCGTTACGTCCTTCTGTCAGGTTATAAAAAAGTAGTGAACGAAAAATTAATAATACTTTAAAACTCACAGATTAGAGGTGCTCAACGTGTAATAGTTTGGTATATTTTATACGAAATTGTGACGTCATCATCTGGCTAAAGGACTAATTATTTTTTTATTTTTATATACATTTAAAAAGCGTATTATGTTATTACACATATATAGTCGTAAGTTGTAATCGCATCAAAACAGTGTTTTATGTAATCGTGCCAAATTCATCTATGAACTTAACAATTAAATAAATTATACATTTTTTGGAGAACATTATGATTTTTTTTATTCCAACACTTAATCACAATCACAATAATCTGCTAAATCACAAACGAAGCTTAACTAACGCCCACCAACCCGCAGTAGACAAGCGTGGTGGGTTAATATGTCTAAACCCCTTCCCAAACATGAACAGAGAAAATAGAAAGAGGGAGGAGGCCTTTGCCCTGCAGTGGGACAATATAGGTTGATAATAATAATAACACTCAATGGCTTTAGCTTTAAAATAGGATAATGTAGATGGCCTTAGTTTTTAAAAGAGAAGAGAGAGAAGAAAGAGAGGGTTATGTCTTTCGTGCGTATTTTGTTCGTTTGCTAATAATTTTTAAAAAAGTTTCAAACCTAATACACATATTTTTATGATTTTAAAGATATAATTTGTTATTATTATAAGATGGTAAAATCAGTAAAAGTACACTAAGAGACAATTCCACCTTATGCATAATTTTTTTTCTCAAATATTTATATTTCCAAACGAAGCTCTATATCTTAATGATAAATAGGTTAAGTAAGTAAACGTAGGTACCTATACATTTGATTTCAATCCTTTGCCGAAGTATCAGAACAATAAGTAAGACAAACTTCTAGTACCTTCCATTTATTGCGTTCAATACAAAGTGTTACTTAAGTATAATTTCAGTACTTATCTGTGCATCAATATTGCTAAAGGCTGTAGTTATTTTCACAACAATTTTCCGTCGCTGAAAGCTTCAGATAATGTTCTGAAGATTTCTCTCGTTTGCGCTCACAAAGGTTTATGTTTGCTAGAAGTGATTATAATTAAGTATTTGTTTTGAAACAATATGATAATTTTGTAGTGTTAAGGTACATTTCTACGATTTTGATGGTTGATTCCGAAAATAACGCACAGTTCCCGTAATTTTTACATTTCTTCCTCATTGCCAGTCAATTTCCTTCGTTACATAATATGTTTCCTTTGAATTGTACTTAGACTTTGGTGTCAGGTTCTAGAACCGGGTTAGGCAAGAATTTGGTGATAAGGTTTTCTGTCAATTCTCATTGATTGTTATAAACGCATTTGTTATAAACTAGCATGGTCAAAGGGTTAGTTGTAATAAGTAAGAGAACGTGGCCAAATATAGTCTTTGGGAAATATTTAAAGATCTATCCATCCACGTAATAAGGAACGAGCCAACTGTAATATAATCGGCATTTTACTATACTCCAAGCAAGTAGTCTACGGACTTCAGAGTAGTATTAAAAGTCTACTTTAAAATCCACTCTTTCAGTGAACACTATATCAATGTTCAAACCGTCTGCTATGATTGTAACTTGCGGCCCATTGAGTCCCATAAACAAAAGATCTATTCAACCAGCCGTATTCTCCACAATGTCTAGCAGATAAATTAACGTAAGGTGTTTACTTTACAATGTATTTACATTTTATATTAAAGGACTTATTGACTGACTGATTGCAGTTGGAAAACTTAATTAGGAAATTCGAGCAAATCCAGCAATTATAAGACTCGCCACCGCTAGGATCTGTTTCAATTTAACGAACCAATTTATCTTGTGTGGAGAGTATTTTTCAGAAATTTAAGATACTTTTAGAAAATAAAAGTTTAGTCTATTCAAGTGACGATCACGAGATTTTGAGTTTGATTGTCGGGTCAGGCATTTATTTTGAAATTCCAAATATTCTTAAAAATAGCACCAGGTTCGGAGACGTGTTCTGTATATGGGTACTATAATGTGAAATTAACACTGTCAATGATAACATGTCCACACACCCTTGATATTTAACATTAACGTACTACGATGACTCTTCATTGATCAGAAGATAATGTACTGTATCGAGATAAGCATCTTAAAACAATAAACCGAAACGCCACTAAAAGTAATAGCCACGATATAACGCCACTAGAAGTATAACAATATAATGAGACAGATAACAATATTTCACATAATGAGAGTAATATTAACATTGTAGCTTTTATTCAAGCGTAATAACGCCAAAACAAACCAAATAAAAGTCCCTAAACAAACGCAGAAGTATTAATCAATCTATACACCGAGGCGTCAACCCGAATTGTTTCGCCACCAACAATTTGAAACGATTTATATCAAAGGGGACGTCTAAAAAAATTTCGGATTTCACGAACGATTTAGGGAATGTCACTTGAGATCAAAATAAATAGGTCTGTACTTTAGAACCTTTAGGCCCTTTGCCCGATTTCAATAGGGGACCGTTTTACGTACATGTCCTTATAGGATCGGAGCTTGGGTGTATATCTGCAACCTTATGATCGCGATGGCGGCTTAAATTTACATAGGGTGAGAGCTTGCTTTTTATTAATATTTATTTTTTTAATCGCTAATCAATAAGGATAGGATAAGGAAGAAACTGACCGTTATTATAATCTTAATTAAATACAATGAAAAGAATAACTTATTTTCCGTTAACTTTATCCACATCAAATTCTTTCGTTAACCTCAAAACGGCTGAACTAATGTGGATAAAATTTGTCAGAGTAATAGACGTTGTAGAAGAACATGCTACACATTTTACCGCCAAAAAACATTTTGATGTTGTTATACGAGAAATTTTCAAATGATCTTTCAAGAAACTCCTCCATATTTCAGTGCAACATCACATTTATCAAACTACCAATAAAATTCAACTACAATTAGCCTTTTACCAAGTCTGTAAAGTTCAGAGATTAAAATTTTAAATCTTATTTCGCATAGCCAACTATAAACCTTAGTTTTGCATAAAAAACATTTACAGTTAGCGAGAAAGTTCTTAATTACTGCAGAGTTTTCGCTACAGTTTAAAAAAAAACCACTGGCATGTTACTAAAGTACTGTTTACAGTTGTTTTGTGCAATTTTATTACGGAGTAGAAAAAGCCTATAGTTTAGAATCTTATTTACGGGTATTTAGAAAAATCTAATCAAATATTTTTGGTTATGTTTAAGTCAAGTTCATAATGTTCACGTCGTGTAGATGTAAAGTAATTTAACACAGGAATTTATGCCAGTTCGCATTTATCTTGCTTTGCTTTCGACAAAGACGACATTCATAGATATTGTAAACGTGGAAGCTGGATCAGAAAATTGATTTGGCATTGGTAGAAACCTAAGATTAGTTTTGATATTAATATATGAAAATCTGCATATAATTTTGTTTATATAAACATTACTTACGTACGTAAGTACTTTTATTATTATACCTTTCAAACAATATAATTTAATTTGACCAAAATAAACCGAGAAAAAGAATACCAGGTGCCAATAACAATGGCTCAAGGCGTTTCAATATCGTTAATTTACTCCAATTCTCGCAGTTTCTCCTTCATTCTAAAATTGTCTACACAAAATATTCAATCCAGTTATTAAAACCTGAGTCAGCTCTTGCACTATCCTCTTATTTGGGGTTACGTAACTTTTTAGGTGATCCTTATATCTTCGTAATAGGGGTCACATTCGCGGCGTAAACGTTTGGAAAATCGCGGACCTTTTTGGCTTTGTTGCGGATTTTTATCGTGACGCTAAAGGTTTTTTTATTTAGTGCGATATCGAATCGTCCAGTGTAAGGAGAGCTTTCAGTTCATGGGCCGCACGCGAAATTGTACTGAATATGGTTTAGAAAATGGGTATATCGGGTCATATGAAGGTTCAAGTTATGTTGGTCTGTTGTAGCGATATTTTTATACGACCTTTTAGTCAAAGAAAAAGGCTTAGATGTTTCCTTTTGTGATAACGTGCGGAGATGGCGTTGATGGAAGGACGTAGGCATTAATTTGTTGCCAAATGGAGTTTGACGCTATTGAAAGTTTGTAAGACGTTGGGATCACAGACAATTGATTTTGTATTTACGATTTGATTTGGGATTGGAAATGGATTTAATGAGAATTGAGAAAGTATATGTTGCATAAGAAGGAGTTCTAGTTAGTTGTTATTATAAAACACACCAGTATTTAATTTCAGGAAAACAGAATAAAACACTAGCGCAGTACCTCGATTCTCTACCACTATCGACTACCGACAACCGGCTAGCTATCGAAATTTTGACATTTAGAATGTACTGCCAAAACATTTCCTACGACTCCCGTCAGAGGCGCTGATCAGATTTTCATACAAAATTTCTCGATGACAGGTCGGTTGTCGATAGTCGATAGTAATAGAGAATTGAGCTACGGTTCTCTACAGTCGGTACTGTCGAGTATCGAGCTAGAGTTTTACACACTCAAAAATTCGATATTATGAAAACAAGTATTGTTGTACACAGAGTTTTTGATTATTTAATTTTGTTTTTGTCACACATTAACCGTTAAGTCATTAATTAAGAAATTATTCTTCAGGATTATTTTTGCCGACATACGGTACAAAATAATTACTAAGTACTTACAATCTTAATTTACCATCATAATCTATTAAGAAAATTCTTTTACTATTCACATACGGGCATTACACCACGTGGTTCCAGTATACTGTAGATTTTCTCTTGTCACAGATAAACGAACTCACAGGTAATGTCAATAAGCTATCTCTCAGGTCAATGAGATTGTAAGGAATCCCCCGTTCCTGAGCTAAAGTAGACTTAAGTAAAGTACCTCCTATCATACAATTGTCAAAGGTTATCAATACCGCAATTTTCTACCACTATCGACTACCGACAAACGGCTAGCTATCGAAAAAAAACTCGATGGTTAGAATTGTAGAGAATCGTGCTGCAGAAGCATTATTTTTTGTTAAATCTTTAGTATTAAAGTCGCCTACTGTCAGTATACCAATATCAGAAGTAGGTACTCGAACGATGCCTTAACCGAAGACCCGATGAAAAACATTGTTTTTTTTATATTATAACATAATGTTTCTGGTTATAGGCAAGTAGAAAATAGTAAATAAATAAAGAGAACAAAAGCCTCTATAAATAGTAAGAGGCATAGTGACATTATACCTAGCTTTTAACAAAGCGGTCTTTAACAGGCCTTTGTTTACGAAAGCATACCGCGATAAGTACAATTCTATTCCTCTCTGGACAAGGGGAATTCCTCCTAATAAGATAATTTCTCATATATAAGGCCATCCGATTCTAAAGCACATCATTCTAGCAAAGAACAAGAGTTGAACAATAATCAAAATGTTCGCTACAAAGTTATTCCTGGCAGCAGTTCTGCTAGTGTGTGTGAGCGCACGACACATTCAGTTCGAGGACGTGCCGTATGGAGAACACGAAGAGTACAGATACCCGGTGTACGACGTAGACGAGGACTTTGAGTACCAGCACCCGGGACACTTGGCGAGCGCCAGGGTCAGGCGTGAAGTGCAAGGACAAGCAACTGTCAAGCTTGGAAACGATGGCAGTGTTGGCCTGAGCTCTAAGATACCGTTCGCAAGCAACGATAAGCATGCTCTTAGTGCCATTGGTAGTACAGGATTGGATGGCAATTTGAATTTAGGTTCCAAAGGCATTGGTTTGGCTTATGATCATGCGTAAGTATTTTTAATATTTTTGTTTTATCTCCTAAAATATTGCTGTATTATTGGTACAAGCCCTTTAAAGGAAAGTGGTTTAGGGTTTTATCCTAAGGCACATATTCTACCATACTAAATACTAATGAATACAAAGTTTAATGTGCGTAAGAAATAATTAGCACTCGTTCTAATGCTGAAACTTTGTATGCCTGAGAGTTCTTTTGAAAGACAATCTTGAAGGTGAACCTAGTCCTCGATCTACATTCGGCTAGCTAAAGGACTTAAGCTCTGCCGAATGCAGATTTGAGAAGGAGATTCTTGATCAGAAATGGGATATGATATGATACACTCATACATATTATTATAATGATTTATAATGATTTCAGTAACGGACACGGAGCAGCTGTACTGCATGAGACAGTGCCCGGATTCGGCTCCAAACTGACAGGTGCAGGACACGCTACATTGTTCCAAAATGAGAACCACAAGGTTGGCGCTAATGCCTTCGTTACCAAGAACATGCCCACCAACTACCCCGGCGTGCCCAACTTCAACACCGTCGGTGGAGGAGTCGATTACATGTACAAGTTAGTATAATTTTAACAAATGTTTTTACTTGTGCAGCTATAAAAATAGTATCTGTAATTTCAATTGCACGGAAGGCACGGTTAAAGTATGGGTCCCGGCTGTAATTTTCTAAGATCTTTGACAGTCGTTATCAGTAGTTAGAAGCTTAAAAGTCTGATAACCAGTCTTACCGAAGGGTATCGTGTTATAACCCAGGGAACTGGGCTGTGGAGGTCCGATAGGCAGTTGCTTCATGTAAAAGACTGGTATTCAACTGCATCTGGTGAGACTGGAAGCTGACTGACGAAAAGCTAGGCTAGTGTGTCATTTCAATTTTTTTTGGCAGAGACTGACTGATTTTGACTTTGACATGCTAAAGCAGGTTCCTTTAGAAAGTGACATATTGTATTGTTGTTAGTAAACCTAGAGGCAAAGTTGTTTAAACCATCTGTGGCAGGACTGTTATTTTAATTGGAAACAACCAGGACCGACACGAAGACCATACCCATCTTTGAAATGTCCACGTTCTAAGTTTCTTAACTCACTAACCGAACAGTGAGCACAGCCAATTATATTATGAGTGCCTACAACCGAAATAGACAAACAGACAGACGTCTTTTATAATATTATTATGGATATTAAGCATGCATTTTGTGTGCAGGGAAAAGATCGGTGGGTCTCTGGGCATGGCAAGCACTCCGTTCCTGGATCGTAAGGACTACTCAGCGATGGGGAACCTCAATTTGTTCCGTTCTCCCTCCAGCTCTTTGGACTTCAACGCTGGCTTCAAGAAGTTCGATATGCCGCGTTTCAACAGCGGCTGGGAACCAAACTTCGGTTTATCTTACACCAGATTCTTACCTAATTTTTGATGATATTTTTTTTTTGCGTTAGGTCCAACTGTCAGATTATAAAAAAATAGTGAACGAAAAATTAATAATACTTTAACACTCACAGATTAGAGGTGCTCAACGTGACGTCATAGTTTGGTATATTTTATACGAAATTGTGACGTCATCATCTGGCTAAAGGACTAATTATTTTTTTATTTTTATATACATTTAAAAAGCGTATTATGTTATTACACATATATAGTCGTAAGTTGTAATCGCATCAAAACAGTGTTTTATGTAATCGTGCCAAATTCATCTATGAACTTAACAATTAAATAAATTATACATTTTTTGGAGAACATTATGATTTTTTGAATTCCAACACTTAATCACAATCACAATAATCTGCTAAATCACAAACGAAGCTTAACTGACGCCCACCAACCCGCAGTAGACAAGCGTGGTGGGTTAATATGTCTAAACCCCTTCCCAAACATGAACAGAGAAAATAGAAAGTGCGAAGGGAGGCCTTTGCCCTGCAGTGGGACAATATAGGCTGATAATAATAATAACACTCAATGGCTTTAGCTTTAAAATAGGATAATGTAGATAGCCTTAGTTTTTTAACCCGACGATAAAGAGAGGGTTATGTCTTTCGTGCGTATTTTGTTCGTTTGCTAATAATTTTTAAAAAAGTTTCAATCTTCAAACACATATTTCTATGATTTTAAACATATAATTTGTAACTATTATAAGATGGTAAAATCAGTAAAAGTACACTTAGAGACAATTCTACCTTATGCATATTTTTTTTTCTCAAATATTTGTTTTTTCCAGACGAAGCTCTATATATTAATGATAAATAGGTTAAGTAAGTAATCTTAGGTATACATTTGATTTCAATCCTTTGCCGAAGCATCAGAACAAAATAAGCAAGACAAACTTCTAGAACCTTCCATTTAATGCGTTCAATACAAAGTGTTACTTAAGTATAATTTCAGTACTTATCTGTGCATCAATATTGCTAAAGGCTGTAGTTATTTTCACAACAATTTTCCGACGCTGAAAGCTTCAGATAATGTTCTGAAGATTTCTCTCGTTTGCGCTCACAAAGGTTTATGTTTGCTAGAAGTGAAAATAATTAAGTATTAGTTTTAAACATTATGAAAACTTTCTAGTGTAAAGGTAAATTTCTACGATTTTGATGGTTGATTCCGAAAATAACGTACAGTTCCCGTAATTTTTACATTTATACCTAATTGCCAGTCAATTTCCTTCGTTACATAATAAGTTTCCTCTGAATTGTATTTAGATTTTGGTCTCAGGTAGTAGGTTTAGTACCGGGTTAGGCAAAAATTTGGTGATAAGTTTTTCCGTTAATTCTCATTGATTGTTATAAACGCATTTGTTAATAAATATAAACTAGCATGGTCAAAGGGTTAGTTGTAATAAGTAAGAGAACGTGGCCAAATATAGTCTTTGGGGAATATTTAAAGATCCATGCATCCACGCTGCGCCATGTAAATTGTTAATGACAGGTAATAAGGGACGAGCCTACTGTAGTATAACCGGCATTTTACTATACTCCGTGCAAATAGTCTACGGACTTCCAAGTAGTAAGCTTAGTACTTTAAAATCCACTCTTTCAGTGAACACTATATCAATGTTCAAACCGTCTGCTATGATTGCAACTTGCGGCCCATTGAGTCCCATAAACAAAAGATCTATTCAACCAGCCGTATTCTCCACAATGTCTAGCAGATAAATTAACGTAAGGTGTTTACTTTACAATGTATTTATATTTTATATTAAAGGACTTATTGATTTTAATGAAGGCTTTAAGAGAGCATTGTATTTTGCTGTGTTTTGGAAATTTCTGATTCAATAATCGCTTTAATTTACAAACATTTTCCATAATTTCAGAGCGGATTTTGGTAAAAAATTGTGAATGTTCTTCCCTAGCTATAGGTATGTTGTCATATAGGTCAATTTGCTTTTATAATGTTACTTTAATTAGTACCATGTCATAAAATGACTTACTAAAGATGTATTGTTTGACTGCCTCTGTGCTCTGGGCGATCATCATGTCTCTGGTTCGATTATTCGGTTCTTCGGTTGATCGAAGTGTTAATTAATTATTTTAATTATAATAAAAATGTATATAGTCATACGCCTCTGCCTAAGCCTACCTTTATGATGTCATACGTATAAAGAACTCAATAGCAAACTAAAAACGTAGCGAAAATAAACAATTATTGCTATGATTTAACGAATCTAAAAGTAATTACAAATCAATCAATATGACATATCCAAATAAACTCAAAAAAGCAATTTCAAATGCATTTGAACTTTAATACTATGACAAAGTTAGACTCTAACATTCTGTTTAATATTATAAGCGGTGGAAGTTGTAAGCCGATTGACAAGAAACTCGTATATAAAGCGCTGCCGGCTATTTACGAACAGTACCGTGGAAACTTGAGATGTTTTGTAACCTTATTGTAAAGTTATTATTGAAATTAATAGTTTAGATCAAGCTGAAGATGTTAGAAGTTATTTTAAAGCGACAGACTAAACTTATCTTACGACAGCCGTATTTTTTACTATAAAATGAAGTACACTCTGGACTTAGTAGATTTTTGGTTTTAAATAGTTTATTTTAGATATTTTTTTTTCTACAGCAACGGAAAGTAAGATTTTCAAAATAATTACATCCGTTATGAAGTGAAAGAAAGACAAATAAACAAAATAATAAGGATCTTCTCTATTTCTTATACTGTTTATACTGACTCTACTTAGTGCCATATATTGCTTAATATTATTATACCCCCGGTTCAATCACGTCTTATCGGTTACCTTAATTTGCCGTGAGTATTACTATATTATTTTTCACGAACATGACTTTTATTTATTTTCATTAACAGGATGACCACGGCAGCGTAAACGTCAAAAAAATATGAGACATCAGTCAAATACAAACCAATAACGTAATAAAATTGTAATGAATGTTTCTTCGAGGAAATACTAACAAAAACATATTTTCATCAGAAAAAGTCGCAGCAAAAAATTGTGTTCAATGTGTCCATGACCCATCTCTTTGATAAAAGGGAGTGTACCTTATTTGTGATATTAAGTAATTACTCGGTTTAGGTCAATAGAGGGCACACATCGCTCGGGGATTCCTTGCAATTAGGTATTTGTTTCTTGTGGTCATGATAAGACGTGTTTATGAAATGTAGTGCGAATAAAAGGTTTTCCTGTTTTTGATTTTGGTTTCGCTTATTAAGTAAGTAACAGCATTTTTTTTAAAAAGTCCCTATTCTTTGTTTCGCTAATTAATTTACCGACGTTTTTATTTTGTGTTCTGGTGAACTTTAGGAATACCTATACTCGAATACAATTCATTGACACTAAGTTTAATGAGGGCTAGTTTCCCGGCTTTTGGATACGTTTCCGAAAAAATATTTGGCAAATCAAATATACTGAAAATATATGAAAATAACGGTCAACAATCAAACCTAATCAGCTAAACAATATTTATTCAAAAGTGGTGAAACAGTTCAATTGGTTGCTGTTATGTTGTTACAACAATTTATAAATATCTTCTTTTATTTTTTCCGCGAACGAGTCTTTACAACACATACATACGATTAATGAAGCCATATTTTAATAGCGCTGTTTAAAAATTTACTACAGTAAGTTTAAATAAGAAACTACAGGGCTGTTTCCACAAAAACATGCAGCGTTACCTCAACGAATAATTAATAATTAAACCCAAATAATTTCACGAAAAACAACGGTTTTCACCAAAAACTTTCGGTTGAATTAAAGCCAGACCAACGAGATGGAAGCCAGTAGAAATGTTGTACTCGTACAAAAAAACCTCGAAACCAAAAAATGTTGGGAAACATGGAAATATGACTGTTGTGCAAATATTATTTCAGCCGATACATTAAAGTAAGCGCGCGGCCCGATTTAGTGCTGTGAGGTGGAAAAAGTTGAAACCTATTCTGGTGCCACTCGACAAAATAGTTTTGTTTATAAACTTGTTTTTAATAGTTTCTATAATTAAATAAGGTAGGTTGTTATGTGAGTGGTGTAGCGTTCAATTTCTGAAAAACAAAGAAGAAAAAGAAAAGAGGAGAAAGGATTGTTGTTGGGGTAAGATATGGTCAATAGTGATCAAACTTAATAGCGTGGTTTGTATGGCAGTAGACTTGCCTTCGATTTCGAGTAATATAACAGTTAATGTAATACGTGTTAATTTTCCATGCCTTTGCTTACATATTTAGGAAAAACAGGTGATATGTTACAATAGATGTCGTACTATATTCCTCAGAAATAGCTACCGATATATTGACCATTTCTTAAACCGCACAAATTTTACAAGTATATCTTACATGATATTGCAATGAAAAATCATAATCTGTAAAATAATATATTACTTTAACAACTGCACGACTAACGTACTTACTAAAATCACTCGACAATATCTTTCGACATGTAAAACAATATAATATCGCACAGTTTTAAGAATAGTACCCCTCGCCCATTTCATTTCCACTGCCATTAAACAGATTGAGGCTGGAAAAACAAGAATCCATAAACTTATGTCCCAGTACTAAATGTAAGCTTGAAAAATACTGAAAAAATTGCTACATAATTTTAATTAAAGTACTTGACTGCTTTAACGGATTAAGATGTTTATTGCGTGTTATTAGAGGTCAATATTGTTTGCGTTTTGAAGACATATATTTCTGTTAATTTTATGAAAAGATGGTTTGTATGGTAAGCAAGTGTTATCGCGGTCAGTGTAACGATGTGGTTCACTTTTTCTTATTTATATTAAATTATTCTAAATTGTAGTCCGGGACTTGTGCCAGGTATATGGTAGGCTCACCTCTTATTACATGGGACTAACATTGTTAATGGCGAAACGTACACCTCTGACTACACCTTCTGGTAAAGTAAGCGTGATATTATAAATGTATGCAAGTACGACTATGTTGGCACTATTGACAATCGTTACTGCTCCTGAATCTATCTTTAGCTCGAAAAGAAGTTTAGTAGAGCCTCATATACACCTACACTACATAATTTCACGATACGCATCGTCAAATAAATGTTTTTATCTACAATTTAAACTTACTCTCCACATTTCAACCGCAAAAACATACATACCACGACATCCCTAGATAATTTTAATAAAAAATAAAAACTTTCTAGTCCCACACTTATGCCATCATGAAAATTAAAATAAAATAAAAGTAGAAAACTTTTGCTTGGCAGTGTAAGAGTGGAGTACACTCGCGAACGCAAGTTCTAACTTTAACCGTCGGTACAATGGCGCACAGCGGTGAAAACTTAATTGAAGCGCCTTCCACGGGATTCGAGTTGGGTTTTTTCGAGTGTTCCATTTCTGTTCGTGGGGCCAGGATTAAGAATAATTGAGGGATATTACTCGGAAATTTTATTCTTAATTTATGGCTTTTATTATATGTCAACAGAAGTAGTATATGGATATATTCGTATGCCATAGGATTCTGTTTCAAGCATCTATAGTGCAGGGTCACGGCAATCTACTACTGCGCAAGATCAGCGGTTCAAATTCCACGCATAATAAATAAAATTGTGAGTGTACCTTTTCTTGTTATCCTCGATGAGGTAAATAATTTTGTTGTATATTTCTTGTCTTAATCAATTTGGGAATAGACGTAAACAGAGCCACGTGTAAGAGCTAGTATACTCTGAAAATAGCGCACAATTATCATAACGACTAGTTAATAGAGTGTTACATAATTCATAGTTCACAGCGGGTTGAGTGCGTGTATATTTACATGTAGCGTACAGCCCCTCATTACAGCTTTACTTACTCATGAAACACTGACCTGCTGTATTTTAAGGTTAAAATCTACATATTTTTCAGTGACTCTTTCTACAAATATATAATATTGTTTGTGTATTTTGAGAACTATTTTCCATAATTATAGTATTTTTACATATATTATAATATCGGTGTAAGCAAAAGTTTATGAAAATCACCCCCGTTCCGCCATAAACTGTTCTAGTTCCAAGTTATTGGGGCGAGTCTATTGGTACATAAAGAGCACGTTACCAATCTCTATACTGCTATTGAGAAAAAATTATGTAGATTAGATATAGCAGTACATTTTATCCAAATAGCATACAATATAAATATACACACAAAATAGTTAATAGAGTGTTACATAATTCATAGTTCATGGCGGGTTGTGTGCGTGTATATTTACATGTAGCGTAAAGCCCCTAATTACAGCTTTACTAACTCATGAAACACTGACCTGTTTACTTAGCCGTTTTGAAAATCGTCGTTTCAGGTGAATTTTTTACATTAATTTTGGCCGAAATTTAGATTTTAGGACTGCGAAAGAAAAATCGAATCACACTTTTCTTTTCGCAGTAAACAGCGACAATAGAAAGCCACGTTAGACTCACATTTATACATTAAATAATAATATTAAACAAACCTGCATTTAGTAAAACTTAAGCAATAATATTACACTCAAAAGTAACAATGTTCTTACATAAGCACAAATCAAGATAGTGTCCTTTTTTTATGGATTTATCGAATCTATTATCCAGACATATAAACCATTGCGCATTGTACTAATGTTTTTGTAAACTATAGAGCCAGATATAAGCAGTAGTCTGCAGTAGGCACAATCCAGACTATCTCAATATTGCAAAATTCACAGTGTTTCTACACTCAGGGATAGCGCGACTAAGTTTTTTAACTTAATGAAGGAAAACTCTAGAACAGGTGCTCCTGAAATGTTCAGTTAAGGTATTTTTTGTTCGTTACTATTACTGTTGCAACTACTAACTGTTAATTTGAACTGATCGTTTTAATTAATTGTGAGACTGAATTATTTACTAGAAACTATTTGTTTGAGTGTAAATTAAATGTACAAGGTACGTTGTAAATCTTTTAGCGACTGAAAAGAATGGCCGTGACTTTCTTACTAGCTCTTTTCATAAGACTCTTCCCTCTTTCCGAGGTAGATTGTCATTGTAACGACTATCATAAGTGTCAATATTTGAAAAAAAAAAATGATTTGATTTTGATTTTGTAGTTTTTTAAGCCTGTAGTTTAGTAGCATACGTCTGAAAGTCTTTTATACAGTTCTTGAAAGCATGCAGAGTCCCCATCAAGCCTTTGACCAACGTGGTGGATAAAGTGGACTTCTAGGTATTGGTAAATACAGAATTTAAACCTTTGTTGGTTGTGAAGCTTAAGGTTTCTCGGAACGTGATAAGTATAATTTGAGCCGCTTTTTAAAATAATCGGATAATCAAGTGCTGGATTGGTTTAAGAAAATATGTTTAATGAATTAAGAATGATAGATTAACATGAGTTTCGGTCCTCAGCTCAATTTTTTTGTTAGAATTAGCATCGCAGAGGGTTTATCTAATCATTTTTATCTTTTGTTTATACCTGCTTTACATTAATGTGAAGTAAAACCTGTTTTTAATTCTTTTCATAGCATTAAACTTTCCCAATAAGCAAAACTGGAAATCGAACTTAAAACCGAACATCACGAGAATCACACAAATGAGATGCCTTGACGAACTCAAAGCTTAATTTAAAAAGAAAACTACAGAAGCGAGATCCGTTGAAATCACTTCAAGCGTAAAATCTTTTAGCAGACAGCGAAGAAGCATTAAGATTTTATTGTTTTAAGGAGCTCTTGTTATATTGGACGGTAGTAAAGAAAGTGAATAACTTCGGATCTGCATTACAGGACTTAAACTGGGGTCTGGAGAGAGGCTTAGTTTAAGTGATATGTGTTTGGTTTTTTGCGTAGTTTTTGTTCACGATTCCGCTCGCGTCGAGTGTTAAATACTTATTTTTGATGATAAATAACCTGTGACAAAGTTTCGAAACTAGACTTACTTTCATTGATCATTGTGGCTAAAAACTCTTTTTCTTCAATATAATTTAATGAGAAGTTACCCTGTCAAAGTCATTAAAGTTGCCAAAGTCGTTCAAATGCCTTTGGTGTGTCATAACGACTAATACTGATTTGAAAACAGCTTCGTCCAACTTTTAGCTTGCTCCTCAGTAGTCCTCAGAGTACCCAACCTACAGACTACCCATCTATTTAGCGATCAGATCAGATCAGTTTATAAACATGTGCAACAGACAACGAAAGCTTCACACAAATAGATTAAACAATATTTTTTGGAGCAAATCGACTGTATCTTTTCACTTTCAAATTCAAAATTGAAGACTGAATATCTCTGCATCTATCCAACTCATACATTACCTTGAAAACCAAATGAACACACATAGTAACATTCGCATCCTAAATTCACAGTCACGGAGTAGGATGCATACGTGCTTTTAGTGCGAGACTAGTGCTTTGACGCTATCCATTAGTGCGCTGTATGAACTATGATGTATGACATACTGTAAATAGACGAGTGGACTGTGTAGGTTTGTTAGTGCAGGCTGCGAGTGTGTTCTAAGACTGTAAAGGGGAGTTTTTGGGTATTGATATTACAGATGTCGAAGCTTGGACTGTTTTTTTACTAAGCCTACTCCTGTTTAAAAAAAATGCTGTATCGACATGCTTTTTTCAGCAAAATTTTGAAAATGAATGCACCAGAAATTGTGAAATGGTGATTTTTCCACTTGTCAATTAGTAATTTGCTAATAAGATTTGGTTTCAATATACATATTACATATAATTTATGTAAATATATTGTTGAAGGAAATCCTTTAATAGTCCACAAAGGTACTTGCCTATGCCACACTATGTTATAAGCAAACCAAATCATGATTGTATATTTTGTATCAGGCACGAAATAAACTAGAAAATCAGTTGTTTAAGTTTTTACATCATTATAATGGCTGAATAAAGCTAGGAAAGATTGTAAGGATCGAAGCAAGTGATATTTTTGCTGGCTTCAGCCTACCCTTATGGGAAACAGGCGTAATTCTATATGTACATGTATGTAAATATGTAACAAAGATTCTGCCTTTCGTTTATCTCTGCGCCGAAACGGGTGTGATTTTTCTTATTTTCTACGTAAATATGTTACCGTGTTACGTACGCAATCGCGCAAAAAGTCACGGCTCATTTCTTTCGCCGCAATCACTGACGAACATCTTCTAAGATTAGCTTTACATACATAGTTTGTGCGAAGATAAAATGAATAATGCCAATAGAAAATATGGCGCCGTCGTCGTGCTACGAGAATGTCACTAAGTGTTTTGCTCCAATATGCATATGACTTGACATCTGCTAGGTTCAGAGAGCCATAGTAAATAACCTTATGTATGGAAAACATAATAGTGCATCCGCTAAAAGTTCTTCTAAACCTCGGGTTCATAGTCCCTTTAATTTAAGTAATAGTAAAATAAAAAATATTAGTGTAAAGTCAACCGTGGATAAAAGTTTAATTATTCAAATGTATATTTTGTTCAGCTATATCGGCATTTATTTATATTTACTTTACTTCCTTCTTGCCTTTGTTAGTGCAACTAATATAATTATAAATTCATGCGTCACGCCACGTAGCATATTGACTACGAGACTTCTACAACGTAGCACCCAAAGCTACGAAGTCGTAACTTTCTTTTCAAATAATCTAACTAAAAAATTATAATAATTTATATCTTCTTTCATGTATTTGAAATAACCATCTCCCAACAACATAATGTATCCTCATAACAGATAAATAAAGGCCCGTATATCGTTATGATAACGATGACGTAGCCTACGTCATGTGACGTCACGTCGCAGGATGTCGGTCCATATCGGCTCTTTGCAGGAAGCGCGATACTGAAAAGGTATATCGGTAATGATGATGACATTTATATAGAGAGAAAATAGTTCGGACTTCGTGGAACTGTGATACATATTCTAAACAGTTTATAATATTAGTTGTAAAGTTTATAATATGTAATGTGTGTTGTTTTATTTTGAAATAAATTGTTAGTTACAGTTTCACTTATAGGGTAGAAATTAAATAACTTAATTCAGGTTATATGTACTTAATCTAAATAATTTTTGAGTCGTTTAGCTATCTACATATTGAATATTATGTAAATTTTCTGCTATTTGACTACTTTGCTTGATGCAAGATGGGATAGATTAGGTTTAGATTGAACTTCGGAAAAAAAACTGCACTCTGCACAAAGTTTTGCACCTCTATATGAATCGAGGATTCTATTTTGGTCTGACAACTTGCCCTGTGTAATATAATCCACTAAAAAGATCGATTTCCGAGTGCGTTATAATTTAATACAAAGGCACGCATACTTAGCGCTTAGCAGCAATTAGGACATCAACTAAAACTTTAACAAGCTGAAAAATGTCAAATTTTGTTAAGCATTCAAATACAACAGTTAGTAAGGAAACTTTTAACAAACTTCCAATAGACCCTGTCCCTTCAACGTCACCATAAAACGTCTCAACACGTCTAACTAAATGCGTAGTCGGAGTGTATCAACACGATTCATGTTCTTCCACTCCAGTGACCTTCCAATGTATGGGTTTGTGTCCAATCTACCGTGAAATGCGTTAAAGGATTTTTTTAGAAGAAATTTCATTTGACTCATTGATTTTCTGCGAAGTAAATGTTATTGTTTGGGTGATTGATGGTCTGTGAGGTTTTTGTGGTTAAACTGGGGTTTAGATATGTGATTTGTAATGTGTGGTGCAGTCATTGTGTGTTGCCAAGTTATTGTGTCCAGTTTAGTAGGTTTCGTTCCTGAGTGAACTAAATGTTGTATTTGTGATTTTGAAAGATGTTTCGCGGCTATCTTTACTTGCATAGATAGCTCGAGACTCTTCTTTAAATAATGTCATGGCGACAATTGCTGTCTTGAATTGTACCTACTTGGAGTAAAAAATATCGTGCACATCAAAGTTTTGAAATATCAGAACACCGCTAAATGGTCCAGTACTAAGTACTTGCAACAAATGTAGGACCTAAATAAACACGTATTTAGGTTTACTATAAATAAAACTTGCGAAGCGAAGAGTAACATCAAATTTTATGGTATTTTTAATATAATAAAGAGCAGTGATAGCCGAGTTGTATAAGTTGACACCTCCCACGTAAGTGGTCGCAGGTTCGAACCCAAGGCAACACACCAATGACTTTTCGAAGTTATGTGTGTATTAGAAATAATTATCACATGCTCCAACGGTGAAGGAAAACCTCTTGAGGAAACCTTGCATGCCTAAAAATTTGTTAAAAAATTTATTGAGGGCATGCAAAGTCCCTCTCAATTGTGGTGGACTCAATTATTATTCCTAACCCCTCCCTCATCACGGGAGGAGACCCTTGCCCAGCAGTTGCATTAAGGGGTTAAATTTATTATATTTTATATTAATATAAACAGTAACTTAGGCCTGCAATTACATAAAACTTAAGCATTTCATTTACAAACTATGTCTATAAATTATGAAGTTGTGCCGTTCAACGAAAACGTCACGATTCTAATTTGGCGGGTCCGTCCGTCCGTCCGTCCCTAGTATAAATCTGGGCAAGACGGGAAACGGGCTTGTAATAAATCTCATCGCGGATACGGAATATTCATGAGACCACATACGTACGTTTAACGCGTAGAATGTTATACAGGGTGCGTTAGATACATTAACAAATATAAAAACCTTTTGTGAAACTTGGACAGACGCTCACAGAATAAATATACCTCTAAATAAAAAAAAAATTTTTTTCTCAGTGTCAGATTTTTTTCGTAACGATTATTAGTTATTTATCTCGAATTGCACTATTTTCTAAGCATTCGTTTTTAACATGTTATTTTTAGCAAGAAAGATCTGTCACTGTTTTTGTGTTTTACTGTACACGCTTTGTTTCACTTATAATTCTGAATACTTCATAAAAAAATGCACTCTCCTGCATTATAAATCTCAAAAGTTAACACACTCGCAATACCTGACCTTATTCCAGCATACAATAAATAAATAATATCCAACGCATTCTTTAATTATGGGCTTTTATCTCGTAAAAACATCGTGAGTATCTTTTAGTTTTTGCAAGCAACAGACCGGAGTGCTGTCGGCAGCGAAGGAAAAAAAAAACAAACGAAAAAATATATGTACGTACACTACGCTGCAGAGAATTCTAAAACAGCTGTTTGTTTTAGTTGAAACATTAAATAAAATAGTACGTTTTTATTCTGACTTTTATTATGCTTTTGAAGAGGAAATGCTTTTTTGTATTGTCGTTACGTTTCAGTTGCAGTTTTATTTTAATGAGCTGTAATGACTGAGTGGTTTTGTCATTCTCTTTTGATGCAAGATATTTCATTCCAAATGTAGTTTCAGTTTATTCGATACCTATTTAGTGGTGGTTTGATACCTATGGTGATAATTCTGCTCTCCTAGTACGATTTTCCAAAGTCATTATTATTGACTATCAGTCAGCATTTGACATAAATTGATACTAGACAAAAATAGTTCTTGAGAAATTTTGTCAATCTGATCGGCACACACAGTGCACTATGTGTGCCGATCAGATTGACAAAATTTGTAAATGTTTAATACTCGATAGTGGTTGAAATTTGCCTCATTTTTGGTCACAGTGTGATGTAAAGTAGCTACAGTTTTCTTTATAGGTGTGACTGACATACACATTTTTTTCAAATCCATCTACAAAAGTGTCGAAATCGTGTGTCACGTTGAATGAAAAATACTCCTGTTGGTCGTCATTTTGCTTCCACCCTTCAACTGTTGCCTCACTTGACATTTGAATCAAAACCAATCAGTATTTTGGTATTTTGCTTCAAAATAATTGTTCCAAATATTCCGGAACAATTCGTTGGAAATATTCCGGAACAAATTGTTGGGAATAATGAAACGAAAGTTTTGTATTTATCTGTCAAATCAAACGTCAGTGGTTTTTGTGATGAAAAGTTTACAGTTGAAAGTCCGATTCTGTTTTTAAATTTATTTCATTTTCGGTTTGTTAAATACTCGTTAGTATTTCATTACCTACGAACTTTGTTTCTAGCAATTTGCAAACATACAAATTAAAATTTTCGGCACAAAGCACAAGCAGAAATGAAAAACAGAATCAAATCATAAACAGTGCAAATAAATCACAGTGACGTCACAATCTCTTTTACTATATGAAATAAAAAAAATCAGCATTACTTTTTACTTAAGATTTTAAACCACTATAGAAGTAACTTATTATCCACCAAAAGTAAAATAATATACCAACATTGAGACGAAAACAAGAACAATAATGAATTTGTTCATAGCGAAGCATATTGACAATGGATCGGACCATAATACTTAATTTTTAGTTTCAAAGTACCTACTACAGTCCCATAATTACTATAGTTACACAATTTTTTTCAAAGTCATGGCCTGCATGGACATGGACATATAAAAAAAATATATATAGATAAAAGCCATATCAACACACTGACCCACTTATCACCCCACCCTGTATAAAGTCCATCAGAATAGTTGCCAAAATATCCTCATCCTTTAGCAATAGCTTTATAGAAGCACTGTTCATCGCGCACTGCAAAAAGGTTGCCTTTTGATATCTCTCTGTTTCCTTCTCTCATAAAATGTTTGGGGCTCCTGAATTAATGATGGAAGGATGACCAAGGCTTGAATCACGATAGTATGGTGTGTTCGTACCTTTTCCACGGTGTATTCTACACTTTATATTTCGGGAGTGTTTTGTTTATTTTATAGTTAAGTTATAGGTCATGTTATAACTTTGGTGTGTTTGAATATAATTGGGTGACGGAATAAATAAATTAGGAAATCACCTCTTTATTAAACACTAGATGATTCGCGCAACTTCGCTTGTAACTTTTTCAATGTTATTCTGCTCCTATTGATCGTAGTGTGATGATATATAGCCTATAGCCTTCCTCGATAAATAGGCTATCCAACAGTGAATTATTCAATTCGCACCAGTCGTTCCTGAGATTAGCGCGTTCAAACAAACAAACCAACTCTTCTGCTTTATAATATTGGTATAGATACATATTCAATCGTTTTCGCGTAAGAGAATAACAAACATACATACATACTTATGTACATATCTATACTAATATTATAAAGCTGAAGAGTTTGTTTGTTTCTTTGATTGTTTGTTTGTTTGTTTGTTTGTTTGAACGCGCTAATCTCAGGAACTACTGATCCGATATGAAAAATTCTTTCAGTGTTAGATAGCCCATTTATTGAGGAAGGCTATAGGCTATATATCATCACGCTACGACTAAGAGGAGCGCAGTAGCAACGAGAAATGTTACAAAAACGGGGAAAATTATGACGCATATGACGCATTTATAATTAGTATAGATTCTCTCATATGTGACGCAAGCGAAGTTGCGCGGGTCAGCTAGTATTATATAATCATAAAGTTTCGCATTTATACTATAAGTAATATATATACCACACTCGTCACGAAACATTTAAACCGCATAATAATCCTAACACGAATAAAGAATCCTACAAACTGCATTGGTACATAAGTTGGTACTGTCAAAACAGTCGAAATCGCTTGAACATCGCATTATGTAACACAAAGGCTTGCATGGACGTTTTCCAACATGTGCAGCGCTGAGTTTGACAAATGAGCTGTCCATCGCTCCACTGCCGGTGGATTATACACTATACACTGTGTACCAACTTTATGTGTAGCGTGAAGTTGTTTAGTTACTAGTGAAGGTAAGTCTGGTTTTAATGAACAAAATTTCGCTTTTTATGTGGCACTTATAAAATTAGGTAAGGGTCTTAGGAATGTAAGTATCCAATGGGATAGTTTTTTTAATCATTGTTATTTTTTAGGCCAGTTAGGGGATCTTTGTATCAACGTATCGTCGGTTAAATGTGTAAGGCTAAACTTTCTATTATCTATTTTTTATTCTAACGTACGCGACCGAAATATGAGACGCATTTGCAGTCAGATATTAACTAAACCTTAAGGTGATTCAACTTTAGTAAATAGGAAAAGATAACTATCTGTCACGCAGCTGGAGTTAAAATGATTTCGGTAAAAATATTCTGGGATAAATATTTATTAAAACAAAAATCCACGGCCTGAGACGCGGGTAAAGGCAGTTGCAAGGTCATATAATTATATAACCGTAAACTTTGAATACCGTAGAACAATGAAAGCCCTATCGCTGCCCGGGTTTACCTTCATAATTAAACTAGCCAGCTCAAACAAGCAATAGTCATTGTACAACGGTATGCTACATTCTATTGAATTATAATTCTATGTAAATTTCCACGCGATACCAATCCCCTTCGTTTCGGAAAACCATTGCTTGTCAATGATGAAATTGGTTGATACCACTACTAAGGGTTTTAGATAGTTGTTTTGTTGATTACTAGTAAACTCGACAGACATTATTCTGTCCAAATTTGGAACCTACTCGCACAACATGTTTCCAATATGTTTGAATCGTTATCAAATTTCAGACAACTGAAAAAAAAAATGAATTAACCACCTTAAATTTTCCATTGTTTCGCATTACGAGGTTATCGCCAACCGACAGAGACGGCGGTGGACCTTGTGTTGTAATTATACTGATGATATAATATTCAATACTTTACATTATCAATGAATTATTTGTTAAAATAAATAAATTAATAAATTTAAACCATTAATGTCCCACTGCTGGGCAAGGGTCTCCTCCCGTAATGAGGGAGGGGCTAGGCCTTGAGTCCACCACGCTGGCCAAGTGCGGGTTGGGAACTTTGCATGCCCTCAATAAATGTATTAAACAAATTTTAGGCATGCAAGGTTTCCTCACGATGTTTTCCTTCACCGTTGGAGCATGTGATAATTATTTCTAATACACACATAACTTCGAAAAGTCATTGGTGTGTTGCCTCGGGTTCGAACCTGCGACCACTTGCGTGGGAGGTACCAACTTATACCACTCGATTATTTGTTAAGAAAGGAATTTTATACAGCCATTTACTCTGCAGGCAATCCAATTATAATGCTCGATTATCACATATTGAGTCTTTTTTTTAATAATCAGACTTAGTAGCAATCTAAAACATTTTAAAATAACCGTAAAATGCTTCAAAATCCTAACAATCTAACTAACACGATAACTACATACTGACGTTATCCAACAAAGAAAACAGTAGCTGGCTGATCGAGTTCTCCATTAAACCTATCGATCGAGTTCCAATAGTAAGTTTCGAACAAAACGAGTTCGCCAAGAGTTCACTGAGTAAAATAATCGACTTAAACCCAGTAACGGGGGAAATTCATTTATTTAATTAAGCCCCTCTGGGGAACTTCCAAACAGTTTCTAAGGCGTGAATTAATGACTATATATTATTATAAAGTCTTATTTTAATATACGACTATGTTTTAACGGGTTGAGATTAAAAAATAATAAAATAAATTTAACCCATTACTGTCCCACTGCTGGGCAAGGGTCTCCTCCCGTAATGAGGGAGGGGTTAGGCCTTGAGTCCACCACGCTGGCCAAGTGCGGGTTGGGGACTTTGCATGCCCTCAATAAATGTATTTAACAAATTTTAGGCATGTAAGGTTTCCTCACGATGTTTTCCTTCACCGTTGGAGCATGTGATAATTATTTCTAATACACACATAACTTCGAAAAGTCATTGGTGTGTTGCCTCGGGTTCGAACCTGCGACCTCTTGCGTGGGAGGTGTCAACTTATACCACTCGGCTATATTAGATTAGGTAAATAAAATTGTGTTATTATTACGCGTACTACAAATTCTCTTAAGTACTCCTGTTTTTCTTAAAACGTTTGTCTGATTTCCCAACTGTGTGTTTAGATGAAAATAATAAATTAATTAGGAAATAGAACGTTAGTTATACAGAAAATATTTGCAGTATTGTAGTACTTAAAATAATTGATTGTCTATTGTATTTTTTTGTGATTAATCGTAGTTTTGTGGTAATTATGTTAATCTACCGATTTTTTTAGCTAATGCACTACATATGCACCGATGTGTTATGTGTCTGTATTCGTAGTTTTTTTCTATAAGTATTTCTACAAAAGTTAGTAAGGATAGTACCTATGTGTGTTTGTCATCTTTAACGCTAAAACTACTAAACGGATTTTGATGAAAAAATTGGTCCACGGGTAGTTTATAATTGAAATAAACACATTATATACGTTTAATACCCGGGAATCTATTCTAGAAGTAGTCGCGAGCAAAAGCTAGTACGTAGATTATAATAAATAACAAATTATTTATTCCACATAGAATCTTTCTATGATAGTACTTCATATTACTTTGGGACAGTCCTAGCAACAGAATATGAAAGCTTTTTATTTGGTCTGTTATGCAGAGACACGTCTGGACTTAAGCTCTTTGTCTATCAGTGATTGGGCCGAATAAATTAGTAAAACAAACTCGAATAAATTATATTGAGGTTGCGAATTTGCGTTCTATTTCTGGATTGTCAATAAAGAATTTGTACTAATATAAAGAGTGAACTATATTTCTTCTTCTGCTTCACTTGTGCAAGAAAATTATGTTTTTCGAATGCTTTTCTCATGAGCGTTAAAATTCTTTAAATATTTTATGAATGGTATATAAATAACTTATAAATCACAGGTTATGTGCAGATGGTTGTTTTTGTATATCACAAAGGATCAAATATTGAATTGAATAATGAAATGATTTCACTTAATGACGTACCTATAAATAATGAATTGGACAAATTACACATAACAGATCGCAAAACAATCAAGAAAAGTCGCAACGACGATTTGCAGAAAATAGCACCTGATGATATAAAATCAATCAAATATACGCTACGCATTTATTATTTACTTACTTTGCTTTAATAGTCATCAAAATCCATTCTAAACTAAATTTATCTAAGACTTTAACTGTCATGTCATTATCACGCACAGTTCAATTCCACTGTAACATAAAGGCTATGTCTTTGTGCTACCCGATTCTCTACCAATCTGATGCTCGTTCTTCCTAATATTTTCCACCAAGGCTGTCGAATGTCCCAAAGTATCATTTATTCGCCGTTTAAGACAAGATGTATGGATGTGAATGAAGCAAGGGAAGTTTGTAGGAATCGTAGCAAGTAGCGTTCTTTGATCTCTGCCTATTTCTCTGGGAAAAGGCGTGATTTTGTGTATTGGATTTCGGCCCGAGAAATAGTCGGCTTAAAAAGATTTCTCGTGGTAAAAAGTATCCCATGTGCTAATGTAGGTTATAAACTCTCTGTCTATTCAACTATATTAAAATCCGATCAGTACTTTTTCTGTGAAAGAATAACAAACATACATTCACCCTCACAAACCTTCCCATTTATAATATTGCTAGAACTAGAATATGTGGATGAACACTTAATTTTTATCTATGATGGAATAAGTATCCATCTTCTGTGTATCATGTTATGGAGATAAGCAAGAATTGTTCACATAGAAATAACAAAAAACCAAATAAAAACATACGACAATTCTAGTTTATCTCAGTGAAAAATAAAGGATATATTTTAATATGTTCGTTTAGCAAACGTAGGACACAATTTTCCGCACTGGAGCGTTCTTCAAGTATAAAAGCAAATAAACTGAGGTGGGGTAGAGGCGGAACTTTTTAGCGTTCCTTGGATTCTGTGGGAGTTTAATCTGGTTTAGTTGAAGCTGGAGGTAGTCATAGCGAGTGAAACGTGGCTTGGTAAATTATTTGTTGGGATTTAAATCCTTTGCAGTCAGGTCATTGATCCTGTGTTGTTTTTGACTAATTTTAACTTAAATGTTTGTTATCTGTAGTGAATATTTGGACATAAGTCTGAAAACAAATAATTTGGAACTAAAAAAGTGGAATAGAACAAAATTTAATCTCTGATCACAAACTTTGGTAAACACTTAAAGCATTTTTTCAAGATTGCTGCCATTGTCCAGATGGACAAATACAGCAACATTGTACAGACAGCAAGATTGTGTATAGTTAACCAATGGAATTTACACGCCGAGCGAATACTTAAAAAAAATACATAAGTATTTCCGCCTACCTTTATATCCTATATTTAAGTCTATTGCAGAACTTCTGACTATATTTGAGGACCATCTTTCAAAAATGTTAACTAAAATTTTCATGGTTACTACAAACAAAAGCAAAATTATACATTTTCTAGTTTACCATTCAGTAAGTCCAACGCAACGTACCATCCACACGATATAATCCAGCCGGTCTGGTAACATTGGTCATTCGCAAGCATCGTGCGTAGCTTTGTTTGATCACGTATGATCGATGGATGGACCGAGCTTCAGTTAATAGCTAACTTTATTTACTGCAAGCGATTCTCTACAATATGGTTTAGTTTTGGATAGCAATTAGTTTTAATTTAGAATGAAAAGTATTGTGTGTTTTGAGACTGCCAAAAGACGGATACGTAGCAGACAGACAATTTTGCTTTTGAGCCTCTTTCATTATTTTGCATTAGTTCCATACAGACTTCCAAATTTATATTATACCCCTTTAGGAGTATAGGAAAATTCAGAAGGCTAACCCGACTACTATAAAGGATTCAAAGCATGTAAGAACGAGAGAGGGAGAGAGAGTTGCATACCCATTTCCAAATGAAGTACTCAGACTGTAACCAAACCAAGTCTTTGGCATTTCAATAGTCAAGCTTCCTCCACAACGAAGTCCTACAATCCACAAGAGTTACCAAAAGCTACCCTCAAGCGAAGTGCTCCTCAACATAAATGATTAAGCACCTCGAAACTGATCGCAAGCACAACCATTCTGATGTTCAATCAACCCAGATGCCTTTGCGTAGCAATTCTCCGCTTACTATTTTATTCGTACATTTTTTTACAAGGAGAATATATACGGAACCGTTTGTTAGGTAAAATGGCGCACTCAATCACTAACTAGGCGTTCAGTTTGTGTGTTTTACGGCTCAGTGGCGGCGCGATGCGTCTGTTTTTTCAGCCGCTTAACTTCGATCATTACCACCCTGTATATAGACGAGTATTTTGACGGAAACGTACGTAAAACTAGGTTAGTGTTTTGGGAGAAAATGTCCACGAAGCATACGGTTTACATACCTTGAATAACGCCATCAAATGAATATTTGGGTCTAATTATTTTTTGTTTTGTCCTTATCCCACGTTGAGTAGGATCAGCACAGCAGGTTTTCTTTTAAAACAACACTCTATTAAGAGATTTGGTCTGCCTGGTGTCTTCGAAAAAATACCGACCTTAAATATATTCGGGTCAAAATACAACATTACTGCGCCAGCACTTTACAATGTTTAAAAAGAAATAGAAATTGTTCGTGGTCGCACGTTCTCTGCGATGACGGGATTCCAAGTAGGTTCTAGATCTACCCTGGTTTTGCCAATTTAGTGCCGAAATGTCACAAAAAGCAAGGTAAAGTGCAGGACTTGTGTAAATAACCTTGTGATTATTTGGATAGTCATCATTCAATCAAAATAGAGGTAATAATACCGAAAAATAAATATTGAAGTCGGTAAGTTAGTTTCTGGATTATATCTATACTAATATTAAAAAGCTGAAGAGATTGTTTGATTGTTTGTTTGTTTGTTTGAACGCGCTAATCTCAGGAAGTACTGGTCCAATTTGAAAAATTGTAGATAGTTAGATAGCCCATTTATTGAGGAAGGCTATAGGCTAGGCATATATCATCACGCTACGACTAATACGAGTAGATTATCTATAAAAAATGTTACAAAAACGGGGAAAATTTATGACCCATTCTCTGTTATATGACGCAAGTGAAGTTGCGCGGGTCAGCTAGTTACATATACTTTTTCTTTCCAAGCCAATCAAGTGACTTATATTTTCTCAGACAAGCTCCAACAAAAACACTTGAATACTTCCTATTTTCTATTTGTTAGGTTTTTCTTCCAGTTTTTCTAGTAACGCCATCTGCTTCGTTCCCACACAAGTCATAAGGAAAAAGTTTATTAGTGCTAACATTCATTACTTGTTTCTTGTACCTTTGTATTGGTAGTAAAGCTGATGTTTTATTGTTTTACTGTTAGTTTTAGGTGCTGATAAATTGGCATGTTTTTGTTTAGTTCTTAAAACGTTTTCTTATTTCTGTCCAAAAATCTTTCCAATCAGTATCTATTCGAAGACGTAAGCAAAATAAAAATCAAGCCGGATTTTAAATTCAGGACTAGTCGCTTTTTAAGTGAAGAAAACTTGAGCGCTTTTTGTGCTGTGGAAGTATTTTTTAAAGCAAACATATTGGAAGAAATACTTTTCTTATTTCTTATTAACAAAAAATTATGACCACAAGAAAAAAAACCCCACCTGCAACTTCATATACTCAATATACTCAGGTATGTATTTAATCCCTCGCTAATAAAGCTACACTGCTAATAAGAGCAATCATGTGTCGTTCATCGCTTGCGCGGTTATTACCCGGCTCCCTAACATTGAACTAAGCGTCTCTTCGATAACCTTTCATTAATAAAACCACCCGCGATACGAAGTACTTTAAATAATACCTTATCACACATTGAGACAGGGGAAGTCCTTTCTTGCGAATTCTCATATATAAAGACGTACAATCCGAGAGCACATCATTCTACAAACACATCAGCTAAGAACAACAGTGTCTTACGACAAAAACAACAAACAAAATGTTCGCTACAAAGTTATTCCTGGCAGCAGTTCTGCTAGTGTGTGTGAGCGCACGACATATTCAGTTCGAGGACGTGCCGTATGGAGAACACGAAGAGTACAGATACCCGGTGTACGACGTAGACGAGGACTTTGAGTACCAGCACCCGGGACACTTGGCGAGCGCCAGGGTCAGGCGTCAGGCACAAGCCAGCTACACGCTCAATGGTGACGGTACTTCTGGAGTTAACGCTAAAGTACCGCTCGTTGGTAATGGTCAGAATGTTCTGAGTGCACTCGGCAGCGCAGGCTACGACGACAAGAATCGATTGGCTTCTAAAGGTTTTGGGTTGGCTCTCGATAATGTGTAAGTATTTTCAGAATTTGTCTTTTCCAAAATGACTCTCTATGACTATATCAGAAGGAGCTGTTTCTTAAACTTTCATCAATTAACTTCTTGTGTATTCCAGCAACGGTCACGGAGTATCTGTGATGAAGGAGACTCTGCCAGGGTTCGGCTCCAAGCTCACAGGCGCTGGTCACGCCACTCTGTTCCACAATGACAACCACAACGTCGGCGCTAATGCCTTCGTCTCCAGGAACATGCCCACCAACTATCCCGGCGTGCCCAACTTCAACACTGTCGGTGCAGGAGTCGACTATATGTTCAAGTAAGTATATTGTTCTTGTGATGTCCATTGCTATGAAACCGGTTGATTAAACTCTTGATCTTCCATCTGATGTCACTTGTACTAACGTCCTATATTCTCTGTGTTCAGGAACAAGGTCGGCGCGTCTCTAGGCATGGCGAACACTCCGTTCTTAGAGCGTAAGGACTACTCAGCGATGGGGAACCTCAACTTGTTCCGCTCTCCCACCAGCACGGTTGACTTCACCGCCGGCTACAAGAGGTTCGAAATGCCGCGCTTTGACAGCGGCTGGAAACCAAACTTCGGAATTACTTTTGGCAGATCTTTCTAAGATAATAATAAGTTGTATTTTAAGAGTAATCTAGTCAAAGATATTCGTGAAACGGAAAAAGTAAATATGATCGTGTAATTAACTCATACAAGCGTTTGATATTTTAGTTGTACATATATTTTTATTTCATAAACCAGCATTGTCAACGTGCCATTTGATTTGTAAATAAAAAAATAAAACAGATTTTCTCAAAGTTTTGTATTTCTTACTTTACTATCCTCTATTGCTACTAAGTATTTCAGTCGACAACTATTCTACTTTTCAGTACATAGCTTTATGACGTGGCGTGTTTATCACTACTAGTGGTCGTCCAGCAGTCGAAATTCGACTGAGTAAGCAAGTTATGTAATATCTAAATTAATGACATTCAGTAAGACCTTAAAAAATATATAAGATGATACTCTACGTCTATGTCAGTGCTCAAACAGGCTGTTGTTATATATCCCAGCTACCACATATTTTAGAGTCATTCAAGAAGAAATCTAAAAAAGCTACGGTAACTTATAAACCCAGAAATTATCTGGGGGCACGGTAGTGCCCCCGCAAGTCGATTTAATTGTTTTAAACGTAAACTATGTTTAATATTGGCATGATAATAACTTATGTAATACCTTAAGACAGAAGGTCCTTTAAGTAGTGACTAAACAGATTAATCGACTTGGTATTATATAGATTTCACCACTTTTTACGGCAGAGAGACTGAGCTCTGCGAGACTTGGGATTTTTTACAGAATGTTTTTGACGGCATATAAAACTTATCGCAACAAATATTTCCCTTTATCTGTAAGCTAACGAACTATATCTTTCATCTAGTTCACTAGTTCATCTTGCTCACTGGTATAATATGTGTACTTCAAAGCTACTGATCTAAAAGACACATTGAACTAATCTGTTAAGTTTCTTCAAGCTTCTTCTGTTCAAAAAAACAAAAGAAAAAGAAATTAAAATGAATTTGTATAAATTTTGACAGCTATGTCACAGTCACTCTTACGAACGAAGTAATGAGTGCATTTCAATAAAATATGATTTTGTAGAAATTATAAAGTACCTAAAATTGCTAGTGAAATAATAATTGTGCTTTGATAATACATTACTACAAATTGAGTCTTATTCTCTAAAGCCTAATGCATTATGTTAATAAAATCATTTTCTGTTTTTACCGGCAATGCGAGCGGTGCATATCACTTGTCTCCCAGACGTAAGGCAAAAGCTCCCGGCGCAGCGCGGGCGTTCTCAGCATGTGACGAGATTCGTTTAGTTCGTTGGAAAGCGTTCGTTCGTTCAGTGGCTCCTGAGTTAAACGAACCAACGAGTAGTGAACTAGGAAGCGAACTAGCGAACTTGAGTGCTAGAGATACAGTCTAAGGTCTAAGGTCATCAAAATATTGAAAGAGTATTTCGTTCAGTTGCAAATAGATGCAACTGAACGAAATACTCTTTCAATATTTTGATGACCTTAGTAGTGGACAACTATTTGAAAGACACTATATGCTGTACTTTGTTTTCTCATTTGGTTCTTCTTCTTATCGTATGGTGAGTGGTCAACCTAGGTACGATTCAGACCAACCGGCTCGCGTCGGGCCGGGCCGGGCGGCATTTTACAATGCGGTAAAGAACATTGAAATGTATCAACAGTAATTAGAGTTCATATTTGCAAGCAACTTACGCATAGCTATCTCCGTCGGCATCCCGCGACGCGTCGCGACCTGTCGCAGAATGCATTCGGCTGTCGCGACGGCCGACCGGCCCCGACCGGCTCCGAACGGCGCCGTCGGCATCCAATCGGCTGCCGTCGGGTCCGTTCGGAGCCGGTCAGCTGTGCGTCGTGAAATACGAACGGAGATTACGGTGCAGCAACTAGCGAATCATTGAAGTTGTGTTCTTCAAGCGACAGTTAACATATTAAAATCAAAAATGGATACGGAAGAAAAACTAATTTCTTTAGTCCAGCGGACGCTGTCGGCTGCCGCGGCACGCGTGCGGCTACCGCGGCAGCCGTACGCATACCGCAGTAGCGGTACAGCTCCGACGGACGCGTTCGGCTGCCGCGGCACACGTTCGGCTGCCGCGGCACGCGTACGGCTCCGTTCCGAGGCGGCGCGACGCTAGCCGGTTGGTCTGAATCGTACCCTAGTATCAAAGTTGTTCAAGCCGTCCGAAAGGCCTTTGACGTGGCTTACCGGCTGTTACCTTAATAGACAACAACCGGTTCCAAATTTGTACGTATTTTTCGGAGCACGGAGACGCCATGTTCAAATACCACTATGTGGTCACCCATCGATGGAATGACCGCGACGACGGTTGCTTAACTCGCAGATCGTTTACCCTCTTTTACGAAAAACGCGCGGACGCAGAAGTATGAAATTTGGCACACTTACAGTTTATGTGTAGGAGGAATGTAGAACGCTAATATTTTTAATTATAATGCTTCTAAAGTACATAAGGTCAATTTGGGTAACTTTGAATCATTTAGGTAACATTGAGAGTAGGAATATGAACTGTGAATGTTACCTAAGTTATTCAAAGTTACCTAGGTTGACTGTACATTAAATTAATAAATAAAACATTTCACACACTACCATGCATTTGACATTTGTTTATATACACATAGAGCACTGACGTAGACATAGAGTAGGTACCGTTTCATATTATGTTTAATGAGGTCTTACTGAATGGCATACATTTTTATATTGAGTAACTTATAATTTAAATTCATTGCAGTCGCATTTCGACTACTGGGCGACCACTAGTAGTGATAAACACGCCATGTCATACGGCTATGTACTGAAAAGTAGAATAGTTGTCGACTGAAATAATTAGTAGCAATAGAGGATAGTAAAGTAACAAATACAAAACTTTGAAAAAATCTGTTCTATTTTTACTTATTTACAAATCAAATGGCACGTTGACAATACTGGTTTATGAAATAAAAATATATGTACAACTAAAATATCGAACGCTTGTATGACTTCATTACACGATCATATTATTAACTTTTTCCATTTCACGGATACCTTTGACTAGATTACTCTTAAAATACAAGTTATTATTATCTTAGAAAGATCTGCCGAAAGTAATTCCGAAGTTTGGTTTCCAGCCGCTGTCAAAGCGCGGCATTTCGAACCTCTTGTAGCCGGCGGTGAAGTCAACCGTGCCGGTGGGAGAGCGGAACAAGTTGAGGTTCCCCATCGCTGAGTAGTCCTTACGCTCTAAGAACGGAGTGTTCGCCATGCTCAGAGACGTGCCGACCTTGTTCCTGAACACAGAGAACATAGGACGTTAGTACAAGTGATATCAGATAGAAGATCAAGAGTAGATTGAATCAAACGATTTCATATCAATAGACATCAAAAGCACAATATACTTACTTGAACATATAGTCGACTCCTGCACCGACAGTGTTGAAGTTGGGCACGCCGGGGTAGTTGGTGGGCATGTTCCTGGAGACGAAGGCATTAGCGCCGACGTTGTGGTTGTCATTGTGGAACAGAGTGGCGTGACCTTCGCCTGTGAGCTTGGAGCCGAACCCGGGCAGCGTCTCTTTCATCACAGATACTCCGTGACCGTTGCTGGAATACACAAAGTTCATTAATGAAAGTTTAAGGAACAGCTCCCTCTGATATAGTCGTAGAGAGTCATTTTGGAAAAGACAAATTCTGAAAATACTTACACATTATCGAGAGCCAACCCAAAACCTTTAGAAGCCAATTGATTCTTGTCGTCGTAGCCTGCGCTGCCGAGTGCACTCAGAACATTCTGACCATTACCAACGAGCGGTACTTTAGCGTTAACTCCAGAAGTGCCGTCACCATTGAGCGTGTAGCTGGCTTGTGCCTGACGCCTGACCCTGGCGCTCGCCAAGTGTCCCAGGTGCTGGTACTCAAAGTCCTCGTCTACGTCGTACACCGGGTATCTGTACTCTTCGTGTTCTCCATACGGCACGTCCTCGAACTGAATGTGTCGTGCGCTCACACACACTAGCAGAACTGCTGCCAGGAATAACTTTGTAGCGAACATTTTGTATGTTGTTTTTGTCGTAAGACACTGTTGTTCTTAGCTGATGTGTTTGTAGAATGATGTGCTCTCGGATTGTACGTCTTTATATATGAGACATTATCATAGTAACAGGAGTTCCCCGGTCCCGGTGAGATAAGAGATCGCGTATGTGAAGCACCTACTATCGCGGATGCTTTCATTAAGAGGTTATCAAAGCAGATGTACTGCATGGGTCACGGGCAATCACCGCGCACGAGACAAAGAAAGACCTTATGTCACAGATAATGCTATTAATATAATAGTTACGCAAAATCTCGTTATCACTACATTACACTACTAATTGCTTTTAATTTCCGACGATGTTCAGTTTTATTGGTATTGGTATTCATCGTTCATACCACTGCTGCACTGTAGGGCGATTCAGGTCGAAATCGAGTCGGACAAAATGCAATATTCGGCCTTCCCATTTCAAGTTAAATAGAAGCTTGAATTTTGATTTAGTCCCACGTGCTTTCATATTAGGTCGGGGAAAAAGTTTTTTCGTATTATAGTGTGTATGAAATTGTAATAAAATCTTTTCTCTACACTAAAAAGCTCGATATTTGGGTACCTAACAAGCTCACTGAAAGAAACCTAATGAACCGTGTACTCATTTATGATTTTTGAAGCCAAAGAGATTTTATCACAAATTCATACATACTACAATGCGAAAAGACTTTCCCCGACCTAATATTAAAAGCAACCAACTTTTCGATGACGAAGATTTGCTTTGGTGATACATTTCTGTCTATTGCTTCAAATATTATGGAAAAACCATTTTAAACAGACTACTTGAGCTGTCTATTTAGCGTTAGTTCGTAAAGTCTATAAGCTATACAAATGTTGCGCCGGCTACAGAGCCGGCGCAACATTTGTAGGAGCCTTAAGAAATGTAATAGACAATAAGAGCTTTGAAAGAAAGAACCCAAATAAGAATGTTTTTCGCATCATTTCATTATAGCCTTACTTCTACGCAATATTCTTAAAATAACTTAAGTTGATATGTTAAAGACTAGATTCTCAAATAATACGGTTTTTAAGGCTCAATTTTCTGCCACAAGAATTTTTCATGTAACAAAGCTTTCGCAGCTCTCCGATAATATGAAATGTGCCTCCAGTAGCTCGATTCTACTCTCTCTTCTACTACGACCACTATCAACTACCGACAACCGGCTTGTCATCGAAAAATTTTGTATGAAAATCTGATCAACGCCTATGATGGGCGTCGTAGGAACAAGTTTGGCAGTACATTCTAAATGTCAAACTTTCGAGACTACAGTAGTATAAATGACGAATACCACCCATCGTCCAGACCAAACAAAATAGTAAAACTGAAAATCGTCTCAAATTAAACGCAGTTAGTGTAATGAAGTGATAACGAGATTTTGCGTAATTATTATATTAATAGCATTATCTGTGACATAAGGTCTTTCTTTGTCTCGTGCGCGGTGATTGCCCGTGACCCATGCAGTAATCTGCTTTGATAACCTCTTAATGAAAGCATCCGCGATAGTAGGTTCTTTACATATGCGATCTCTATCTCGTTGGTACGGGGAAACTCCTGTTATTAAGATAAAATCTCATATATAAAGACGTCCGATCCGAGAGCACATCATTCTACAAACACATCAGCTAAGAACAACAGTGTCTTACGACAAAAACAACAAACAAAATGTTCGCTACAAAGTTATTCCTGGCAGCAGTTCTGCTAGTGTGTGTGAGCGCACGACACATTCAGTTCGAGGACGTGCCGTATGGAGAACACGAAGAGTACAGATACCCGGTGTACGACGTAGACGAGGACTTTGAGTACCAGCACCCGGGACACTTGGCGAGCGCCAGGGTCAGGCGTCAGGCACAAGCCAGCTACACGCTCAATGGTGACGGCACTTCTGGAGTTAACGCTAAAGTACCGCTCGTTGGTAATGGTCAGAATGTTCTGAGTGCACTCGGCAGCGCAGGCTACGACGACAAGAATCAATTGGCTTCTAAAGGCTTTGGGTTGGCTTTCGATAATGTGTAAGTATTTTTAGAATTTGTCTTTTCCAAAATTACTCTCTTTGACTATATCAGAAGGAGCTGTTTCTCAAACTTTCATGAATTAACTTTGTGTATTCCAGCAACGGTCACGGAGTATCTGTGATGAAGGAGACGCTGCCCGGGTTCGGCTCCAAGCTCACAGGCGAAGGTCACGCCACTCTGTTCCACAATGACAACCACAACGTCGGCGCTAATGCCTTCGTCTCCAGGAACATGCCCACCAACTACCCCGGCGTGCCCAACTTCAACACTGTCGGTGCAGGAGTCGACTATATGTTCAAGTAAGTATATTGTGCCTTTGATGTCTATTGATATGAAACCGTTTGATTCAATCTACTCTTGTTCTTCTAGCTGATATCACTTGTACTAACGTCGTATGTTCTCTGTGTTCAGGAACAAGGTCGGCACGTCTCTGAGCATGGCGAACACTCCGTTCTTAGAGCGTAAGGACTACTCAGCGATGGGGAACCTCAACTTGTTCCGCTCTCCCACCGGCACGGTTGACTTCACCGCCGGCTACAAGAGGTTCGAAATGCCGCGCTTCGACAGCGGCTGGAAACCAAACTTCGGAATTACTTTTGGCAGATCTTTCTAAGATAATAATAACTTGTATTTTAAGAGTAATCTAGTCAAAGATATTCGTGAAACGGAAAAAGTTAATATGATCGTGTAATGAACTCATACAAGCGTTCGATATTTTAGTTGTACATATATTTTTATTTCATAAACCAGTATTGTCAACGTGCCATTTGATTTGTAAATAAGTAAAAATAAAACAGATTTTCTCAAAGTTTTGTATTTGTTACTTTACTATCCTCTATAGCTACTACGTATTTCAGTCGACAACTATTCTACTTTTCAGTACATATCTGTAGCACGTGGCGTGTTTATCACTACTAGTGGTCGTCGAGCAGTCAAAATTCGACTGAGTAAGCAAGTTATTTAATATCAAAATTAATGACATTCAGTAAGACCTTAGAAAATATATAAGATGAAACTCTACGTCTATGTCAGTGCTCTATCAGGCTATCGTTATATATCCTAGCTACCACACATTTCAGTGTCATTCAAGGAGAAATCTAAAAAAGCTACGGTAACTTATAAACCAAGAAATTATATAAAACTTATCGCAACAAATATTTCCCTTTATCTGTAAGCTAATGAACTATATCTTTCATCTAGTTCACTAGTATAACGTGTACTTTAAAGCACCTGATCTAAAAGATAAATTGAACTAATCTGTTAAGTTTCTTCAAGCTTCTTCTGTTCAAAAAAACAAAAGAAAAAGAAATTGAAATGAATTTATATAAATTTTGGTTACTAAGTCACAGTCACTCTTACGAACGAAGTAAAGAGTGCATTTCAATAAAATATGATTTTGTAGAAATTATAAAGTACCTAAAATTACAAGTGAAGTTATGCTTTGAAAACACATTACTACAAATTGAGTCTTATTCTCTAAAGCATTTTGTTAATAATTTTTTGTCTTTACCGGCAATGCGAGCGGTGCATATCACCTGTCTCACATTATTACCTAAAAAAAAAACGAGACAGACAAATTTTTATCATGTTTTCCGAAGCATGAAGACGTCCAGTTCAAATACCACTATGTGGTCACCCATCTATGGAATGACCGCGCCGGCGGTTGCTTCACTCGCAGATCGTTTACCCTCTTTTACGAAAAACGCGCGGACGCAGAAGTATGAAATTTGGCACACTTACAGTTTATGTGTAGGAGGAATGCAGAACACTAATATTTTACGCTTAAATATAATATATAATGCTTAAACGAAAACTCATCGACATGTGCATCCTCCCTGTCCTAACCTACGGTGCTCAAACGTGGTCACTCACCGAATAGCAGAAGTCCAGCATCAAGATCTGTGAGCGTGCAATGGAGCGCAGCATGCTTCATATTCGGCGAAACGATCGCGTTAGCAACACCACCTTGCGCTCTATTACTCAAGTGGCGGATGTAGGAAGAAAATCTGCTAAACTGAAGTGGGAGTGGGCTGGCCATGTTTCGCGCATGCATCCGGAGAGATGGGCGAGGCTGGTGACAGATTGGACACCACACGATGGACATCGTTCTAGAAGCCGACCATGACGAAGGTGGCATGACAATTTAGCGGCATTTGTGGGTCCATCGAGGCGGAGCATGGTACAGGAGAGACAGGTTTGAAAGGAAAGAGGGGAGGCCTTTGCCCAGCAGTGGGACACATAAAGGGCTAACAAAAAAAAATGCTTATACAGTACATAAGGTCAATATTAATAGTTTCGATATTTTTTCATATTAAACCAAACCAATTGATAAAGGCTTATTTTAGTTTTGCAAACTTTTATCAATTGCGTTGGTTTCATATAAAAAAAAATATCGAAACTAGTTCAAATTCCCCCTGTCAATGTTACCCAAATGATTCAAAGTTACCCAGGTTGACTGTACATTAAATCAATAAATAAAACATTTCACACACTACCATGCATTTGACATTAATTTGTTGATATACACATAGAGCACTGACGTAGACATAGTTACCGTTCATATGTTTAATGAGGTCTTACTGAATGGCATACATTTTTATATTAAGTAACTTTTATTTGAAATTCATTGCAGTCGAATTTCGACTGCTGGGCGACCACTAGTAGTGATAAACATGCCACGTCATACAGCTATGTACTGAAAAGTAGAATAGTTGTCGACTGAAATAATTAGTAGCTATAGAGGATAGTAACGTAACAAATACAAAACTTTGAGAAAATCTGTTTTATTTTTACTTATTTACAAATCAAATGGCACGTTGACAATACTGGTTTATGAAATAAAAATATATGTACAACTAAAATATCGAACGCTTGTATGAGTTCATTACACGATCATATTTACTTTTTCCATTTCACGAATATCTTTGACTAGATTACTCTTAAAATACAAGTTATTATTATCTTAGAAAGATCTTCCAAAAGTAATTCCGAAGTTTGGTTTCCAGCCGCTGTCAAAGCGCGGCATTTCGAACCTCTTGTAGCCGGCGGTGAAGTCAACCGTGCCGGTGGGAGAGCGGAACAAGTTGAGGTTCCCCATCGCTGAGTAGTCCTTACGCTCTAAGAACGGAGTGTTCGCCATGCTCAGAGACGTGCCGACCTTGTTCCTGAACACAGACAACATCGAAGGTTAGTACAAGTGATATCAGACAGAAGAACAAGAGTAGATTGAATCAAACGATTTCATATCAATAGACATCAAAGGCACAATATACTTACTTGAACATATAGTCGACGCCTGCACCGACAGTGTTGAAGTTGGGCACGCCGGGGTAGTTGGTGGGCATGTTCCTGGAGACGAAGGCATTAGCGCCGACGTTGTGGTTGTCATTGTGGAACAGAGTGGCGTGACCTTCGCCTGTGAGCTTGGAGCCGAACCCGGGCAGCGTCTCCTTCATCACAGATACTCCGTGACCGTTGCTGGAATACACAAGAAGTTAATTGATGAAAGTTTAAGAAATAACTCCTTCTGATATAGTCATAGAGAGTCATTTTGGAAAAGACAAATTCTGAAAATACTTACACATTATCGAGAGCCAACCCAAAGCCTCTAGAAGCCAATTGATTCTTGTCGTCGTAGCCTGCGCTGCCGAGTGCACTCAGAACATTCTGACCATTACCAACGAGCGGTACTTTAGCGTTAACTCCAGAAGTGCCGTCACCATTGAGCGTGTAGCTGGCTTGTGCCTGACGTCTGACCCTGGCGCTCGCCAAGTGTCCCGGGTGCTGGTACTCAAAGTCCTCGTCTACGTCGTACACCGGGTATCTGTACTCTTCGTGTTCTCCATATGGCACGTCCTCGAACTGAATGTGTCGTGCGCTCACACACACTAGCAGAACTGCTGCCAGGAATAACTTTGTAGCGAACATTTTGTTTGTTGTTTTTGTCGTAAGACACTGTTGTTCTTAGCTGATGTGTTTGTAGAATGATGTGCTCTCGGATCGGACGTCTTTATATATGAGACATTATCATAGTAACAGGAGTTCCCCTGTACCAATGAGATAAGAGATCGCGTATGTGAAGCACCTACTATCGCGGATGCTTTCATTAAGAAGTTATCAAAGCAGATGTGCCGCGTGGGTCACGGGCGATCACCGCGCACGAGACAAAGACCTTATGTCACAGATAATGCTATTAATATAATAATGACGCAAAATCTCGTTATCACTACATTACACTACTAATTGCTTTTAATTTCCGACGATGTTCAGTTTTATTGGTTGGTTGGTATTCGTCATTCATACCACTGTAGGGCGATTCAGGTCGAAACCGAGTCCTGTGGTGGGGGGGCTTAGTAGCCGCGAGCCTTGAGGTGAGGGCGCACTTCGGCCGCGGTGAAGCGAAGAGAGACCCATTGGAGAGGCCGCTTCCCTGTCTGGGCGGTACCGCACTAACCCGGGGGACCAAAGCGGCCGGCCGGCTGGACCGAGGCGACGTAGGTCCGGCTGGTTTTGGAGGGGCTAGTCGCGGAGGAAGAGGTGTTCTAGTGTGTCGTTGCTGGGCACCCTATCCTCCGCGACTGGGCGGGGCCGCACTGCGTGATGCGGCAATGGTGGGGCTGCCGTGGGGAGTCGGGGGTCGGGCGGTCGGACCCGGCTTTTAACCCATGGCGGTTGGTGGTGGGACCGCAGGGCCTGGGAGTGGGCAGACTACCACTCTCGGGCTCGTTGGTCGACGAGGAGGTGGCGGCGGCCTACACACCTTTCCGCCGCCGGCGGCCGGGACATGCTGCGCATCTGCGCGTGGCCTGTCCCGGCTTCCGAAGGCCCCTTGGCTGGCGAACTCGGGGGAGTTTTCTGGCCACTGCACTAGGGGACATGTGGGGGGACGGCACCCGTGTGTTGGGGTGTCGTCCCACACTGTGGACGGGTCCACATTGTGGACGGCCGCGTCGGGGCCGCGGACGTGTGCCTAAAGGCGTTCCCGTGGCCTCGGCACTAAGCGGCGAGGAGGCAACACCTTGGTGGTTTAGTGGGTAGGCCTTGCCCTTCTGGTTCGGAGAGCCCCACATACCCCAGCGCTCCCCCGGGCGTTGGGGATGCAATTTCATGCATTAACCAAGTAAAAAAAAAAAAAAAAAGGTCGAAACCGAGTCGGACAAAGTGCAATATTAGGCCTTCCCATTTCTAGTTAAATAGAAGCCTGTATTTTGCCATAGTCCCCCGAGCTTTCATATTAGGTCGGGGAAAAAGTTTTTTCGTATCATAGTATATGTATGACATTGTAATAAAAATCTTTTCTCTATACTAAAAAGCTCGATATTTGGGTACCTCACAAGCTCATTGATAAAACCTAATGAACCGTGTACTCATTTATGATTCTTGAAGCCAAAGAGATTTTATTACAAATTCATACATACTATAATGCGAAAAGACTTTGCCCGACCTAATATTACATGCGACCAACTTTTAGATGACGAAGGTGTGCTTTGGTGATACATTTCTGTCTATTGCTTCAAAAATTATGGAAAAACAATTTTAAACAGTTTACTTGAGCTGACTATGTAGCGATAGTTCGTAAAGTCTGCTATACAAATGTTGCGCCGGCTCTGTGTGCAATCTGAAATCTGTCTCTAAGAAATGAAATAGACAATAAGAGCTTTGAAAGAAAGAACCCAAATAAGAATGTTTTTCGCATCATTTCATTATAGCCTTACTTCTACGCAATATACTTAAATAACATACGTTGATATGTAAAAGATTACGCGAAAGAGAGAACGCTTCTAACGTCAGACAAAGACATAAATAAACGATGGTTCGAATATTATAGCATTCTTCTAAACGAAGAATTCCCGCAAGACACCCTTGATCAAATACCGGCCGTATTCGGCCCTTTAGAACAAATAACAGCAGATAAGGTTAAACTGGCCTTGAGTAAAATAAAGAAAGGCAAGGCAGTCGGACCCGATGAGATACCATCTAAATATGTGCGGAACATCTGCACTCTCGTGGTTAACATCTCTTTTCAACCTTATTCTATCAGAAGGGAAAATGCCAGATGAATGGAGGAAAAGTATCCTCATCCCATTCTACAAAAACAAGGGTGACGTTGCTGAATGTGGAAATTATCGCGCAATTAAACTGACATCCCACACCCTCAAAATCTGGGAAAGCGTGATCGCTACGAATACTGAAATAACACCTAATCAGTGTGGATTTACAAAAGGAGTTGGTACCACAGATGCCATTCACACGATTAGAATTCTCATGGAAAAATACAAAGCCCTAAAAAAGGACCTACATTTTGTGTTCATTGACCTTGAAAAGGCTTTTGACAGGGTTCCGAGAAAACTGATCTAGCAAGCATTACGGGCACAGTCCGTCCCAGAACACTACATTCTGGTTCTTCAAGACATGTACAACGAAATTAAGACAAAAGTCGTTAGCCCTGCGGGCAATAGCGAAGAATTCGATGTGAACGTGGGAGTGCACCAAGGATAAATATCATTGGATAAATATCATTGGACAACTCACACACGGTCATTTGATTCCAAATTGAGCAGAGCTTGTACTATGGTAACCAAATAACTGATAAACATACTTATATAGTTCTAAATACATACTTATATAGATAAATTGACATCCAGGCTCAGAACAAATACTCGTGCTCATCACATAAAGATTTGTCCCGGGTGGGATTCGAACCCACCACACGCGGCGCTACGGTTGTTGCGGCGAGGTGACCGCTTAAACCACTGCGCCAAACGTGCAGTTAATCAACATTAAGCCCATTACTCTTTAACATCGTCATGAACTATGTCACTAAGGACCTCCAAAAACCTGCACCGTGGACACTATTATACGCAGACGACATCGTGCGTATAGCGGAAACGATGCAAGAGGTACAGTTCGACCTTACCTTGTGGTGTAAAACTCTAGAACAAAGAGGACTGAGGGTTAGCAAATCCAAAACGGAATATATGCACTGCAACCTATCCAATTCAACGACCGGTGTATTACAACCACCGTGTATAGGAAACACCCCTCTGAAAGCAGTCAGCCACTTTAAATATCTACGGTCAGTACTAACGTCCGACGCATGCGTGCTCAAAGACATTGAAAGCCGAATAAATACCGGATGGCTAAAATGGAGATCATTAACTGGAGTTATTTGCGATCCAAGGATGCCTGTGGAAGTTAAAGGCAATGTATACAAAAGGGCAATCAGACCTGCTCTACTATACGGGTCCGAATGGTTGCCTATGCGCAAAACGGTAGAGCAAAAGCTCCACGTGACGGAAATGAAGATGTTGAGGTGGTCCAGAGGAGTAACACTTAAAGATAGAGTCAAAAATGAACATATTCGGGGAACACTGAAAGTTGCAAAGGTGGCGGATAAACTTACCGAGAATCGTCTGCAGTGGTATGGTCATGTTATGCGCCACGAAAAAGAGCGTATGACAAGATCCGTAATGGACATTGAAGAACCCAAGCGAGGCCGAGATAGACCGCCGACTACCTGGATGGGGACCATTAGGAACGACCTGAAGAAGATGGGACTGCAACCTGAAACGACGCAGATGCGCCCAGAATGGCGAGAAAAGACTAGGAGGGCCGACCCCAAAAGACATGGGAAATAACGGCACGGACAAAGAGAAGAGTTGATATGTAAAAGATTAGATTCTCAAATAATACGGTTTTTAATGCTCAATATTCTGCCACAAGAATTTTTCATGTAACAAAGCTTTCGCAGCTCTCCGATAATATGAAATGTGCCTCCAGTAGCTCGATTCTACTCTCTCTTCTACTACGACCACTACGACGGCTTGTCATCGAGAAATTTTGTATGAAAATCTGATCAACGCCTATGATGGGGGTCGTAGGAACAAGTTTGGCAGTACATTCTAAATGTCAAACTTTCGATATAGTCCATTGAAATGTTACAATTTGAGGGCCGAATATTGCATTTCATAGAGGACGCAATTTTATTTTTGGGACATGTAGGGGGGGTCAATAGAAGCTTAACTTGAAGTTTGTGGGGTCGCCACCCTTGTCCCCCGGCCGCCATCTTGGAAAAGGGGATGGAAACACTTTTTTCGCTATATCTCGGGAACTATACGTCTTACAATAAAATTGTAAAAGCATAATTTGTAGCAAATTATTTTGCCTACAAATATGTTTAAGAACTTTTTGTCCTAAATTAACGATTAAAGAAGTTATAAGCAAAATGGTGAAATTTTTTTTACAAAAGTTTTCTTTCCGAATCCGGTCTATTTCGGAGCGCTGTTACTAAGTTTCTAATTAACGAAATTAAAAAAAAATGTAGAGCAAAATTTTCCTCCAAAAATACTCTACAAGATTGGTCTGAGTTAATTTTTTTTAATATATTCATATCAGCTTCGCCGCCTGCCTATCTGACCTCCACAACCCATTTACTTGGGATATAAAACGATGCACCTTGTTAAGACTAGTTGTCAGACTTTCAAGCTTCTGAGTACTGTTAACGACTGTCAAATATCTTCGAAAATGACAGCTAGGACCCACAATTTAACGTGCCTTCCGAAACAGGGAGGAACTCGATATGTGTAAGATGGTCACCCATCCACCAAACAACCTCAGTAAGCGTAGCTTAACCTCAGAGACCCATCCGCGCGGCTGTCACTAAAAAAAGTTATAGAGCAATAAATTAAATAACTATAAAAAAAATTGCACTCTTTTGCTTATAACTTCTTTAATTGTTAATTTAGGACAAAAAGTTATTGAACATATTTATAGACAAAATGCTTTTACAGTTTTATTATAAGACGCATAGTTTCCGAGATATAGCGAAAAAAGTGTTTCCAACCCCTTTTCCAAGATGGCGGCCGGGGGACAAGGGTGGCGACCCCACAAACTTCAAGTTAAGCTTCTATTGACCCCCCTACATGTTCTAAAAATAAAATTGCGTCCTCTAAGAAATGTAAATCTCATGTAACATTTCAATGGACTAATATTGCAGTAGTATAAATGACGAATACCACCCATAGTCCAGACCAAACAAAATAGTAAAACTAAACATCGTCTGCAATGAAACGCAGTTAGTGTAAGAAGTGATAGTGGGATTTTGCGTCATTATTATATTAATAGCATTATCTGTGACATAAGGTCTTTCTTTGTCTCGTGCGCGGTGATCGCCCGTGACCCACGCGGCACATCTGCTTTGATAACCTCTTAACGAAAGCATCCGCGATAGTAGGTGCTTTACATACGCGATCTCTTATCTCATTGGTACAGGGAAACTCCTGTTATTTAGATAAATTCTCATATATAGAGACGTCCGATCCGAGAGCACATCATTCTACAAACACATCAGCTAAGAACAACAGTGTCTTACGACAAAAACAACAAACAAAATGTTCGCTACAAAGTTATTCCTGGCAGCAGTTCTGCTAGTGTGTGTGAGCGCACGACACATTCAGTTCGAGGACGTGCCGTATGGAGAACACGAAGAGTACAGATACCCGGTGTACGACGTAGACGAGGACTTTGAGTACCAGCACCCGGGACACTTGGCGAGCGCCAGGGTCAGGCGTCAGGCACAAGCCAGCTACACGCTCAATGGTGACGGCACTTCTGGAGTTAACGCTAAAATACCGCTCGTTGGTAATGGTCAGAATGTTCTGAGTGCACTCGGCAGCGCAGGCTACGACGACAAGAATCAATTGGCTTCTAGAGGTTTTGGGTTGGCTCTCGATAATGTGTAAGTATTTTCAGAATTTGTCTTTTCCAAAATGACTCTCTATGACTATATCAGAAACAGCTGTTTCTTAAACTTTCATTAATTAACTTTGTTTATTCCAGCAACGGTCACGGAGTATCTGTGATGAAGGAGACGCTGCCCGGGTTCGGCTCCAAGCTCACAGGCGAAGGTCACGCCACTCTGTTCCACAATGACAACCACAACGTCGGTGCTAATGCCTTCGTCTCCAGGAACATGCCCACCAACTACCCCGGCGTGCCCAACTTCAACACTGTCGGTGCAGGAGTCGACTATATGTTCAAGTAAGTATATTGTGCCTTTGATGTCTATTGATATGAAATCGTTTGATTTAATTTACTCTTCTATCTGATATCAATTGTACTAACCTTCAATGTTCTCTGTGTTCAGGAACAAGGTCGGCACGTCTCTGAGCATGGCGAACACTCCGTTCTTAGAGCGTAAGGACTACTCAGCGATGGGGAACCTCAACTTGTTCCGCTCTCCCACCGGCACGGTTGACTTCACCGCCGGCTACAAGAGGTTCGAAATGCCGCGCTTTGACAGCGGCTGGAAACCAAACTTCGGAATTACTTTTGGAAGATCTTTCTAAGATAATAATAACTTGTATTTTAAGAGTAATCTAGTCAAAGACATTCGTGAAACGGAAAAAGTTCATATGATCGTGTAATAAACTCTAACATGCATTCGATATTTTAGTTGTACATATATTTTTATTTCATAAACCAGTATTGTCAACGTACCATTTGATTTGTAAATAAGTGAAAATAAAACAAATTTTCTTAAAGTTTTGTATTTGTTACTTTACTATCCTCTATTGCTACTAATTATTTCAGTCGACAACTATTCTACTTTTCAGTACATAGCTGTATGACGTGGCGTGTTTATCACTACTAGTGGTCGCTCAGCAATCGAAATTCGAATGAGTAAGCAAGTTATTTAATATCAAAATTAATGACATTCAGTAGAACTTAGATAATACATATATAAGATGATACTCTGTGTCAGTGCTCTATCAGGCTATCGTTATATATATCCTAGCTACTACACATTTTAGTGTCATTCAAGGAAAGATCTAAAAAATCTACGGTAACTTATAAACCAAGAAATTATATAAAACTTATCGCAACAAATATTTTCCTTTATCTGTAAGCTAACGAACTATATCTTTTATCTAGTTCACTAGTATAATATGTGTACTTTAAAGCAACTGATCTAAAAGATATATTGAACTAATCTGTTAAGTTTCTTCAAGCTTCTTCTGTTCAAAAAATAAAAGAAAAAGAAATTGAATTGAATTTATATAAATTTTGGTTACTAAGTCACAGTCACTCTTACGAACGAAGTAATGAGTGCATTTCAATAAAATATGATTTTGTAGAAATTATAAAGTACCTAAAATTGCTAGTGAAATTGTGCTTCATTAATACATTTCTACAAATTGAGTCTTGTTCTCTAAAGCCTAATGCATAATATTAATCATCTCCTGTCTTTACCGGCAATCGAACATTGCATATCACCTGTCTCACATTATTACCTAAAAAGAAACGAGACAGAAGACGTTAGGCGAAATCTCCCATTGCGGCGCGGGCGCTCTCAGCATGAGACGTGATTCGTTTAGTTCGTTGGGAAGCGTTCGATCAGTGGCTCCTGAGTTAAATGAACCAACGAGTAGTGAACTAGGAAGCGAACTAGCGAACTTGAGTGCTAGAGATACAGTCTATATGCAACTGAACGGAAGACTCTTTCAATATTTTGATGACCTTAGTAGTGGAGAACTATTTGAAAGACTATGCTGTACTTTGTTTTCTCATTTGGTTCTTCTTCTTATCGTATGGTGAGTGGTCAACCTAGTATCAAAGTTGTTCAAGCCGTCCGAAAGGCCTTTGACGTGGCTTACCGGCTGTTACCTTAATAGACAACAACCGGTTCCAAATTTGTACGTATTTTCCGGAGCACGGAGACACCCAGTTCAAATACCACTATGTGGTCACCCATCGATGGAATGACCGCGCCGACGGTTGCTTAACTCGCAGATCGTTTACCCTCTTTTACGAAAAACGCGCGGACGCAGAAGTATGAAATTTGGCATACTTACAGTTTATGTGTAGGAGGAATGTAGAACGCTAATATTTTTAATTATAATGTTTCTAAAATACATAAGGTCAATTTGGGTAACTTTGAATCATTTAGGTAACATTGAGAGTAGGAATATGAACTGTCAATGTTACCTTAGTTATTCAAAGTTACCTAGGTTGACTGTACATTAAATCAATAAATAAAACATTTCACACACTACCATGCATTTGACATTTGTTTATATACACATAGAGCACTGACGTAGACATAGAGTACCGTTTCATATTATGTTTAATGAGGTCTTACTGAATGGCATACATTTTTATATTAAGTAACTTATAATTTAAATTCATTGCAGTCGCATTTCGACTACTGGGCGACCACTAGTAGTGATAAACACGCCATGTCTATGTACTGAAAAGTAGAATAGTTGTCGACTGAAATACGTAGTAGCAATAGAGGATAGTAAAGTAACAAATACAAAACTTTGAGAAAATCTGTTTTATTTTTACTTATTTACAAATCAATTGACGCGTTGACAATACTGGTTTATGAAATAATAATAGGTACATTAATGTACAACTAAAATATCGAACTCATGTTTGAGTTTATTACACGATCATATAACTTTTTCCATTTCACGAATATCTTTGACTAGATTACTCTTAAAATACAAGTTATTATTATCTTAGAAAGATCTGCCAAAAGTAATTCCGAAGTTTGGTTTCCAGCCGCTGTCAAAGCGTGGCATTTCGAACCTCTTGTAGCCGGCGGTGAAGTCAACCGTGCCGGTGGGAGAGCGGAACAAGTTGAGGTTCCCCATCGCTGAGTAGTCCTTACGCTCTAAGAACGGAGTGTTCGCCATGCTCAGAGACGTGCCGACCTTGTTCCTGAACACAGAGAACATCGAAGGTTACAAGTGATATCAGATAGATGAACAAGAGTAGATGATTGAATCAGACGGTTTTATGACATGAAAAGCACAATATACTTACTTGAACATATAGTCGACGCCTGCACCGACAGTGTTGAAGTTGGGCACGCCGGGGTAGTTGGTGGGCATGTTCCTGGAGACGAAGGCATTAGCGCCGACGTTGTGGTTGTCATTGTGGAACAGAGTGGCGTGACCTTCGCCTGTGAGCTTGGAGCCGAACCCTGGCAGAGTCTCCTTCATCACAGATACTCCGTGACCGTTGCTGGAATACACAAAGTTCATTAATGAAAGTTTAAGGAACAGCTCCCTCTGATATAGTCGTAGAGAGTCATTTTGGAAAAGACAAATTCTGAAAATACTTACACATTATCGAGAGCCAACCCAAAACCTTTAGAAGCCAATTGATTCTTGTCGTCGTAGCCTGCGCTGCCGAGTGCACTCAGAACATTCTGACCATTACCAACGAGCGGTACTTTAGCGTTAACTCCAGAAGTGCCGTCACCATTGAGCGTGTAGCTGGCTTGTGCCTGACGCCTGACCCTGGCGCTCGCCAAGTGTCCCGGGTGCTGGTACTCAAAGTCCTCGTCTACGTCGTACACCGGGTATCTGTACTCTTCGTGTTCTCCATACGGCACGTCCTCGAACTGAATGTGTCGTGCGCTCACACACACTAGCAGAACTGCTGCCAGGAATAACTTTGTAGCGAACATTTTGTTTGTTGTTTTTGTCGTAAGACACTGTTGTTGTTGGCTGATGTGTTTGTAGAATGATGTGCTCTCGGATTGTACGTCTTTATATATGAGACGTTATCTTTGTAACAGGAGTTCCCCGGTCCCGGTGAGATAAGAGATCGCGTATGTGTAGCACCTACTATCGCGGATGCTTTCATTAAGAGGTTATCAAAGCAGATGTACTGCATGGGTCACGGGCAATCACCGCGCACGAGACAAAGAAAGACCTTATGTCACAGATAATGCTATTAATATAATAGTTACGCAAAATCTCGTTATCACTACATTACACTACTAATTGCTTTTAATTTCCGACGATGTTCAGTTTTATTGGTATTGGTATTCATCGTTCATACCACTGTAGGGCGATTCAGGTCGGAACCGAGTCGGACAAAGTGCAATATTCGGCCTTCCCATTTCAAGTTAAATAGAAGCTTAAATTTTGGTTTAGTCCCACGTGCTTTCGTATTAGGTCAGGGAAAAGTTTTTTCGTATCATAGTATGCAAGAAATTGTAATAAAATCTTTTCTCTACACTAAAAAGCTCAATTTTGGGTACCTCACAAGCTCACTGAAAGAAACCTAATGAACCGTGTACTCATTTATGATTCTTGAAGCCAAAGAGATTTTATTACAAGTTCATACATACATATTCATACACATTAATGCGAAAAGACTTTGCCCGACCTAATATTACATGCGACCTACTTTTAGATGACGAAGGTGTGCTTTGTTTCTGTCTATTGCTTCAAAAATTATGGAAAAAACTATTTTAAACAGATTACTTGAGTTGTCTAGTTAGCGTTAGTTCGTAAAGTCTGCTATAAAAATGTTGCGCCGGCTCTATGTGTCCTTAAGAAATGAAAAAGACAATAAGAGCTTTGAAATAAAGAACCCAAATAAGAATGTTTTTCGCATCATTTCATTATAGCCTTACTTCTACGCAATATACTTAAAATAACTTAAGTTGATATATAAAAGATTAGATTCTTAAATTCAAAATCTCAAACCTAACGGTTTTTAATGCTCAATATTCTGTCACAAGAATTTTTCATGTAACAAGCTTTCGCAGCTCTCCGATAATATGAAATGTGCCTCTAGTAGCTCAATTCTACTCTCTCTTATACTACGTCCACTATCGACTACTGACAACCGGCTTGTCATCGAGAAATTTTGTATGAAAATCTGATCAACGCCTATGATGGGCGTCGTAGGAACCAGTTTGGCAGTACATTCTAAATATCAAACTTTCGATATTACAGTAGTATAAATGACGAATACCACCCATAGTCCAGACCAAACAAAATAGTAAAACTGAACATCGTCTGCAATTAAAAGCAATTAGTAGTGTAATGTAGTGATAATGAGATTTTGCGTAGTTATTATATTAATAGCATTATCTGTGACATAAGGTCTTTCTTTGTCTCGTGCGCGGTGATCGCCCGTGACCCATGCAGTACATCTGCTTTGATAACCTCTTAAGGAAAGCATCCGCGATAGTAGGTGCTTCACATACGCGATCTGTTATCTCATTGGTACAGGGGAACTCCTGTTATTCAGATAAATTCTCATAATATATATAAAGACGTCCAATCCGAGAGCACATCATTATACAAACACATCAGCTGAGAACAACAGTGTCTTACGACAAAAACAACAAACAAAATGTTCGCTACAAAATTATTCCTGGCAGCAGTTCTGCTAGTGTGTGCAAGCGCACGACACATTCAGTTCGAGGACGTGCCGTATGGAGAACACGAAGAGTACAGGTACCCGGTGTACGACGTAGACAAGGACTTTGAGTACCAGCACAGGGGACACTTGGCGAGCGCCAGGGTCAGGCGTCAGGCACAAGCCAGCTACACGCTCAATGGTGACGGCACTTCTGGAGTTAACGCTAAAGTACCGCTCGTTGGTAATGGTCAGAATGTTCTGAGTGCACTCGGCAGCGCAGGCTACGACGACAAGAATCGATTGGGTTCTAAAGGCTTTGGGTTGGCTCTCGATAATGTGTAAGTATTTTCAGAATTTGTCTTTTCCAACATGACTCTCTATGACTATATCAGAAGGAGTTATTTCTTAAACTTTCATTAATGAACTTTGTGTATTCCAGCAACGGTCACGGAGTATCTGTGATGAAGGAGACGCTGCCGGGGTTCGGCTCCAAGCTCACAGGCGAAGGTCACGCCACTCTGTTCCACAATGACAACCACAACGTCGGCGCTAATGCCTTCGTCTCCAGGAACATGCCCACCAACTACCCCGGCGTGCCCAACTTCAGCACTGTCGGTGCAGGAGTCGACTACATGTTCAAGTAAGTATATTGTGCCTTTAATGATTGGTTTAAAACCGTCTGATTAAATCATCTACTCTTGATCTTCTATCTGATATCACTTGTACTAACGTCGTATGTACTCTGTGTTCAGGAACAAGGTCGGTACGTCTCTGAGCATGGCGAACACTCCGTTCTTAGAGCGTAAGGACTACTCAGCGATGGGGAACCTCAACTTGTTCCGCTCTCCTACCGGCACGGTTGACTTCACCGCCGGCTACAAGAGGTTCGAAATGCCGCGCTTTGACAGCGGCTGGAAACCAAAGTTCGGAATTACTTTCGGCAGATCATTTTAGAATTATATTAACAAGTTATTGTGTAGTAATAATATTTTTTGTAATTATCAATTTGTAAAAAGCATTTAGAACTTCTAGTTGTAATCTAACCCCAGTATTGTACATAATAATATGCTCATTTTGTAAATAATTTGCAATAAATACATTATAATACCCTTATGCAGTAGTTTGAATACATTTTTTTTATGTCTTCTCCTGTACCAAATATTGGGTCGCAAGGAAACATACAAATAACGGACACTATGTCCAACCAGACCCAGAACATTTTAATGTGGATAACATATATAATTGAAATCGTGGCGACTTTAGCCACTACGCCAAGGAGGCAGTTTTAAAGCTGAACTGTCTATTAGGTCAGGGAAAAAGTCTTGTCGCATTATAGTATGTATGAACTTGTAATACATTTTTTTCTGTACACAATGCTCGATATTTGGGTTACTTAACGAGCTCACTGAAAGAAACCTAATGAATCATGTACATACCTACTCATACTCATACTCGTACCGAACTTAGTCAAAGAGATTTTATTACAAGTTCATACATAATATAATGCGAAAAGACTTTTTCCCCGACCTATACATATGTATATGTAGTACATACTCCCTTCAAAACTACAAAAGCAAGTACGACAATGCCTCTTCCCCTTTTACCCCACGATGTTTACATCCTCGCAAACTATTTCGGTAGTAATAAACAGTTGGTCCAACATTTATTCAGAGCTAAAGAACCCAAAGTGTGGGGTCTGCAGCCGTCAAATCAAATCCACAACAGAAACTTGATTATTGCGAGTCGCGATTTGCTGAGTTTGTGTATCTACGTGACGGCGAACGACTTCATTTAGCGAACGGGGTGATTAACGATGATGTGGACTTGGGACAATTTAGCAAAATATATTTTTCAGTTTGAATTTTTTTATACTTTTACTACATATGAAGTACTGGAAGTCTAGGGGAGAGAACAGGACACAGAAATAGGCTAGATAAAAAAAAAACTTAATATGATTTCCAGATGGAAATTAGGAGCTTAATCTAGTTCGTCATATCCATCTATTAACATTCTAAGTTTATTACATAATTTGTTTTAATATGTGGTTGTATCCTCTATCTATAGAGGTTTTAGTTTTTCTACCTTCGCAATTTTGTCGTATTCTTCTTTGATAGCAATTTTGGTCGTACATGGCTTTTTGGCTGCTTTTTATTCTGAAGCCGCCTGAGTAGACTCGATGAAATGTTAGATAGGTACCAAGAATATCTAATGTTGTAAATTTGAATTTAATGAAAACCCTATTTAAGAAAGCAAACTGCAGCTAAACGACTGAAAATTATTTAATCTCTCAAGAAGAAATTCAAATATCATCTTAAGTTCCTAGATTCAGTACTCCCACGATACGGCGTGGAAGAGTTTACCAACTTTCAAAGTGGGTTCCGCTTATTGATTTACCGGATCGAAGCGCCCTAAAGAGGTTTGTTGAGGGCTTACAAGATAGATTGAAGGGAAACTTTCAGCGCCCACAACAAAAACTTGCTCGAACACAATTAAATGTTGGTTCCTTGAAAAACTTGGTGATGCTTTTAATATGGTGGTACGTTTAGAATGTAGCTTGTATATTGCGGTTCAATGAATGATTTAGTAGATACATTTTGGTAAGGTTATAATATTTTAAAGGCGACCAGTGTGGGAGTGGAGCTACCTACGCGTAGTTTTGCAATCCTTCTTATTATTGTCACAATATATATGTATATTATCGCTTTACGGTAAAATAGTGCCGGTTTTGTATATAAAGTTAATTATATAAATAGTCATTTTATGTTTCCTTCTTGCTTTGTTTCATTGATAACAGACAATTAAGTGCATAGTATTTAAGTTTTTAAACTCTCGCGGTTAGTACACCTACACCTAATACTGAATTGCTAAATGGGTCTTTAATACGTTGAGAATTTAAAAGTTACTAAGTATACATTATCCGTTGCCCGTCGTTTCGATCGAGTTAAATCCATCATCATGACGATATTCAGTATCCTAATCTAATCGTTCATAAGATTTTTGGAAGCGACGCAATAGACCTTAGCTTGACATAGTCTAAAACTTAATGGCAATAAACCCAAGCCAATGTATTATACAATAATATGTGCTTCATGCAGAGGATCTAGATAGCTATGTGTATAAACCTTCGTACACACACAAATATTGTATAACATGCAAATTCCTTGCATACGATCAACCTCGGCGGTATTTAGTTAGCAGTCCATTTGGATCAGTTGTTTCTCGCTAGACTATGTTAATTGCTAACAAACGGTTGTTCGAGTGAGTTTGAGATTTTCAAGCGGCTTGGTTTTAAGAAAATTAGCGTTAAAGCAGAGAATAGAAACTAGTTCTTACTGCAACAAATTTTCACCGTCTGTTGTGGGTTAGATACCCATAATTGACCAATATAACTAGTAATTTCGGGTATTCTTTTCAAACTACCTTTGTGGCGCGGTTGGCTCAAAAAGGAGAGTGTACTCTGTACACACTGTGAATTGTGGACACATTAGGACATCTATATTAATATTATAAAGCTGAAGATTTTATTTGTTTGAACGCGAACTTATCTCAGGAACTACTCAATTCAATTCAATTCAATTTTATTCAAATAAATTAATACATAAAGTTTAATATAAGTCTTATAGTTAGAATATTAGGTAGGTACATAATAAAAACATAGGGAGCCTGTATTAGGATAAATAAATCCTGTATCACAGGCTCTTAGATACGGCGAGCGTTATTGATAAAAAACAAAAAATTTACTTATACAATATTTAGATATTAAATAATAATAGTTAAAATTTCTGGCAAAGTAAAGTTTAGATAGCACTACAAAACTGTATCATACTCCAGACCAACAAGACATTATTCCCCAGCTCCCGTGCTAGGTTTGTACCTGTGTTACGGTGAGACAGAGAACAAGGCCGTCAGAGTCTTTGATAACACAATTATTGCAGTACTATGTTAATATAAAGATTATAATGGACCTATACACTATCATTATATAAAAATGACAAAATATGCTAATATGTAACTTAAGTAACGAAACATGTATATTGAAACAAAAATAAAAATCTAGGTCAAGCATTTAATGACGCAGTTCAGAAATTTGCTAACTAAGGAATCGAGTGTAAGTGGGTCAGTAGTGTTTGATGGAATGTTTACATTGGTGAAAAATTAAGTAATATAATAATGAAGTACAAAGTTCACACACATAATTATTACGAAAAATAACTTAATTAAACGCCTATGCACCCTCATAATCAACAGAGTTGATGTATCTCTGTTCAGCAGCTTTTCTAGCGGGACACTCTGCTATTCCTGTTTGGTGTTTATTGGGCTTATTGTAACGTGTGCAAGTAGCGCATTTAGGCTCCATGGTATGCTTCAATATACAAGCGTCTATTTTATGTCCCGTAGCCGCACAGTGTCCACAAATGGTGTGACTTTCACGGCAAGATTTTGCCGCATGCCCGTACTGCTGGCACTTGTAGCATCTAGTTACAAGTGTGAAGTCCCTAACAGGACAAGAGGTCCAGTTTATGAATATACGAGTCTGAGTGATGAGAGCCTTGCGAATATTGGCAGGGACTTCAATTATATAATTACAGTTCGGGGCATCTTTCCTGCCGGATTTGTGGCTTAACTTGCATGTGGTCAAAAAGGTTTCTAGTGTCAAAGATGGAATTTTCTCGGCTATGTTTTGTTCGAATATGCAGGCAAAAACCTCTTTTTCGGGCATTGCGGATGGAACCCCAACGATCACAATCCGAGGTTTGCGCTTTTGGGGTTCATCGGCTGTGAGTCCAAACGTAGATTGTTGCACGGCTTGTTTCAACTTTTCGGCATCATTTTTTGTCTCCGTGCTAATTATAACGCCTCCGTTTTTCGTTTTCTGCAGTCCGCGCACCTTCAACTTCATTTGTTCCGGACAAATTATTTTTTGTACAAGGTTTTTCGTCTCGTCGCTAGATTTCTGTTTATCCTTCGGGTATACGGCGACAGAGCTGAGGTTAGCGGGTCGAACAAAACTATTAGCTCCCTTTTTGACCATATCGGCAAACGAAACATTTCCAACGGTCTATGACTCCTGGACCGTCTGCTTGAGTGCAATAATATGTTCTGTCAGGTCGCACTTTTCTTTCAGAGCTTCATTCTTACTTGATAAGTCCAGGGCTTGCTGCTTCAGCGACTGATACAGAACCGCCATTTCAGACGTCCCTTTCCCAACTTTGCGACATAAGTTTGAGATTTTTAGCTTTTGATCCGAGTTTAGTTTACCCTCGGTGGATATGGAGCACACTTCATTCAAATATGTCTCAATGGTCGTCATCCATCTCTGCAACTCTGCTGTAGACACCACTTCAAGAGACACGGAAGTGGAGTGTTGAGGCGACCTACTCGGGGTGCAGGGGCTGTTCTCCATTTTAGTATTTCTATCTATTATACACGTACCCGTAACTTATAAACTCATTAATAACGATGGAATTTGCAAGCTTGCATTGTCAACGCACTACACAATTAAATTCTAAAGGAGGTCAATATATTATAAACTATATTAAATAATGCATAAGAGCACGTCTATATGCTTCAACGGTACGGCCAAAATTTACTATTTCGAATTGAAAAAGAAAATGTGTTGAATATACCATTTATCGAAGAAGGCTTAAGACTATATATAACAACACGCTACGGCCATTAGGAGCGGAGTAGGAACGAAAAATATTACAAAAACGGGGAAAATTATGACCCATTCTCTCTTATGTGACGTAAGCAAAGTTGCACGGGTCACCTAGTTAAGTATAACTAAACAAAGTCCTTCGTAGTTCCAAAAAAAGTAATCGCTGTAGCCGAAAGACCACTAAGAGGGCAACATTAAATTATACCTTTCAACAGAAGATTCGCAAGATTTTCTCTTAAAGCTTGATTTTTCTTATAAAAAAAATTGTTGCCTCAAAACACCCGTACAAAGAAACTGTTCTAAACTTACTCCTTCCGTAGTTGCTCTTAACAAATAAACAAAGAAAAATAAGACACCATCAAACAGGAACCATAAATCAGTCCCATTTGTTTTCAAGCAGAAACACATAAGTCAGAACACATCCTACAAGTTTACTTCCCAAATAAAATATATTAACCTCGGAATTCCCGTGATCTATATACAATAGAGAATGAATACTGTATGAAGGAGGTCTTGTTTCAATTTGATAGACGTCCCTAGCAAGGGCCTCATCGCATATTCATAGGGCCAAATACCTTGGAAGAAGGGCAAAAACACGTATTAATTGAATAATACATAGATATTTACGTAAATCGGGGAGAAATTATCATCTATTTTCGTATGAAATCGTGGTTATGAATTTTGATGGTGTTACTGTTATAATGTAGGGGATTATGTTTATTTGTGTTAAGTATGTTTTAAGATTGTTTTGTGAGTGGCAGTTTTACAGCTTATAATAAAGTGTAAGTAAAATTACAGCTAATGTATGAAAATATGTATAAATTCATCCCTTCTGATATGCTATCTGATATTTATCTACAAGTGGTAAAAAAGAGCTTAAATATCCTCCAAAATACGAAAGACTTTTGAAGTGTACTTTCTTCTTTCTTAAGACAACTCGCCTGCTATGATTGATCAATCTAGTGTCGTCGGGATTTTTAAAGTAACAAAACATTTGAATAACTTTAAATAGGTAAAAGGTAATATAAATTTTGAGTGAGAATCGAACCTGTGATCCAGGCGTGGTAGTAGAGGCGCAACATATTTCCTTTGGGTCCGTGCTACGGAAGCCATCAATCTACTTGTCCCAGTTGAATTTATGGTCACAACAAAGCAAATTGCATTACGGTAATGGGATAAAATCTCCCTTAGTTTCCTTATAGAATTAAATATGTAGGGAACGCTTAAGTTCGAGAAATACATGTTATTGTTTCTCTTTAATGCTGTATGAAGCTATTACGTAAGGTTTTTATTTGAAAACGATCATGCTTTCAACTATCGATTGGCGATTGTCTATTGAGAGCTATAACCGTGTAGCTGTTAGAAATTTTCTATGAAAAGCTAATCGGCGCCCCTAGCGGATATCGAAGGAACTAATTTTGCAAATACGTTTTAGATGTCAAACTCAAGACATTCAATAGTACCTACTGCAGATTTGAGCAACAATTCGATTGCTGCTGCAGTAAGAGAAGAAAATTGTTCTAAAAAGGTTTACCTAGTTTATAAATATGCTAGGTTTTGCTATTGTCGTGCAGTAAAGTAATGGTCCATCTATCAGTGTGTTTGTGTGATGTGTGAGTGAATACGATCTTGTCGCGTCGCTGACGATTCATTGTCACACCTTACGAAGGGAGGCAAAGCGGGTGCTTATATGTATATGTAAACCTGGTAATAGAGAATCCATCCTTGCGGAAAACTATTTTAAAGGGTAAAAGTGTAATTCAGTGTTTGTTCGAAAACACTGTTGAATTTTGCATCAAGAGTTAATTTTATTTATGCAAAATATACATTTGATTCGGAAATATCTTTTATTATTTATTAATGAAAGTAAATTTTTGATACATTTTTTAACGTAAAATGCACAGACTTTGCGGATCCTTTTCCACTGTTTTCTTATTACTTCGCTATTCCTCTACCTAAATTTTTACTTAGAAAATTAGCAACTAAGTTTTTCTTTTACCTAAATAAAGCAAAAAAGTCTACAAGAAAATAATTACACTTATTAAGAAAAGACGGGAAAGTAGAAAGAGTAATCATTATTCTGTCTCTACGTCAAAGTTTGTGAAAATTCTTAATGATTGATACTCGTTAAGAGGGTAGCCTCGAGCGCTTTTATAAAAGATTATACCACTTAGGTATTACAGGACTTATTGATTTGGTTACTTGACCTTCTATGAAATATTTTTGACTCTATTTACAGTGTTTAGATTTTAGATTTAATTTAGAACACCGGGGTCAAAAGAAAAATTGATTAGTTGTATTATTTACATAAATAAATAAATAAAATAACGACTTTTTCCCATACGGGTAGGCAGTGACCAGAAAGCTCCACTCGGTACGTTCATTACAAACTTCCCTCGCTTCATTCACACTTATACATACGACAAAGACCGAAAGTCTGTAAGTAATAAGGAACATTCTAAGCATTTAATTTCCCAAACGATATAAAAAATACTAAAATGTCACTAAAGACAAAACGTTTGGTTCTGTTCATTCTATTAGTTAAAACGACGCCAAACATAAAACGGTCAGAAATCAATGATATCAAAATAATAATCAGATATTTTAAAAGATTCGTAAGTCGTGACTAACTTAGCGACGTTCTAAAAATACACTAACATTTTTTCTTAACGAAAGGCAAAGGAAATTCATTACCGGTACTTCTGGAGAAACAAATCGATATCATTGGAAATCGGATAATCCATTAATTCCAACTCCAAATTTCCTTTATGGCCCGCTAGGGAGTACTCTAGTGATGAATCGGGACGAATTCCCTTCGAAAAGCAATTTCTAGAGTGGAAACGATCAGTAAATGTTGTAGTATTTACTCGTAGTTTGTATTTTTACTCTTATATATACTTAAGTGTATAAATTATTTGTTAGTGTTATTTATAAGTAAAAATATCGAAATGCTGTTATGTACTTCAATGTAAAAAAAGTTGTAAAGTTTTTCTCTGCAGCGGGATTCTCTACAGTCAGTTCTATCAAGAATCGAGAGGTTGACATTTAAAATGCACTGAAAAAACAAGTTGTTTCGGAGCTAATCAGTAGCTCAATTCTCTACTACTATTGCCTACCAACAACAAGCTAGTCATCAAGTTTTACACAAAAATCTGTTTAACACCTCTACCGGGCTCCGTAAGAACTATTTTGGCAGTACATTTTAAACGTCAAACTATCGAAACTCGACAGTCCCGATTGTAATTGCACTACAGATTTTCATGCAATATTTATCGATTGTCGACAGTCAATATTGCTAGAGAAAAGAGCTGCAGTACTTAATTGTACCTTTACTTCTTACAATAAAAATCTAATTTCCGAGCACTGTAGTAGTGCTGTATAAAACAGAAACATGCTGCAATTAATTAGAGCTTCCAGGAAAACATCTTATTCGTTTTACCGACAACTTGCTTTTAAAGGTAAATGTTCACAATTGGTTTTGTGAATTGAAGTAACGGATTTACAAGGTACTTCATTACAAAGCTAAATAAACTGTTTATTGAAAAGCGTAAGTCTATTTTAACAAATGCTAGTTTAAATGCATAATTTTATATTTTTTATGGATCATTTTGTTGCTACTAATCGTTAACATAGCTCCATAGTCCATTGTCATGGTATTTTTAGAATAACCACATACTTATTAATACACAATATAGTAATAGTATATTTACATACAAAGTTATCGCACTGACAGTTTCTCTTTTGTTATGAGTTTGATTTTTACATAAAATAAATTCATGCAAATGTAAAACAAAAGTTATCCGTTATTTATTCTTAGTGCGAAGATCCACTATCGACAACCGGCTAGCCATTGACAAATATTGTAGGAAAGTCTATACAGCGGTCCTAGCGGATGCCGTAGAACTAATTTGAAAAACATAAAAATCAATATCTTGATACCTACTCAATAGTACCTACTGTAGAAAATTATCGACAACTAGACATTTTAAATTTACTGTAAAATTAGTTTCTACAGCACCCGCTAGAGGCACTGTTCAGATTTACATACAAAATGACTCGATAGCTAGCTGGTTGTTGAAAGACAAAAGAGGTAGAGAATCGCGTTACAGGAAACTGTAAACCTAAGTAACTACCCCGTTTCCAAATTCATCAAGGAAACTATCCCGTAGTAATGGACGAGTGCCTTAAAACTTTCGAACTAAGACACATAGGTGTATGTTCTTAATCAAGGATAGATCTTGTTCAAAAGTTAATGTACCAACTTGTTTTCCAACTTGTTCCCCAACTTGTGGGCCAACACGTCAACGATGCGTGTTTGGGGTTCTTAATACTGTTTGAGAATTAGTTACGTTTTTTTGGGCTAAATACGTGAATAATTCTTTCTTTTGTTGTTTTAGCTGTCTACTTCTTATCGTATGGTTAGTGTCAAAGTTGTTTAAGCCGCCCGAAGGCCTTGGACGTGGCTTAGCGACCGTTACCGTTTACAACAACCGGGACCGTCATTTGACGTGCCCTCCGAAGCACGAAGTTCAAGAACCAAGGCGATATCCCATCTATCAAATGACCGTGCCAAATTAATCCTTGTAACCAACTGGTGACCACTTTTGTATGAGCATCCCTTAATAGGTTTTGCACTTTTTGTAATGTCTGAATTATAGAAGAAGGAATTACGATTTGAAGAGCGGTCAAAAACGTACAAAGACTTATCACGAAATTAAATACTAAAATATAAATAAAAACTCTGAACATATGCGAAATATAGTCTAAAACAGTCAAGCAAAACTTTTAAAATTGCAAATATCCCTCGAAAATGAATAATGTATCGAATAATAAAACTTTGTCAATATAGAAAGACTTCAAGAACCTCAAATATAATATAGGTACAGATTATTGAATAGCGTAGGAGCATGTATCCAAAAGGCTTTTAGTATCACATAGTACGAAACACAAAAGCTGTTCGACAACTGAGAGCTCTTGGACTATGCTCTGAGAATTTCAGCGCCTGGCTCTTAAACTACATACTAAACTTATTTTAAAATAAGGTAGTAGGTAGTTGTTTTGTAAGGTCATGTTCCTAGTTTTAAGTACTTATATCTTAAGACTACGACTAAGAATATGTTTTAATCTCATACATCTTATAGCAAAATAAACTACTGGTAATGTATTGTAATAATATATACATAAGTCCCCAGCCCGCACTTGGCCAGCGTGGTGGACTCAAGGCCTAACCCTAACTCTTGCCCTACAGTGGGACAGTAATGGGTTAAGGAAAAAAAGATTACCCGATGGTAGCCCATAAAAATCAAGCCGTGACAACATTGCTTAACTTAACCATTTGTCCAAATAATTAATCTAAAACATAAGCACACTATAACGAATTCATTCCCACCAAAGTCCCTTTTACTACGCAATAAATATTAAGTAGGAAAGCTATCAAATCAATGACAAAATTGTAGTGCTAAATGTATAAATGCAAGCCTTGATTTCCTTGAAAGCCTATAAATTACACTACCGCATTACATTTTGATGTTACCCTGATTTATAGCTGCAGGAAGCGACAAAAAAAACGACGAAATGTTTTTTTGGAAGTCACATTGTTATGCGCAAAGTTAAATAAAAAATTGAAGAGGTGAACGAAACATTACTTGTAAACCGACTTCGAAAATAAGGTTTTTTGTATGTTTGTTATACAACGCATGTTGCTTTTTACAACTCATAATATCAAATTCCGGGATTAACTTTCTTAAGTACATAAAAACATTTCTATTTCCCATGGAGTAGGCAGAACGCCACTTGCTATAACGCTTACAAACTCCTTTTGTTTTATTCACATATAAACATCTTATCATAAGGAACCGCTGGTTACGAATACTACGCACCTGACGTTTTTAAAGGACATCACACATAAGAATATTTAAACAGTATTAGAAATATCATATATCACTTTGCTGGATTAGAGAATCGAGCCTCGTAATCAGCTTTTGTAGTTTTTTGCAGTGTTTTCGAGCGAAGCGAAGCTCCCACCTTAGCCTTCATGGTTATTTTTTTTAAACCACCCCGCAGGAGGAGCATCGCGAAGCGGGACTCTGGCGACGTCTCTACATCATCAAGTGAATAGAGGTAAAAGTTCTAAATAAAAGAATTGTTCGGACTTTTACCATTGAGAGTTGGTAAATCTTAGGTTTTTACCGGAAAATCTTAGCATTAACCACAGTTCGGGCTTTTACAGTAACATAAACACTACTACTTAGACCACAGAAATCAGATGCACCATATTTTCCACAAAGAAAAAAAGTACTGTCCCACATTTCGTACACTTTCCATTGGATAGTATCGTAGTGACGTCACTCACCGGATTGGTCGGCTGATGAATTAATCCGGCACTAGGTATGAGTGGATTAATAGCTCACACGCTGCGAGTGTACGTACCACGGAGAGTACGTTAGTACGTACTGATTTGTGGCGAACTTTTACGTTCTTTTAGTGTACACGTGTGGTGTTAATTATAATAACATCGGAAGAGACAAATTTGATTTAAAATTGGTTTGACAGAGAATGTGATTTTGGGAGGTTTCAGATTTTTGTTCGATCTCGGGAAATTTTCTAAAAATAACATTCTGATAAAACTCGACATTACATTTTCATGGCGATTAATTGATGGGCAGATAAAATATGTAGAATTATAAAAAAAACCTCGATAGGATTTCTTAAAAGATTTACCTGGTGATAAAAATGCGTTTGAATGTTATCTAATTAACTCTAATTTGAAAGATTTCTTAGCTTCTGATCTAAACAGTAACTGGCCAGTTGTTTTATTTCTTGATTGCTTCAATCAATGTATAACAAAAATAAAATAAAATCAACCACCAACAAATTCGACATTACCACAATATCATAACTCACTCGATTCTCGCTCTCAGAATACGAACATAACATTCCGTAGCAAGTAATCTCTTATTTCCAAGTATAATTAAAATTCTTGCTCGAGTATTAAATGTTTCGTATGAGAATGCTCCAACAAATTGTGTAATGGTTTTAATAATATATTTGGGAAGGTCTATTTTGGGATACGAGTTCTCATCACGATTTGATTTAAGAGGTGTTTAGGTAATTAAGCGCCAAGCGGTAAAGTATACAGGTAAAACAAACTTTTAAAATTTGGTTTAAGTCTCGGAAAAAAATTTGCTGTCAAATAATGGGTCAGAAATACATAACCTATCTAGAAAGTCAAATAGAGCTTAGAAAGATATTTTTTCAGAAATTTCAGGCTACTTCTTAGACAAAAAAAAGTTCTCTTGGAACTTTAAACGATAAGACAGTCAGACTCGAGAATCGAACCCAAAAGCCGGTCATCTTAAATGATTTCCTAAACCACTAAGCGGGTCTAAAATTGAACAATGTATTGTGATATAGTATTCACTTCTTTTAAGAGCCATGTAAATATAGAAAATAATAAGGCTAAATATATTTTTTCATAAAATATAACGGACTCTTATTTTGTTAAACTTTTATATTAATGTCACAACTAAAACCACATAACCACAGTCAAACAGTAAGCCGATTAAACAGCCACAACGACAGAACTTATTCAAAAAGCGTACAATATCAGCAAATATAAAACTTTATACCTAACCACGCGCTTCACAAACGACGGTTTAATCTTAAAAGTCAATTGAAATCGTAAAAACGACCTCCATACGACCCATTCAATACATCTGCGCGCTATGGCCGCGGTAATTTACGTTTGTAATACCCTCCAGCCGATATTAGATAGCAAAAGTAAGGATTTTACTATATATCTATCGAACTCATGGTTATTAGGTGGTTGCTATGTTTTTTATGGCAGGCACTTAGCATGGACAAAAGCCCTATTTCTGGAACTGTGAGCCTTGAGAGGGGACCCTTAGCTAATAGTATAGAGGTAAGGGTACGTTTGTTCACACGATATTGAAAGCAATTTTTTTATGTTAGAGTTATGACCAATTACTAAACTATGGATGGGAAAGATATTAAATGGTTATAAATATTTATGTGACTGTTAACTTACGTCTACGGTATGTACTTTGTTGACATTTCAGTTTAATAGAACCAAATAGTTATTAGCTAATCATTTTAAATCAAAAGCACTGCAACTTGAAGGGTAAGCATGCAGTTTCTATAAATAACAAATATATATTATTATCTACTTACAACTTAAACTGTGATCTAATGCAATTTGCTATGCTAAAATGACTAGGCGCTGTGACGCTGAACATTGAAATTACCTCTCATCTCTATTGATTTTCAATTTTCTTCGCATCAACAGTAACTGCAAACATATTCCTGTTCTATCTAAAACAAACAGGCTTACAACACGTTATTACGTGGAAGACAAGCTTGCCTTCGTGTGAAAACTTGGTCCACAGTTTGACCCAAATTGGCTCCAATATGCCAACAGGACCGAATATCTTCAACGAGTGACAATGACAACCAATCCGTTATCGTTTCGTATCAACATTCTCTACACAAAAATATGTTTGCAGCTTAAACCGACCTTATGTTGTACAGAATAAAGTCTAGTTCAGCTTGTTAAAAAGATTTTTAATTGGGAAATACAACTCTTGGGTCGTCCATCAACTGGAACCCTTTTAACGTCTAGTGCACACTATAAAAATGAAACATGGCGACTGAGATGAGTAGAATGAGACATTAAGATGGTGTTCGATCATCCTTACGTGATTCAATCATTTAGATGGATGGTTGGAAAAATAACTGACTGTCTATTTGGTATATATCAGTAAGTTTATTGGCTATAGTTTAAGTACCTTAAATAATTTTTCGTACTACAGACAATTCATCTCGTGATTGCAGAGAAGGTTAGACTAATTAAACTTTTTTTGCATTTTATTAGTACCTGTCCTTTGTTGCTGCAACAACTATGTTCATTTGAATAAAATCACGTGGACTTACTACGTAGATGGTAATATAGTTCTCATAGCAATTAATGTTTTCATGAAATAAAGTGGTGCCTGCATAAAAAGTAGTAGCAATAATAAGAATATCAAACTTTAAAACTAACATTACAAGCCTATGTATATTTAAAATGTTAAATTGACGTAGAGAATCGGTTCTAAATGGTCTTCTTAATATTAATTTGTTCATAGTTCTCAGTGTTGCTTTCACAGTTTTTATTCTTCAAAGAACTAACTCGAAAGTCTCATCAAATGAAACACCCATAAAACTGTGTTGGGAGCAAGTTGTACGGTTAAAGTTCATTCCTTTAAAACAAGAATAAAAATAATTACTTAACAATTAAATACTAGGACATCGTTAGCAAAGAAAGTATAAAGAAGACTTGAAGTATGAAGTATCTTGGAAATAGAGGGACTATGTTTGATTGATAGAAAATCAGGACTTATTTCATAATCTACCGATCCCTACTTTTGAGACAATAAACTTTCGAGATAGCTATAGGCATCTAATAGGTACCTAAATACTTTCTATGCATATTAACAATATGAAGAGGAACCTAAAAATGTCGATCTTTTTATTTGCAGCAACAATGTAACTGCTGTTATTGATATTAGTTTTGGTATATTTATGAACCATAATTTTATTGCGTTAACAATATTTAACTTTTCAAAACGAATAACTCACTAACAATGAACGAAACTTAAGTTAAATAATCTAAATAAAAGTATTATCATGAATCTCTATCGTAAAAAATGATAAATTTTGATAATTCACAAAAATATTTGAAGATAAAGCAAACTTAAAACGCCTGTTAAAACTATAATAGCAATACGCGCTGCGTATATTTGCTCCGCTTATCCCGTATTATATGCATCGTTTAGCCGCCCGAGTTATACCAGAGAACTTTTAAACAGAGCTCCAACTTTGTTTGTACCCTAATGGCCGAAGCTTCAAGTTATAATGATGACAGTTCTACAAGGACCTCGAGTTAGTTAATACTTAGTTTTTCGTACTAATATTTTATAGGAAATCCTAATGCATTTTGTGTTCTTCGTACCTATGTAGGTTTTTTGAAGGAGAAAAAATGATTTACTTATGTGTAGTCCGTAACGATTATTTAGTAAGTAAGTAAGAATTATATTTTATAGTAATCAATACCTAAGTGCTAATTTAGTAAATTAAACAGTGATATACAATGTTAACACCTTATAAAATATTTGATGAAGCGTAATTAGGTACTATCTAATTCAAATAAGTATGTAAGCGTGTACTAATTCATCAAACTAAATACGATTACATTATCTGTTACAGTTGAATCAATAAGCAAATATCAGTCAAAAGGTACTGAACAGTAATTTCGACAATGTAAAATAAGTCTTCGGTAGTATAGTGGTCAGTATCCCCGCCTGTCACGCGGGAGACCGGGGTTCGATTCCCCGCCGGAGAGAATCTTTTAGTATTCTCTTTTTGTAATTTAAGATACTTTAAGCATTTTGTAGAAGTTATTAGCGATTATTTGTAATAGTACTTTAAAATATTTTTGTATCACATTTTTTCTACTTTTTATCAAACTGCAGTGTATACAAGTGTATTACTTTACATAATTTAGTTATTTAAGCTAAATTCCGGGTTTAAGCAGAATCGAAAAAAAAAATATATTGATTTATATTTTTGAGATTGTAGGTCACCTTTTATATTTCCCAAAACCCTATAGGTACCTAAAAGGAGGTGGGAGCAGTAATACTAACGGTAACCAAAATTATATTCAGGAGTTTTAACACCCTGTGCTCGCCGTTGTACAGCTTTTGTTTGTCCTAACAAAGGCTACTTATATCACGCTTACTATGACTGAAGCCGCGAAACAGCTTGTTATAACATGCTGTACTATTCTACATCTTATTTCGACCACAATACTACAGACCAGTGTTAACTACAATATACAGTATGCTCTGAATCAGAGCGTGTAAGATTTATAGCCGTACAATGTTCCATTTAGACCTGTCCTGTATATGTAGTGTTGGTGGAATGATATAGTAGGTTTCAGGAGTTTCTTTGTGGGGAATATCATTTACTAAAATTAGGTTATGCATGGAGAATTATCAAATATTTCGAATTCGTTTCTTCTTTGTGACATGAAAGTAATGTCTACTTAAAATACTATTTTGCTGTGTTTTATTGTTTGTTGTGTTAAATCGATATAAGATAAATGCTTAGCTTCGACATTTAATATTTACAAAAATAATGATTTATAACAGAACCAAGGTTAGATTACTTAAATGAATGTGAATGCTCTTACTCAATTTTTCTCGTGAAATTGTAAGCAATGCTATTTTCTTTTTGTTAGAAGGTTTGAGAACCGAAATGCGGACTTTGTGGTTCCTTCCTCCATCACAAAAGCAAAAGGCCGTGATTATAATAAAGCCTATTTAATTTTCAAATAAACTGTCGAACACACTCGAATCTATCAACAACAATAATTTCAACAAAACTATCATTCAATCCCACAAACAATTTATCTTCAGCCACTTCGGAACAATAGCTGTGATACGAGATAGTTGGGAACGTGTCCGGTCTAATTAAATATGGGATCGGCTCAATTCCCTGATCGACCCCCCTCTCCCCTCCCTCCCCTCTCCCGAGGACCACGGGATCTCCAGCCGAGAGATTTTTCTACAAGTCAAATGGCTTGACTGTTACACCGAAGTGTAATTTGAATACTGAAATGATGTTTGAAATGTTTAGTTCAGTCTAACCTTATTTTGTAAAATACAAGTGGACCGAATATTTTAAAAGAATTTCGAGTTAGGTGTTTAGAATCAGGAAAGATCTGTGTGTGATTATGATGGTTAGAAATTACGTTTAGAGTAAGATCCCAGAGCTGCCAGACCTACGTCATTTTAGCAAAGCTGAAATTTTGAGGATTGTTAGTATAAAGGGTCTGTTAAGAGGTATGCACATCCACTAACTTGAAAGTGGGGCCGTTTCTGAGGTAGCGCGGAGTGAAGGTGCGTAAAAAACGACCCAACCTACGTTATAGTAGCAAAGTTGGTTTTCAGATATGTTATTAATGATATTATGTAGAATTAAAATTGACTATTGCCAGACCGTTTCCCGGGGCCATTACTTCTGCCAGACGCCTTAAATGTTATTAAAAAATGAGGTCAACTACGCCATAGTAGCAAGCCTAAATTTTATATATGTTATTAAAGGTACAATGTTAAGACCCCCTGTATGCGGACAGACCATTCCGCAGGGCCCTTCGTCCCCTAGACGCCATTAAACTTTCCCTATGAGTGCGAGAGTAAGAGCATTATTCATACGCATAAATGAAAAACAATTGAATTAAAAAAATAAAAATTGAAAAATTATTGAATACTAGCTGACCCGCGCATCTTTGCTTGCGTCACTTAAGAGAGATAGGTCAAAATGTTACATAAACGGGTTATGTAACATTTTTCACTGGTACTCTGCTCCTATTGGTCGTAACGTGATGATATATAGCTTATAGCTTTTCTCAATAAATAGGCTATCCAACAATAAAATATTTTTTTATTCGCACCAGTAGTTCCTGAGATTAGCGCGTTCACACAAACAAACAAACTTCTCAGCTTTATAAAATTAGTATAGATTAAAAGTACTTGGAATGTTTAGGAAGGTAAGTAACATTATTTTGGGAATTATTTTAAAAATAGATATGGTTTACACTATTCACAAAAATTATGAAAAAAAAATTGTAGTCATTCATCATCATCATCATTATCTGAGCTCTTAATTCCCTCATCAAATTGAATATTTAAATCATCTCCACCATCGTCTTCATTGTTACTTGAATTCTCTGTAAAAAAAAATGTAGGTAATGATGTTGAAAACAGTTACAAGTAGGTAAGTATACTTATTGAAATAATTTATAGTTAAAATAAAATACCTAATTCGTTTTCAAGTGATTCGCTTACGAAACTTGGCAATTGGTCACCATCAAACCACTTAAAATGATAATGGTTATCCTTTAGAACCCACCCTTTATTTGCTGGGCTTAAAATGCTAGGACGCTTTATATGAGCATTACTCCAGACACCCGCAATATAATTTGCTAGTCGAAATTGTTGAAGCAATTCAGATTTACAAGGAGGTAAATTACTTGCGTCGAATTTTTTAACATTTTGCCGGTGGAATTTCTCATTCACATCGCCGACTGTATACGTGTTAATGAAAAGTTGTAGCCGTGCAGCATCTACATCAAATAATCCGGGAACATTATATAACTCGCAGATAAATTTTTGAATTACATCAAATATATTTTGTTCCTTCGCTTTATCAATAGATAATTCAACTTCTCCGAATTGAATAAAAGCTTCTTGATATTCTGGCGATTTCTTCAAAATTTTAAATGGTCTGAGCTGAATTGATGTAGGTGCTGCACGGCTACAACTTTTCATTAACACGTATACAGTCGGCGATGTGAATGAGAAATTCCAACGGCAAAATGTTATAAAATTCGACGCAAGTAATTTACCTCCTTGTAAATCTGAATTGCTTCAACAATTTCGACGAGCAAATTATATTGCGGGTGTCTGAAGTAATGCTCATATAAAGCGTCCTAGCATTTTAAGCCCAGCAAATAAAGGGTGGGTTCTAAAGGATAACCATTATCATTTTAAGTGGTTTGATGGTGACCAATTGCCAAGTTTCGTAAGCGAATCACTTGAAAACGAATTAGGTATTTTATTTTAACTATAAATTATTTCAATAAGTATACTTACCTACTTGTAACTGTTTTCAACATCATTACCTACATTTTTTTTTACAGAGAATTCAAGTAACAATGAAGACGATGGTGGAGATGATTTAAATATTCAATTTGATGAGGGAATTAAGAGCTCAGATAATGATGATGATGATGAATGACTACAATTTTTTTTTCATAATTTTTGTGAATAGTGTAAACCATATCTATTTTTAAAATAATTCCCAAAATAATGTTACTTACCTTCCTAAACATTCCAAGTACTTTTAATCTATACTAATTTTACAAAGCTGAGAAGTTTGTTTGTTTGTGTGAACGCGCTAATCTCAGGAACTACTGGTGCGAATAAAAAAATATTTTACTGTTGGATAGCCTATTTATTGAGAAAAGCTATAAGCTATATATCATCACGCTACGGCCAATAGGAGCAGAGTACCAGTGAAAAATGTTACATAACCCGTTTATGTAACATTTTGACCTATCTCTCTTAAGTGACGCAAGCAAAGATGCGCGGGTCAGCTAGTATTCAATAATTTTTCAATTTTTATTTTTTTAATTCAATTGTTTTTCATTAATGCGTATGAATAATGCTCTTACTCTCGCACTCATAGGGAAAGTTTAATGGCGTCTAGGGGACGAAGGGCCCTGCGGAATGGTCTGTCCGCATACAGGGGGTCTTAACATTGTACCTTTAATAACATATATAAAATTTAGGCTTGCTACTATGACGTAGTTGACCTCATTTTTTAATAACATTTAAGGCGTCTGGCAGAAGTAATGGCCCCGGGAAACGGTCTGGCAATAGTCAATTTTAATTCTACATAATATCATTAATAACATATCTAGTAGCAAAGTTGGTTTTCAGATATGTTATTTTGAAAATAATTTTTTTTCAAAATTTATTTTCAAAATAACATATCTGAAAACCAACTTTGCTACTATAACGTAGGTTGGGTCGTTTTTTACGCACCTTCACTCCGCGCTACCTCAGAAACGGCTCCACTTTCAAGGTAGTGGATGTGCATTGTGCATACCTCTTAACAGACCCTTTATACTAACAATCCTCAAAATTTCAGCTTTGCTAAAATGACGTAGGTCTGGCAGCTCTGGGATCTTGGTCCAGTTTAGTTTACAACAACGAAGAATAGATTTTGTGCAAGAACTAAGGTTGAATTACTGAAATCTTAAATTAAAAAAATATGATTTTCTTAGACGAAAGTATCTTATTTGGTTCCAACAAATCAGTAATCTACTTTGCCAAAACAATATCATTTTCTTTTTTTTTCTCTCCAATTAACCTCATCGCAACGTGTCCAAAAAGTTTATCTTTATCCTTTTTATGGATATCACAATATTTATTTAGACAGAGCAAATATCTCTCCATATGTGTAGGAACCATTTATTCCCTGAAAAAAAAAAAAATATGTTCGTATGGACGGATCCACAGAGTCACACACACAATGACATGTCAAACTTATGAAACCTGTCTTTTTTTATTCTAGCCTTTCTTACAAACCAAGATGCAACACGTCGGTGTAACACCCCCTCTCTAAAAAGCATTACACCAGTATCCGATTTATTTCGAACCTTACTTGTGGCCGCTATAACAAGCATCGCAAGAATAAAACATGAGATACACCTGACCAATGAATAATTTTACAAACCTGTTTATGTATGAAGGAGTCAATTTATTTTATATATTGGATACTTTCTTGAAAGGATTTCGTAAGAAATTTTCGGCGTCAATGATATATTTTTGGGAACGACTGGTTATTTTTTTGGTGTGATTTAGTGGTTTGTTTCTGATGTTTTTATTGCTGTTTTCCGTTTTGATGTTTATATTATGTGTTTTAGATTAAAATGATATTTTATTATGTTTTGGCATCGCTGAGAAGATAATATTTACTGGGGATTAGAGTGCTAAATCTTAATTTAAAAATAATGTACCCCTTATGTTTATGTGCTTACGAAGTAAGTGACAAAAATGAAAGATTTGTTATTTATTTTATGCTAGCTGACCCGCGCAACTTCGCTTGCGTCACATAAGAGAGAATCAGAATTTTCCACGTTTTTGTAACACTTTTTACTGTTACTCTGCTCCTTTTGGTCGTAGCGTGATGATATAAAATATGCTTTTTTTCACGAAAAATATTCTCAAAATGATTTATATCTCATAATATAACGAAGTTGCGCTAAGGCATATCCGCCATTAAAACAGTTGCCATGACAACGGAATTTTGTTAATTCAATGTCATTAAAATATTGATTATTCGCGACTTCGTTCGCCACCTGAATTTTCCCGGGAAATGCGTCATTTTCCCGGGGTAAAAAGTAGCCTATGTCCTTTCTCGGGTATCAAAATATCTTCATACCAAATTTCATGCAAATTGGTTCAGTAGTTTAGGCGTGATTGAGTAGCAGACAGACAGACAGACAGACAGAGTTACTTTCGCATTTATAATATTAGTATGGATTTTTTCTAGTTCTAGGTATGATGGGCCTAATTTCCTCGTTGAGGGAAGATAATTTTGCCCAATATTGGGCTGTCCCACTGTTTGGCAAGATTCTTTCAAAACTCTCTCAAGGGCAAAAAAGAAATATCCAAGTAAATTTTGGAAGTCTCCACATTGTATTTATTTTTATCTATCCTCAGACCAATGGGTTTAAGCGAGTCCCGATTCCGGTCCCTTCCCAAACATTTCACGCAACAATAACATAGTTATCTTTATTCTTCAAGTTCCATTCAACAAACACATAAAACCACCTTTCTAAATAATACAACCGCATCCAAATCGGTTTACACGTCTAGGTTCAACAGATAGATACCCACAGACAGACACACATACGAATAAAACTTGTAAAGTTACAACACCCTTTTTTACCATAGATAGTTATAATCATAAACAATCTATACGAAAGCGTACTTCAATATTTTCACGGATCATGACGTCACTAAAGCTATATCGATTACCATCCCTAAAGCATTAAGTACAATGCCAATCTCAATAAAGTAAAGAAAGTCATTTCAAAGTTTTAAAAACACGTCCCTTATAATAAGTTGGAAGTTTGACATTCACTTTAAGTATGTTACTTGAAAACTTTATAACTTAAGGTCCTTTTACGTTGACTGATGGGGAGATGAGAAAAAATATGGTGTTTAAAGTGTGTATTTTGTTCTGCTGTATTATAGTAAATTTTGGCTTTTGACTGCTTCTTTGGCAAGTTGGTAGTGTGTTTGACTGAGGTCTCGGGATCAAATCCTGGGCCGTAAGAAAATTATTTTCTGAGTATTTCTGTTAAGAAATTGCCAATGATTACCCGGAGTCAGAAAGATGGGGTGCTTTGAGTGTACGCCGCACGTAAAGCCGTTGGTCTTGCGGCTGACCTCTCACTGGTCGTGTCGGTTATCCGTCCCATTGGGCTATGATAATGATGGAATAGAGGGTGTAGGTACGTATGTGTTGTGCACACACTTAGATACTATAAAATCAAAGTTGGCTACAATCATTGCTATCACAGCCAACGAACTTTATATTCTTGAGATAACATAATTCTGACAGAATAATAGTTGCTCTTATTGTTACCTTAAAACACACCCTACGTGATGACTTGCAATTGGCTTTCAAATAGTTATTACTGTTACTAACATAATAACTGTAAGTCATCCATGTAACGTAAATAAATAAAAAAATAAAATTATATCACCAAAGAAAACATACCTTATTTCGTTATGCTAAAACTTAATTTAGCATCCCGAGCAAAGAGCATTCTGCTCTCAAAGTTTATGTGTGAGGGTCTTTAAAAAACGTCTTTCAGAATGACGTACTTCGAGTTTTACAACTTGCGTGAACGGCGGTGCATTTTATGGTAAAGCGTCCATGCTTCTATACGGCTTACATTTTAGTATTGAATGCCACTTAAAGTTAAGGGTCTTTGATGCAGCTAAGCCAATGGAATATCAATGTGACAGTTTGTTAGTATGTTAAAATGTAGGCTTTGTTATATTATGCTACGTTGTTAATACATAATTTTAAAAAGAGATTATAATAAAAAGCAAAACATAAACCATAGAACATATTATTATGTTATACTAACTAATAATCTTATAATACAGGGTGTAACAGACAGCCTACCAAAAACGAAAAAAAATGACTTTAGACACGATTCTGATGCTTATGGCGTTGAAAATTTTCATCGGTTTTTTCTTGAATTTTCCGATTTTTTATGCGTTTTTTTTAATTTTTTTTGGTATTATTTCGTTAATACTACACAATGCAACATGAATATGAAAAAAAAATCCGTCATATTACTGTTTTTCACAAAAAACAGCAATGGATTAAAACAACGTATAAATTCGCTATCAGCTGTTCGGCCAACGACACCGCGCCGGCGGCGGCCGGCCGCGACGGTCGACGTCACGCCGTGTACCTACGCGCGCCACACAGACACGATTACGCACACAGCTGTCAACCTCACACTCACTAGTATGCAGCGTTACTTAGTATTAATTTGTTCTATGTTAAAAATGAAAATTACATAATTATCCCGCTCCCCGATAAAAGGTGAATTCATAAGATTTTAAATGTGTGATATCTTATTATTACACGTACAAATACATACAGAACGACAAAAAATCCTATTGATATTCTTTAATGCTATAAAAATCTCTAATAAACAATTTAACATGTATTGTCGCTTTGTTCCATTTGTTCTTGCAAAATTCTATTCGATATTTACACGCTCATTCATACTTCATACAAGCGCGGTGCGACTCGAGAAGTAGATGGCCGGCCGTAGTGACGCGTGACGCCGCGACCGCGCGTGGATTTTACATAGATGGGATGCGACAAAATGGATGCTAAGTAATTCTCCGGGGATTATGAATTATGATAAGTTAGTTTCTCTGATAAGAATATTAATTGATATTGATTGTTATCATTGTTATGTACCTAAATTTTTTATGGTTTAATTAAATAAACGTTTCGTGTTTATTTTATTTACTTTAAGCTGATTTTATGTTATAAATATCAAAGTATTTTAAACTTACATCAATAATGTTTGTAATGTTATTCGGTATTTGAATAAAACTACAATGCAACCAGTAACAACTGTGACAAGTAAAAATAGTAATGCCACATCAATATTTTATTGAATCTAATCTCTCGCTGGGATCCTAACTCGTCGCTCGTCACTAAATCGGCGGCGCGCGCACGGACGGCGCGGAGGGAGCGGGTGGCGCGGGCGAGGGGCGGCGCGAGTGAGCGGAGAGGCGCCCGCGCCGGCGGCTCTCTTTGATAGTTCGAGCAATTCGCTCGCGGAAGACGGAAGCTCTTCACCGGTGTCGTTCGTTATGTCCTATTCGTCGTGTCGTGTGTGAACTGTTGTTTATTATTACTTGTTATTGTTCCGGTTTTGAGTTTTTAGTGTTTTTATTGATATTATTTTTGTTGTTATTGTTTTCGAAGTGCAGTTGTGTTCGTAAATAGGAAGAAATGTTGATGTGTTATGTATGGTGAAGCACGTGGAAGTGCACGGCGTGCTCTGCACCTGTACGTCCGGATCCAAAGGTACTCAAACTCTCGCCATACACCAGGTATTTGCGTGTTGATAGACATTGATAACAATTTGTTTTAGCACTTTCTTATTATTGGTTACATTTTGCTATTATTGTTTGATTTCACGTAAGCCAAGTAGGTATCTACCTACTTACAATTTTACTATGAGCTATTGTAACATACGGGCCTATTTACGATACCATAAACGATACATAAGATTGTTATCTAATGATAGCGTTGCATACTAGTGAGCGCATAGACGTGGTGGTACGCGTACGTACCTACGACGCGTCGCGACATGTCGTCGCTCAGCGCGCCGCCGCCGCCAGAAATCTCGTAGGCATGCGCGGAGATACATCGCGTTGTTCACTATACATTGAACGCGCAAAAATGACTAACTCGGGAACCAATCATTTCCGAGAAATATCGTTGGAGTAAATTTCGGGCATACAGTGTCACAAACTTACCAGTAAAGTTTTCGGTTAGCTGTCATTTACACCCTGTATAGAATAGAAAAATAGAGTATTCTAAAGAACTTGTTAAAGCCTTTAGCCTATTAGGACTTCGTCAGACCTTGTTTAGTTTATTTTGCATAGAACCCAGACCTGACGTCTACCTTATCAACAGTCACACTTCCACAGTACCAAAAGTATTTATAAATAAAAATCTATTAAACTAGAGCACGTGCATACAGATAGCGTCAAAAAAATCGCCATCACCAAAAAGCGTTAGGTAAACTTTATCCGTTAGATTTAGGTAATCCGATTATTTTGTCTGAACGCTAGATACGCAAGACACTCAAACGGCACAGCACGTGGCAATCAGCTTTGAATGGGATTTATAAACGGCTTTACACCTAACACCGAATATAGGTCAGGATCTGAATCCGAAGCCTCTATTTTTCGCTCCATAAATTTCGCCTGAACTCTGATTGGATTGAGACGGATTGGGTGTAATATTGGTTAAAAGTAGTGAGGGTTATTCTTTTGTTTAAAGGATTTTGTTCAGATGATTGCCCTCGTACACCCGGCTCTGCTAGGGACAATCTTTCGAGGTTAAATAAATTAACACGATTGTTACTTACGTCTTTGATGTCTTCTTATCTTAATATAATATAAGTGCTTCCTTTTAAAATGTTGACACCTTTACTTTTTTATACCGATGAAATATTGGCACTATCAGACATTTAGATTCATGAATAACCAAAAGTAAGCAAAGTCATTTTATGACCGAAGATGGATATCCAAAACAGTAATAAAATATTCCAGAGAGAAAACGAAATAAATGTTATAATTTTAACCATATAAAAGTGAACTCAACTGTATCTGCTTTAAAGAGAAGATCACTAATAAACTATCACTACCTATTTCAATCTTCGAAAATACATTACAACATAACTTAATAGTTCCATACAATATTATGTATGCTCTAATTCCCGTCACCGCACTAAAGGCGCACCTCTATCAAGCTCTATAAAACTATTAAGAGCAATTAGGCGCTTATTACCTGTATGAAGTTGGGTACAAATTATAGAGAGGTGGCAATGTATGAATATATAAAGGTACTTTATTTCTGTTATGTGATGAGACTGTTGAGTTGCGGACAATTTGTAGTGCAATAAATTGATACGAGTAACTTGACTTTATACTTGTTATAGGGATAGCTGACGTTTCAAAATTAAATATTATACATTTCCCTCTTCTTTAGTACGATTCTCTATCACTATCGACTATCAACAACCAGCTAGCTATCGAGAAATTTTGAATGAAAATCTGATCAGCGCCTCTATAGGGAGTTGTAGGAACAATTTTTGCGGTACATTTTAATGTCAACTCTCGATACTTGATAGTGCTGACTGTACAGAATCAATCAATCACGCTACTGGTTCCATGTAATAGGTAATGAACTTGTTGCCATATATGGCCACATTACACGGCTCTCGGTCGCACTCGCGGCTTTAAAATAAATGAAATTAAAAAATCATATTACACTTGCATTTGCATTTGAATCCAAAACCTCACCTTTCTGGTAAATGCAGTAGCATATTTGTTGTTAGTGGTGAAACTGGAGTCAAGTTCAATCCATTCTAAAACCTTTGTAATGGTTTGACGGCTGTTTTCTTTAAACATTATACAGCCCTTCTCGATACAACAACAATAAAACCAAACAGAATTTACACCAAACAAAATCCAGTAACAAATCTACGTATGTATATGATACAAAGCTAGGAATATACAGGAACGCTACGATTGCATACAAACAAGTCGTTGTATTTGAACAGCGCTGTAACTGCAGTGTTTGTGTTCAGAGCGCTTCTCCCCGTACAAATATTCAGGCTCTATCGCTCGATTTTACTAAATTGTCACCAAGCTTTGTAGGTGGTAATTTTTTATACTATTTGAATGTTTGTTGTTGTTTGTTTGTTTGTTTGTCGTATGGTTAGCGGTCAACCTAGTGTCAAAGTGGTTCAAGCCGCCCGAGAGGCCTTTGACATGGCTTAACGACTATTATCTTAGTAGACAACAGTCGGGACCGACTTTTTACGTGCCCTCCGAAGCATGGAGATGTCCAGCTCGAATACTACTATGCGGTCACCCATCTATGGAATGACCGCACCAACGGTTGCTTAACCCACAAATCGTTTACCGACCGGTAAGCATAACTGGCTATGGGAGCCTCAACTATTTACACTTTAATATTTTAATTAAAGTTATTTAAACTGCCTCTGTGCTCTGGGTGGGATGAACGACTGCTGATCATGAGGCCTGGGATTAGAATCCCTGGTCGGGGCTAAGTGATTTTGGTCTTATGTAATTTTTATTTTATTCTTTCTTAATAGTAGCCTTAAGCATGAATACATGGATGGCAAAATTTAAAATGACGAAACGAATAGATGGTTTTTTATACTTCTCCCTACACTTTTAAGTTTAACAAGCGTGAAGTTATAGTTAAATGTGTGAAGATATAGTACTTTTAGTAGAACCCTGTCAGAGTGATTTGTGATTTTCTAACTAAATATGTAGTCATTAAAAGCACTCTAGAAAAATTAAGTAACGAAATTTTTCTTAACTCACTTAAGGTTTTTATTAGAGTGGGTATCATGGAGATCCAAATTTGAAGCTATCTTAAGATAAAAATGTTTCTCTACACATTCTAAAGATTCTTAGGTATATACTTGCAATTTGAAGTTGTCAAAGCTATTTGACATGGGTTTAGGTCCAAGATCTTGGGTTTGACACTTTCGTACTACCTTTGTATTTAGTTACTTATTGAGACCTTTGCTATGATAGTAACAATCTCCTTTCTAAATGCTAGTTTTCACTGGTTCTGATAGCACGTTTATTACATTTTCTAAAACCTGCAATTATTTGAGTTGTTATATATTAATACATTACCAATAGCTAATTTGTTAACCGATATGAAAACAAAAAAATACTCAAAATAATCTCCGTATAAAAATTGTCCGTCCGTAAAAGTATTCATATTTTAATTAATTTATCTTCCGCAAAAACTATTAATAGAAATTATAAGTACTCTAATATTCATTAAATATTAAACGCCTATTCCTCGTCAGTTCATAAAGCAAGGAGTTCTAAATATAGAATGTTGTTATAATCTCATACACTCTAAAGTATAAACACTGAGCCAATTAAGTAGATGCCGTGTACTAACCTTTATGTTAAGTTCATTTTCTTAAAACTCCGTTAGGATAAGCCCAACGAATTGCTAAGTAAGCATCCTTGGGACCTCCTTCTTTAATAAATTGAATGTATTTTACCCCTACTTTTTGTATACATGTTTAAAAATGTTCGAGATTGCCTCACGTCTGTGATTTTTCGATTCTAGAATTTTTTTTAAAGTATGACCCCACTGTCTCCGGTATGTTACATTCATGCAAAGTTCAATAAGATTTTAAATTCATGCTTTATTGGACTTTGTAGTACCTCCCGAATTTTAATGTCGTTTTTTTCCTTATGAGGTCAGTGGCCAAGATGACGAAATGCGGAGTCTCTAGGTATTTCTCTTATTTACTATAATCGATGAATTTTAAGGGAATCTATCGTACAAAAACTGCTTTTTGGCACCCTTATAATAATTAAGCGAGCAGTAAACTAAATGAAAGGAGTACATGTTTTCTCATAAAACTTAGCAAGAGGTTAACTCTCCTCAGGAAAACATAAAACATGTACTCTAAGCTTTTGAATCTGTCTGCCTATCTTACCGTGATACGTGAGATTCTCATCAAATCACGTTCGAGTACCAATAGTAACACAACTAAATGTTTCAGATTAATTAGCCGGTGTTCTGGTTGCCCCTTAATCTATCGACTTTTGATGTTACTACCTATTTCTTTTTGCTTACCTATGAAATTTGATACCGGCTTACAGATTGGGTGTTAAGTTTTATTTAGAGAGTATTTTAATTAAATTGATTGGATACTGTTGATCTGTTTATTTGTGTCGTAATTTTTGACATGATTTTTGTTTCGACTGTCAAACGGACTATGAAAGGATTCATTGTATACTTCATTGCTTTTATGTGTTAGTCTTAAATCACGGATAATGAGTGTGTTATCATAGATCAACATTCTTACTAATAAACGTGAAACTCGTGAACTCGTAAAAGTTCGAATTAGTAACCCAGTCATTTGTTTCAGTCAACACATTTCAGTCACTTTCAATCAATTTGAAAACTGTAGGTATAGGAGTGAAAATAATAAAAAACTGACGTGACAAGACTTCGGAGCTTACACGACGTTTATTATTAGATTGTTCATAAACTGTATTACTTTTAAGAATCATTCTGTTAGAACTTACGGCGTTTTAAACTTTACCCATTGCACCAGGCTGAGTACAAGTCTATGAGGAAATCTCCAAATATTTCATTGCGCTAGAAATGTGGATGGAAACTACAACTTAGTACGAAAATACATGTTCAATAACTTGCTCCAGCGGTTCAAGACCATTACAAAAGTAAATATCAAAGTCAACATTATTATAAAGTTTCTTAACCACAAAACTCCTTGGGAATTCATTAAAATTTAATACAGAAAATCTCCATTCATCATTATTAGGAATTTCTACTAAAACCCCGGGATTCATAATCTTGCTAATTATTTTCAGAATCAAAAGCTTTTCGAACTTTACCAATTTGGATTCTGTTAAGGTTAAGACGGTATTAAAGATGGATTTTGTTTTACGCGATCATTTCGTTTGTAAGTGAACGAAATGATCGCGAGCGAATGTTCGTGGTTAATTTGAAACTGACGCACTATTTAAAAATGCTTGTGGGCTGTACTTACTATAGGTATGACTATATTTTTTAGGACTTTTTTGACGAGCTAATATCATTTGTTGTTGAATCGCTGTTGTTGAAACTGATGGTCTTTGTGACTGTGGTTTGATAGTGGAGCTCTGTACAAAAATGTAATATTCGCAGGCAACCAGCCAACTTTTGGGCTAATAAATTTTAAAGCGAAAGTTCCGTGCCTAACTCTTTTGCTTTAAAAGAAATAAAATGTAAAACCGCATATAACCTATTTATCGCGTTTAAGACATATTTAATATTATTAGATGTTTTATAAGCATAAGGTACCTGATAGCTTTACAAAATTCATATTTTTTTATTTTACTGTATTAACACAAGCAAAGCTGCGAGGGTTATAGTGTATATTGCAAGGCAAGTAAAAATGCCTATTTTTATCAATTAGCCTAAATTACTCATAACTTAAAATCAACTGAAAATGCGTAAAACAAACTCCTTCCCAATCTATTCCCAAACAACTCATATACGAAACAGAATTTAGTTATAAAGTTCGCTAATTCCAAAGGCTTTTCACAACACTTTCATTGTTCAAGCTGCAATAATAATTGTTGCACCCCAAGGCAAATTTTTGAATGGAAACTCCCATTCAACGGTTTCCTTGACTTAAAAACAAAAGGTGAAATACCGAGAAGCGTAGTTTTTGTTTGTTTTTGTCCTTAATTAGGGCTTTAGAAAGTATTCAATAGTTAATTAAAAGTGTATCAGTTTTGTAGAAATATATTTTTAAATGCGTATTTTTCTGTGGACTGCTGTATTTGATCTGTTTGCTAATTCTGAATACTAAGTTTTATAGAACTTGGCTTATTCACCATGGTGAAGATTCTATCTATCTCCCAAAAGTAGTCATTAAGGTTGCATCAAATAAAATCATTTACTTAAAAAGGTCACCCGTCCGAATCTAAACCTTCTAGACATGATCTTACATCAGCCATTGGAAAGACTGTTCCCTCTTTTGCCTTATAAGGCACTATGACACAAAAGAGTGCAAAACATGATTTTGAATACTTTTTCAGCAAAAAGCGAACCACTATGCTACCTCAATACCTTATGCAATAAATAATAGTATATAGTAAAAGCTAGAGCCAGCTGGAGACAGCATGAATATGATGGAAAACCAAACCATTAGAAGGCCTTACGAACACCAAAGAGCTAATCGGTTATCAAGGCACTTTTTAAACGGTCAATCTTCCAAATGACTTAATGAAAACGGTCTCCCATCCGAATCGTAACCGTGTAGTTGTCACTTTACCTCGAAGATAAAGACTCCACCCATCGGTATTCAGTCATTTTAGACTTTGCCTTACCTGAACGAACTTTAAAGGCTATCTATAAAACTTATATTCCATAGCTTGATAATCTTTTTTTTGCTCCACCACAATGTATTAAACCTAGTACCTAGTAAAAGCTAGCAACAATTCGTGCACTAAAATACCGGTATGTGAATAGCACCGTGGCTATCCCACGCTATCAATTACGCGCTGGTCATGGAGACCGCATGAATGTGACGAAAAACTTAACTATCTCAAGGCACTTTTTAAGGGGTCAATCTTCCAAAAGTAGTAAGACTTTAAGGTAGTATACAAAATGATCTCACACACAACGGTCTTCCATCCGAATCTTAACCTTGTAGTTGTCACTTTACCTCAAAGACAAAGACTCTACCCATCGGAATTCAGTCATTTTAGACTTTGCTTTACCTGAACGAGCTTAAAAGGCTATCTATAAAACTTATATTCCATAGCTTGATAATAGTTTTTTTTTCTTCCACCACAACGTATTCACCTAGTAAAAGCTAGCAACAATTCGTGCACTAAAATACCGGTATGTGAATAGCACCGTGGCTATCCCACGCTATCAATTACGCGCTGGTCATGGAGACCGCATGAATATGGAAACGCCACTCAGTGAATTCGGTCATTAGTCTGCAGCATCAGAGCTCGCGTTAACGTGAGTGGCTTGGACGCTTTGTATAATGGAAGGTGATTTGAGAGAAAAGTTTTAGTATAATATTTGAGATTATATGAGTAACAAACAAACAAACAAACAAACAAACTCTTCAGCTTTATAATATTGGTATAGATAATATTAGTATAGATTTTGTTGTAGAATTTGTAGTGTTTTCAGTTTTGTTTTTTGAACTATTAGTCTGTCTTTAAAAGGTTTAAACAACAACAAAACAGTTTTATATTCAAAACTGTTTTCGCTTGAAAAAAAAAGAACTACAACGCATTAACCGCAATTGCTATGTCTTAATATGGTACAGTAAACGCGGTTTTCTTACAAATTAAATCATAACTGGCCTTTGTTACAAAAGGCTGTATGTAATTTAAGTCAACTTTACGTTTACCATTTAATGTTAAAACTTCTTTTATGGCTGGATAGCGGATAATTTTACGTTTTATTTTTTATTTGATCGGCACTTTGTCAAACCATCCTCTCATTATTACCTAAAAGTGAGATACTATTTTATTTTAAAATTATCAAGATGGTATGATGTCCGTATCAAATTATTATTATACCTAAAACTGTCTAGTTATTCTCAATTTCATCTAACAAAGCTGTCAAAATGTGGGTGTTGAGATCTAACCTTTAAAAACCACTAGTTTTACTCAAAACTTTTTACCCTTTAAAAGGTAAATTTAATGGTATGTAACGCGAATATTTCTAAAGTGCTTTGCTTACAGGACAGCCCGTGGGAGCAAATTTACCGTCTTTTTTGTAAAACCCTGCTTAATTGCTATAAAATGACCTTTGTTTCAACGGACAAAGTTTAGTGGAGGTACACGTTAAAATGTTTCGTTATGTTGCAAGATCGTTACATTTTGTGTTGCAGTTTATATAGAGCCATAATTTTCTAGTAGTTTTGTAGTGTAGTACTTTTATATTATACTACAGGACTAGACCTAGCAGGAAGTGATAGGATAGGGTCTAATCTTTACCGCTTTTTACGCTGAAATTATTTATATGCGGACTTAGTCACAGGTAGAAATTATTTTTTTACTGTTTTACTATTAACCATCGTACAAGCTCTGTCTACTGTGTTTTGCCACTTTCAATCAATTGTAAAACCGTACATGAATGAAAAAGACAAAGCCTTGTATAACTTATCATTAATTACACGTTTATTAAGTAAGATCGTAATATTATTATATGTACAAGTAACGTATAAACATCATATGTGTTTAAGCTGTTATATTGTTAATACTCCTGATATTATATGCACAATAAAACGTATAAAAGTATTGCAATAATATTCAAAGCTAAGTAAGCACGTATGCAGTTGTTTTGCTTGCTCTCTCTCATTCTCTATACTCAAACGTGCTCGTTTGTTGCGAGTATTACGGATAGAAGCGCTCTTTAAAAATATTTCCATTTGCCTAACTATCATAAAAGGTAGTGATACGAACATAAATTTTATGATACTTAATTTTTTATCATGCCTTTTTTCATAAAAGTGTATGCAAAGTTATTAATACAACTTTCAACAGTAAAAATGTAGGTGACAGTGATTACAGTCCCATGACATTAGTGATTAAAAATGTGCCTTTCGGCTGTCAAAGAAGATGGTATCCGTTTAAGATTTTTGGTGCACTTCCTAACTTTTAAATAACAATTATTAAAAAAACAACAATCTTAAGTTTTCAAGTCTCTTACCATGCCTACAATAATTAGTCTAGCCAATAGTTAAGCTAAGCTACTACAATAAATGAGGCTGGAAATTTCTATAATACTGCTCATTAAAAACAAATTCCATGAATTGCAGTCCCTCGAACAAAATACTGCTCAGCCTAATACTGTAACTAAATCTATCGCTACAACATACCTCCAAGTAGGATACTTGAACTTGACGGAAAACTTGCTTAAAATTTACTTTTGAGTATTCGACCGTAAGACTTATAATCCATCTTAACCTTCTATCTTAAGCCAGCTATTTGCGAAAGACTTTAACTTAACTTAACAGCTCTATAGTACTAATCTCCCAATCCTTTATAATCCATATTATCGAACGCATTGACCGTAACGAGAGTATTCAGAATCAGTGTTAATTAGCGATGAAACTAGTTCATCTGTTGCATTTATAATTGTTCGTAGTTGACTTGAAATACGTACGTCTTTTTTCGCTACATTAAACTTGTTATGCTACCTTGTCATTAGGAGTTCTTGATTGAATAATCATCTGAATCAAGAAGTAGTTTATAAAATTTAATTTCGCTTGTGTTTATTTAGAATTTCGTTTCCAAATGCTATAATTCGCATTATTATTGAACGGTGAAAATGCGCTTTTCTGGAAACGTTTATAGTCTGTTCAAGGTTTCATTTAAATAAGCGCCAGCAGACCTCGTCAGACAGCGGAAAAAATTATAGAATATTGAAACTAGTTAGGTAATAGGCGAAATCTACAACTGGAAGTAGGCTTTGAACCTCTGAAATTTTCATTCTCAGGTATTAATATCGCTAGTATGGTTGATATTAATCCTTCAACATACGCATTAGAATAGTTGTGGCACCAAAAAGTGTTTATCGTAATTGTGGTTATATGGGGTGTGGCTAACTACTAATAATAGTTACATTTGGGTATGCGGTTTCAGTGTTGACAAAGGTATAAATACATGATATTGTTATTTAGTTGACCATTGATAATGGCTTCGACTGGTTGTTATTTGTTACAGCAATGCCCAACGAAACAATCTTTACCGCGAGTCTTCAGTGGAAAAAGATACTAAATACAATACATATTTTGTGCATCTGACCGCCTCTGCGTCGTGGTCGGTACTGAATTAATCAGAGTCTAGGGTTCGATCTCCGGTTGAACAACTACTATGGGTCTTTCTTATTAATATTAGAATATTTGTCAGTAGTAGCCCGGAGTTTGCTCTCTATTACATAAGCCTCATACTATTAAAGGTAAAATGGTCTCTGCCGAAACATTCGAGTATAAAAGCCGTGATAACATGCATGTGTGTATGTATTTTGTCTTATGCCTTTATAGCACTGAAGAGCACGACACAGTATAAATTAAAACATCAAATAACAATCACAAAGCTTTACGCTTCAAATAACTAAAAAGTGAAAGTTAAACACTGGCCTCTTTCTAATCAAATCAAAACAAAAGCGAGCAAGTGCTTCATGCATTTTTTCGTCGGCCTCTCATGATCAAATTCCTTCTACACTTTGTACACTTTATTGAATTCCTTTTCCATATTTTTTCGGACATCCAACAAGTAAAATTAAACTCTATTGTTTTACGTTAAGGTGTATTTTTCAGTGGTTTAAATTCGGGTTTGTTAAAAGTTGTCTAAACTCAGCTTTCGAAGGTATTCCCTTTGATACTGTTTGCAAATTTCAATTTGAATTCATTAGTAAAATATATTTTGATCGAGTTTATTGTACACAGCGTTGCCTTAATTATGAACAGGGTTTAAGTATCTTTACTGGGTAAACAGTTAGATTGAGCGCGAAAATCTGTTAAACCTTTCATGTTTGGATAGAAATTTTGTTGTTTTTTTTGGAGATAAAATGTTGATTTTTGAACGTGTATGTGATGTGTCTTTAGTCGAAATGGGGTTTTGTTTTTATGTGTGAATAGTCAATTAAATAAACTGGTAGATGAATTACTAACTGACCTAATTTATTTCGTTAGGTAGAAAACCTTTGTTTGTTTAAGAACACTTTTATTTGAAACTATATTTTTATATTCTTGTGTGAAATTGCTCAAGATGACATTAAGGATACTATTATTTGATAAAGGTAAAAGAATTAAGTCAGCTCAATGGCCAATTTTACGGTTTATGATAAGGGAATATGCAAGGTTGGTAACGCTAGTAACTACTACTAGTATCTAGTACTACTACTAATAGTAACTACTAACGCTAGGTTTATACTAAGCGTTTAAATCTAGCTTAGGGTTAAATTACTGCTGGGGTTTTTGTAATCTCATGTAAAAAAAAATGGAGTAAAGATTTTAATGTAAGCAGAGGAAAATAAGAAAATTATCCTGATTGCGAGACTTATGTATTATTCTATGTCAAAAATTATTCTTCATCATTCAACGAATCAGAATTTACGAACAAACCGAGTGTAAACAAATAGCAATTTAGACAAAATACATTATTCATTATTAACGTTTTGTGAATTATTTCTACGCAAGACAATGTTATTTAACACAAGACTACGTAACGTAGATGTTTTACAGAAGATTCATATTGTTAAAAAAGCAAATATATTTGGTCGGGGAAAAGTCTTTTCGCATTATAGTATGTATGAACTTGTTATAAAATCAAGAAACACTTGATAAAAATGAGTACACGGTTCATTAGGTTTCTTTCAGTGAGCTGGTGAGGTACCCAAATATCGAGCTTTTTTGTCTAGATAAAAGATTTTATTGCAAGTTCATACATACTATAATGCGAAAAGACTTTTCCCCGACCTAATATTATGCAAGTATTTATTCCTGACTGCTTTTGTTCGGTCGTTACTGTAACTGACTGCTGATCATGAGATCTCCGGTCCCAAAACCGGGCAAGATATTATTGGTCTTGTTTAATTCATATCAATATTTCTCAATAGTAGCCCGGAGTTTGATAACGCGTCTGGTAAATGGCAATTTTTTCACCTCTGTCTACATCATCGGTTATAACAGGCGGTTATGCAGACAAAAGGTCTAGCTACACACATTTTTCTAAGTATTTTTCATAAAAACACGGAGTACAAGAGTCACGCAAACGCCACGCTCTCGCCACGCACACGCAACCCATCTGCATCAACCTATAACTTCCTTAAGCCACCTAATCAGGTCACTGGCTCTTAATAATTGCATAGTGAATGAACATACACAGAGCTGACCTAGATGTAGCGAGTTGATAGTACCCACTTAGTAAGATACTTTCGTTATTACTAGAACACTATTAGCTAAGGAGTACTTTTTGCGCAGAATAAAGATAAAATAAAGTAAGCAGAGAAAATACGAAACATTTTAGTATTATGATGAAAATGTTGGAATAAGGGAAGGGAAGGAAAAATAAGGAATAAGGTAATGAGCGAAGAATAAAAAATAAAATAAAAATGTGTATTATAGGTTAATTGTAAGGAAAGATTGATTTTGTAGGTATCTCCTAAAAGATTGATAAGTGCTAAGCACTGATGGTCATTTAGATCGACGTCTAAGCTACATTTTTTGCTATAATATGTTCATCTTTAAAAAGCTCTTGAATTGCTCTGTCAATTAAATTAACTTAATTACTTTACTTGTAGTAGTGACGTGTTGTACGTACAACGGTGAAAAAAATATAAATTTATCTTAAAATTTAAGTAACTCGTTTTCATATTTCAATGCTATAACAAATTGATCAGTATTTTAGAAGTTAGCTGATTGTACATATTATTATTATGTTGGTATCAACATTTTAGAAGAAAGCTATCCAAGTTTTAAACTTAGAGTACGTATTAGATGGACTACTCAAACTTCCTCGTACATTGTCTTCAACAAATTGTGTTTATGAATAATGAAATAAGTTCTGCAACGCATCTCATAACGGTAATATTTCCGCGAGGAAATTGAAACGCTCTGAGCTCGGACTTACGCGTGATCTTCTGAAATACTTATTATTGGCTATTATAGAAGTTAATCTATACTTGAAAATATAGACAAAGAAGCAAATTTTGAGTCTCTATTTTATGAGGTAACTTGCTGACCCGCCCAACTTCGCTTGCGTCACATAAGAGAGAATTATATTTTTTCCAGTTTTTGTAACATTTTCGTTTCTACTCCGCTCCTAATAGTCGTAGCGTGATGTTATATACCCTAAAGCCTTCCTCGATAAATGAGCTATCTAACACTGAAAGAATTTTTCAAATCGGACCCGTAGTTCCTGAGATTAGCGCGTTCAAACTAACAAACAAACAAACTTTTTAGCTTTATAATATTAGTTTAGATGTACAAAACTGCTAGCTAGATCGATGAATAAAAATTACGAGAGTTAGGTGATATATACAATCTAGAACTTTTAATATCACCAGAAATGTAATAGAACCATGGGAAATAATGATCGTTTGATAGTGACAGATTTCAATATTTTCCTGAATCCAGCATGGCGTATTACAGACTGACGATATTACTTAAGAAACTTAGCTATACCTCAATGATTAGTTAATAACAAATTTAACATAGCAGTTTCAATAAAGATATTTTTCCAGTAGGTTTCCAAAAATATTAACCTTTATTTTTTTTAAACACAGGAAAAACCTCTGTAATCTACTGGACATATAAATAAACTATTCCAAATAAAAGCCGAAAATGTTTATACAGTTAACATTTATTTATGGTTCCAAATTAAATTATTTGTTCCAATTTTTTTATATGATGAACAAAAAAAAACAACAAATTTTAATAGCCGTCCAAAAATAATAGTTTATTAACTAGATGACTTTAAAAAAAACTCACAAAATAATTGATGTGTAAGCTCGACGTTCATTTGTTATTCCGTCAGTGGATTTGTACAACTAATTAAAATCACCACCAATAAATTATGTATCGGATTTGTTTATTTACAAATTCATTAATAAATAACTGTTTGTGGAAATTTATTTGTAATGATCAGTTGTAGAAATAAATAAATTGGTAGTATGTAAAATTTTATAATTAAATTCAAGTTAATAATTTGCGTGTTATTAAAAATGCATTTAAAATAATTAATTATAGAAAATATAGTAATAATAAATCTGTAACATAGCGAGGTGTCTTTTTTTATGAAATTACTTTATAGCGTCAATTATATTTATAGTCGGTACTGTCGAGTATCGAAAGTTTGACATTTAAAATGTCCTGCTAAAATAGTTCCTGCGACGCTCGCTAGAGGCGCTGATCAGATTTTCATACAATATTTTTCAGGCTAGTCGGTTGTCGATACTCGACATTTTACAGATTCACGCTACTGTACTATTAATTGCAGTGTCGTATACATAGGGTTAGCACAGTTTATTATAATAAAAGATCCTTGCCCAGTAGTAGGACATTAATCGAAGTAATTCTTTTAATACGAAAAACACAGCAGATTATATAAAAATGTGACTTTTAAACAGATCTACTTACTCAATAAGATTCATAATTAAGTAATTTAAGATTCAGAGTAAAAATCTAGCCGTCGGTGTTATAAACGAACTCTCTTTGACGCAAAGGAACTGTAAGTTCAGTATAATTAACTACTTGAGACTAAAAAGGTTACATTACCTTTTTACTCACATTTAAGATGGACGTTGAAGATTTTTTATACTTTTACAAAACGTAAAGTGAAAAGTAGTTCTTTATTTTTTATGAATTCTGTGAGATTAATATTCTTTTAAGCAATTAAGAGTAAAGGCGGATGATGGTACGAAATATTCCCATAATTATTATTATGATAAAGAATTACAAAATTCAAGACATAATGTACAAATGTATCGATGTATAAATAAAAGGTAAGACAAAGAACCGATCGAAAGGTAAATAAGTATTGGTTTGATTCTCGTAAATGTGCGAAAATCGGCTCAAAAGTTATCTGAACTGGAATCGTACCAATTCCAGTTCTTATTTTAGATGATAGAAGAAATTTAGGTGCATATATTGATTGTTAATATGCGTTTTTATGACTCGGGGCATAAACATAAAATTATTTTTAAAACTTCGGATACTAACCTTAAGAATTGTAACCTGCAAAATCTTCGCTTCTCATAAGACCCGATGTGTGTTTTAGTATTACAGTTAGTAATCTAAAATTTTCTTGCTATTTGGGATCGATATAAAACTTTTTTTAAATTAGCGTGTCTCTATGTTCTACTGCTGAGCAAATTCCTCTCCCATGAATTTCCAGTCCCCTCAGTCGTTTGTTGGGTCCTTCCAGGAACCCATCCAGATCATACATAAAACATACATGAAAATAAATAGAGATGGCATATAATTAATACATTAAAGATTATCTCTTTAATCTGAAGTATTTATCCAGTAATGAAAATCTACAACATGATTGGTACCTATTTACTCTGTAAATGCAATATTAAATATGAGAATTGATTAAACAAATAACATGCAAGTGAGATAATTGCGCCCGTACGCGCTGGATTTAAAACCTATTAATATTAATGAAATGTTTCACTGTTTACCCTTTTTTATGAGTTTTTAAATAAGAGTTCTGAGATATTTGGATTGATTAATTATCAGATTTTAAGCTGAGGCGACACTATGGGATAAATGGGCAAATGTCCTGTGATTTCACGATGCTTTGGGTAAAGTGGTCCGATGTTGCCGGACTTCGCTCGACATGCTATTCTTCGCTTTAGTACTAAGTTACTCATACATGTTTTAGGCAAATAATTGATTATTAAATTAAATTAGTTTTTTCTTTTAAAAGATAACTCCCGCAACAAGAATTGCTTTTGAGTCGCGGGGACAAACATACAAACAACGGACACAAAGAACAACCAGACTAGAAACAATTATTTGTGGATCGCAAATAATGGTTTTGTGTGGGAATCGAGCCCACGACCTTCCGACGCAATGGTAGTGGCGTGGCGACCCGCAGTGAAAAAAATTTAAATGTAAGTCAATTTACAATTAAGTGTTGATGGGTATGCAAATATCTCATTCGTATATGAATTGAATCTACAACTCCTAACGACGGCGCAACATATTTACCGTTATATTATGTCACATTGACTATTTCGCGATACGGTCATAACAAAAAAAATCGTTCATATTTATCTCAACGAATATTGCAATTCTATTAGTCCCGTGTAAAGTAAACTACCGTATTAAAGTACCATCAACTGATTTCAATAAATCGTGCTCAGTTGAAAGATATTAATTATGATAAAAACATTCGCCTCTTTCATCCCCTTATCTACCCCCGGCATCAGGCGTCGCTTGCAGAAAATCAATTTTTACACCTTACGTAACTGCTGAAACGCTTTGTCTAAAATAACTTATTATATGATCAAAACTGTATTCGTTTTTTCCTAGAAGCAATTATTGTGAACACTGTCTTTATAATAATTCAGAAATAGTCTCTGAGTAATATAATGCTCATATACGTCCAGGAAAAGGTAAATATTACAGGAATGTAAAAGAAATTGACGAAGTCACAGGTAAATCCTAGTCTATGACCTAGTGCATTATGCTAGCTAGTTCAGTATGTATGTACTTACGGAATGATATATTAAAGATTATATTATAGATTCCAGCATTAAGTTGCTGATCCCAGTTTAAAAAGATTAAAAAACACACGGGAATATATGTCTAGTATCCATATAGATCCAGACACAATTCTAATGCACTGTAAACTTAATTCAAGAACTCATATACATCGTAAAATCGTTTTAAACTAATATAAAACACTTCAAATCAAATGACGTGTCTTATTTCCATTAGAATGCCTTTTATAAAAGAGTTTCAATCTATAGTTGTTATCGATCGTTTCAAAAAGCGCATCAACCAGTCAAAGCCTCATGAAAATCTAATCGTTGTGTGATCACGGATCTCCTATGGTGATCATAGGGTTGACGCTGGCATTACAACTGGTTTACAGAGTTTTATTTTTGGTGTTTTTTATTTATTTGATGTTATTCTTCTTGGCCATCACGGTTATAAAGAATATGTTACAATTAAACCTGTTATTTTTACTGCTGAATTGTTGCTCTCAGAATTCGGTAGTTTTGACGGTTCGGTAGTGTTTAGAATTCGGTGTTAGATTAATTATGTTCTGTAGATAACTTGAACATTTACCAATCCAGCAATTCTCGATCAAAAATATCAAGAATAAAGAAACAATAATATTTATGGTTCGGGAATCAATCTCGAAACGTTATTGCACTACGCACATTCACTATCGCTACACCACAAGACCACCTACTTATATCAAATAAAACCTACTTATATTAAATCTTCAAAATTGGATATAAATTTAAAAAAGAAGCACATATCTCACATACGATAAAGTCATATACTTACATCTTTTTCTAAATTAGTTTTACTTCTTAACTTGTAATACTATAACCGTCCATTCGTTTCAGAATTTACACGAGTATTTTACATACAATCCTGTGGGTCTCGGAGGAATGGAAAGCCTTCCGCGTAATTATAATTAAGCCTCTCTTTAAGCTAGCCTACATCAAGTTAAGCACTGATTATGAGCCCGACTATGTTACTATTTTTAAGCTAGCTCTGCATAAGTAAATAGGTTTAGTACATTAGACTGTGTGAAATGATATGTGGGTGATTTTTTTACGTGTTTGTTTTATTTGCAGGAGGTCTTGTTTTAACTCGGGTATTAAGTTGTTTTTTGTTTCGGTTTAAGCCGAATTTTCCCTATAACAGTTTGAATAATATAAGTATAAAAAATATTTTAAAGTTGCATTTTTGCTGAGATTGCTGAGTATTGGGACCCAGTAATGGTAAATTATTATACTTTACGAGTATTTTTTCTGATTCAAAGACTTAATTGACTTATTTAACTACTGCCTCTCAAGAATTTGTTTAGATCGTGTAGCAACCATATTACAGTTTTTACCTACTTACTTTTTGTGAGATATCAATGTATAATATCTCTATGACGCGCCTTTTAAGTCGTTTCGGTGATTGTTTGATGTTTTTTGTAGTGAGAAGTAAATTGATGAGGAGTGGTTTCTTTTATTAATATTTGTGGTTTAATGAAGACGTAGAGTAAGTAAATAGACGCCTTTTTGGGCGTAATTGGTCTAGGTTTGATTGAATTTCTTTATTAACTATAACTCTCCCTTTCTGTTAACCTATATTAGTAAGCACCAGCATTGGTCGCCTGCTTAATATTTTGTGCCATATCACAATGATATGTATACAAATGATCAGTTGTGTAAGTAAGTACATTAGATATACCATGAATTGTTGAATACAAAACCGATTTGCCTTATTGAGACAGTGACAGAATGAATTCGCCTGATACTTAAACCGAATCTTTACCACTAGTATAGTCATTGCATTATTATCCTTATATTAATTTGTCTATGTTTTCTTTGTATTCCAGGAGGATGAGAAAGTAATGGACCTGGTTGCCAAATACGGGCCCAAGAAATGGACGCTCATAGCGCGTCATCTGAAAGGAAGGATAGGGAAACAGTGCAGGTAAATACCTCCACACAATTTTTTTAAATGTTTTTTATGCACCATTTATGGGAACTCAAGCCTGCCGGATTTGTGATAATAGAATTAAATATATTATTTTAGACTTGTTTGATAAGTTTCTAATAAGTTTTTTATGAACTATCTGAAAGAAGAAAAAAAAAGATGTGTCAAAATATTTTTCCTTGGACATTGGCCTTGCTATGCATTTAATATTAGTTTTTGGATAGCATTAGTTGTGCTTTCTTACCTCTTTTTCATCACGCCTGTTATATCTACAGGTGTTATTAGAAAGATCAGACACGTTCAGATCAGATCAGAAGCGTTTTAAAGCGTATTGTGTTGATCATGAATGATGAGTATAATAATAGTCTAAAACATTGTTTAGATACGACTGGCGGCTTGAAGTATGTATTTAGGTCAATGTCTAGAGATTATTCAATATAAGATGTACTCATTCGTCTGGGACAATCAATGAATATTACAATTGCTTGTTAGAATTTACAATCGAAGCTGAGTGTATTCAAATACATATAGATTTGAATATTTGTATTTAAATACACTATTTGTGCTTAGAATTGTTCTTAATAGTAATTTCATATGTAGGTAGGTAATTACGATAAGGAGTTCTTTTCAAAATAGCATATTCTATTAAACTGGAGATGTGAATTATACGCAGGTTAATCAAGTTAAGATGACTGATTCTTTGGCGACATTGTTTTATGATTTTTAACCTAGTTATTTGTACCTTGTGTTCAAAATCCTTAGTTTGGCTTCAGCTTGCTTTGAAATTCAGCAACTCTGAAAGTAGCTTATGTCGTCTACCACACACAGAATCTATTCATTATAATTATCTGGTTAAATGTTTACGTTACCACACCTGTTATACTCGAAAGTGTAGGCAGAACAATAAACTGTTTACTTGTTTTAATTAAGTTATTGTATATTACAGAGAACGATGGCACAACCACTTGAACCCGTCTATCAAAAAGACTGCGTGGACGGAACATGAGGACAGAGTGATATATCAAGCGCACAAACAACTCGGTAACCAGTGGGCGAAGATCGCTAAGTTATTGCCTGGCAGGTAAGTAATACGTACAATAAGATTATTATTGTTCTTTTAGGATTCTTCTTAACGAAAAATATGTATAAAGACAAAAATAAACAAAGCAATAAAAGAATAATCTAAGCAGTAAAAATTATATACCTATAGCACAAACCTTCTTTTTGACTAGTAGGACAAAAACTCAGAAAATAATATTTTAAACAAGACGAAGATTATTTATAAGTATTTTTCTTCTTTGAAAATTGAAAGTTATTTTATAAATTTTACTCTTATTAAGAGGAGCAATAATTTGGAGAAAGCCTCGCGTGTGAAGCACTGTGTAGTAAAACATTATAGTACAAAACTAACCAACTCCCCAATTTCCGGCTCAGAGTTTTCTGAGTACATTTAGCGGTAGTTTATCTATTCAATAGTGTTTTTTTTGTATGAGTTTTAACGCTATTGAATAGATAAACGGCCGCTAAATGTACCTCAGAAACCGGGGGTTAGCCAATGAAATAATATTGATGTAATTAAAATCTCTTCCACAGAACTGACAACGCAATAAAGAACCACTGGAACTCGACAATGCGCCGCAAATACGAGCCGGAGCTGATGGACAGCTTCGAGTCGCTGCGCCGCAAGCAGCCGCGGCTCAAGGTGCGCGAGTACAGCGAGCCCGCCGCGCTCGAACCGCACGAGAAAGTCACTGTGCACTACAATGATGTTAGTTTGTGCTTTTTGTGTTTGTTTTATGTTATCTGGTTGGTGAGAAATGGTGGTAGGGGCAAATGATTAAAAAATTTGACAAAATGACAGAGCAGTGATAGCCGAGTGGTATAAGTTGCCACCTCCCACGCCAGTGGTCGCAGGTTCGAATCCGAGGCAACACACCAATGACTTTTCGAAGTTATGTGTGTATTAGAAATAATTATCACATGCTCCAACGCTGAAGGAAAACATCGTGAGGAAACCTTGCATGCCTAAAATTTGTTTAATACATTTATTGAGGGCATGCAAAGTCCCCAACCCGCACTTGGCCAGCGTGGTGGACTTAAGGCCTAACCCCTCCCTCATTACGGGAGGAGACCCTTGCCCAGCAGTGGGACAGTAATGGGTTAAATTTATATTTATTATTATTATTTTAAAATGATTACAACTAGAATGAAATATTTGAAATGAGCGAGTAAAACTAGCTTTGAGAATATTCTAGACTAATCTTGGTCACTGCCTAAATATTGAAATACTTAAAGAATAATTTTTATTCTAGATAAATTACTCAAATCTCATTATTGTTTTGAGATCACTAACAACTCATGAAAAAGCTTAGAAAGTAGACATACCAAAATAATAAATATGCTACAAACTAAAATCCTATACAAAAAAAATAGTATTTTTAGAATACCAACCAGATAATCACATTCTATTAATTTGCAATGTATTTTTGTGTTGACACAATTTTTTGTTGGTTTTTCATTATTTTGCGTTTTATGTTTAATGTGCTTGGTATTTGGTTACGCTTTGGAAGCACAGTAGTTCCACTCATTTTGTAGAAACATAACCTTTTCATTACCGTCATGCTTTCAATCATTACACTCTCTGACTTTACACATTTTGTAAATAAGCTATGACACCGTATGACCTTATTATTGGCGTTTTAAACGCGATGCGATGCTGCAAAACAAACTGCTTACCTAACGTCTATTTTATGACTACATATAACAGAAGTTAGGTAAGTCGTTTCTTGACAAGATAAAAGGTAATTTCCAAATAAGACAATAAAAATACCTCTAAGAACTTACTGAGGGTCCCAAAAAAGGCTATGCCTGTTTCTTGGGCAACTATAAAATATTCGTATATTCAAACCACCAGCCAAATGCACTTTGCGTTGCATTGGCCGCTCCCGTAATATGACGGTCTAAAATTAACTGGATATTATCATATTCCTCTTTACAAATCAAAGGCCGTGTCTACACAATCATACTCTGAACCACACTACACAAAACAACAGCTAAACAAAGTCTTTATTCCAGCAGAATTGGCCAGTAGATCCATTCAACGAGTCGACTCAAAGCAACTCGTCCAACACGAGCCAGCCTTCGAAGCACGTGTTACACTTCAGACAGTTACTGAAGGACCAACTTAATAATATACAGCAACAGCCTGTGAGGGCCAAGTCGCCAGACCGAGGGGGATTGGTGGCTGCCGATGTGGAGATTGTTGATTCGCCTTTTAAGTAAGTATTTATAAGACAGGTATTCAGCTAATCAATTTGAGGCGCCCATAGCCAGTTGCGCTCACCGGTCGGTAAACGATCTGTGGGTTAAGCAACCGTTGGCGCGGTCATTACATAGATGGGTGACCGCATAGTGGTATTTGAACTGGGCGTCTTCGTGCTTCGGAGGGCACGTTAAAAGTCGGTCCCGGTTGTTATCTACTACGATAACAGTCGTTAAGCCATGTCAAAGGCCTTCGGGCGGCTTGAACAACTTTGACACTAGGTTGACCACTAACCATACGATAAGAAGAAGAAGCTAATCAATAAGTAAGATATTATATTCTTAGAAGTTCTGGAAAAAGAGACCACTGTTGTGCACTAGCACACACTATCACAGCAATATCTCGGATAGTTATTCGATTATTCAATAAGCAGGAGATACTTATAAGTACTTGAGATAAACCCCTCTCAGATTTCAAATCTAAGTTCGTCTTAAACTGCTTTGACCAAAACTGATGGTTAGTTTTTGAAAATATAGCTTAAAACTTAATTTCTCATGGAATCTGCGTAAAGGTCGCTAATTCAAATAGAACTGTTGGTTTTTTAGGCATTGTAGAAAGTATTTATAGTACAAATGGAATCTAGCCAAGCTAAGAGTTTAAAATATGAATATATGATTTATAATTACTTCACACTGTAACAGAAAACGACATTGTGTGGGCAAGTGTAATAACTTCTTTTCATTTCACTTTCAGATTCGTGAACATCGAAACCTTACCAACAGACTCTCCACTCAGGAACTATTTAGCTCAATCTTCAACAAGCAATGACAACAATCAGGATGCAGGTAATTTTAACTCTTATAACAGGACAAGGATGTGCGGTGTAATATTTCTCTATCACTCATTGAGTTATGTACTACATGCTATGAACACAATGTTATTATTTAATTTAGTTAGTGCTTGTTTTATTAACTATCTTATGGCTGTAATCTTTCTGGTATGCTAAGTGGTGTAATCTTTTCTATACAAGTGAAGGTGACAGCGCACATTTAAGAAAAGTTTATGATATATTTGTTTCACTTTTGTTTTGCTCCGAAACTAATAATGGATTTGAAATTTAAGTTTAGGCTAGTTAGTCAACACATTGCTCTTAATGTTTTGCATATGGTAATGGTGCTCAAACTCCAGTTTACGTCTGAAATTTTTTTATTAATATAATTATACTCAACCCATAAATCAGACAATTTTTTCATAAATACATATTATATTCTTACTTTTTAATTACTTACCATTTTTTCTGTATAGTATAACAGAGTAAAACAATGAAGCAGTTGGTTATGCCTCCATTTTTTTCTATACCTAAACATTAACTATTTCTATTTCAGTAACATACGCAATCCAGTCAGAATCACCCAAGGAGATCGTAGTGCCGTCAGTATACACATCGCCTAAGAAACGCCAGCTTGAAACGAGCAGTCCACCTCCGATACTGAGGCGAAAGACTAAGAAAATACAAGTGCTTACACCTACAGCTAATGTGAGTTAATGTATTGTATCGAACTGGTTGTTATGTTCGTATGCAGTTTTGGTATTCAATTATTTCTTTAATAAGGTAACATTTTATACGGGTAATTGACTGTAGTTAGAATCTAATTAGATTTCTAACAATGTTGTATTATGAAATAGTAAAGGGAATTCTTGTGATAAACTTTGTTGAATATAATTTGAGTGTGAGCTTGTAGATGACAGATTATTCGCTTTATATTTAAGCAGATTAATTAGAAAATGAATACGATTGAAAATCTTATCACCTAGTATATTGCAAGTAAAGGTTTACAGTTACTATGTGGTAGCATCCGCGAGCATTATAAACATTTACCATTAAGGTATTAGATGAATACAATCACCTTGCTAATTCGATTTTATGTTGTATTTTTGTGATCAGATCTTACTACAACATACTATAAAACTTATATTTAAGTATCGGTATGATCAAAACTAATATACCATTTATCTAATTTACAGGCATGGACAGACACGCTGACCAAAGCGTTGGAATCCCGCGAGTGTGGCGTGACACCCATCAAGGCGCTACCGTTCAGTCCGTCACAGTTCCTCAACTCTCCCGCCGCGCTCTCCTTCCCGCTGGACTCTACACCGCTCAGACATGCTACTAAGGTAAGGAACACCTCCATTATTACTACTTATATTAATTTTATTGTACCTCTCCGTTTGTTTGATTGCCCAATCATTCGCTGTGTTGACCCTATAAAGATTTAAAAAAATACTTTTTTAATAACATGTCCTGTGTCCTGCGTCAAATATACGTTTGCCACCTATTGGGAATGTATAAGAAAGGCTAACGTGGCTCACTATAAGATGATTCTTTTTCAGGAATGGAGCGCAAGTCCACTACTACAAACCCCGACTCCTGTTAACCATGTTACTCCTGGCGGTCCTAGTGCAATCAAGAGCAACACACCAAAGTAAGTTTTACTTATATTCTATATACATTTAAGCATAGCAGCAACTGTCGTTCTCTAGTTTCTGACTATTCATAACTGGCTTAATACATTTTGCAATAAAGGAAGTAAACAAAGTGTAGATCATAAATCACTTTAATTAATTGATGGTTAGAAGAGTTAGGACATTCAAAATCAAAATCAAAACATTTATTCATTTAGGTCAAATATTGGCACTTATGATAGACAATACACATTGTTTTATTATTTTGCACATCTTACATATTACTATAAATGTTTTTCACAGAACTCCAACACCATTCAAGATTGCGATGGCAGAGATCGGCAAGAAGTCAGGCTTGAAGTACGAGCCGTCCAGCCCAGGGTTGTTAGTGGAAGACATCACTATGATGATGAAGCGAGAGAACTCCGATAGTACTGTGCAACTGAACGATTCTATGCTGTCGTCTACAGCTGATCAGGACAATGTTAGTGTGCAGGTATGTATTAGTATTATGAGTGATGCGTAATTATTAGTTAATGGGTGTAATTTAAATAAGGCAAAACCTAAATTAAATTAAAATAATTTTAAAGTATAAAAAGTAAGTTTTTGATGTTGATATGAATATCTTAGCCACGAATATGTCACCTGATGAGTGGTAGGTACAGGATTAGTTCGAGTCGTCACGATGTTTCAGTGGTTAAATTTAAAAGAAGTGATCTTTACACCAGAATAGTACTTATGTGTGTGTGAGCTCATGCCATATTCCATGTGCGACAGCGATGAATTTAGTTAACCGGTTTTGTAATGAACTATATTAAGAATTTAAACAAAAAATGGCTTTATGTAAAAAGCCACATGGTACATGAATACGAAACAAGCAACTCTCAGATTAAAAAATCTAGTATTCCCACAGTTTAGTAGGCACATATAACATTAGCGCTAACCATGGCTCCTGTCGCAGGTGAACGACTCAGGCATCGGCAGCGGGTCTCGTCGCGACAGTTCGGGCGGCAAGGAGAACGTGCCGGGCGCCAGCAGCACGGGCGGCGCGCCGCACAAGCGCGCGCGCAAGGCGCTGGCGGCCAGCTGGGCCGCCGTCACGTCCACGCCGCACAGCCACGCGCCCGCCGTTCGAGTCCCCGACGTGTCCTACATCGTCGAGACTCCCGTGAGCACTGCTATATATTCACCTATAATAATATACACCAAACACTTCATGCTAGTTGATACATTTTGTAAAGACGAAGAAAATAACTACACCTTTGCATGGGATATTAAATTTAATATGGCTCCTTGTATCATTTGTTATTTTTGTTGCAAATGACACTTAAAATGACGATATTAGAAAGTAAAAAAAAATCGAATTTGTTGAGCCACCAAAAATCCATTTGATGCTTCACCTTAGAGATCAAAACACATAGTTAAAAACAAAATTAGGCAAAGAAAACGGCTTTATAATAACAGCAAAAAGAACTTTGATTTGTGATTTTATAAAAATAGACAAAATTCTTCCTTTCTCTTTCACTACACTATAAACCAACACATACAATTGTTACAAGCCACAAACATCACACTGACGAAACATTATCAATTGTTACAGAGCAAAACCCTAGCGGGCGACAGTTCAGTAATGTTCTCACCGCCTTCCATCGTCAAGCACTCACTTCTAGAAGAGTCCACGAGCTTACACAGCCTCATAAGTGCCGACAACACGCCCGACACCAGCAAATACGACGACATTGATATCGAAGCCGTCATCACTGAAAAAACTAAGGTACAACACAGGTCTTTAGTCCCTACTAATCCTGTACCTAACCCTGAAATCTACCCCGAATATACTAGCGAAATCATGCCCTTTAGGGACCTAACTAACGTCGAATCGCCAAGAAGTTTCGCGAGACTAAACGCTGATAGATTACGTACTATAACTTCTAGCAATGATCTAGCGTGCGATACTTTAATAGCTCCAAAAGAAGTGTTAGCAAAAACGCTAGCTGACCATATTTATAAAGTGACCAATCAAAAGCCTTCTACGTCGCGTATAGATGAGATTCTAACCAATAAGATTATGCACAAAAGTGATTATACGCAGAAAGAGAACCAATGGTGGGGAGTTGAGAAGGATACGGGACAAACGGACGAACTGTTCAATAGTGATTATTATATGTTCGCTAATTTGTGACGGAATACGCTTATTTGAATGGAGTTATTGTGGTATTTTCGTTAGTATTCGTAGCTTAGAAAACGTACAAACTTAATTTCGTCTTTAGAAAGAAAGTCAATTACTTATTCTAGTTCCTTCCAAGAAATTGCTGTTGAAAAAAAAATTGTATTCTTGCACTGCTACTTACTGTATCTATAAAACTTTCGGTCACAATACGAAATAAAAGTTTTGATCAGTTTGGGCTATCAAGTTTAGTCTCAGGATCTTAAATTAACCTAGGCAAGCGAATACAACGAAATACCACATAACTTCCATATTGGACTGTGAAATAATTAGTGATTAATACGTAAGAATTAAGTGCACTAAACTAAGTCATAAGCTTAACGATTAATTTCGAATTGCGGATGAAACAGTACCAAAATGGTTTTGACGAAACACGTCCAATCGGTTTAGAAATGATAAAATTTCTACCTTATTTTCGTTAAAAGTAAAAATGTTTACCGTTTTGGTACATAGATTACTGTTTTACTAATAATCGTACGCGTGTGAACGGATACGCGATAAACGTGGTTTATCCACAAAAATAATTCGTTTAATTTGATAAACTTTTCGTATAAAGTTACGGAATCATTGCGGTTTCCCACGGGAATTTGATTATCGACTAATCTAAACTAAATGGATTGCTGCATGAAATAACTATCGATTTTAAAAATCATGACTAACTGTATTTTCTAATTGAAAATTTGACTAACTTTGCATCGTGGAAATCTACTTTTCATTAAAATGATCGTGTAAATCATCTCGAATAAACATGATTCTTATTTCGGTTGTATTTTTTATCTCGATTCTTATAGGTAGGCTTCGCACCAAACTTATTATAACGTTTAACGAGATTAGGACATAAGGTACCAAAGATGAGGTTTTCATCAAATGAACTATTCGTTTTTTTTTCTATTAATTTAATATATTCTTAATTCTCTAGTTAAAAAAGTAGTTGTAATTCAAAAGTATACCTCAAGATTACCATGCACCAAATTGTTTAAGTGTTACTAGTTGTAATAATTTCAAGTATTAATTTGTAGGTTTAAAATGCTTGTTCTTAGTAACAAAAAACAAATAAGTACAAAAAACTGAGTTCTCAGTATTTAACGATAGCTTCGCGTTGTTCGAATAATTACGGTGAATTGTAAAAATATCGATTTTATAAAGGTTTTTCTTTGGATACGGATTCTAAAAGAAATAATCTCGAATGATAGGCGTTGAAATTTTTGTACTATTTCGATTCTATTGCGAAAGTCAGGGCTAACTAACTTACCCCGAGTAGGTGACCTGTCCTTTCCTTGTATTTATTTATTAGAAATTCTATTATTATTAGTATTTTGCTTTGTATTTTGCCTTAAAATTATTAACATTTTTATACTTTTTTAATTTAACTTCTCGGATAACGACTAAATGCTGTCGCATAGGTTGTGGAATTTTGTATTTATTACAGTCACTTTTTTTTGTTAAATTTATAACAATTTTAATATCGGCAGCTACTTAAGAGTACTTTATTTGAAATAAATAAATGACATTACCCTTTACCCTATCCTACCATATTGCTTCTCCAACCCCATTCCCGCCACAATATTGACAGGCCAGTGTTGAATCTTCTAAAAAATACTTATTTATTTATATCTTGTTATAGCAATTGTTTTTTTGTTACTATTTATGTTTTTTAAAAATGTTTTAATTTATTCTGTAGCGGTAGTTTGTATTATGGCACATTTTTTGTATTATCGATGTGTTTTTTTTTCTTTTTTTTATGAGTAGTTTAGTGTTTCTGTCAATATTGTTTGTGTTCCAATCCAATCCAAAAGAGATCCGATGTCATTTTTTATTTCAATAAATGTATTGTCAACATTTATTTTTTGTTTGTTTTTGTTTTCACCCTAAACATGCTTCATCATCTTTTGTTTACTTATTATTGTTTTAGAACGTTGCTGTAGATATTTGCTTTATACAATGGTTTAGTTAAAGTTAAGTATTTGTCAGTTAAGGATTAAAATGATTATAGTTTAGAACTATATTTTTTGTAGTGCAGTTGATAGATTAAGTAGTCGTTGCCTGTATTTTTTTGTAGTTTGACTTAGTTTAAGTTCATATCGTTTACATAAAGTAACAACAATGTAGAAATTAAAACGTCAAATTTTTATTTCATGGGTTATCCGATATTTATTCAGATGTATTGATATCGACCATAAATTTATCTTGAAGAATGATAAAGTAAAATATTAGAATAATAGTAGTTGATACAAAGATATGAGAATCAACAGATTACTTCAAAGTTTACTAAGAATAGTGTAGATAGGACTTATTTATAGTAAAAGTATTGCACCCTAACAATTTCCTATTATAGATATCTCGTGGTAACGGAGACTCGGTAGTTGTGAAGAAATCAGCGGTGCGCTCTATCAAGTTTGACCAGGACCCAATGGAAGAGATTAAAGAGGAGAAACCAACCTCATTCTTACTGGTTAGTAGACATTTATATTTTTGTAGGTAGTTCTGTTAAATTAGAAAGAAAAACCATTTGCATTGCAAACTGAGCTTATGGGTGGTGGACATTTCTGCTCATATTCATGAGTATTCAAAGGAAGGTTTACGGATAAATCTGTAAACCTTCCTTTTAATTGAATTATTACTTGTACCTATGAGTTGACGCCAAGTGTGCAATAATAAGTGCCTCTAAGATGAAATTTGAACATAATGAATGGATGAAAGCATGATTTTTTGATTCATGAACTGGACTCTTATTTGTTGTAGAATAATGAGAACTTGGTGTTTTAAGGGTTCATGTAACCGAGAATACCAGTATCACTACGATAAAATCAATATAATGTATCTTTATTCCTTACAGAGCGACTACAAATGGCAGACCTTTGCGTGCGGTAAGACTCAAGACCAACTGGACCTCACGATGCTAGCTCATCAATATCTTAGGAAAACAGCTTTGAAGCCACGGTCATTGAACTTCTTATAAAATGTTGAACAACTGAGTTACTTGGGTATAACAATGAAATATCAAGAAATTATTTTGACAAAATAAAAGTCAATCAACCTTTAATAGAAAATGAAGACTAAGACGATACGCACCATACATTCTTTTGTCAATCGCCAAGGCTTTATTTGATAGCCGTAAAGTTATTGTAATAATCAGTAAAATACATCCTAATGGTATTGGTATTCATGACTGGTTAGCTCAATCAATATTAAATTTAATAGTGGCCTTAAATATAATTAAGAAAGCAGTAACCAAGTAGTGACTTCACCAGGCATTAAATCTAGATTTAGTTTTTTCTGGTGTACAGAAGAAAATGTAGAGAGTTTTTATTAGTCTGTAGAGACTGGTATATATGGGATAGGTTGATATGAATATAGTTCATTCACGTATGCTGCGTATGGCAGACTGTATTGGTAATGGTATCAATTCAAAATGGAGTTTTACCTCAATTAGATCAAGATTTTATTTTGTCTACGAACCATGCTGATTGTGTTAGTATTGTCAAATATATGAGGTAAAAATTCTTGGGTAAAATCTGCATTTTAAATTGAATTTACATTGCCTATTGTTGAATAGACTTAGAAGGCAATGCCACTAAAATGTGTCGTTAGAAAACTTCAATTAAGTTCTATACGCTTATTAAACTAGTTAGAAAGTTTAGTTAATATAATTCTAGCATAACTTTGTATATAAACAACAAGTGTGATTCTAGTTTTAGGACTTAAATGAATGATTTAGTTTAAAATTTCAATGTAATAGTTTAGTATAAAGTTTTAAGCTATTTATAGTTTAATTTTTAAGTTACTTTTTCTATGTAATTTGAATTTTCTACTGCATTATTTTATAAATTCATTATGTCGATGTTAGTTTTGTAGAATATATTTTTAAGTGGCGTTTTTGTGTGTGATTTTGTGTCAGCACTTTTTAAGATTTTTAGCACTGTTTGTCGAACAAAATATTTATACGTATCGAGGTGTTGGGGCGTAAAATTTATTTATAAATTTCAGTGAAAATTTTATCATGGATTCAGACTAAATTCATTATAGTACACCACGACCACCATTAACAACTTTTTGGCATTCGAGAATACATTTTTTATTATAAGTGGGTACTAGACTCGGTAATCTAATAATAAATCCAATAATTATCTGCATTTTTTTAACCATTTCAGTTTTTTTTCAACACATATAAATAAGTTTAAAAGAGTACAAAATAGAGCTAAGATTAATTGAAAGCAATTGTAAAAATAGCATAAGTTAAGTGTGACTTGTTATGTCATTTGGGTTAGAAATATGATAAAATTGTTTTATACTACATACATTTTTAATAAAATATTGATTTAGGGACTATATTTGTGGTCATTTTTTACCCGGCTGTGCGAAGCAAACAGTGGGTAATGTTTCAGATTGTACAAAACCGCTGGGCGGAACAAGTATGCAGTCATTTCTAGAGTGATTCGTGTGATCATGATTCATTTTTTTTATTAATTGATTCGATATAATTCCCCTAATGTTCGTGCTCGTTCAATTCTTAGTGATCAGGTCACATCTACCCACATTTTTTTAATAAGTTTTGTATAAAATATAAATGTTAAGAGGCAATATTTATACGAATTATGTTAAAATATTATATTGTATGTTTTTAATTGTGATGTCTATTCTTATAATTTACACCTTTCCCTTAGAAGATTTTCTTATACTTTTTAAACGGGTATGCGATAACTTTTGATAATTTTCCGATTGATAAACTCCAATATAATTATTGAAATTTGTTTGGTTGTTTACCTTTCAAAGACTTACTGTAGACCCAAAATATTCGTTTAGTGAATACTAAAAAAAATTTTTACTCTATAATACTAGTTGCCTCAAAGGAATAAAAAATAATAATCTTTTTGAACAGTATCTAACATCATAAAATTGATGGAGAAATTCAAACATAATAAAATGAAGTTATAACATCATATCCATTGTTTTCTATCATATCCATATAGAATGGTTTTTCAATAAAATAGAGGAGAATGAGAAGAAAATGCCTGAAAGGTCTATCAATCCCTCAAGTTTTTAATGATGTTTCCTTAAATAAACACAGCTGTTTAAATTATAACACTTCTATTAACAGAGTAAGTAATTTTCAGCTTGTTTTTGATACTTTTTTCTTGATTGTAATAGCATTCTTAGCATTTCAACCACTTTCAAAGGTGTAATATTAATTTAAATTGTGTGTTAAGATTTAGTCTGTAGTTTAAGCAATTGCCATGTTTTATTTTATACAAAGATTTTAAACGTTTTTATTTTGTGACAACAATATATTGTTTTAGCGTGTAAATATAATTTAAGTAGGTTTATGGATGTCTAAGTAAGAAAATAAATGGTTTAATAGTAAATTTGTAGTATTATTTTTGAGTTATGATACTTGAATCTCTTAAATACACGTACACTTTGCTGCATGCAAAGTGTACCTGCACGTAACGTAATGTTCTATATAGATTAAACACCTGGTGAAAAGTAGTCTTACGCGACTTTTGTAGTTGTGAGAGACTCGACGGTCGCCGTATATTATAATTAGTCTGAAATCTGTTTGTCAGATACAATTTCACGGCTAAACCATTAAACTAATAACCACGCAATTTAGCGTGGACGAAATCGGAAAACCCCGGACATTGATTTACGTATATGTTTTCTAAAATATGTTTTTTTTACCCATATTGCAAGCGGAACCGCGCATGATGATAAGAATAACGCCATGGTAATATGAGATACTAATGTTCTTAGTAAATTGTATGCTACTAGCGACTATTTTCCATCTAAATAACATTAGTTTATCATTATATACAAGCATATATTTCGTATAACGAGTCCAGAGGTAGTTTCACGGGTCCCCGATGTACGCTTTAATTAATGGATGGTGACCAAAACTGCATGCAATTTATGTACGTAAAAGCTAAATGCATCTAAATTACGATAAACAGTGAAATGCACGATATAAATGGAATAACGGTGTTTATAGCTACACTACACGTACCCCTACTCTACTACCAGAGTGGTAGTAGTGTAGTAGAGCAGGTGTTTATGTATGTATAATATTATGTTCATGTGTATTAGTACCTACTAGGGATAGGTGGGGTTGATTCCAACTTGAAAGTTGAAACAAGTGAATATATTCCACAGCCACGATAGCTGCTCTTAATAGCTACACTTTATCGCCGTGTTTAAGTTTTATTAAAAAGTCTTATTAGGTCTCTTATTCCGAAACCTTTTTTAGCGACAAAACTGAAGAAAGTTCAGGCTTTGTACTTAAATTGATACTTACGAGTAAAAAAATAGTTTTTTTCTGTTTGGCTAACAGTTTTCCGTCTAGTCAGTATCACACTAAATCAAACCGATTTACATATCAATACAAGTTTATAGGAATCGTAGCATTAGGTTAAGTTCAATTGACCGCGTGGAGCCGCGCGGAACATTCGACCGCGCAGTACAAGACAGGAGTAAACAGCTATTGTCTACATCACCGCACGGTAACAGAACCGAGAAACCGCGCGGTTTCTGATGTAAACTTAGCCTTAGTCGTAGCATCTTTGGTCTTTGCAAACCGTTAGTGCGACCTAGGCGTGATTTTATGTAGGTACCTAGGTAGGTATGTGGTTGTAAGATAATACCTTAGTACTAAAGTAAATGAAATATGGTACATACACTAAACTACTACTACTATTAATATTTAGATGAACAAGGTCAGCATTTACAATCTTTATCTTGCCTCCCAACTCTAGGTAGTAAATTCCACCCCTCATAACCGTATCTCAACTCTAACTTTATGTAAATAAGTTGTGAGCTAGTGTCACGATACTGTCCCGTAATATCATCAGTAACTGAAACGTCTTGCGAAATTGCCTTCTGGCTTCAAACCGAGACTATTAGCATGGGCTGAATTAAATTGTCGGGGTACTACGCGGTCTGTACCGGGCGGAAGCGGGTTGCTAATGAAGTAATTGGATATTGGCTGCGTGTATTTATTTATTAACGAAGTTTGTTTAGAAGTATAACGGTTTTTATTTTTTGGAGGTTTTCTGCTTCTAATTTCGTTATATGATGTTGAAGAAGATAATAGATAATATGACTGCGACATTTTGGTTGAAATTGTTCTTTCCTTATTTCATTTTCGTACTTTCACCAGCTTACCTAAAAGGCTTTGGTCTTTGAAGCGTCTATTTTTTTAAATCATAACGCCCTCGGTTACTGTAGGTACCTATCTGCATTAAAGGAACTTCTTCAAGATTTACTAGAATCAATGCTTTTTTATTCTTTAAGCAAATGGAAATCGCAGTACCAATTACAAACACAGACGAACAAAAATCAGCACCGCTTCATTACCACCAAAGCCTCACCCGTAGCATGGTACTCTGCAAGCAAAATTGAACGGTGTACAACATCGATTAAGGTCTTAATTACTTTGACCTGCCCCCGGGCCCAGTCGAACGGTTGTAAATTGGAGTAACATGGCCCAAAGCAATTAAGATTGCATGTCACTGGTCTAAATTTAGTTAAAGTCCTCCGACAATTTATCGGTCCGTTTGCGTCACGGTTATCTATCTTATTTACAGCATTATAGTGCTTTTGAACGCTAATTGATCGTTGCATCGAAATTATTATAAGCGCGGGAGCTGAGAGTAGAAACTTTTGTTTAAAGGAAGGAACTGAGTTATTGGAAAATTGATACGTAGTAGGGAAGCAAGATTCTCTTGCTAATGAGCGTCAGGCTGGGTATGATTATGAGGATGTTCTTTTTACGATTACCTACCTAATAAATTACGAGTGAAAGGTACTATTCTTAGATTTCTTCATATTAAATTGACTAGAAAATCAAGCAATTTTTTTTTGCCCTTACGGTTTCTTACTAGTAAAGCTTTGATTGGTGACGGCAAAGAGAAAACAAGCATTGAAATAATATTTTTACTCCAATGAAATATAAATACGGCATTAGTATCGTTGCAATTCAATCTTTCATCAGGATTGAATCAAATGGAAAATTGGTTAAAGACTTTCCGGTTTGAGTGAACTAAAGTTAAGATTATAACTATCATGGAGCAGTGCCGCGGGCGTCGAAGTTACTTGCTAACTATATTAAGATACTAGAGATACTGACTTTCCGAGTTGACAGATTTTATGAGATAAGTATTTCAATTATTTCCTGAAGGAAAAGTGGTATACGCGAGATAGGGATAGAAGCGCTTTCTATTTAATTTTGTGTTTTTTTAATTAGTTAGAAAGTTTTATGTTAGTTACTGCCTACAAATAATCTTAGAAAAAATCACTAACTTCAAAAAGGAGGACTACTATGCTCGAATGACTATTTTTTTCCGATTTATAGGATTCAGTATGGAATGTCTGCTTATATTATCTGTTACACGAAGTAGACAGTAACTGATTATGAGCCGCTGGGTTTGCATTTTTGACCAGTGCAATGATCATACCAGAAAATGAAATACTTTGTAAAAAACCACCTACCTACTAGTAATATTTTTTTTTAGATCTTTAGGTTGTTTAAACAAGCAGTCTTTAATATTATAAGTACCTATATAAATCTCCGACAAAATAGCACCTCAGCGGATTGTAATATTGATTGAATTCACCGTATCCGCTTTCAAAATTACAAACTAAAATGTGATTACTTCCTCAAAATTTGCTAAAGCTGCGAAACTTCCTAACGCTGTACTTAAGCTTAATAATAACGCAAATAGTGTTATTATGCTTATATGAGCTTATACACTTAATTATTTCGTATACCAACTGACATATCCATTTAAGTTAAGTAAGCCTTTTACATAAACGGCAACTTATAGACGCAAATTAGGCAATATGTTGCTGGGTAATGCCAAAAATACGCAATGACAACTATAGCGCGATTCTCTACAATCGGTACTGTCGAGTGTTGAACGTTTGTTATTTAAAACGTGCTGCCAAAATAGTTCCTGTGATACCCGCTAGAGACGCTGATCAGATTTTCATACAATCGAATGTTGTCGGTGGTCGTCAGTGGTAAAAAAGAAGGTACCTTAACTACTTATCCTTATTGATAAAAAACATTATAAATTATGCAAAACACTGTTTTAAAAAACTTATACCATCGATAAATACTGAAACAATGATTTATACTTTTATCTTTTCCATAATAATCCAGCAGTATTCTTAATCAATTCGCTGTCCTTATACACAGACAAAATATTTAAAACACTGGGATGTTCTAACAATAAAAGTTCAAAAAAGACGAGAAGTCAGCTAATAATATTCAAGCGAAATCAATTTTGTAGGTACTCGACTCGAATACTTGCACCTTTGTTAAAGCAATTTTCTTGGTAATCACCCCACATGCTAAGTTGCGCAACGGAAAGTTTCCGTCAATACGCCTCATGTTCGCGAGCCTTTATAATTAAGTAGAAGTTAGTAAACGGTAGCTGAGTATGATTGAGAATGCAATATCCGTTAACGTGTTGCCACGCACAAGGCGCCAATTAATACATGCCCTCCGTGTTACTGTGTACTGCATATATTCCGCTGATGGTTTGATATTAAAGTGTAACAGTTGTGGGAATATTGGGGTTTTTCATTGTGGTTTGTTTTACACTAGATGATAAGTAATAATTTTCCTTATAGAAGTTGAAGTGTGTGACGTATTATTAAAGAAATATACCCAGTCAGGTTAACTTTTAGCAACTCGATAGGCAGTGTTTCCTTGTTTAGTTTTATATAAAAGTTTCATTAAAACAAGATATCTTTGTGAAAATATGTTTATTGGAAATAACAAATATTTACATATTATATACACGGAGAGATGGCACATTTACAATACTGGTGCAAAATCATGTTTACCTAAAATATCTGTAAACTGAAACTTATTTACTTTTTACAAATTTACGAATAATTTTATCTTAAAAAGATCTGCCAAAAGTAATTCCGAAGTTTGGTTTCCAGCCGCTGTCAAAGCGCGGCATTTCGAACCTCTTGTAGCCGGCGGTGAAGTCAACCGTGCTGGTGGGAGAGCGGAACAAGTTGAGGTTCCCCATCGCTGAGTAGTCCTTACGCTCTAAGAACGGAGTGTTCGCCATGCCCAGAGACGCGCCCACCTTGTTCCTGAACACAGAGAACATAGAACGTTGGTACAAGTGATATCAGATAGAAGATCAAGAGTAGATTAAATCAAACGGTTTCATATCAATAGACATCAAAGGCACAATATACTTACTTGAACATATAGTCGACTCCTGCACCCACAGTGTTGAAGTTGGGCACGCCGGGGTAGTTGGTGGGCATGTTCCTGGAGACGAAGGCATTAGCGCCGACGTTGTGGTTGTCATTGTGGAACAGAGTGGCGTGACCAGCGCCTGTGAGCTTGGAGCCGAACCCTGGCAGAGTTTCCTTCATCACAGATACTCCGTGACCGTTGCTGGAATACACAAAGTTAATTAATTAAAGTTTAAGAAACAGCTCCCTCTGATGTAGTCATAGAGAGTCATTATGGAAAAAACAAATTCTGAAAATACTTACACATTATCGAGAGCCAACCCAAAGCCTTTAGAAGCCAATTTATTCTTGTCGTCGTAGCCTGCGCTGCCGAGTGCACTCAGAACATTCTGACCATTACCAACGAGCGGTACTTTAGCGTTAACTCCAGAAGTGCCGTCACCATTGAGCGTGTAGCTGGCTTGTGCCTGACGCCTGACCCTGGCGCTCGCCAAGTGTCCCGGGTGCTGGTACTCAAAGTCCTCGTCTACGTCGTACACCGGGTATCTGTACTCTTCGTGTTCTCCATACGGCACGTCCTCGAACTGAATGTGTCGTGCGCTCACACACACTAGCAGAACTGCTGCCAGGAATAACTTTGTAGCGAACATTTTGTTTGTTGTTTTTGTCGTAAGACACTGTTGTTCTTAGTTGATGTGTTTGTAGAATGATGTGCTCTCGGATTGTACGTCTTTATATATGAGAAATTATCTTTGTAACAGGAATTCCCCGGTCCCGATGAGATAACAGATCGCGTATGTAAAGAACCTACTATGGCGGATGCTTTCATTAAGAGGTTATCAAAGCAGATGTGTCGCATGGGTCACGGGCAATCACCGCGCACGAGACAAAAGCTTCTTATCTCATATGGCATAATGTAGCTATTAATAGCAATCATCTTAATGATATTTAATCTTTTCAGTTTGTTTTTCAGTTTTCCTTTTAACACGTGAGATCTCGGGGATCTTTTTTGGCTTTACTCATATTTTACTTATTATACATAGATACCTACTTAACTAACAAATTGCAGTAATTGGTTGACTTTCAAAATTAGTTTACAGTTATTGTGGACTGTTGTAATAAACTTTTGTGATGTCGATGGATGCATCATTGTAATACAAAAATACGAATACAGAAAGGGTCTACGCTTTAAAGAAATAATAACAAAAAAATTAAATTTTAATAGGATGAAATGTTGGTGGAGATCTAAAGGATCTATTATAGGTATATCTAATATATTGAGTACAAAATTGTTTAAAAACCGATACTACCTATAAAGTATAAAAACAATTTTAAACAACTTTAAAGTAGAATCAATCCAAGCAGTTGGTACTTTAACAAATTATAAGCTTAATTTCCTCCGACTTTGAAGTCTTATTTACTTATAGATAAAAAGTAATATAAAAACAAAGTTATAGTTAAGGCGCGTATTCTTTTTGTTAGAAGACGAAGTGCTAACAACTTGCTCGTCCCATTTCGCGCTTCACCGAAACGCGACGCGGCTACGATGTGAGTTGGAGGTACTATGAGAGGGAAAATGTATGAAAAAACAGACTGACTGTTCGTTAAGTTAGTGTTTCTGAGTCTTCACACTCCTACTTTAATTAAATTAAAACAAAAACATAATTAGCAATCAATGCTGGTTGTTAGGTAGGTCATTCGGGCCATTACAAACGCAAGTTTAGTCAAAAGAACTTAGGTAATACGAACGTGCAAATTAACCGTTCAAGATACCTGCAAGCGAGAGTCATGATTGTTGCCCGTGGTACTTTAGTACTTATTATTCTGTGCCCGTGGGTCGCACGTTTGTACTGACCCGGGTAGAATAAATTGTGTAACTTTGGAAATTTCTACTGATAGCTTTACATACTTGCAAAAAATGCATTGCATTATAGTTTGTTTTATTTAATTTTAATACAATTATTTACTCACACTGATGCCTACACGCAATTAAGACTGACAATTACTGTTATTCAAATCTTGCGTTACCTTCTTGCAGGCACACTGTTTGATACCTACTTAATCTTTATGATCTCCATTCAACTCTATCTATATTCTTCTATTATTTCAGTATCGAATAGTTTCATTGTTTATTCACCCAACAAACCCTAAATCAGAATCTCAAAAACGAAAAAATAAAACCAAAATCTTCCACCCGGTGTGCTACAAGTTGGTTTCCACTTATTTTCATAAACTTGGCTATCTCTGTCTATAACGAACTCTCGGGAGTGTCAGGGCGGCGAGCTGTTCAACCGACTATTTCATTATAAACTTTACGAATAAATATTATACACCTGCAACCTTAATATTGAAACTATTTTAAAGCTTACTATCTAATTATACACTGTTATAATTTATTTTATATAGCTATAATCATAATATCTGATCCGGGAATCGAATTCGAGACGTTGTGTTTAGCAGTCGGGTACATTACTGATTAACATTTTTTCTGGCGAAACGCGGGTGTATTTTTATAAACCTACGCCTACGCCTTCGGTTATAACAGGCGTGAGTGTAAGTTTGTATGATAACGTGCATTTTACTGTGAATTGCTTGTTGTTTCAGCGCAGGTTACGTGGGCGCAAGCAGATTCATCCACAAAATTGAGGTTTCATGACGTTTGTGGACTATTTGTAACATGTTCGCTCAACATTCTATTGATTTCGGGTGTGATTGTGAGGGAATTCACTCAAATCACAGACTCAAAAAAATTGTTGCGATTGTAAAAGATTCAATGCAATTATAGCAAACAGCAGTTCGCATAAACACAACGAAAACTTCTAGCAACCATTCTTGGTGTGATTCGCTGAACTACAATTTAGCTTTAAAATATCAAACAAATACAGAATGAATAAATCAAACTGTCCAAATCCATACTCCATTTGGAACTCGCAGTTAATTACAATAACAAAACACCAGAGCACCGCAGAAAACGTTCGTGTATTAAACTTTTCAAAATGGTCCAAGTTTAATACACGAACATTCAACAAATCCATCTGCGAGTTTTATTGAGGAGAAACAATTGGAAATGAAACGTAAATTACCAAACGCTTTCGTTTTAAATGACCTTTTTAGACGATTAACTGGTAGGGTTGTACGATTTATACTAAAAATATAAAGCCGATGAGTTTGTTTGTTTGTTTTAACGCACCAATCTAAGTAATTACTGGTACGAATTGAATAAATATTTTTTGTATTGTATACTCTATTCATTAAAGAAGGTATATAACATCATGCTATATAGAAAAGGGCTGGAGCAGTCGTCAGAATAATGTTGTAAAAACGGGAAACCGAAAGTCCACCCGAAGGAAGTTGCGGGCGGCCACTTGTGTAAACCAAGTACCTATATACCTACATATATGTAGCTACTAAGTATTATGTAGATAGGTAATTCTTTTGGGAAATGTCAGGGACGGGTTGTATTGCGTAAATTGATTAATCGGTTTAATGAAGGGATGAGTGCCTCTTTATATGTTAATGTAATTATTCCTGTTTTAAAGGTTACGTAAAGATTTATTTGGTAATTAGCAGGTTATATTTAACTAACTCTACACGAAATGATGTGAAATATGTCGTCAAAATTACAATATTTGTTCATTACAGAATATCATGAGATAAACGAAAATCATACTATATAGCTAATACGTTGTAGCACTGGACTTTAACATTCGACACAGTATTGCATTTTAGTCCCCCCTAAAGCTTTGCCAAAGTACGTTTGCTTCTTAATCAATTAAATGCTTCTTAATTGGTCAATAAAACGGTGACACATCATTAATTATGTTCAAGCATAACTGTACCTTAACGAGTGTAATTTTAGCGGTTATTTCATACACTTACGGTCACGTTATCTATCGGATAGGTTATCGGCCTCTTATCCACAAGCCGTGAAACGGGCCCTGACTCTTCAACATTTATCTTTAAGTACAAAAGTATTTCTTTTTTTTAAAGACAACTCCCGCACTAATTATTGCTCTTGTGTCGCGGGGACTTTTACACACATACAAACAACGGACATAAAGCACAACCAGAGCCGAAACAATTATTTGTGGATCGCGCGATTAATTGCGCCGTGTGGAAATCGATCCCACGACCTCCCGACGCAATGGTTTTCTGCGACCTAAACCACTGCGCCACCGTCAGTCTTACAATAACAAACATACAAATATACAGAGCCCTAAATAAATATGGCTATGAGATTAATGAAAACCTTTACTCCAGTAATGGACTTGTTTAAAAAGCTCTATCGTTACTTCGCGAACAAGGATTAATGGAAAGTGGCCCAATACGAATTGAGAAAACGTTTTTGAGTATCGATGGGTTTATAGTATTCAAATGTTGATCGAAAATGGTTAGAAGTTGAGGCAAAATTCTAGTAAAATAAGTAAATATTTTTGGTTATTGATCAAGCACCGTGAGTTTAATCGGAAGTAGCCAAGTTGTTAATGCTTTGAATTCAAAGTCAAGTCAATTCAAATCAAATCATTTATTCACATGGGTCAATTAATTACACTTATGAAAGTCAATGATACAGAGAGCGAATTTACCGCCACTTCGAAAGGTAGAGCGAATGAGAAGAGCTGGCAAGAAACTCTTGGCCACTCTTTTTGATCGCCGACTATATAAAGTGGATACAAACCCACGATCAGTTACAAACACTTCGGTTTGGACCATACAGACAGTAATGACCATATTCTTTTAAAAAAAGTTAACGAACAATGGAAAAATCGACTGAAAATTATGTTGTATTTCAGAAAACTTTTAAAAATGCTAACAACATTGTATTAACAAGTGATCGTAGCAAAACATAGTACATTTTCAGTTATATTTTGCTGAAGTCTGATTGCAGTTGGAAAACTTAATTAGGAAATTCGAGCAAATCCAGCAATTATAAGACTCGCCACCGCTAGGATCTGTTTCAATTTAACGAACCAATTTATCTTGTGTGGAGAGTATTTTTCAGAAATTTAAGATACTTTTAGGAAATAAAAGTTTAGTCTATTCAAGTGGCGATCATGAGAACTTGAGTTCCATTGACAAGTTGGATATTTCATTTGAAGTTCTTAACCTTTCCAAAAGCGGCACAGAGCTCGATGATATATTTATTTAGTATATGGAAATAAGTTAAAGACGAATTAACAATGCGAGGCAACATAAATTTGATACTTCGTAATCGATCATGAATGCATCTTACCCCTTTTCTGATAGTATTATCTATACTAATATTATAAAGCGGAAGAGTTTGTTTGTTTGTTTGATTGTTTGTTTGTTTGTTTGTTTGTTTGTTTGAACGCGCTAATCTCAGGAACTACTGATCCGATTTGAAAAATTCTTTCAGTTTTAGATAGCCCATTTATCGAGGAAGGTTATAGGCTATATATCATCACGCTACTACCAATAGGAGCAGAGTGCCAGTAAAAAATGTTTCGAAAACGGGGAAAATTTTGATCCATTCTCTCTTATGTGACGCAAGCGAAGTTGCGCGGGTCAGCTAGTTATTATGATAATTTAAACTCCAAACCATTTATTTATAAAATGATAAAATCAAAATAGCTTAAGAAACGTAACTCCATTAAAAATAGCAGCACAAAAGTTTATCAGTAATTTCAGTGCACGTTATAATGAGATAACATTAACATTGCAGCTTTTTATTCAAGCGTAATAACGCCAAAACAAACCAAATAAAAGTCCCTAAACAAACGCAGAAGTATTAATCAATCTATACACCGAGGCATCAACCCGAATTGTTTCGCAACCAACAATTTGAAACGATTTATATCAAAGGGGACGTCTAAAAAAATTTCGCATTTCACGAACGATTTAGGGAATGTCACTTGAGATCAAAATAAATAGGTCTGTACTTTAGAACCTTTAGGCCCTTTGCCCGATTTCAATAGGGGACCGTTTTACGTACATGTCCTTATAGGATCGGAGCTCGGGTGTATATCTGCAACCTTATGATCGCGATGGCGGCTTAAATTTACATAGGGTGAGAGCTTGATTTTTATGAATAATTAAATTATTATGTTAATCAATAAACGTAAACAAGAAACTTACCGTTATTATTTTCCGTTAACTTTATCCACATCAAATTCTTTCGTTTACCTCAAAAGGGCTGAACTAATGTGGATAAAATTTGTCAAAGTAATAGACGTTGGAGAAGAACATGCTAAACAATAATACCGCCAAAAACATTTTCATATTGTTATACTATAAATTTTCAAATGATTCTTTAAGAAACTCCTCCATATTAGAGTGCAACATCACATTTATCAAACTACCAATAAAATTCAACTACAATTAGCCTTTTACCAAGTCTGTAAAGTTCAGAGATTAAAATTTTAAATCTTATTTCGCATAGCCAACTATAAAACTTAGTTTTGCATAAAAAACATTTACAGTTAGCAGGAAAGTTCTTAATTACTGCAGAGTTTTCGCTACAGTTTTTAAAAAAACTAGTGGCATGTTACTAAAGTACTGTTTGCAGTAGTTTTGCATTATTTCATTGCGGAATAGAAAAAGCCTATAGCTTAGAATCTTTTTTACAGGTATTTAGAAAGATTAAATCAAATATTTTTGGTTATGTTTAAGTCCAGTTCATAATGTAACGTAATGTAGCTGTAAAGTAATGTTACACAGGAATTTATGCGAGTTTGCATTTTATCTTGCTTTGATTTCGACAAAGACGACATTCATAGATATTGTAAACGTGGAAGCTGGATCAGAAAATTGATTTGGCTTTGGTAGAAACCTAAGATTACTTTTGATATTAATATATGAAAATCTGCATATAATTTTGTTTATATAAACATTACTTACGTACGTAAGTACTTTTATTATTATACCTTCCAAACAATATAATTTAATTTGACCAAATTAAAACCGAGAAAAAGAATACCAGGTGCCAATAACAATGGCTCAAGGCGTTTCAATATCGTTAATTTACTCCAATTCTCGCAGTTTCTCCTTCATTCTAAAATTGTCTACACAAAATATTCAATCCAGTTATTAAAACCTGAGTCAGCTCTTGCACTATCCTCTTATTTGGGGTTACGTAACTTTTTAGGTGATCCTTATATCTTCGTAATAGGGGTCACATTCGCGGCGTAAACGTTTGGAAAATCGCGGACCTTTTTGGCTTTGTTGCGGATTTTTATCGTGACGCTAAAGGTTTTTTTATTTAGTGCGATATCGAATCGTCCAGTGTAAAGAGAGCTTTCAATTCATGGGCCGCACGCGAAAACGTACTGAATATGTTTTGGAAAATGGATATATCGGGTCATATGAAGGTTCAAGTTATGTTGGTCTGTTGTAGCGATATTTTTATACGACCTTTTAGTCAAAGAAAAAGGCTTAGATGTTTCCTTTTGTGATAATGTGCGGAGATGGCGTTGATGGAAGGACGTAGGCATTAATTTGTTGCAAAATGGAGTTTGACGCTATTGAAAGTTTGTAAGACGTTGGGATCACAGACAATTGATTTTGTATTTACGATTTGATTTGGGATTGGAAATGGATTTAATGAGAATTGAGAAAGTATATGTTGCATAAGAAGGAGTTCTAGTTAGTTGTTATTATAAAACACGCCAGTATTTAATTTCAGGAAAACAGAATAAAACAGTAGCGCAGTTCTCTACAGTCGGTACTGTCGAGTATCGAGCTAGAGTTTTACACACTCATAAATTCGATATAATGAAAACAAGCATTGTTGCACATCGAAATTTGATGATTTTATTCTGCTAATGGCACATATTAGCCATACACTTTATTGAAAAATTATTCTACTCGATTTTTTTGTCTACATACGGTACAAAATAATTACTAAGTACTTACAATCTTAATTTACCATCATAATCTATTAAGAAAATTCTTGTACTATACACATACGGGTCTTACACCACGTGGTTCCAGTATACTGTAGATTTTCTCTCTCTTCACAGACAAACGAACTCACAGGTCATGTCAATAAGATATCTCTCAGGTCAATAAGATTGCAAGGAATCCCCCGTTCCTGAGCTAAAGTAGACTTAAGTAAAGTACCTCCTATCATGTAATTGCCAAAGGTTATCAATACAGCAATTCTCTACCACTATCGACTACCGACAACCGGCTAGCTATCGAAAAAACGAATTGTAGAGAATCGTGCTACATTTTTTTTTTAAATCTTCAGTATTAGGTTCGCCTTACTATAAGTATACCAATATCAGAATTAGGTACTCGAACGATGCCTTAGCCGAAGACCCGATTAAATACATATTTTTTTATATCATAATATAATTAATATGGTTGTAGGCAAGTAGAAAATAGTAAATAAATAAAGAGAACAAAAGCCTCTATCAATAGTTAGAGGCATAGTGACATTATACCTAGCTTTTAAAAAATCGGTCTTTAACAGGCCTTTGTTTACGAAAGCATACCGCGATAAGTACAATTTTATTCCTCTGTGGACAAGGGGAATTCCTCCTAATAAGATAATTTCTCATATATAAGGCCATCCGATTCTAAAGCACATCATTCTAGCAAAGAACAAGAGTTGAACAATAATCAAAATGTTCGCTACAAAGTTATTCCTGGCAGCAGTTCTGCTAGTGTGTGTGAGCGCACGACACATTCAGTTCGAGGACGTGCCGTATGGAGAACACGAAGAGTACAGGTACCCGGTGTACGACGTAGACGAGGACTTTGAGTACCAGCACCCGGGACACTTGGCGAGCGCCAGGGTCAGGCGTGAAGTGCAAGGACAAGCAACTGTCAAGCTTGGCAACGATGGGAGTGTTGGCCTGAGCTCTAAGATACCGTTCGCAAGCAACGATAAGCATGCTCTTAGTGCCATTGGTAGTACAGGATTGGATGGCAATTTGAATTTAGGTTCCAAAGGCATTGGTTTGGCTTACGATCATGCGTAAGTATTTTTAATATTATTGTTTTATCTCCAAAAATATTGCTGTAGTTGTATTATTGGTATAAGCTCTTTAAAGGAAAGTGATTTAGGGTTTTATCCTAAGGCACATATTCTACCATACTAAATACTAATGAATACAAAGTTTAATGTGCGTAAGAAATAATTAGCACTCGTTCTAATGCTGAAACTTTGTATGCCTGAGAGTTCTTTTGAAAGACAATCTTGAAGGTGAACCTAGTCCTCGATCTACATTCGGCTAGCTAAAGGACTTAAGCTCTGCCGAATGCAGATTTGAGAAGGAGATTCTTGATCAGAAATGGGATATAATATGATACACTTATACTTACATATTATTATAATGATTTATAATGATTTCAGTAACGGACACGGAGCAGCAGTAATGCATGAGACAGTGCCCGGATTCGGTTCTAAACTGACAGGTGCAGGACACGCTACATTGTTCCAAAATGAGAACCACAAGGTTGGCGCTAATGCCTTCGTTACCAAGAACATGCCCACCAACTACCCCGGCGTGCCCAACTTCAACACCGTCGGTGGAGGAGTCGACTATATGTTCAAGTTAGTATAATTTTAACAGATGTTTTTACTTGTGCAGATATTAAAGCAGTATCTGTAATTTCAGTTGTGTTTCGGAAGGCACGTTAAACTGTGAGTTCCGGCTGTAATTTTCAAAGATCCTTGACAGTCGTTAGAAGTTAGAAAGTCGGACAACCTGTCTTACCGATGGGTATCGTGTTATAAACCATATAATTGACAACAGCCGGGACCGATACGAAGACCATACCCATCTTTGGAATGTCTACGTTATAAGTTGCTTAACTCACTAACCGAACAGTGAGCACAACCAATTAATGAGTTCCTACAAACGTTATAGACAAACAGACGTTTCTTTTCTAATATAAATATGGATATTAAGCATGTTTTTTATGTGCAGAGAAAAGATCGGTGGGTCTCTGGGCATGGCAAGCACTCCGTTCCTGGATCGTAAGGACTACTCAGCGATGGGGAACCTCAACGTGTTCCGTTCTCCCACCAGCTCTTTGGACTTCAACGCTGGCTTCAAAAAGTTCGATATGCCGCGTTTCAACAGCGGCTGGGAACCAAACTTCGGTTTATCTTACACCAGATTCTTACCTAATTTTTGATGATATTTTTTTTTCCGTTACGTCCAACTGTCAGATTATAAAAAAGTAGTGAACGAAAAATTAATAATACTTTAACACTCACAGATTAGAGGTGCTCAACGTGACGTCATAGTTTGGTATATTTTATACGAAATTGTGACGTCATCTGGCTAAAGGACTAATTATTTTTTTGTTTTTATATACATTTAAAAAATGTATTATGTTATTACACATATTATATAGTCGTAAGTTGTAATCGCATCAAAACAGTGTTTTATGTAATCGTACCAAATTCATCTATGAACTTAACAATTAAATAAATTATACATTTTTTGGAGAACATTATGATTTTTTGAGTTCCAACACTTAATCACAATCACAATAATCTGCTTAATCACAAACGAAGCTTAACTGACGCCCACCAACCCGCAGTAGACAAGGCACCACCCTTGTCTTAAATAGTCTTTTAATAGAATCTTGGTTAATATGTCTAAACCCCTTCCCAAACATGAACAGAGAAAATAGAAAGAGGGAAGGGAGGCCTTTGCCCTGCAGTGGGACAATATGGGCTGATAATTATAATAACACTTAATGGCTTTAGCTTTAAAGAGGATAATGTAGATAGCCTTAGTTTTTAAAAGAGAAGAGAGAGAAAAAAGAGAGGGTTATGTCTTTCGTGCGTATTTTGTTCGCTTGCTAATAATTTTTTAAAAAGTTTCAAACCTAATACACATATTTTTATGATTTTAAAGATATAATTTGTAATTATTATAAGATAGTAAAAGTACACTAAGAGACAATTCTACCTTATGCATATTTTTTTTTTCTCAAATATTTATTTTTCCAGACGAAGCTCTATATCTTAATGATAAATAGGTTAAGTAAGTAAACTTAGGTAAACATTTGATTTCAATCCTTTGCCGAAGTATCAGAACAATAAGTAAGACAAACTTCTAGGACCTTCCATTTATTGCGTTCAATACAAAGTGTTACTTAAGTATAATTTCAGTACTTATCTGTGCATCAATATTGCTAAAGGCTGTAGTTATTTTCACAACAATTTTCCGACGCTGAAAGCTTCAGATAATGTTCTGAAGATTTCACTCGTTTGCGCTCACAAAGGTTTATGTTTTCTAGAAGTGAAAATAATTAAATATTTGTTTTAAACATTATGAAAACTTTGTAGTGTAAAGGTAAATTTCTACGATTTTGATGGTTAATTCGGAAAATAACGTACAGTTCCCGTAATTTTGACATTTCTACCTAATTGCCAGTCAATTTCCTTCGTTACATAATAAGTTTCCTCTGAATTGTATTTAGATTTTGGTCTCACGTAGTAGGTTTAGTACCGGGTTAGGCAAAAATTTGGTGATAAGTTTTTCTGTCGATTCTCATTGATTGTTACAAACGCATTTGTTAATATAAACTAGCATGGTCAAAGGGTTAGTTGTAATAAGAAAGAGAACGTGGCCAAATATAGTCTTTGGGGAATATTCAAAGATCCATGCATCCACGCTGCGCCATGTAAATTGTTAATGGCAGGTAATAAGGGACGAGCCTACTGTAATATAACCGGCATTTTACTATACTCCGTGCAAATAGTCTACGGACTTCCAAGTAGTAAGCTTAGTACTTTAAAATCCACTCTTTCAGTGAACACTATATCAATGTTCAAACCGTCTGCTATGATTGTAACTTGCGGCCCATTGAGTCCCATAAACAAAAGATCTATTCAACCAGCCGTATTCTCCACAATGTCTAGCAGATAAATTAACGTAAGGTGTTTACTTTACAATGTATTTACATTTTATATTAAAGGACTTATTGATTTTAATGAAGGCTTTATGAGAGCATTGTATTTTGCTGTGTTTTAGAAATTTCTGATCCAATAATCGCTTTAATTTACAAACTTTTTCCATAATTTCAGAGCGGATTTTGGTAAAAAATTGTGAATGTTCTTCCCTAGCTATAGGTATGTTGTCATATAGTCAGCATTATATGTCATATAATAATATCAATTTGCTTTTATAATGTTACTTTAATTAGTACCAGGAGCTCGTGGCTTAGTCGACAACAGCCGTACGGATCGATCTCTGAGGTTAAGCTACGCTTGCCCAGGTTGTTCCGTGGATGGGTGACCATCTTATACATATCGAGTTCCTCCGTGTTTCGGAAGGCACGTTAAATTGTGGATCCCGGCTGTCATTTTCGAAGATCCTTGACAGTCGTTAACAGTAGTCAGAAGCTTGAAAGTCTGACAACCAGTCTTACCGAAGGGTATCGTGTTAATACCCAAGTAACTGGGTTGTGGAGGTCAGATAGGCAGTCGCTCCATGTAAAACACCGGTATCCAGCTGCATCCGGTGAGACTGGAAGCCGACTCCGACATAGTATGGAACAAAGGCTAAGCTAATATACTTTAATTACCATGTCATAAAATGACTTACTAAATATGTATTGTTTGATTGCCTCTGTGCTCTGGGCGATCATCATGTCTCTGGTTCGATTATTCGGTTCTTCGGTTGATCGAAGCGTTAATTAACTATTTTAATTATAGTAAAAATATATGTAGTCATGTATTAAGAACTCAAAAGCAAACTAAAAAAGTAGCAAAAAAAAAACAATTATTGCTATGATTTACGGTAATTACAAATCAATCAATATGATATATCCAAATAAACCTAAAAAAGCAATTTCAAATGCATTTAAACTATAATACTATGACAAAGTTTGACTCTAACATTCTGTTTAATATAAGCGGTGGAAGTTGTAAGCCGATTGACAAGAAACTCGTATATAAAGCGCTGCCGGCTATTTACGAACAGTACCGTGGAAACTTGAGATGTTTTGTAACCTTATTGTAAAGTTATTATTGAAATTAATAGTTTAGATTAAGCTCAAGATGTTAGAATTTTTTTTAAAGCGACGAACTCAACTAGAGATGCTGAGTTATTGTGAATTTTAGTAAATATTAAAAAAAAGGATTTTTTACTATACAATTATTTAGCCACATTTTTTATCTGCCGCTAAGAAGATTTTAGTACGCTTTTCGTAATCAGTCGAACTGTTTAAAAGTGAAAAAAAGGCAAACCAATAAAATAATAAATAACTCTTTTTTATATTTTATATTTCTACTTGTTGCCTTACTTTATAACATTAAACCCATGACCATCACGTCTAATCGGGCGCCTTAATTAACAAATTTAAACGCACATAACTTTTATTTATTTTCATAAACATAATGACCACGGCAGCGTGACTGTCAAAAAAATAAAAGACATCAGTAAAATACAAACCAATAACGTAATAAAATTGTAATGAATATTCCTTCAAGGAAATACGAACAAAAACATATTTTCATCAGAAAAAGTCGCAGCAAAAAATTGTGTTCAATGTGTCCACGACCCATCTCTTTGATAAAAGGGAGAGTACCGCATTTGTGATATTAAGTAATTACTCGGTTTAGGTCAATAGAGGGCACACATCGCTCGGGGATTCCTTGCAATTAGGTATTTGTTTCTTGTGGTCATGATAAGACGTGTTTATGTAATGTAGTGCAAATAAAAGGTTTTCCTGTTTTTCATTTTGGTTTCGCTTATTGTGTAAGTAATCGCATTTTTTTAAACAGTCTATATTTTTTGTTAGTTAATTTGTCGATTCATTTGATTTTGTATTACGGTAGACTTTACCAAAATACAATTAATTGACACTTCGTTTAATGAGAGCCAGTTATCCGGCTTATGGATAAGTTCTTGAAAAGATATATTCGGCAGATTAAATATACTGAAAATATGTGAAAAAAATCGTCAACAATCCTTATAAGCTAAACAATATTTATTCAAAAGTGGTGACACAGCTCAAATTACTGTTATGTTGTTACAACAATTTATATATAATGTAGATCTCTATTTTTTTTGTTCCGCTCGGGAACGAGTCTTTACAACACATACATACGATTAATGAGGCCATATTTTAATTGTGCCGTTTGAAAATGTACTACAGTAAGTTTAAATAAGAAACTACAGTGCTTTTTCCACAAAAATATGCAGCGTTACCTCAACGAATAATTAATAATTAAACCCAAATAATTTCACGAAAAACAACGAATTTCACCAAAAACTTTCGGTCGAATTAAAGCCAGACCAACGAAATGGAAGCCAGTAGAAATGTTGTACTCGTACAAAAAAACCTCGAAACCAAAAAATGTTGGGAAACATGGAAATATGACTGTTGTGCAAATATTATTTCAGCCGATACATTAAAGTAAGCGCGCGGCCCGATTTAGTGCTGTGAGGTGGAAAAAGTTGAAACCTATTCTGATGTCACTCGATAAAATAGTTTTGTTTATAAACTTGTTTTTAATAGTTTCTATAATTCAATAAGGTAGGTTGTTCTCTGTGTGGTCTAGCGTTCAATTTCTGAAAAAACAATGAAGGAGAAGAAAAGAGGAGGAAGGATTGTTGTTGGGGTAGGATATGGTCAATAGTGATCAAACTTAATAGCGTGGTTTGTATGGCAGTAGACTTACCTTTGCTTACGGGCGATATAACAGCTAACGTAATACGTGTTAACTTTCTATGCTTCTGCTTACATATTAAGGAAAAACAGGCGAGATGTTACAAGAGATGTCGTTTTATGTTCCGCTGAAATAGCTACGGATATGTTTACCATTTCTTGAACCGCACAAATTTTACAAGTATCCCTTACATGATATTGCATAGAAAAATCATAATCTGTGAAATAATATATTACTTTAACAACTTCACGACAAACGTACTTACCAAAATCACTCGACAATACCATTCGACATGTAAAACAAAATAATATCGCGTAGTTTTAAGAATAGTACCCCTCGCCCATTTCATTTCCACTGCCATTAAACAGATTGAGGCTGGAAAAACAAGAATCCATAAACTTATGTCCCAGTACTAAATGTAAGCTTGAAAAATACTGAAAAAAATGCGACATAATTTTAATTAAAGTACTTGACTGCTTTAACGGATTAAGATGTTTATTGCGTGTTATTAGAGGTCAATATCGTTTGCGTTTTGAAGAACGTATAATTCTGTTAATTTTATGAGAAGATGTTTGGTAAGCAAGTGTTATCGCGGTCAGTGTAATGATGGGGTGCACTTTTTCTTATTTATATTAGATTATTCTAAATATTGGTTCGGAGTTTGTGCCCGGTATATGGTAGGCTTACCTCTTATTACATGGGACTAACATTGTCAATGGCAAAACGTACATACGTGTTAATGGCGAAACTTACACCTCTGCCTACACCTTCTGGTAAAGCATGCGTGATATTATAAATGTATGCAAGTACGAGTATGTTTGCATTATTGACAGTCGATATAGTTCTCGAATATACCTTTAGCTCGGAAGAAGTATAGTGGAGCCTCATACAACACACACAGTAAACTACCTATTTCACTATACGCACCGTCAAATAAATGTTTGCATCTACCATTTAAACTTACTCTCCGCATTTCAACCGCAAAAACATACATACCACGACATCCCTAGATAATTTTAATAAAAAATAAAAACTTTCTAGTCCCACACTTATGCCATCATGAAAATTAAAATAAAATAAAAGTAGAAAACTTTTGCTTGGCAGTGTAAGAGTGGAGTACACTCGCGAACGCAAGTTCTAACTTTAACCGTCGGTACAATGGCGCACAGCGGTGAAAACTTAATTGAAGCGCCTTCCACGGGATTCGAGTTGGGTTTTTTCGAGTGTTCCATTTCTGTTCGTGGGGCCAGGATTAAGAATAATTGAGGGATATTACTCGGAAATTTTATTCTTAATTTATTTTTATAATATGCTGGAAAAGGTAGTATACGGATATACTCGTATGTCATAGGATTCTGTTTTAAGCATCCATAGTGCGGGGTCACGGCAATCCACTTCTGCGTAGCGCAAAGACGTAGGTTCAATTACCACGAATAATAAATCATTTAACAAAAAAAAAATGTGAGTGTTACCTTTTCTAGTTATCCCAGATAAGGTAACTAATTTTGTTGTATATTTTTAATCTTAATCAATTCCATAATAGACGCAAACAGAGCCACGTGTAACAGCTAGTATACTCCAAAAATAGCACACAATTATCATAACGACTAGTTAATAGAGTGTTACATAATTCATAGTGCACAGCGGGTTGAGTGCGTGTATATTTACATGTAGCGTACAGCCCCTCATTACAGCTTTACTTACTCATGAAACACTGACCTGTAGCGCAATTCTCTACAGTCGTTACTGTTGAGTATCGAAAATCATCATCATGGCTTAACCTTTCTTCCAAACTATGTTGGAGTCGGCTTCCAGTCTCACCGGATGCAGCTGAATACCAGTGTTTTACATGGAGCGACTACCTATCTGACCTCCACAACCCAATTACCTGGGTTATAACACGATACCCTTCGGTAAGACTGGTTGTCAGACTTTCAAGCTTTTGACTACTGTTAACGACTGTCAAAGATCTTCGAAATTGCAGCCGGGATCCACAATTTAACGTGCCTTCCAAAACACGGAGTATCGAAAATAGGAGAGCTAAAATGTACTGCCAAAATAGTGCTTACGGCGCCCGGTATAGGCGCTAAAAAAATGTAAGTGAAAAAATTCTCGATAGCTAGTCGGTAGTCGATTATGGTAGAGAATCGAGCTACTGTTGAGTAAAAATTACTAAACATCAGAAAAATTACACTTAATTTCATACAAAATAGCATACAATTATCATAACGACTAGTTAATAGAGTGTTACATAATTCATAGTTCACAGCGGGTTGAGAGCGTGTATATTTACATGTAGCGTACAAGCCCCTCATTACAGCTTTACTTACTCATGAAACACTGACCTGTTGACTCAGCCGTTTTAAAAATCGTCGTTTCAGGTGAATTTTTTACATTAATTTTGGCCGAAATTTAGATTATAGAACTGCGAAATAAAAAGTGAATCACACATTTCTTTTCGCAGTAAGCAGCGACAATAGAAAGCCACGTTAGACACGTTAGTCACATTTATACATTAAATAATAATATTAAACAAACCTGCATTTAGTAAAACTTAAACAATAATATTACACTCAAAAAGTAACAATGTTCTTACATAAGCACAAATCAAGATAGTGTCCTTTTTATATGGATTTATCGAATCTATTATCCAGACATATAAACCATTGCGCATTGTACTAATGTTTTCGTAAACTATAGAGCCAGATATAAGCAGTAGTCTGCAGTAGGCACAATCCAGACTATCTCAATATTGCAAAATTCACAGTGTTTCTACACTCAGGGATAGCGCGACTAAGTTTTTTAACTTAATGAAGGAAAACTCTAGAACAGGTGCTCCTGAAATGTTCAGTTAAGGTATTTTTTGTTCGTTACTATTACTGTTGCAACTACTAACTGTTAATTTGAACTGATCGTTTTAATTAATTGTGAGACTGAATTATTTACTGGTAACTATTTTTTTGAGAGTAAATTAAATGTACAAGGTACATTGTTAATTTTTTAGCGACTGAAAAGAGTGGCCGTCAGTTTCTTACTAGCTCTTTTCATAAGACTTTACGCCCTTTCTGCGCTAGTGGTAGATTCAGTAATTGTAACGATTATAATACGTGTCAATATTTGACCTAAATTAATAAATGATTTGATTTTGATTTTGTAGTTTTTTAAGCCTGTAGATTAGTAGCATACGTCTCTAAGCCTTTTATACAGTTCTTGAAAGCATGCAGAGTCCTCAACAAGCCTTTGACCAACGTGGTGGATAAAGTGGACTTCTAGGTATTGGTAAATACAGAATTTAAACCTTTGTTGGTTGTGAAGCTTAAGGTTTCTCGGAACGTGATAAGTATAATTTGAGCCGCTTTTTAAAATAATCGGATAAGCAAGTGCTGGATTTTTTTAAGAAAATATTTCTAATGAATTAAGAATGATAGACTAACTTGAATTTCGGTTTTTCTCTTCTCAATTCGATTTTTGAGTAAGAATAGGGTTTTCTCGCAGAGCTACCAATGTTAGTAAAGTTGATGCTTTTATTTTTTGTCTGTACCAGCTTAACATTAATGTGAAGTTAAAGCTCTGTTATTTTTTTCAAAGCATTAAACTTTCCCAATAAACAAAACTGGAAATCGAACTTAAAACCGAACAACACGAGAATCACACAAACGAAATGCCTTGACGAACTCAAAGCTTAATTTAAAAAGAAAACTACAGAAGCGAGATCCGTTGAAATCACTTCAAGCGTAAAATCTTTTAGCAGACAGCGAAGAAGCATTAAGATTTTATTGTTTTAAGGAGCTCTTGTTATATTGGTCGGTAGTAAAGAAAGTTAATAACTTCGGATCTGCATTACAGGACTTAAACTGGGGTCTGGCTGGAGAGAGGCTTAGTTTAAGTGATATGTGTTATGTTTTGTACGTAGCTTTTTGGTGTACAGCCAGTGTTGAGTGTTGAATATTTTTGATGGTAACACACAATCTGTGACGTAGTTTCCTAAATGGATTTTAATAATAAATGCAAGAAAATATCTTAATTTCTATTTACTCGCGATTTTGTACAGTTGATACTTTCGTGTATCGAGAGTTGACATTTAAAATGTATTGCAAAATGGTTTCAACGACGCCCGCTAGAGGCGCTGAACCGATTGTTATAGAATTTCTCTAGAGCTAGCCGGTTGTGGGTAGTCAATAGCGGTAGAGAATAGTGCTATTGCTGCGATGACATAGTCATTCCCTCACTTATAATTCAGTAGTCAACCTTATATCAAAGTTATTTAAGCTGGATGTCTTTAGCATGTTGTGGTAATGATACCTTTATTAAAAACCGCTTCATCCAACTTTTAACACGCCCTCTAGTGTACATAAAGGTCTAACAAATACCTCTAGACGACTATCTTCCTATTTAGCAACTTGCGAAAAGATGGCTCAACCTTTAACCACTTTATAAACCGGCATGGGCAACAGACATCAAAAGCTTCACATAAATTGATTTCACAATATTTTTTGGAGCAAATCGACTGTATCTTTTCACTTTCAAATGCAAAATTGAAGACTGAATATCTCTGCATCTATCTGTACAACTCATACATTACCTTGAAAACCAAATGAACACACATAGTAACATTCGCATCCTAAATTCACAGTCACGGAGTAGGATGCATACGTGCTTTTAGTGCGAGACTAGTGCTTTGACGCTATCCATTAGTGCGCTGTATGAACTATGATGTATGACATACTGTAAATAGACGAGTGGACTGTGTAGGTTTGTTAGTGCAGGCTATGAGTGTGTTCTAAGACTGTAAAGGGGAGTTTTTGGGTATTGATAACTGTCTATATAAAAAGCAAAGCTTTGAAGTAATTTAAACTTCGAAATATTAGCAACGTGTACTCTCGTTAAAAAAATGGTAAACGACAGTTACAAAATGTTTTTCTACAAAATGCTGTCAATTTTTTTAATAAAGCACAAAAAAAATACGATTATTAATAAAAGCATTAAGATTCTTACCGTTTCTGTTTATCCACTTTTAAACTTGTAATTTGATTATACGATTAGATTGTAATACGTATGTATTTCAATAATCCTTTGGGTCACAAGGTTGCTTAAATAAATGCCGCATTATAATATAAACAAACCAAATCATTATTGTATATTGTGTATCAGGCAAAAAATAAACTAGGAAATCAGTTGTTTAATTTTTTACGGGATAATTATTGCTGAAATAAGCAAAGGAAGATTATAAGGATCGAAGCAAGTGATATTTTTGTTGGTTTCTGCCTACCTACATAGGAAACAGGCGTAATTTTATATGTACATGTATGTAAACATGTAACGAAAATTCTGTCTTTCGTTTATCTCTGCGCCGAAACGGGTGTGATTTTTCTTATTTTCTACGTAAATATGTTACCGTGTTTCGAACGCAATCGCGCAAGAAGTCACGGCTCATTTCTTTTGCCGCAATCACTGACGAACATCTTCTGAGATTAGCTTTACATACCTAGTTTGTTGGAAAATAAAATGAATAATGGCAATGGAAAATATGGCGCCGTCGCTCGTCGTGCTACGAGAATTGCACTAAGTGTTTTGCTTCAATATGCATATGACTTGACATCTGCTTAGTTCAGAAGGCCATAGTAAATAACCTTATGTATGGAAAACATATTAGTCCATCCGCTGATAGTTCCTTTAAACCTCGGGTTTATAGTTCCTATAATTTAAGTAATAGTAAAATAAAAAATATAATCGTAAAGTCAACCGTGGATAAAAGTTCAATTATTCAAATGTACATTTTTTCAGTTACATCGGCATATATTTAAGACGTGTAAAGAATCTTTTCTTTTTTGTTTACCTTTGTTTACTATAATTATAAATACATACGTCACGCCTCGTAGCATACTGACTACGAGACTTCTACGACGTAGCACCCAAAGCTACGAAGTTGTAACTTTCTTTTCAAATAATCTAACTAAAACATTATAATAATTTATATCTTCTTTCATGTATTTGAAATAACCATCTCCCGACAACATTATGTATCCTTATAACAGATAAATAAAGGCCCGTATATCGTTATGATAACGATGACGTAGCCTACGTCATGTGACGTCACGGCGCAGGATGTCGGTCCATATCGGCTCTTTGCAGGAAGCGCGATACTGAAAAGGTATATCGGTAATGATGATGACATTTATATAGAGAGAAAATAGTTCGGACTTTGTGGAATTGTGATACATATTCTAAACAATTTATAATATGCTTTATAGATCTAATATGTGTTTTTTATTTTGAAATAAGTTGTTAGTTATAGTTTCGCTCACCGGGTAGAAATTAAATCACTTTATGCAGGTTATATGTACTTAATCTAAATAATTTTTGAGTCGTTTAACTATCTACATTTTGAATATTATGTCAATTTTCTGCTATTTGACTACTTTGCTTGATGCAAGATGGGATGAATTAGGTTTAGATTGAATTCAGGAAGAAAAACTACACGTCACGAAATGTTTAGTGCATGAATCGAGGATTTGAAGTTGGTCTGACCAGTTACCCTGAATCAAAATCAAATCATTTATTCATTTAGGTCAAATATTGACACACGATAGGCGTTACAATAACTGAATCTACCACTAATGTGTAATAAAATCCACCAAGAAAATCAATTTTCATGTAATAATCAATGTTGTACAATGGCACGCATACTTAGCGCTTAGCAGCAGTTATGACAACAACTAAAATTTTAACAAGCTGAAAAATGTCAACATTTTTTAAGCATTCAAATACAACAGTTTTCAAGGAAACTTTTAATAACAAACTCCCATAGACCCTGTCCCTTCAACGTCACCATAAAACGTCTCAACACGTCTAACTAAATGCGTAGTCGGAGTGTATCAACACGATTCATGTTCTTCCACTCCGATGACCTTCCAATGTATGGGTTTGTGTCCAATCTACCGTGAAATGCGTTAAAGGATTTTTTTAGAAGAAATTTCATTTAACTCATTGGTTTTCTGCGAAGTAAATGTTATTGTTTGGGTGATTGATGGTCTGTGAGGTTTTTGTGGTTAAACTGGGGTTTAGATATGTGATTTGTAATGTGTGGTGCAGTAATTGTGTGTCGCCAAGTCTTTATGTCTAGGTCTGTAAGTAGGTAAGTTATTTCTTAAGTTTTATGATTTTGATTTTAGCACTAAGTTAGCTTAAGTTTTTCTATAGATAGGTCGGATTGTTTTATTAATCTGTAAATCAAATTAGGCAAGTGTATAATATACTGTGCTATTAAAACCTTTTAATACTTAGTGTGATAATGCTTTAGCATAAAAAACTTGCAGAAAGCGAAGTGTAACATAAAATTTTATTGTACTTTTAATATAAACAGTAACTTTGGCCTGCAATTAGGTAAAACTTAAGCATTTCATTTACAAACTATGTCTATAAATTATGAAGTTGTGCCGTTCAACGAAAACGTCACGATTCTAATTTGGCGGGTCCGTCCGTCCGTCCGTCCCTAGTATAAATCTGGGCAAGACGGGAAACGGGCTTGTAATAAATCTCATCGCGGATACGGAATATTCATGAGACCACATACGTACGTTTAACGCGTAGAATGTTATACAGGGTGCGTTAGATACATTAACAAATATAAAAGGCTTTTGTGAAACTTGGTTGGACAGACGCTTACAGAATAAAAATAAATTTAAAAAATATATTTTTGAAGATCTCAGTGTCCCTAAAGTTTTTTTGTAACACTGAGATTTATTAGTTAGCTAAAGAATCTATCTCGAATCGCATTATTTTCCAAGCATTGGTTTTTAACATGTAACTTTTAGCAAGAAAGATCTGCCACTGATTTTTGTATTATACTGTACACGCTTTGTTTCAATTATAATTTTGAATACTACATAAAAAAATTGCACTCTTCTGCATTATAAATCTCAAAAGTTAACACACTCGCAATACCTGACCTTATTCCAGCACACAATAAATAAATAATATCCAACGCATTCTTTAATTATGGGCTTTTATCTCGTAAAAACATCGTGAGTATCTTTTAGTTTTTGCAAGCAACAGACCGAGTGCTGTCGGCAGCGAAGGAAAAAAAACAAACGAAAAAATATATGTACGGACACTACGCTGCAGAGAATTCTAAAACAGCTGTTTGTTTTAGTTGAAACATTAAATAAAATAGTACGTTTTTATTCTGACTTTTATTATGCTTTTGAAGAGGAAATGCTTTTTTGTATTGTCGTTTCGTTTCAGTTGCTGTTTTATTTTAATGAGCTGTAATGACTGAGTGGTTTTGTCATTCTCTTTTGATGCGAGATATTTCATTTCAAACGTAGTTTCCGTTTATTCGATACCTATTTAATAATACAGACCTATGGTGATAATTCTGCTTTCCTAGTCCGATTTTTCTAAAGTCTTTATTATTGACTATCGGGCATTTCATATAAATAGATTCTAGACATAAATAGCTCTTGAGAAATGCGCTATATGTGCCGATTAGATTTTCTACAACATTTGTAATGTTTAATACTCGATAGTGATAGGAATTTGCCTCATTTTAGGTCATAGTGTGATGGAAAGTAGCTACAGTTTTCTTTATAGGTGTGACTGACATAGACATTTTTTTTCAAATCCATCTAGAATAGTGTCGAAATGGTGTGTCGCGTAGAATGAAAAATACTCCTGTTGGTCGTCATTTTGTTTCCACCCGTCAACTGTTCCCTCACTTGACATTTGAATCAAAACCAATGAGTATTTTGGTATTTTGCTTCAAAACAATTGATCCAAATATTCCGGAACAGTTCGTTGGGAATATTCCGGAACAGATTGTTGGGAATAATGAAACGAAAGTTTTGTATTTATCTGTCAAATCAAACGTCTGTGGTTTTTGTGATGAAAAGTTTACAGTTGAAAGTCCGATTCTGTTTTTAAATTTATGTTATTTTCGGTTTGTTAAATACTCGTTAGTATTTCATTACCTACGAACTTTGTTACTAGCAGTTTGCAAACATACAAATTAAAATTTTCGGTACAAAGCACAAGCAGAAATGAAAAAACAGAATCAAATTATCATAACTGCAAACAAATCATAGTGAAATTGCAATAACCTTTACCTACGACGACTTTTTACTCGAGATCTAAAACCACTTATAAAGTTTAAGTAAAACCCACCAAGACAGAAAATATGACAATATTTTCACAATTTTTAACATTTCTAACAAATTTGTTAATATTGACAATTAATAAATAAATAAATTATACCCATTAGTGTCCCACTGCTGAGCAAGGGTTTCTTCTCATAATGAGGACTGTTGATGAAACATGTTTTCGAAATCACAGCCATCATGGAAGCTTACAAAAGCCAGCACACCGAATCATTTATCACCCCACCCTGTATAAAGTCCATCAGAATAGTTGCCGAAATATCCTCATCCTTCAGCAATAGCTTTATAGAAGCACTGTTCATCGCGCACTGCAAAAAGGTTGCCTTTTGATATCTCTCTGTTTCCTTCTCACATAAAATGTTTGGGGGCTCCTGAATTAATGATGGAAAGATGACCAAGGCTTGAATGACGATAGTATGGTGTGTTCGTACCTTTTCCATGGTGTATTCTACACTTTATGTTTCGTGAGTGTTTTGTTTATTTTATAGTTAAGTTATAGGTCATGTTATAATTTTGGTGTGTTCAAATATAATTGGATGACGGAATAAATATATTAATAAATCCTTTCTTTAGTTAAAATATATTAACTTGAGGGGTAATTTATCAGTAAACCTTTAGTATCGCGTACTAAGGCTAAAAGGTGATAATTTAAACGTTATAAAAATTATTCACCTGAAACGGCTTTCTCTCGCATCTCTCGTAATTATTTATATTACCAGTTAGTCGACGTCATCTACGAGAAAAGATTTCCCAGTAAAAGTCTATCTTTTGTGCTGATTCAGATTAAAAAATATCAGTTTAGCAAATATCAAAAATATTCAGTTTTTTTAGACAAGAATAACAAACATACGTACACACATACTCACAAACTTTCGCATTCCTATTATTATTTATTTATTTTATTATTAGTAAGATAGATACCACACTGGTCACGAAACATAGAATTTACCTACATAATAATCCTAACACGAATAAAGAATCCTACAAAATGTATTGGTACATAAGTTGGTACTGTCAAAACAGGCTTCGAAATCGCTTGAACATCGCATTATGTAACACAAAGGCTTGCATGGACGTTTTCCAACATGTGCAGCGCTGAGTTTGACAAATGAGCTGTCCATCGCTTCACTGCCGGTGGATTATACACTATACACTGCTGTGTACCAACTTTATGTGTAGCGTGAAGTTGTTTAGTAACTAGTATAAGGTAAGTCTGCTTTTAATGAACAAAATTTCGCCTTTTCTGGGCCATTTATAAAATTAGGTAAGGGTCTTAGGAATGTAAGTATCCTATGGGATAGTTTTTTAATCATTGTTATTTTTAGGCCAGATAGGGGATCTTTGTATCAACGTATCGTCGGTTAAATGTGTAAGGCTTAACTTTCTATTGTCTATTTTCATACTAATGTACGCGACCGAAATATGAGACGCATTTGCAGTCAGATATTAACTAAACCTTAAGGTTATTCAACTTTAGTAAATAGGATAAGATTATCTAGGACTATCCGTCACGCAGCTGGAGTTAAAATGATTTCGGTAAAAATATTCTGGGATAAATATTTATTAAAACAAAAATCCACGGCCTGAGACGCGGGTAAAGGCAGTTGCAAGGTCATATAATTATATAACCGTAAACTTTGAATACCGCAAAACAATGAAAGCCCTATCGCTGTCCGGATTTACCTTCATAATTAAACTAGCCAGCTCAAACAAGCAATAGTCATTGTACAACGGTATGCTACATTCTATTGAATTATAATTCTATGTAAATTTCCACGCGATACCAATCCCCTTCGTTTCGGAAAACCATTGCTTGTCAATGATGAAATTGGTTGATACCACTACTAAGGGTTTTAGATTGTTGTTTTGTTGATTACTAGCAAACTCGATAGATATTATTTAGTCTAAGCCTGGAACAGAATTAAACAAAGATGTCTTTCCAATTTTTACGACTCTTCAATCAATTTACATAAAATCTTAATGAATTACATAACTAACCCTTCCTCTAATTTGACTCACGAGTAAGTACTTTATTTTATAAATTTACTACTGATTAAGATATTTAATACGTGCCATTATCAATAGATATTTGATCTTTTAAGTAAGAAATTTATAGTATCAATTAATTTGCAAAATATCAGCTATCATACTCGACAATTTTACTTTCAAACTCTTTTTATAGGATTCTAACGAAGCAGTACTTTAAAATCCTAGCAATCTAACTAACACGATAACTACATAGTGACGTAATACAACAAAGAAAACAGAAGCTGGCTGATCGAGTTCTCCATTAAACCTATCGATCGAGTTCCAATAGTAAGTTTCGAACAAAACGAGTTCGCCAAGAGTTCACTGAGTAAAATAATCGACTTAAACCCAGTAACGGGGGAAATTCATTTATTTAATTAAGCCCCTCTGGGGAACTTCCAAACAGTTTCTAAGGCGTGAATTAATGACTATATATAAAGTCTTATTTTAATATACGACTATGTTTTAACGGGTTGAGATTAGGTAAATAAAATTGTGATATTATTATCTACTACAAATTTTCTTAAGTACTCCTGTTTTTCTTAAAACGTTAGTCTGATTTCCCAACTGAGTGTTTAGATAAAAAGGAATAAATTAGGGAATAGAACGTTAGTTATACAGAAAGTATTTGCAGTATTGTTGCATTTAAAAAAATATATATGATGTATTCTTTCATGTTAAATCGTAGTTATTATGGTAATTACATTTATCTTTATTTAGCTAACGCATTATACACACAAAGATATGTTATGTTCGTAGATTTTTCTACAAGTATTTCTACTATTATTATAAATGTGAAAGTATGTTAGGATTGTATGTACATATGTTTGTCCTCTTTAACGCTAAAACTACTTAAAAACTAACAGATTTTGATGAAACTTGGTCCACAGATACTTTACAACCTAAATTACCACATTATATACTTTTGGTTCCCGGGAATCAATTTACATGGACGTGGCTAGTATATAATAATAACAAAATATTTTTTCCACATGCAATCTTTCCATGATAGGTATTTCATATTACTTTAGGACAGTCATAGCAACAGAATATGAAAGCTTTTTATTTGGTCTGTTATGCAGAGACACGTCTGGACTTAAGCTCTTTGTCTATCAGTGATTGGTAAATTAATTAAACAAAGTCGAATAAATTATATTGAGGTTGGGAATTTGTTTACTGCTATTTCTGGATTGTCAATACAGAATTTGTACTATAGAAGTAAAGTTTTCTTTCTTCTTCAAGGCCTCCAAATCCATGTATCAATCACTTTTATAAGAACATAATGTTTTTCGAATGCTCAGTTTCTCATGAGCATTTCAGTTTCACATTAAAAATATGAATAAATTATGAAAAACACATTATACGCACATGAGAGTTATTGCATATCACAAAGGATCAAGTTTTGAATTGAATGATGTTTAAAACGACATAAAAATAACCTAATTTAATTATGTAAAAATAACGAATTGGACAAAATACACATAAGAGATCTAAAAGTAGCAACGACGATTTGCAGAAAATAACTCCCGATAATAATTTGCAATCAATCTCGTAGTTGGAGGTTCAACACTTCTTTGATAGACATATTCAATAATAACATAAGAAACGCTACTATTAATAATTTGCTTACTTTGCTTTGATAGTCTTCAAGATAAACTCTGAAATAGATTTATCAAAGACTAACTTTCATGTCATTATCACGCACGGTCCAATTCCACTGTTACATAAGCCTCTCTATGTATTTGTGCTATCCGATTCTCTACCAATCTGATACTCGTTCTTCCTAATATTGTCCACCCAGGCTGTCGAATGCCCCAAAGTATCATTTATTCGCAGTTTAAGACAAGATGTATGGATGTGAATGAAGCAAGCGAAGTTTGTAGGAATCGTAGCAAGCATTCTTTGGTCTCAGCCTACTCCTCGGGGGAAAGGCGTGATTTTGTGTGTTTATGGACTTCTGTGAAAAAAATTGTGGTAAAGAGTATTCTATGTATTAATGTAGGTGATAAACTATCTGTGTATCAAATTTTATTAAATTATTATTATTATTTTTTTTATATTTTTGTACAACTCACACACGGTCATCTGATTCCAAACTAAGCAGAGCTTGTACTATGGTAACCATACAACTGATAAACATACTTATATACTTCTAAATACATACTTATATAGATAAATTAACATCCAGGCTCAGAACAAATACTCGTGCTCATCACACAAATATTTGTCCTGGGTGGGATTCGAACCCGCCACACGCGGCGCTTCGGTTATTGCGGCGAGGTGACCGCTTAAACCACTGCGCCAAACGTGCAGTTTAGTAAAAGAGTAACGAACATCAATCCTTACAAACTTTCGCGTTTATTATATTATTGAACGCTTAATTTCTGCCTATGATCACAGAAGTATAATAATCCATGTTGCATCTATTATTAAGAGAAATAGACAAGACTTGTTCACAAAGAAAATCTTGAAAACCAAACAAAAACATACGACAATTCTAGTTTATCTCAGTGAAAAATAAAGGATATATTTTAATATGTTCGTTTAGCAAACGTAGGACACAATTTTCCGCACTGAAGCGTTCTTCAAGTATAAAAGCAAATAAACTGAGGTGGGATAGAGGCGGAACTTTTTAGCGTTCCTTGGATTCTGAGGGAGTTTAATCTGGGGGCACGGAAGTGCCCCCGCAAGTCGAGCAAAAAAAAGCGGCACGGCCGTAACATCCTTTTCTCGAAGCAATTCGGGCTATTTTTGACACCCCTATAATTTCGTTGTGAATTGAAAAAAAAATTTGTTTTAAAGGTATTTTTTTTTAAATTGGCATGATAATAACATACGTAATAACTTAAGACAGAAGGTCCTTTAAGTAGAGACTAAATAGATTAATCGACTTGGTATTATATAGATCTCACCACTTTTTACGGCGAGACTTGAGGTTTTTATAGAATGTTTTTGATGGCATCTGGTTTAGTTGAAGCTGGAGGTAGTCATAGCGAGTGAAACGTGGCTTAGTAAATTATTTGTTAGGATTTAAATCCTTCGCAGTCAGGTCATTGACCTGTGTTGCTTTTAACTTAAGCGTTTGATATCTGTGGTAAATATTTGGACAGTAAGTCTAATAACAAATAATCTGGAATTAAATAAAATGAAATAAAAATAAAAACAATCACGCATCATAAATGATAAGCTAAGAATTAAACATTTTTTTGGACGAATGGAATGCCTTTTGCTTTTGCTTGACCGTTTGCTCTTCATTTTATTTATGACTAGCTGACCCGCGCTACTTCGCTTGCGTCACATAAGAGAGAATGGGTCATAATTTTCCCCGTTTTTAGAACATTTTTCGTTGCTACTCTGCTCTTAATGGCCTTAGCGTGATGTTATGTAGCCTATAGCCTTCCTCGGTAGATACGCTATCTAATACTGAAAGAATTTTTTAAATCGGACCAGTAGATTCTAAGATTAGCGCGTTCAAACAAATAAACAAACAAACTCTTCAGCTTCAGCTTTATAATATTAGTATAGATAGACCAATGGAATTTACATGCAGAGCGAATAAAAAAAAAAACAATTATCAGTATGCATGCCTACTTTAATATCCTACACTTAAGTCTATAGCAGAACCCATGACTATATTTGAGAAATTTCTTTCAAAACTTTTAACATTTTCATGATTACTACCAACAATAGCAAAATCAAACATTTTCTAGTCAAACATTTTACCATTCAGTAAGTCCAACGCAACGTACTATCCACACGATATAATCCAGCCGGTCTGGTATCATTGGTCATTCGCAAGCATCGTGCGTAGCTTTGTTTGATCACGTATGATCGATGGATGGACCGAGCTTCAGTTAATAGCTAGCTTTATTTACTGCAAGCGATTCTCTACAATATGGTTTAGTTTTCGATAGCAATTAGTTTTAATTTAGATTAGTAAGGTTCTGTTTGTTTTCTAACTGCCAAAAGACAGATACGTTGCAGAGTTGTAGACAGTTTTTATCTTGACGGTCGGATGTGGTTAGGGCTAAGGAACACACAATATTACTTTTAAGCCTCTTTCATTATTTTGCATTAGTTAAAATCCATTTCTAAATATATGTAATGCCCATTTCGAAGTGGAGAAAGAATTTAGAAGGCCTACCCCACTACCATTTTTGGGTTGAGAGTTGCGTACTTACCCATTTACAAACATTTTAGAGACTTTGAAGTACTCAGACCATAACCAAACCAAGCCTTTGGCATTTTAATAGGCAAGCTTCCTCCACAACGAAGCCTAAAACTACAATAGTTGCCAAAAGCCACTCTTAAACGAAGCGCTTCTCAACATAAATGATTAAGCACCTCAAAACTGATCGCAAGCACATCCATTCTGATGTTCAATCAACCCAGTTGCCTTTGCGTAGCAATTCTCCGCTTACTATTTTATTCGTACATTTTTTTACAAGGAGAATATATACGGAACCGTTTGTTAGGTAAAATGGCGCACTCAATCACTAACTAGGCGTTCAGTTTGTGTGTTTTACGGCTCAGTGGCGGCGCGATGCGTCTGTTTTTTCAGCCGCTTAACTTCGATCATTACCACCCTGTATATAGACGAGTATTTTGACGGAAACGTACGTAAAACTAGGTTAGTGTTTTGGGAGAAAATGTCCCAGAAGCATACTATTTACATACCTTAATCATGCCATCAAATGAATATTTGGATCTTATTCTTCTTTAACGATTTAGAACTCTCTTTCATCGACTGTGGCCCGTGACCACTGTTGATGTAATTCGATTGAAATGTTGGGTTCACAAATAAGGTATTCTTACCTTTAATTTTCAATCGCGCTGAGGACCCTTAACATTATAATTTGTAACATGTACATGTCACGAGAGTTTTAAATAGCGGTAAGATCAGTACAACATGTTTTCGCTTTTAAAAACGAGCAGCAATGAGATTTGGCCTACTTAACGTGACGTACCTGATGGGATTCCAAATAGACAGCTAGTGCCGAAACGTCGCGCAAAGCAAGGTAAAATACATGACTTGTGTCAATAGCCTCGATTTTTTTGGATAAATTCAGTCAAAATAGAGGCATTATACCGAAAAATAAATGATGAAGTCGGTAAGTTAGTCTCTAGTTTATATTACAAATACTTTTTATTTCCTAGCCAATCAAGTGACGTATATTTTCTTAGACAAGTTCCAAGAAAAACACTTGAATACTTCCTATTTTCTATTTGTTTGGTTTTTCTTCCAGTTTTTCTAATAACGCCATCTGTTCTGTTCCCACACAAGTCATAAGGAAAAAGTTTATTAGTGCTAACATTCATTACTTGCTTCTTTCTTGTATTGGTAGTAAAGCTGATGTTTTATTGTTTTACTGTTAGTTTTAGGTGCTGTTAAATTTGTATGGTTTTGTTTAGTTGTTATAATGTTTTTTTTTTCTTCGGTCCAGATAGGACGCATTCTATCTGTCCAAAAATCTTCAATCAGTATCTATTCGGAGACGTAAGCAAAATAAAAATCAAGCCGGATTTTAATTTCAGGACTAGTCGCTTCGAAGTGAAGAAGACTTGAGCGCTTTTTGTGGAGGATTTTTTTTATTCAATTGGCAGCTATTTGATTCACCTACAGATAAATCTCACCGTTATATTTTTCTCATTACTGGCTCATTAACAACAAAAAATGATCACAAGGAAAAATAACCACATCTGCAGCTTCATATACTTACTATAAGGGCGCGTTCCCGCTATGTCGTGACGACAGATAATCGTGTAGTTTTAAGTGTCGTGGCTTATATGTTTAAATGGAGGTGTTTACATATACAACGACACGACTAGATACGACAGTCACTAAACAATAAATTTTTTTGACGACAAACAACTGTTATAATGGGAACAGCTGGAGACGACAGTGGTCCAACGATAAATTAATCGTTACGACATAGTGAGAATGAGCCCTAAAGCTACACTGCTAATAAGAGCAATCATATGTCGTTCATTGCTTGCGCGGTTATTACCCGGCTCCCTAACATTGAACTGAGCGTCGCTTTGATAACCTTTCATTAATGAAACCGTCCGCGATACGAGGTACTTTAAATAATACCATATCACACATTGAGACCGGGGAAGTCCTTTCTCGCAAATTCTCATATATAAAGACGTACAATCCGAGAGCATATCATTCTACAAACACATCAGCTAAGAACAACAGTGTCTTACCACAAAAACAACAAACAAAATGTTCGCTACAAAGTTATTCCTGGCAGCAGTTCTGCTAGTGTGTGTGAGCGCACGACATATTCAGTTCGAGGACGTGCCGTATGGAGAACACGAAGAGTACAGATACCCGGTGTACCACGTAGACGAGGACTTTGAGTACCAGCACCCGGGACATTTGGCGAGCGCCAGGGTCAGGCGTCAGGCACAAGGCAGCCTCACGCTCAATGGTGACGGCACTTCTGGAGTTAACGCTAAAATACCGCTCGTTGGTAATGATAAGAATGTTCTGAGTGCGCTCGGCAGTGCAGGCTTCGACAACAAGAATCAATTGGCTTCTAAAGGCTTTGGGTTGGCTCTCGATAATGTGTAAGTATTTTCAGAATTTGTCTTTTCCAAAATTATTGACAAGACTAATTTCAATGACTATATCAGAGCGAGCTGTTTCTCAAACTTCCACTAATTAACTTCTTGTGTATTTCAGCAACGGTCACGGGGTATCTGTGATGAAGGAGACTCTGCCCGGGTTCGGCTCCAAGCTGACAGGCGCTGGTCACGCCACTCTGTTCCACAATGACAACCACAACGTAGGCGCTAATGCCTTCGTCTCCAGGAACATGCCCACAAACTACCCCGGCGTACCCAACTTCAACACTGTCGGTGGAGGAGTCGACTATATGTTCAAGTGAGTATATTGTGCCTTTGATGTCCATCGATATAAAACCGTTTGATTAAATCATCTACTCTTGATCTTCTATCTGATATCACTTGTACTAACGTCCTATGTTCTCTGTGTTCAGGAACAAGGTCGGCGCGTCTCTGGGCATGGCGAACACTCCGTTCTTAGAGCGTAAGGACTACTCAGCGATGGGGAACCTCAACTTGTTCCGCTCTCCCACCAGCACGGTTGACTTCAGCGCCGGCTACAAGAGGTTCGAAATGCCGCGCTTTGACAGCGGCTGGAAACCAAACTTCGGAATTACTTTTGGCAGATCTTTTTAGAATGATATTATCGAGGTATTGTGTAGTAATAATATTTTTTGTAATTATCAATTTGTAAAAAGCATTTAGAACTTCTAGTTGTAATCTAATTCCAGTATTGTACATATGCTCATAGCTTTTGTAAATAATTTGCATTAAATACATTTTAATACCCTTATGCAATAGTTTGAATACATTTTTTTATGTCTACTCCCGTACCAAGAATTAGGTCGCAGGGACTTTTACAAACATACAAATAACGGACACAATGTACAACCAGACCCAAAACATTTTAATGTGGATTACACAAATAATTGCACTTGTAGCTGCGTGGCGACCTTAACCACTGCGCCAAGGAGGCAGTTTTAAAGCTGAGAGAGTCTATTAGGTCGGGGAAAAAGTCTTTTCGCGTTATAGTATGTATGAACTTGTAATAAAATCTTTTCTCTACACAGAATAGCTCGATATTTGGTTACCTCATGAGCTCACTGAAAGAAACCTAATGAATCGTGTACTCATTTGTGATTCTTGAAGCCAAAGAGATTTTATTACAAGTTAATACATACTATAATGCGAAAAGACTTTTTCCCCGACCTGATATACATGTACATACTCCCTTCAAAACTGTAAAAGCAAGTACGACAATGCCTCTGCCCTTCCCTTTTACCCCACGATGTTTACATCTTCGCAAACTATTTCGGTAGTAATAAACAGTTGGTCCAACATTTATTCAGAGCTAAAGAACCCAAAGTGTGGGGTCTGCAGCCGTCAAATCAAATCCACAACAGAAACTTGATTATTGCGAGTCGCGATTTGCTGAGTTTGTGTATCTACGTGACGGCGAACGACTTCATTTAGTGAAAGGGGTGATTAACAACAATGTGGACTTGGGACAATTTAGCAAAATATATTTTTTACTTTGAATTATTTTATACTTTTACTACATATGAAGCACTGGAACTCTAGGGGAGAGGCCATTGCTCAGCAGTGGGACACAGAAATAGGCTAGATAAAAAAAAAAACTTCATATGATTTCCAGATGGAAATTAGGAGTTAAATCTAGTTATCCATATGCATCTATTAACTTTATAAGTTTTTTACATAATTAGTTTTAAGTTGTGGTTGTATCCTCAATCAATATCGTCGCTTAGGTAACAATACCGCGTAAGTCGAAATTTGGTCATATGACGTTTTATACTTCATTGGATAGATTTTGTCAGCTCGCATCGAATGATGTTAGATTTTTTTTTAAATTGTCCAATCTTGAACGAACTTAATATCTACCTATTTATGTATTCAGTACACATGTCAGAAGTATTTCAAAGATAATAATCAGTTTTTTATCTCTCCTGGAAACATGTCAAATTTAACTTGCGCGGTATTGTTACCTAAGCGACGTTATGGCAGTTTCAGTTTTTGAGAATCATTAAACCCTCACAATTTTGTCGTATTTGATCTTCTTTAATACCAGTTGCGATTATATATATTTTTTTTACTGTATTTTATTTAGAAACCAGATCAAACAGAGTAGATTCGGTGGAACGTTAGAAAGGTACCAAAAAATTTATACCTACTTTCGATTTGAGTTTTTTCAAAACTTAATAAAGACCTTATATGAGAAAGCAAACTGCAGCTAAACGGCTTTAAATGATTTTATTTCTTAAGAAAAAAATCAAATATCATCTTAAGTTCCTAGTTTCAGTACTCCCACGATACAGAGTGGAAGAGTTTACCAACTTTCAAAGTGGGTTCCGCTTATTGATTTACCGGATCGAAGCGCCCTAAAGAGGTTTGTTGAGGGCTTACAAGATAGATTGAAGGGAAACTTTCAGCGCCCACAACAAAAACTTGCTCGAACACAATTAAATGTTGGTTCCTTGAAAAACTTGGTGATGCTTTTAATATGGTGGTAGGTTTAGAATGTAGCTTGTATATTGAGGTTCAACGAGTGATTTGGTAGATACATTTTGCTTAGATTATATTTCGAATGCGAATAGTTTAGTGTGGGAGTAGAGCTACCTAAGCGTAGTTTCGCAATCCTTCTTATTATTGTTATAATATATCGCTTTACGGGATAACGATGCAGGATTTGTGGACATAAATTTTATAAACGATCTGTTTTTGTTCACTTGTCGCTCGTTTTCAATGATAATAGAAACAATTAAACAGTGTTTAAGCGCTCACCGGTCGGTAAACGATCTGTGGGTTAAGCAAACTTAGGCGCGGTCATTCTATAGATGGGTGACCGCATAGTGGTATTTGAACAGGGCGTCTCCGTGCTTCGGAAGGCTCGTAAAAATTCGGTCCCGGTTGTCGTCAATCAAGATAACAGTCGTTAAGCCACGTCAAAGGCCTTCGGGCGGCTTGAACAACTTTGACACTAGGTTGACCACTAACCGATACGATAAGAAGAACTGTAGCCAGTTCTCTATCACTATCGACTACCGACAACCGATCTGTCATCGAGAAATTTTGTATGAAAATATGATCAGCGCCTGTTGTGTTGTGTTTCTAATGTTTTCTACGACACCCGTCAGAACGGGTGTCGTAGAAAACATTTTGGCATTACATTCTAAATGTCAAAATTTCGATAGCTAGCCGGTTGTCGGTAGTCGATAGTGGTAGAGTATCGAGGTACTGTTTTGGTTCTCATACGATTAGTACACACAATACTAAGTTAATAAACGGGTCTTAAGCACGTTAAAAATTAAAAAGTTACGATACCCTACTCGTTGCGATCGAATTACATTGATTATATCATGATGTACACAGTATTAGACGGTGCCCAAATCAATTAGTGGGAATGTATCGAAGTAACGTCGGCTTTACTAGACATCTTCTATTTTAAATCATCTGCAATAAACCCAAACCAATGTATAATATAATAATATGTGCTTCGTGCACACGATCTAGATAGCTATGTGTGTATAAACCTTCGTACACACACAAATATTGTATAACATGCAAATTCCTTGCATACGATCAACCTCGGCGGTATTTAGTTAGCAGTCCATTTGGATCAATTGTTTCTCGCTAGACTATGTTAATTGCTAACAAACGGTTGTTTGAGTGAGTTTGAGATTTTCGAGCGGCTTGGTTTCGAGAAAATTAGCTCTAAAGCGCTACAATTGTCACAGTTTGTTGTGGGTTAGATAGACATAAATGACCGATATTTTTTGGTTTAACTACCCAACTAGCACACAAGCGCTATAACAAGCTGCACAATGGCCGGTTAAAGGATTTTTATAACGCCTTAGGCTCCTTAGTAAGAAGTATAGTGGTTCTATAAGCGGCTACAGATCTCTTGTAGCGTCAAATAGGCCCATACTGTCCAGCTTATAGCTCTAAATTGGATCTACAGTGGTCGTAAATAGTCATTATAATAGTACGTAGTATAGTAGTTATACAGGAGATTTAAAATAAGATGAAGGTGGTATAATCGCGCTACAACAGCTTTTTCGCAGCTTCGTGGCGATTACCAGCTCTTGTATAGAGGTGGTTAGCGCCACGAGCGTTCGAAAAAGCTCTTGCAGCGCGATTATACCACCTTTACCTTATTTTAGCGCTACTGTGTAACGGTTATAAATGCTAACGCTCTAAATTAGTAATATGGTCGGTTTATTGTGGTGTAAACTAAATATATTGTATTAAAATGAATCATCAGTGACAAATGAGGAGACATTTTATTTTTACGGATTGGATTATTAAAATAACAAGTAGTCTATCGCTTTTATTTCTTTGTGTACGTGATATGAAAGTGCGAGTTCCAGTTTGCTGTCAATATATATGTATATTATCGTCAATATTTTCATGCGCCCTCAAAATATTCAGTTTTAAATGCAAAAATTATATAGATATGTGGATTTGGAAATTGTATTTTGAACATAAATAAGACTTTGAGGGTTACAGATAGTTTAATTAGGGTTATAGGTAATAAAAAATGATTTTAATTATGTTAACGTTACCAGGCTATAGATTTATATGATCTTCAAAAGATCGTAATAACCTCAAAAAATATGTTTACCAAATGCTGTAATGGCGTCTCGATCAAGCAGCTCTCAGAGTTGGTTACATCTGCTCTAGCGGCTTAAGCTGTACAAAGGCTCTAGTGTTTGCTGTTGTAGACCTCAAGGTTCTGCAGTTGTGGCATAAGAGTGCTTCAATATAATTGTTTTGGTCGCACACCAGCATTTTACTCGTACTTTTATAGGTCAGTCGTTGAATATTAAAATAGTTTGAAAATCAATTTATAGTATGATTCTTTAAAAACAGTTGACAGACTGAACCACCGCTGCACTTATGTAAATATATTATGATAATAATTTTAAGCTTTAGTATAAAGGTATATTACTCGGTTATAGCGCTTTAGGTGCTTTAACATAATTCTGTAATCCCCATGGCTGTAAAAATGTTTCGAATGATACCTTATACATCTATTTGCCGTACAGAAGCCATATAAATATCTGATATAACGCTCAAGGCGCTATTAAAGACCTACGCAACTCTTTTATAGATGAGTAATACACTAGCCCTAAAAAAATCTGTTATAGAACCTAAGGCATTACAAAAAGCTTATTTACGCTCTTGAGCGCTATAAACGCAACGCATAACTCCGTTTAAACTCCTTTATCTCCTAAAGTCCCCTTATACAGTTAACGGTGTTATAGAAGATTCCATTAACTCAGTTATACTTCCCTAGGCTGTCTAGCGATGCAACTACATGCTCATATATCACTATAAGTCATTACTTTCCTACTAAACGGCTACTGTCCCGCCTAGCTGTTAAAGGGTTTTTTAAATAGCTAGTACTTAGGTCACTATTTATATTTTGAGCCTTGACGAATCTGATTGTTTTAGACCCTATTTGGCGTTTTCATCGTAAAGCTTGATCTTTTTGACTACTACATTCCTAAGAAAGTTTTGAAAACTGCGCTGAAAATATTTTCATTATCGTCGATCAAAAATTGTAAGTGTGCGGGAAAATGGCATTAGGATGTTAACATTTTCGTGCAAATATTTTTTACGACTTTCGACGTGACTTATAGAAAAAGTCGTGTCTATATCGACTTATTTCTTATTTTGGTGATAAAGTTTGATCCTTTGAAAATTTAAAACGCCAATAAATAGAGTTCTATCATGATTATTTTTCCATCACCAATGAAATTCCTAAAGGTCGTCCAAGGTCACCAGCTGTCTCCGGAAAAATTGATGCTGTGTGAAATTTAATAATGCATTTTAGTTTCCTGATACAAGAAAAGAATGACACAATCCTAAACATTATTTCCACTCTTAGATATACAATATTAGGTAACAACATTTCCGAATAGAAGATTGTTTCTAAATGAACCAATTTTTTTTTACAACATTTCGATAAGGTCCTCGCGCCGATAAGTGCAAACAAATGCTTGAAAAGTCCATCGTTTGGCTTCAAAATACGTGTATCAAATTGTGATAAAACAGGGATCTAGGATATAATGCGCATGAGCCCAAAAATAAACACCAGTCCACTTTATGGAAGCTTTAAGATGAACCAAATCCAGCAAAAAATATTCGCGCTTGAAGAACTTCGGAACAAATGGTCCCTTGATTTTTTATAAAAACTCTGTTACGGTGAAAAGTGCCTTTAGAAAAATGCAGAATGGTTAATTCTTATTGATTTACAACCAAAAATTTACCTAAAGATTGGTTTAAAATATGGAAAAATCACAAAATCCTACAGGTCGAGCTCAATAAAAACAATGCCGGCCGTAACGCATCTCGCCAAACAGCCAGCTATTATGTGCACGAAAAAAACTAATTAATGAGTTTCTTGTAATGCCGTTACAGTTTGACATCAAATGATTTTATTTAGATCCAAAAAGTCGAAAATAAATACCGTAAACATTGATTTTTCATCGCCTCAAGAAATAGGTTATGCTTTTAAACACCCTGTTTTTGAGGGGTCTTCGGGAAAGAAAAAAAAATATTAAAAAAATATTTCGATCAGATAAAAATCTATTTAGATCATGCATAAGAATACCCGAGAACACGATAAAGTAGTTTTCACTCACACGTTTACCGTTTTTCATAGTTAGGCTCAAAATATAAGTAGTGGCCCACGTATACAACTTATAGAGAATTGTACAGCATTTGAACGACTCTTATGCAACTATCAGGCTGTATAACGACTGTATAAGCAGCTTGTGTGCTAGTTGGGTAGTCATTTTGGTGTTATTTTCTAACTACCTTCGTGGCGCGGTCGGCAGTGTTGATGTAATAGAGATCTTTTTTATCGGGAATCGAATTCGAATCCCGGGTTGGCTCAAAAAGAAGAGTTTACTCTGTACACACTGTGAATTGTGGATACACTAGGACATCTATACTAATATTATAAATCTGAAGAGTTTGTTTGTTTGTTTGTATGAACGTGCTAATCTCAGGAACTACTGTTTCGAATTGAAAAAGAAAATTGTGTTGAATAGACCATTTATCGAGGAAGGCTTTAGGCTATATGTAGGATCGGCGGACTAAAGAACATAAGTATAAAAAATTTGATATTTTTTTTATTAGGTCTCTCGACTTCAAATAATTCAATACGCCATCTTACTAAAGCACTTAAGTCACTGAGAAATAATTCCCAGCATACTAAGTGGTGTACCTTATCAGCCTCGCACAATTTAAAAATTCCAAGACGGAATAAAAAAGTTTTTTATTGTTCCATAATATATAATATATGTATAATAAAGAACATAAGTCAAAAAGTCGAACTGTATAAGTTCGACTTTTTGACTTATGTTCTTTAGTCCGCCGACCCTAGAATTATAACATCACGCTACGGCCTTTAAGAGTGGAGTAGGAACGAAAAAGATAACAAAAACGGGGAAAATTATGACCTACTCTCCCATATGTGACGCAAGCGAAGTTGCGCGGGTCAGCTAGTTAAGTATATCTAAACAAAGTCCTTCGTAGTTTCAAAATAAAACTGGTCGCTGTAGCCGAATGATTGCTAAGAGGACAAAATTAAATTATACTTTTCAACAGAAGATTCTCGATATTCTCTTTAAGCGCTTGAGATTTATTATGAAATAAAACGTTGCTTCAAAAAACCCGTACAAAGAAGCCGTTCCAGACTTACTCCTTCCGTAGTGGTACAAATAAACAAAGAAAAATAACACACCATCAAACAGGAACCATAAATCAGTCCCATTTGTTTTCAAGCAGAAACACATATGTAAGTCACAACACATCCTACCAGTTTACTTCCAAAATAAAATATATTAACCTCGGAATTCCCGTGATCTATATACAATAGAGAATGAATACTGTATGAAGGAGGTCTTGTTTCAATTTGATAGACGTCCCTAGCAAGGGCCTCATCGCATATTCATAGGGCCAAATACCTTGGAAGAAGGGCAAAAACACGTATTAATTGAATAATACATAGATATTTACGTAAATCGGGGAGAAATTATCATCTATTTTCGTATGAAATCGTGGTTATGAATTTTGATGGTGTTACTGTGAAAGTGTTGGGGATTATGTTTATTTGTGTTAAGTATGTTTTAAGATTGTTTTGTGAGTGGCAGTTTTACAGCTTATAAGTTTCGGATATGCTGGTAAATAAAATGACAGTAAATGGATGAATAGTACTGTCAATTTTCCATCTGATAAGTTATCTAATACTTAACCAGAAGTGTTAAACATTGCCTTAATACAAAGTGTATTAAAACACGAAAGGTTATTATAGTGTATGTTTTTCTACTACGACAGCTTCCCCATTATGATCAATTTAGTGTCATCGGGATGTTTTATAATAATGAAAAATATGGATTACTTTAAATGGGTAAAAAGTTAATCTATTTGGAGTGAGAATCGAACCAGTGACCCAAGCATGGTAGTAGTGACACAACATATTTCCTTTGTGTCCGTGCTACGGAAACCATCAATCTACTTGTCCCAGTTGAATTTATGGTCACAACAAAGCAAATTGCATTACGGTAATGGGATAAAATCTCCCTTAGTTTCCTTATAGAATTAAATATGTAGGAAACGTTTAAGTTCCAGAAATGTATATTATTGTTTCTCTTTAATGCTGTAAGAAGCTATTACGTAAGGTTTTTATTTTTAAACGATCATGCCTTGAACTATCGATTGGCGATTGTCTACTGAAAACTATGACAGCTGTTGGAAATTTTCTATGAAAAGCTAATCAGCGCCCCTAGCGGATATCGAAGGAACTAATTTTGCAAATACGTTCTAGATGTCAAACTCAAGACATTCAATAGTACCCACTGTAGCAAGATTGAGCTTCAGATTTGAGCAACAATTCAATCTGCAATATGAGAAGAAAATAGTTCTAAAAAGCTTACCTAGTTTATAAATGTGCGAGGTTTTGATATTGTCGTACAGTAAAGTAATGGTCCATCAATCAGTGTGTCTGTGTGATGTGTGAGTGAATACGATCTTGTCGCGTCGCTGACGATTCATTGTCACACATTACGAAGGGAGGCAAAGCGGGTGCTTATATATGTGAAACTGGTGTAATGTTGGTAGAGAATACCTTAACTATTCCTTGTGGAAAACTATTTTAAAGGGTAAACGTGTAAATATGTGTTTGTTCGAACACACATTTGAATTTTCCAAAGTATTAAGAGTTAACTTTATTTCCGAATCAAATGTACATATATTTATGCAAAATATACATTTTATACGGAAATATCTTCTATTATTTATTATTGAAAGTACTTTATTGAAACATTTTTTTACGTAAATTGCAAGGATTTTGACCCTTTTCCACTGTTTTTCTTTTCTACTTCGCTATTCCTGTACCTAAATTTTTACTTAGAAAATTAGCTAAGAAGTTTTCTTTTACCTGAATAAAGCAAAAAAAAAGTCTAAAAGAAAATAATTACACTTATTAAGAAAAGACGGGAAAGTAGAAAGAGTAATCATTATTCTGTCTCTACGTCAAAGTTTGTGAAGGTAGAAAATTCTTAATGATTGATACTCGTTAAGAGGGTTGCCTCGAGCGCTTTTATAAAAGATTATACCACTTAGGTATTACAGAACTTATTGATTCAGTTACTTGACCTTCTATGAAATATTTTTGACTCTATTTACAGTGTATTATAAGTGTTAGAACACCGGGGTAAAAGGGAACATAGATTAGTTGTATTATTTACATAAATATATACATTAAATAACGAGTTTTTTTCCATGGGGTAGGCAGTGACTAGTACCTAAGCGCCACTCGGTACGTTCGTTAAACTTTCCTCGCTTCATTCACACTTCACACAGTCTGTAAGTAACAAGTAACACTCTAAACATTTAATTTCCCAAATGTTATAAAATATACTAAAATGTCACTAAAGACAAAACGTTTGGTTCTGTTCATTCTATTAGTTAAGCATCCAAAACGGCGCCAAACATAAAACAGACGGCACTTAATGAAACATATTTTAAAAGATCCGTAAGTCGTGACTAACTTAGCGACGTTCTAAAAATACACTAACACTTTTTTCTTAACGAAAGGCAAAGGAAATTCATTACCGGTACTTCTGGAGAAACAAATCGATATCATTGGAAATCGGATAATCCATTAATTCCAACTCCAAATTTCCTTTATGGCCCGCTAGGGAGTACTCTAGTGATGAATCGGGACAAATTCCCTTCGAAAAGCAATTTCTAGAGTGGAAACGATCAGTAAATGTTGTAGTATTTACTCGTAATTTGTATTTTTACTCTTATATATACTTAAGTGTATAAATTATTCGTTAGTGTTATTTATAAGTAAAAATATCGAAATGCTGTTATGTACTTCAACGTTAAAAAAAGTTATGAAGTTTTTCTCTACAGTCAGTATCAAGTATCGAAAGTTTGACATTTAAAACGTACTGAAAAATAGTCCTTATGGAGCTAATCAGTGGCTCGATTCTATACTTCTATCGACTACCGGCAACCGGCTAGTCAACGAGAAATTTTACACAAAAATCTGTTAAGCGCCTCTACCGGGCTCCGTAGGAACTATTTATGCAGCACATTTTAAATGTCAAACTATCGAAACTCGACAGTACCGACTGTTGAGAATTACGCTACAGATTTTCATACAATATTTATCGATTGTCGACTGTCAATTGTGCCGGAGAAACGCGCTGCAGTACTTAATTGTACCTTTACTTCTTACAATAAAAATCTAATTTCCGAGCACTGTAGTAGTGCTGTATAAAACAGAAACATGCTGCAATTAATTAGAGCTTCCAGGAAAACATCTTATTCGTTTTACCGACAACTTGCTTTTAAAGGTAAATGTTCACTATTGGTTTTGTGAATTGAAGTAACGGATTTACAAGGTACTTTATTATAAAGCTAAAGAAACTGTTTATTTAAAAGCGTTTGTCTATTTTAAGAAATGCTAGTTTAAATGCATAATTTTATATTTTTTATGGATCATTTTACTGCTACTAATAGTGAACATAGTTCTTTCCATTGTCATGGTATTTTTAGAATAACCATATACTTAATACACAATATACTAGGTATACATACAAAGTTGTCGCACTGTCAGTTTCTCCTTTGTTGTGAGTTTGATTTTCACGTGAAATAAATTATTATTAAATAATTATTATTAATTAATTATTATTTATTAAAACAAAAGTTATCCTCTATTTATTCTTAGTTTGACGATCCACTATCGACAACCGGCTAGCCATTGACAAATTGACAAATATTGTAGGAAAGTCTATACAGCGGTCCTAGCGGATGCCGTAGAACTGATTTGAAAAACATTATAAAAATCAATATCTTGTTACTCGATAGTACCGACTATAGAAAATTATCGACAATTAGATATTTGAAATTTACTGTAAAATTAGTTTCTACAGCACCCGCTAGAGGCACTGATCAGATTTACATACAAAATGACTCGATAGCTAGCTGGTTGTTGAAAGACAAAAGAGGTAGAGAATCGCGTTACAGGAAACTGTAAACCTTAGTCACTACTCTGTTCCCAAATTCATCAAGGAAACTATCCCGTAGTAATGGACGAGTGCCTTAAAACTTTCGAACTAAGACACATAGGTGTATGTTCTTAATCAAGGATAGATCTTGTTCAAAAGTTAATGTACCAACTTGTGTTCTAACTTGTTTTCCAACTTGTGGGCCAACACGTCAACGATGCGTGTTCGGGGTTCTTAATACTGTTTGAGGATTAGTTACGTTTTTTTGGGCTAAATACGTAAATAATTCTTTCCTTCGCTGTTTCAGTGGTCAAAGCTATTTACTCGAAGATTATTGATATGGCATAAGGACTGTTTCATCTTAGTTGATAACTACTGGGTATAAACGTGCTCTCTGAAGCACAGATGTGTGTAGCTGATGTACCTACATTATTCAGCGACATCATCGTAAGAAGTGTGTTAACTGACGATTTACCAACTGGTGAGCATCAAATGCCTTTAAATTTCTTAATCCAGTAAATTCTCTAGAACAGTCAAAACCGTGAAAAGATCAATCTCACATCGTCCTGAAAACCAAAACAAACGCAAAATGTCTACTACTTACCTATTATACTACGTCTATTACTTATATGAAAACAGTGAAGCTAAACTTTTTAAATTGCAAATATCCCTCGAAAATGAATAATGTATCGAATAATAAAACTTTGTCAATATAGAAAGACTTTAAGAACTTCAAATATAATATAGGTACAGAATATTGAATAGCGTAGGAGCATGTATCCAAAAGGCTTTTAGTATCACATACTACGAAACACAAAAGCTGTTCGACAACTGAGAGCTCTTGGACTATGCTCTGAGAATTTCAACGCCTGGCTCTTAAACTACATACTAAACTTATTTTATAAAAGGTAGTAGGTAGTCGTTTTGTAAGGTCATGTTCCTATAGTATTTAGTACTTATATCTTAAGACTCAGCAATATGTTTTAATCTCATACATCTTATAACAAAATAATCAACTGGTAATGTTTTCCCCATATACTAATATTAGGTCGAAAAAAAAGTCTTTTCGCATAATAGTATGTAAGAACTTGTAATAAAATCTTTTCTCTACACAAAAAAGCTCGAAAAGACTTTTTCCCCGAGCTAATATATGTATAAGCCCCAACCAGCACTTGGCCAGCGTGGTGGAGTCAAGGCCTAACCCCTCCCTCTCGTTTGGAAGGAGACTCTTGCCCTGCAGTGGGACAATAACTGGTTAAGAAAAAAAAAGGTATTACCCGTTGGTAGCCCATAAAAATCAAGCCGTGACAACATTACGTAACTTTATCATTTGTTCAAATAATCAATCTAAAACATAAACACACTACAACGAATTCATTCCCACCAAAGTCCCTTTTACTACGCAATAAATATTAAGTAGGAAAGCTATCAAATCAATGACAAAATTGTAGTGCTAAATGTATAAATGCAAGCCTTGATTTCCTTGAAAGCCTATAAATTACACTACCGCATTACATTTTGATGTTACCCTGATTTATAGCAGCAGGAAGCGACAAAAAAAACGACAAAATGTTTTTTTTTGAAGTTACATTGCTATGCGCAAAGTTAAATAAAAAATTGAAGAGGTGAACGAAACACATTACTTGTTAACTGACTTCAAAAATAAGGGGTTTTGGATGTTTGTTATAATACTCATGTTTTCAAATTCCGGGATTAACTTAAGTACATAAAATCATTTCTATTTCCCACGGACTAGGCAGAACGCCACTTACTGTAACGCTTCTAAACTCCTTTTGTTTTATTCACATATAAACATCGTATCATAAAGAACCTCTGGTTACGAATACTAAGGCAACTGACGTTTTTAAAGGACATCACACATAAGAATATTTAAACAGCATTAGAAATACCATGTATCACTTTGATTAGAGAATCGAGCCTCGTAATCAGTTTTTGTATATGTTACTGTAAAAGCCCGAACTGTGGTAAATCCTAAGATTTTCCGGTAAAACCTAAGATTTACCAACTCTCAATGGTAAAAGTCCGAACAATACTTTTATTTCGAACTTTTACCTATATTCACTTGATGATGTCGAGATGTCGCCTCCTTCTGGGTGGTTAAAAAAAAAATAACCACGAAGGCTCTAACCTAACCTACCCATGTCGCTTTGCCCAAAACTCCTTCTTTATAACTATGTCACAGTATATAGTTATACCGTGAAATAGTTATAAACATAGTTATGAAGGAGGATTTTTTTATATATCGTAATAGTTTTTGAACTCTGGCTTGTTCGGACTTTTACAGTAACATAATAATATACACTACTACTTAGACCACAGAAATCAGATGCACCATATTTTTCACAAAGAAAAAAAATACTACCCTACATTTGGTACACTTTCCATTGGGTACTATCGTAGTGACGTCACTCACCGGATTGGTCGGCTGATGAATTAATCCGGCACTAGGTATGAGTGGATTAATAGCTCACACGCTGCGGGGGTACGTACCACGGAGAGTACGTTAGTACGAACTGATTTGTGGCGAACTTTTACGTTCTTTTATTGTACACGTGTGGTGTTAATTATAATAACATCAGAAGAGACAAATTTGATTTATAATTGGTTTGACAGAGAATGTGATTTTGGGAGGTTTCAGATTTTTGTTCGATCTCGGGAAATTTTCTAAAAATAACATTCTGATAAATCTCAACATTACAGTTTCATGGCGAATAATTGATGGGCAGATAAAATATGTAGAATTATAAAAAAAACCTCGATAAGATTTCTTAAAAGATTTACCTGATGATAAAAATGCGTTTCAATGTTATCTAATTAACTCTAATTTGGAAGACTTCTTAGCTTCTGATCTAAACAGAGCCCGGTTACAGGCCAATTGTTTTATTTTTTGCTTCACAGTACATAATAATAATAATATGTAGCTTCAATCAATGTATAACAAAAATAATATGCAATCAGCCACCTACAAATTCGACATTACCACAATATCATAACTCGCTCGATTCTCGCTCTCAGAATACGAACGTAACATTCCGTAGCAAGTAATCTCTTATTTCCAAGTATAATTAAAATTCTTGCTCGAGTATTAAATGTTTCGTATGAGAATGCTCCAACAAATTGTGTAATGGTTTTAATAATATATTTGGGAAGGTCTATTTTGGGATACGGGATCTCATCACGACTTGATTTAAGAGGTGTTTAGGTAATTAAGCGGTTAAGTATACAGGTAAACCTTATTTTTATGATTGGTTTATGGCTAAGGAGATAATATATTATGTTGTTCAATAAATGCTGTATAGAATAGCATTTCTTCATAAATTTCAGGCTACTGAATTCTGGGACAAAAAGTGTCATCTTAGGATAAGTCCTAAAAGGACATTTTTATAAGTCAAGAGGCAGGTTTGGGATCCAAACCTAAGAACGGGTGATCGGAAATGATTTCTGCAACCATTAATTGCTTCTAGAATTGTCAATGGTACTGCGATAAAGTATTCACTTTTTTAAGAGTACCATGAAATGCTAAAAATAATAAGGCGTGATCATTATTTTCCATTAAATATAACGGACTCTTATTTTGTTAAACTCTTCATTAATGTCACAACTAAAACCACATAACCACAGTCAAACAGTAAGCCGATTAAGCAGCCACAACGACAGAACTTATTCAAAAAGCGTACAATATCAGCAAATATAAAACTTTATAACCACGCGCTTCACAAACGACGGTTTAATCTTAAAAGTCAATTGAAATCGTAAAAACGACCTCCATACGACCCATTCAATACATCTGCGCGCTATGGCCGCGGTAATTTACGTTTGTAATACCCTCCAGCCGATATTAGATAGCAAAAGTAAGGATTTTACTATATATCTATCGAACTCATGGTTATTAGGTGGTTGCTATGTTTTTTATGGCAGGCACTTAGCATGGACAAAAGCCCTATTTCTGGGATTGTGAGCCTTGGAAGGAGACCCTTGGCTAATAATGTTAATATAAGGGTAAGTTTGCCCAAACGCTATTGAAAGCTATTTTTTATGATATGTTAATCATGAAACAGTCAATTTAATAAACTATGGATGGGAAAGATATTTGACAGTTATAGATAATATTTCTATAATTATTAACTTACCAATGTCTAAAGTATGTAGTTTGTTGACATTTCAGTTAAATAGAATCAAATAGCTATTAGCTAATCATATTTAAATCAATAGCGCTGTAACTAGTTTCTATAAATACCAAATATAGATATATTATCTGTTTACAACTTAAATTGTGCTCTAATGCAATTTGCTATGCTAAAATTACTAGGCGCTGTGACGCTGAACATTGAAATTACCTCTCATCTCTATTGATTTTCAATTTTCTTCGCATCAACAGTAACTGCAAACATATTCCTGTTCTATATCTAAAACAAACAGGCTTACAACACGTTATTACGTGGAAGACAAGCTTGCCTTCGTGTGAAAACTTGGTCCACAGTTTGACCCAAATTGGCTCCAATATGCCAACAGGACCGAATATCTTCAATGAGTGACAATGACAACCAATCCGTTATCGTTTCGTATCAACATTCTCTACACAAAAATATGTTTGCAGCTTAAACCGACCTTATGTTGTACAGAATAAAGTCTACTTCAGCTTGTTTAAAAGATTTTTAATTGGGAAATACAACTCTTGGGTCGTCCATCAACTGGAACCCTTTTAACGTCTAGTGCACACTATAAAAATGAAACATGGCGACTGAGATGAGTAGAATGAGACATTAAGATGGTGTTCGATCATCCTTACGTGATTCAATCATTTAGATGGATGGTTGGAAAAATAACTGACTGTCTATTTGGTATACTAATATACGATATCGGGTTATTAAATTTGAAGTCTATTGGCTATAGTTTAAGTACATACCTAGTACCTTATATTATTATAATTTTTCGTACTGCAGATAGTTCATCCCGTGTTTGAGAAGAGAAGGTCAGACTAATTAAACAGATTTGATGCTTTTCGAACTTTATTTGCATTTAATTAGTACCTGTCTTTTGTTGCCAACTACGTTTAGTTCCACGTTCTTTAATTAGAATAAAATCACGTTGACATAATACGTAAATGGTTATAGTTCATCTTAATGAATGTTTTCATGAAATAACGCGGTGCCTGCGTAGAAAGTAATAGCAATAATATGAATAACAAACTATACTACTCAAACTCCTATGCTCACCATATTATTATACAGGCTTGCTAATACATTTTCAAAACTAACATTTGTATGCTTAAAATCTTTATTAGATCTGCAAAATTCCTTCAAAATTTTCTTCTTAAATCTTAATTTGTTCATAGATCTTCGTGTTGCTTCCACAGTTTTTATTCTTCAAAGAACGAACTCAAAAGTCTCATCAAATGAAACACCCATAAAACTGTGTTGGGAGCAAGTTGTACGGTTAAAGTTCATTCCTTTAAAACAAGAATAAAAATAATTACTTAACAATTAAATACTAGGACATCGTTAGCAAAGAAAGTATAAAGAAGACTTGAAGTATGAAGTATCTTGGAAATAGAGGGACTATGTTTGATTGATAGAAAATCAGGACTTATTTCATAATCTACCGATCTCTACTTTTGAGACAATAAAGTATAATCTAAGACAATAATCTCTACTTTCGAGTTATAGCTATAGGTACCTAGTAGGTACCTAAATACTTTCTATGCATATTTACAATAGAAAAAGGAACATAAAAACCTAAATCTTTTTATTTGCAGCAACAATATAATAGCCGTTTTTCAACCATAATTTTTAATTGCGTTAACAATATTTTACTTTTCAATAAATAAATAAATAAATATTATTGGACAACTCACACACGGTCATTTGATTCCAAACTAAGCAGAGCTTGTACTATGGTAACCAAATAACTGATAAACATACTTATATACTTCTAAATACATACTTATATAGATAAATTGACAAGGCTCCAGGCTCAGAACAAATACTCGTGCTCATCACACAAAGATTTGTCCCGGGTAGGATTCGAACCCACCACACGCGGCGCTACGGTTGTTACGGCGAGGTGACCGCTTAAACCACTGCGCCAAACGTGCAGTTATTCAATACGAATAACTTACTTAAAATGAGCCAAACTTAAAATAAATGACCTAAATAAAAGTATTACCATTAATCTCTATCGCGAATAATGCTATATGTTGATTATTCTCCAAAGTATTTAAAAGATAATGCAAACTTAAAACGCCTATTTAAACTATAATAGCAATACGCGCTGCGTATATTTGCTCCACTTATCCCGTGTTATATGCATCGTTTAGCCGCCCGAGTTATACCAGAGAACTTTTAAACAGAGCTCCAACTTTGTTTGTACCCTAATGGCCGAAGCTTCAAGTTATAATGATGACAGTTCTACAAGGACCTCCAGTTAGTTAATACTTAGTTTTTCGTACTAATATTTTATAGGAAATCCTAATGCATTTTGTGTTGTTAGTATGTAGGTTTGTTGAAGGAGAAAAAATGATTTTACTTATGTGTCGTCAAGTCCGTAACGATTATTTAGTAAGTAAGAATTATATTTTATAGTAATCAATTATACCTAAGTGCTAATTTAGTAAATTAAACAGTGATATACAATGTTAACACCTTATAAAATATTTGAACAAGCATAATTAGGTACTATCTAATTTACAAATTATTTACCAATCTAAATACGATTACATTATCTTTTACAGTTGAATCAATAAGCAAATATCTGTCAAAAGGTACTGAACAATAATTTCGAGACTTAGAAACAAGTCTTCGGTAGTATAGTGGTCAGTATCCCCGCCTGTCACGCGGGAGACCGGGGTTCGATTCCCCGCCGGAGAGAATCTTTTTGTGTTTTGTTTTTGTAATTAAGGATACTTTAAGCATTTTGTAGAAGTTATTAGCGATTATTTTGTAATAATACTTAATAATATTTTTGTAGCACAATTTTTGTACTATATATCAAACTGCAGTGTATACAAGTGTATTACTTTACATAATTTAGTTATTTAAGCTAAATTCCGGGTTTAAGCAGAATCGAAAAAAAAAATATATTGATTTATATTTTTGAGATTGTAGGTCGCCTTTAATATTCCGCAAAAACCCTATAGGTACCTAAAAGGTGGGAGCAGTAATACTTATCGTTACCAAAATTATATTCAGGGGTTTTACCACCCTGTGCTCGCCAACGTATAGCTTTTGTTTGTCCTAACAAAGGCTACTTATATCACGCTTACTATGACTGAAGCCGCGAAACAGCTTGTTATAACATGCTGTACTATTCTACATCTTATTTCGACCACAATACTACAGACCAGTGTTAACTACAATATACAGTATGCTCTGAATCAGAGCGTGGAAGATTTATAGCCGTACAATGTTCCATTTAGACCTGTCCTGTATATGTAGTGTTGCTGGAATGATATAGTAGGTTTCAGGAGTTTCTTTGTGAGGAATATAATTTTATAGAATTAGGTTATGCATGTGTCGTGGGGAATTATAAAATATTTCAAATGAATTTCTTTTTTGTGTAATTAATATTTTGTCTATTTGAAATACTATTTTTCAGCGTCAAGTTTACTGTATTTTAATGAAGAAAAATAATTAGTTTCGACTATATATGTATACTTAAATTTACAAATGAAAATGTTACAGGGGAAATACTGCTAAGCGTTTGCTAGCATCTACTTACATTACGACTAGATTTGAACAGGTGAATGCACTTTTAAAGACATTTTTTTCGTTAAATTGAAATATAATATATCTTATTCTCTTCGGTGATACCTTCCACCTTAACAAAGGCAGAGGCTATGATAACAATAATAAAGCCTACCGAATTTTGAAATCAAATCTATCAACAATCATTTTCACCAAACTATCGTCCAATCCCACAAACAATTTATCTTCAGCCACTTCGGAACAATAGCTGTGATACGAGATAGTTGGGAACGTGTCCGGTCTAATTAAATATGGGATCGGCTCAATTCCCTGATCGACCCCCCTCTCCCCTCCCTCACCTCTCCCGAGGACCACGGGATCTCCAGCCGAGAGATTTTTCTACAAGTCAAATGGTGTGACTGTTACACCGAAGTGTAACTTGAATATTGAGATGATGACGTTTCAAATGTTTGATTGTTTTTATTATTTTATAAGAATTTGGAGTTCGTTTTTTATAATCAAAGAAATGCCGCGTGTTTGTGATGATAATACATAGTTTACTACAATTTTTTTGCCAGTAACTTAAAGATTTTTAATTTAAATTATTCTTGTTCAGAGAAATACTATTGATTAACCGCATCATGAAGTGTGATTAACACCAAAAAAACTGCATTAAATTTGGTTCGGGTTAACCAATTAATGAGCTCTAGTCCCACAGACAAACAAACACACACAAGTGTTAGAAATGTCAAACATATAATAGGTCTCAGTTTTCGTCAAGGAATAAAATCTAATACGTAACACTACGGTGTAACACCCACTCTCTAAAAAGCATTACACCAGTATCCGATTTATTTCGAACCTTACTTGTGGCCGCTATAACAAGCATCGCAAGAATAAAACATGAGATACACCTGACCAATGAATAATTTTACAAACCTGTTTATGTATGAAGGAGTCAATTTATTTTATATATTGGATACTTTCTTGAAAGGATTTCGTAAGAAATTTTCGGCGTCAATGATATATTTTTTGGGAACGACTGGTTATTTTTTTGGTGTGATTTAGTGGTTTGTTTCTGATGTTTTTATTGCTGTTTTCCGTTTTGATGTTTATATTATGTGTTTTAGATTAAAATGATATATTTATTATGTTTCGGTTTTGGCATCGCTGAGAAGATAATATTTACTGGGGATTAGAGTGCTAAATCTTAATTTAAAAATAATGTACCCGTTATGTTTATGTGCTTATGAAGTAAGTGGCAAAAATGAAAGATTTGTTCTTTATTTTATATTTTTTCAAGTTCTTGGTGTGATGGGATGAAGACCTAATTCCCACGTTGAGGGAAGATATTCTTGCCCAGTAGTGGGCTATCCCACTCCTGGGCAAGATTCTTTCAAAACTCTCTTAAGGGTAAAAAAAGAAATATTCAAGTAAATTTTGGAAGTCAGTTTTACATTGTATGTATTTATTTTATCTATCCACAGACGAATGGGTTTAAGCGAGTCCCGATTCCAGTCCCTTCCCAAACATTGCACGCAACAATAACATATTTAGTTATCTTTAAGTTCCATTCAATAAACACATAAAAAACTGTCTAAAGAATACAATCGCATCCATATTGGTTTACACGTCTAGGTTCAACAGACAGACACGCACAGACAGACACACATACAAATAAAACTTGTAAAGTTACAATACCCTTCTTTGGTAGATAAGTAGTTATAATCATAAACAATCTATACGAAAGCGTACTTCAATATTTTCACGGATCATGACGTCACTAAAGCTATATCGATCACCATCCCTAAAACATTAAGTACAATGCCAATCTCAATAAAGTAAAGAAAGTCATTTCAAAGTTTTAAAAACACGTCCCTTATAATAAGTTGAAAGTTGGACATTCACTTTAAGTATGTTGCTTGAAAACTTTATAACTTAAGGTCCTTTCACGTTGACTGATGGGGAGAGAATATTGATGGCGTTCAAAATGTCTGCCTAAATATGATATAGTTGTATTGAAGTAAATTTTGGCTTAGTTGTAGTTAGTTGTATGAAAGTAATTTTTTTTTTGACTGCTTTTGTTACACGTTGGTAGTGTCTTCGTCTGTTTCACTGAGGTCTCGAGTTCAAATCCTGGATCTAGGCAAAAAGGTTTTGCTGGGTATTTCTGTAAATAAACTCTCAATGATAGTCCGTAGTTAGAAGGTTGGGACGCTTTTGAGTGCACACCATACGTAAACCCGTCGGTCTTGCTCCTGACCTCTCACTGGTCGTGTCGGTAATCCGTCCCATTGCACTGGGCTATGAGAATGATGGAATAGTGCGTGTAGGTGCACATGAGTGTTGTGCACACACTTAGATACTATAAAATCAAACATTTACTAGTATCATTGCTGCCGCAGCCGACGAACGAACTTACATACGACGAAATTTACATTCTTGAGATAACATAATTCTGATTTTGAATATTACTACTATTATTTTGTACACACCCTAGACGTGATGACTTGTAATTGGCTTTCTAATAGTTATTATTGTTACTAACATGTTTAAATAACTGTAAGTCGTATGTAACTTAAATAAATAAAAACCTAAAATTGTATCACCAAGGAAAACAAACCCTATTTCGTTATGCTAAACTTTAATTTAGCATCTCGAGCAAAGAGCATTCTGCTCTCAACGTTTATGTGTGAGGGTCTTTAAAAAACGTCTAACAGAATGACGTACTTCGAGTTTTACAACTTGCGTGAACGGCGGTGCATTTTATGGTAAAGCGTCCATGCCTCTATACGGCTTACATTTTAGTATTGAATGCCACTTAAAGTTAAGGGTCTTTGATGCAGCTAAGCCAATGGAATATCAATGTGACAGTTTGTTAGTATGTTAAAATGTAGGCTTTGTTATTTATGCTACGCTTTTCATGTAACTTCGTGGAATGAAAAATATAATTTTAAACGGAGGTTACTTAGTGATTCTTTCGTATATCTAGACAATAAAGCCTATCGGACCTCCCAACCCAGTAATCTAGGTTCTAACACGATATCCTTCGGTAAGACTGGGTGCCAGACTTTCAAGCTTCTGACTACTGCTAACTTTGAAAATGACAGTCGGTACCCGGTAACGTGCCTTCCGAAACACGGAGGAACTCGATATTTATAGGATGACCATGTAAAGAATAACCTCGGCAAGCGAAGCTTAATCTCAGAGATCAATCCGGCTGGTGTTAACTAAGCTACGTTTGTACCGATAACGTCAAAAAATCGCCATCACCAAAAAGCGTTAGGTAAACTTTATCCGTTAGATTTAGGTAATCCGATTATTTTGTTTGAACGCTCGATACGCAAGACACTCAAACGGCATAGCACGTGGCAATCAGCTTTGAATGGGATTTATAAACGGCTTTACACCTAACACCGAATATAGGTCAGGATCTGAATCCGAAGCCTCTATTTTTCGCTCCATAAATTTCGCCTGAACTCTGATTGGATTGAGACGGATTGGGTGTAATATTGGTTAAAAGTAGTGAAGGGTTATTCTTTTGTCTAAAGGTTTTTGTTGAGATGATCGACCTTCGTATACCGGCTCTGCTAGGGACAAACTTTCGAGGTTAAATAAATTAACACGATTGTTACTTACGTCTTTGATGTCTTCTTATCTTAATATAATATTTGTGTTTCTTTTTAAAATGTTGACACCGCTACTTTTTTATACCGATGCAATACTGGCACTATCAAATAACCGAAAGTTAGCCTTTGCTTACTTTCGGTTATTTATCTTTTGGTCATAAAATGACTTTATGACCAAAGATGGATATCCAAAACAGTACTCAAATATTCCAGAGAGGAAACGAAATAAATGTTTTAATTTTAACCATCTGAAAGTAAACTTCAAATAGCCTGTTTCCAAAAGAGAAGATCACTAATAAACTATCATCACTTCAATCATACTCTTTGAAAATACATCACAACATAACTTAATAGTTCCATACATGTATGCTCTAATTCTCGTCACCACACTAAAGGCGCACCTCTATCAAGCTCTGTAAAACTATTAAGAGCAATTAGGCGCTTATAACCTGTATGAAGTTGGGTACAAATTATAGAGATGTGGCAACGTATGAATATATAAAGGTACTGTAGCTCTGGAAGGCTATTATGTGATGAAACTGTTGTATGCAATTTGTAGTGCAGTAAATTGATAACTTGACTTTATGTCTGTTAGGAATAGCTGACGTTTCAAATTTAAATATTATACATTTCCCTCTTCTTTAGTACGATTCTCTATCACTATCGACTATCGACAACCAGCTAGCTATCGAGAAATTTTGAATAAAAATCTGATCAGCGCCTCTGTTGGGAATTGTAGGAACAATTTTTGCGATGAATCTTTAATGTCAAATCCCAATACTCGATAGTACCGACTTCATAGGATCGATTCACGGATCACAATATTAACCCTTGGCTATAATTAATATTAATTGATTAAATCCAAACTAAATGAATAAAATGCAATGACACATTGATGGGCATAGAAAATGAACCCAAGACCTCAACAAAGGTAATTAATGTAATAAATTGCCGGTGAATTATTATATTTTCTGATAACTGTAGTAGGTATTGTTTGTTAGTAGTCAAACTCGACCCAAAGTAGTTCAAGCCACTTTAAAACCTTTGTAATGGTTTGAAGACTGTTTTTTTTAAACATTATAGCCTTTTCGATACTACAACAATAAAAACAAACAAAATTTACACCAAACAAAATCCAGTAACAAATCTACGTATATGATACAAAGCTAGGAATATACAGGAACGCTACGATTGCATACAAACAAGTCGTTGTATTTGAACAGCGCTGTAACTGCAGTGTTTGTGTTCAGAGCGCTTCTCCCGTACAAATATTCAGGTTCTATCGCTCGATTTTACTAAATTGTCACCATGCTTTGTAGGTGGTAATTTTTTATACCATTTGAATGTATGTTTGTTTGTCGTATGGTTAGTGGTCAACCTAGTGTCAAAGTTGTTCAAGCCGCCCGAGAGGCCTTTGACATGGCTTAACGACTATTATCTTAGTAGACAACAGTCAGGACCGTCTTTTTACGTGCCCTCCGAAGCACGGAGACGCCCAGCTCAAATACCACTATGCGGTCACCCATCTATGGAATGACCGCGCCAACGGTTGCTGAACCCACAGATCGTTTACCGACCGGTAAGCACAACTGGCTATGGGCGTCTCAACTATTTACACTTTAATATTTGAATGAAAGTTATGTAAATTGTCTCTGTGGTTTGGATGGAGTAAGACTGCTGATCGCGAGGTCTGGGATTAGATTTCCAAGTCGAAGTAAAGTGATTTTGGTCTTATCTAATTTATATTAGACTAGCTGACCCGTGCGGCTCCGCTCGCGTGAATTTCGTACTGTTGCTTATTCGTTTGAGCACGCGAATTGCGAAGCACTCGATACACCTACACATAAAAATGCTAACAACTCTTTGTCATCTAATGGTTATTTACGAAAGGGACCCAAAGGACACACAATGTGACACAGGCTCAGGCAGGTCTGATTTCCTGTGGTAACCTTCTTTTCCGCTCTCGTCTGTATCCGTACCAGTTTACAGTGTAAAATATAATACCTTATTATAGACTGACCATTGCTTACCCGTCTGGATTCAGAATATTATTATACGTCCAGACAGACCTGTCTGCGCTGGAGCTCTTCACACGCGTAATAATGTATACTTGCGATGATACGTCCGAAACCGCGTAACCCGTAATTATTTTTTATATATCATCCGTTGTTTATTTTTTAAAACTTACCACATAGTCTGTTTCATAGTTATCCAATTTATTTCCTTAATGCAACCAATTAATTTAATTTGGTTATGTGTTACGAACTACAACGCCATCTGCTAGTTGCGGCGAACAACGACAACGAACGAAAATACTTGGTTTGCCATCTAGGATATCTCGACCGCACCAGACCCACGTAAAACAACATTTTTGTGTAATATATCATACAACATTTATGTTTGAAAATCTAATAAATGTATAGCCTGTTTCAAAGGTATTTTTTTACACAAGCCATCAAAATAAATTAATAAGGAAAAACATGCTTTGTCGCAGACTATAACGCCATCTATTGGTTGGTGCGACAACAGGTATCGATACGGCACGCGCCGCGTTCACTATGCGAATGTTGTGAAATGGATTGTAACGCCATCTATGGTCTCCATAGGGAAAAGCAGGTTCAAAACGATTTCTACGTATTTTTTGTAATTTTCTAAAAATCTATGAAATTATATGCGATAAAAAGTATCCCAGTACTTGCTCCACTACTTATTCTATGCATATACCAAATTTCAGTGCATTCTATCCGGTAGTTTTTACGTGATAGCGTAACATACAGACAGGAAAAAACCTGACCTTGACCCTCTACTGATTTATTATAAGTATAGATATAGATATAGATTCTTTTTAAGTAGTAGTCTGAAGCTTGGTAAAGTGCTCGGTATATGCCAATAGGCTCTCTCCTATAACTTAAAAGTAACAATATAATTTGTGAAACGTGAGTGTTTTCCATACTCTTCTGCCTACATCTTTGGGTTCAGCGGGCCTGGAGCTATAACTGAAAAGTACATACTCTTAGTAAGACTTCGTCAGAGTGATGAGATAAAAATTTATAATAAAGTATTCCAAATATTTGCGCTTTGAGTTTTTTTACGTCATTAAAAGCTTTTTAGAAAAACTAAGGAAACGAAATTTTTCTAAACTCACTTAAGGTTTTTATTATATTGGGTATCGCGCAGATCCAAATATGAAGCTATCTAAGGGTAAAAAAGTTACTCTACACATTCTAAAGATTCTTAGGTATATACTTGCAATTTGAAGTTGTCAAAGCTATTTGACACGGGTTTAGGTCCAAGATCTTGGGTTTGATACTTTCGTCCTATCTTTGTATTTTGTTACTTATTGAGACTTTTGCAATGATATTAAAGATCTCCTTTCTGAGTATTCACTAGTTCTGATAGCACGTTTATTACATTTTCTAAAACCTGTTTTTATTTCAGTTTTAATATATTAATACATTACCAATAGCTAATTTGTTTACCGATATATAAACAAAAAAGACTCAAAATAATCTCCGTATAAAAATGTCCGTCCGTAAAAGTATTCATATTTTAATTAATTAATCTTCCGCAAAAACTATTTATAGAAATTTCAAGTTCAAGTAATATTCATTAAATATTAAACGTTTATTCCTCGTCAGTTCATAAAGCAAGGAGTTCCAAATATAGAATGTTGTTATAATCTCATACACTCTGAAGTATAAACACTGAGCCAATTAAGTAGATGCCGTGTACTAACCTTTATGTTAAGTTCATTTTCTTAAAACTCCGTTAGGATAAGCCCAACGAATTGCTAAGTAAGCATCCTTGAGACCTCCTCCTTTAATAAATTGAATGTATTTTACCCCTACTTTTTGTATGGACGTTAAAAAATGTTCGAGATTTCCTCACATCTGTGACTTTTCAATACTAGAATAAGCCTAAAAGTATAACGCCAGCGTGTGTGTAACACGTACGTACAAAGTTTCATAGGAATTTCAGATATTGTCTTATTAAAATGTGTTCAATAAGTAATTTGCAAATGAGCCTTAACAACGCATAGTCTCTCGCTATTATTCTTTTTTTATGCGTGACCTTTTTATTTTAAGGGAGTCTTATGTAGAAATACTGCTGTTAGGCGCCCTTGTAATCATGTAACTAGCGGCCGCGGCAGTGTAATGTTAATTTAGAAAAAGCATATATTTCAGAGTACTTTACTAAAACCTCAGCGAAATTCTCCCGATAATCGTTTTTTACTGCCAAAATGTACTCTAAGCTTTTGAATCTGTCTGTCTATTGTTATCGTGATGCGTGAGATTCTCATAAAATTATATTGGAGTTCCAATAGTAGCACAACTAAATGTTTCAGATTAATTAGCCGCTGTTCTGGTTGCCCTTTAATCTATCGACTTTTGATGTTACTACCTATTTATTTTTGCTTGCCTATGATATTTGATACCAGCTTACAAATTGAGTGTTAAGTTTTATTTAGACAGTATTTGAATTAAATTGATAGGATTCTGTAGATCTGTTTATTTGTGTTGTTATTTTTAATATCATTTGGTATTTAGTTGTTTAAACGGATTATAAAAAGATTTATTGTATACTTTACTGCTTTAATATTTTAGTCTTGTATCATTGGAGACGAGTGTATAATCAGATATCAACTTGCTGTCTTAGTAATACACTTCATGTAAGTTCTTATTAGTAACAGAGTCATTATTTTCAGTCAATATTAATCAATTTGAAAACTGTAAAAGAGTTAATGCAATAAAATACTGACATAACAAGCCATCTGAGCTTACACGACGTTTATTATTAGATTGTTCATAAACTGTACTACTTTTAAGAATCATTATGTTAGAACGTACAGCGTTTAAAACTTTCACAAGGCTGAGTACAAGTCTATGAGGAAATCTCCAAATCTTTCTTTGCTCTAGAAATGCGAATGGAAACTACAACTTAGTACGAAAATATATGTTCAATAACTTGCTCCAGCAGTTCAAGAGCATTACAAAAGTAAATATCAAAGTCAACATTATTATAAAGTTTCTTAACCACAAAACTCCTTGGGAATTCATTAAAATTTAATACAGAAAATCTCCATTCATCATTATTAGGAATTTCTACTAAAACCCCGGGATTCATAATCTTGCTAATTATTTTCAGAATCAAAAGCTTTTCGAACTTTACCAATTTGGATTCTGTTAAGGTTAAGACGGTATTAAAGATGGATTTTGTTTTACGCGATCATTTCGTTTGTAAGTGAACGAAATGATCGCGAGTGAATGTTCGTGGTTAATGTGAAACTGACGCTCTATTTAAAAATGCTTGTGGGCTGTACTTACTATGTACTTACTATATGACTATATTTTTTAAGACTTTATTGACGAGCTAATATCATTCGTTGTTGAATCGCTGTTGTTGAAACTGATGGTCTTTGTGACTGTGGTTTGATAGTGGAGCTCTGTACAAAAATGTAATATTCGCTGGCAACCAGCCAACTTTTGGGCTTATAAATTTTAAAACGAAAGTTTTAAGCCAGCCTTATATAGTTGAAAAAAAAATCAAATGTATAACCACATAACCTTTTTATCGCGTTTAAGACATATTTTATATTATTAGAAGTTTTATAAGCATAAGGTACCTGATAGCTTTACAATATTCATATTTTTTAATTTTACTGTAATAACACAAGCAAAGCTGCGAGGGTTATAGTGTATATCGCAAGGCAAGTAAAAATACCTATTTTTTTACCAATTAGCCTAAATTACGCACAATTTATCTGAGATCTTAAAATCAACTGCAGAATGCGTAAAACAAACTCTTTCCCAATCTATTCCCAAACAACTCATATTCGAAACAGAATTTAGTTATAAAGTTCGCTAATTCCAAAGGCTTTTCACAACACTTTCATTGTTCAAGCTGCAATAATAATTGTTGCACCCCAAGGCAGATTTTTGAATGGAAACTCCCATTCAACGGTTTCCTTGACTTAAAAACAAAAGGTGAAATACCGAGAAGCGTAGTTTTTGTTTGTTTTTGTCCTTAATTAGGGCTTTAGAAAGTATTCAATAGTTAATTAAAAGTGTATCAGTTTTGTGAAATATATTTTTAAATGCGTATTTTTCTGTGGACTGCTGTATTGTAGATGTTTGCTAATTCTAAATACTAAGTTTTATAGAACTTGGGCTATTAACAAAGGCGAAGGTTCTATCTATCTTCAAAACTTTAAGATCTTATCAAATATATTGTAACCACTTTACGAAAAACGACAACCCACCTCAATCTTAGCCTTCAAGAACATGGCTTTATCTTAATAATAAAACATCATGTGGTCGATTTTGCCCCACAGTGTACATGCACCGAGATTTTGAATGTTTCCCGAAACAAAACACGAAATTTTTATTTTATTTTATTTTAGTGTGCTACGCTGTACCACATGCAAGTAATAATAGTATATGGTAAAAGCTAGCAACAATTCGTGCACTAAAATACCGGTATGTGAATAGCACGGTGGCTATCCCACGCTATCAATTATGCACTGGTCATGGAGACCGCATGAATGTGACGAAAAACTTAACTAACTAAGCACTTTTTAAGGGGTCAATCTTCCAAAAGTAGTAGGTCTTTAAGGTAGTATACAAAATGATCTCACACACAACGGTCTTCCATCCGAATCTTAACCTTGTAGTTGTCACTTTACCTCGTAGATAAAGACTCTACCGAACGGTATTCAGTCATTTTAGACTTTGCTTTACCTGAACGAGCTTTAAAGGCTATCTATATATTCCATAGCTTGATAATCTTTTTTTTGCTCCACCACAATGTATTAAACCTAGTAAAAGCTAGCAACAATTCGTGCACTAAAATACTGGTATGTGAATAGCACCGTGGCTATCCCACGCTATCAATTACGCGCTGGTCATGGAGACCGCATGAATATGATGGAAAACTAGACATACCGAATAAACTATTACTATTAAGAAATTCAAAGAGCTAATCACAGTATTTGAAGGCCCTATCCTTCTTTTATCGGGTCTTATCAAGTTGCGACACTTTGAATCTCGGACAAGTAAATAGGCTGCTCAAAACGGCTACCAATCGGAATTCTGTTTTTTAGACGTTCCTTTACCTCAACGAGCTACAAAGTCGCCATATTCCATAAAGTTTTTGTTCCATAGCTTGATAGTCATTTTTTTCGTTTTGAAATTTGACTGCGAATATTCTGAAAAAAGAGAAAAAAAATTAACACGGGCCACAACACAATGTATTCACCTAGTAAAAGCTAGCAACAATTCGTGCACTAAAATACCGGTATGTGAATAGCACCGTGGCTATCCCACGCTATCAATTACGCGCTGGTCATGGAGACCGCATGAATATGGAAACGCCACTCAGTGAATTCGGTCATTAGTCTGCAGCATCAGAGCTCGCGTTAACGTGAGTGGCTTGGACGCTTTGTATAATGGAAGGTGATTTGAGAGAAAAGTTTTAGTATAATATTTGAGATTATGAGTTATTTTGTTGTAGAATTTTGTAGTGTTTTCAGTTTTGGTGTTTGAACGATTAGTCTTTTGTTTAAAAGGATTTCTCTTTATAATAAAAATTGTGTCCGTCTAAAAATAGAACTACGAGTACAACGCATTTACTGTTCTTTTACTTTAGGTTCATCAAATGCTTCTTAAATCTAATCTAAATGAAAGTCTTTGTAAACAAAAGCCTGTACTTTTAAACTTTAGTTTAAGTTAACTATTTAAAGTTAAATCTGTTTTTTATTGCTTAGTATCTAATTTTACCTTTTACTATAGTTTTAATTTCTTATCTAAAACCAACACCCACCCTTAGTCCCTCCTCTTATTATAGGAGGAGACTACCTACCTAAAAAGGGGGTCATTATTTTATTTAAAACTATCAAGATGCTATGTCCGTATCAAATTATTATTATAATCTAAAACTGTCTAGTCATGCTCAATTTCATCTAACAAAGCTGTCAAAATGTGGGTGTTGAGATCTAACCTTTAAAAACCACCAGTTTTACGCAAAACTTTTTACCCTTTAAAAGGTAAATTTAATGGTATGTAACGCGAATATTCCTAAAGTGCTTTGCTTACAGGACAGCCCGTGGGAGCAAATTTACCGTCTTTTTTGTAAAACCCTGCTTAATTGCTATAAAATGACCTTTGTTTCAACGGACAAAGTTTAGTAGAGGTACACGTTCAAATGTTTCGTTATGTTGTAAGATCGTTACATTTTGTACTGCAGTTTATATAGAAGTATTATTTTGTATTAGTTTTGTATTTTACTGCTGCTGGACTCAATCTGAGAGGAAGAGCAGTCACTCATCTCAACTGTATTTACCAAATGTGGGTCAGAAAACTCTGTATTATTCAAACCTTTTAGAGTAGACTCCAGGAAATCATCACTTATTATCAATCAATATAAAAAATCCAAAACACTGTTTAACTTATTAGAGCTCACATGCTTATAGAGTAAAACAGTAATATTTTTTAAGCTGTTATATTGTTATTACTGCTGATATTATATGCATAATAAAACATATAAAAGTATTGCAATAATATTCAAAGCTAAGTAAGCACGTATGCAGTTGTTTTGCTTGCTCTCTTTCATTCTCTATACTCAAACGTGCTCGTTTGTTGCGAGTATTACGGATAGAAGCGCTCTTTAAAAATATTTCCATTTGTCTAACTATCATAAAAGGTAGTGATACGAACATAAATTTTATGATACTTATTCTTTATCATGTCTTTTTTTTATAAAAGTGTATGCAAAGTTATTAATACAACTTTCAACAGCCTTTCGGCTGTCAAAGAAGATGGTTTCCGTTTAAGATTTTTGGTGCACAATCTTAAGTCTTCAAGTCCCCTACCATGCCTACAATAATTAGTTTAGCCAATAGTTAAGCTAAGCTACTAAAATAAATAAGGCTGAAAAATTCTATAACACTGCTCATAAAAACAAATTCCATGAATTGCAGTCCCTCGAACAAAAACTACTCAGCCTAATACTTAAAACTAAATCTATCGCTACAACATACCTTCAAGTAGGAGACTTGAACTTGACGGAACACTTGCTTCAAATTGTCGTTTGAGTATTTGGCATTCAGACTTATAATCCATCTTAACCTTCTATCTTAAGCCAGCCATTTGCCAAAGACTTTAACTTAACTCAACAGCTCTATAGTACTAATCTCCCAATCCTTTATCTATACTAATACTAATACTAATATACTAATATACTAATAATATTATAAAGCTGAAGAGTTTGTTTGTTTGTTTGTTTGTTTGTTTGTTTGTTTGTTTGTTTGAACGCGCTAATCTCAGGAACTACGGGTCCGATTTGAAAAATTATTTCAGTGTTAGATAGCCCATTTATCGAGGAAGGTTATAGGCTATATATCATCACGCTACGACCAATAGGAGCAGAGTACCAGTAAAAAATGTTACAAAAACGGGGAAAAAATTTTACCCATTCTCTCTTATTTGACGCAAGCGAAGTTGCGCGGGTCAGCTAGTAATCCATATTATCGAACGCATTGACAGTAACGAGAGTGTTCAGAATCAGTGTTAATTAGCGATGAAACTAGTTCATCTGTTGCATTTATAATTGTTCGTAGTTGACTTGAAATACGTACGTCTTTTTTCGCTACATTAAACTTGTTATGCTACCCCGTCATTTAAAGTTCTGATTGAATAATCATCTGAATCAAGAAGTAGTTTATACAATTTAATTTCGCTTGTGTTTAATTAGAATTTTGTTTCCAAATGCTATAATTAGCATTATTATTGAACGGTGAAAATGCGCTTTTCTGGGCACGTTTACAGTCTGTTCAAGATGGAATTTAAGTTAGCGGCAGCAGACCTCCGGACTTAAAAGGAAAAAATGATAGAATATTGAAACTAGTTAGGTAATAGGCGAAAACTACAACAGACTACCTCTGAAATTATCATTTTCAGGTATTAATATCGCTAGTATGATTGATATCAATCCTCCAACATACGCATTACAATAGTTGTGGTAACAAAAAGTGTTTATCATTGTGGTTAATAGGGCATGGCTAACTACTAATAATGGTTACATTTGGTTATGCGGTTTCAGTGCTGACACAGGTATAAATACATGATATTGTTATTTAGTTGACCATCGATAGTGGCTTCGACTGGTTGTTATTTGTTACAGCAATGCCCAACGAAACAATCTTTACCGCGAGTCTTCAGTGGAAAAAGATACTAAATACAATACATATTTTGTGCATCTGACCGCCTCTGTGTCGTGGACGGAAGTGTATTTGACTGCTAACCTGAGTCCTGGGTTTGAACTCCGGTCAGGCAACTAGACACTATGAGTACTTTATAATTAACTAGCTGACCCGCGCAACTTCGTTTGCGTGTATCCCGCTACTTCGACAAATACAGTCAACGCACCAACACATATTGGATAGTAATTTTCAATTCACAATAACTTCTCTTTCCCTTAACCGCGTTTAAAATATTAAAATGTTTTTTGGTTTCTGTGACTCTTCTTTGATCGCCCCCCCTATCAGTTTTTGGAAAAAATATTTAAGTAACGTACAGATTTTTTTTTGTCTTATATGTATAGATCAAAGTCGTAGTACCTACTTTTTAATATTATTTATTTTTTATGTACCGTTTTTTTATATTTTTTGTGTTTTTTTATGTACTTACCTACTTTTGTTATATACATCTAACTATTATTTTCTTGTTTACTTTTTAAATTATTTATAGGGACGCTGCCCCCGCCGCCGCGGCCGGCCCGTACCGTGCCGCAATACTAATATCGTGATATCTCCTAAACTATATGTCTAAATAACACACTGCAAACTGCAAAAATAATCTAAATTAAATGCTCGTGATGATGAACTTACTTATTTTGATAAGGATGTATGTATTATTGGTTATATCACCAGTTAAACATCACCCAACGAATTAAATGTTTTTTTAATACAGAAAAGTAGTTTTTGTGACTTAAATAAAAAAGCTGGATATATGTCATCGCGGACTTTTTTGTAGAACTAATAAAGACCAATGTTTTTGCTATACATTGTTCTTACTTGTATCCAACGGTATAAGCGGCGCACGCACAAATGCAATCTTCAATTAGATTTTTTTTCTGACTTCTTGGACATAAATCGCTATAACTCAGCTAATATAGTTTCAATGTATTTCAATTATATATAAAAACCTGTCGGAGAAAATACTCTTTCTATTAGTGAAAACCGCATCAAAATCCGTTGCGTAGTTTTAAAGTTTTATGCATACGAAGGGACTACAGACAAAATGGGCGACTTTGTTTTATACTATGTAGTGATATTAAAATATTTTTCAGTACTAGCGCAGAGTTTGCCCTCTATTACATAAGCCTTATACTGTTAAAGGTAAAATGGTGTATTCTATACATTCTTCTTCGAGTATAAGAGATAACATGCATGTGTGTATGTATTTTGTCTTATGCCTTTATAGCACTGAAGAGCACGACACAGTATAAATTAAAACATCAGATAACAATCACAAAGCTTTACGCTTCAAATAACTAAAAAGTGAAAGTCAAAAACTGGCCTCTTTCTAATCAAATCAAAACAAAAGCGAGCAAGTGCTTCATGCATTTTTTCGTCGGCCTCTCATGATCAAATTCCTTCTACACTTTGTACACTTTATTAAATTCCTTTTCCATATTTTTTCGGACATCCAACAAGTAAAATTGAACTCTATGATTTAAAGTTAGAGTGTATTTTTCAGTGGTTTAAATTCGGGTTTGTTAAAAGTTGTCTAAACTCAGCTTTCGAAGGTATTCCCTTTGATACTGTTTGCAAATTTCAATTTGAATTCATTAGTAAAATATATTTTGATCGAGTTTATTGTACACAGCGTTGCCTTAATTATGAACAGGGTTTAAGTATCTTTACTGGGTAAACAGTTAGATTGAGCGCGAAAATCTGTTAAACCTTTCATGTTTGGATAGAAATTTTGCCGTATTTTTTGGAGATAAAATGTTGATTTTTGAACGTGTCTGTGATGTGCCTTTAGTCGAAATAGGGTTTGGTTTTTATCACGTTTTGAATTAGTCTTTATTGAATTACAAAATAAACAAGAAAAGTTAGTATTATCTGCCTAGTGACCTAATTTATTATGTAAAGGTAAAGATGACCATTGCTTATGAAGATTTTGTGTGTGATTGCAGTAGTCGACCTTCGGAATACTGTTATTTGGAAATCGTCGGAGAATTGAGTTCGTTCAGAGGCTTAAACAGCCTATGGATAAATATCGCATAACCTATTCGACATGTAAAGTAACAGTTAACGTCTGTCTTTATTTCACTCGGTAAGCTAACCAATGCTCATAAGATTAGAGAAACCGACTACAGCTATTTATTTTAGTAGAATATTTCAACTATCTATGAAATACGTGATATAAAAAATAATAAATTAACCATTTCAATCTGAACTAAGAAAAATATTGATTGCGAGACTTGTAATATTCCGAGACAAAAATCATTCTCAATCATTCGACGAATCAGAATTCACGAACAAGCCGAGTGTAAACAAATAGCAATTTAGAGAAACTACATTATTCATTATTAACGTTTTGTGAATTATTTCTACGCAAGACAATGTTATTTAACACAAGACGACGTTACGCAGATGTTTTACAGAAGATTCATATTGTTAAAAAAGCAAATATATTAGATCGGGGAAAAGTCTTTTCGCATTATAGTATGTATGAATTTTTAATAAAATCTCTTTGGCTTCAAGAATCACAAATGAGTACACGGTTTATTAGGTTTCTTTCAGTGACCTGGTGAGGTACCCAAATATCGAGCGTTTTTGTGTAGAGTAAAGATTTTTTTGCAAGTTCATACATACTATAATGCGAAAAGACTTTGTCCCCGACCGAATATTATGGAAGTATTTATTCATGACAGCTTTTATTCGGTCGTTAGTGTAACTGACTGCTGATCATGAGATCTCCGGTCCCAAAACCGGGCAAGATATTATTGGTCTTGTTTAATTCATATCAATATTTCTCAATAGTAGCCCGGAGTTTGGTAACGCGTCTGGTAAATGGCAATTTATTCACCTATGTCTACATCTTAGGTTATAACAGGCGGTTATGCAGACAAAAGGGTTAGCTACACACATTTTCTAAGTATTGTTCATAAAACCACGAGCACAAGAGTCACGCAAACGCCACGCTCTCGCCACGCACACGCAACCCATCTGCATCAACCTATAACTTCCTTAAGCCACCTAATCAGGTCACTGGCTCTTAATAATTGCATAGTGAATGAACATACACAGAGCTGACCTAGATGTAGCGAGTTGATAGTACCCACTTAGTAAGATACCTTCGTTATTACTAGAACACTATTAGCTAAGGAGTACTTTTTTGCGCAGAATAAAGATAAAATAAAGTAAGCAGAGAAAATAAGAAACATTTTAGTATTATGATGAAAATGTTGGAATATGGGAAGGAAGGAAAAATAAGGAATAAGGTAATAAGCGAAGAATAAAAAATAAAATAAAAATGTGTATTATAGTTTAAATATAAAAAAATATTGTGTAGATAGCTAGAAGGTTGATAGGTTCTTAAGCTGTATCGCATTTCTCTACAGTCTGTAATGTCGAGTATCGAGAGTTTCACATTTAAAATGTCCTACCAAGATAGTTTTAACGAAGCCCGGTAGAGGCGCTAAACAGATTTTTGTGTAAAATTTCTCGATAGCTAGCCAACTGTCTGTAGTCGATAGTAGTAGAGAATTGAGCTTATGATCCGATACATTACTGTTGGTCATGTGGTTCGACGCCTAAGCATGGCAGATTTATTTGCATTTTTTGCAAATATATGTTTACCTTAAAAAAGTTCTTGGATTGCTCTGTCAATTAAATTTAGTTAAGTACTTTACTTTATAAGTAGTAGTGATGTGTTGTACGTACAACGGTGAATAAAATATAAATTTATCTTTAAAATTAAATAACTCGTATTCATATTCCAATGCTATAACAAATTGTAAAGTATTTTAGTAGTTAGCTAAGTGTATGTTGGTATCAACTTTTTAGAAGAAAGCTATCCAAGTTTTAAACTTAGAGTACGTATAAAATGGACTACTCAAACTTCCTCGTACATTGTCTTCTACAAATTGTGTTTATGAATAATGAAATAAGTTCTGCAACGCATCTCATAACGGTAATATTTCCGCGAGGAAATTGAAACGCTCTGAGCTCGGACTTATGCGTGATCTTCTGAAATACTTATTATTGGCTATTATAGAAGTTAATCTATACTTGAAAATAAAGACAAAGAAGCAAATTTTGAGTCTCTATGTTATGAGGTAATGTACGAAATTGCTACATAGATCGAATTAGATAGTATATCTCGAATAAAAATTAAGTACGAGAGTTTAGTTGCAAAATCTAAAACATCGTATGTAGCCAGAAATTGTCTAAAGCTATAAGAAGGTATGATTTAAAAAGATAACGGGAAGCAATGATCGACTCCATAGTGGTAGATTTCAATCTTTTCCTTTAGTCCAGCAAGGCCTTGCTGGACTAAAGTTGAGTTACTTTTTAAGTAAATACGCCAGTCTTTAATACATCTGTATTTAATACATCTGTATTAAAGACTGGCGTATTTACTTAAAAAGCAACTTAATATTAAAATATTAGTCAATAACAAATTTAACATAGAAGTTTCAATAGAGATGTTTTTCCAGTAGGTTTCCAAAAATATTAACCTTTATTATATAAAACCTCTGTAATATACCGGTTATATAAATAAACTATCTATACTAAATAAAGCTGAAGAGTTTGTTTGTTTGTTTGTTTGTTTGAACGCGCTAATCTCAGGAACTACGGGTCCGATTTGAAAAATTCTTTCAGTGTTAGATAGCCCATATATCGAGGAAGGTTATAGGCTATATATCATAACGCTATGACCAATAGGAGCAGAGCAGCAGTAAAAAATGTTACAAAAACGGGGAAAATTTTGACCCTTTCTCTCCTATGTGACGCAAGCGAAGTTGCGCGGGTCAGCTATTTCAAATAAAAGCCGAAAATGTTTATGCTGTTAACATTTGCTAATGGTTCCAAATTAAATTATTAGTTCCAATTTTTTTATTTGATGCACAAAAAATACATCAAAATTTTTATAGCCGTCCAAAAATAATAATTTATAAACGAAATGACTTTAAAAAAAACTCGTAAAATAATTGATGTGTAAGCTCGACGTTCATTTGTTATTCCGTCAGTGGATTTGTACAACTAATTAAAATCACCACCAATAAATTATGTATCGGATTTGTTTATTTACAAATTCATTAATAAATAACTGTTTGTGGAAATTTATTTGTAATGATCAGTTGTAGAAATGTGGGTGGGTTATAAAATTTAATAATAACATTGAAGTTAATAATTTGCGTGTGATTAAAAATGTATTTAAAATAATTCATTACAGAAAATGTTGTGATAATAAACTTAAAAAAGACACCACTTATTTTTTTAAGAAATTACTTTGTAGCGATCATTATTTAAAAGCACATGACATGTTTAGTTGAAGTTATGTGAATTTCATATTAAATGTAATTAGGTATCACATTTTAGAAACGAATAGTAACTCATACTCAACTATATCGTTTCATCTGCACTGTAGCAGTGTCTTAAACTTGGTCTTAGCACCTTTTATTCACAATCAAAATCAAATAATTAATTCATTGAGGTCAAATGCTGACTTTTATGATAGTTAATGTTACATAGAGAGTGATTTTACCGCCAGTTCGGAAGGTAGGGCCGATGAGAAGAGCCGGCAAGGAACTCCTGGTCACTCTTTTAAATTCAAAAGGAGATCCATGCCTAGCAGTTACAATAATCGAATCGTTTAAAGCCACGTTAAAGGCCTTCGGGCGGCTTGAACAACTTTGACACTAACCATACGATAAGAAGAAATCGTTAGTAACATTAATCGAAGTAATTATTTTAATACGAAATAATAGATCATAAAATAATAGAATATAGCAGATTTTATTAAAATGTGACTTTTAAATAGATCTACTTACTCAATAAGAATCATAATTAAGTAATTTAAGATTCAGAGTAAAAATCTAGACGTCGGTGTTATAAACGAACTCTCTTTGACGCAAAGGAACTGTAAGTTCAGTATAATTAACTACTTGAGACTAAAAAGGTTACATTACCTTTTTACTCAGATTTAAGATGGACGTTGAAGGTTTTTTATACATTTACAAAATGTAAAGTGAAAAGTAGTTCTTTATTTTTTATGAATTCTGTGAGATTAATATTCTTTTCCCTTCATAAAGGCGGGTGGTGTTACGGTATATTACCAATAATTATTATCTTGATAAAGTGTAATAAAGTTTTCAGTTGAATTGTATATATGATGTACATTATGTACAAAAAGATCGAAGTGTAAATTAGATTTGAGATAAACAACCTAACGAAAGATAAAATCGGTTTGATATCCATAAATGTAGAAAAAAGATTGAAATATGATTTGGAATCTGTTGTAAAAATTAGGTGCAGAGATTGATTGCTCAACTCTGAAAATGGTTTTCCTTTTAATCAGACAGATTTAGGTATATTAAACTATGGCGGCTTGTACACATAGTACTAAGATCACGCTAGGTACCAAGATCTTTGTGAACTAAGCTTTTCTTGTTATTATACATCAAACATTATAACATAAAAATCAAAATATAGACATGGCATATAATTAATACATTAAAGATTATCTCTTTGATCTGAAGTATTTATCCAGTAATGAAAATTTACAACATGATTGGTACCTATTTACTCTGTAAATGCAATATTAAATATGAGAATTGATTAAACAAATAACATGCAAGTGAGATTATTGCGCCCGTACGCGCTGGATTTAAAACCTATTAATATTAATGAAATGTTTCAATGTTTACCTTTTTTATGAGTTTTAAATAAGAGTTCTGAGATATTTGGATTTATTCATTATCAGATTTAAAGCTTATGCTACACTATGGGACAAATGGGCACATGTCCTGTTATTGCAAGATGCTTTGGGTGAGGTGGTCCGATGTTGCCGGACTTCGTTCGACATTCTATTCTTCGCTTTGGTACTAAGTTACTTATTCATGTTTCAGACAAAATAATTGTCTATATAAATAAACTTATTTCTTCTTTTTCTTTTAAAAGACAACTCCCGCACTTATTTTTGTGTGGGAATCCAACCCACGACTGTCCGACGCAATGGTAATGGCGTAGCGACCTAAACCACTGCGACAAGGTGGCAGTAAAAAATATTGAAATATTAGTCAATTCTACAATTAAGTGTTGATGGAATCTACGAGCCTTAACAAGGGCGCAACACATTTACCATTACCTTATACCACATTAACAATTTTGCGACACGGCCATAACAAAAAAAATCGTTCATATTTATCTCAACGAATATTGCAATTCTATTAGTTCCGTGTAAAACAAACTACCGTAATATTAAAGTACCATCAACTGATTTCAATAAATCGTGCTCAGTTGAAAGATATTAATTATGATAAAAACATTCGCCTCTTTCATCCCCTTATCTACCCCCGGCATCAGGCGTCGCTTGCAGAAAATCAATTTTTACACCTTACGTAACTGCTGAAAAGCTTTGTCTATTATAACTTATGATGGAAACTTTATTAGTTTCTTTCCTAGAAACAATTTTTGTTAACACTGTATAATAATTCAAAAATAGTCTCTGAGTAATATAATGCTCATATTATTATTCGTCCAGGAAAAGGTAAATATTACTGGAATGTAAAAGAAATTGACGAAGTCACAGGTAAATCTTAGTCTATGTCCTAGTGCATTATGCTAGCTAGCTTGTTCAGTATGTATTTACTTACCGAATGATATAGTTAAAAGCCCAACCGTCTGTATTGATAAACAATTTTCCATCATTAAAATGCTGATCCCATTTCAAACAAAGTTGGCAATGCCGTGGTTTAATAGATGTCGTGGAAAGATTAAAAAGCAAACGATCCTTACATCACTCTAATGCAATGTAAACTTAATTCAAGAACTCCCATGCATCGTAAAATCGTTTTAAACTAATATAAAACACTTCAAATCAAATTACGTGTCTTATTTCCATTAGAATGCCTTTTATAAAAGAGTTTCAATCTATAGTTGTTATCGATCGTTTCAAAAAGCGCATCAACCAGTCAAAGCCTCATGAAAATCTAATCGTTGTGTGATCACGGATCTCCTATGGTGATCATAGGGTTGGTACTGGGATTACAACTGGTTTAGAAAATTTTATTTTGATGTATTTGATAATGGTGGTGTCTTCTTGGCCGAATTGTCATGACAGTAAAGCTGTCTTTTACTTTTTTTTCACCACTAAATATTTAACAGATGACGAAATTTTGATATGGTACTGAACTACTAATACTGACCGTAATAGTAGCGCAGACGATTTAATTTCAGAAGAACGAAAGTTTAGAAAAGCAATAATCTTATTGGCCCGAGATTTGAATTGGAGACTTCAGCATACAGCTTCCGCTTTCCTACTGCTTGACAAATTTAAGTCATAGGTAATATAATTAAGAAAAGTACTAATAACACAAAATTATTCACCCTATATAATTACTAAATTAGAGTATATTCATTTTCTAATTAAATAAAAAATGACAAGATAGACGCATGCATATCTCTTTATAATTTCTCATTTTAAAATAAGTTTTACGTCTCATCTCGTAATAATATAACCGTCCATTCATTTCAGAATTTACACGAGTATTTTACATACAATCCTGTGGGTCTCGGAGGAATGGAAAGCCTTCCGCGTAATTATAATTAAGCCTCTCATAGCTAGCCTACATCAAGTTAAGCACTGATTATGAGCCCGACTATGTAACTATTTTTAAGCTAGCTCTGCTTAAGTAAATAGGTTTAGTAAATAAGTCTGTGTGAAATAATATTACAGTGTTTTTTTTGTATTTATTCGGATTCAATGTTGAATTCTACCTGACGCCACCTTAATCATCTGCAATAGATGTATTCAGGCCAATGATGATGATGATGATTCGGTTTCATTATTCTGATTTTCAGGAGGTATTTCTTAAACATGAACACCAACTTAATGTTAAAAACTTCTTCATTTAGCTTGATAGGAATGATGATTGAAGTCGCATTATTAGGATTGCTAACGAATCATGCTGAAACAAAAGTTCGATTTTGTTAAAAAACTTTTGACACTAATTTTAAACCTTATGCTGAACAAGTGTGTATTGGTGTCTCGCGTGTTTTTATATTCAAGTACCCACAGAATGTTAAAATAAAGAATATAACTTTATAATTTAACCTAAGAATGGTACAAAAAATATCGTACCTACCTGAGTTTGGTTTAAAAAAAATCCCTGATCTAAAAATGCATATTGTAATACTCAAATATTCTAAAAAGAATCTAAATCATTTATCAAAAAACACTTTACCCTAAATCTAATCTATCGAGGCAGCCCTGTGAGCAATATTCACTGACATGCATTATTCAGTTTCATTACTCCCCAGCCACTGCGGACAATAAATCGAAGGATACCATTTATTCATTGGAGCCCTTTTTTATTCACGGCCACTGGTTTATTTGAATTGTTTAGATATGATTATTATGGTACGTTTGTTACGGAGAAACGAACGAAATATGTAACTTATGAAATTATTAAATATAAAGATTTGTTTCTATTAAAGTTTGAGCTTCGTAGAAAAATAAAAAAATATTGTGAACCTAGGTGGTACTGCTGATAACTAATTCGAAAAATAAAAATAGTAGGATATATATATTTTTTAAATAATCAAAAAGCCTATGTTTGACTGCCCGTCTTTAAAAATAACACTCCATTTTTGAAAAAGGATTCGCGGTTTATCCGTAAAAGTGTAATAGATAGAGAAAGCGAATTATGATAACAGTTACTTAGTCAAATCTCCTCAAGACTTCTGTAATGTTTAACACCAGATTTTCAATAGACTGATTACATATTGGTTGGTTACAAAAAGCAACTGGCGGTTAAAAATCTGTATTCAACAGTAGATAGAAATAGACTGAATATTACTATGCAATGTAAAATTCGCAAAGCTCAGTGTCGACACGCGCACAGTTAATTGCCAATAAAAATCGCTTTTAATCTACCAAAGTTAATCTTGTTAGTTTCGCAGTCAAAGCCTAAAATTCTCGTCCATATATTTTCCCAATAAAGTGCCTACAAGTAACAATTTAGATAGAACAAAGGCCTAATCAACACGCTTTACAAGCAGATTGGTAATTGTGGAGTTCGTCAGTAAATCCTCCTTGATTAAGCTTTGCTAATTTTTTAATCCCTTTTTGCGAAAATACAAGGGTGCATTTTGGCCCTTACCTCTTGCTTTTAAAAGATGGGTGCCATTAATTAGTTTGATTGTGATTTTCTGACTCTGTTATGGATTAAATATTTTGTTGTACTTTTAAGGTTACTTTTCTACAGACAGAATTATCTTGTGTTCGTTTCCTACAAATATTAGAAGATTAGGTAGTAATATTCGAATATACTTAGTGTGGGGCTCTGCATGCTTGAGAGTTCCTTTTAATAGTTTGTAACTAAATGGAATGTCTCCAAACCGCACTTGGTTCGCGAAATGGAATCGAGATCTAACACTTTTCGTTCTAAGAAAAGACCGTTGCCTAGCAGTGGGATAAATGTAAGTTGAATTTATTATATAGTAAAGTGTTTTCCTAATGTTTTTTTTTTTTCAAATCCGCCCAGTAGTTTCAATAGACAAGCCAGGAAGGCAATAAAAGAATATTTGGAATAAAAAAGAATTGCAGTTTCAGAATAGTACAGGGATCTTGCATCCCTGTACTATTCTGAAACTGCAATTCTTTAGAGCAATGTAGAGTATTGTATTTAATATTAACTTAACTGTTAGTAAAAATTAATGTAGCAAAGTATATTTTTGTTTATGATGTGAAATATTATCCCAAGATCCTTTTATTTTAACGTGAATAAAACAAAACAGTATTTGATACGATACAAGTGCTACGTGGGAAGATCCGTAGTTCCTGATGCCTTGAAATAATACAGTTTCGTGTTAACACCTACATAGTCACTAATACAAGTTTCTGACAGAGAGAAGTCTGAAGGTGAGTATTTTTTGGTCCATTTATTGACAGGAAATGTAATAATCCAATATGAGTGGGTTCTATGTTATCTCTCGATCATGAATATTATGTTGTTTGTTGTGGCTTCTAACTTATTTCGAAGAGGTCTTTCATCAGAATGAAATCTAAATACATTATGCTATAGTGACATGTGAATGATTAAGTCTGCTTTTTATTGTACGATTAGTGGTCAACCTAGTGTCAAAGTTGTTCAAGCTCGAAGGCCTCTGTCGTGGCTTAAAGACTGTTATCTTAATAGAGAACAACCGGGACCGATTTTTAACGTGCCCTCCGAAGCACGGAGACTCCCAGTTCAACCACCATTATGTGGTCGCCCATCTTAGTTGCTTAACCCACAGATCGTTCACCGACCGATAAGCGCAACTGGCTATGAACGTCTCTAAATGCTTGAATGAATACTTTACTATGTTGATGGTTTATTTTAATTAATTAAACCCATTTATGTCACTGCTGGTGTCCTCTCGGAAACAGGGAGGGCTAACCCCTTGTGTCTACTACACTGGCTTAGTGCGAGTTGGTGTCTTTGCATACCTTAAAGAACTATTTTAAACAACTCTTGTCACGTATGAAAGATTTTTACAATTGTGAAATTCCAATTTAAAAAAAAAATCAATCAATTCAATTAAAAAAAAAATTAAATCTTTTCAGTCTAATTTAAAAAAAATAGTTTTTCGTATTCGTTTAAAAACCGAGTAAATGTATGTAAAAAAAGAATGTTGAAAGCCATAGTAAAGTGTTAGTATAATGATATGCTCATTACAAGTAATCTTGTTAAGCTTTATGACTTTACTTGGGGATAAGCTTAAAAGTTTCAGAAGATAATGGGACACGCGGAACGCCTGCCATTTTGAAACTAAGGTAACATCATGATGTATTTAAAACAGGATAGATGTTTTAAAATGATCAATGCCTTTAAACTATATATTTTTAACATGATTTTATTAAGCAACTAGCTGACCAGGCAAACGATGTTTTGCCATAAACAAAAAATGTGCCATTTAGGGGCATGAAAAATATGTAAATGTTGGCCGATTCTCAGACCTACTCAATATGCTCTCAAAGTTTCATGAGAATCGGTCAAGCCGTTTCGGGGGAGTAGGTACGGTAAAGAAAACTGTGACGCGAGAATTTTATATATTAGATTTGCAAATGAAATTAATTTAAAATTCCATCCTAATCTACTTCTACATCTTAGCATATCTATAAGAACAGTAGGTAATCATCTAATACGTCACTATTGCGTGTATTTGTAAAAGATTCATTCGTAATTGGTTTAGTTTTTTGGTGTTAGTTTACACCTATATTCCAACAACTTAGTAAAGTGCCTTGGGCACAAAGTGTGTGGCTAAAGGATGCATAAAACATTCAGAATTAGAACATTCTTCACGGTAAAATTTTTTTCATCATAAAATTATAATGTAACGTCATCATATTCACCCTAAAACCTTCTGTACCTAACGCACTTCCAAGAATTCCCCAAAAACATTCCAGAAATCTAATATCAAGCCGTCCATTACTCTGATTGCTATTTAATTAACAAAGCCGTTACCAAGACACATGGCGAAACAAAAATGGCCTCTAATTGATTCCCTATCCCAATAAAAACTAAACGGCAAAAGAAAATACCCTGATACCCTTAATGTTGGCACGAAGAAGGCCGATTTGTTTCACCATTCAATAGAAAGAACCTGTGAGAAGCTATTAAGTTAATCCGCTTATCCTCCCACCAATAAACTTTAGGTACATCTGCACACAACTCACAAAATACATCCATTGACGCTTACATTCACGACGTATCTACAATTGTTGGTGTTGAACCCGCAATGGATAATGTTTGTTGTGTTATTTACAAAGTTTTTTCGGTAATTAAAAGCCTCGGTGGGTTGCCTATAGGGGTGGGTTGTGAAGGCACGCACCGTAATCAGTGCTAAGTCATTTCATTGCCCGATAAAGAGGCTACTTTGTAGGATAAATTAATATTATTCGAGATTGAGGGAGCCTCTTCAAGATAACGCTTGCTTCGTATATCTGTTTTTATTAGATTCCTTTTGGGTATTTATTTGTAGAGGGTCTTAGTTGGTCGTTTCGAAGTGTTAGCGATGCAATGTAAACTAATCTTTATTGTATTGGAGTTTTCCTTATTATATTGGTTATTTTATTGATACTTCTTTTCGTATTGGGATCTGATTATTTGATTGCTAGATAAGTACGTAAAGTATTTTGATTGAATAAATTGATGACAACTTAAACGAATTAGTTGAAAGTGTAGTGAGGGAATGGCGGATAATTACGTCAAAACTATTTTTGTTGCGTATTACAGAACTTTTTACTACTTATTTCGGGAAAAGTTATAATTATGTTATTACTGCAGTGTATAGATATTAGATACTATATAATATTGCTAATACCTAATGTTAATTAAATTAATCAGAGTTCAATTGATTCTCACATTTCAAACATGATAGTTTGATTGGTGGTTCGACATTATACACTGAAACTAACGAATTAAAATTTAATAGGTAAGGTAAGTTTATAACCTGGATAAGCAGAAGGGATTTTTTTCCTGGGGAATCTTTTGCGCGTACAAAATCGTGGGTGGTGCTTGTGTAGAATTAAGTAACTAACAGCCGCCCACGACATTGTCCACGTGGACTTACTTTTCAGCTCCTTTTCAACTACTCGTAAGATGCTGGTGTAGTTTCAATAAATGGACTATTCATAACAACAATATTTTTTCAATTCGTACCAGTAGTTTCTGAGATTAAGGCGTTCAAACAAACAATCAAACAGATAAACTTTCCAGCCTTTTGTTTGTATTATTTGTATAGTCTATAGTATAGACTACTAGTCTATAGTATAGTGCTAAAATCAAGTACCTGTATGTATAGAGGCTATACTTACAGGTACTTGATTTTAACACTATCCATTAACTCAATCTATTTTCAGATCGTAACTTTTAATCCGGGTTTAAAAAAGGGAAGTGTTCTACGAAGGTCCTATGTCAGGGTGACCTGTTTAAATCTATTGTGACTGGGTTAATCCCTTACTGGCCCACTTTATTACCGACACCGAAAGACTGAAGCACTTTAAATTTAGAGCCCAAATGTATGTATTTTTGAAGTTTAAGCCGGGGTTTTATGTGAGCTGATGTTCGGTTCTATGTAGGTTGTGTAATATGTTGATGAAACTAGTGTATGTTTAATATGTTGGTAATACTACCTTTAAGTACATTCTTTCCTATTGTATATACATATATTGTATAGCAAAATAAGTTCGTAAGTTTCGTACCAAGTGGCCCTTCCGTCCCTGCCAGGTCTACCTACACCTAGCCTGTATTTTATGTATGCTTCAAACTATTTCAAGCACTAACGACTGATTCAATTTCTATGGGTGCCATAAATCGTGACTATTGAATTAGTATTGGATATAATTGAATCGTAAAGACTGGTCATACGATTTTTTAATTTTTTGTCTCCGAAATAGCTCTGATTACTATTAAGCTCTTTTGCTATGTGAATAAGGTTTCTGCCCATTTTCAACATCTTTCATATTGATCAAACATAAGTTACATTGTTTTAGATGGAGACAAAACCAAAGAGATATAATACGTTTCACAAATTGTCACGCATCTAGAATACACCTGCAGTAAAGTGGCCTTGCTTTCACATAGTTGTACTTCAATACTCAGTTCAAAGTTCGAAAACACATTGTGATATACATATATGTATATGAAATTATGCAACAAAATCATTTAGACATACAGACAAAACAAGCAGTTGTAAGATTTATGCCCCAGTTGCGGTCCGTTCAACGTAACTTTGTTATCGGGTTGTAAAACCTTGTGTACCAGCTGTAGAGGAAATATTGTTATGCTATTATCGTATGGCTAGTTTTAAACCTAATGTTAAAGTTCTATAATCCATCCGGAGTTCTTGACATGGTTTAACGACTGTTATCTCAATTGACAACAACCTGTATGTTTATCGCGTATCTCAGTTGACAACTATTGCACGTCAAATTGATTATTCAGAATTTGATGTAACGTGTAAATCACTATAATCTCAGCGAGTAAACAATGTACGGGATGGTGGTTTTCAAATAGAAGTCAACTGAGATACATGATAGCCACCCTGAGGCGGGCTTTAAAGGTACATTTCGAAGCCTGGAGGCGCTCGATTTGCTACCACTTGGAGGCACGTTTGGTGTTGAGACGTCATATTGTCAAAACCTTCAATATTGAAATAATTAAAGTTCGTTCCAGTTTTTTACCCTCTCTAATAACTAGTCCTGTCACGATGGGTATTTTAACAAACATACAAACTACGAACACAAAGGACAACTGACATGAACGAATTTTTCGTGAAACATACATATACAAGTATGGTGACCGCCATTAAGCCGCATTATTACCCAATACCAATTTTGTAACGTATAACGCTCCTAAATTAATACGTATAATTTCCCTCAGAAAAACACTCAATCAGATGAACAAAGAAAATCAATAAAAGTCCTCAAGAAATTAGGTGACAAAGGCTATAAAGTGATTTATAGGCGGTCCATAGTGCGGTTAGTCGCTAAAACTTGAAGATTGGAAAACTTTAGGCACTTTCAGAGTAAGCCGTTTGGTATTGAAGAAAAATTTGTGACCTTTTGATAGATTTAATAATATTATTATGTAGCTATTGTGAAGGTATTTGTAAGTGCTTTTTATCGAAGGTCTTTGACTAGTCGGTGTGAATTATTCTTTGTCTGAAGTAGACTATGACGTCAAAGCGTGATTGTTTTAATTGAGAAAATAAATGATTTTTTAAGTAAGACATTGAACTTATCTATACTAGCCGCACGGAACGATCTCTGAGGTTAAGCTATGCTTGCCGAGGTTGTTCCGTGGATGGGTGACCATCTTATACATATCGAGTTCCTTGTTGTTCCTTCCTTGTTTGTTTGTTTGTTTAAACGCGCTAATCTCAGGAACTACTGGTCCGATTTGAAAAAAATTAGTTTACTTACTTTCAGTGATAGATAGCCCATTTATCGAGGATAGCTATAGGCTATATATCATCACGCTAAAACCAATAGGAGCAGAGTACCAGTAAAAATTACAAAAACGGGGAAAATTTTGACCCATTCTCTCTTATGTGACGCAAGCGAAGTTGCGCGGGTCAACTAGTCTCTCATAAAGGTTAGACCACTGTTTTAAATTTTCATAATAATTTAATATTAAACTTCTTTGTGTGCAGGAACGTTAATGACAGATACACACAATAATAATATAACGTCGTATTAAGTGTTTATTGATATCGAACGTAATAGTTGACTTGTATCATGCAAGATGCCAGAAAAAAACGCTAATACTCATCTAAGTGAAACACTTTTGTGAACCCAAAAACCAAGCACTATGTTAAACGTTAATAAAAATTTAAAAAAACAAAACTCTGACAATACTTTGGCACGACTTCATGTCAGTATGACATTCGAAAAACTTGATTAAAACAAGAAAATAAATTAGCTGCGGTCTTTAGTCACAACCTACCTCCATGAGTAAAAGGCGTGAATTTCGGTTTATATTCAGTATAGCAGACCCGCGCAACTTCGCTTGCGTCACATAAGAGAGAATGGATCAATTTTTTCCCCGTTTTTGTGACATTTTTTACTGGTACTCTGCTTCTACTGGTTGTAGCGTCATGATATATAGCCTATAACTTTCCTCGATAAATGGGCTATCTAACACTGAAAGAATTTTTCAATTCGGACCAGTAGTTTCTGAGATTAGCGCGTTCAAACAAACAAACAATCAAACTTTTCAGCTTTATAATATTAAGTATAGATTCAGCTGTGAAAATCTTATAGCTTTAACTACATATAAAGCCTTACTCATAGTTTGCGTGAAGTCTGCAGCTGTTTCAATTTGTCCTCACATTTGTTTAACGTTTTATTAATTCTAATATCGCCTTGCGGTGCCGACTCCAAACTGTTACTGTTTTAACCTCCAAGTTAATTGTAAATTAACATTTTGAATACTATTGCGGCAGTAGGTTTAGTTTCAGGCTTAGGTTGTTTTTGGATTATTTTGTGTATACTTCTTTATTTGATAGTATACTGTGACTACCGTTGATAGTGTACCGTTGATAGTATAGGTACTAGTACCGTAGTAACGTGTGTGAATAATGTATTAATTATATTATATATTATGTCGATTTTGGCTTAGTTAGGCAAAAATCTTTAAAAGCAAATGTAAGACATCAATATTTTCTAATGGTATCCTATAATGCATGTTTTATACGCGGTTTAACATAAAAGCATCTTGTAGGTGTGACAAAATACTCTCAATTAATTGAATTAAGAGTTATTGAATTAATGAGCGGTGATAGCCGAGTGGTATAAGTTGGCACCTCCTACGCAAGTGGTCGCAGGTTCGAACCCGAGGCAACACACCAATGACTTTTCGAAGTTATGTGTGTATTAGACATAATTATCACATGCTCCAACGGTGAAGGAAAACATCGTGAGGAAACCTTGCATGCCTAAAATTTGTTTAATACATTTATTGAGGGCATGCAAAGTCCCCAACCCGCACTTGGCCAGCGTGGTGGACTCAAGGCCTAACCCCTCCCTCATTACGGGGGGAGACCCTTGCCCAGCAGTGGGACATTAATGGGTTAAATTTATTTTTATTTAAGTGTTATTGTATCTAATTTGGTTTATTGACTGCCTCCGTGGCGCAGTGGTTTAGGTCACCACGCCGATACCACTGTGTCGGGAGGTCGTGAGTTCGATTCCCACACGGGACAATTATTTGTGCGATTCACAAATAATTGTTTCGGGTCTGGTTGTGCTTTGTGTCCGTTGTTTGTATGTTTGTAAAAGTCCCCGCGACACAAGAGCAATTCTTAGTGCGGGAGTTGTCTTTTTAAAAAAAAAAAAAAAAAAATTATGATCAATATATATGTATAATAATAGATTAAGAAGACCCTTCGCTTTGGTAATTAATAAGTTTACTTACATTTACCACATACACACTTCACTTTTGCTTTTAGTTATTTCTCAAACAATATCAAGACATTATTACATGTGATTCTACATAGAACATCACACTCAAAACATTTCAATTGCAAATTACGATTTTACTCCACAAACTAGAAAAGCAATCCTACGTCTGCCAAGTGGTGTTTACCCACGATCCGTGCAAGAGCTCTTCAGTGTTACAGGTTAAAATTTAACGTGATTAAAGTCAAACTTACCACTCAAACTATGGATTACTGACGAGAAAAAACGGGGAAGTATGGGGTTATAAATATGGAAGTTTATGCGGCGGAAATATACAGTCAGCTTTAAAAGTCGTTAAAGGTGGTCGGGGAAAAAGTCTTTTCGCATTATAGTATGTATGAACTTGTAATAAAATCTCTTTGGCTTCAAGAATCACAAATGAGTACACAGTTTATTAGGTTTCTTTCAGTGAGCTCGTGAGGTACCCAAATGTCGAGATTTTTTGTGTAGAAAACAGATTTTATTACAAGTTCATACATACTATAATGCGAAAAGACTTTTTCCCCGACCACGTTTAACGACTTTTAAAGCTGACTGTATATTTCCGCCGCATATAAGCCGCCGCCGTGGGTATAAGTAGATATTAAGAGCCAAGTAAATATGTCAAAAATTGTTGTACTTACCATTTATAAAAAAAAACGAATTTGTAAAGAGATTTTTGTAGCTGACTGTATGCGGTTGGTGTTTCCAAGTTACGTTCAGCTTGGAATTTATTTCCATGGTGATTTTACTATTTGTTGGGTACGATGGTTTAAAAGGAACTTTGTTGATTAAGCAGTTATATATGTACTAGGTAAATGGAAAAAGAAAATTCTGGTAGAAAAACAGTGACCCCAATTTCGCAAAGGTAATTGATTTTTTACCTGTAATTATTCTTTCATTAGTAAAAGCCTGCAGTGTTCTCCGTCTAAGTTCTTCGATTTGTACTTAGGGTGCAGGAAGAAATCTTATCCCTAATTAAACTCTGACCCAGTACATCTCCGAAAACAAATTGTTGTATTTAAAAAGTTTTGTAATGTATATACCAATGCAGAAATATAATATCTAATACTATTTTAAAAGTTGTAAACTAACATAGAAAACTGTCCCACAGGATTTTTGTAAATAGATAAATTCGAACTATACATTGAAAGTAAAACTTATCCCAAGAATTTATCAAATACCAAGGGAAATAAAAAACGCCTACGTTTTTCATACATAGGCAGGTAAATTTCAGTATTTATTTTGTGTCCTGAAAACGTCCTTGGGGAGCAAAACCCAGAGATAGTAGTTAAAATTGTAAACTCACGTCCAGCGGTTCGGGTGAAACTGTAAACATAAATTTGCTCGCACCTTAATTTATTTATTCACTAAACTTCCTAGGGTTTTAAGGTGTGTTTATACTGAGTGTAGATTCTCGAACTAAAACAAGTGTTGTGTATTTTAACTGCACGTTTGGCGCAGTGGGTATCGTGTTCACTAACACTGTAATATATAACTGCCTCTGTGGCGCGGTCGGTAGTATATGCGGCTGCTGTGCGAGAGATCTCGGGTTCGAATCCTGGGTCGGGCCAAAAAGACGTTTCTGAGATTTTCTGTATAGAATTTCTTAGAGATTGCCTGGAGTTGGGAAGTTGAGGTCGAGGACCTCCGTGCCTTGGAGAGCACGTAAAGCCGTCGGTCCTGCGCCTGACCTCTCACTGGTTGTGTTGGTTATCCGTCCCACCAGACTATGAGAGTGATGGAATAGAGAGTGTACCTGTGTATTGTGGACACTATAAACAAAGTCCTGCACAGATGGCCAGTTTCAATGAAACTGACCGCCGTAGCCGTATATCGGCTAGGAAGACATTATTATTATTATTAATATACATATAAATATACATTAAGCGCTGTTATATATCTGTAGTATAAATATTTTGAGGTCCATTTGCAAACAAAAATACAGTGCTACAGCCACTTCTGTTCGAGCTGTTCAATGATGAGCAAAAAATTATCCTGCTTTCAGTTTAATCACTACGTATCATAGCAGATAGATTTGTCCTAAAATATCACGTACTTCAATTGCCTGCGAAAGTAAAGCATTTTATCAAACGGAACATCCGAATTCAGCTTAGAAATTAAAAAAAAAAACAAAATGTCAGACGACTTGAATACTACTTTACTTTTAAAATCTCTTAACAAACTCAAAAATAAAATCAGGTACTCTTAATTAGTACTTATAAAAGTCAAGTCGCGTGCACAAGTGTAAACGGTACCTTAACCCCGTGAAAGTTTAGAGAGAGCCTACGCTTGCTTCACTTGAATTACGATTCTGGCCTTCCGACTCCAAGTTTTCGATATAAAAAACTCCACTTTGTAACCGTTGTAAATAGTAATAATTCATTTGGTAGCCGAAATTGGGTCTGAAATATGTATTTCGATGTTTGTTCTTATTGGGTGAAAGGTATCGATAAGAAATGTTGGTAGTTTGGAAGTTTGAAGTCTTGTTTTTGTTGTGTTTATTTGTAGGTTTATTTTTGTCGGGTTTTATTGCGAAATATAGTAAACAAGATGTCAAAAGTCCCACTACTTATATAAATTGTAAAACACAATAGTACGGTGTAAAAGTTCTTAACTAACATTAATTTCATTTTACTTGATTATTTTCTTCGCCATTCTAGTAATAATATTGCATTATTATATGGAGCTTTCCTTAGTTGAGAGTGGTTTAAAATGCATATTCTGCGATTATTTTAATATTTACCATTGTTAACAATACTTACCTTTATGCCAATATTTTTCTTGAAAATTATTATTCATCTCACAAAAGTACTGCAACTTCATAGTTATATTTAACCTGCTGAAATTGGGGGTCGCGCTTAACTTTTAAAATAAAAATATCATACTAATAATATCATAAATAAAACTCCAAAACATACTTCAAACATTTATTCCACAATTCAATGACTAGATTAACAAAAGACTCTACTCCCATTACGAACTACGAACAGTTGGAATAGTTCGCGAACAATTTTGTTCTAAGTTGGGAGATAGTTTGCGACTAGAACTCCTATTAAAATTAATTTGGCAGTTACTCCTAATCTGTTGCGACATATTTTGGCAATTATGCTCTTGATGTAGTTTGTGGTATTTATTGGCTTTCGTTCAGGCTTGATGCTTTAACTTTTAGTTTTCAATGAAAATGCGCGCTGTTGTTTGAAAGGTTGCCTTGTGAAAGTATGGCATTGTACTAACTTAGTTGATTTCGCAATGTTATTATCATTATAGTAGAAATAGTCTCTGTCGTTTGTGTATTCGTTATGTTGTCTCTTATTACTTGCCTGGGATGAAATGAGACAGAACGAATATAGACAACTAGCATATTCAAATGGCCAAGTAAAGTTTTAAAAATACTTAACTGCAATATGTGGTTGAATTTCTACCGAAATTGATATCTGCAACAATTTTTTACTGACTCAGCCGTAATATTTGAGGATCAAGACCAATTGTCTTGAATAAATCGATCTCTAAAAGTAGCCCTAATGGCAATCATTCGATTCGACCAAGTGGGTCAGCATCTAAAACTGTGGAACATTGATCATTTACTTAAAATCGACTGAAATAAGTTAGACATAATTATAATTCTTTCATTAATAACAATATGCAATACTCAATTCAATTTAAATTCAACATTGGAAATGACTAAATAAATAATGAGCCAAATCGGTTAAGCTCTAAATGGAAAATGATTGGAATTATTAAAATAATTATATTGTAAATCAACATCAATTTTGATATGAAAACGCATTGTGTTTAATTTGTTTCAATGCGATTGTATAATTATTATTATTACAGGGTTGGGACGTTCCAATTATATTGGAATGCTTTTTCCGATTTTTAGCACGCTTTTATGATTATAATAGCTTTTCACCCACGTTTTCCCCGCAGGTAATTATTGTCAAAAATCCTTTTGTAGTGCTCCTCTGAGCATTGATGATTCAGTTGAAATTTGGCATGAAGATTCCTTAGAAAGTTTTCAACTTTCTACGCTCAGTAGTTTCGGCTGTGCGTTGTCCATCAGTCAGCCACTCAGTAACGCAAGAGTTTTATATAAATTTATTGAAAACCTATATTTGGGGGCAATGGGGGCTCATAGCCGCGATGTATGATATTCTGGGCAAAAAATATCTTCACATCCATGAGAAATAACAGCTTACCTATATTGTATACAGCTCAGAAATCTGAATATTCTATTATCAGCCATCTTGCGTCTCTTTTATTGCATGTAAAATTTAAACAACCATGGCTTTTCAATTTACCTATAATACTCGTAGTAGAGACCCCGCTTTTGTTACGCAAAAACTTTGGCAACACAATTAGTTTCAATGGAAGCCGTTTTAATAAGTGCCAAAATATGTCACTACGTTTTACAATTAGTTTCGAACAATAACTTATTTCTACATTAAAACATCAGTCTTTTAATAAATATATTTTGAGACGAATTACTTTTCTTATACAAGTATGAATTAAAAGAGTACAAACTTGAAGACGAACATAAGAAATCCGAAGTTTTTTTTTCGATTTCTGACACAATGATTTTTGTCCCAAAATTTTCCAGTTAATTTATAATACAACAACAATAACGAACACACATTTTACCTTGAAATGCCTGAAATTTCGGCGCAGGTTGCACTGGCCGTGGTTGCAAGCTGACTGGTTGCATTCAAAGGTGATGCGTGCTTGCTTTAATTCCCGTATTATATTACAAAAATGTAACGTTAAAGTATAAAAGTAATTGATAAATACTATGAACCTTCTTTGTTATTTTACAGAGGCATTGGGCATAAGTAGGACTTTCGACGATATTCGTTTTAATACTTAACGATATTTGGATTTTCTATGTTCGTCATAATCATGTGTTAGCTCTTGTGATGCGAAAATTTATCCAAAAGTCAAGCTGGGCGAAGTTAGAAAATAAATGAATTAAAAAAAAATGCTTTGAATACTTTTATAGTAGAACACATGTAGGTAGGTAGAAAAACAGGCTTTATGAAAGATTGCGTATATAAAATGAAATTGGCAGTATATTAGCAGTTAAAAATAATTGTTCATTTAATGTTGAAGAAGAGCAACACTCAACCTCTTACAATATAGGGGAGCTTAAAAACATCTTGCATGTCATTCTTTCATATGAAGTACCATTGAATACAAATGAGAGAGAAACAACCTAGTCAAAGATACCTGAGCTTACCTTTTAATGTCCCGTCGAAAAAAAAAACATATCATCTTCTGGATATTTAAATAAGTACCTAATACTTACTGAACAGTTAGAATATCACTAAAATCTATTACAAATTATTTTTACAAGTTTTTTCTTTATATTACGGATACAATTTATTGATATGCTTAATAATATGAACTGAAATCGTAAAAATTACAATATAATATTTTGATATACATATTCTATTTTTTTATTTATCAGTATTTCCGTTGTTATCTGTGGTGTGGGGTTCGACAATGACCTGAAACAAAAAAGATAAAAATACGTTATTTTTATTACTAGTTGACTCTCGTGATTCCACTCGCAGTTTTATTCCCTTATCAATTTTATCACCTTGTCAGCCTTTTAGGTGTGATTATTGAAAATGGGTCTTTATCTGTCTTTGTGTTTAAATTCACCAAAATCGGTTAAGTAGTTTAGACACAAAAGCAATAAACAGCAAACATACACATTTATTATTAACCAGCGCGTCTGCCATTGTTTAACGATTTCCCTAATTACATCTGGGGCAGAGGCTGCTTAACCTACTGATCGTTAACTAACCAGTGACCGCAACTGGTAGTAACGACGCCTTAAAATTAAATGTTAGAACTTACATTGTTTTACGAAATAAATTGTAAAGTGGAAAATGTGACGCAGGTCAGTGACCTGTAACATCTGTTGTAATGTGGTTGTACTAGTTTTAGTATTTGCCAACGTTCATGTAATTACTATTTTATTTCTTACTTGCTCATTTACGCGGCTTTCCTTGTATTTCAAGTTTTACTAATAAAAAATACTGTATTTGATTTACCTTGGTCCAAATACAGTTATTAAGTCATTAGTCTTCAACTATCTGTTGTCGTGTTTATCATAAAACAGACAGATGACCAGTTTTAAGCCTTAATGATTGCCGAGAAGTCTTAAGTATTGGATAGCCCAACCAGTACATTTTAGATCAAAGTGATCAATGTATAAGAAAACACTGTCAAAATTATATTTGAAAAAGTTAGTGATACTTTTGAAGTGTTAAATCTAGTCATAATTATAAATACTACGCATTGACACTCATTTACATATACAATACCTTTTACAATAAATCATTGCAATGTTCTGTTCATTAAATGTTTTCCGTTTTTGTTGACCGTACATTACCAACAGATCAACTCATTATAACATTTAATAGCTTTTTAACGAAAACATATGAAATAACGTTTTAAATCATTGTCCAAATTAAATTCGGCCTTCATTTTGTTCGGCCTCGGCTTATATATTGTTCGGCTTCCAATTATAATTGTTTCGTCTTCATTTAATGATTGAAGTTTAATTGACATGCCCATTACTTGTTTATGCTTTTGTTTAATAACATCGGCCATTATTAACCTTTTGATTTGAAGTATTGTTTGTGTAGAATGGAATTTGTGAAACAGTATGTTTTTAGCATAGTAGTATGAAAGAAAAATTGTGGTTGCTTTTATTAGACTTTTTCTTCAAACAAAACAAAGTGTGTTGGAACGTCTTAATATAATCGTTTATTTTTTAAAAAGGATATATAAGGAATAAAGGATTAGGTCTTGATTTAACTAATCGAGAGATATTATTTTTTTAACCTAATTTAAATGTTCAGCAAAATACCCCTCGTGATGCTGAGCTTCAAAAACGCCGCTAGACTACAGCGTTGTTTTACGAAACTTATAAAAGGAGTAATATGCTTCATTCAATTATATAAATATTGGATCAGTATTTTCATAAAATTCGGACAAAAATAAAAGAGATATTGCAACCGTTTTGAAGTTTATTCCACAAGGTTAGGTTAGAGTGAGTTTTGCTCATAAAATGGCTTATCCAATGAATGTAAAACTGTCAACCTTCGATAGTTTACGATGTCTAGCCGGATATTCTGTATAGTATACCGACCGGAACGAATATCCGGTGAGGTCTGGTTTCAAATATAACGTGATCAGTTTTTGGGTGTGCTTTTAAAATTAATATATCAAATTTAAATCTGAACACAAGTTATTATAAGCCTCTAGTATTACTCAAACGGACTTTAAAAACTATCGACAAATAAAAAAATAAAACAAAAATGATATCGGCTTCCATCGAAATGGATAAGGCCTTTCGCAGAAGCTTATTCGTATTAATAGTAATTCACATACGGTGTCGTATAGGCTTAAAATAATCGGATGATGAAACTACTTTATTTGTCAGATAGATTATCTAGAAATTGTGAAGTGAAACTGGTGTATAAAATATTCAAAAAGTGGCTTGAAATAACCTAATTATTTATGCATCAAAAGTGGGCGTAACCCACAGATCCCAGCAATTTACAAGTTGAAAAGGTCGTACCAGAGCTATCTTTATCAAATTAGCATTTAAAAATAAATCTAATATTTAACTTGACACAATTCCCAAACAACTTTGTTTTTATATTAATTAAACGAATTGTTTGACCTTTTACCCTTGGCTTAATCTAAAAGTAAAAAGATAAAATTAGCATTAATTAACGAAACAAAGTAATGTTGACGGAACAGAGTTCAAGTGGAAGATTTTGATTAAATTAAGCTCAAATATAATGAAAAGTTTTCTTTTGTCTTTCCTTTTTGCTTTAATATTTAAATTATGTCTGATCTTTGTTAGGATTAACCATTTTGTGTGTTGATTTTGGCTTAGTCTTTTGATGAGATGATGATATTCTCTTATATTACCGTATTACCGAACTCTTTACCTCAACCTGATTTCGGTGATATCAGTTTTGGAATATGATGATAGATATATCAAGTGACTTGTACTGCCCAAAAGAATAGAGCTCTCGATAAGAGAATACCGTCAGACTTTCTCAACCAACAGTATCTGCTATTCTAAAGATATGAAGACACATGATAGTATGACAGCTCAACAACTTAGTAGACGTACAAAAAGAATTGAGGATCTCATTGACTGACTGTCTTACCCCCCGTTTCTGAGGTACATTTAGCGGTAGTTTATCTATTCAATACTGTCAAAACTCATAAAAAAACGCTATTGAATAGATAAACTACCATTAAATGTCATCAGAAACCGGGGGCTAGACCGCTAACTTTTGCCTGTTACAGCTACTTATTTTGTAAAGGCACAGAATTATGAATTTTAATTTATTTACTATACGGTGTTAGTACAAATTGTGAATTAGTTATTGTTATTTACAACGCGTATTTCGTCTGGTAAACAAGACTAAACACTTTTTGAGTGCTTGTTAAACTGTTTTGCGATAGGACCTGTAGTTTTCCTATTCTGAAACAATGCCAAGTTATTTCAAACACGTTGTTGATTTATTAAGTAAATATTCTACGAAATATTACACATATCATACTTCCGTCAGTCCTGTTTCTCGACACTTCGTAAATGAAATTTATTTTGTATTTTTCTGCTACAGACGTAGTTGACAAGCCGTCAGCGAGTGTTGAGTTTCCAATCAGAATTCATACGAACGGATCGTATGCACGGATTTTATTTAATTATGTATGCTACATGTTACATGGTACGGATGAAATGGAACTTGCTAGGTATTGTATCTACTGTTTGATAAGTTTTGGAGCAAAATGACTATTACGAGCGCCAGACTAAGGTAGTAAGCGAAACTATAGTTTGTTTGCGTTGTCGTGCCGTATTGGTTTCAACCAAATGTAATAGAAATGTTTTAACCAGCTGGTAAAAACCTTTTTTGAAGAAGGAAAGCCAGGTAACATTGAAGAACTCTATTTTATAGTATGATGACGTTAAATCAAAACCATCAATAGTCTTAGTAAAACTTAGTTAAATTGTAAGTTTAAGTCAAAAACCACTTTTTGATCATAAACGCTTAAATTACGGAGAATTCAGTAACACGCACTCCTTGCTTAGATGTTCTTTTTCGCCTTCTGCGCAGCTTGTTGCTATATTCCGATACAATTAATGTTTCATACTACATTCGTGAAATACATATAGTTATTTTGCAGTTACATAAATAACAAACACGCAAGGCACGTGACGTAGCAAACATGTGAATATCCAATGTGTACGTGTAAAGGAAATGCTTGGGCTTTTTGAACGCGTGTCCAACGTAATTAGATGACGTCAAGACTGTCCGGTTCCGATTCGGATTTAGCACGCAACATGGATATCCCTTTTACTCGTGTTTGTATATCAAATGCGGTGGAATATACGGTAGTTTCTAATCTTGTTATAATTCTGATTCAACGGCATATTGAAATAGAGATATTGTATCGCATAAATTGTTGTTATTAAGTGTGAATTATAAATTAAAAATATTATGAATAATTTAGGAAGAATCTTGCATTTTTCGGAGGGTTGTAAAAAAATATTCAATACTTTTTAATTTAACTGAAGGGTTTCAAGGGCCGTAACCTGCACCTTGCTAGCGCTGTGAACTCAAAAGCTCGTTTCTCTCTCTCTCACTTTGAGAGGAGTCTGTGCCCAAATGTACGCGTAATGGGTAAAACTTCAATTGACATTGTTTTTATACTTCTATAGCCTTTATAACATTCGTATGAAGTCATCAATCACCCAAACTCACTGTTTCTTTAGTCTAAATAATTTTGGACTATTGATTTGACTGAGTTCCTAAAATACTTACGTCTAGGCATCGCAGACACTGTAGCTTTTGATGTGCTGTCACTGTCATCTGATTCTGAGCGGTTTTGGAAACTCGTCTCTGTGAACAACAGTATAAGGTTTAAAATCATATTCATTGGCAATAAATTAAAGGTTCTAGAACAATAACAATAGAATACTGAAGAACTCGTTGAAACTAACTTGATTGATTTACAGAAACAGGAGATGGAAAACAATTAATTCAGGTATATTTCTGCGAATTGGTTTCGATTTACGTCTATATATTCGGTTTTACCTAACAGAAAATAACAACCTCAATGAGTTCTTCCGTGTAGTCTTAACGAACAAAACTATTTAAATGAAATTCGATATGATTAATTGTATTCCGGAAAATGACTGCCTTTGTGGCGCAGTCGGTAGTGTATCCGACTGCTGATCATGAGGTATCGGATTTGATTTCCGCGTCGGGTAAAGTGTTATTAATCTTCTTTGATTTATATAAAAGAATGTTTCTCAATAGTAGTAGTGTGGTAACGTGCTCGGTAAATAACATCACCCACTATTGTTAATGGTGAAACAGGGGTGCATTTTATACACCCCTGCCAAAACTTTCGGGTGATATTTTTATGTAATATTGGCCAACTTACTTAAAACACGCAAGTGAAATCACGGGAACAGTCTAGCTAAGGTGACTATATTAAAATCTATAACTTTAACTTAGCATGAAGATATAAATTCAAACTCAAAACAGAGTTGAAACACTAATTACAGATTTAATTTATTTGTTCAATTGCCTTTAACATTCAAATGTCCGTCCCCTATTCTTGTTACTAAGCACTTCACATTAAAATTGTACTTCAAAGTACTAACTTTAGAAGCCTTAAACTCCTATAAAGGCTTTAAACAATCACAAGGCAAGATAAAGAGGCCATTTCCCGAACATTTACAACTGCGGGACAGATCAATTAAATTTCTAGAAGGTTCCATTGTTCTTGATACTTTCGAACATCAATTCTGTTAAATTAGATCAAGATTAATGGTGACAGTAGTTCGGGTCGTGTTATAGAAGGTCGAGTTGTATCGTTTTTGTATGTAATCTATTTCAATTACTATGTTTGTATTGGGAAAGGGTGACATGTGTGTTTGCTTGTGTTAAAGTGTGATTCCGTCGTCGTATCTCATCGTCAGCCTGACCTTTCTTCCGACTATGTTGGAGTCGGCTTCCAGCCTCATCGGATGCAGCTGAATATCAGTGTTTTACATGGAGCGACTGCCTATCGTACCTTCACATACCAGTTACCTGGGTTATAACACGACACCCTTTGGTAAGACTGGTTGCCAGATTTTTTAATTAGCTGTGAATAAATGAATGTATTTTTAATTTTGAAAAGTTTCGCTATATTCAACTTTAGCTTTTAACTTATTTATATATACTCACTAAGTATAACCTAAATATCAACGTAGCACTAATAAAATAGTCTATACTGAGAATAGCAAACAATTAATTCAGATGGCATTAGAAAATAGGTCAATACAAAAATTTATTTTTAAAAAGGCACCATTTAAAAAAAATGTTATGATTAAATAAACGAATAAAATCATACACAATTCAATCATCAAGTTAATTTGACATCTTGCCCTCGCCTGCAACCGTGTGCCTAATTCACAACAGACAGAATTTAAAAAGAACACAACATTCAACGAACTTTGATTAATAATTTTAGGAAGCAATCTAACTTTGTTCGTTGTAATTAAAAAAGAATGACGGAAGTTTAACAATGGAAATTGATTAACATAAACGGTAAAACTGTTTTGACTGTTAAAAATTGGGCATGTTCCTTGAAAATTATTACTGGGAAGGAAAAATGGTAACCGTGTTTTATGTAAATTATAACATTAAGCCACTTTCATGACTTATCGATAAGAGTTGGATAACCTATCTGTTAAATAAATTGATAGCAAATGTATGAAAGCACCTGTCGAAATCCCATCTGATTAGCTGTATTTTTAATATTATTTAGAAATGATCAAATAGAGTTCACGGTTCGCGGTTTTGATAACCTCTCTGATGCGTGAAGTGGCAGCAAATGTATGGGAAGCAACTGTTAAAATTAATACTTATTCAAAAGTGCTAAAAATGAGACTAAAACTCCACGTCCGCTGCGTCGGAATCGGAGCGTACGGACTTAGAAGATTTGTTGGTCCTGTATCAATGTCTGTGACATAATGCGTCCACTGGATCGACATTTCGTTGCCAGAGATATTTATATGAAGTGACAAATCCTTACGGCCCGATTCTCTACAGTCTAAAGTGTCGGGTATCGAGACTTTGACGTTTAAAATGTACGGCCAAAATAGTTCAAACGGAGTTCGCGCTGATAACTTCTTTAAGCAATTTTTTTTGATAACTAGCTTGCCGGTAGTCTATAGTGATGGAGAATCGAGCTAGTACGAACTACTGCTCTGTTTAACGTCTTAAAGAAAAGTGTTGTAAAGTCTGTCCGAAAGTTAGTTTTTTTTTTTAGTTTTAAAAGACAACTCCCGCACTAAGAATTGCACTTGTGTCGCGGAGACTTTTACAAACACACAAACAACGGACACAAAGCACAACCAGATCCGAAACAATTGATTGTGGATAGCACAAATAATAGCTCCGTGTGGGAATCGAACCCACGACCTCCCGTTGCAGTGGTATCGGCGTGGCGACCTAAACCACTGCAAATAACAGTAATATAAACCGGTTCTAAAACAGTTTATATTAGATAATGATACTTGTGGATAGGTTAGGCTACATTTCGTAGGGATAGGACAATCTTAATATGATCACGATATTAGTTGGTTTGAATTTCAAGTCAGTTCAATTTCAGTTGCCTGTCAACTATGAATAATGTTTCGGAAGGAGTTAGTTCCAGGATAATATTATTACTATGTTCAGAAAGGGCTACCTATAGAGAAATAATATATGTATAACCTCTAGTTGTCTAAAAAGTATTTTTTCATATTAAGGATATTGCAGAGACCATCACCGATACCGATACGAGATTTCTATATAAAAGGCATAAAAAATAACCGCTTGTTTTCAAACGAATAAAAGCTAAGTAAATATGGCCACGTCTTACCCCCGGTTTCTGAGGTACAATTAGCGGTAGTTATCTATTCAATGGCGTAATACTCATAAAAAAAACGCTATTGAATAGATAAATTACCGTATGTACTTAGCAATCGGGGGTGATAATTCATTAAATTCGTTTCGGTTCTTTATTTGGCACTATTCTGGGTAGACTCGTAGTGTAACTCGAAAGCTTGAAATTTAATATATTGACTTGCCTTAAATCAATTATAACGATAACACTTAACTCAAAACATTGAAACTAAATACTAATATCGCTAAAGAGGAATTCAATTAATGGCAACAACGTCTAGAATTTGAATAGTCTCCGTTCATTTGAGCTGTCAGCCCGAAATATACGAGTGGGGGCTGTCTCATAATTCAAACGAAACGTGATACTGGAGACAGTTTGTATAGAAACTAGAATAGACACCAAAAAGAAGGAATGAACTATAAACTTTAGCTCGGTGCTCGCATTTGGTTGGTGTTATGCTAGATTTTATTTAGTAGTAAGTAGTGTATAAGTCACAAAACTCAGATACTATTCCCGTTTGTCTTGGAATATTGTCAAAAAATAGACAACTGGTGACTTATTCATCTACATTCACATTTAAATACTAGACAATTTTTGAAATATCAATTTCTTTTTCTTTATGTATGCTTTAATATACTTAGTACATATTTAGTCCGCAGTTCCACTAGTGTATAACGGAATGTGCCATCGGCACCGTACCAGAGGATCATCTGAAGGACGATTTCCTAGTACTATCGACTATTACAACCGGCTAGCTATCGACATATTTTGCACAAACACCAAATCAGCGGCCCTAGCGGGTGACGTGTGAACTAATTCTTCGATACATTTGATATGTCAAGCACTCGATATTCGAGACTACCGTCTGTAGAAAATCACACTACTAAATTGAACCAGTAAGTAACTCGTATACAGTAAAAGGAAGAACTAGGTAATTTTAAACAGCAAGGTAGACATAAAGTCCGAAATTAGTCCATATTTTACCAATTAAAATTTGTGTAATCAATGAGTACGGTCGTTAGCGTGCGAGTTTTATGGCACGGAAAGTGCATACGTGTTTAATAGGATAGCGTAGTGCTGAGTAGTGATTTAAGGCAATCAATAGTTTCTGTGTCTGAGTTCAGTCTTGTTTACTTGTGGGTTCGTTAAAAGTTCTTTTTTTAATTATTACCTTCTTATTGTTAGTGAAAGATTTTGAGAACAAGTCGGTTTCTAAAATCGTTGACTCGGGAACAATAAATGCGGGAATAAATTTACAGAAACAAACAAAAATTACATTATTATTAATTGTATAACTGTAAACGTACATATTATTATAATATTGTGTAAAGTGGCTTTCTTTAGTCTTCGCCTTATCCTATTGGAAAACAGCGCAATGAGCGTGTGTAAAGTCGGGAAGGCTTTATTTACCCACTTTCTCTGTTGGTATATTTTTCTTGGTGTTTCGACACGGTTTATAAATAATTCCTATAAAATATTAAATAATAAATATTGATGTAACAGTTACGAAAGTTTAAAAGTTACGATTTAACCATTACTCAAAATAGTGTTATTTCCTTTAGTAGTAAACTGGCTCATCTAGTTCAAATACCTCAATGTATAGTGACAATACACGGGGTGGACTGCAAGATACGTTTCAATTGTTGAATTATGTTGTACGGTGTTATATTGAATAGGTACAGGTGAGAATCCGATCTGTATTATCGGTCGTGTTCTATTGGATGTAAATGACTTTGTTATGTTAGTATTGAATATTATATGATCTTACATTCTATGAAAATGATTCTGTTTGCTGAATATAAATCCACGTTTGGTAAAATCGTAAATCAGAAATTTAATTAAACTTTAAAAAGACATTTGAAAAGAAAAAGCCTTTGTCCAGTAGTGAAGTCATAGTCTAGGGAGGTCTAGAGAATTTGGAAAACTATTTAGTCATTTTTTTTTATCTACTCGAGAGTCAGGCAAACTTTTGAGAAAGTAAATAAAAAAAGCAGCAGATATATCTTTTTTTAATCCTCGGATTAAATAATCTTATGGTTTATCGAAAATATTATTTCTAATTGAAATAAATCAAAAATATATATTTTTAAATGTCTTCAAAACTTTTCACAACTGTAACAAACATACATTTTCACAAACTTTCACACAAAATAATAGTATAAAGGTCAGGTCTTTATAAACAAAAGCAAATAGTAGGTATGTTAAAGTTACATAATTTATTCCCGGATGAAATAAATCTGTTCGCAGAACGCAGGTCGTTTCCGAAACCTCTTTATTGAGGGTTGTGTAACGAACTAACGAACACACACTTTATATAAATATCAACGAATATATGGACGCATTTGTTTATTCAACAAAAGTGGAAAGTGGGAGTAGTATTTATTTGCAAGATATTTTATACGAAACAGTCGGAAACACTACTTTTATTTTAAAACTTTAGTGCAATGGTTTTGGATTTGAGACCGAAAGTTTTATTACTAACAAAATTTTTCAAACTAGCTAGAGATGTTAGATTTGTGAATTAGTATTAGATGAGTTGGCGACGGGTCAGTCTGGATGTTCACAAATATCGTGTGAAAATTAAAGGTACCTTTTTCGAGTTTGAGCTGCAAGATATAATATTACTATTATATACTACAGCTAGGGTCCAATAGAGCGAGGCATAAACTAATTTATGTATTGCAATACAAAACAATGTATACACAAATCATACAGATAAAACAAACATCTGTCGCGATCACATTTAGAATTACCGCGTTATCGAATTACCGTACGCAAATTCAAACTAAAGCAATCATTGTGAAATCACTATTCAGTAACAAAAGCTTTGAAACAGTATTCCCAGAACAGTTTGCGAGTCTATTATCAAATTTCATTTAGATTGTTTACCAGTAAACATATAGGAACGTTTCGATAACAAGCCGGTTTGCCGTGGACACGGAAATCATATTATTTCAAAAGCCTAATTATGCACATATATGAATATTTGATCAGATACTCTCAATGTTTGTGTTTTGGTTATTTTAGTTACTGAGCGTTCCCCAGTAGGTTGAACTGCCTGTTCTTCGAAACGAAAATTCAAATAGGAATTGTTCGTTGATGATTTAACACAAATACTATGTTATATTGAACAGCTTTTGTATATTTAGTTCTCGTAATTTAACTAAATTTGTATGAGTAGGTCCCGAATTCAGCCGGACGATCGATGTTTTGGGATTATCGAACCTGCGAAATCTAGAGCTACAAAAAAGAAACATAAAACATCATAACTGTTTATAAAATTTCCTGGTAATTGTGTAATAATAATTTAGTAGGTTGAAGAGCAGTGATTGCCGAGTGGTATGAGTTGATACCTCCCACGCAAGTGGTTGCAGGTTCGAACCCAAGGCAACACACCAATGACTTTTCGGAGTTATGTGTGTATTAGAAATAATTATCACATGCTCCAACGGTGAAGGAAAACATCGTGAGGAAACCTTGCATGCCTAAAAATTGTTTAATACATTTATTGAGGGTATGAAAAGTCCCCAACCCGCACTTGGCCCTCGCGGTGGACTCTAGGCCTAACCCCTTCCTTATTACGGGAGGAGACCCTTGCCCAGCAGTGGGACATTAATTGGTTAAGTCTATTATTAGGTTTACTTACCAGTATCGAACCTGGGTCTGCTAGGCAGCCTACTAGGCAGGTCTTGGTTCTCCACGTGATCGAACGTCCTGAAGCCCAGCGCGAACTCCGCGTAAGGACTGATCTCGAACATTTCTAGGAAAGAAAATATCAAAGTATTATAACACAATCCTCATATTTTTCAGTCGAGTAATATGACTAGCTGTTTACTCCACAATGTTTTGGATTCAATCGTGAAAATATTATTTATATCTATCTATCAAATATAAAAGGTAATCTAGTCATAAAATTCCCAGCCCGCAATTGGCCAGCGTGGTGGACTCAAGGCTTACCCCTTATTCATTAAGGGAGGAGATCCTTGCCCAGCAGTGGGACATTAATGGGTTAAATTTATTTAGTCATGGAATTCCGTTAAAAATCCTAATTTCAGACTTACGGATTTTAATGGCTATCATTAGAACGGTTTTACATTCAATATTAATCTAATAATATAGAGACGCAATAATTACGATTTGGATACCAAATTCATCGAACAACGTATTGTTACGATAGATACATAATATACATTTACTGAATGGGTAGGGAAAGATTGGCGCGTTCAGATTAGTCTTTAATTCACGTGCAGTTTATAATCCAATGCGATTTTTCTTTGATACAGTAACAAAAGAAAATGGTTTAAAATATTGATTGAGTAAACTCACCATTCTTACTGCTCTTCCTATTGTGGACAGGGGAGGTGTAAATCCTGGGTGCGTGTGCGTATCTCTCCTTATGTTCAGAGTGAGAAGCCACGCTTTCATTGCGTGACTTTACTTCGTCGGCTATGGAGTGGCGGTATTGGGATGAGTAGTTTTGCCTGTTGGAGGAATATTATAACATAATATTGTAAGACTAAGAAAACTAGATTTTTGGATTTTACTGTTACACTGTGATCTTGAATTTTGAATAATATATTTATTGTAAGCGTAGGAAACTTAAGGTATTTCAAAATTGTAGAAGTTGTGTTAAGAAGTCAGTTTTTCCGAAAGTTAGTGTAGCCTTATCCATAACATAATGAAACAGTTTAAATTCTTAAAGCTTATTATCATAGAAATATGAAAAGCTTTGTTGAAAGTCAAGAAAAATTAAAATGTTTGCGACGGTACAGAGATGCGGCTTAAATAATAGTACTGAATGTTTCAGAAATCACTAAAGATGCTTGATTAAAGAGACTTACCGATGTCTTCTGAAAAGTATACAGAAGAAGGCCATGAGACAAATGACGAGGAGCACGGAACTGCACACGATGACCAACATGTTCAGGTCGAACAACTCTGATGGTGGACCTATCTCCTCTGCAACAATGAAAATCTCGTTAGTACTTGCTACTTAATTATGGTCCCAACACTCGTATAGCCAGCGTGGGGTACTCAAAGCCCAGCAGTGAGACAGCTATAATAAAAATAAAACTGTGTAGGGCAATATTGTTTGCTTTATTTTCTGAGGGCAGAAAAGTTATTTCCCAAATCGATTAGCCTTAACTCTATATTACAATAATACACGCCACAGCCTATTGATTTCGTCCTTGTGTTTTTATAAGATGTGATATAGATGTTTGATGAAAATACTTTGTTTATATCAACATCTTTTAGGTACCTACATATTGCATTATTTTGCATCAGAAATAAGCTATTGCGTTTGATGAACGCTTGTAATTTTAATTACGTATTAAAATAATAAGATTTTTTTTTTCAAATCTCTAAAAAATCAAGCAACACAATATCTCGCAAACAAAGCAAAGTATGAACGCGAACTCATTACCAAAATCACCAAATCCTCTTACGAAACCACGTAATACGTAAGTATTTATCAAAAAAACAACGACAAAATCTGTGAAAAACATTCAAACAGCTCGAAGTCACGAGGCAGGGAACATAATCAGCTTTACAACAAAATTCTGATGAAACAATTTATGTTTGACGCGTCAGAACATTCGAGAAAGTTCGAGAACAATTTCCTAAAGGCTCGACTACACTGAAGAAACTGTCGTTAACGTTTCCGTAGATACTTGCGAACTTTGACAAAGTTCTTATCGAAATTGTAGTGTTACTTGATTGAAGACCTTTAGCTATTTACATTTAAGATTAAGTTTTGTCTTAATTACTAAAGATCGTTTTAAATGTTATAAAATGTTGTAGAAAATTCTTCTACTCAAGTATTTTCTGCTAAATTAATGAGGTTTACGAAATATTTCGTGAAGTAGGAAGTCTTAAATTCCGTCTTGGTTTTGTGGTCATATTCCGCCTCATAAGCTTGTGTATGGTATCGTACTAATTATTTCAGTTCACTATACGATTTTAGTAAAAAAATAAGTTTTTTAGCTTTCAACACGTGTCTAAATTTTCCACGACGTACGATTTCTAGAGTTCTGACGCTACTATAGGACGAGATAGGTCCTTATCTCATATAGCAGCTTTTTCACTACATAGTATAAGGCAAAATCGCTTCCACGTCTGTCACTATGTCTGTATGTATGTATTTATTTTAATAGATAGGGTGATTAAAGGCGAAGGTTTTTGTGTAACAGTTGCAACAGTTTTTTTGTAAAATAAACTGTTTAAGTCGTGCGAAGTCGCTAGAGTCATATCCATAAGCAATTATATTATACAGAACTGAACTCATTTCGCACTGAAAAGTAATAAAGTCCCAAAATTACTACCTAACATCCAATCTACAACATATCGGAGAAAAATAAACCGTTATTTTTTTACCTTTATTGCTTTATTTACCAATACCTTCTAGTAATTGTGATATCTAAATATCTTTGATATAACAACCGTGATTAATGACTTACGTATTGGAGTTTGCTTCTGATACGAAGAACGAAATATTAATGGCAATAAGAGTTTTATTACAACGATGTAGATGGTTATTAATGAATGTCTTACTTATTTATTACGAGATAGGGTTTCTAGATTCTAGATATCTAGAATTTTGAGAAAGATGTACACAATGATTCTAGTTTAAGATATTATTTAGACTGAGACTTAGAAAGACTTTATAAAAATATAACTCTTGTACTTTTTATGTATTATCACCTTAATATTTAGACGATAGGACTGTGTTTCAGTGTATAGTTATGATAGTAATGACAAATATAATAAAACTTTAGAGTCATGTTTATTCTGGTTTAATTCACAATTTTTAAGGTTAAATTCCGATATTCTTAAAGTATCTTAGCTCAAAACTCAAATTTCTCGATGAATCTTGAAATACGACGTTTTTCTACCACTAACTTGTCCAAAGAAACAAGGACTAACTCTAGAACTTACACGACACAATATTATTAAATAGTACAAAATTAATATGTCTATATTAAATTCAGTAGTCGTATCCGCTTTTCGCTCAGTTTCATATGAAACTTTGCCCTAAGCTAAAACTTTTGTTCTATGAAACAATTCCGTTTATAGTCACCATACATTAAGTATAGCTAGAACTAGGCTTATTTTGATGAACATTTTTTATGGGATTGGGGTGAATGAACTTTCCTGTTTTTTATGAGACAACTGTTTTATAGTGTAAGATAAATATTATTGTCGACTCTTACAAATATACAAATGAGAAACTTATTATAGTACCGCAAACTTACAAAAATTCGTAGATCTAATAAATGTTTGTTCTATGTTAGAATAGAATTTATGTAATTTTCTTTACGCGTTGTGATTGTGGAGGAACGAGGTGATCGTGTTCCTCCAACACAAAGGGAGGATCCTCCGACCAGGCGAGGTGATCATGCCTGGTGGGCCTAGGCTGCCCGACTGTTGTAGTCGGGAACTTGTATATATAGTCAGTTGCCGTGCAAACTTCGATAGCGCGATCTAGGACTTGTGACGTCAGTCACATTGCGCGTGGTGGCTGGTTGCGCGCTGGTCCCAGTAGATGTCGCTGTATGTAGCGAGCCGCTACATCACTCCCCCTCAGACCGTAGGTCGATCTTCTCTTCATGTCAGTCAGTCTCTCCAGTGCCATACATTGATGAGTTCCAGTGAGTCGGAACTCGAATTCCGCTAGTCCCAGTGCGTCGGAACTGTATGCCGCTAGTCCCAGTGAGTCGGAACTGTATGCCGCTAACTCCAGTGAGTCGGAGAGGTGCGGTGTGCGGTGTGCGGTATGCGGTGAAGTGTCCCCAGTGAGTCGGGGCGAAGCGTTGCGGTGCCCTGGGTGCGTCCGAGTAGCGTGACGATGATGCCCAGGTTGGATGCCGCTGAGGCCGTAGGGTATGCCAGTCATGTGCGTGAGCGACATGTTCGTGGAGTGCCCTGGTGTGGCCGAAGATGCTGGCTGGAGTTGTACAACTGCTGCTGTAGGAGTGAGGAGTGATGAGGGTGCGAAGGTTTGCTGCTGCTGGTCTGCTCTTCGTGAAGGCTGCTTCCAATCAAGTCGGGGTCACCACTGTGGAGGAACGAGGTGATCGTGTTCCTCCAACACAAAGGGAGGATCCTCCGACCAGGCGAGGTGATCATGCCTGGTGGGCCTAGGCTGCCCGACTGTTGTAGTCGGGAACTTGTATATATAGTCAGTTGCCGTGCAAACTTCGATAGCGCGATCTAGGACTTGTGACGTCAGTCACATTGCGCGTGGTGGTTGGTTGCGCGCTGGTCCCAGTAGATGTCGCTGTATGTAGCGAGCCGCTACATCACTCCCCCTCAGACCGTAGGTCGATCTTCTCTTCATGTCAGTCAGTCTCTCCAGTGCCATACATTGATGAGTTCCAGTGAGTCGGAACTCGAATTCCGCTAGTCCCAGTGCGTCGGAACTGTATGCCGCTAGTCCCAGTGAGTCGGAACTGTATGCCGCTAACTCCAGTGAGTCGGAGAGGTGCGGTGTGCGGTGTGCGGTATGCGGTGAAGTGTCCCCAGTGAGTCGGGGCGAAGCGTTGCGGTGCCCTGGGTGCGTCCGAGTAGCGTGACGATGATGCCCAGGTTGGATGCCGCTGAGGCCGTAGGGTATGCCAGTCATGTGCGTGAGCGACATGTTCGTGGAGTGCCCTGGTGTGGCCGAAGATGCTGGCTGGAGTTGTACAACTGCTGCTGTAGGAGTGAGGAGTGATGAGGGTGCGAAGGTTTGCTGCTGCTGGTCTGCTCTTCGTGAAGGCTGCTTCCAATCAAGTCGGGGTCACCACTGTGGAGGAACGAGGTGATCGTGTTCCTCCAACACAAAGGGAGGATCCTCCGACCAGGCGAGGTGATCATGCCTGGTGGGCCTAGGCTGCCCGACTGTTGTAGTCGGGAACTTGTATATATAGTCAGTTGCCGTGCAAACTTCGATAGCGCGATCTAGGACTTGTGACGTCAGTCACATTGCGCGTGGTGGTTGGTTGCGCGCTGGTCCCAGTAGATGTCGCTGTATGTAGCGAGCCGCTACATGATAACATGATGGCGACAACCTAAACTTTTAGTTTTACCATTAAAGTCTTACAAGTTAAAACAGAAAGCTTTTTTAATGTTATAGGTATGTGTAGGATCACTGTGCCGCTGTCTGTATTGAATCCGGCTGCTGATCTTGAGATCTCGGGATTGATTCCCGGGCTAGGCAAAATTTAAGTAAAATACTTGACAAAGGGTATTAAATCTTCATGTAGGAAGTCTACAAAAGGAATCACTAAATTTAATATTGGTCTTATATTTTATAGATTCCATACTGACAGGTTTTAACTACCAATAAGAACACGTAGTAACTACTTGTAAGTTTTTTCCACAAACAATAATAAAATAGTAATAATCCTTATACAATTTCCTACGTACAATCAAAAATGTTCAATAAACTACCTTCGAAACATGGTAACCCTATTGACTAAGACAATTTCATCTCGAGCCTGCGACGTTTGATACCAAAACTTGTGATCCGACACTTCCTATCAAACTTGAATCATTTGTTAATAATTATGTCTCCAGCACTAAACTATGACATCTTGTAAACTATCGATCATTTACACTGTAACTTTCAGATAGATTGTTAATACCTGTTCGGAAATCATCTGCTTCAAATTTGATACAAATATTCGTTCGATGTTGGTAAGTTAAAAGTCGTATGATAATGAGTTAACTATAATTAGTATTACGTACATACATACAAACATATTTAAAATCATTCATACAAACATACATACAAACATACATACACACATAATATTACGCCTGTTTACCAACAGGTCTAGGCAACGTTGTATGAAATATTTCACGTTTCGTCATTAACTGTATAGTCTACTAGCGGACCCGACAGACGTTGTCCTGTCTACACGTCTTTAATTTGAAAATTTTAATTTTTTTTTAATAATCTAAACCATTCTCAGATCCCCTTGAAAACACACAAAAAATTTCTACAAAATCGGTCCCGTCGTTTAAGAGAAGTTCAGTGACATACACACTTACAGAAGAATTATATATATAAAGATATAGTCTCATGTAATAAGGTACGTTTGATACCAACTTGTGATCCGACACTTGCTATCAAACTTGACTCATTTGTTAATAATTATGTCTCCAGCACTAAACTATGACATCTTGTAAACTATCGATCATTTACACTGTAACTTTCAGATAGATTGTTAATACTTGTTAGGAAGTTATCTGCTAAGAATTTGCGACGTAATTTTCGTTTATTGTCGAGGCTTTGATGTTGGTAAGTTAAAAGTCGTTTGATAATGAGATACTATACGTACTATAGTAGTGTTTCATTACTGACAGCACATAATATACTAGCTGACTCGCGCAACTTTGCTTGCGTCACATAAGAGAGAATGGGTCATAACTTTCCCCGTTTTTGTAACATTTTCTACTGGCACTCTGCTCCTTTTGGTCGTAGCGTAGAATTTTTCAAATCGGACCAGTAGTTCCTGAAATAAGTGCGTTCAAACAAACAAACAAACTCTTCAGCTTTATAATTTTAGTATAGATAAGGGTATAGAATACTTTGTGTTTCTTGATAAACTTGTAAGAAAGAGAAGCGGGACAATAAGGTCCAGTTTAATAATTAAATTGTATTGTTGCAAATTTTTCGTTGCTGCCTCTGCAGCACTGTCGGCATCCGATTGCTGATCGTAAGGTCCCGGGTTAGATTCCCAGGTGGAGTAATGCGGTATTGGTATTTTCTAATTTATATTAGAATTTCAATTTTCAAGGAGTTCGGTAAATGAGTGTAAAATAGTAATAGGCTCGTCCCCTATTGCATGGGACTAACGTTGATAATGGCGAAACGCGACACGTGGTTGTATTTCATACACCTCTACATCTTTGTGTGTAGAAGGCGTAAAGTTATCTGCTATTTACTTTTCCACGGAACTTTAATGCTCGTTCACTAGAAATCAAGCTAACCGATCTATCCCAGTAAAAACACAAGGAAAACTATTGAGCGAGCGAGACAGCAACAATTAGTTACGATCGCAATTTATTACTGACTTATAGGCCAATAGCGAGTAATAAATTGTTTGCCAGCTAAATTCCTTAGTAGCTAATGCCCATTAATCGTTTGGCATACGTTTATCGCTGTCGTTGGGTAACGAAATAATGGATAATGTTTGTAGTAAGCGCAATATATTAGCGTGTGCAGTTTTTATCGCTGCAGTCTTGTAAGATTGATAGAGTATTTTTATTGTGCAGTAAGTTTTTTAGAGACAGCTCTTGCACTAAGAATTCTATTAATTATCACATATTTTTATTTCACTGAGTTTTACAAACAATGGACACAAAGTATGCTCAGACTTCTGTTTGTCTGTTCTACATAACTTCTTGGATGACCTGAATTGAATAATTTCGTAAAATTTAGGATTTATCTCATTATTTTGTAACACTTTGTCTTGGCTTAGACTGCGGGTAAGACGTTAGTCCATCAGAAAGAGAGTAACATTTGTATTAAAATTTACCAGTTGGGTAAAGAAGTCGCTCCATTAAATAATTTTATAAGCAATCGGAAATGTTTCGTGTACCCTTACAAAAATATTACATTTACAACCTAAAGAAAACCACCAATGAACTGTCTACTACGTAATTATTTTCGTTAAACCTTAAAGATTTTTATACTAAAGTGCCAAATTTTGCTTACCTCCATCCATCGTCTTGGTAGCGTAAGTATAAATAGTTGACGCAGATCCTGCATCGTTTATCGCAGTCACTCTCAGCTGATACCAATTAGCGGGAGCGAGAGATCCGACTGCATATGATGTGGGGATGGAGCGAAGTGGTGGTGCTTGGTAGTGGCCTTCTATGTAGCTCCAACCGAGGTTTAGGTCCATGGGCTAGGTAGAGAAAAATGGCGTAGAAATTTGCTGTTGCAAAATTTATTCACGTTGCTCAAAAAACAAATTAATGGTAAAAATGTATCGTAAAGCCGTCAACATGAGTGACAAGATAACAAGAATAGCTGACATACGAAAATTGCCGGAAAGCCTTCAATACGTAAGAAAAAAAACTGGTCAGTATAAAATTTCATTCAAAAAAAATCTTACAAAATGTTCATTAGTGCGAAAACATTCAGTTTTCTACAAACTTGTGTATTATAAAACATACAAAAACTGGTAAGACAATTAATTATGTAGGTATAATCCTCTACATATTATGGAAATAAAATAGAACACATTTTAGACGTACTAATGTACAAATTCGAAAAGACATACCGCTTTATTCTCAGCTCTTTGCCAAAGACTGGAACCAAGCAGCCTGTACTCCACCTCCCACCTGGTGACGTCACACCCGCTGTCATCCCAGCCACTGAGCTGAATGTAGATGTGGGTTGCGTTGCTCCATAACCAGTCAGTCGATGGTGGGGAAACTGGTGCTAGGGGAATAAAAAAAACATTGTCTTCATTTTCTTTGAAGGTTTTACACGATTTTGATGAAAATAGTATTATTAATTGGCTAATATAATTTTGGTAAACACAATTTTGATTAAAAAAACATAATTTAGACATTTGTTAAAATCACCTCTGTAACCAATTTGAAGGCTTCTAAAATGTTTTTGAGGTTTGGATCTTTTGTCTGAGGTCTTGGTACGAAAACTTTTTGTTCCTGATTGAGTGGAGAAGTCTAGGAGCGTTTTTCTGTGTTAATTTTTACAAAAAGAATATCTCGTGTTACCGTTTAATAAAACTCCATAAATTAGAAAAAGAAAATAACATTTGATTTTATAAAAACAAATGTCGAATCCCCCGCTATATCGTCTGTGTTCTAATAAAGACAGGTTTGCAATAATTGTTTGCTTGCTACATTAAAGCTTTGCTTGGCTACTGGACGTGACTTTCTGTCAGTTAAGCCACTTAAGTCGTACCTAGGTATTTAGTTAGGTAGCAGTCTGTGGTTGCAATAATCTTCTGAACAAATACGTATACATTTTTTTTATATACTGCTGAGTATTTTTCTTTTCAGCATGTCTTATGAAATAAATTTTAAAAACTTAATAGCACTTTTTAAATGGCGGCCGGTAACACAAGCTAAGAATAGATACATTGTTTGATTGATTGAGTTTGGTCATCTTTTTCCATACATTTCTGCTTTTTCATACTTTTAATGTGTCGCATAGTCTATTCATATGCATTATGATTATATGAAACGATACGACGATTAGTCAGTCAATCAGTAAATCAGAACCAAGTAATTTTGTACAAAGATTAATTAATAATATCGTATGTTTTTATCGCGAACTCCAAATCACATACGAAAATGCTAAAAATATTTAACTTGTACAAATAATACGAAACTTGCAAAAAAAACTTCTCTCGGCACCAAATCACCTTTTTAATATAGAGGACATGTTATAAGCCTCGTCTCTCCGTTTATTAGGTGTATGATGTTGATGTAGGACCACACATAAACGTTCTGGCCTAATTTCACTGACCGGACGATTAGCACGTACGAAAATAACTCATATTTAATGTTAGAGATAGCTGTTTATGTACAAATATGGTTTCCTCGTTTTATTATGAGTATGTGATACGAGTATTGGGACTTTATTGGGAGTTATAAGCGATTGGTTTGGGTGTCCATTTAGGTGTAAATAGTATTTTTATTTATTGAGTATCATTTATGTTTCTATTCACGCCGCTTAAACCCCAAAGATGTAGTCAGAAATGTGTTGATTAAGCCCATTTTGTACAACAGAACACGAAATAACAATAATTAATATTATATACAGAGTACGTTGCAAACTTCCGGGAATATTCCAAGTTTTAAAAAAATCGAGCCGTTGAGCAATGGGCCAGCAGGCATCCAGAATACCTTTTTTTTAACCAATTTCTGTCCCACTGCTGGGCAGGGTTCTCCTCCCAAACGAGGGAGGGGTTAGGCCTCGAGTCCACCGCGCTGGCCCAGTGCAGGCTGGGAATAACTTTGTGGCATTTAATTGTATGAGACATATTACATCCTAAGACGAGTCCATCATGCCATGACAGTTCGTGAATTATTATGACGCGGAGCGGCAGGTGTCCACCGCTCCCCATCTGGGCTTATTGCACATAGGATCCCAGCTTTAACAATGACAAGGGTGCATGTATTCAGGTTTTAGTAGTCCGCTATTATGAGAGCGATGTTTTTCTACATATTCAAATTTAAAACCTCACACGGCAGTTAATATTCGTAAGAGTTCCGGTTGGCATTACCGGTGAAATGCATTTTAATTCTAGTTCAGATTATTCCAGTCGCATTTTGGTACTTACCGAGATCATTATTACTATACTTTATAAAACAAATAAAGGTGGTTGGTCATTTTATAACTGTTAAGGTAGTTGGTATACTTCTGTTCTTCAAACCATTTTATACTGAAAAGTCAATACCCTGTAGCGCGGTTCCCTACCACTATCGGCTATCGAGAAATTTTGTACGAAAATCTGATAAGTGCCTCTAGCGGGCGCCTCGATACTCGACAGTACCAACCGTACAGAATCGCGCTACTGGTTTTAAAACTATACCATCAAAAATTGCCATCTTACCTCCGCCCAGAGTAGTGACATCAACATGAGCTGGTGCCGAAGTCCCAACACTGTCAGTAGCTGTCACCCTGATGGAGTACTTGGTACCGCACTTTAGCCCAGCCAGGGTATGTTGCTGGATTCCAGGAAGACGGTTCTCTCGAGCAACCGGCCATGCCTCTTGCCAAAGACCGTCGTTCTCACGCCAAGTCAGATTATAACCTGAACACAATTGTTTATTGATTTGGTGAACGACGAATTTCAATTAGAATCGAGTCTAGCTTGCAGTATTGAATATAAACTATTTTGCTGCCATTGTCTGCTATTTGCGGCTTGTTTATTCGTGCCGATGCAACACAAAATGGATAGCTGGACTTATTTATTTAAGTCCTTAGACTATAAATGAGCAAATTTTTTCTTAATAGTAGATATGTAGATTATACATACACCCCTAAATGATTTTATTATTCTAACCCGCTCGTCGTATATGTTTTGACGTACAAAATTTTACTTTTTATCCAATAATCAATCTGATTGGGCAGATATTGCTTCTCTGATTTAATATTAAACTGTCTACAAATAGCCGGCCTTAATTAGCAGCAGCGCGGTCACATTGTTGTTGCAGCAAAACTAATCGAAACTCTAATACGATAAAAAGTTGCCAAATAAATCAAAACTAAATAAAATTACAAACTTCGTTCGTCTTCAGTACATTGCCTCTAATATTTAATATAAAGTCACAACTACAAGTAAAATAAGCTCAATGAAACTCAAACTCGTGGAAAGATATTTATTCCCTCTCGGGTATGCAGTTTTGAAGTAGATTGTAGAACTTTTCCGCAACACTTTTAGGTCATTGCAGTTTAAAGATTCAGTCAACTTTTATAACACTAGTTAATAGGAATACTTGTTGAAATGTACTCAAAGTTATGACAGTACTTCGTTTGATAGTTACTTGTTAAAAGCTGAAATTAAGCGACATTGTTGCTGGAACTCTTTGTCACATTTACACACTTATAGACATTTTACTTGTTAATTTATAAAAGAGATAAGTTTTTGACTGTGGCGAATGCCCTGCCTTATGAAGTATGTCATTAAAATACATGCCATAGGATACTAGTAAATATCATTCTTGAACTAAAGACAGCTTTCATCATATTCCCTTATCGTAAATTTGAGTTAACTATTAAATATTAGAAAATACATCGTCGTCTAGGAGACTCGGGGGTCCAGTAACGAGAGGGTCTAGAAGCTATGTGATAAAGACATCCCTAAACAGAAGCTATGTGATACAGACATCCCTAAACAGAATTTCATTACAGCATAATATACTAGTTACTCTCAAATACTTACTTATCCCAAATCCAAAAGAATCATTGCCGTAAGACCTGATCTCATCCCACTCAACAACGATGTAGTCTTTGTACGGAGTAGCTCTTAGTGATGGTGGATCAGGCAGTGGTAGAACTTTGACTGTGTAGACCACTGAGTCGGAACCGTATAGGTTTTTGGCAAGACAGGTGTAGTTTCCACTTAAAGACTGGTCTATACCTAGAAGAAAAATCTTATTTTAATTTAGCTTAAATATAAAACATCTAACTGACCCCCGCAACTTGTGTCACATAAGAAAAAAAATATAAAAACGGGGAAAATTACGACTCATTAAAATTTTCCCCGTTATTGTTATTTTTTTACTGGTAATCTTCTCCTATTGGTTGTAGCGTAATGTTGTATAGCCTTTCTCAATAAATAGGCTATCCAACACTACAATATTTTTTCAATTAGCATTAGTAGTTCCTGAGAGTAGCGCGTTCAACCAAATAAACAAACTCTACAATTTTATAATATCAGTAAAGATTTTTATTTTTTGGAAATTTTATTGTCACGTTACCACTCTCTAGACAAAACCAAGTGGCACTTTTTTAGAATCGAGATTCGCTCCCAAAACTTTGTGATTAGCAGACGACCATTCAAACGGCAGGGGTTAAGTTTCTTAGAAACAAAAGAAATAACCTCCAGGACAAATATGTGCGGTAAAAATCTTACAAACGTTTCTCCTTCAATCCTCAGGAGATATTTACAAGGTTTGTACAACTTTGTTGAGAATCTAGGTCGCAGTTGAGTGCAAGTGTACGAACGTGTGCTACTGCTGCATTAAACGGGGTGTCAGGAAGGGGAGAGATGGAAAAAATGCATTGGAAATGTCTTTTTACTATGCGTCGCTTTAGAGTCTACGCATAATTTGTTTTAAAGTGTTTGGTTGTTAAGTTAATTGACGAAGAAGATTGCATTCATGCTGTTTACGCTAATTGGCGTAGATGGTATAGTGACTACGGTGTCATGGTGAACTAGGGTAAGAATGAATGAAATATAAAAGTTTGAACTTCTATGAAGAAATGAAAAGATCGGATGAGTTAGTACGGTGTTATATATAAATGTTTTAAAAACAAAATATTTATTCAGTGACAAGCCAGTTTTGAAGGCTATCTGCGTCTAATGGCTACGACTAGTTGCTCCAATATTTGGTAGTTCCACGTCTCTATCTACCACCATATTATTATGAACAACCCGCAGTACTAAAAAGTATAGTAGGTATATTAAATAAAACTTACTTTTAATCAGCAAGCTGTCATCTCTGTTTCTCGTAAACCTGGGATGATGCGTGATGATATTCTGGTTATGGTACCACACAGTCCTCGGTGGTGGTATACCAACACTTCGGCATTCAAGCAGTAAGGAGTTCCGAACGGCTACAGTAATTTCTCCACCTAAAGAAGCTACTCCGGCTACCACTGAAATAAAACCTTAACTATAACTTTGTTGTTGTTTTGTTTAAGTTTTCTGAGTAGTAAAGTTTTTTAGATCTATAAAGGGATATGGGAAATAACGCAAATACGCAATCCTACTATATTATTAAATATGAAACTCGAAAGTTGTCTGCTATTGCTGTTCAATCTTAGAATAGGTTAAATTGTGAAATATTAAGAATTTCGCGATACAATTTATAGTATAGATCAATAAAAGATTAAACTGTTTTGGCATAGCCGGAATTTCTAGTACTAAATTATTTGCCTGCCTCCGTGGCGCAGTGGTTTAGGTCGCCACGCCAATACCACTGCAACGGGAGGTCGTGGGTTCGATTCCCACACGGGACAATTATTTGTGCGATCCACAAATAATTGTTTCGGGTCTGGTTGTGCTTTGTGTCCGTTGTTTGTATGTTTGTAAAAGTTCCCACGACACAAGAGCAATTCTTAGTGCGGGAGTTGTCTTTTTAAAAGAAAAAAATAAAAATTCCGTACTCCTTGCCGCGTATAGTTAATGGTTTGAGCAATTTATTTACTTTGCGTCATGATTATGTTTACTTAAGAGATAATTAATTTCAAATATAAGCATAAAAAGCTAAAAGTATATGCCCTGAAATTAGAGCCGAACCTTTTACGTGGGCTTTTATATTTATTTTTCACTTTAGAATTTACTCTTGGGAGTTATTTTAATTTGACTTAAGATAAAATGAAATAATAGCATGAAGCCTTTTCTCATGACATTGACACCGAAATGTTTTGTAAAGAAAGCAATTTGCAAGATTCTGTTCAAGGTTCCTACGTCATTAAATATCCATTTGTAAAAGGTTGCTTTGAACATAATTTTGCTGAATTTTGATATTATTTTGTACAACATTTTGCTGATATCAATGACATATTGCTTCCTTTTTCGTACAATTATCGTCTTTTTATTTTCTGTTTGTTTGCGGTACCAAAATGATGTTAGGTTACGTAATTTTGCTTAATGATTTGTCACAATAAATTTTCATAATTTGTTGTAGTTGTATCCGTGTATAAAATTACAAAATAAATATATTATTATGTACTGAGTGCTACGTAAAGTTACGGAAACATAATATATTGTCATATTACTATCGGTGTCTGCACGCTATGTGCAAGTTAGTCCTACTAAAACTTCTTATTAAAAAAAAACAAAATAGAAATAGCAATTAACTTATCATTATTTAACTTTATGTCAAGAAAAAAAAGATATTGCGACAAACTTGACCCAAAATATACATACATATGTGAAAAGAACTAAAAAAAAAATATGACAATTAACTCATCATTTGTTATCATTATCTTGGAAAAACATTACTTTGCGAATAAAACGACTTAAAATATCTGTCACAAACGTCATAAAATTGCGATTATTGATCTAATAACAACTTACCTCTAGGAGAATTAGTATTAGTAACTCTCCTACTTTCAGGCCCTTCACCGACGGCAGTACTAGCTGTCACCCACACGTCATACTGACGACCTTCGTTCAGACCTTTCAGCTCTAAGGTCTGTGACCTTTCGTAGGCTTCTGTAGTACTTTGGACGTCCACTCTGATGGCTTGGGGCCCGTCGTTGCTGGGAATAATGGTACTTTTTTACTGTTTTGTCGTAGAGCAAAATATTAGTAGCAAATGATTATCAAGAGAAGTAAATGTAGTTTAGTTACATAAGAATTTAACTTATTTTGAGATTGGTGTTTCAAAATTCCAATTAAGTGCTGCATAGCAGGGTTAATTGTAAACTGAAAGACGGTTAGTAATTGTTTAAGAGCAAATTAACCATTTCTTTTTGAGACTAGACTAGACTAGACTAAAGTGAGTGTGTAATTCGTGAGCTAGCAGTCAAACATTTTCGTTATATTATTTTAATATCAATTTTAAAAACATGTTATTATATTATTCTATAATAAAATGTCTACGGCGGGTTTTATATTTATAGCGTCTCCGGTCTACACTTTACGCCTGAAAAAAGATCACTTTCGACATGACCTTTTCGCAAGTGTCCCTTGATGTTTGGTGTGAGAAAATACCATAACGTTTGGACCAAACCTAAATAAATACAACGAAGGGCATCTTTGCCATTCACACGCTTAAAGTGACTAAAATATTTATTCACGTACAATTTGGTATACTGCAGTACAAAATGAGCAGAAAAAATCAATTTTTCAAATATTTTAACTTAGGCTTTACACTCGCCGTCGCGAATGAGCACTAGTTCGCGTTAATTCTTGAAATTAGATAGTAAATATGCAATGCAGTTTAAAAGTTATGATTCATAAGGTTAGTATACGTGTTGTTTATCTTCAAGTCGGTTAATTTTATCGTTAAAATCCTAGGAAAACACAAACAATTTTACAGACATTACGAGTTATTATTATTACCATTTTTACTCGCATATAGTTGCAGCACTTATAGAAGAACCTTCGTCTCCATTCAGCCTACTGAATTTTAAAGTTATAGTAATAGTTCATAAAATTCTCTTGCTTTGCTACCACAACATGTAACTCTTACCTTAGTACCGTGGCTTGTTACCTTCCGTTGGTAACTAATGTAGTATACACGCAAAATATATATGTACCTAAAATCTAGCAAAGATATTCTTACCTAGCCGTAGGTTTGCAGTAGACGGTATAATGCAGGAGTCTTCCGTTCGGCTGTCTTGGTCTTTTCCAACTGACCAACAAAGTGGTTGAAGATTGAGATAGTAGCTTTATTTCTGCTGGCGCTTCTGGTACTATTGAAGAGAAAATTATCATTAAAAAGAGGAATACGAAGCATATAACTTATCTATATTTTGAATATTGGCCTGATATTAACTTATGTAATAACTTAAGACAGAAGGTCCTTTAAGTATAGACTAAATAGATTAATCGACTTGATATTACATAGATTTCACAATTTTTTACGGCAGAGAGAATGAGCAGCGAGACTTGGGGTTTTTTACAGGATGTTTTTGATGACATTATAAACTTTACTGGTAAAATCATTAGTAACTTCATTTTATAAGACTATTGTTTTTACTTTATTAATGTTTGTTTCCTGTACCAAAATAAATAAATGCAAGAAAATAATATTTTTTGGGGATATTCGAAGGGTCCTTCCAGAAATTCTGGTATTTATTCATCCATCACTCGTTTCCCAGATTTTTGCAATATTTTAATCATAAACGAAAATCAATCAATCATTTTATCATCGTCCAATCTGCAAGTTAATGACTACCGGGTAAAGTCTTCCGAATGAATAAATCGTTTTCTAGGAAATTCAATAAACTTTTAATATTTATATTTCATTTCAGTAAAATATTTTAATGAACGACCCGTTTAAATAGAGTTATAGTTAACGGACAGTTTACTAATAGACTCTCTTTTAAGTAGAAAAGAAGGCAATCTAAGAAATTCTTGTCCCCTGGGGGACTATCACGTATCTCAGTTGACAACGATTTGAAAACCACAATGCTGTACATCGTTTTCTCCTTTAAAATATAGTGATCAACACATAATTTCAAAGCAGCAATGTATTTCATAGGGGCTATCAATTTGAAGTACACTTGTTGTCAACTGAGATACATGATAAGCCCGCAAGGCAGAGAAGTTTATGCCGTAACGAAAGAGGATTCAATCAGTTAAGCTAATGTTCCAGAACACGTAAATAAGATATCATCTCGATGTTTTTTATCACCGATTAGAACAAGTGATAAATATTTTGAATCCACACATAACTCAAGTCTTTAGTGGGCGGTGTTAAAGTAGCACATAAAATGTGAGAACTATTTTACTTAGAATAAAGTAAATTGACACTACTTAGAAGCTGACCTTTCAGGAACTATTTATATAAACTAAATAAGAGAACGTTTACGGCTCTCAATACGTTTGGGCATACAAGTAATATATTTGACACCCACACGTATAGATAAATTCGTTTGAATAATACATTATCGTTCTTTGCAATATCGGAATTGAATATTCACATCCAGAAAATTGTATGAAATTGTTTAGATAGATTTGTTAACGGTTTTGTGCACTGAAACTGGTATCAAACAAGTTTAAGAAAAATATCTTAATAGTTTTTCTCAGCTAAATACTTAAAGTGAAAAATCTTTTAGTATTGGTAAAGCTGATTTATTTATTACGACCTCAATTCAATGAGAACTCTTAAACAACCAACCAACATAATTGGGATTTGAATTTACTGGGAAAATTCCAATACTTCAGTTCAATAGACAGTCATTTTACCTAATATGGAAACGATTTTCTTATCACGTGATCGTGAGTACCGATATTCATTGCATACCACCAAAACAGTTGTTTAAAAACCCATTACTTTTCAAAATTAACGACATTTTCATACATTCCAGTATACAATGTTGCCAGTAAAATAAAACCTTGTAAATAATACATCACACTCATAATTTTAATGGAACTTGTCAGGGTCTTTTGAAGCAAACGGCAACATCGATATACCGTTAAAATTTTACTCTTGCGACCCCAAATATCATAAAATGTTTATTATTTACGCGGGCAACATCGTTAAATCACTCGTATAATAAGTATTATATACTTTTATTAGTGTTATGAAATGGTAAATGAGAATTTGAAAGTCTATTTTCATAAAATAAAGCTGTTGATTGGATTTTATAACTATGAGATTCTATACGACGAATTCGCGGAAATTTTACGCAAGACACAACGTTCTCATTTTATCAATTTAATCGAAGTCTTATTAAAATGAATATCCAAATCACTATTTCAACTTATGATTCGATAATATTTGTAGTGGTTTCTTCATTTCGGACATTGTGTGCACTTATACCTATAGCTATACCACACAAAAATATGAAAATTGACTGTAAACTCTGTTATTATCTATCTACCAACAGCTGACAGTTCGTTTGTACGCGGTAATCTCTGGAACTACTGGCTTCTTTTTATTGGTATGAAATGAAAAAAAAAAATTGAAAGCTTGTTGGCTATATCTCAATCTCAATCAATCTCAATCAGCCTATCGCAGTCCTCTGCTGGACATAGGCCATATTATAGCATCACGTTACGACTAATATGGGTGGAACAGCAACAAAAATGACCTGAAAACGGAAAAAACTAAGGCCCACTCGAAAGTCCCGGGAGGCCTACAGTTTTTATAGAAAAAGGTATCAAAACATCCACTAAACTTTCAACAACTCATTCAATAAACAATCGAAAAACATACATAAATGATGCGATCATTAGAGCGGCCATATTGAAAATGAAATGGTAATTAATTCGCTCACAATGGAGGCATAGAACGTAATTATTTAGAGACCGTGTATTTTGCCGGTCAGTACTGGTCATGCATGATAATTACGTGCCTAGTGTACGCTAAAATGTATGTTATTATTATAATGGGGTGTTCAGTTGCATTGATGGTCGATAAAACATAACTACTATATATAAAACTCTTTATTTACTGAGTTACTGACTGATGGGTGACGTACAGCCGAAACTACTGAGCGTAAAAAGAAATTTGGTATGAAGATACCTTAGGAAGTGTAGAGGAGCACTAAGAAAGGATTTTTGGAATTTTCTTCCTAAAGAGAGTAAATTCCACACGGGGAAAGTGTGGGCGGATAGCTAGTACTGTAGAATTTAAAAATATTATTTTGGTTTAATTACTTGTCTAGTCTGGTTTTCCTTTCGCGAATATTACAATGGTTTAAAATAGGCCTTTAAAAGATAAGTAGTGTAATAGATATAAGTTGGAAATATACTAGTTACTAATGCAGTGGAAATCTAAAAACATTATTGAGAATCTGCGATCACCAGCATCATTGAAATGTAGTACTTATCAAAATTCAATCTTACATCTGAGTTACTAAATTCATAAATAAATCCTTCAAATCGTGAACACATCTACACTAGACCACTATAAATTGTACCTAAAAATTTAATAACTGTCAGATGAAAACGCCGTGTCTCCTGGTGGGAAAATAGTTCCATGCAGTTGCTAAAATTATAATTTCAATCCATAAGATATCAAAAGATTGGGTCTTTTGATATCTTAGACAGCGTGGTGGACTCAAGGCCTGACACTAGGGGCTTCGTTTGGGAGGAGACCCTAGCCCAGCAGTGAGAATAAAAGTAATAAGTTAAAAAAAACTTCAAATGGCAACTCAAACACGATACCATATTATTATCTTTACTTAAATCGTTTTAAAAATATTACGTAAAATTCTGAATAAATAACACTGTAATCGTATTCTACCTCTACAGTAGCTGTTGCAAAGTAGGTCACATTTTTACATTACTCTATTATTCTCTAGCAACGAGTAGTTATAAAAACTTCAGGTAGGATTTATCATGAAGCTATGTGCATAATCCATTTCCACGGTTCGGTCAATGTTTGTATAAATAGTAATACAAAATGAAAATTTTAATAACATTGTGTTAGATATATAATTGAAATAACAGCAAAGTATGTCTATAAATATAAAGTGACATGCAGTCTTGTCAGGCTTTTTAAGGACCCTTCCAAGAAGTTTCTTTAGAAGTTAGGCTGAAATAAATCTTCCCTGATCATTGCTATAGGAAACAAAAACTGCATCAAAATTAATATTTTAGTTTGAAAGTTACAATTTTACAGATAATCACGAACACACAGATGCATACACATTAAAAAAAATTACAATAAAGTACACTGACGCATTATTTCACAGTTCAAATCTATACTTAACACTTTTTTTTTGCCTCGGGACTTTAAATCTAATAAGAACTTATAATAAGGCTATACACAATCCATTTTACGGTTCGTTGAACTTAAAAAATCGTCTCTATCAACTTACCATCTTGTAGAGTCGAGCAGACAATAGGGAACGAGAAGGGACCGAGGCCGTAGTTAGAAAAGCCGGCCACTTTGACCGTGTAGTTAGTAAATTTGTAGAGTCCCTGTAGCCGTAGCTCCGTCACGAGTGATGTAGAGTTCAACCATTGTCGACCTGCAGGATTTGCATAATGATAGAGCCTGATATTACTTTGAAGGTAGAGTTACATAGAGTTCTGTAGTTTGAGTTTGTTTGACAATGTGATCATTGGAATTGAAATAATGCTAATATAGAGTTGTTTTCCAGTTTGAGACGAGACTATAAATAGAGATGGTGAATTGAGTTGTCGGGCTGTTTGTAACTTCGTTGAGAGTAACTGAATTATGTAAATAAAGTGAATGCTTGGGTGAGAGTGTTTTAAGGTAAGACTCTGTGTCACGTTGTAGAGTATTTTTGTACAAATATGATTATATCTCTACATTACACTTAGGATTATAATGTGCGTAATAAAGAGTACATGTTATTTTAATCATTTGATAAAAGGCAAGCCCAAACAATTGAAAATTAAAACAAAATATTCAGGGACAGTGGTTCATTTCACTTCCATAGAATTTTTCTATAAAATCAAGTCGTCTCGTTTCTCGTCACTTTATAGAAAAGTGTCAAAAAAATCACGGGAGCGTATTCTGTATAATAAATCTTAGTTATTACATTAGTAGTTACCTTGAGCAGCATATAACACAGTATATCCAATGAGTGCTCCGGCTTGTTTGTGTGGAGGTATCGGTTGCCAACTCACGCGTAACGCTGTTGACGTCACACCACCACATTCTACTGATGATGGACCTTCTTCTGGAGCTAAGAGGAAGAAAAAGGAAAATGAGAAAAGACATTCTATTTGAAGATTTAAGTTAAAAACTTGAGCGTCTTAGTCAAGTTGCTAGGTGTGACATTAAAAAGACATAGATTGATGGATCACGAAGTAATTTTTTATCAAGTTCGTCCAACCTAGCGCCAAAGGTGGTTGAAATCTTGTGAAGGCTTTTGACGTTGCAGAAGTGTTATCTAGTTAATAAAAATCAAGACGAAATTGTTTATTTGCTTTCCAATATTTTTTTAGCGCTATTATTTAGGTACTTAATTATTGCAACCCATATATGGATTATCCACACCAGCAGTTGCTTAACCCAGTAGGTTTGTATTGTCCATAAATCTTTTAGTTACTGTGAGTACTCTTAATAAAATATTAACTACATTTATTAAAAATACGCAATGCAGCAGCTCTTCTCAATTATAATAACAAACAATCGAAGCGTTAAAACATAAACATTTTCTTTAATCCCTGTTTTCATTAACTCATACATATGGAGATCAGTTGAGTCGTTTCCTAGCAAAACAGCAATGGTAATTAGTTTAAACTTTTGTGTAGAACGCAAACTCTCAAGAACAACATCTCAGAATTTATGACGCTTGCTCCGAATAATGTATCTCTTGTAGACAAAGTTTTTGTTTAAACAAAAATACGAGAATTCTGTTATTGCGTGCTTTAAATTTCAAGTGTTTTTGTAAAGGAGTGAAGTAATTATTTAAAGTTTGTTACTGAAGAAATTTGTGGTAACGGAAGTGTGGTGGAGGCGAGATTTTGTGGAATAACTAATTTGTGGCAGATTTTCCCCAAAACTTTAATTCAGCCAGAAATAGTTTTATGTAAGCAGTCTATTATTGTATAAGTCCTTTACTGAACCCTTAACGGTTCCACTGCTAGGCAAGGGTTTCCTCTCAAACGAGGAAGGGTTTAAACCTTGAGTTTATCACGTGGGCTAAGTGTCGGTTAGGGACTGTTCTACTCAAGAAATGTGTAGATCATTACATTAACTAAATTTGTATTCAAATTTTAAACCATTTGATCAATCTCGATCATGGAATCCACGGATACTCAAAAGATTTCTTATTTTATACCAAAAAATAACAAAATTAAAAAACAATTACCATATACACCCTTTTCTCATATTATTTCTAGAGCAATGTAAAAACATTATTCTAGGAGCTCTCTTGTGAAAGAATTTTACTTTAAACTACATACGAATAAAGCAAGCTCCATTAGCAGCTCACTCACGTCAAAGTAAATATGCAACTAAAATTCTGTTTCACTAGAATACTTCTATTCGTCCGTAATTTTACGAGAATTATAGTCTAACAACTTAGTAGTGAACCTTGTGTATAAGATTCGCGGCTGGCAGAATATACAAGACTCAGATATTCAGCGACCGGCAGGATTATGCACCTGATGGTGACCTGATACAACTACTTAATTTTGGAAATACACATAATTATTATCAATCATCAAATTTTTTAACTTTCCGACTGTCAAGGCACAGCTGAAACTACCGAGTATAAGAAGTTGAAATGTGGTATAAAGATTCCTTAGGAAGTGCAAAAGAGAGGGGATTTTCGGAAATTCCACATGGGGTGAAATTCCACGCGGGCAAAGCCGCGGGTGGTTAGCTAGTTAATTAAAATCTAAATTTGTACAAGCTCTCTACTAAGTTGTTGTACTGTACGTACAAAGGCGACGTAAAATAACAGGCGTAGGTTAAAATGCTTTCAACTTTTGTTCTAAACAAAGTTGAATGAACATCCGACGGCAAAAATCTTGAGTTGTTAAGAAAACTGTCAAGAACTCGTTTGAGCTATTTATTTTTCGAAATATTTTTTTCCCGGAAAATTCTATGGAATTTTATTAATTTTTGTTGCAGTGGTTATACAGATTCAATTACAACTGTTTCGAACAACCTCTATAATCTAAATTGGTTCACTTGGTTTGGCGTTAAAAAAAATTAAAACGAACTCATTCGCATGGATTATTGCCAACTATTTATAAATTAATAAGTGCAAATACGTGTTAATGCAGATATAACGTATATCTTTCAACCAAATCTGCCCAGCCGCTTTTAACTAACTAATAAATTTACAAACTTTTACATCTATATATTATAAGTAACGATAGTAATAATTATGTCCATTTAACTACATTTTGTAGAAAATTATGTATTTTTTAACACAGATACAAGCAAAAAGCTTATAAATAAGACGATACGAAACAGGGCGAGTACTTGAAAGAGCAATTGCTTCTTAACTACGTACTTGAATATTTTCCTGTTTATGAGTACGCCTATAAGTGGTATTTAGTTCATTACAAGTGAAACTGTTATAAGCTGGATATATTGTTTCAGTTAATAGATAGTTACTTTGAGTGTAGTAATGTTTGTAACCCCCGGTTTCTGAGGTACATTTTACGGGAGTTTATCTATTCAATAGCGTAGAAACTCATAATTATTATAAAAAAACGCTATTGAATAGATAAACTACCGTGAAATGTACTCAGAAACGGGGCATAAGATGTGAGATTTAAAGAAAAGGTAATTATGAATGTTGGGTAGGTATTATTTTTTTATCTTTTTAATATGTTAAGAGCGTACTCTCGCAAACAAGCTTGTAAGCTTGGCAAGCAAAAAATATTTGTTACCACATGTAATTTAAAAACACCTTTATTTAAAAAAAAATCGTTATTTGGACAAGTTGATATTTATTTGGTGTTTCTTCATTCTTTAGGTCTGGGCCTATAAACCAGTTCTGGTTTTTTCTCGACTTTTGGTACAAAGTCTATTTGATATATTTATTGTACTTTTTTCCAAATAATGAGACTTTTTTGCGAAACTTGCTCTGGCTTTGCGATTAACCTTAATATTACATTCATAACAGGTACAAAATTCTCATTTTCTCTTTATAATAGCAACAAATAAGGTAAAATGAGCTTTTATAATATTAGTATAGATGTAAATACATCACATTTTTTAACTGTCAGTTGTCTTATCAGAAGCGACAAGAGGACTATCAAAGAAAATCTGCCAGCAACAACTGAAGCGTAATTAAAAAATCTTTTTCCATTTCGTCAACTTTCATACAAGGCCTATAAATAAAGGTTAATAAATAAAACATCAAGTTACCGAAATAATTGAGCTACGTAAAATTTGAACCTGTAATTTTTTGAATGGGCTCCAAAACATTATTGGAGTGCCTTCGCCTCTATAAATAGCTTTTTGTATGAAACAAAAGAAAAATGTGCGTGAATTTTTTAATATTCCGCTTTCAACTTTTATTTTTGGAAAGCTTGTATTATTTTATATAATAGTGGATGTTATTGACCTTTTGGTATTTCGGTGGTATTTTATTCATTTATTGAATAAATAGAGAATTATGTGGTTACAATAATTAAATTTTCATATCGGTATTTTTATCGCTGTTTAATTGATACTGAACAAAAAGTAGAAAGCTATGCCTATTAAAAAAAATTTTGAAAACTTTAAATATGGCAGGGATGAACCCTCAGTTTAATTTAATTATTTCCTCAATACTAAATGTTCTGCTAAGTGATAAATATTTTATTCATTGAAGGATTGTCTAAGTACTTTTGAGGAACTTAAAAGATATACAAGCAGATCCAAACCGGAAACAAACGATTATCATGTATGTGTATTATTTATAACAAGTGACACAGCACCATTCAACATTTCCACAGAGTTGATTATTCTCAGTTTAACCATGAGTTATCTTTGCCCTAGTGCTATAAGCTCTAATACAATACAAACATACTATCTTCTCAACCATTCCATTAACCCTTCCATAAAACTCAAAACAAGCTTCAAGAAGGTGTAAACGTAGATACTAATTATAACAACAACGTTCAAGTAACTGATGTTAATTCAGGCGATAAAACTTTACGCGAACAAGTTTGTACGGCGAGTCGGCCCAATTTACATAGTTGATAACTTGATGGTAGATAAAATTGTGGAATGTTCTAGAAAGATCGCTAATTAAGGATTTGGGTGATTAAGTGAGGCTGATTATTCGAGAACGATATTATTTTTTGCCTCTAGTCGATTGAGTTGATGAATTAATTTTGTTCATAAGACACTAGCTTGTAGGGTCTTGGACAAAAATATTTTTACTCTTGATATAATTTATCACATCGCGATTTTTTGTTTAATTGAAACCTTATTCGTATCAAGAAAAACAATTCAGTTTCAGTTCTGTATGACGGCTGCACGTGTAGCCAAAAGCAGTTATTTCATTTTAAAAACAACGTCTGTACTAGGTTCAAATTTAGATGGAGACAACGTCTCTGTAAATACTGTCAAAAAAATGTATAGTCCAATAACTTAGAAGAGTTCCATGCAAGCTGCTTGATATAGATAGCATATTTTCTAAATACACAGAATTCTTGATTGTAGTCAAGATTAATCATTCATTTCAGGACTTAATTTGTTAGACTATAGTATATTGTAAACTTTACAAACACACAATTCGTGCCTTATCAATTGCTACAACAGAACAGAATACTTTTACATCAGCTTGTATTCTCCAAAAGGATTGGAATCTAGATCAAATCTATTTACTTACCCTACAATTTGAATTGGAAAGTACCCTTGAAAAAATACAGTTGGAGTGAAAAACCTTAGAGATTTTATCGAGGTTTATTTTAGTAGTACAAGTTGATTTTTGGTTAGTAGAAACAATTTGAAAGGGTACAAAATGGTAACAATAAAATGTGTAAATGTAAATCTATTTTAATGTGTTTACGTAAGGTTTTAAAATGATTGAGATAAAATCTCTTTGAATGTTTAATGGTAGATAATTTTAGAAGGTTTTACTTTTACTCTTTAAAATAATAAAACGTATTAGATGAACGTATTCGCCTCGAGTTAGGGAATCTTTTATTGGTCACAGACGCAATGCAATCAGAACTGAAATCACTTTAAGTGGACTACACGATCATTAATTGTTCTATAGGTGGTTTATTATTGCATATTATTAATGAGTCAGCATATTTACTGTTCCAGTACATGCTATAAGTCTTTATCTTTCCCTTCCCGACAGTTTACAAGGGTTTATACTTCTCTACAAAATGTAAGATTGTCACTTTTGTCACTTTTGGTAAAAATGTTATAATAAACTAAAAGCTTACCTCCTTCCCGAGTATCTTGGAACAGTGGAACGGAATATGGTCCAGATCCAGCACTGTTGAATGCAGCTACTGATACCGCATACCTTAATGAAATAAAAACCAAGTAAGATCTTTGACTATTTAAATCCATTCTCAAATATTTTAGGATGCTATTTGTAATTGTTGAAAAAAGCGATTAGATATAGGTAAATGAAAGCTATTATTTGACTGCTAATCGAACTTTTGGTGTAATAAGAACTACTGATTAATATTGTTTTATTAGTTTCACTATCCGTCGATGCCTTTATAAGATGATCGATTGATTTATTAATAACTTTGAAATATTGTCTTTTAGTATATCTCTAAGACCACACTTAGTAAAATTGTGCAGCAGTCTTATGCAATATTATTTGTAGTATACAGGCCTAGGATTCAATTACGAAATTACATAAGATGAAAAAAAATGTGTTTGGGATGTTTTTACCTGACTCCTTTTAGTAGACCAGTAACAATAGTTTCTTGTTTCGCGTAAAGTGAAGCTGTTTTTATTGTCTTATCACTCGTTTCTTCAGTTTCTAAAACAAAAAAGAAAGCCTTGAGCACACGACAAAAAGTTTTCTTTACTTTCTACGTGGATAGAAATTGTGGTACAGTCGTGAGCACAAATATACAAAGTATACAGGCCTTACTAGCAGTTCCGAGTGAAGCGTTGTAACGTTGGAAGCCAAAACGCGTTTTATCTTCTAGTAGGTACATTCATAAGATAATAAAACCTTGTACATAAAAAAATATACCAAACTTCTTACTTGCTAAGCAACGAAATAATATTACGAAAAATTACACGTGTATCCAAATAACCAACGAATACTATTTCCACTACATTGTTATTCTTTTAAATTATTACGTGACTTCAAATAAACAATTTCACAATTACAATTATTGGAAATGACAGTGTATATTTATTTGTGCTCACAACTGTACACTACTGGTTTGTAGGAAACGAGATTATTTGAAGTTATTTTAGAACATTAAGCTGTAAGTCTTACTTTTCGACATCTCTACCACAAACTTAGTCCTTTAGAAGTTACTAAAGTTTAACACTAGAGAGTACAGTTACAAGGACTTGCTTTAGAAATAAGTTGGCTATGGGCAGCTGTTTTATTTCCAACAGTCGAATTTGTATTCGATTGTGCTTATTGAAATAAAAGACGTTTATGCAATGGTCAATCAATCAAATTACACAAATTCAAAACTGAAGTATTTTAAAATTTAAACACGATCTCGAAGATAATGAAAAACTGCGCTTTTTTATACCATACAATCTGAATTATGTGTAATGTACAATATATCGAATATTCAGGAAAAAATATAAGATGCCATCAAAAACATTCTGTAAAAACCTCAAGTCTCGCCGTAAAAAGTTGTGAGATCTATATAATACCAAGTCGATAATCTATTTAGTCTCTACTTAAAGGACCTTCTGTCATAAGTTATTACGTATGTTCTTATCATGCCAATAAAAAAAATACCTTTAAAACAAATAGACCGACCTGGCCATCGCATGATTTAATTATTAGTATGTATCACACTACACAGCACGACGAGAAGTTAATGCTCCTGAAATGTTAATGGCGAATTTGTGTTTTCTTGCGATGACCAAGTCGATCTATTTGTTTAAAAAGGTATTTTTTTTTATTGGCATGATAAGAACATACGTAATAACTTATGACAGAAGGTCCTTTAAGTAGAGACTAAATAGATTATCGACTTGGTATTATATAGATCTCACAACTTTTTACGGCGAGACTTGAGGTTTTTACAGAATGTTTTTGATGGCATCTCACTTCTTTTTGTAAAGCAAATATAAGCCCAATTTGTATGGAAAGACGTTTTTTTTTCATAATTCAACATATTTTCCTATGGGAATGTTGTTCAGTTTCATGGGCTAAACACCCTTACCCACCCTATACCCCCTCCCGTTATGCCTCATATAGTAGGTACCTATTTACACCTATTTATTTTATTTTCTACAGTAATAATAATTGATTAACTGCAAATGTAACCTTGTAATCTTATACATTTATATGGGATTACAAAGTTATTGTTGCAGTTGGTGTATTTAGAAAACTGGACCGAAATTAGAAAATATTAAATTTTTCCCATGATTAAGACACTAAACCCTATTTGTATTCTAAATTTTAAGCTTCTAAGTCTGCTAGAAGTACCTTAGACTTTTGATGATCGGTGAGTCAGTGAGTCAGTGAATCAGTGAGTGACAAAATTCAAAATTTTAATAAGTTGTCATTTTTAAACTACTGGTTCAAATTGACTGAAATTTTAAATATACCGTGTTTATACAATGACTTATTGGATGCTGAAAATCCAGGCTTCTAGCTTTATCTACAACGAAATTATAGGGGTGTCAAAAATAGCCCGAATTGCTTCGAGAAAAGATGGTACGGCCGTGCCGCTTTTTTTTGCTCGACTTGCGGGGGCACTTCCGTGCCCCCAGATTGATCCCTGGTTAAAGAGGTACATTTAGTGGTAGTTTACGTACCTATACAATGGCGATTAAGCTCATATAAACTACCGCTGGAAATGCCTCAGAGACAGCAACACTAGTGAAATGTTTTGTAATTTTGTAAAGTAAATATCAAAATCACATTGCCAAGAGGTTTTGAACATTTCGAGATCTTTAGCGACTTTTCTTGTTGACTGTACTTGTATAGGACTAGAAGATAATAAATAATTCTCACCTTGAACTCCAATCAACTGCGGTACAGCCTTCAATCGGTACCCTACTATGAGTCCGTTGTGACTGTCCGCGGGGGGCGGCAGCCACCTCACTCGAAGCTCTCCGGGAGACTCTGTCTGTTCCAGTTGAACTCCTAGTGGTGGGGATGATGGTGCTAGAGGGAAAAAGGTAATTATTCAAATGGTCGTAGCATCTACATAGTCGGAATCTAAAACTGCTGATGAACTTTAAGATGCATGTTATTATGTCTCACTTTCCACACTCACTTATCACTAAAAGAAATAATAATCAATGTTGTCAGGTTTTCAGCGTTACATACATTACGATCGATACATAGAAAAGAAGAAAGATGTTCGACACTTCAATTGTAAAACGATCTATTTTTGCAAACTATTAGATAATATTGATGATTAAAATTAATGTGTTCAATTAAAACAACAACGGCTATTAAGTCATTATTCAGTGGATGCGACGATAAAAAATATCGTACTGAGAGGGAGGCCTATACCCAACAGTGAGTAAAAGTGGACTGAATAGAAAGAAATCATTACCAAGGACGCATCTTAAAACGTTAACATCTTAAATTCTGTTAAAAATAATCCCCAGTTAAAGTATATCGTTATTAAAATCGTCGAAACTCATTACACCACATCACATACTCAATATCATGGCCAAAACAATTGCCAACTAATATACTGTAACAGTATTGGTAACATCTATAACGGCAATAACGATTATGCGGTCAATAATTTGGCTGGCAAGTTTGCCAATTATGGCTATACGGGTTTATTGTACGCTGTAATCCCGGGGTGTATATGGGAATAGTTGTTAGGCTTTCATATTGTTGTGAAATAGTTAGCTTCATGATCAAGTGTAACAAGATCTTAGAATTTGATGAGGCGAGGCAAGAAATGCAAGTATCTTTAACCGACAACGGAAAAAAGAGGACGTTCTCAATTTGACGCATTTTTTTTGTTTATTCGCTTTTTGTAGCTATTCCGCTTTTTGTAGGAAACTGGATGCTAGTGCGCTGGGCCGAAACGTCAAGAAAATCGCGTATAAATGCGTTTATTCCTGTGTACCTAATTTAAGTTAATAGTTATGCAATGCTGAATTTTAGAATGTTTTGTGGTTCATAAACTTTTGCCAGTAATTCTATACACGTGGACAGATTTCCCGGAATAAAATAATATACAAGTTTGTTCACATATCTATCATACCTTCCAAAAATATTTAATGTCGTTTTTTTTACAAAAAATGTAAACAAATAACTAACAAACCATCCATCTAATCAACGAACTAACCGTCCCACTTACCATCCAACTATATGTCAAACCGAATTCATTTATTCATCTTCTTTTTTCACAAAGTAAGTTTATCGCATAAGTAGAAGTCCGCCTTACCTTCTTCAGTAGTAGTGAATCTGACTGGCGTGGAGTAATGGCTGAGATCTGCCTGGTTTCCGCCAGCCACTCGTGCAGTGTAGCTGGTTGCTGGAAGCAGGTCTTCCACTTCTATTGTGTGACGGATCTCGTCTAACCTGGGTTATACAGAACATTATTTTACACGATTTCTGATTATCGAAGTCGAAGTGTTATTAGGCTTTTTTTACATAATAAAAGCTGGGGGGTTGCTAACGTGTCCGCCGCGTTATCTCACAATAGGTTTGCTCTCTTTTACGCGACTCTAACACTTTGATTGCTTATTGCGAACCGTGGGTGTTTTGTTTTATAGGTCCACTTTAACTGTAGATGATATTCTTCTCAGAATTTGGTAATAATGTCACACTTACATAATTTTATCGACAAAATAGCCCCTCAAGTATCGCTTTTGGATTTTTGTGATAATTAACACAGGCGAGAATTTTAAAAGTGTATTATTGACGAATCATACTAGTTTCGTTTTTGGATACACTATTAGTTAGTCAGCTTAAAACTACGGCAATAAAATCTGACCGAACTGTCAAACATGCAAGGGAACATGAGCATGTAAAGTCTCGTCTAATATTAGACTCATATAGTAATCATGCGATGCGAAAAACTGAGCTATTTTTGTTCCCGGAGAGTGCTGTTTAATTTCCGGGTCATATTATTTTCATTTTTGATATTGTGTTGTACAACAAATGTATGGTAGCTTCAAAATAGTAGTATAGTGAAATAATAATATGAGCAAAATATGCTCAGTACGTGAATCACATATCTCAGTTGACAACTTGTGTATGTCAAACTGATAGTCATTATTCAGTACATTGCTGCTTTGACGTAACGTGTTAATCACTGTATTCTAAGAGAGAAAACAATGAACAGTATATTGGTTTTAAAATACTTGTCAACTGAGATACATAATAGGTCTTAATTGTGTTTTGGCTGAAACTTAGCAGTTATCACGAGTACTCAAAAATCTAAAATAAGCTTTTTCAAGTAGAAGAACAATAATTATACAAAAACGATACAAAAAAAATACACAATCCGTGGAAAAATTCCATGAAATATACAAATGTTTTCTCAACGGTACATTCTTTCAAAAGTTTCGTGTTGCTACACAAACAGTCTTGAGGAAAAAACATAATAAAAACGTTCTTTTGATCTTAAGTAAATGCCTTGTAAAGATATTTAGCGTAAGAAACTTATTATAACAATAACATTGTACTGGGAACTGAGTAAATAAGCTGCCGTGATTATTTTGCCTCCAGTATTCTGTTGCATATTCATGGATACTTTCTCATACGGGGAAGTTTGGAATTGTATTTTAAGATAAACTTTGGTGTAGTCTTGTAAATTGGAATAAAGTTTCATGTTGAACTGGTAGTTTTCGTTTCGAAGTAAATCTTACAATAAAGTCTTTTAGTAGATCCGATCTCTAGAGACTGTGTTACGTGTTAAGGAGTCTGTTTACAGCTCGTTCGAAAATAACAAAAAAAGACTCAAAAGTTATGAATTTACAGAACATTCTAAATATTTATCAAAGGATGCTGAGTGTAACATCAACCCCGTAAAAGATATGCTTAATAGCCGATAATAAAACAACAATCAATAAAAGACTGCAGCCAATTAGAAAGTAAGTTTCAATAAAGTTCAGTTTTTCTGCAACGTCCGATAACAAGCTTCATGCAACCTTTTTATTTATATTATGGAACAAAGACTTTAGACTAGAAGACTTTAGGATAAAGCTTTTTGCAACAATAGATCATGAACTTGCCTTAAGACAGTAAATTTTTACATGCGTATTAAATAGACCACGGCAAAGACAACTTACCTGGTAATATTGATAACTTTAGCGCTATTCCACGACAATCTCTGACTGTTAGAGATCTGCAGACTGTAGTACTGAGCGAGGGTTCGAGCCATGTCTCTCCAGGAGAGCTTCACTGATCGGCTCTTGATGGAGTCCACCGATAAATCCGTTGGTGGGGTAGGAGGTTCTAAAAGAAAGTGTCATTCAATTAGAAAATAAGAATACTGCCATCTTCCTAGTTCAGTCTTGCTTCTAAAATAATGGGTAAGATTAGAAGTGAAGGTCACTGCAGCTAAGTTCAGGCTAAGGTATACAGAAAGTTTTGAACTAAACCAAGTCGATCATGAGTAGCCATTATCCTTCGAAAATTAAGGTTATCTTTCGAAAATAAATGATGTCTGTTTAAAGTCTGTACTACTGTACCCGGTACTTCAGGGTAATAGTTATATCTCGATCTAAGGTAAATACAGTACATTTGTAACTTTAAGATAGTATATTCAAGTTATAGATGGGCTTGGGTAGTCGTCGGAAAAAAATACAATATGACTTTCTTATAACATTCCTTATTTAATAGCGGCAGTAATTGTGAATTCTCACTTATAAAAGCAATAAAAGTGTTACCTAAACTTTTATCATTGTCGTTCCTACCTTTGTATTTAAACTACACTAATGCAAAACCAGGTGAAATTTACTACACCCATTCGTATCGAACCGTTATTAAGAACAGTACTTTACTCGACAATCTCCATTAACAACCTAGTCTACTTGAAGACTATCATAAATTATTCCAAGAGGATATAGGAGCAGTTCGAATGCATAATTACCACATTTGGCAAGACGCACTTGAACAGAAGCAAAACGTAATATGTGCGAGTAATGCTGAAGGAAGAACAAACAGTGTTGATTGGATTGCGTCATTATGGTAATGTGGTTTTGATGTGTTGATATCGTTATGGACATTGAAGTCTATGAATTCTTATGTATATAGAGGAATAATGTGTCGGGTGCTAATAATGAGCTGAATAAAGAGGAGCTGGATAATCTCTTAGAAAGAGGTAATCGACTATACAACAACACGGATCTCAAAATCAACAAAACAACATTTTAACATCAAAATCTTTTAACAACAACACTCGTAGCAAAACCGCTACAGGCACGGTTTTCTTAAAAAAATGCGCATATAACATAACGCTTGTTTCTTATAGGGGTAAGCAGAGACCAGACAACACTACTTATGCCTGGTTTCTGAGTATATTTGGCGGTAGTTTATCGATCTAATAGCGTTGTTTTCGTATGAGTTTAAACGCTATTCAATAGAACTAAATGTACCTCAGAAACCGGGGGTTAGTACGATCCTAACAAACTTATCTTGCTTGTTTCTCATCCGTACATCCTCAAACTTGATTTTATAATAAGACTAACGGTAAAAGTTAGTTTCCTAATTGCATATACGAAATACATCACACTATAGAGTAAACTATATAAAATGACTCACCCAGTATAGTAAGATGTACGCTAAACACATCAGCTCCAAACGGATTGCCAGCTCTGCACTGATACAAGGCACCGTCACTCGTCTCCGTCTGTAGTAGTTCTAGTATACTTGTCATACCATCGTCGGTTTTAGCTTCGGATATTTTAACCCTGAGGAAAATTAGACTGTTAATGATTTTGGTATTTTTAAAACTTTCTGTATTGTAAAAATTACTATCATTGCGGATTACAGAATTCAAGCAACGCTGTGTACCCATCGAGTTATACTTAGGAGGAGGTGAAATATAGAAATATTATTTCAGTGGAACTTCTGGCGTAAGAAAAGTCTGAACCAGTGGGCTACAGTTGTTATTAATTTAATCATATTGTTAGTCAATATTTCGGTACAAAACGTACGGAATATAGTAATAAAGAATTCAACTGAAAAAAGGCAACGTTTTAAGTTTTCTGGATTAAGACAAATTTTTCTTATTCTAGTCAAATGACTTTACCTTTGCGTTAGCGGATTAATAGGTTTAGAATTTCTTGTCCACATAATTCTTATAGGATCGTCTCCTTTAGCTTGGCATTCTATAGTCACGTGCTGTCCAAGTTTTGCCGTCATATTCCTTGATATAACGTCGAAAGTCACTGGTTCTGAAAATAAATGCTTATTTAGTATAATAAATTTGTGTGGTATTTGTAACTGTTGTTGAACATATTATTAAACCAAATGCCTTGCTACGTTTGCCGCAATGAGAAAAGTACTCTTTCAAACAATGGAACTACATTATTTTCGTTAAGTTTTATAACGGGAGAGGTCGATTTGCTCATTATGATAAATATTTTTAAAATAATCAAAGCAATTCATGATAAAGTGACAAATATGTTATTAAGATTGCTAAAAATGAATCAATAGCGCCGTTATTGAGTGACCAGAATATGTTATCTTCCGTGTCTACTACTCAGAGGTATAAGGAAAAATTATGTAAATTCAGTAATGTTTTATTGATAAACATCTTTACATCCTTATAAGGCCGATATTCAATGCACGATATCAGAATTACCGAAATGGGCAAAATACGACTGTATCATTTGGTGTTTGGCACAGTGCCCTGTTTGTCGCAGTTCGTTTTGCATTTGCAGACCTCAAAGTATAATTACGATTCTGTACACTTAATTAAGAACGACTTTGTGTATCGTATTATTAGGCCTAGGTATTTTTTTAACTTTTGCATTTAGGACTATCACAAACAACTGTCGTAAAAGCACGTGGAATTTTATAAAACACGACCACAGTTTTAACCGCATAGAGTTACACCCGCTTTGGGGTGGAACTTCCAAAAATTCTCTCTTAGTACTCCTCTACATTTCTTAAGGAATCTTTATCAAATTTCAACTTACTATGCTCAATAAGTTCAGCTTTGCGTTGTCTATCAGTCAGTCAGAGACTCAATAACAGAAAAAAATTATATATATTGACAACGATAATGTGTAAAGTGCGACTACACCCCAAACAATTTTTATGGATCATATTAATATTTCCTATTCTAAATCTGCAACCCCACTCGCAGTAATATCGCGGTGACTACCCTAACCTCGACACGAACGAGTTGACATAAAAACACGATGAAATAAAGAATAATTTCCATTTACATAATGAATATAGGTCATGAAACGGACGTTCGAATAAATCGTATTAATAGTGACGATTGCCGGCTGATAAAATATTAACTAATCCGAGAGCCACTGAAATAGCAGCTTATATCCGCTCTTTAATTAGTAAACTAATGACAAATTAGCCTAAAACACTAATGACTAATTATGACTGGTTTAGTAATAGTGTATTAGGAAGCTGTATTGGAAATGCAAAGAGGTATTTGTATAAAACGTTGCCTATATAATAACGTCCTTTGGTCAATATACCTACGCCTGCGACGCGGGTGGCCAGTTTTAGTGACACCAGTCAACTGTGCAGAAATTTGTTGCGTCTCTATCGTCCACTGTAACGGTATCTAAGACGATAGGCGCGAGAGCAGGCGACACTACGGCGACGGCAGGACTAATGATCAAAGAGATTTTTGACGACTCTAAGTCACAAAAATTGATTAGTTATTTCAAAATAAGTTTTTATTATCTTATATTACACACGGTTCATGTATAACGGGTCAACTAAGGAAAGTAGTAAAACCAATCTTTTCACTAACATGATAATATTGCCTTCATTATTATTATATTTAAATACTTGAAGTAAGCAATGGAAGAAAAACAAAGTTGGAAAGATAGGAATCTTTCTTCTCAACGGATTTAATTAAAGGATGTTAGATATTATTATGTAAACTGTAAACTTTCAATGTTATTACTTTGTTGTTAATTTCACTACGCTTTCGGAATATTAAAGACTACTTTCGAAATGTAGGTATTTTCACTTTACGAGCAGGCCTTTCCTTACATACAATACAAAATAAAAGTATCGCTTTTTCGGAAACAGATAGAGACTCAAGAAAACCATGTGCGAATGATTAATACTAATCAATGTAGTAGAATAAGAACAAACATACAGTAGCATTTCTTAACCTATTCCAGTTCGCAGATCCTTAGAGAATCGAACACAATTTCAAGGGACCACTGAAAAATAAAAAAAAAAGTATAAGCTACTAAGAAAAGTCAGCGTTACTTGCTGAAGCTTACTGATAGGCTTACTAAAAAAGGTCGTTTCTATTTTCCAAGGCAAAGCCGTGGATCCTCTGACATACGTCCGCAAACCGCTGGTTAAAAATCACTTCAAAATGCGTTACTGTTATAGACCAGTAACAGTTACACACTATTTTTAACTAACTTGAAAAACAACTTTCATGATTATTACAAAAAAGTGGAAATCTGAAAAACAGCGCCACAAAAAGCGACCGGTGAACAAGTAATACGTAGTACGAAGCAAGGATTATTTTACACAGTACCTGGTCGTCTCTGCAGGATTTATTGTCAAGAAACAGTTATTACCGTATTTTATTTATTACTTAGCGGACTAGCATGGCTCAATTCGCTGGTAATCATTCAAGAAAGAATATATTTGTTTCAAGTAGCCTGCGTATCTATGATCCTGAGTTTTCAGCTACCTTTGCAATATCAAAATTTTATTAGATTTTATTTTATCGTATGGTTAGTGGTCAACCTAGGGTCAAAGTTATTTAAGCCGCCTCATATGCCTACGACATCGCTAAACGACTGATATCGTAGTAGACAACACCGGGACCGACGCCGACGGGAGCAACACCGGGACCGACGGGAGACGCCCAGCTCACATACCACTAAGCGGTCACCCATTCATAGAATAAACGAACCAACAGTTGCTTCAGATTGTTTACCGACTGATAAGCGCAACTGGCTAGGGGCACCTCAAAATTAGATGGTCTGTTTAGACGAGAAAGCGTTACAGTCAGACCGAAAAAGTCCAATAAATATGATATTTCTGCGTGTTATAAAAATTTCAAGCAACGAACCTTTTCTCAGATATTTTATAACATCAAACGATGTACAACAGAACAGAGCCCAATTTTCTTATGTCTGTCTTTTGAACCTCGATAATTGTAATAACAATGATAAATGTATTCAACGTTTATCTCTACGGGTTGTGGTTCTCAAACTTTAAACTTTTTATTCCTTAAACATGCCCAGTAAAATTGACTTGTGTAATAACACAAAAATAAGTACCTTTTAATGGAACCACAGAAACATGGAATCCGTGATGGTGAACCCGTCTACTTAAAAACGTAGGTAAAACAATGCTAAAGTCAATTCACAATTGACTGTAAATTAGCCTAAATTTTTTATGATAATCAAGGCAAGATGTGCAGTAACATTTGATCTCATTCGTTTTGTTAAAAGTAGAAACGATTTCTGTGCTATCATTAAATACCACCGCCACTGGTAATCTTTTGTCAAACTTCTGGAATACCAAAATAGAATACCAATATTTTATTCAGTCAGTTATATACATATGATTTATTCTTTGATTCCTGCGATCACTTAGTTTATAATCACAAGATTGAGAATCACTGCCTAATATAAATTTCTCCATTATTTTGATTTACAGTGAAACCGTAATAATATATTCATATCCGACATTCAGAGATGATTATGTACGCAAACTTCATGTCAATTAAATTCAGGAGTTCCACGATTCAAGAGGAAATTAAGTTTCCGAGAATTACTAGGAATTATTTGAGGTCCAAACTAAATTATGGGGAATTACTCTGCTCTTAAGGTTCCAATTCTGCTTATTGCTGTGTGATAAATCAAGAAGACTAGAGAGGTTTCGTTGCTATGTGAAATTTTGCGTTTTTTTAATGATTCAGTGCTCGAGTAGTGGGTAATTTAGAATGGGTCGTCAGTGATCAAATTACGGTTTTCATTCTAAGTTATTTATATCTCTATGTACTTCTGCTGTTGCTGTGTTAAAACATTGGCACGTTTGAAAATTATGTATATAACTGTATTTATTATTCATTAATTGACCTAGCTTAAATAAATGGTGAACTTTTAGTTAAGTTTATGGAAAATTTATTTTGATCTAAGTCCTAAGAATAATTTAACCTCCTACTTTTTCGGTTCCCCATTCGGTTTATATCGTGTCTCCTCAATTTTTTTGATTTAAAACCTACTATACTAAAGGCTACTCTTCATAAATTAAAATAGTTATCGGCGTCTAGGTGTAGGATTCAGCTTCACTTACTTCCAAAAGTCTAGGACACAATATTCCCAAGATTAAAAAATAAACTAACAAATTCAAAGGCACTTACTATTAACAGAGATCCACACAGTCTTACTGAGCGCTTCTCCTACTCCATTCTCCACATGACACGTGTATAGTCCAGCATCAGATAGTGCCACTGAATCAAATATGAGAGACCCGTTAGACAGGCTTAGTACTCCCCCACCAGCCACTTCGAGGACTGGCCGCCAGGATTCTGATACAACTGGAAAAGAAAAATAAATGAGTATGCTGTTTTACTACAAAGGAAAAAAAAGTACCACAATTTAGTTAATAGATCGTGGCCGTATTTTAAGTACTGTAAAGTGGGTATTCATATTAAAATCATGGATGTGAAAGTCGGCCTGTCTGTCTGTCACGTATTCACCGCAAAATATTGTTTGCTGTCAATTCTAGTTATAGGTATTTTTAAAAGTCAGAATTGAAATAATATAAGGTCACAGCCGACATATCGGAACGGAGTGGAATCCTGTCCGTCTCATCTTTCTCCCTGCCGTCAAACAATCGTCTAATTTACGTAACCACGTAACGTAAGCGGATCGGAAGTTAAGCACTAAAAAATATTTGAAATTACTTTAAACGTTTGAATAGTAATCAGTTTTTTTCCCCTATGCTATGTTAATATATTATCTATTGCCATCACAGCATTAATATTAATAATTTACGGCGTAATAATGGTTCAAAGAAAATCTGTAGCATCTAAAACAACTAAATCAAAAACTGCATATTGCTACGACAATATTCAAATTGTTTTTTTACTCTAAGCGATGAAAACATTACGCTCAAATGCGCCAAAGCCATCGTATACTATATTGAATGTTTCATGGATTAAAAGTTAATCCGATGACAATGGACCGTTCGTTTTTCAGTATGCTTAATCCTTCGTTATAAATACAATATAAAAAGTGACGATACATCTGGCACGCCAAATCAGTGGGAATCATCATTACACTACTTTTTAACTCTTACTCTTAAAAAAGACATCTCCCGCACTAAGAATTGCTCTTGTCTGGGGACTTTTACAACCATACAGCCAACGGACACAAAGTTCAACCAGACCCGAAACAATTGCTCCGTGTGGGAGGCGAATCCACGACCTCCCGACGCAGTAGTATCGGTGTGGCGACTTAAACCACTGCGCTAACACTCGAGATTATGAGTTGTGTGATCATTTCGATCAAACTTTCGTTCGTTCTATACTCTCACAGATGCACGTATCTACAAGATCTCAAATATATCACAATGCTGATCATGGGCACTAATATGTCCTCCCAAAATGATAGAAGAAGAAGGATAGAGGATAGAGTCCATCACGTTTGTCTAGTTCAAATGCAGTAAATATCTGTTATATAAGCATTAATTTAAGGCTTAATTTTAAAGCCTTAATAAACCATTTGCATAGGAAGTGAATGCGTATACTATTTGAACAGTATTGCTGATCGAGAAAGAAAAAGTTTATATTTTACTTTGTTAAAAGTACGAACAAAAACAAGAAATATATATTTCCTACAAAAAATACAATAAATCTGAAACTGTAACGCAAGTCTGACCAAAAACTTATGCGGTTGAACGTTTCGGATGTTTCAACCGCAACAAACACATTACATTTTACAATAACCAAGCGTGTTTTCAACACCAAAGAGCTGAATTAAATATAATGCTTTTTTACTACAATCGCATTTTTTGTACATTCGATATCTTGTGATTCGAGTAGATACATAGTATATACGAGAATTTTAAGATGTACATAATAATATGCAAATGCAAACAAAATAACACTCCTGTTATACCAGAAGATGTATGAAATACACCCACTTTTCGTCATTAATAATGTTAGTTTCATGTATTAAGGGGGCGCTATAACTATTAAAACGGGCACGTTACTAAACTCAGAACTACTGTTGAACATCTTTATATATATAATTCTTCTGTAAGTGTGTATGTCACTGAACTTCTCTTAAACGACTGGACCGATTTTGATGAAATTTTTTGTGTGTGTTCAAGGGGATCTGAGACTGGTTTAGATTCACAATTTTGTCCGCTGGACAATGTAAAAAAGTTTAAAATTTTCAAATTAAAGACGTGTAGACAGGACAACGTCTGCCGGGTCCGCTAGTATTTTAATCTATACTTATAATAAATCTGTAGAGAGGTCAATTCTGTACATTGAATATATTTAAAAGAAAACCAATGGGGGATGTTTAGTAACGGATACTGATACCGAATCTGCAATTTATAATTTTCTTTTCTGTCTGTCTGTCTGTCTGTCCTCCGTCTGTATGTGACGCTATCACGTAAAAACTACCGGATAGAATGCACTGAAATTTGGTATATGCATAGATTAAGTAGTGGAGCAGTTCCTAGGATACTTTTTATAGCATAAAATTTAAAAAAAATTAGAAAATTGAAAAATATACGTAGAAATCGTTTGAACCTGCGTTTCCCTATAGAGACCATAGATGGCGTTACAATCCATTTCACAACATTCGCATAAAGTTAACGCGGCGCCTGCCGTATCGATACCTGTTGTTCGCACCAACCAATAGATGGCGTTATAGCTCGCAACAAAGCATGTTTTTTCTAATTAATTTGTTTTGATGGCTTTATTGTAAAAAAATACCTTTGAAACATGCTATACATTTATAAGATTTTTAAACATAAATGTTGTATGATATATTACACAAAAATGTTGGTTTACGTGGGTCCGGTGCGGTCGGGATATCCTAGATGGCAACCGAGTAATTTCGTTTGTTGTTCGCCGCAACTAACAGATGGCGTTGTTGTTCGAAACACAACCAAATTAATTGGTTGCATTAAGGAAATAAATTGTATAGCTATGAAACAGACTACGTGGTAAGTTTTAAAAAATAAACAACGGATGATATATAAAAAATAATTACGGGTTACGCGGTTTCGGACGTATCATCGCAAGTAAACATTATTACGCGTGTGAAGAGCTCCGGCGCAGATAGGTCTGTCTGTACCTATTATAATATTCTGAATCCAGACGGGTAAGCAATGGTCAGTCTATAATAAGGTATTATATTTTACACTGTAAACTGGTACGGATACAGACGAGAGCGGAAAAGAAGGTAATCACAGGAAATCAGGCCTGCCTGAGCCTGTGTCACATTGTGTGCCCTTCGGGTCCCTTTCGTATATAACCATTAGATGACAAAAGAGTTGTTAGCATTTTTATGTGTATCGAGTGCTTCGCAATTCGCGTGCTCAAACGAATAAGCAACAGTACGAAATTCACGCGAGCGGAGCCGCACGGGTCAGCTAGTACATAAATAAGTGACAAACCAAATTCCAAAATGGCAACTGGCGGTGTAAACAAGTCAACACAAAGACTGCTTGTCGCGTCAAATTGTTTTAGGTATTTGCGTTTACAATTAAATATCAGTGTCAGTGTTTGGTAAAGCCGACCTTATTCCCAGGAATTTAAGCTTCGAGTGAACGAAGAAGCAGTGTTGTTTGTAGCAAGCGAAATACCGCACGAACCGCGAATGATTGCAACAAGAGGCGTAACTAGGCAACGCGGTTATGCTAACCATAACAATAAGCCGTTGTTAGCCGACGATACGGTCGGTAACATAAGTTTACACACGCAATCTGTGGCCAAACAATACTCTGTAATACCGACTGTGCGTCGTAACAACCAAACAACTTGCACAATGTTGATTTACTACGTACAACCTAAAATTTACGCCCTACGCGCTATAGAAGAACAAAGAACATGATTGTCCACTTTATACATCAATGTCAAAGTATCTCATCTATACTTCTATACTAATATTATAAAGCTGAAGAGTTTGTTTGTTAGTTTGTTTGTTTGTTTGAACGCGCTAATCTCAGGAACTACTGCTTGGATTTGAAAAATTCTTTCAGTGTTAGATAGTTCATTTATCGAGGAAGGTTATAGGCTATATATCATTATGGTACTACCAATGGGAACAGAGTACCAGTGAAAAATGTTACAAAAACGGGAAAAATTTAGACCCATTCTCTCTTATGTGACGCAAGCGAAGTTGCGCGGGTCAGCTAGTAAAAAATAAAGCAGACTTTGGCTGATCCAGGAATTGAGCCCGGGACCCCATGATTAGTAGTTGAATACACTATAACCACACAACAGAGGTAACTAAGTAGCAATGTTAGAAAATTAACCATTGCGTCCAACGAACAGCCAAGATATTTTTATTTATGCTTTTTTACTTTACTGAAACTGAATATTTCTTTGCGCAATTCTACGTTACTCTCTTTGAATTAATGAGTGCTACTTGCGCTAAAGTGCCTGTAATTTATAAGTGGAGTGCTTAGTTTTATTTGCACTTTTCTAGATTTGTTTTGTACTGATACAGTGATACCTTACCTAATACTCAGTAGTAAAGTGCTCATTTATTGGATCTTGTGATCATTTATTGGAGCCAATACTCATCAGTAAATCACAGTGATAGCCAAGTATGTGCGTATTTTTGTAATTATTTGTATATAACAAGAATTATCACTATCTCTAACGGTTAAGAAAATCGTTGTGATAAAATCTTGCAGGGGTAAAAGTCCTATAACACATTTTTGAGAGCATGTAAAGTCCTTAACCCACACTTGTACAGCGTGGTGGACTTAAGGGCTGGTCCTCGTTCAAAAGAAGATCCTTTACCAGCAGTGGGACAGTAATGGGTCCTTGGTGTGGTGGACTCAAGAACTATTCCGTCTCGTTCGGGTGGAGATCAACATTCAGGGGTTATAAATAAAAGAAAGTGCAAGCCAAATATCTTCACGTGTCTGCCTTACAAGTCGCGGCTTGCTACTATATGACACACAAAGTTATTTGGTACGTAATATACTATTAATACAATTTAATATTATAATGATATAAATAGTACTTACTATCTTTCTTGAGCCAGTGTGTCTGAGGTTGCGGGTAGCCGTTAGCACTGCAAGAGATGTGCCCGCCTCGTCCGAGCAACAGTGACGAGTTCTGCGGTTCCTCGCTCCATTTAGGTGCCACTGTGTACAAAACATATATGTTTTAGATCTTATTACAAAGCATTAAATGTAGCAATATCGTTATGTAATAAAAATATCTTGGCTAAGGTATAGTCAGTGCCTTATAATAGAGAATTAAGTATCTAATACCGTAATGTAATAAAAAATCTTTCTAAAAAGACAAGGTCAGTGTATCCCGTGCCGAAACGTCTAGCAAATCAAAGTCAAAATACACGATCGCGTTGAATGTAATTTATGATAACAAAAATATATGTAAACTGAAATTTTAATGTTTATGAATGCTGAATCTTAACCTGTCTTCGTTAATACCTCTATAATGTGTATAATGAAAGGATATTCTGGCTGTGCTCTGTCAATGCTTTTATTCTGTTAACTATTTATATTATTTTATTATGTCTTTTAACTTAAAAGAAAATAAGATATTTACTAGTCTATTGAGCAATCAAAAATTGATTGTGTATTTCAAATCCTTTGTACGGAGTTTGCAAAACAATGAAAATTGTGAATTTGAATTGAATTAAATCAAGTCAATTTTATATTCGTCTTTTAAAAAATCTTTGTCCTCTTTGAACCAACAATTGCTTCGAATTAAAACGACAAGTAACTAACAAAAAATATAACAAAACATTAAAAGAAGCTATAAAGTAACCAGAAGCTTTATAACATCGTCAAAAATAAAAATAACACAGCCATTATTAAAAGCGGCGAATTTTAATTAGCTTCGCGAATAATGAAATTCAATATCCGCAGGAATAAAGCGAACTTTTTAAAATGAATGTTTTTTGTTCCGAACATTATTTTTTAAAATACGGATCAAGGTTAATACAATATTGGTTTCTGAATTCAATTCGGAGAAATAGTGGATTTAAATAAACTCTTTTACGGTCCGTGGTTACGGTATATTTTATTTGAGATTTATTTCGAGAGAACTTTTTATTACCAAATAGTATTAAATATTTATTTTAAAACTAAATAAATCTGATGATCGCCTTAGATCGTTTCCGTAGGTATTAGTGGGATGAAACTTTCAGAAATCTTCAAAAAGTCATTTCTGTTTTCAGTTCCGATTTTGATTTTAACGTTTTGAGCGAATGCCTATATTCACGAAACAAAATTATATTAATTTATAAGTGTGTTATCTTCAAATTGCACTTGGCCAGCGTGGAGACTTATGGCTTAAAACAATTCCCTCTGTCCCAGGAGTAGATCCTTGCCCAGCAGTGGGACATTAGAGGGTACTCATATTTTTTTTAAAGTGTGTTGCTTTAGCTTGGACACCTCATTGGAGCCCTATTTGTGTTACACGCCGATGTTTTTATCACTCGGCTATCATTATTTTCAAATACACGTAAGAAGATAAAAAAATAAAATATATCTTAATATATTCGAGTCGTTAAGATCGCGACGTATAATTTACTTTGAAGAGCCATTATAACTGAATAATAAAAACTCATTATGCGAAGAGGTTTTCTAAGAAGTTTTAGTCTTGCGAAGTGTTTTCCGCGTCATAACTTTGAGAATATATAAATATTGTGTTCCTAAATATTCATTAGAGACTCGTTAAGATTTGAATATAAAAGAAACGTAAGTAATTTGAAAGACTGTTTATAATAAATTCTATAAAAGTTTGGAATAAGGTATGTTTTATGTATTTTTAATTAATTCGTTCTAGATTGACTAGAATCTAAAACAAAAAATTGGACCAAGATCCAAACTGGATCTTTTATTTTTCAGTATTGGATCTAACAAAAACGCGGAAATAAAAATGTTTGTTAACATTTATAGACATAAAGTAGTGAAAGGTGAACCTGGGTTTACTAAAATTTAAACCCACATAAATACTTAAACAAAATAGATACATAGAAATACAAAAATATGAAACTGCAGCAAATGGCTTACTGATATTTGTTTAACGACGCGAGCTTGGTGATAAATAAAATTTATCACCAAGCTCGCGTCGTTTTTTTGGGCGGTAGGTGTCAAAATAAGTGGACACACAAGAAATCACTCTAGCTTTATTTATCGAAATTTTATCAGTTTAATTGTTTTTATTTAAGTTTATTAATATATATAAGTATAAATTTATCACTTACTACAAGTAGTACATAGTATATGTAGTTTAAGTGTATAATTATACACCACCTGCCAGCTGACCACAAATCAAATTCTGCAAGTCACTACTACACCAGTAAGAAACACACTATGTCTCAATTAAGTGACATACAGACGACCCAGGCAAAACTTGAGGAATCATTCAGCAGGAGGATGGCAGAACTAGAAGCACAACTGCAAACTGGTGCTGCCAAAGACACGGTGGCCAAAGTTGCTGAGGAGTTCCGCACTTTCCGGGAGCTTATGTACGGTGTCCTTGGATTGCTCCGGCAACAAATCACCGAATGTGCCCGAATGGTTGACTCCATTGAAACCAGACACCGGAGAAAGGATCTTCTGTTCCTGGGGATCCCGGAGTCAGTTAAGGTCGACCAGCAGTACATAGTGTCGGCCATTCTCAACAGCAAGATGGGCCTGCCGGACATATCAACCGCCTCCATAAGAGTGTGCCACCGAATTGGAGCCTCTGGTGGTAAGCATCATCGTCCCGTCTTGGTGCGCTTCTCGAGTGCTGATACCCGGAACGCTGTTTGGCGTGCCAAGGCGAAGTTGCGTGGAACGTCTATGGCCGTAAAGGAGTTCCTGACGCGGACCCGCCAAATTGTTTTTGCCAAGGCACGCCAGCACTTCGGCATGAGAGACTGCTGGACCCAGGACGGCGTCATTGTGGTAAAAGTCGCCGACGGTAGCCGCCACAAGGTAATAACGACCGACGAGCTGAACGCGTTGACGGCCAAGCAACCAAAGAAGACCGATGTTTCTGGCTCCCATTCTTCCCAGACCGCTAGCGCAAGCACGGGCTCTGTGGCTAACTCCAAGACACGCAAGTTGTAACTGTATTTGTGTTTGAGTGTTTAAGTGCTGACTGTGTCAATTGTGAAACGGTGCCGAGCTGTACGGTATAGTATTTGCTTACGATCCGTATGTTGCGTAACTTATAGCTTGGAACTGATTTTATGTATACCCTCATCATAATTGTTTTGGTTTAGGCACACACGTAATGTTTCTTACACTCACATTTTGACACATGACAATGACGGGCTCGAATGGTTGCCAGTTGTCAAAGTGACAGCGTTTGACTTTTAACTGTTCGTTCAGAAACGTGTGTCTGGATGTGAGATTTTGATTACTGTATTTTTTTTTTCTTTTCTTTTCTCTTGAATATTTGTTTAATTTTTTCTTCCAATGTTAGCTGGCGGGTGGTGCAGAGATGCAATTTGCACCGTATTTTTTTCACTTTTTTCATTATTATAATTATTTAAAGATATTTATTTAATATATTATATAATATTTATTATTATTTTACTATGTATGATGATGATGCTTTTGTTTCTGCTGACGAATTTAGTGTATCCTCGAGCGATAGCTTTTGCTCCACGAAAGGCACGCTTGGCGACTTTGTGCGAGGGACTTTTGATTGCTCTACGAATAATCTGTTGAACGTTTGTCACATAAATGCGCAAAGCGTCCCTAGCCACTATAGTGACCTGCAGGAGGCATTCGCTGATGCTGACGTTCATGCCATCCTGATTTCAGAGACGTGGCTCAAACCTCACCTACCCTCAACTTCTTACTCGCTCCCTGGATTTACTCTCATCCGTAATGATCGGATAGACAGGAGAGGGGGTGGTGTCGCTATCTACCTCAGAAGTGACTTCCCTTACCAAATTCTAACTTCTTCTTGTCCCAACTACTCTGCTTCGGCCGAATTTCTTTTCCTGGAGGTTTGGGTCAAAGGAGCAAAAATCCTCCTTGGCGTAATATACTGTCCCCCATCCATCGATTATTTCTCCAGTATTGAATTAGTGCTGGAATCTTTAGGGTCCAATTACATACATCACATCATCATGGGCGATCTTAATACCGATCTCCTTTCCTCTGGCTCACCCCGTTCCTGTAAACTCCTAGACATCATTGAGTCCGCCAGTCTACACATTCTTCCGCTGAATGCCACTCATCACAATATCGATGGCGATGATACCTGGTTGGACTTAATGATGATATCTACTCCCGCCCTTGTCTCCTTTTCTGGTCAATACCCTGCTCCCGGTTTTTCTCATCACGACCTTATATACCTATCCTACATCCTCAAACCTCCCAAACCCCATCCTAAGGTTCTGTTTAGGCGCTGTTTTGGGCGCATGGACAAAGCTAAATTGTGTGCGGATGCTGCTAACATCGAGTGGGAGCAGCTAAAGTCAGCGCCTACGATTGAAGATAAAATCGCAATTTTTAACACTGCTGTCACTAGGCTGTTTGACGTCCACGCGCCAGTCAGAAGGGTGAGACGTAAACGACCGCCTGCTCCCTGGATGACTGAGGGAGTTCGCATTGCCATGCGGCGTAGGGATAGGGCATTCGCAAAGTTCCGCAGAGACCGCTGTGACGACAACTGGGTTCAGTTCAAAGTTGCAAGGAACAGATGCAATCAGATGGTACGCAACGCTAAACGCCGACACATTCTCAGTAATCTTTCTTCCTCTTCCCCAGCCGATATCTGGAGGTTCCTAGGGACCCTAGGTATCGGCAAACAACGAAGTAACGTTCCAGACTGCACTGTTGGTTTGGATGACATTAATCTCCATTTTGCTTCCACAGTACCTCTTGATCACCAAACCACGTGCAACACTGTCCGTTTCGTAAATAATTTACCCCGACCCAACTTTGATCCCTTCTGTTTTGCTCCAGTAACACCGGAAGATATTAAAAAGGTAATCCTGTCTATTAAGTCCAATGCAGTAGGCGCTGACGATGTCAGTCGGCATATGATCGTCACGGCATTGGATCACCTGCTCCCCGCCATTTCCCATATCATAAATTTCTCACTCACCTCTGGTTCTTTTCCTTCTTTGTGGCGCAAAGCCTACATTATCCCGTTACCTAAAATCCCAAATCCTTCGAGCCCAGCCCACTTCCGACCCATATCAATTCTCCCTTTCCTCTCCAAAGTGCTTGAGGCCTGTGTGCACAAGCAATTAACACAGTTTGTGTTAAACAACAACTTGCTTAACCCACTTCAATCCGGGTTCCGACCAGGTCACAGCACTACATCCGCACTCCTTAAAGTGACTGGCGATATAAGGGCGGGCATGGAAGATACTAAAGTCACCGTGGTGGCTTTGGTTGATTTCTCGAACGCCTTCAATACCGTCAGTCATGATATCCTTCTTTCCATCCTTTCTCACCTTAACATATCTTCTGGTGCACTAAATTGGTTTTCCTCATATCTCAAAGGACGCCAACAGTCGGTTCACATCGGTGACTTATCATCGAGCTGGCGTGAACTCGATTCTGGCGTCCCACAAGGCGGCATCCTCTCTCCTTTATTGTTCTCTTTTTTCATTAATCCTCTAACCGATAATCTTCAGGGTGCGTATCATCTGTACGCTGATGACTTGCAACTCTACGCGCAAGGAACAGTGGATTGTATAGCGTCAGTTGTCGGCATGATTAACAGTGACCTTCAGCACATTGAGTATTGGTCTAGGCAGTTCGGTTTAGCTGTTAACCCTGACAAATGTCAGGCTATAGTCGTAGGCAGTAATCGCAGCATCAGTAGGCTAGGTCAGGTATCAGTACCACCGGTCGTATTTAATGGCTCCATCATCGAACTGACCCCTACTGTGAAAGACCTGGGCCTTTACTTGGACTCAACTTTGAGCTGGAGAGCTCAAGTATCTAACGTCTGCAAGAGGGTCACTGGTATACTGCGGGCTCTGTATCGTCTCAAAAACTTTTTGCCATCCACGACTAAAGCAATGCTTGTGCAGACCTTAATTTTTCCACTGATCGACTATGGTGATGTATGTTACTTCGACCTGAATGCAGATCTCCTCAACAAACTTGACCGCCTTCTCAACAACTGCATTCGATTCATCTTCAACCTCCGCAAGTATGATCATATATCTACTTATCGCTCCCAGCTTAGGTGGCTGCCTATTCGTGAGCGCCGTAATTTACGTGCACTCACGACTCTCTTCTCTTTTCTCACTTCTTCTACTCCCCCAGCCTACCTAACTCCCTACTTTCAATATCTGTGTGATAATCACAACCGTAACCTTCGTTCCTCTAATAATCTTCTTCTTCTCTGTCCATCACACACTTCTGGGTTTGTCAACTCTTCTTTTCCTGTCCAATCTGTCTTATTATGGAACGCGCTCCCTCTTGAAATCAGGATGTCCACTAACCGTCTTACGTTTAAGAGCAAAGTTCGGGATCTCTTGCTAAAACAAGTTGCAGAATCGTCACACTTATCTTAGTTTGTATTTATGAAGTATTGTATGTATATATTATAAGTATTATATTTAGTTTATTATATGTCTTTAATATAATCTATTTATATAATATATTGAATTATTCGTATTTAATATTTTATAAATGTAAATAATTATGTATGTATATACTCATCTATATTTATGTAGTAACATGACCACATTGTTATTTATTTGTAAACCTTTTTCTCAACTAAATTTTCCTCCTTTATAATTTAAACACCTACTTCATTTAATCTCTGCATCACCCCAAGGTAGACTGGCAGAAAATGCCTTTGGCATTAAGTCCGCCTTTATACAAATTGTATAAGAAGTTTAAATAAATAAATAAATAAATAAATAAATAAAATTTATATGTACGCAAATACTCGTACTGTACTCGTTACAGATTTTATGTATTACAACACCATATTGATAGCCCTCTAGATTCGGCGTATATGTTGACAGGAAAACTACAAAAATGAGAATTTAAGTCCAAAAAAAATGATGCTAAATGATAGTGAAATTAATTTTGTCCGTACCCGGGAATCGAATGCGAGACGTCGCGATCAGCAGTCGAATACATTTATGATTGCGCCACAGGCGCAGACAATGCAAATAATGACAATATTTACTCTTTTTTTATATCAATACTTATTGCACTCCGATTATGGTGACAGCACTCGTAGCTGTAAAACATCTATATCAAAAATAAAAAAACAGTTTAAAATCTTACCTTTTATATACAAATTCACAGTCCGGTTGACTTTAGCAACGTGATTGGCAGCCACACAAGTATAAGTGCCACAATGGTCCAAAGACACATTCTTTATAATAAGCACACTGAACACTTCTAAACTTCGCTCCACAATCTGAAAATTTACAACTATTTAAACCACTCGAATAAGCGAAATTAAGAAGGAAATTGTAGAAACTATGCTTTCCAAGTTTTCAAAGGTTTGATAGTGGAACTTAAAATTATCAGCAGTATAAAATCTCACGGGAGAAATACTTGGGCTATGGACATGATTACATAAAAGTTGCTCTGAAAAATATAGCACCGAAATAAAAATATCACTTGGAAAACAACAACCTAGTAATAGGAAAATAAATCGAGAATTAACAGTCAGTCACCTTTAAATGAGTAGGAATCTTCTTCCCATCCTTCAACCAAGAGTAATAAACAGGAGAATCTCCGCTCTTCAGATTACAATGTATCTGGACTATCTGTCCTTCTTGCAGATCCGTCGGGAGAAGAATCTCTTCCAGTTGCGGCGCTTCTACCACATGCAGTTCAAAAGATCTTTTAGCCATTTCCCCAGAAGGACTTCTCACTATACAGGAGTAACCAGCCCCATTATCTGCCTTCGAAACCTTCGGGACATTCAAAAGGCCATCATTGGAAACCATCGGTATGTCTCTCTTGCCTCTTAACTTTGGTTTCCTTCCAAATATTTCTATACTGGCCGTGTTGTTAACAGATCGTTTGTACCGATTACCTTGTGTTGTTATATCCGGGTTTATTTCTTTCCCTTTGTATTCCCACGTTATTTCCCTGTGAAAATGATTATTTGAATTTCTGTTGGCTTTATTAGATACTATTGAAATAGCTGTTTGAGACTGTTTTAACCAAATCTTTCGGTATTGTCTAGATACTATAAAAGAAATAATCTTGGTAATATTTGTACTGATACTGAGTATCTTCATTTTAAAGAATATTTTCTTAGCTTTGTATAAAACACAGTCCATTTATTACTTCATCTCCAAAGTAGACTGGTAGAAAAATCATTTAGTAATCCCCCCTGTATACAACTTTGTATACGAATTATAAGTAGAATAAATATTTAGCTTTTGATATTTAAAATCACCAGAGAAGTAAAATTAAAAAACAAAGTTATAAGCAAATGCTAACTATATTATAGAAACTATTACAATAACAATGCATGTGAATCCCATCTCAAAATTTACAATTTCATCACATCATTGCTTTTAGTCTAACATAAAATGGTTCAATATTCCCAATATTCAAATTCATGGAATCATTTCAATGCGGACACGACCATTCATACAATTCCCGGTATGATTTTAATCACTCCATAGTCCAGTAGTTCTATAGAATATATTGTCTGTTTTTGATAAAGGCGAATAACCAGTTATATCAAAAACGGATTCGTGACCCGAATGTTGAAAAGGACATATTTGTTACAATTGATTTTTGTAGTGATCATTGACCTGCATATTTTCATTTGAAACGTTGTTTTTAATGTCATACGTATATCCAGTAGTTTTGCGTTTAAAAAGACTTGCCGTGAGTTTCTTTCTAGCTCTTCTCATAAGGCTCTACCTCCTTCACGAGCTAGTAGTAGATTGATGATTTAAATTATTCTCATTGAGTTGTCCCACGGTGGGACACTCTGGGTTGTGTCGGGTCTATCCCACTTGTCCCACAAGTCAATGGGACTAGAAGGATAAACTCAAGATATTTAAACGATTTTTTGTTTTACCAATATGATAATAGTCGATTTCGACCCCAACGTGAAAACTGATGCATTGACTTTGGTACATGAATTTAATTGGATGTATATAGATACATGTAGGAACCTAGCTATAAAAATAAAAGGTGCATCGATGAACTAAATACATTAACTCATATGGCTATGCAAAACAGGCTTTGGTCCTTCATTGACTCACAAAGGAGATACTAAAGCTACGACGAATGTACACGAAAAACTTTCCCTCTTACGTGAGAAAATGTTTGAAACTAAGGCCTAGATTTCTGCTACGCTGACGTCGGTCGCGTACATCGGATTCATATTCCGCAGAAACATCTGCGACGCACGTAAACGGCGTCGTGCGGTGCCCCATAAAGCATTGTGCTTGTTTGTACATACGTGTCTGATGTCAGCGTAGATAGAAATCAAGATTTAGACCTTGTCCAGAAGCAGCGCATTTGCGATTTTTTCGCGAGTAATTCGCTCGAACGTTCCGTCCACAAGGAGCGTGAGCTTCGCGCGAATTTGAACTTGCGCGAAGCTTGTGGACGCAATGTATGGGCGTCTAGTATCTCGGCAACGCGCGAATCGATTCGCGGCAAATTAGCCCCTTCTGGACACGGTCTTAAGTAACAACAAGTTTTTGTGCTTCGCTACAACGTTATAAGAAATAACAAAAGAAAACTTTATTATTCAAAAATTCGTGGAAATTGTCCACGTCTGTTCTTTATTCGCTATAAAATATTTTGATGGAGTTCCCCGAAGAGATCATAAAAATGACATCAAAAGCTAAAAGTATTTTCCCGTAAATGTACTGAATATTATCGTTTATAAATTATATTTTAGAGCATCATAATGTGAGAAACAAAGGTACAAGAATAAGTTTTCTAAAATAATTAATCGTTATAGAAGTTTCTAAGAAATAATTGATTTCAATTGAGTTATTGGGAGAGAAATTTGAAAACGTTTCCAATTATTTTATGAATGAAAGGTTATTGCTACCTTATTGATTTAATTTTGTATCGAGAGATTTGTTATTTTAGGTTCGTTTCCTATCTCGAAGTTTGAAACAGACCGATCATCGTTTAATAAAATTAAGATTTATTTGGTTCTCCAGGTTGTACGAGCGTTACAAAATTATTATTCTATTTATTTCATCTTCTCTTTTTAATGTGCAGTGAAATGACATATGACTATATAAAGACATCGATGACGCTTAATCTTCGGAAACCACGTCATATCTAAAGAATTATCATATTCCAACACAATTGTAGGATCTGAGTTATACCCTTATTCTGTAGATAAGCTATCAGTTCCTCCTTATATAGGTAGTCCGATTAAGCAAGGCTTCTTAAAAACCATTTAAATTTGAGAATAAAGAATAATAACCTTGCGAAAAAACTCAAAACTGTGATGTAATGATTGACTTTTTAGTTAAAAAGTGTACTTAGTATAACACTTTAGCACAACGTATTTTTTACTAGCTCTTTATGTGTCCTTTACTGGGCATTGCTATATCTTCCTTATTGTATGTTTCCATTACTATAAAGGAACTGATGTAAACACTCAGGTCATATACTACGGTCTAAAAAAGAGTAGGACATATCCTTATTCTCCTATTTGTGCATGCATTAGTCTAGATATAAAGGAATTAAGTTGACAGCATTACCTCACAGGATATCCATAGTAAGGGCACTTCAGTGTAACACTTTGTCCGCTCTGCACTTTAAACGGTGGCAGCGAACGGATGTACGGCGGTCCTGCGCAATAAATACATTTTATATTACAGCTTTATACGCTCTACGAAGATTGCTTTCAGTTTTATTGAAGTGGAATAGATAGAACAATGTTTTAGAAGAGTAAATTTTAAATAAATCGTATCTTCATTTTGTTAACAATGTGATAGCATTGTAGTTAAACAGTCGCTTGCTATAAAATGAAATGGAACTCGTTTTCCGAATGAGTGTAACAAAGACTGGAGTGGTTTTTCACGTATCACGATAAAATGCATACAAATATACAAAGACCACTGCAACTAAGTTGAAATACCTAATGATTCTAAAGTTTCAAAGTAGAAAACAATGAACATATTTTGTTTTTTTTCTATACTTATTTCTATCTCTATGGGAAAATCAGTTTGTATGTAAGTAATAACTAGCTAACTAATTTTAAAACCGATTGACTAACTCTTAATCATCCTCATAAGTTAGTATTGCCATTCGTGACAAAAAACAAACCTTGCAATAAGAAGTTACTATACTAGTCTTGCCCAGAATTTAGTGAAAATATAAGTTCTCGAAATAAGATATCTCCACAAAATTAGGTTAAAGAAGGAAGAAAATTCTATAATTTAATTTTAAGTCTAAGAATAATTAAGGTTCATGTTGCCTTATAAAGTTCGTGTTTCTCCCCAATTAGCTCAAAGTCGTTAGTCCAGATCATTGTAATGCGAACGTGAAACCCTTATATTTAAAGCTAATAAGCTTCTGATATTTAAAATATTCTCCTTTATAACAATATCGTTTTAAATTCTTTGAGCTTCGAGAACAATGAGTTGAGTTTATGGAAATATTGTACAATGTTCATAGCTAAAAATAAACCTGTGTGGCTTTTTAGGTGTTGACTATATTTTTGTATAGAAAAAGTATTTTTTGTACGTTGGAAAGTAAAAAAAATGGTTTTTATTTTATTCTCATGTTGTTACAATATTTGCAGGTATAAAATGATAAACGAAATAAGTTTTCCTAACATTTGAGTCCCTAACCCGCATTTGACCAGTTTGGTGGATCCAAGGCCTAACCCTTCCCTTGTTCGGAAGGAAACCCTTGCCCAGCAGTGGGCAGCAAACTCATTTCTAACAATCCTTTATACCGAAAATCATTAACAACGTTTCGCGCAAAGCTTAAAGAGTCCAAAAACATTTTCATTCGAAGACGCTTTTTGCTTCAATCCAAGTTCTACGTCAGAAACGGATAGCTATACATACATATACGATCTGTATAGCGCTATCTCTTTCTAACTAAGTTTTGGTTTAATAACTTACCATAAACATTGAGCCTGTCGTGATGCGCGACCACATTGTCTCCATGATGAGCCACGCAAGAGAACAGACCTCCATCATCAACCCTCAAGTGTGATATGTTCAGTTGAGTGATCACCCCGCCATCTGGGGCCATTGTCTGACCTATGGTGTACCTAAAATGAAACGGTATATTAGAAAAATGCTTGAATTCCTCATCTGCTGATGCTTAATTGACAACTACCGGGACTTACTACGTGTCCTCCGAAGAACGGGAAACGCTAAACTCATAAACAACTACGCGGTGACCAATCTAAAGAATGTTCGCGGTAAGTTTGCTTACCCTAGTATACGTTTACCGACCAGTGATCGCAACAAAATATGAGTGACTTTCAATCGGTTTTGTGATATTTGATTAAGTTAAATTCTTGAAAATATTCCACCAAACTTTTTGATTGCAAAACATAATCATGCATGTAAAAATTTAAAACAATGGAAAAGTGATTGTTATTTGGTAGTTTCGTACAAAAGTTATTAAAACATAGGTGAAATAATTTAAATTTTTTACACATAATTGCTAAAATAATCCTCTTATTCCATACAACTATTCATCATTCAACTCAACTTTTTAACTATCACGATTCATGAGATACAGCCTGGAGACAAACATACGAACAAACAGACGAACAGACAGACAAACAACAAGTCTCAGTAATAGTGCCCCATTTATATCCTATAGGTACGAAACCCTAAAAATATATAAACTATTTAATATTAATATTGCTAAAGTAATCCTCTTATTCCACACAACTATATATAATTTGAAAACAATTTGGCAGTTTAATAAGCGTTTCGTTGAAAAGCGAATAAACATAATCCTGAAATATTCAGTCATTCACGTGCTCGTAATTCAGGCAATAGATTGTCGATTTCATTCAGAAATTCATGGAATAATTATTAACATTTTAGTCTATAATGCATGCAAGAGTTACAAAATGCTATATTTGAAATATATTGCTGCACTGTTTTGTTATAAATTTATTATCGATAATTTTCATTGGAAATAGTAAGCAATTTTGACTTATTTTTACTATATTATTAAAAAGTTGTCACTTTTTTAATGAGAGAGAGAGAGAGATTAATGAAATGAAAAAAATGAGATGAAACATCAATCAGTACTGGCCTGTTCACTCTAAAGGTGCGTTTACACATGGAGGAGCCCAGTATAAGCAGAACACGGGACGAGCACAAATTTAATTAAGAAGCGCGCTCTTTCTATGTTCGTAAGTCAGTCCACATTACAAGAATTTTTGTGTGGCGCACCGCTCGTTTTCCCACAACATTTGACACTCCTACACAACTAATATTTTTACGATAATTCTGAGTACATTTAACGGGAGTTTATCTAGCGTTTTTCATATGAGTTGAAACGCTATATAATAGATAAACTACCGCTAAATATACTCAGAAACCTTAACGTTAACCTTTGATTTACAAGTGACATCACAATAACGATCTTTAAAGGGTTAAGTTGGCTCAGTCTACACACACGTCAAAAGAAATTAAAACAGCCCAATAAAATTATAACAAAAAGTACATTTTATAATACCTCACCTGGAATCCGTATTAGACGATATAACAATGCCGTCCCTTTCCCAAACAAATCTGCCTGGATGTGGTCCATTCAGCGTACATTGTAGACTCACCTGCGTAGAAAAATCAACTCTATGTCAAACGAAATACAGTCACATTTCATTTGTAAAATAAAATAGTATAAAATTGAAATCGGGAAACAAAGCCCCTGAATATAATACAATGTTGAATTTAAAATGGCACTTGAATTGAAGACGTAAGCTTAAATTGTTTGCTTTTGCTTGTATAATTTCGCTTTATGCTCTAGGTTTCGAGATAGGTACTATTTTATCTATGTAAAATGTTGTATTGTTTTAATTCTTTTAAGCTTATTCTCAAGGAGGATTGAAGTCAGGCGGGTGGCTGGTTGTAAAAACGTGAAAAGCATGTTTTTGAGAGAAAATATGTAGTGCCGATCCCACGTACCGTTTATTTTAAGCTTAAAAGTCTAGAAGTCTTCATTGTTTAGATTTGAAATATTATGGTGTTATAACTGTTTCTTGTTCCACTTATATTACCACATATTACAGATTTTATGGTGAGAATTGTAAAAGTACGGGTAAACATCATTGCTTCATCTTCTCTTTGTTCAATGTAATTGTATTCAGGTATTTATTATATGTATGAAATAGGCTTAAGAGGATCTATGGAAACGTTACATTATTATACAAATAGTTATCTTATCATAAATTAATCGATTTACAAAAAAATTAAATTGAATTTGTTGTCTCACACTTATTATTATCATTTATTTACTTTATTTTTATATTTATTTATTTATTAGAAAAATCTAACAATTTTTAAAACATCCAATTATCTACATTAAATACGCGCATAGATACTTCAATTCAAAAGTATAGTTAATTATTAAAACCTACTCTTTCATTTCTCACCCGTCCTCTCTAATTCTTTATAATATTTCAAAATAAATCTTATCCTTTTAAACGTATACTCACATCAACTCCGGGCATCACGGTTGTTTCGCTAAAGTGTTGTGATATGATCATTTGTAAGCTCCTTTTGTTGCGGACCACATACGTATCTGGAAGTATAGAAGAGCATCAGAATTCTTGTTAAATGGAAGATGTTTTTACGTTTGACTGTTGATACAATTAACGCTTCTTATATAAATAATCTACTTAATAATTAGTTATTGTTATTTGTAGTAGATTTAATGTAATCTCCTTAATAATTCTAAGTTATTTTAAAGTAGATTATTTTTAAAAGATTAAGGCACAGTTTCGTCAATTCTAAACATCTATTGAATAGCTTATATGATGAAATTTTAACAGTTGTTTTTGTACATTTGCTGCCACTTTTTTTAGTAGATAGTGACACTTATTTATAAATTGTGAAACTAGCCTTGATTATTAAATTAATTTTAAAAAGCTTGAAACAATGTCGATAATAACATGTCGTGTATGGCTTGATATCTTAGCCATCATTATATTGGAAACGATACAAAGATGCTCTAAGAGCAAATAAAAATATGCCAAAAAATATTTCTGAGTTTAAGAAAAACACAGTATTCATAATTTTACTAAAAAGGATAGCACCTGACCAACATTATACGAATTATAATAAAAGAACTGCTAGGTAATATATAAAAAATACCATTGTTTATTAAAATTTCGTTCGATATCAACATCACAACAACACAACAAAAAATTTTCAACTTACTACTAATTCGACTATTAAAACCACTGAAACCGGATAAATTCAATCATGAGGTTTTTCATGCAATTTCATAGAATATCTGCTCCAAAATTTCGTTAATTGCAACTAATTCAACGAAGCATTATTGGTGAAACAAGTACTAGTTTTGACTGAATCATATTGAATGATAACTAACTAAAATTGTCACTCAATTATAATAATCATCCATCATGATTCTTTCTGTGTCACTACAATTTATCTATGTACATTATTTCACTCCTTGAGTTAAACTTCCTTTTTAATATTAAAATTTAATATATTTCAAATTAATTAAATTTGAAAGTAAAAGTGTTACCACACAAAAGTAAAAATTACTAATTAAAAATAATTATCGAATAAGTAAAAAAAGCTATTCCAAATTAAGTGACGTTTATATTTATTCCAAATTCATTCGTTTGTACCTAGAATTTAGTCACCAAGAAATATATGAAGAACCAAATAATATTTATCGCAAAAGTTTTGTACTATTTTCCAAGAAGTTTCGCAAGGAATATGAGAAATGAATATAAATTTTCAATTTAATTGAAATGGGAGTCGTTAAAATTAAATATTCTCTTTAATATTTATTGGCACTATATCATACAACATTATCGGGAATTTCATATTTCAGTATTATATTTTAGTGGAAAGTTCTCTAGTAAAATATTGCGTCTTACTAATAAACGTAGTGTAAGCTTTGAGTTGTACGGTGTCTTGTCACTCAAATAATTTAAGTCGTCTGGTCATTTCAATAAATCGATTTTGCGTCGCAGTGTTAGAGCAAGTGATGACAACTGTAGGTATAATTATCAATTGCTCTAACAGTAAAGAAAAACAATGTGACGAAACCTTGTAGGCCTAATTTTTTTTAATACGTTTCTTTAGGGCAAATGAAAAGTCCCCAGCACTTAGCAAACGTGGTGAACTAAACCCTTATTCGGTAGGGAGGAAACCCTTGCCTAACAGTGGGACAATAGTGGGTTAAAAAAAAATGAATGAAAAATACAAACACTGTATAACTAATCAAAGCTGACATGACGTTTATTAGAAAGTCAGTACGAAGTTATAAAGACAGCTTACGATGTGACAAAGTCCTAGTAAGCTTTACTAGTTGAATTTAATACAGGTATTAGAAAACTAGCATAAATTAATGTGACATATAAACTTTAACAAAGTTGACCATTTTTATGTTACAATACAATGTTTTAAAAATATGAAATCTCATAAATTTTGCGGTGACCTCAGTAGTCCAATGTAGTCGGTGCTATCGAGTATCGAGAGTTTGTCATCCATACTAATATTATAAATGCGAAAGTAACTCTGTCTGTCTGTCTGTTACTCAATCACGCCTAAACTACTGAACCAATTTGCATGATATTTGGTATGGAGATATTTCGATACCCGTCAAAAGACATAGGCTACTTTTTACCCGAAAAAATTGGGCATTATGGGAAAATTAAGGTGGCGGACGAAGTCGCGGGTAAAAGCTAGTTTAAAATATACTACGAAAATAGTTCTTATGGCTCTCGCTAGAGGTGCTTACAAGATTGTTTTATAGCTTGCTGCTTGTCAATAGTAAATAGTGGTGAAGAATTACATTACTGTACGTAGTGAATAACGTTAGAAACTGCGTGGTTCTTCGGAAAATGGTAACGCAATTTACTCATTAAAAATACAACAGAGGCAAGCACCGCAGTTATTCCTTTTTTTTTCAAAGACAACTCCCGCACTAAGAATAGCTCTTGTGTCGCGGGGACTTTTACGAACATACAAACAACGGACACAAAGCATAACCAGACCGGAAACAATTATTTGTGGATCGCACAAATAATTGCTTCGTGTGGGAATCGAAATCACGACCTCCCGACGCAGTGGTGTTGGCGTGGTGACCTAAACCACTGCGCCACGGAGGTTTAGGTATTAGTCACTACTCACTACAAAAGTGAAAAATGTATTTACTTACCATCATATATATTATTGAATCGATATTCCCTAACCCCAAGTGTATTATCTTCGCCGAAACTCGATCTGTAAAAAAAACAACACGTCAGCATTCGACTCCAATTATTTTTAACGACCTGTTACTTAAATTTTAACATAATGAACGTGAAATTTTGGCTATTATTTGAGATTTATGAATTAGTAGTATATTGAATGAACGAAATCAATATCGACGATATTATGTTAAAGATAGAATTTCGTGAAATAATTTTCTAATAGGGACTTGGACTAAAATTGGCTTCGTAGATATTTGTCTATTAAATTGAAAAAACAAAACACTGTACACATATTTTAAAAGGAAATGTTGCGTAACGTATTAATGTACACATTGAAAATAGTGGCATTGTGTCGAGATTAAGAGCCCTGCCTCACTAGGCGTATCTGGCTACTTATCCAAGTATAATAGCATTAATATTGAAATTTTAATGTCACCTTGCCACACCGTCACCACGTGAGTTAAATGACATTCATTTCGATATTAACTGCTTGGATAAGTAGCCAGCGACGACGCCATGACGTCCTAGTGAGGCAAGGCTCTAAGACCCGTTAGCAATTTTGTATTATAACTAGGCACCTACACATCTTAAAGAACCTAGCCATAAAAGGCACTCACATTCATAACATCCTGTGCTCTATACAGTTATAGTGGCTATACCTTATTCATTAGAGTAATAGACAATAAAAACACACTTATTAATGTATGTATAAAAATGGTGTTATGGTAAACATTTACTTCTAGAAACTGTATATTAGGTAGATCAAAACTTTTTGCATACTATATTCTATTTTATCTATTCTATCCATACTATAAATAATTTATTTATTATTTTATCCATACTATTAATATTATAAATGCGAAAGTAACTCTGTCTGTCTGTCTGTCTGTTACTCAATGACATCTAAACTACTGAACCAATTTGCATGAAATTTGGTATGAAGATATTTCGATGCCCGAGAAAGGACATAGGTTACTTTTTACCCCGGGAAAATGACGCATTCCCATGGGAAAACTCAGGTGGCGGACGAAGTCGCGAGTAAAAGCTAGTAATTTATAAACAACTACTATTTCAGAGCGGTTGTATTTGAATTTAAACTCTACCCGTGTTTATTTAGTTCAACTACGTTCATTAATATATTAATATAATGACTCTTCTTTCTAATTTGATTATTTTACACACAATGTTGCATTGCAAACAATACGGTTAAAATGGGTTAACACTGAAAGAATTTTTCAAATCGGACCAGTAGTTCCCGAGATTAGCGCGTTCAAACAAACAAACAAACAAACAATCAAACAAACAAACTCTTCAGCTTTATAATATTAGTTTAGATTTAAAATGTACTTGTATTTAAAATAGCTGACCCGCGCAACTTCGCTTGCGTCACATAAGAGAATCATAGCTTTCCCCGTTTTTGTAACATTCTTTACTGGTACTCTGCTCCTATTGGTTGTAGCGTGATGATATATAGCCTATAGCCTTCCTCGATAAATGGGCTATCTAACACTGAAAGAATTTTTCAAATCGGACCAGTAATTCCCGAGATTAGCGCGTTCAAACAAACAAACAATCAAACAAACAAACTCTTCAGCTTTATAATATTAGTTTAGATTAGTCTGGACATCATCTTTGAAATTTGTTGATAGCTTGCCGTGTTTTGATGGGTGATAGTGGTAGAAAATCAAAGAAAATAGAAAATTATTCTGTCGTGATGCTTGATTACGATCATTCATCACTTCAAACATTCCAAGAAATGAACTCTACTTATTAATATACAAATGAAGTAAACTTATTTCATACCATAAATGTATATTCCATACCACGTAGTTGAAATAGCACAGATCGTTTCAATAACATAACGTTTAAGGGATAACTCTACAAATGTTACGTCACAAAGTAAAGCGTGGTTTTTACGTATATTCAAACCTAGCTGACCCGCGCAACTTCGCTTGCGTCACATAAGAGAATCATAATTTTCCCCGTTTTTGTAACATTTTTCACTGGTACTCTGCTCCTATTGGTTGTAGCGTGATGATATATAGCCTATAGCCTTCCTCGATAAATGGGCTATCTAACACTGAAAGAAATTTTCAAATCGGACCAGTAGTTCCCGAGATTAGCGCGTTCAAACAAACAAACAAACTCTTTAGCTTTATAATATTAGTATAGTATAGAATAGATATTTTCCGATAAATTACGAGTATCAAAACCTATACGATTGTCTAGTCCTACTATAAATTACGTATTAAAAATTGAAAAACTTTTCTGGCACAGAATAAGAAAACTGATAAAGTATCATGAAAAAATAAAAATTCCGTTCTAAAAGCGTAAAAAAAAAGTTATTGACAATTTCCACGTGTCCCATTTTCAGGTCCCTATGAGCTCACTTTTAGCGGCTAAAAGCACCGTTTGAAATTTCATTAAAGAGGTGGTAAATTGGAAAGCCTAGGAAGCCTCTACTATCGGATGGCATGTAATGAAATTATAGACCTCTGAAGCCTTAAAAATAGGGTCTACATCACTCCATATGAGTTGAGTAGGTATGTTTTCAAATTTTAGAATAATATTGAATTACGATACGGTGCCTTGTTTTGTTTCATTAGCTTTGTAAATTTTAAGTATTTCATGTAGGTGAGGTAAAATAATGAGCACTAAAGCTTTGATGTCTATTAGATTATCCCTATCTCAAAGTGTGGGTTCGATTTATATACAGATCGAGTATAAGTGGGACATATAAACACACTTGTCTCCAAGGCACAGCAGTTAAGGTCCTATTCGTGGGTTTGACTCCCACACGGAACAAATATTTGTTTGTATCATAAATTAGTTCAGAGCACGTATTTGTATGTTTGTTTTAGTATTAGATCACATCGACAAAGTCTTCAAAAAAAGGTCAGGTGCGTAATACTCGTAAGCAGCAGTCTTTTTTGACGAGATGTATCAATGTGAACGAAGCAAGGGAAGTTTGTAAGGACCGTTCCAAATGGCGTTCTTTGGTCTCCGCCTACCCCCATGTGAAAATGGCGTGATATTATGTACGTCTGTATATTTTTGTAGATACTTTTATATCGTCTCTATGCTATATAACCTCCTATTTTCTTTATTTTTTTTATTGGACAACTCACACACGGTCATTTGATCCCAAACTTAGCAGAGCTTGCACTATGGTAACCAAATAACTGATAGCGCTGTGTAGTATTATTGAAGGAGTACTATTTGTAAGAATAATGCCGGTACTTAATCTTACTATCTTACGCAATACCCAACTATGTTAACACAATTCTCACTCAAGAGCCTTTTTATTGCGTATTTAACACAACAAGTTTCAACGTCACTTCCACAACTCATACTTAAGAATCGTTTTTATTGCCGTACAAGAACGTACACCTCAAACAACTGGTAAACTTGTCGACGAGAACACATTATACCGTGGGTGTCGAGATTTGAGAACAATGGTTTATATTAATATAACTTTATTAGGTGTAAAAGACGATAAGGAGGTCTTTTGGTAGGATATTGTTATTGTAGCGCGATTTTTTATAGTCTGTGCTATTGAGTTCCAAGAGTTTGACATAAAAAACGTAATTTAAAATTGGTTGCTACTTTATTATAGAATTTTATTACATACTAGCTGACCCGCGCAACTTCGCTTGCGTCACCTAAGAGAATGGGTCAAAATTTTCCCCGTTTTTGTAACATTTTTCGTTGCTACTCCGCTCCTAATGACCGTAGCGTGATGTTATATAGCTTATAGCCTTCCTCGATAAATGGGCTATCGAACACTGAAATAATTTTTCAAATCGGACCAGTAGTTCCTGAGATTAGCGCGTTCAAACAAACAAACAAACAAACAAACAAACTCTTCAGCTTTATTATATTAGTATAGATTATACAGTACAAAACTTATATAACTAAATATTGGTTGCTTCAACGCCCGCTAGAGGCGTATATAAGATATTAAGTATAGATAAGACTGTCGATAAGTTTTATACAAAACTTATCGACAGTCTGCTAGCGGATTCTTCTTATTTATTTATATATTTTTATTCTTATTCTTCTCTGGTATTTACTATGAACAAGACTGTTTAGATTTTTTAACGCTTACTACGTTGATAGCCTTGATAGTCATTTGTCGCAAAACAATATGAAATTAAGATGCTTGCATATTTTTTGTCAGGAAAACATGGTCATATGAAAAATACCGAATTAATTATATAAAATAACTTACTGTGTCTTTATTTATTTTATTATATTAAGGGTTTCTCCGCAATAAAACAAAAAAATCTTGTTTTTCAAAATTCCTAACAAACTTTAATATCATGCTAACAAATTCTAGCATTGTACAGATTTCAATCAGGCCTATCAAAAAAAAACTTTAGAAATTTCGCAAAATACTCCTAAATTTCGTAATCTCAAAACAACAAGTAAAACACATTCCACGACAATCGCGTTCAACAATGGCGGCCATCAATATTACTTTGTCTCGTGCTAAGTGTGCAAGTTTTATCTGTGTGTAAGGTGGTGTAAGCACAGCCGTGAATGTATGTCACTTGTTTTATTGTTGTTATAAAACTCACTGAGGTTCCTTCTTGGACCACTACTAAGGAGTTCAAAGTGAGTCGAGTTACTAAATATTAATACTATAATTTGTTTGCCATCGACACGCTAAGAAGAAAAAGAAGTGAGTCGAGTTTAGAGAGTGAGTTTGTTTTTCGAGTTAAAAATTTCGTGACGCTTGGTATTTTCAGTTATTAGACGTTTTAGACTTTAAAAACAGAATTGTAAAATATTAAACAAAGAGGAATGCAATTTATAAAGATCTCAGTTTTCTTTTGGACGATAAAGGTTAAATACAAATGGTTTAAGTTATTACCGAAAAAAAATGTTTTTGTGACGTGGAATGAAAAGCATGTAAAGAATTGTATTAAAGTACTCAAGCGAAATAAAAAAAAAGTCGAGTTCAATGACCTATAAAAATATAAGGACTGAACAAACTTTTACCGTGTGAAAACATTCTAATGAGTTTCAGGAATTTATTATAAAAAATACTAATAGATTTGAGATGTAAATATTTGATTGATTGTTTCTTATAAAGTTGGGTTCTTTTCTATTCCAAGAACCGTGAATCCATTTTCTCGTAATAAATGAACAAGGAACGATAATAAATAACAGGTTTATCTGTTTATGTGTTCACTATAAAAATATATTTAGTTTAGAAAATCATTGGTAACAAAACTAACAAATACATTAATTTATTATTAGTAATAAATTATAACAAATTCATAATTCATTTTCTAGGACCATTTCATACACATTAATATTAGTGTTCCAAGTGAGTTGTGAGATGAATTTGCTTTCATATTTGTGTCAAAATGGATGTTGTTTTGGCTTTTTTAAACCTTCTGATAAATGCTCATTATAAAGTTCATACAATTTATTTGACATCTTACTATACATACTCGTATACCTAAAAACATTTATGCCAAAGTTACCGTTTAAGATCAAATCGACGGTCGTCATCTAGCACCTTTACAGCGACAATCTCACTTAAACTCGAACAATCTTAGAAACACATAGTAGGGCCTCTTCCTGCTGATGTTTAGAGTGCTCCCACTTTCGCTACCACTTGTTATAATGCGTCCTCTCGCGTTATATATAGGAATCCGCTTTATTACCTCTCTTGAGTGACGTAATGGGGAAGGAGGTTTTTATATGTCAGACTATGATGGTCTTGACATCTCCTGTTTGGTTTTCGTCAGGTGAAAAATAATGTTATTTTTCGTAACATGTTTTTTCCCGAATCAGAGGTATACCAATGACATAGTATTTTTTTGATCAAAACAAAATAAATCAAAATTATACCTTTTACAAATTTTAATTTTTAATGTCGTTACAATTACTGAATCTACCACTTGCTCGTAATAAAGGAATAGAGCCTCATAACAAGAGCTTAAAGCTAGTAAGAAACACACGGCAATTCTATTTTATATATTACAAAGTTATCAAGGAATAATACCAGATTGATGCAAACATTATGATACTTTAATTGAAAACAGCGTGTCTTTGATAAGCTATAAATCACAGTTAACTATAAATTAATCGAATTAAAAGTACCGTAGTGACGCGACTGGCTTGTCACGCTTCGAACATCATAATTTATTCCAAACCAGAAAAAAATCGTCTTCGGTCAATAGCCTCCTTTCCACACACACTCTGTCGCAAGTTCTTACTCACTCTTAGCAATTGATAAAATTATATCAAGTAAAGACGAATTTAGCAGTATTTTATTCATATTGCATGTCATGAAGGCCTTCTGATCATAATCAGCTTAGAACGTGGCACATATAACACATGATTTTAACCCCCTTTTTAAACACCAAAACAGCAAAAAGTACCCTCAAAACTGCATACATGGCAACAATATTTACGCCTACCCGCCATAAAATACGACCTGTTCCATTAATTCTAAAAATACACAAGGTTTTTAATGTTTTTCAGTGCATTATGAATGAGAGGAGACGTTTCTGTAACGTCGGTAAAAGCCAGCTCAGACCAGAGCTTTTTTTCCGCGCGCGTACGCTCGCTTCTGCTTGAATATACATAACGTCCTTCATATAGCTCGTTTTAGGGACATTTGCACATGTTCGCTTAAACCGATATTGGTAAATCAGTATAAATATGAATTTTACGCATTTCTAAGCGCAAAAGGCTAGCCAAAACGCGTCTACATAAGATATAACTTTTTTACATTCTTGTGCTATAAATAGTAAGTGCAATCTTCAGTGCCTCTAGAAGGCGTAGTAGGAACTATTTTGGCAGTTCTTTTAAATGTCAAACTTTCAATATTCGACAGTACCTCTACAGACGGTACTGTCGAATATTGAAATTAAAATCGCGCTACTGTTTTACCGCATACACGGTAGGCTGTATAAGCTCTGACTTGTATCGCATTAGACGCGCGTATAAAACGTTAGTCTGAAACCGCTTTTACCGTAGCTCCAGGCGTTGTGGCTACGAGTGACCACTGCGCCTGTTTGTTGGTGTACTTATGTAAAATATTATATGAGTTTGCTGTACAGCTTTGAAATTCTTGGAATGGTGGACATGCTAGTTGAATGAGTGAATGTGGGATATGATGTAATATGACGATGTTTTAGTGGAATTTGATAATACCGTAATGTAAAGTACGTAGCTTGAAAGAGTACATTTAAATATTTTATTTTATTAATACATTCTAAAAAGGTATGGTTTATTTTTATTACGATTACGAGTTTGATTATACTTTTCGCCTCATTGCTTGGACGGAGTAGCGGCTACTTTGTTTCGTCTTTCAAATTAGCTTATCATTATATAAATGCCGATAAACTAAATGTAAAAAAGAAGTGAAAAGCATTAAATGCCGGTTATTGAGGTTATCCAGCAATATACAATAACTGGCACATAACCGGCAGAAAGAAGAAAAAATCTTAATTTTAAAGTTTCCAACAAGAATAACTTCAGTGAATCTCTAAATCGAATCCAAGACGTAACTTCAGCCGTCACGAAGTACTCAATCAGAAATAATACTAGTTTAGAACTTGAACATTGTACTTTTCCATTATAAAAGTTAAATGAAAGTAGCTCGGTGGAGACTGTCATTCACACGTAATCGTTTTTACGATCATTTTCTGGGGACGCAGCGTTACGTGTCTTTCTAACAAAGCACGAAAGCGCCTACCTTGCTCAAACAACGTGATTTCGTTTATATAATGCTACAGTTTTTTCTTGTAATATGTTCCTCTACACAGCTTTAAGCAAAAACCATGGTTGGAAAATTATATGACGTAGATTCGCATTAACAAAAGTTGAAATATTCCAACAACGTAGTGTTGTGATCAAGAAAGAAGATAGCGGCGAAGACGAGGCTTCGCAGTGGACGTTTGTCTGTATGCTACAACTACTTAATTTTGGGTATACACTGAATTATTAATTACTCGAGGTGAATCATGCGCGCCAAGGCTCGGACTATAATAAGGCAATACACCGAAAAATGTATTTTCGAGTCACTTTTACTGCACTGGACGATGTACGTTTGATACTACTTTACGCATATTGAACAATTATTTGTGCAATATAAAAAAAAACTGAATGTTAGTCTTTCGAAACTTGGCATAATTTTCTCATGTAAAAAAAACACATTCCATAAATCTCGAAATCATTGCAAGACGTCACTATGTCAAGACTAATAAGTGTCCTATAAATCTCTAAAATTTTAAGCATTCAACGTTATTATTAGAAAACCTTTATTCTCTATTCTAAACTTCATATAAGTTAATTTACAATCATCGTTCACAGGTCTATTTTGTCATAATTCTATCTAGTATACCTTTAACACCTTGAGAATTGAACCCATTACTCTATATGAATTATTAAATGCTTACAAAACTTTCCTGACCTTCAAACAAACTTGCCAAATATTCCGGAATATTTCAAAATTTGTGAGGATGTACCTATGTTTGTTACTCCGTCTATATAATTACTGATAAGATTTCGATGAAAATTAGCATACACAAGCCCGGAAAACTACATGTATTTTATTCCATCGGCTATTGTGTAAACCAGTTTAGAACAATTCAATTGTCATAATTCTGTACATTGTGTCTTTCCTAGAATGATGGCAAGTAATACCTAATATCAAAGCAGCAATGTATTGCATAGTGGTTAAAAAATTAACATACACTAGTTGTCAACTGATATACACAATACGCATGCAGGAAAACCCCCCACGCAGGCGAAGTCGCGGTCATAAGCTAGTTCTAAATTATTCCGGAATATTCTCAAAGCACTGTGATGTTATTTTCTTACCGTTTATAAGATTGAGCGGCTTCAGGAAATCGAACTCCGTCCGAATCTCGGAACGCGACTGAAACAAGGAAATTACTGAATTAGAATCATTTCTGTTACGTAAAGGATTTTGAATGTACGATGTATGGATGGAAACTCTCTGTAAGAAGTGTCAAAGGGTTAAGAAAGTATGGTGCAATTTTGAGTAAGTGTCATTGTTTTTCTTGAAACAAGTAATGCTTTTTAATATGTAAGTATTTTTTCTGTGAATTTTGTAGCACTTTGCTTCTTAAACGGAGTGGTGCTTTTGGAATTATTAATTGTCTTTATTATAAGTGCTTATTTTAATGAAAAAGATATGCTAAAAAATAATTTAGGTCTTGTGGTCAGAATTATAGAATTGATTGGATAAATCAAGGCCTCTATAATCGAATCGAGAATTCCGATCACAACCCTCAAAATTATCGTAATTCCTAACTACGATTACATCAAACTATCTAAGCAGATGTTAGTAAACCTAGAACCACTAGAACTAGCAGAAACAAATGGTAAAGTTTGAAGTGTTCGAACAGATGACATGCGGCTGTGACTGCCGTCTTAATTGACCAAGTTATAACGACCACACTTTAATTTCTAGATATTAGTAGTCGAACCGTTTTAGTTTTGCTTGAGAAGATGTGGAATTGGAGGAATATGCATAATGTCTTTCTGACCGATATTTGGTTTCGGCGGTCAGTTTCATGGAACTCCACCTACTGTGAAATACTTTTTTCATAGTGTCCAAGTAATGCATAAGATCGCCTGTTATACCCGAAGGTGTATGTAGTACTGTATGAATTACATTCAGTTTTTGCCTTACCAACGTTAGCCTCATGTAATACGAGCTTATTGCGATGTCGTACAGAAAATTAATATTCTATCATATGAATTATGAGTACGGAACACTAGCTAACCAATTCAACGCTATTTGAAAATTATGTTTAACTTGACCCTTTTTATCTGATAATAGCTGTTCATAAAAAACATGCTATCATTGAGAACCGAAAAACAATACTCACTTTCAGAATCATAATCATAATCACAATCAATCAGTATCAAAATTTGATTCTGATTGCAGATTCATTCCTCTTACTTATATTGTCAAACCAATTTCAACTAATAACAAAATCTCCACAAGCTCCTTGTAGCCCAAAGTATAAAGATTAAAACTAAAAGCGGACTGTACTAAGTTCTGAACACCATCTTCGAGTTCCAGCCAACAGCTTCAAGCGAGACAACTTGATCACAATTGTCGAAGTTTTAACGACTCGCATCGTGACGTCATGCGCGTTGTTGCGTCACTGCGATATGAACTGGTTATGAGTTGGGATTGAGATTGTTGTTCGAGATCTTGTGTTCGTAATATTTGGAAGAATTATTCTCTCTCTCTCTTATCGTATGGTTAGTGGTCAACCTAGTGTCAAAGTTGTTCAAGCCGCCCGAAAGCCTTTGACGTGGCTTAACGACTGTTATCTTAATTGACAACAACCGAGGCCGACTTTTTACGTGCCCTCCGAAGCACGGAGACGCTCAGTTCAAATACCACTATGCGGTCACCCATCTATAGAATGACCGCGCCAACGGTTGCTTAACCCACAGATCGTTTAAGGACCGATGAGCACAACTGGTTATGTGCGATAGGAACTGGTTATGAGTTGAGATTGTGTTGTTCGAAAAGTTGTGTTCGTAATTTTTGAGAGATATTATAAAAGAAATGAAAATAAATGTAAATATTATAAAAATAACTCTGTGGCGCAGTGGTGAACGCTGCTACAATTGCGTAGAGAGGTCGTGGGTTGTGCGATCATTGAAATTTTTGTTTCGGGTTTGGTTGTACTTTGTGTCCGTTGTTTGTATGTTTGTAAAATCCCCGCGACATAAGGACGTACATATTTAGTGCGTGAGCTGTCTTTTTTTTAATAAAACCTACGTCATCCAAAATTAATAAACATCTTCTCCGCTTTTAAGTATTAGCGTCTAAGTCCTGTTTTTTCTGACAAGCTATTTTTAACATGGTCTTTTTCTTATTCTTTATTTTATATCTTAAGGCGCTAAGCCAGTTGGTAAACCCCAAACAGCCCATGAATAGTCGCTAAGAGTTTAATCTTAGTGTCTACGTACTTCGGAGGGCATGGTGTAATTAAAATAGTAATTTGAAAGACCTTCAGGTGGCTTGATATTTATGTCAGATGTTGGTAGACCACTAAACGATCAATAACTACAAAAGAAGCAGTATTTTAGTACAGATTAAAGTTTCATATTGGAACCATATAATACTCGTAAAAAACAAAGAATTATACTATAAATTGCAGATTGCGTCACACCAACCCTCAATCTCATTTTAATTACATTAAATTCTTTAAACTCACTTTGAATTCCAACCGCTTGTCAATAGAGCTTATAAGCTATCAGTTACTGCCAACAAACACCATATACCCAGTTAATAACAACTCTCGATAATAAACCTTGTTTTAATGACGTCACAGGCACGTGACGTCACAGTTCTGTTGCGTCATATTCATCAATCATGTGCAGTTGCACTAGAGATTTCGTATATTGATGTCGATATCGAAAATAGGGCAGCAGTTTTGATGCCGCGATTTCAATAGATTTTGAAGGCTTTTGAGAAATATATTATTATTGGACAACTCACACACGGTCATTTGATTCCAAACTAAGCAGAGCTTGTACTATGGTAACCAAATAACTGATAAACATATTTATATACTTCTAAATATAAACTTATATAGATAAATTGACAACCAGGCTCAAAACAAATAATCGTGCTGCTCATCATACAAAGATTTGTCCTATGTGGGACTCGAACCCACCATACGCGGTGCAGTTATTAGTAAATATGATACTTTCGAGGCTAGTTGCGATTTAATCTTTCGTATAATATCACACTTGTGATAGCCGGAGGAGTAGACAGAAATATATATACTCTCGATCCGCGTTTACGTTCTTGGTCTCACAAAATATCTACCGGGAACATAACTTAAACCGAGAGAAAAATTGAAAAATTTGTAGATTGTCCTATCTTGGAAATCAAACCTGCTGTTGATACTCTACCGCTTGAAACCTACGTAGTTAGGAGTATTGACACAGTAATATCGTGGACAGTGTGTGGGCGGCTTAATTATAACGAACCTCAGTGTATTTCCGATACGGGATGATTTAAATGAAGTAAATATTGTCATAATCGATATGGTCCGGTTTTCACTCGGTTTGGATATCAATTAGCACAGTGTGTTTTGTAAATAATTTGTTGGTAATATTATCGGATAAAATTACAGATAGGGATAATGTATGACTAACTAGTTTACGAATTACTGGTGTTGTTTTGGCTTTAAAATGTAGTATGGTATTTTCCGGTCCATAATCAATGTACGTACCAAATTTTATCGTGCCGTTAATTGTGAACCATTTAAGGTTCAGCCGTTCGAACGTGAAGGAAAGATGGATAAACATACTAACGTATATAACGGTAGGTAGGGATTAATAAAAAAGTAAGGATTTAGTTTTAGCAGTGTAACTTAATTGAAAAGTTTGCCTGATATTTTGAGTACCAAAATAAAATTATAATATTTGGTAAAACTTTTTGCTTGAAGTAAAACAGACTCGAAGACCTGTCCGTTGGTCGTAAGCATGATTTAGAAATTGATTAAATTCTCAAGATTCATTTTGACCAGAAAACAAATACTTTTGATAAAATCTTTTTGTAAACAATAAAAAAGCTACGACTACAACACGAAATACAAGAAAATCTAGCACAGTTTCAAGAACAAAGAAAATAAAATATAAATATGTATAGCATTTGTATATGCATGAATTGTCTCAAGTCCTGACGAACGAAGTATATTCTGAATATTTCTGAGGAAAAGCTGTGCCTGACATGATGTGGACAGTGAATAAATGACGAATAAGTCTTTTTGAGGCAGATCTAGACGGCAAAAACGGATTTGATTCTCACCTTGAACAAATTTATTAGAGTGATGTAGATATTTCAGAAGTTACGAGTTTTTTTTTATAAGATAACTGTTCCTCCGATGGTTAGCTTGCTTATGCCACGCATGTTAATGTCGTCAAAATCGTGTGGTCATATTTATCATTTTTTTTACGAATATATTTTTAAGTTTTAATGTGCAGCAGCAAATATAAATATTTATGATTTATTTTATAGGTAATCGAACTGAAATACTTCTTAAGTTTTTGAATCTCGGAATTAATAAGTTACAATCTTTGACCAGATCAAAAGAGGAATATTCCTCTTTTAGAAGTAAATTTTCAGCAGCCTAAGCAAGACATTTAGTGCAAAAATCGTGGGCGCTGAAAAAAATATGCTGATAGAGGTATGCACAAGTGAGAATCAAACACTCATTGTTATGGTCGTTTTAACCAATGTTCCATATATTTCATACAGTCTCATGTCAAAAATAAATATGATTATGCATATCATGTCAAACTTATAACTAAAATTTTATTTCAAGGCTACATTTTTCGTCCAGAAAATACTTCTACATCATATTTCCGAAACAAACTAGTTGAAACTCAAACTATTATACACGGTACTAGGAATTTCCGTCAAACTTCACTGACCTAGATGTTGTGATCTCATTGCAAATGTATTAATACGATACGTGGCCACTTTTAGATAATAATGTGGGAAATTATGACGTATTCAGTCGAGTAGAAAATATGATTTTGGACAGTTCTATACATCGTTTTTTCATTAGATGACGTTCGATTTCGAGTAAGAAGAACTATTTGTGTTGTCTGCAAAGGGATTTGAACTCTTGCATGTAAACTGTACAGCTGTTGTAAACTTTACAAGAAATACAAATGTTTGGATATCTTTTGCTCATTCCCGTGGTTGCATTGCTAGGTTTTTTCAATTATCTTGGAATATTCTAAACAGTAACCCGAAGTTTGGTTACGTGTTCTGTATATACAGGGCACGTTGCCACGACCACCAAGTTCCATTCTAAGCTGTTGTCATATGACAACAGTTTTAAATGGAACTGAAATAGTCTAGACAAAACGTGAGTGTATATTATTATCTCATACACTTATTTCTATGTCGTGATGTAATAGCTACATGAATAGAATTGTCTACAAGCAAAATTGATACACGTCACATACTCTCAACAACTTGGCTCTGTAATAATATTCCAAACAAAGCCTTCCTCCTTAGATGATAATGTTAAACATCACGATCGATATTCGATAGAACACAAACTTCAAATAGTCTATGTCCTACTTTTCGTACATACTATACCTCCATGCATCGCCGTCACAGTTTCAAACCAATTCACCCAACTAGGAAGGCTTCCTCTTTGTACCAAAACTGACGTCGCCCCTCCGTCTCAAAGGGTTTTCTGAATACCGTTATCTAGGTTACATCTCTCGTGCTTCATTGAAAAGTGCTCTTAGAACCTTAAAAGCCTTCACCGTTTCACGCAAATATGAGCTGTTGAGATGTATTGCCGAAAATCTTGTGATACTAGGAATTTGGTAATGAGATTTTTAAACTCGTGATTGATGGATTAAAAAAATGGTTGTTTTTTGTTATTCTCTATATTTTCTTCATAGACGGGTACGGTACGCTGGTATAGTATAATTCCTTTCGAAATCAATTTTAGGACTACAAAAATTTACACTTCAACCCGATATAACAATTTATAAATCGTGCATTTTTGTAACTAAAATAATAGGTATTGAATTCACAAAAACGGGCGCCGTAATTGCACCAAGGTGTAAATTGAACCACTGCGTCACAGAGTATGTCGCTTACAACAAAATAATATATAAAACGTTGCTTCTAAAAAGTTGACGGCGTAAAGATGATTGTATTACAAAGTTTTATCCTCAAATCTTATCCCTTTTGATATGATAAAAAGGTTTGGCGAATAAAAGTAGAAGAAAAAAAAGATTACCCAAATACTTTTGTTCATACAATCTTAAAATCCGACCAAGATTTTATAGCCCCACAGACGTTTAGCCGATGTTTAGCCAAATCGACCCCGCAGGGCTATGAATATCATTTGGAGAACTCACAATAGCCAGGCAGAAACACAATAATACTAAAAGTTTATAGTTATTTTTTTCGCGTTTTTGATGGCTCCAGATAAGTTTTTCTTTTTCGTTTTCGTCGAATCGCTTTTGAATGTTTTCGAAAATAGTGATTCAAGATTGTTTTCGGATTTTATGAGTTTCCAAATGAGTTTTGTTGTCGACTATTTTATTTTGGAATTGAAAAGGAATTGCTTGAATGCTAATCCTTTCCGTGTTCGATTTCGATTGTGGGAGTTGAAATAAATTGGTTAGTATTTTAGGTGGCTATTTTCGATGTAATTTGAAACTGTTTTATTATTATTAGCCTAATGTGATGCGGATTAGGTATAGCAGATGACAATAGACGGAATCTATTGTAAATATATCTATATAAGTATTTATTTAGACGTTTAAAAGTATGTTTATTAGTTATTTGGTTACTATAATACAAGCTTTGTTCCGTTTGGAATCATATAATTCCAAACTGACCGTGTGTAAATTGTCCATTTTTTTATTTTTAAGGTTAAGCCTTTCCTGTTAAATAAAGAAATACGATCTAGAATAGTAGTTTGACAAAACGTTCGTATTCTCAAAGAAAATGCAGAAAACATTAGCATATAACTCAAACCATTAGTACACTGTATTTTCTATGAAATAACAAGGAGAGTTTTCTAACAGATACAGATTTTTCTGTGAATACGTATTATATCAAATGTCAAAAAGTATCTTGTATAATATGAGTAGAGTACATATTTGTTGTTCCTTTGAAATAGTATAAAATGTTCTCATGTAACTAGAAAGGTTCGGGGAATTCGGACAAATTATGGTAAGTAATTTGATATTTGACTGTGCGTAAGATGCATTAGAAATGTCGGGTTTGATACTGCTATTCTGGTGTAGGTTGTGATTCACGATAAATAAGGAAGTTAGCCTTATTATATTATTGTCTTGCCTGCCTTTTATATCCGCAGGTGTAGACTCTGCCTGTGTTTAAAATACACCCACATTTTGGCATTACAATTTTTTAAATGTCCTTTTAATATTATAAGATTTTGGATGTTCGGTTGGTTATTGTTTTTCTTTCATGCAAATACTACTGAACAAGTTTTGATACATGCAGATATTTTGCTACAAACACATTAAATACTTTGTTTCCCAAGATATAATTCGAGGCGATCAACATCGCGGAAAGTAGCTTGTATGTTTATAACATAAAGATGCAAAACTTGAATTATTTTATTTTTTCTAAAACACACGTAACTTACGCGAACACGCTTTTAACTTTAAAATGCCTGTTCGCGTTAATTTGCCGTCTTCTATTATACAAAATGCAACGCGAGATTTTAAAAGTTATGACATATTATGTAACTTTGATGTCATTTTTGTGTTACCTCGGGTCCGAATCGTCCACTTCGTTAGACCACTTGGCCATAACTGCTTCTTCTAAACCATTATAATTGCTAGTATATCTACGTCAAACATCAATCTCATATAATATTAGTAAACAAGTTAAATATAGTTTTCAATAAACGTTTTGTCTGAAGCGACGTAATCTATCCGTTATTTGCAACTCCCACGCGATGATAGCTAACTTATAACTTCCTACGTAGACTAAAAATAGTTGTTATAGGAATTTTGTTTGATTAAACGAAAAGGAAATAATATAACGTTAGCTAAAATACTAGGTCATATGTCAATTAGAAATGAATTAATGATACCTTAGAAATTGATTTTGGTAATTTGATAATATTAATAAGTCAAGGGAAGCTAGAAACGTGCTCAATTGTACGATTTTATGCACATACAATATCAAAATCATCTTTTCCTGTAAGGGTGGGCAGGAACAATTTCGTCGATATTAATAATGTTAAGAAGACAAAGAACACAAATACAATTGTAAAAACAAGTTGTAAAAACTTAATTATATAAAGCTGAAGAGTTTGTTTCTTTGAACGCGCTTCTCTTAGGAACTACTGATTCAAATAGAAGAAATATAATGATAATACACTATTTACTTTGACTTATAAGACTGAAGCAGCAAAGATAAACGGCCGCTAATAACTTATATCAATTCTTATCGAACAAAAAGTAAATACCTCGGAATGCTTAAGCTATTCGATATAGTACAAAAAATAATACGAAAGTGATTGACTAAAGCACGTCCATTCTCTGGGTCTGTCCCAAAAGAGTCTTTAGTAAGGACCCGTAGTGTTGACGGCAATGGGACTACGGGACTGAAAAACTTGTCCCATGGGACTATTACGGGATTACGCAATAGTATCTTTACTATATCCATACTTCCATACTAATATTATAAATGCGAAAGTAACTCTGTCTGTCTGACTGTCTGTCTGTCTGTCTGTCTGCTACTCAATCACGCCTAAACTACTGAACCAATTTTCATGAAATTTGGTATGGAGATATTTTGATACCAGAGAAAGGACATAGACTATATATCAACACGCTACGACCAAAAAGAGTAGAGTAATTAATATTTAAAAAACGGGGAAAAATTTCACCCATTTTCTCTTATTGGACGCAAGACGAAGTTGCGCGGGTCAGCTAGTATTATATATTCGAAAGCTGTTATATTTTTTCACGCGGACAAAGTCAGAGTCAGATATAATAATATGACTGGTATAATAATAATTGTGACTATGTAATGAAAATCATTATTTATATTAAAACTCATGCTGAATAGTGGTGACAATCATCAGCCTAGCCTTTCTTCCAACTATGTTGAAGTTGGCTTCTAGTTTCACCAGATGACTGAATACCAGTATTTTACATGGAACAACTGCCTAGTGCCTGTATAGTGAGAACAGTAACGGATTACATACAAACGTTCTGTAATAAGTGCTGATAGCTGACAGTTATAGTAGGAATAACCATTTGTTTTCGACGCGTATTTGGCATTCTTTCAAGATTTCAGGCATACAGGTTTCACATTGCTGTGACAGCATTTTTGTGAAATGTTATTGTACAAACACTTCACTCTTACTTATAATTCAAAACGGAAAACAAAAAGCTTTTCTTGAATATTTCTTGAAAAATTAAGTTTTTATTTTTGTCAATATTTAAGTTTTATTCACAGTTTTTGTCACGTGCAATAAATAACAAGTTGTTTTGAACAAAAACACATAATAAGCACAATTATTTTTACATAATAATATGTTCATGCTAGATTTTATTTAAGCAACTTGCGCAAAAAGCAACCTACAAATTTATGTCTATAATTGCAATAAAACTCGTAGGTACATCTCTTCAAAGATCTGGACAAACAATTTTAAACATGTGATTAAAATATTTATTTGGGCCGATAAACCGTTTCAATCACAAAATATTTTTATTTAAAGACATTATGTTATTGTTGGCGAATATAAGAGTAAACTAGTTATATCAGAAATCAAAGTACTCTAGCCGATATCATAAAATTTTTAGTAATAAGATATAATGTATTGATGATAACGAGAGTAATTTTCTATGATTTACCTTATTGATACGATAGACACGTGGATGATATTTATCTTAATTTAAAGACTTCTTAGAAGTATAGAAATTGTTTGGAAGAATAATAAAAGTAGGATGATTGTATGATGAATGAAGTAAATATCCTTTTTGTATATTATGTGATTTTAGGTATGCTTTCTCTAATAATTTCCAAGGTAATAGTGCTTGAAATAATTTGTAGTCTGCTTTTTTATATTGGTTCATTTTGATTTCGTTTTACAGACACAAATAAAGCTCTATTAGAAACAACTGATTCAAAAATTTGTCTTGAAAATAAAAATAAAACTATGCAGGATGTACCAGGGTGCGATAAATAAAAACGTTTATTACTGCAATTATGTTCAATGAAAATGTATAAAGAAATATTTCTAAACGTAAAACAATGATGATGTACTCACCAATAAAAAACAACAAAAAAGTTCGCTTCAACAAATCCATTTTCGAGAATCTCACTCAACAAAAAACAAATCGACTAAAAGTCACAAAGAAGTCACTTGAAAACGTAAAGTCATTTTGCGCAACACAGTTCGTCAAAGTCGCGAGATTAAGTTCGCGGGCTTTCGCGGTGTGGAGAGCGTACGTCTGCTCTCGTCAGTGGTCTTACGGCAACTGAGGGTGGGCGGGCTTCTACTACGGACGATGCTTTATGGAATATTGTGGTTAATGAAGTGATAGTGCTCGGATGTGAGCCAGTATTTAGTGCAGCGAAAATGGAGAGGAATAGGTGTGTACGATAGGAGATTCTGGTTTAGTGGTTTCGGTTCGAAAATTGGTAATCAAAATCGTTATTGCAATTTGTACTGCCTTTGTTAATACGATAAAAGTGTGATTTTTGAAAGTTTTCATCAGAAAGTATTGATGGTTGAAGAGTTTTCTTTTTGACGTGTTTTTGCTTAGTTCCAGAGTTAAAAAATGTATGTCATTAATGCGGTTTTGCACTTTACCTTAGCTGCACTCCTAAAAAATATTTGTGGTGAAAAAGCCAGTATATATTGTGGAAAAAGAATTAAAAAGAGTAACAATAGTTTTATTATCAATGAAATACTGAGAACAACTGTTAATAAATTCGGCATTGTGGGCCCAAAAATCCCTTACCAATAAATCTATCAAGGAATCCCATAGTGCCCCACTTTTCGACATGGGTCCTGTACAATGGAATGTCCCATACAGTTGCTCCGCCCATACGCCTACACAATGGACAAGACAGTTGGCATCCAGTAATAAGAATTATTCATATTAGACTTGCTTTAGCAAAGGACGCCATCGCGTAAAATGTTTTTAACCGACTTTGATGTTTATGTTTAGGTTCACCTTTGTTGTAAAGATGTAGAATTAGATTTTTTCAAAGTTCTGATATTTCCTTTGAAAAAGACCATGGAATGCTGGTAAAAGTTAAGCTGTTTTGAGTTTGTAATATAAAAGAAAAAAAAAGTGCTTTCCTGAATAATTGGTGTCGCTCTCTTATTTTACATAGATACAAAGATACAGCTACTGTAACTTTTTAAGCCTTGAAATCGTACTGGGAATAGGCTTTCCGAGAAACATATTTACGTTGTTGGATAAAAATGCTCAAAAGATAACTTCCAAACATAGAATTCAGTATTCAGATCAAAATTCTTCAATTAATGTCCATTCATTAGAATGTTGTCAGAAGCATTTTATTCTGGGAATTCTTCACACATAAATACATATGTTGTCAAAGCCCTTTTTAAAATTGTTTCTTTGCCAAGAGATAGCAAAAGACAGATTTATTTTTATCTGGAAACCAAAATCTCTTTATTCGTACACAGTTTTAATTTATGATCGTTAGTTTTCTTGGAAATCAACGCTGTGTGCTTTTAAAATATGAACTAAAGCCATTCATTCATGAATGCTATAAAATACTTTCGTATTCCGGGAATGGGTGAATTTGGTTTCGTAAAGGTAAATCATTCAAAAGAAGTGTGTGGAAGAATCCCTGCTATTTATATAGGTTCAATAATTGCGTTCTGTTCTGCAATGCAAGAACAAAATATTGTTCTTCTTTAGAGTTCTTTGGTATCGTGGTGTACAAAATATCTACTCCATAGTCTGTCAGTTTGTTACATTTTTACACCAAAAACTGCTTAACCAATTTTACTGTATAAATTTAGTCGAGGTTCAACGGAGTATCATGGAGGTAGTAAGAGTACAAGATCGGAGGTTAGTTTAGATTAGTATAAAGAAATAAAACTCCTCAACCACTTTTACCAAGTTAACTTCTTTGTAATAATAATAATGATTTTGTTTAAAAAAATTGTGAGAGATTGGTTCGAGTTTCAATCGAGAACTCATGGTAGTTACCAATGATAGACTATTTACTTTCTCTAGGGTGCTTGAGGAGATCGTCTTACAAACTCACTCTCGTATCCGTAACGATTCTCAAGCTAAACTATTAAACTGTAAAACCTTTATAAATGGGACAATGGTAACATTATCTCACTGTAAGGGTGCAGGTTTGATATCTGAGCCGAGTAAGTACTTGTTTGGTAAGTAAGTAGTTGTTTTTGAGGTGGTGTAGGAATGAAAGCTGACAAAAGATTTTGGGTTGCATATTTTCTTAAGTTTTAACTTTTTCTTCATAAGCGTTTTTCTTAAATCTGACATTAATTTGCAAAAAATACTATGGCTATTATATTAATTTTGAACTCAATGTATAATTCATTATCAAAATTATATGTATGATTTTTTACAAAAAAAAACTGATCCGGATTAAAATATGCACGAAGTTTTTTCACCAAAATACCCTTGATTATTTTTATAGATTTAAAATAAACCGTGGATAAAGTCTAGCCAACAATAAGTTAAATGTAACAATCCTTTTTCCCACATATTTTATACTATACATACTTAATATAACAAATCACATATCATTTACAATAGATACTCACGCACACAATAACATCGAGCCGTTCAACTCGTAAGTCATATTTCTTTACGCGTGATTTCACATCGAAAACCCATAGTATGCGATAAGGATTGTTTCGCACTGTGATATATTATTCATAGAGATTTTTAATTCTATTTTATTTTGTGGCTAAACTTCGAAAAACATCTGCTGAAAATACGGCTTGTTTTGATTTGGTTTATCGCTCATTTGGGCGTCAAATTTCAAATGTATTCAATATTTTTTTAACTTACGTTGAGTGGCCATAACCCAGCAGAAGAGCAACCAAACGGGCTAACAGTAGAGAAAACGGTTTTAAAAGCATCGTCTGATAAGTATTATCAACATGATCACAACATGTTGTTGCACGAATATTATTTTTAATGCAACACTTGTTCTATCTCTTACGCTTTAACAGATTAACTACCTAACCGATTTTACTCAATACGGTTAGAGGAATAATCATTATTTTCAACAATGCAACACTAAATGAAACGTGGGGCAGCAAATAAGGTATCGAAAGCCTCAAAATTCTCATAGCGTTTAAAATTCGTTAGCAATTTTGTAATAAGTGTAACACCAGCCTAAAATGAGAATATTTATTCCTTTCAGGAGATCATCTGGCTTCAATACCTCGGCTCTTTATGCGATTGTCACAAAGTGGCTATTACCATATCTTATTGCTTCGGCTTTGACTCAACTTCTTGAAAACGAACTGATTCCTTATTAAATGTTGCTCGTTATACATACCATCAATTGCTGTTTCCAAGAATGTAATGTATGAGTTTGTTTCTCATTTATAGACTGCTTGTTCAATGCTTAAAAAAACGTACATAAATCGCATCAGCGATGTTTTGAAAAAAGTCCGGTGTGTAGTATTCGTAACCGGCGGTCTTGTATGACAAGGTGTTTAGACGTGAATGACGCAAGGAAAGTTTGTAAGGATCGTACCAAGTGGCGTTTTTTGGTCTCTGCCTACTTCTATGGGAGAAATCGAACTAGAATTGGCCTCCCGACGCATTTAAGTAGCGGCGTAGCGACTGCTTTAACTTCTGCGCGACGGAGGCTGTAGAGTTGTTTGTAAATAATTTAAGAGGTTATTTGATAAGTCAACATATCTGGTGATTTTAACCATTAAAATTAAATAACACGACAAGAAGCTTTCATTATACATATGTATATGAGCTTTAATTTTGAAGTAAACTAACTATATCTAAAAGAGCTTTACTACTCACAAGAAATCATTAAGTATTTATAATGCTGTTTAACTTGCTAACTGAACATTTTCCAATTTAAATTATAATAACTTAGTGATAGAAAACTAACAAACTGCATTAACTTGCATATTGCGAATACTTTGAAGAGCTACGTGTCTACGACTTCGTAGAATCTCGTAGCTACTTGCTACGAGTTTCTCAAACGCTACGCAAGGGGTGCCTACGGCGGTTTGTCTTTCACATACGACATCAAACACTAACTATTTTATTCATAAACGCTTGAAGCGTAAATCTTTTGTCTCTTTTTGTCAAAGCATAGTCTAAAATTCTAAGGGCTTCGGAGGTCAGCTGTTTTGATAAGATCACGAAAATAAAAATACAATTTGCTACCTTGATTTAAAAAACATTTTATTTTCTTAAATGAAAATATAATAAGAAATATTTTCAAATTCTATGATAACATTTAAGACATCTGAAATATTTCAGTTCAACTTAGGTGAAAAAATAGTTTTTAAATATAAATAAAATCAGTCTTTTATTTTAAGCGGCTCGATGTACATTCTTAACTCAAAAGAACGAAATATTCTACACATTTAGTAATTGTTTTGTTTATAGGTATACATATACATTAAGTCATCTAAAAGCTGAACTATGTTGGGATATGGGTCGCAAGCCACAATGACCGTAAGACCATATTGTCACACGTAACTTTGGCAGGTATCTCGTGTGTGCATGCCAAATGAATCGATTACTGCAGTAACTGCTATTGATTGTCGATAAATAACATCACAGTTGTTGTATGTCGTTGACCATCTAAAATTGGTAAAGCCCTGTGTTCTATGATGACGGTCACCGTGGCGCAGTGGTTTAAGTGGCCGCTACGCCGCTACCAGTTGGGAGGTCGTGGGTTCGTTTCCAACTCGGTTGTTGTTTCGGGTCTGTACTCTGTATCTGTTGCTTACACGTTTGTCATAGTCCCGTCTTTTTTAAATAATAAAATATGAATAATGAAAGTAAATCTGTCAAACTGTAATATAGTATTTACTACATGATAGAATTACTTCCTGCTTTGTAAAAGGTTGAAACTTAATTTAAAAAAAAAATATCCATGAAAAATAACTCAAGAATAGTTGTCGAAAGTTTAGGTCATAAAACCTTGATGACTATGACTAGTTCTCTCTAACGTGCATCAAAGTGATCAATATAACAAAGCTTCACTCTATTTCTCAATCTATCGCAAACTGGAGTCAAGTTTAGTGCATGTATGACAGTACAAGGAAATATCAAAATGAAAGGGCGGAACCGTCTTACACATACGGAGTTATGTCATCACTGAAACAGCCAGCGTGGGATTGCAGCTGGTGCAATCTAACCGAAATGTCAAGGAAATTACAATTTCACTCTCGTACAATATTAAAAACTGGTTTTAATTGATAGAATTTTTCTGATTCTTCATTTATACAAAGAAAATAATCACGTACCCCCGGTTTCTGAGTTACATTTAGCGGTGGTTTATCAATTTAATAGCGTTAAAACTCATATAAAAAACACTATTGAATAGATAAACTACCGATAAATGTACTCAGAAACCGGGGGTTAGTGATTATGATTATTACTGTACTTAATTGATAAGATTTTAAATTCCGAGATTCTTATAATCATTAACTTTCTTAAAATGTAAAATTTTCCGTTTCTTACGTTTAAAGTGGTAATTGCTGAAATACCTAAATAGCGAAGAATGGGTCGATAAAATAATAAAACTTAATATTAAACACGTTTTCACCCTCAAATTATCTAAAAATAAAAACAACCGAACCATCACAACCCGATCATTGACCGTGAAACTCAAATCATACGTCAACGAAAAATCACACAAGAGGAGAAAGATTTTTGAAGAAAGCCTCCCACGGGCTCTTCCAAGCGGGTAATTGGCTAAAACACGTCTATACGAGAGACTTAATGCCTTGTACGTAATCTCTCCGTAGGAAATGACAGACGCAGGTGGCTCCGTCGCCAACTGCTAATAGCTTTTAGACAGCAAGCCGCATGTAGGGAGGAGCGGTGTCGATGAAAGGTTCCTTATTATACAAATGTTTTAATTGGCGTAGATGTAAAACTGTATTGTTCTTATTTAAAGAACAGATTTTTTGATAATGGATACGTCTTCTTAGGTTTTTGATTATGCGTTTAGTTTTTGGACTCCATAATATCTCACGCAAGTGGTTAAATTGCTTTCAATCGTTTTCTCTACAATTTTGTTTGTTTCTTTTTGGTATTGCTCTGGTAATTCCAGCTATTACATGTCCTGGAATGGTGTTTTTGAGAGTGATTGTGATTTATTTATTTTGTCTCAAAGACAAGATAACAAACATAGTTAACGCTTAGAAGTATTTTCATTCTGGTAACAGTCTCACAGGTACTGCGTATATGTAGTTGGTAATAAAAAAGTATTTAAAAAAATTAATACTACAAAACGCAACACAGTTTCAAGTGCAACTATCGACAAAATCTTATCGACATCGTCACTTCCCAACACTTACCGAGATGACATACAGTAATGGCCACCGTACCATCTGCTACCAACACACGAGTAATACGCGGTTGTCTTTATAACAGAATCGGTACATATGCTACGTGATATCTTAATTACACCACACGATTATCAACCTTATGCATTTGTTAATAAGGAACTAGATAGCAAGCAACGTTAAGTGCTCAACTTAAGTGGTGCAGGTGTACTTTGAGTTTTTATAGTTTACTGCGTTTACTTCCATTAGGTAGTACTTTCGCTTTGTCGTTGAATCGTTTAGTATTTTTAGGAACATTCTAGTCTAGTCTTACCCGTATTAATATGAAGTAGTTTTTGCCTACTTCTCTGCTTTAGGTTTAGTCTAAAATAGTGTAACGTAAGTGCTTTTGACGTTAGAATTTATGGCTCACTTGGTGATATTTTCAGATTACTTACTTGCTCTAAGGCGACAAAGCGTTTTAACATGTGTTATGCCAAAGTCTTACTGTGGTTAATCCTAATTTCCACATTGTAAGATCTCGTTAAATTCCTTTTAAATAACTTTTACAGTTCTGTCTCATGTTAAATGAGTTAACGCATCGTTTAAGTACGGACAATATCATAATTGAGGAATATCATTACAGAAATTAGAAAAAACCGACACGAAAATAGAACCCGAAACCTCATTATTAGAAGACGGATTAATAGACATTAGCCCTACCGACTGCGCCATAGAGGTAGGTTTTAAACCAAGACGAAAACAATTAAAATATTATTCAGTCAAAAAACGAGTCAAAACAAAAACACCTCTCACAAGGCAACATAGACAGATATTCAAAGAGGAGTTGAAAGAGGGAGGCCCTCCCTGCCCTCTTACGTCAAGTAGCAAGAAAGTTAAAGTTCTAAAGAAATAAAACTTATGTACAAAGAGCGAGCTGTTTCGGCTGCGTTTTAAAAGCAGAATAAATCTGGTATAAAGTAGATTGTTTTTAACAACGTGGCGTAAATTTTGGCAAGATGTGGTGAAATATTGAGTAAGGTCAACGATTCATTTAGATTTTATTGCAAATGATTATACACTTGAGTTCCTCGGTGGTATAGTGGTCTTAGATCCGAGTGTCATGTAAATCGATAATGCTAATGTTTACATTCATAGAGATTTAGAAAATTGATTTTTTTACTTACCCGATGGCACTTAGAAATGTATTGGGAATAGAAACAAGACTTAGCTGTTTGTAGTTGGTTAGTCAATCTTTAATTGCAATTAGCACTAGTTTTAGTTGAAGTGCATTTGTCAGTTAAAATATATTATATTATAAGAATATGACTGGATTAGATATTCACTACCGCTGAAAACATTAATGAAACGGTTCCTTCTTTGTTCAAACTACTTATGGATAACATAATATAGATCCGTGTGGAAATCGAACTCACGACCTCTCACGACATTAAGTTGTGTCTGGGATGTAATAATATTTTGGTTTTAAGGTCTCGCTATTGCTACAGCCTATGACTTAAACCACAAATAAGTATTGCGGGTTCATTCGAAGTTAAAGCTTTTGATTATTCAATTATTGAGATAGTTACCCAGAAGGGTAAAAAGGTATGATTTAATTGTTCAAGGATTATCTTTAATTTTATTAGAGAACCCTAGTAATTTTCTCTGTAAGGATAATTTGGATTGTTAAAGTGATTTAAAAACTTTTTGTTTCAATTGGCGAATTGAAGAGGCTTTGTATCTGTATTATTGTACGAATGAAGCATTGCCTTTATCACTTTAATAGTTCATATTAAAGTATTTTGCTCCTGAATAGCTGAATGAATTTTGAAAACCTCGGAAATAGTATAGAATTATTGTCATTGGCGCAAGCACGAAACGGGGCTTTCTTGTTTCACTAAAATATTATAACAAGTGAAGCAGAAGAACCAAGATTGTAATTGTGTATTTTTTTTGTTCTTCTGTCCGTGTTGTTGGAATAAAACATTAATTATTTTAGTTTAAGAGATATACTAGACTGCGTAGGAATATCCACAAAATATCGTTCTTCAAACTTCACTCATAATATGCTCAGTTTCAAAAACACAGACTAGAACTACGAACTTAATGTACAAAATTTCCATACTTCCACGAAGCGTAACATTTTATTTCGTAGTCTAATTTAAAACTTTACGTATTGTTCCAAGTATGTTCAGTGCTCTATCCGAACAAAGTTATTACTGAAATCTTCAGTTTCAAGTTTCGGAGCATCATAAACGAACGGGTGAAAGTTTTGAACCGCTCGAAAATTTCAATATCTTTAAAAGGATTTCGCGATTCGGCTGTTTTTGAATAACACTCGATATTTTGAGTGAATTGAATGATATCAGACTGGCGTTTTTTTTGTCTACGAATACGATCGTTTCCGCAAAAACGCTTAGATGCGCGTTACTTCACGCACTTCCAAGAACTAAACCGGAGTATACTTAGTTTTTGTTTAACTGATGATCTTCAGTCAGTATCATCGTGACGTTATACAGGCCTATACACGGGTTTTCGGCCTTATAAGCCCGCGTGTGGCAAAAAATGCGCTTACAGGCGCTCACATACAAACAAAACTTACATACAAAACCGGGCCTATACGTGTATAAAACGCTAGTCTGAAACAGCTCGAAGGGTTCCAGTTAGGAAAAATGTAGGGGAATAGAACTCTATTTGATCGGTGTTGGTTTTTCTGCGGGCTGAAAATTGTTACTCGTTTTCGCAATTGCCTCTCCAGAATGAAGAGGTGTGGAGCCGCTTCATATTATTTTTAGTGCCGCGCTGTATTTTTGCTGTCAAAGCTTTCTTTTTGCAATCTTCGTTATTGGGTCAACAAAACTCTGGTCTCTGTCTGAATTTTGCCTAAGAATATGCAGAATGTAAGGGGAAATATAACCAGCCTGTGTGTTGTGTATCTGTAAAGATATCATTGGTAAAGTATTTGCTTGCTTTGAAGTAAAGTGCTAAACTACATACTTTTAAAAACACACTGTTTTGTAACTATCTTTGATTTTGTGTATATCATGTTCGTATAAGAATCTAATATTTGACACTTATTATAATGTTATACCTGTGACGATGCCTTGCGTCACACACATTACCACAACAAAATTTCTCAAAATGCAAATAATCACGTAAAATTTCCTTGATTTTCAACTGTACACGTAGACAGAAAAGAAAAATTAATCCACTAATGCTAAAAAATAAGTGTCATAAAACAAATGCTGAGTGCACGAAACTTTTGACAACGTCGACGCGGTCCGCTTGCGCTGTTGTTTTAAAATTCTCTCCTTTATAATAAAATATAATTACATTTTTTGCAGTTATAACATTTTTACAACGGTGCTCGCTCATACGTACAGTTTTACAGTGACTGCGCGTAATATTTAATAAGTAACACTTTATGTAATAAACTCTATCTGTCCTGGTTTTTGCAAAAGTTTGTAAAAGGCAAAGTTATGAAACCAGTGCAGCAGTGTAGTCATAAATCGTTAATCGCTATATTCAGATCTTAAAAAGAACATTGCCACAAAAATCTGATTTATTCATTAGTGTTTGTCACAAACAAAATGTTTCTTTTAAACCATTTTTGAAGATTGCTAAGACACACACTAATTGTTAAGTTTACACTGATATCTATACTAATATTATAAAGCTGAAGAGTTTGTTTGTTTGTTTGTTTGTTTGTTTGAACGCGCTAATCTCAGGAACTACGGGTCCGATTTGAAAATTTCTTTCAGTGTTAGATAGCCCATTTATTGCGGAAGGTTATAGGCTATATATCATCACACTACTACCAATAGGAGCAGAGTACCAGTAAAAATGTTTCGGAAACGGGGAAAATTTTGACCCATTCTCTCTTACGTGACGCAAGCGAAGTTGCGCGGGTCAGCTAGTCTTTACACTAAAGTTTATAGATCAGCGCCTCTAGCGTGAGAAAATGGAACTTCTTTTATTGAGTGTTATTATGGCAAAATAACATCAAAAGTTGACTAATCCGTTTGGCAATTTTACACACCTTTTCTTTGTTTATGTATGATTTTTCCACCATAAAGAATGTCTACATAGTTCGGCCTGTGCTCGGGGGATATTTTCAAATTAAAAAGCGGTCCTTGTGAGTTACCTTCCGCAAGCTAAGCCACAGTTTTATGAGCGTCGCGTTATTGGCTCATAAAAATATCGTCTACTGTTAAATATCATGAGATGGACTGAGAAACGTGCTAATGCGGCTACAAACTTATCAAAGATGGAACAAGTGCCCACTTTGGAAGATAAAAAAGTTGATGACCGGAAAATTACGATTATTTATCAAGATTATAACAATAACGTCAGTAGGGCAGTGACTAAAATGCTTTCCAAGCCACTGCCGATGCGTGAGGGTCGTAAGTTTGATTCCCACACCGAACAAAAAATGGTTTGGGTAACCAATAATTGTTTCGGGTCTGGTTTTACTTTATGCGCGTTGTTGCTTTTCGTTCAAAAAGTCTCCTTGAGAAAAGCGAACTGACGTGAAAACACTGATGCGTCCCCCGTCTTTCGTCTAGTTCTAGTTAGACTTTTGGCATATCGTTCAGTTCATTACCACAGTGCAAGCTCTGATTGATTTGAATCAAATGACCGTGTGTGAGTTGTCCAATGATATTTATTCTCTAGGCTATATCTTTCGTCACCTTCTAGGTAGACTTTTCAAATCAGTTCAGTTTAGTACAAAGCGGTAGACAGTGATTGCAAGCTGACTGAACAGTTTCTGCCAGCAAGTCAAAATTACCTGATCATCAAATATTTCAAAAGCTAATTAATTGTTTGTTTCAGATTTCCTAGGATGTAATATAACTCAGGTTATTGGTTTAGAAGTTATCTTGATATGATGTGTTTGATCTGACAGACTATAGGGTTGTGTTATTGGCTTGCTTTGTTGGAGTATTCTCAGTAGCAGCCTGGAGTTCTAACATACTCTGAAAGTGGAATGCGTTCTGAGAATTTACGTTTCACCGTAGAAATTCAGCTAGATCTATCTCACTATAGGTACTCTTAAATTTCTATTCGAAGTCAGATTATATTTATGGCTTACGTACATCAGTCAAAGTGAATACCACTGAGTTCGGGTGTCGTATATTTGATTCCCTTTTGAAGCAAATATATATATCATTTATACCCCAATATGCGGAAGTGTTGAACCGAAGCTCAACAAAAAAACTGACTATAATTGCTACAGATTGCTATTGAGCAATTATATTTACAAGATATTTCGTTTCTTGTTTTTTTTCCAATAAGACAATTCCCACGCTAAGACTTGCTCTTGTGGGAATCGAGCCCACGATCTCCCGATGCAATGGTTTTGGCGTGGCCACGGAGGCAGGCAAAGCAGATGACGAGTCATTATATAATGACATAGCACCTCTCTTAAGGCCACGCTCTCTTATTCCGTAAATTTTGCAATATAAGTCCACCCAGTCCAGTGTATGTTATCTACCTTAGTAACGTAAGGCACAAGTCATGACGCATAATATGACAGTAACATGACATTAGGGTATAAAAACAATCAATTTGCAATATCAGGTCCCCCGAGTGATCCAGTCTCAAGTCGCCTCTTATACTCATCTTTTATTCATCCAACATTTTTCCCCAGTGCGTAATGTTGCCGGAATGTAAGGAGAAATTTCGTTGATTTAATTTTTTTAATCCCTGTTGTAATTATAGAGAGAGGTTCTGTTTTGTGTTTTTTTTTCTTTTGATATCTTGATGCTGTGTCGTGGTGATATTGTAGTCTCTATCGGTGTAATTTGTTACTGTTTCTTTTGATAAAAAAAATGCTTTAAAGGCATTCCCAGGAGAAGTCAAGAAGCAACTACTTTATACTCACTTTGAATGCTGTAATTAGAAATGACGTTATTAGGATAAATCAGTTTTTAAGGCAAAGAAGTTAACGTCAACAATTTTTTATACTACGTATATATTTTTTTATTTACTGTTGTTCTTGTATACTTTGTGTCCGTTGTTTGTATGTTTGTAACAGTTTTCGCGACACAAGAGCAATTCTTAGTGTGGGAGCTGCCTTTAAAAAAAATACACACTAAAAATTCATCACCAACCATTTTAACCAATTATTTAGGTACACCGTTAAAAAAACTAAAATTTTATCAAAAATATTACATCCAAAAAAACACTCAAAAGAAACAAAAGACTAAGAAACAGAACAAAGCGTGAACATACATTAGTTAACACCAATTATAACAACTACATCTGTCTTTGAACCCCGTACCATGTAATACACGACTACACGAGGCTCTCATGTATCGCCGTAAGGCTGTATCACAAGTGGTGCTTCAAACCGTGTCTAACGAGGGGAAGTACAGAGATATGGAGTAATGAAAAACGTATGAGATATTCGTTAGAATTTTTTCCGAAATATTTTTTTTATTTTCTTTCTTTCTATCGTATGGTTAGTCGTCAACGTAGTGTCAAAGTTGTTCAAGCCGCCCGAAAGGCCTTTGACACCGCTTTACGACTGTCATCTTAATTGACAACAACTGAGACCAACTTTTTACGCGTCCCCCTAAGGCCGGAGACGCTCAGTTCAAATACCACTATGCAGTCATCCATCTATGAGTGACCGCGCCAACGGTTGCTTAACCCACAGATCGTTCACCCACCGGTGAGCACAACTGGCTATGAGCACTTCTATGTTTGTTTTTATTGTAAACCCATTAAGTAAGTAGGTGTTATTTAGGTGATGAGTTTAAATAGCGCAGTGGACGTCGAATTTAAATGCAATTGTAAGCGGGACACGGCAAAATGTATAACTTTGATTATAACTGTCATGAAAGTTGACAGAAATAAACTTTTATTTGAATAGTTTGAAGCCATTTTTAGTATCTCTGTTTACACGAACATTTGTCGTAGGTATGAAAATGTAGTAAATGTATTTATATGATAATACTAACTATAAGTGTGTATTATTTGAATACGCATTGTTAAAACACTAACACATATTTTTAATTTTTTATAAAAACTTTTACCGCAACTAAATAAATATTTACGTACAAATCAGTTACAGCGAAACACACACCGCAAACAAGACTTCTCATTTTAACACGTCCAAACACTCCAATTAAACATTTTTTCCCTAAAATGTAGCAACATTTTTACGTGTAGCAACACAGTCCGCACAAACGTTCGGCGGTCCAATAAATCCGATATAAAATACGATTCGGTGTTTACCTTGTTTCCTTTTATTTTCCACTTTTTTGTTTTCACTTCTGCTTCGGGTGTACTCGTGATAATGTCAATACATTTGCTATTGTTTTTTCTTTTGAATATTGCGGTATCTTCACGGTTTGTTGGCTTTCTGGTTCAGTGAATTGAGGGAGACAGTGGTAAATGCATTATTTGGAAGGTGTGTAAGCAGGTCACTCATTAGTTACAGGTCATTGCAGATACTCTGACCACCATTGACGAAGGGGAGCTGGCTGTCAAGTATGTGTTAGGGAAAGCTTTTATAATTTTTCATTTTAAAATGTACAACAATTAAAATTGTTGGATAGAAATTATGTTTTTTTTTCCGCATTATACGAAAATGCAAGTGGATCTAAAAAATTGTGAATTATGATGGCTATACATTAAATTGTTCATCGATTGCGTCTATGTGATGTGTCTACCGTTAATGCAATTATTCAATAAATTTGGCAATTTATTTAGCCAAAGAATAAGAAAATCAAATCAGCACAAAATTACTAAAAAACCCTCATAACACTGTGGACATTACTCTAAATCATGCCAAAAATATCACTCAAAACGAATAGACCAAAGTTTTAATGAAACCTACACAGCTACTGATCACAATTTTTCATATCATTGGCTCGAATCCAGCGTGCTTACCGGGAACAAAACATCAGGTAAAATATGTATGAGGAATGAGAAGAATAAAATCGTAGCTGGATTGTTTTCGTTGATTGGGACCCCTGATTTTATACGATATTCGGTTGGGATCAGACCTAACGATGTTTCTGAAGTATATTTTTGTATCCCGAGGCTTAGATGCTCGGATTTCGCGTATGTTATGAGCCAAAGTAATCTTGTTTATGTCGAGTAGGTGAATTTTGGTAAAGTGTTACTTACTGGAAATTATTTAGGGATGAACGATTCTTTGTCGTTTTGAAATAACAGGTGTGTATTTAGATGTATACAAGTCTGTTGATTTGTTATCATAACTTTTAAATTTTGTTGTTGCATTATTGAGTGTAACCTGCACCGAAACGGTAAGCATTCCATGGTAAATGCGTGTTCGCGTTAATCCCATATTCTATTATTTAATTTAACATGTTCACTTGCTGTCTGATTATAATGTTGACTGAATAGTAAGAGCTTTGCATGATAGTATATTGGTGATCATGATTTCCACACTGCTTTTGTTGAGTCAAGATTGGTCATAAGTTTAATTACTACAAGGAACAACTAATACAATTAGCGTGATGAAATAATAGTTGTGTTAATAGTTTGGATGTTCCTCATAGGCTTTGTAACACAAGATTTCATTCTCAAAGTAAGCTTTGTCTTAAAAAAAACAATTATATATTCATTTTATTAATTTATTTTATGCTTGTAGCAGTATTGAACGCATATTTGTAGGAGTTTCCGCAAGGTGGCGTGTGTGTGAATACGGTTTTATCGTATAAATGTTTTAAGAGGACGTCTGGGTGGTTGTTTGATTGACGGGAGCTAGGTTCACGTCATACCAGACGCATGATATACGCATCCCGTATAGCAGATGTCAGTCATCTTCAGTGTTAGTACTGCATTGAAGTTTTTATATCCGTTTTTTCGTAGATCTTCTCGTACTCTGATGGAATTTAATAGCTGTTTGACACACTTAAGAGCAACCGCTTCATTTTAAAAATGCTATTATATTAGGTCGCGGAAAAAGTCTTTTCGTATTATAGTATGTATGAACTTGTAATAATATCTCTTTGGTTTCAAAAATCACAAATGAGTACACGATTTCTTTCTGTGAGCTCGTGAGGTACCCAAATATAGAGTTTTTTTGTGTAGAAAAAAGATTTTATTACAAGTTCTTACATACTAAAATGCGAAAAGACTTTTTCTCCGACCTACTGTACAGTCCTGTACCAGTTAGCGGGTCATTTCTTTTTAAGTTTTGGTTGATACCTACTTGAAACCCCATTGTAATCGCAACATTCCTTGTCCTTTAAAGATACCCGTATAATAAGCTAAAAGCGAGATTTTCGAGTCCAAAGATTTTAATTGTAGCTTATTTCTGCTCCAGAACATTACACCAAGTCTATAGGAAATAAAATCTCTTAGTGTAATCTGCATTGTTATAATTACAAATTCTTGAACGCCAGAAATTGTAGTGATCTTTGATATCTAAATATATACAAACTCAAAGTTGACTTACTGACTGACTTAGTGATCTATCAACGCACAGTCCAAACCACTGGACGGATCGGGCTGAAATTTGGCATGCAGGTAGATGTTATGACGAAGGTATTCGCTAAGAAATGATTTTGGTCGATTCTACCCCCCAAGGGGATAAAAAGGGGATGAAAGTATGTATGAAAATTCTATCCTAAGACACAAGCCACGCGGAAGAAGTCGCAGGCAAAAGCTAGCCTTTCATAATACATTTTACTTAACATTCCAACTAAGTCAATATTGTCCCCAGTTCCATATTGATATAATCTCCACAAAGGGCCCAAATTTATTGTTCCTGTAACTCCATTGTTCCGTCCCTACTTGGTCGTTTACAAAGCTTAATTGTTGGGTACAGTCGTGGGTACTAGTAAGGGTATGAATTACACATGCCGCTGTTTACTGTTGTACTTGTAGTACTTTTGTCTTTCAAACTTAGACAGTTTGTGTTTCAAGATTGTTACGTTTTTAGTACAATTTGCAAGGATTTATTGTTGTTTGAAGTTTGTGTGAGATTAAATGAGGCATTATTTTATTGTTATCCATAGTATGATTTAATTGACGCAATATAATTGAGATTTAACATAATATATAGATCGTAGACGTATCTTCAATACAGTACTACATTTGCTAAAGCAATACGGTTTTAAAAGCACTTTTGGAAAAAGATACAGTTGGAGACCATCACGATCATTCCCATAAAGTTAGACAGAGACTAGAGAACGCTAATTGGTACGATCCTTAGAAACTTCCTTTGCGTCATTCACATCCATACACTTCTCATACAAGACCGCTGTTTACGAGTACTACGCACCTGACCTTTTTGCAAGACATCACCGATATGATCTATGTATCACCTAAATTGACTTTGTTTTGATTGATTTGAATTTGTTAATTTTGCGAATTTTGCAATAACGCCTACTATTAAAATCTCTTTCCAAAAATACCGTTTCCACGAATTTCGCGTTACAAATTCTACGTAGATTCAAACTAAGATGTTATAACAACATAACGTCTTAAACTTTATTCACAAGAACGAACTAATTCGCTCGAGCTTCTAATGAATAAAATCAACATGGCTTCCGACTACAAAGTTTAAAGTTATTGACCTTTGACTCTTCCCGGGATTCTGTTTAGAATTTATTTGTGTACCGTCTTCTTGTAAACATATGAATAATTAAAGCGTGTGCTTTGTTTTAGACTGTAGTTCTGTGATACAAGATGTATCAAAAGACTAAAGTTCGTTTTCAATTTTCTATCAAAGATTACAGATAGATTGCTATAAATGTTTGAGGTTAGATCGTATTAAGTATAAGTATGCACTGTACAACTATACGTACAATCTAACTGTAGCCTTTTCCAACTTCAGAGAGTTTTCACATGGACCTACATTGACAACTGCATGCTTTAAATGACGCCTTTGCCTTACAAGGGTAGGTAAAACCCAATGAGTGCCACATTCAAGCAAACTCCACTTGCATATTAATTATTGTTGTACATGATGACCGGTCATATATGTACCTACTACGTATTTATTACTAGAGTATTTTAACATCCTCCTGCACTTTATCTAAATAAAACTCTCTTCCAACACGCTCCATAGAAAGTATTAAAACGCATAAAAAGTCTCTCCGCATGCATATTGTTAAGTGAAGCGAAAATCATTCATATTCATAGTAGGAACATTTTTTATCAAAGTTGAGAGCCTACAGACGTTATTGTATAAAGACAATGTCGATTTTCGATAACTACCAACACCTAGTACCACCCACCCCCCATTTTTAATCTAAGATAAAGGGTACATTGAGTGCTTAACCATCGTGTCTGACTTACACAAATATAACTTAGCATTTACCACCCACCTTATTACTAAAACAGTAAGGACTAAATTTCAAAATCAAGGTGTGTTCTATAATGTTGTATCGCGATACTTAAGGACAATATTTTTTATGCTGTGCCATTAGTTCTTATTTCGTTAACATTAAGGTTGGTTTTCCAATGATAGAGGTGATGTACTTAAGGTGGTTTTTTCCGTATCTGTAGATAGTAGACTTGACAATAGGGCCTCTTGTTTCACCGGTCGCTGAACGTACAGGTAGGGAATAGAGAGTATGAGCGGTAGCGATTTATGAGCACACCTTGCTTGGTAGTGAAAATTGGTGAAAGTGAGGACAAAGTTCTGAAGCATTCCACAACTTCTTTTTGAATATAGGTCTCGTGGTCACTTTAAGTGTGTAATTTTTTGCTGTCTATTGATTGATACCTATTCTCATGATACTAAACAAAATTTTGTGACATTTCATCAAGAGTATTTTTTTTATTTATATATTATGGGCGCAAATGACAAAGCACCATCGGTATGAAAAACGGAATAGAAAATGATCAATTCAAGATATTATGATGAGACGTAACAAACTAACATGTCAAACACGTACAGCCAAATTCGAAAAAATAACTTATCAGTTAGTTAACTACAAATAATAATGTACCTTCTGATGTATTATTTTTATGAACAACTGAAACAATCGACATCAATCTAAAATCTCAGGATAATGACCTCAAAATCGCTTTTCTTTCAACGCCAAACCCTCCCCCGATTCATCTCCCCGTCTACCCTCTTCATTGACAATAGATTATCTACAAGCTGGACACTTTATTATACTGTATTTTATTCACCAACTACAAAACGCCTGCACCGTGAAGTATAAAGTTGATGAACAAAAGATAAGTAGGTACTTTGTACCTAATATTCAGGACAGGAAATGTCTACGTCTATGAAGATGATATTGATTTCTTAAGAATAAAGATAAGTAATACTACAGGAGCTTAAAAGAAAGGCTTCTTAAGATTTGTTGATAATTTTAAGTACAGCTGTGATATATACAGGTTAAGATCTTCTGATTTAGAAGGAGTTGGTTATGTAAGATATTAGATAGAAAGCAGTTATCTAATATCTTACATCAATAGTACAATGGTACTGCCGATATACCAGTATGTTCAAAATACCCCTTGTATTACTTTATTTATACTTACTTATTTTGCTCGATGGGGGAGGCCTTTGTCCAGCAGTGGACGATTCCCGGCTGAGATGATGATGATGATGATACTTACTTATTATCCAAGTGTGGTATTTCTAACTTTAATAAAATGACAGCAAATGTTTGAAAACATACTGTCAAAATTTTAAGTCACAAGCTACCAGGTGCCTATCCAGAAGTCCTGAAACTAATTTTAAATATTATATTTGGAAATCAAAAAGCTTTAGTTACGATTTCTGTTTTGAGTAGGATGTCGTTTAATTTCTATGTGATTCAAAATTAAGTCGTTCTTAAATGTAATTTCTATTATGTATGGTAAACAATGAAATGACAATGAGGCCACGAAAACGAACGTTTTGCTCTCATTGACAAAAGCGAGAAAATTATATTCAAGTGAATGGAGCAGAGATAAAAATGTATACATTTCGTTTCAGTATTTTTCATTGAAATAACTCTGTACATTGTGTTTTTTTGTTCAAATAGCACATAGTTATATTATTAATTTGTAAAACATTTTTTTAGCTTAATTTCCTATTTGTTTACCATGGTAGATGCAAAAAGAAAGTCTTTGATACATACTAATTGTATCATGTAAATTATCCCTATACCTCTTGGCCACACATATTTTGTTAATTGTTTATTTACAGCCTACAAATACGAACGTTTATCGAAGACAAATACTAACATTTTTAAATCACAACGTTAAGCTAAATGAATTTTAAAAGCTAACATTTTGAAAACTAGAGGCTGACAAAAATACTGGCCACTTTTACAAATCGCCTAGAGTATTTTTTCAAATTATATTTATGTTCCCGACCTACACTTGGCCAGCGTGGTGGACTCAAGCTCCCTCTCTCGTTTCAGAGGAGACCCTTGCCCTGCAGTGGGACCGTTACGGGATAAAAAAATATTATGCACTATTTATTTACACACTGTTTGCCAAGTTTCCTTCACGCTAACTTAGAAGCCCCAACATAAACCATGTTTACGGAAATTCAACGGAATGAATATCACCATAATCTTGGTAAGGAGATGAAAAATTAATGAATGTCGAGACAACGGCATTACCCAGTACATACAGTATGTGATGAAGAAAATTCTTATGAAAATGGCCCGCGGCACTGTGTAAATTTTCGCTTTATTTTGCTGTTGGGTAAACAAGGAAGAACGTTACTTGCCTTTGTTTTAAGGCAAGCAGAAACTTATTGACTTTACATTTTACAATGCAGTTTGTATAAACTAGTCTAGTTAGTACTACTATAGTTTTTGAGACAGCTACGTCCAAACAGACGGCAAATCCCAAAACAGATGTGATTTTTTAAATATCTTCGAGCCAATTTTCTGTCTCAGCGGTCAGTTTTACGAAATTTTCCAACTGTGCAGGACTTTGCTTGAAGTTGGTCTAAGAACATAGTGTCTAAGTACTTGCACAATATTCAGGTGTGCTCTACTCCTATTCACATAGCATGGTGGAACGGATAGCAGATACGACCGGTGAGATGTCAGGCGCAGGACGGTTGCATGTTTCGCCTTAAGTGGCTTAAGTTGTCTGTGTAAACATAATAACTACAAATGTCTGTATAATTGAGAACCTTAGCAATTGTTACAAGTAAATAAGTCAGAAGCAACTTTACAACAAATAATAACCTCGAATAAACCATCAAGTACTATTTTCCGAAAGATTTAACCGTTTCAAATTCCTAGTATTATTTACTGAAACCAACTTCGTACTGTTAAACGGTTTGCTGGCGCCCGTTTATTTGTTTACTGTTTACTACAGGAATGGGATCCGAACTAGGTGTTTGTTTTGTTTTGTTTCACTTACCTAAATCTAACAACGGATTTACTAGCTGGATAGAACCGCGAGAAATTTGTAAAGTAGTACAAAAGGTTGTTTTAGGCATCCATTAGTATATATGTTACTGTAAAAGCCCGAACTGTGGTATATCCTAAGATTTTCCGGTAAAACCTAAGATTTACCAACTCTCAATGGTAAAAGTCCGAACGTTCTTTTATTTCGAACTTTTACCACCATTTAATTGGCAAATCTTAGGATTTACATAACGACACGGTAAAAGTTGATTATCATGTGTTTGAGCCGTAATATAATGATATTGCTAGGGATATAATTATATGCCGTAATATAGTTATAATGAGATGTCGCCGGAGCCCCACCGGAGCCGGGCTCCTCCTTCTGGGTGGTTTAAAAAAAAATAACCACGAAGGCTGAGGTGGGAGCTTCGCTTCGCTCGCTCCCACCTCAGCCTTCTAACCTAACCTACCCATGTCGGTTTGCCCAAATCTCCTTCTTTATAACTATAAAATTATTTTATATTAGCTACATTTACCTGCCCTTAAGGCATATCCTAAGATTTACCAAGTGAATAGGGGTAAAAGTTCGAAATAAAAGAATTGTTCGGACTTTTACCATTGAGAGTTGGTAAATCTTAGGATATACCGGAAAATCTTAGGATTTACCACAGTCCGGGCTTTTACAGTAACATATATACCATATATACATACTTGATATCACGCCTGTTATCCACGAAGGTGTTTGAAGTACATCCATGTAACGTCATTAATATTGTCAGTCCTATGTAATAGGGGGCGAGGCTATTGCTAGTCACTCGGCACGTTATCAAACCCCGGGCTACTATTAAGGAATATTCTAATATAAATTAAAAAAGACCGATAGCACTTTTCCTGACCAGGGAGTTGAATCCGAGACCTCATGATCGGCAGTCTGTAGCAGTACCAATCGCGCCGCACAGCAAATTTTCCATAACCTTTGTAGAACACCTCTTCTCTCCTTTGTACGTGACACTATACTTTAGTCGTAATAAATCGCGGTCACTGAAACAGATCTGCCTTCTTTTCTATCTAAGAATAATTTATGTACTTGTTCTTTAAACATTACGATCGCAATTCTAAATAGTCGGTATTTTCGAGTATCAAAAGTTTGGCATTTAAAATGTACTGCCAAAATAGTTCTTACGGAGCCCGGTAGAGGCGCTAACCAGATTTCCGTGTAAAATTTCACGATAGCTAGCCGGTTTTCGGTAGGCGATAGTCGTAGAAACGAGCTACAAAAGTCAAATCTTCATTTCTGTTTTCGAAATCGGTAAACGGCAATAATTCAATGCTTGCAAAATGCTAGAGAAGCAAAAAATATTTTTCATCGCTTAAAGATAAACATTTAAGCTTTATTATGAAAATATTCTGATCTCGACACATATCGAACACAATGGCACACACCGTCTAATAAATACCTTTTTATTGTCACTCACTAACGTGTACCGAAGTAGATGTATTGCGGGACAAAAAATTGTATAAAGCTTTAGAATTTACAGTTTTGAAGCTAATAGATGTGTAAACATGTTAAAGATTATTAATCTATCTAAGAAGGTATGATGATGTACCGAAAAGGAAACACCAATTACTGGAACTACTTTTAGGATTATTTTTTTTTTACAAAACTACTTAGGATCTATAGTCAATTATTAATTGTAAGCCGACTATAGAACTGTGTGGATGGGAAAAACAATTAGGTATCACCGTTTTAGTTTTTCCACCCTCCATTGTAGCGCATGAAAGAAAGGAACGTTGAATTAAAAAATGGCTCTTTTTTTTACAAATTAGGTGCATAATGGTAACTTATTTCTACAAAATCAATTTTCAGTCAAGTTTTTCCCTTATTACCTCGCTTATCACTTCAATTCAGTTACAACAAACAACTATATTCTATAATCCACACAAACAGCTACATAAATCACGTCAATCGCATTTCATAAATATAAACCTTCCAAGTTAAAACAGAGAACAAATAGCGGGTATATTTCAAAGTATATCTTATGCTGTACCCTTTACTTTGGCATGCAGTGCACGTCCACACAATAGATGTCACGGACAGATTCAACACCGCTGCAAAATCGTTTTGTTTCATTTTATTAGCTTCGCTGTTTATTAAAAGTTCTTGCGATTTTTTTTAAAGAAATTTATTTATTATGAGAATTTTTATGTTTTGGTTTATAAATGGGGTGTTTTTTTTTAGTAACGTAATAACAGTTTGTGCTATCTTTAGTTAAATCTAAATTAATAGGTAAGACGTATAACGCAATAATTCCTTTGTGTACTACTAAAGTTCTTTAACAATATTATGAATAAACTAGCGTGATTCTGCCTGCTGTAATTTGGGTATCTACTTGTAATTTTGTTACCAAGAAACTAGTCTATGTTTCATCTCCTTCACCAACTCCATATAAAATTGATTCAATGTGCTAAATTTCTTAAAATATGGTTAAGTAATTTAACCATTAAAGTGATACAGACAGACTTTCGAATTTAAAATTGTAATTATCTCCATTTCTGTGTTATAAACTTTACTATCTCATAGAGTAAAATATACTTCCTTTAGTTACCTCCAAACATACGGTTGAAACTATTCAAACAACGCTAGGTATCTCCTAAAGTATACGAACTAAATTAAACAGACTCGAGTCCCAAGTCGGCAAACTTGAAAGGAGAAAATGCTTAGGTGGAATTGTTTTTACTACGTATTATTTTCACTCGTAAAATAGAAACTTACTTTATAGTAGGTACATATAAAGGTTTGGTTTAATATTTTTGTTGAATAACTAGTTTTTTTTTTATTTAGCTTGTTTCTATGTCGCACTTAACTTACTTTACTTTATTTAGTTTTTATAAATTAAAGTCATCTATGATTATTTCAGTATTATTCGTGGATATTCATCTAGGTTCCCATAGATCATTCGCGACCATCACCGTGTCTTATATTACCACACGCAAAAAACCATCAATGGGATTGGATATCTAAAGTAAAAACTTTTATTTAGGACATGGAATTAGACTTAATAAAATAATAACCAAAAATAAATTCACCTGGGAGAAGAAAATAATAGTGATGTTCCTTTAAACCGTTCTTGAAGCATGCTAATATCCCAACGTCGATAGCAACACTCTATCGTTCCGGGTAAAGATTCTAGTCCTGCAATGGAAAGTTTCTCATACTAATCCAAGGGTGGAAAAAGCTGCTGTTTTTTACGATACTTACTTAAAAGAACAAAAAAACTTAGTTTTTTTACAATAGTTGTAAGTTGTCAAAAGAAGATACGCAAGCAATTTATTGAGGGCATGCAAAGTCCCCAACCTGCACATGGCCAGCGTGGTGGACTCAAGACCTAACCCCTCCCTCATTACGGGAGGAGACCCTTGCCCAGCAGTGGGACTTTAATGGGTTAATGTAATTGATTTTTTTATTTATTTAACAATACGCAATGCCTACAAAAGTGGTGTTAATGTACAACATCATAACTCAAAAGCTAGTACATTTAGTATCAACATACAAGTACACAGTAGTAGTTTAAAACTTTAATTGCCCGTGGCCAGTTTGTTTACGATCCAGCTTGTGTGCTCTATTGTTTTAAATTGCTTCTTTCAGCAAAACTCTTGTAAAGAATTGTGTATAAAAATAGAATAAAAAATAATATTTCTATAGATGTAACTACTAAGTTTGCTTCAACATTATTATCTGACTCTGTTGTACAGTGGCTATCCAACTACTTATCATGCGGTCTCGGATTTGGTTCCCGGGCCGGGCAAAGTCTTGTTCTTTAACTAATAGTACTTTGTTAATTACTTTCTAATATATCTTAAGTAGCCCTGAGTTCAGTAACGTGCCCAGCAAATGTCAATAGGCTCGCCCTCTACTACATGACTAACATTATTAATAGCGAAACGTATTTATTGTGTAATAAATATTATGTATTTCATACACTTCTATCTACACCTTCAGGTATAATAGATGCGATATTATGTATGTTTGTACAAAGTTAAAAGGCGTTATTACTGAGCAGTTTAATATATTATAAACCTATACGAAGCTTGAAATTTACAGATAGATTACGAAAGTATGATGTAATATTATTCCTATAAGGACTTACAAAATCCTTATAATAGTCTCTAGTTATAATAATCATAAGTACACTCAGTCTTCATTAAACAAACGATTTAAACAACACAAACAACAAACATTGAGAACTCTACTGCTTCAGCTTCTATTATTATGTACTATGTACATAACTACAATCAGCTATCTTAAGATATTTAATGGAATATTAAGATTCAACATGATATTACTATCTTCTGTTCCTTTATATATAAGACGTACTCTTATTATTAAAATTTCGTCTCACTTTTTTCCAGTTGCTCAATTCTCTGCTACTATCAACTATCGACAACCGGCTAGCCTTCGAGTAATTTTACAAGAAAACCAGTTTACCGCCTCTACCGGGCTCCGTAAGAACTATTTTTGCAGTACATTTTAAATGACAAATTCTCGATACTCGATGGTTTCAACTGTAGAGAATTGTGTGCAATGTTATTTGAAATATGTTTTAGATCGAGTGCGACATTTTTCGTTTGTTCCCATTCAAAATGTGTTTGTTTGTTTCTCCCTTTCACGGAAAAATGTCTGTATTAATTTGCCAGAGTAATATAGTAAATTATATCCCGGGGAACGACCACAAGCATAAACTAGTATAAATGAAAAAATAACCTTTTTGGAAAGCACAATAAATCATGTATTTTTTAAAGATATTTAACCAAAAATTACGCTCATTAATAACTCACGAATACGTCACTAAAATTAAAGGAAAACCTATAGTAAAAGCAGGGTTGAAATAGTGCAAAGCTCGAGAAGCCTCGCCGCCTCACGTACGGTACTATAACCGTCAGGAAATCGCTTACTTTCATATTCATTTACAGGCAGCCCTGTGACTTTGTGACATGGTATTTGGAATATCTTTCAGAGCGAGTTCGATTTATTCAATTGTTCCATACGACTTTCATAATGTGTTTATTTGATTTCCCTTTCACGTTTATATGACTGTATTAATTTGAGTTAATTTGGCGAAGTAATATAATACGTTATTTCCCAGGGAACGACTGCAGGCATAAACAAGTAGTAAATAAATAAAAAAGGTATCTTTTTGATAAGCACAATAGAAGACATATCACAATTTGTTATTAAACCTAAGCTAAACTCATTAATAACTCACTGACGTCACTAAAATTAAAGGAAAACCTGGAGTAAAAGCAGGGATGAAATAGTGCAAAGCTCGAAAAGCCTCGCCGCCTCACGTACGGTACTATAACCGTCAGGAAATCGCTTACTTTCATATTCATTTACAAGCAGCCCTGTGACTTTGTGACATGGTATTTTGAATATCTTTCAGAGCGAGTTCGATTTATTCTATTGTTCCATACGATTAATATGACTTTCATAATGTGTTTATTTGATTTCTCTTTCACGTTAATATGACTGTATTAATTTGAGTTAATTTGGCGAAGTAATATAATACGTTATTTCCCAGGGAATTACTTCAGGCATAAGTCAGTACTAAATAAATAAAAAAGGTACCTTTTTGAAAAGCACAATAGAAGACATATAATTTTTTCTATCACAATTTGTTATTAGACCTAAGCTACACTCATTAATACTTCTCTGACGTCACTAAAATTAAAGGAAAACCCAGAGTAAAAGCAAGGATGAAATAGTGCAAAGCTCGAGAAGCCTCGCCGCCTCACGTACGTTACTATAACCGTCAGGAAATCGCTTACTTTCATATTCATTTACAAGCAGCCCTGTGACTTTTATAAAATGATGAGACATGTTGTTTTGAAATATCTTTTACACTTTTTTGGTTTACATTTGAGGGATATTTTGTGTCATTTACAGATTGCTAATGTAATGTTGTGTAGGGGTTTTGATTCCAAATTTAAAAAAATAATTTATAGAGAAGATTATTAACTCAATCAAAATTCTAATGAGTTGAGGAATAATACAGCATTGTTCTAGGATCCTAACAGTGAAGTTTTCTTATGTGAATTCTTATGTTTAAAGAACTGCTGTAACCAGAATTATTACACTTTATTTTTAATTTTTGGTAGACACCGTCTGTAGTCTTCTTATTTGAAGGAAACATAGTCAGATTAATTGTTACATATATCTTATTCATGCCCACAGCTTGCGAACTCAAGTACCCAGTCTTACCAGACTTCTGTTACATCGTTTTGTCTCAAAAATCCAAGAAATTTCTCAAACTACATTTTCATTTCCATAAGCAACGCCATAGAAATCCCTGTTTGAATCACTTGATCCCCCAATAACTATATTCATCAATATATTCATAGCGTTCCAGTGGTATAACAGTGATGTGTAACAATATTTCCCGCTATTTCTCCTCGCCGAGAATTCTGTTGGAGTTTTCTTTTTCAATTTCAAACTGTCTCTAGTCTAGGGGGCACGAAACAAGTGCGGAAGTAAGGGTTCCAATGGAAGTATTGTGGATATGACGCGTAGAAAAAGTTGAAGTTTAGTTGTTTTTTTATAACTGGAGTTAAAAAATATATAGATAGTATGACAGAAAAAATATAGGAATCAAGCAGGAATAAGGACACTCCTCTTGATATTACGCTACGTAGCCATTTGTAGCCAGATCCAGCACAGATATTTGACTAAATTTTCAGGCAAATGCATATTCGACAGATTGGACTTGAGCTCGTTAGAAAACATAGTAAGCCATTGAGTATATTAAAAAAAATCATGCTTACTTACCCTAACATAACATTTTAAGTCAATCTTGTCCTTAAGTTAATGAATATAACTTTTCCTCACTTTTCCCCTCCACACTCGTTCAGTAATAGATTCTTAAAGAAAATTTATTCTTTATTTTTTTATATTAGGTCGGGGAAAAAGTCTTTTTTCATTATAGTATGTATGAACTTGTAACAAAGTCTTTTCTCTACACAAAAAAGTTCGATATACGGTACCTCACGAGCTCACTGAAAGAAACCTAATGAACCGTGTACTCATTTGTGATTCTTGAAACCAAAGAAATTTTATTACAATTATTATTAACCTAATACTATTGTAACATAACCATGTCCATACAAATCCGTCGTATATCAAAGCGACGCGATGTCTAAAATTCGCTGTTATAGGAAGAGAGAGCGCGTCTTCGAAAAAAGACCAACACGACATTGTCTAATAGAATTTAAATTGTTCCTCTCTTTAGTTTGTTTATATTTGTATTGTAAAATGGCTACTGTAACGGGAAATGGATATTGTCCACTTTGTGAATTAGCTATATATTTTCTTTGCTTAGTTTAGTGACAGTAAAAAGTGTGTCTTTTCTTATAATGATTTGAGAGTTTTAAGAAATATTAGTAGAGCAATAATTTGAAAAAATATATTTGTTTGTTTGTCTGCCTATCTGTTTGTGCCCGCTAATTTCCGGAACTACTGGACGGTTTGATATGAAACTTTCTTTGCTTGATAGCTATTAACGGACGACACATTTAACGCTCTCACTTCCTATAACGATAGATACATAGTATCTTAGGCTTAGTATCGTAGCAGTTTGAAGTAACACGAATAGATGAAGCATAACGAGTTTTCACTTTCATAAAAAAATAAGGATTCTGAAGCCTCGTGGATATAATCTAAGAATATGTGCTTAGATTATATCCACGAGGCTTCATAATAATATGTTATTATATTATTTAAAATTATTATGTACAATCGACAAATGTTTTACTCTTCAACCGAAGTACCTTAAATAGTTGGATATTACGCTATTATTTTTACAGTCTACTGTCTCCATTTTCCGAATTCAATCAAATAATTGGATGATCACACAAAATCTACTTAGCTAACGACATCGCGAACTCAAAAATAAAAATCATCAACAAATACTGGCTGTATTTGGAGACGAATAAAAAAACAAATAATATCGACATCTGCCAGTGTTTTCTAGAACACAGTTTGAAATTGGATTAACGTCAAAATGTCAATCGTGGATGTTTTTGTAACAGTCGAGCAGTTGTATGATGCGAAGAATTTAATGAAATGTCACTTATTAACAATCTACAGGGAATATCGATATTTGTGATTTTTTTATATTGTGCTTATCTCTCATGAAGATGTAGATAGAGTAGTCCAAATTAAGATGGATGTCCATCATGTATATATTGTTTTTGCCCAGCTGCTGGGCAAAAGTTATGGGTTAGAATCAAAATATATTTTATGTTTTCATATCACGCATAAAGCAATACACATTAGCCTATCTTGCTAACTTACAAATGTTATTCTTGATTGTGTGTCTCTCGGTCCTTAATGGCTTGAAGGAATTTGATAAAACTTAGCTTACACGATATACGATAAAAAATAGGTAAATACATATGTATATTATGTGACGTACTTTGTATCTTCCATTTCTTTATTTTTCATTTCTGAGACGTAATTTTTTGCGGCAGAATATAATAGATTCGATTTTATTTCGAAATAAATAAAACACTGCTAAAATATATTTGTAAAACATACACGGAAGAATTTAAACCCCGTCATAAACACTTTAAGCCCCATTGACATTTAGGGAACTGAGTTTAAAAATATAATATGTCAAAGTTGAAATTCCTGTGATTAAAGAGATTAGTGACGTGAAACCGTTGAATTGGTTACAGATTAAAAGCCTATAAAGGTATTTAACTATTTTGTCATTGTTATATGGAAATAGTAATACGAGGAAGACGAAACTCAAAGCTTTCTTTATTTATTGTAGAATCTAATTTACAAATCATTTAGCACGTGCTGAAACTGAAAAAAAAATGGAACCCATTAATGGTCCACTGCTGGCCAAAACGTTTTCTTCTGGAATGAGGGAGGGGCAAGGTCTTGACTCAACCACGCTGACCAGTTAGTGCGCGTACTAATAAAGTGAAAATACTTGAAAGATTCACTCAGTCTATCGACCGTTGATCTTCGGTAGATAATTGAAGTCAATTTATTTCCTTCTTGTCAAAATTTCTGAACTTAGCTAAAATTTTAAGTATACACGAGGGTCGATAGTCTATGAATATAATAAAGTTCAATCCTAATCAATGACATAAGTCTATCAAGTTAAGCCGTAATAAGTGCAAGCCAACATATAATTTCCAGCTCTATTGCAACCATACTACAAAGAGTGCATTTTATCACCCGTAAGGTGCACGTCACAATTATCGTTCCCAGCAATCACCTATATTTTCTTTCACTTCCCTTTCCAAATAAAAAATTAAGTCGTTTGATTAACTGCCAGTGAAAAAATAAAACTGTAAAACTGTACCGTTACACTTGAACGAGATAGAAAGCAAATATTGCTTTTGTCGGTTTTAAACTGAACGACGAGTTACATTGCAATATTCAGGCTGAAATAGCGAGAGATACTGGTGCGCACCGTTCAATGTAAAGTGAAAAAATCTGCAATATCAATAGTAGTATTGTTTGTCTGTACTATTATTTTGTAGTCCTGTCTATAAAGTATTATTTTCAGTTATAAAATGTAAATTTATGTGAAAATTGTGATTATTTGACAGCGCAGACCTAATAAATGCTAATAAATGTGTTTTCACATACAACATACAATAAATATAAACTAAAGCACATCTAAGCTAGTTCACGTATAGATGAACGATCCATAATCTCAATAGTTACGACAGAAAATGAGTTTATCAGTACTAAGGAATTTATTAGTTTCTACCTACAAATAAATTCTACAAACCGTCTTCAAATTTGAAGTTTGCGATCCATATAAATTGTGAATGAATCTATGAAATTAATTTTCTCGTAAACTTATACGAAATGATCTTTTTAATTTATACCATAACACAACTAAATGAGGAAGTAAGGGCAATATTAAGTTTCAAGCGATACGATTCAAACCAAAATCAAAATTACAATAAACAAACAATAATATTCTCATTTCATTTCTAGTTAGATCTGAGACAGTCAGTAATATCCCGTGTTTAATTTAATAGACTGACGCGCCCCGGGAATTTATTGCGACAAAAACAAAGACCCCGACGGGAATTGGTGTTGCTACCCTACTATTTTGATAGTGAGTTCCTATTTAAAGTTATGCTTATATTTGGATCTTATAAAGATTTATTAAATCATTACTTTAAGATTGGTATTCATTGAAATATATTTTCGAGGATGTAAAATGCCATGGTGTGCGTAAATTCAGAACCTATTTATTACATGTTAAATTGTAGTCTATAAATTTAGTAGATAGGCCGTTTACTCTAGATCCGTGGTTGAAAAACGTGTATAGTATACAAATTAACCTATGACTACTATCGCTTATGCAGCTGACGATTGCCTACTTGGTACAGTTACTTTATTGTGGAAAGACCTAAAATTAATTATTATAACCTAAATTAATTGTGCAAGCTAAGGTTATTTACTAAGTCGTCGGACTATAACATTACAATTTTAATAAATTACCTATTATTCTGAATTCGTACAAACTTTATTCTTTGATATTAATTGTCTTAAGTCTTTGTTTTATTTGTTGGCAACACTGCTCCACAATTTCTTGTCCGCAGTGATTTATTTAAAGTAATTAACTGTGAAAACTAACCATTCATAGTGTTACGTAGAAACTAGCTGACTTTTGCGGGTTCGCTCGTATACATAAGAGAAGAGGAGCTATAATTGTTTTAATTTAATTCTGGAATCACCATTTTAAATTTTTTGTCAGATAGCATATCAGAGAGAAATTCGACCGTTCTTTTGATGCATTTGCTGTCACATTAGTAGATAGGTTGTCTGAAACTTGCTTATAAACTGTTTGGCCTTTATGGTCTTGTTTCTTCTCAGTCCCATAAAAAAAACTTTGAGCGGTTTAGTCGAAGAAGCATAACAAGTAGACATTTAGCATTTGTAATATCAGTCTGGATATACCTCTCCTAAAGCAAAGTTTTAGATTTAAAACTAACTTTTTCAAAAATAATGTAGGCACATATGTACATAATATCACGTCACCATTCGCACAGCCACTTCCATGTTATTGAGCGTGAGCCTATTACCAATTTACACAAAATTAGGGACTAATAAATACTGTAATAATAATTAGAAAATACCAAAAGTACATTGCTTGACGCGAGATTCAAACCCGGGACTTCAAGATCAGTCGCATACACTAACACGACACAGAGGCGGTCTCATAAAAGAACCTTTTGCTAAAAGAGTGTAGGTTGATATTAAATTTTCAAGTTCCATGTAACATGCTAGCTAAGTGCTCTTTAGTTTCACTCGATGATATTTAGGTCATATCCCGTTACTATGTCCAGCGTACTTTATTATTTTTTAAGCTATTCGTGTAATAAAATTTTGTCGTAATTTTCCTTTTTTATGACTTTCCAAAATGGCCGACGAGGTTGGCTGCCAGTTTTTAATTTTAGTTATTAGTTTTTATTTTGAGAGTTTGTGATGATGTGAACATTTTCTAGAAGGACAGAGTAGTTACGTATTTTAATTAAAACCATGTTATGGAGGGTTCAGTAAGAAAAATGTATGTAAATAATTTTTGAGAGTCTTATATCTTTACTAAAAAGGTTCCGAGTCCTTTAAATTATAAGAGGTTCGTACGAATTCACTGCTCAACTGCTAATCGAGTTTTGATGAAATTATTCATGGACTATTTTAATTACTAAGTACACTACTAATACTTCTTAATACTAATAACTATTATTAGTTTGTAGTATTTGAAGTATCATGCGAGTCAATGGCTATACATCATGAATTATTGTTTTCAAAGATTCCAAAAACACAATATTTTGTTCTAAACAAGTCTTTTGTCCATATTGAGCTGATATCAAACAAATAATCCAATATGATTGGAAATCACTCAAAGACAAATAAACCATTATAGTCTCAAAACGACATCTGTTTAAGCACTATTAAAACGTTTAAGCCTCCCAAAAACACTTAAAACACGAACTCAAAGTTCACTAACCATTCTGTCATTGTAAAGAGGGAACGAGACAGAACTATACATTGTTATACCCATCTCTTTCCCGCAACAATGACCGATCTGTTTCTAAAGACGAATCCACAAATGTGTTAAAACAATGAGCTTTAGTTTCCACACAAATTGTTGGAAGTTCAAATAGGGTCTGGACCCTAGATTTGCATTTAATACTCGCCTTCGGAAAATCAATAGGTTTCGAAGTAGCGAATGTCGATTTTGTATCCACAGATGTTATAATAGCTAAACTTGAATTGTGGAATAGGGAAAGTATTTTAATTTCAGAACGACCCATGTGTTATGTATTTCTAATGTGAGATATGACCTTTTCTAATTGCATATTCTTTTGTAAAAGGAGTTGGTAGCGTCGATGTTGTGCAATCAATGCGCAATTAGTTTTTTGCACCGTTTAATGGCTTTGCAATGCAGAATAAGTATGTCTGTGTTGTTTGATTGTATTTGTTATTTCATAGCCAGTGTGTTATAGGTGTATTTGAATTGTGGATTATGAAATAGGTGCAGTCAGATGTCTAGGCCTCACTTTGCGGGCAAAAATAATGCATAGGCACTTTCAGCTTTTTTTTTAGAACATAGAGTCTGAGGTTCAGTGTCTATACACAACATTATAAATTTAACCAAGAGCCCAAATTCATACCAAAATATAACAGCAACGTACATGAAAAAAGTAAAAAATCTGAATGAAGAAGAAATCAATATGCCACTGTCAACATTTATTAACTCTATAACAGCAGCTAAACTACCTACTAACTAGAATACTAGAAAAGAACATTCAAGAAAATGTCCCCAAATATAATATACCCTGAATAGACATAATAATACGGACACACATATAAACAATATCCGTAACACCCACCCTAGGGATGGCGCACAAAGTTTAGTGTCGGTAAAAATGAGTACAAACACTAATAACTATAAATTTTCTTCGGACACCCCTGGGATCTGGTTGAAACGCAACGTACTTATTTGGAGGTGGACTGAAGATAGAAGTTACACTGGTTTGGTGGATGCTGTTGCGTGATTTCTGACACTCGGTACTATCGAGTAGCGTGTGTTTACTAAAGCTAAAATAATAATTCTTGTGCAATGAGCTAAGGCTACTGGTCAGATTTTCATGAAAATGTTTCGACAGCTACCCGATTGCTAATTGTCAAAAACAGTAGCAAATCGTTTTTTTACACGTACTATTCAACGTTAAATAATTCATTAATTCCATAATTCAATCTGGCTCTTGCGAAAATGCAAGGCTTGCAAACCGTTTTCTTGAATAATCTGTTAAAAGTTTTTTTTTCTTGATCCTGGCTGGATGGCTAGAAGTAATCAATAACCAATAAGAGCATAAATCTAAGCTTTTCGCCAGCAGTGAAACAAGGAATCAGGCTAAACAAAAAGTCTGTAAACTTGACTTTAAAAAGAATATCAAAATATCTCTACTTATGGTTTTAAAAGTCGTACGTACGCTTTGTCCATGGTCATTAACCTCAAACTTAAATGTAACATCTAACTTGCATCATGCTCCTCACACGTCCATAATCCACGGAGGAGACATAAATGTACAAACACGGTGTAAACGGCTAGTTCAACGGAGGGCACGTAAAGGGACGCCTTGATTTGCGCCACACGATTATGACCTCTTACACGTGATAAAGTAATGGCTTTTTTTTGTACTTTTTTTGTTTTGGGTCAGAGGTTTTCTGGCCAGTTTACGGTGACCATGTGTATGTAGATTTTAAATTATCGCGGCTTGTACACATAATATAAAAATTCTAAACGGACCTTAACAGAGTTGTGCTTAAACCTATGATGCTGGTATAACCAAGGTTGAGGACTTTGTACGATCTTTCAAGAATATAAAAATTCGCGGTGTGCAAGGTTTTCTTGAGATATTTTCGTTCACTGAGCATTGATCTCTAGCTTGTAGAAAAGGGGTTTTGAAACAAAAAGCAGTTTGCAGAACTGCGGTTTCAGTAGCAGTGTACTGATTGCAATGAACATTTATGAAACGTGGTTTATCTGCACCAGTGAAATTTGAAAACAAACGTGAAGACTATTCTAGATCAGTTCGTATCAAAGCAACAGAAAAAAATAAACAAATATACTCTAAGAAAATCCAAGAAAATCAGAATAAAAAATACTTGAAGTTATCTGAAAGAATAGAGAAGCAGTAAAGAAAATTGGAATCAAATAAACAGCGTGGATAGCAATATCGTTGGGATCGGCTGTTCTATCGAATCAATGCGATTGAGACCGGGTGGGAAAAAGTAATTGGTGTTAGAGTATTATAAGTGGAAGGTTTTCGGTTCATTGTGACTATTGTTCGCTATTGTTGGACGTTATTTGGCGTAATTCGGTGTGATATCTGTTTATTAAAATTCAATGTATGGAACTAAACTGCCTATAGTTTGCTGCAAAATTGCAAATTTCATTGTTCATTTGGAATATCGATTTATGTAATAAAATTGTGTAGTAGAAGAAACGATTTAAGTGTTCTCTCAATTGCCGATAAAAAATATAATACTATAATTGTACGCGTGAAAATTCTTTAAGCAGATATAGCAAAGGAAAAATTCCAACCCGCATTTTGATCAATATAGATCACTAAAAGCTTAACCCCTATCTCATTTTGAGTGTTCTTTTGCCAGCAATCATTCGGACGCTAGGTAAAGTTTTTTTTTTAATTCCCATAAAACCGTTCTTTCAATTTTTCCTAGAAGACAGTATTAATGTCCCTCCTCGATACTAGATCAATCATTTACTTTAAGGATAATGTATTGTACCCATGAACTTGTTCTTTCAAACTAAATTAAAACGAATGGTTCCTCTCGATAACTACGTTAAAGCCGGTCGCTTTTATTTTATTTCCCAGCTTAGTACCGAAGTGATGGGAAAAGTCCTAAGATTGCGGGCTAAGTGAAAAATGTGCTAAACCGTTAGAGTACATCGTTTTGGTATTAGAACTTTTCGTTTGAGAGGTCTTAAAACTTCTTTATGTAATGATCTGTGTGATTTACTGCTAATATAAATGTTATTTTTTGGTTCTTGTGATAAAAATATTTATGTAGGATTCGATCTATTTTGAGGAAGGTACCTTTCATCACTATCTTGATGTGATGATTATTTTTCTACAATTCTTCGTCACTCTAAACTAAACACATAATTATCTCAAGAAAGAAACTGTGCAAAATGTTACTACAAATAGCGATATACCACACTCCTGTTGAGTAAGACCTAGCCTTTGATACCCAAGAATACTGTAGAATCCCATAGAACCCAAGACTACAGTAGTCTGAGTTCTTAGGTTTGCGATTGAGGACACACTTTAAGTGCACACTAACATCAGTACCTCGATTCTCTACTACTATCGACTATCGACAACCGGCTACCAACGAAAAATGTTTTATGAAAATCTGATCAGCGTCACCAACGGGCGTCATGGAAACTATTTTTGCAGTACATTTATATGTAAACTGTGGTGACCGCATAGTGGTACTTGAGCTGAAAAAGAAGACGAAGGAGGGCACCTAAAAAGTCGGTACCGGCTGTTGTCTACTAACCTCTCGAGCGCCCCAACGTCAAAATTCAAATATACCGTTAAGCGTCCGGGCCAAAAATGGCGCGCGATATTGAATTGGCGGTTTGCGTTTAAGCGTCGATTCCGTCATATTTTAATACTAACACCCTAGACCTACCTTATATATTTGAAATCTACATAAAATTTGCTATAGATTAAAACAATAAACCACAAATAATATTTGATAGTGCTACCACAATAGTCGGTTTAATCTGAATATTATGTGCTTTAGGCATGTGTTTGAAGAAAGTCTAATACATATTTTAAGGCAAAAAAAATAATATGACGAAAGGTCTTATCGTGTAGTTAATGAATAATGACATTAAAATCCAACTGTAAAATATACTCAAATCTTTAAAATTAGTTAAAAAAAGTATTTACAATATTGGTCATAAAGGAACATGTCGTTGGGTCAGATGTTGTTTAAGGTGCTCCCTGGCCTATATCAACCACTTATTCAAGTGTGTGCATTAGATCGTCGTCTCGTTTCATCAGCTTCAATTTCAAATATGTTTGAAAGGGATAAACATAGTTTTAGCATTTCGTTTTTACGTTTTTTAAATGTAAGATCGTTTTGCCGTACCACGGTGGCGGGACGCTTGACGGGGGTAGAACATTCAACCGTGACACGGTGGCCGGGCGCTTGAGAGGCTAAGATAACTGTCGTTAAGCCATGTCCAATACCTCTCGGGCGGCTTGAACGACTTTGACACTAGGTTGACCACTAACCATACGACAAACAAACAAACAAACAAATGTCAAACTTATGGTACTCGACTGTACCGATTGTAAAAAATCGCGCTACAGTGTGCACTCTACCGTCCTATTGCCAAGTCTAAAAAGCCCCAAGTCTCCCCGCACTTAGTCAATTCAAATTAAACTATTTAGCATAATTACTTCGTCATCATACTCATTGTCAGCAGAATACCCTGGACGTCTGCCCGTCAAATTTGGAGTGGATCTCGGCATAAATTAGTACGTCTTGTCTAGCCAGTGGTGTACTTACTTTGATTTAAAAGATTCTGCAAGGGTTCTTAATTTCTTGGCACTGTCCACTCGCCTAACTTTTTTAATAGGTATTTTTATCAGGTTCATTAACTGGTCGATTTGTATTGATAGAGAAAACTATCCATGGTTTTCAGTCATGAATGAAAAAAATTTACAATGCTTTGCCATAGCGTACATATGTACTTCAGGAAGAATAATATTAACTACACTAAAGAACAATTAAGAATTAAAATTCCGTTTACTCCAAATTAAAATGCCGTCCTACTATCGTACAAAACATAAAAAAAAAGTTCTTAAAAATTTTATAGATTTGGGTGAAACTTCTACTATTTCGTCAGTTAACATTCCTTTGCAATGTCCAAAAATATTTAGAACCACTTTTGGAACTTATCATCTATCTACTAGTAGTAACATTATAATAAAAGAGTGTTAAACCAGAACCTTCAAATCTCACAACATCAAATAATACAAATCTTCTTCATAAAAATCTCTACGTACCACTATCATCATTCTTTTCATATAAAAACTACTAGATAAATCTGGTTTATCTCGTCACGTTTGCAAGATGTACGGACACACTTTAAGTAATGCTAGGCTTTGTACGAAATATTGTTCAGCCAAGGTAGACGTTTTGTTACCATTGTGAGAAATATGAACGTGAGAGAAAATCTTGCGTTTTGTGAGCAGGTATATTAAGTTTTTGATGATAGTGTAGTGTAGTTGTATTATTATATCTATTTTTTTATGAATTTAGTCTTTTTTTTACTTCTGTGTTTAAAGATGTGCTATAATAAAAAAGTGTAGAATCACAAATATTTTTAAATAAATTTTAATGAAGTTTTGTTTCGTTCTTTTTTTGTTACTATTTTAAGTAGTGTCAATATTGAGGATAAACTAATGATGTGTTTGTTAAGCTTTTTGCAGTCATATTAAAATGAAATGTTCTGAAGTAATATTGCGTAGAAGGTGTATTAATTTAATAGTATTTTTTAAATTTGATTTCAGTACTCCCCGTGGAAAAAGTACGTGATAATATATTATAAACAAAACAATAAGGTAACAGTATCACATAAAATTTAATACACGAACATTCTCATCACTACGAGAGTGTTCGTGTAATACTCGCACTATCTTTAATAGAGGGATATTAGACGGTGCATTAAGCGTATGTATCAGGTGTCCGTTGAAACGTGTCGCAAGTGAAGGGGTTCTATGTGTATGTTTCACACATCACTGGCGCGGCTCGTAAACGTTTGTGAGCCGGGACGATTTTACTGCTGTTGTGTTGGGGATGTATGGTTCCTAGTTTGAAATGAAAAAACGTAACGATCACGGATTAATACACGAACTAGAGGAGTATTCCTCGCTAAGAATTTGAGCCGGATTATAAACTTATTATTATTATATTATTTTACAATCTTGAAAATATTGCTTTGGTCGAATAATACTAAAGCCCTTCTCCCATTACGATACGCCCGCGCGACTCTAGTCTCGGAGACTAGTCGCCACGAAGTATCTCACATACATTTGTATGGAGACTCTCACATTACGATACTGGTAGTCTCCATACAAATGTATGTGAGATACTTCGTGGCGACTAGTCTCCGAGACTAGAGTCGCGCGGGCGTATCGTAATGGGAGAAGGGCTTAAGACTTCTACACAGGTACAGTCAAAAGCAAAACATATATTACACACTCACAATGTAGGTTTTTGTATAAAATTATCAATTAATGTTAAGTATTGCTTATATTACTTTCAGTCAATAATATAATCAGTCGTAATTTTACTGCTGTGTTTAGTGAAAATGTGACAGTTAACTTTTGCTCGTGGTTGTACAGTCACACACAATATATCACACGCATATACAGATTGTACAGTCACACAATATATCGCCGCATATAAACAGCCTAGCTTTGCAGATAACGCGGTCCATGTATCCGATACAAACGATTTAGGCGAACATGCTGAAAATATTGTCAGTTTCATACCAACTGATATGAACAAAACTATCTTACATTTTGACAGAAAAGTATCGGAATCTGGGACATATTTTTATGAATATTCGAATACATTGTTATGTGAGGCAAAAAAGCTTACTGTACTTTCGCAAGACTAAAAATTATTTACGAAAATCTGATCAGCGCCACTAGCGGACGTCGTAGTAACTATTTTGGCAGTTCATTTCAAATGTCAAAATCTCGATACTCGATGGTTCCAATTGTTGTATCGCGCTACTGTTGTAAATGGATACTGGGCAATGATGATCATTAAAATGTAACAAGAGTGAATTTTTCTATAACATTTATATGAGCCAAATAAAACAATTCCCTATTTCTACGCAGGTAGAAGCTGCGGGCTAACGCTATTACAATACCGATGCGAGCGCGTATTCGTTTGTATTCACTTTCAGATAACGAAACAACCTCATATGCCTCGCTCAAACGATTTTAGAGCCGCACAAAGACACCAATCGAACGATATATACGGGCCGAATTTTAGATATTACTTCCAATGGTATTGGGTATTACGATTTCTAATATGTACTGCGGCAACAGATGCAATAGCAGCAATAACTTTCCGATTTATGTATGAAGGAATTGTGATTTGTATTGAAATTACTGTGTTGCTATCCTTTTTATAGATAACTCGCTGCATACTTCATGTTGCATCGTATATCATAACCTTGAGAACCTATAAATGATTATAACTAATATTTTACTCACTCAATCTCTTTATTTTTGGTATAAAATTATTATTAAAGAAGACATAAAATAGATAAATTTTTTTTTTAAAGGGTAGGCAAAGACCAAAGAACGCCCTTTGGCCCAATTCTTACGAACTGCCCTCGCCGCATTCACGTCAATACATCGTGTCATGCAGGACCGCCGGTTATGGGCACTACGCACCGGACCTTTTTGAATATGAATATTGACATAAAGACTTATATGTATATAAAAATACAGTGAAATTTGATAAAAATTAAAGTGGGTATCGATCACCCCGTTTCAATATATGAAATAATAATCAGCGACTCTACCTTGTTCCGCCAGTAATAATTTTAAATGTCAAATTGTCGATTCTCCACTGCACACAAGATATTTCATTTTATATTGTTTTCTATAATATTACAAACGTGAGACAATCTCCGTATCCTCTAAAGACCGCCAAGCAATCTCAGGCAGAATGTAAACGTTTGAATATACCGTCTGTGTACAATACCGGTAGTATTTGATTGAGGAATGCTAATTAATCCTTTGATATTGATATCCCTATAGTAAATAGCACGGTGTGATTACACCGCTATTGGAGTGTGCCTTGACTCCGCCTATGATTAACATTGAAATGATATTCGTATAGCAGTCTATACAATACACACGTAGGTAAGTATAATTATGTCTAATTTCTTATTGGATAAGCAAATATACAAAAGAATTCCTCAGATGTTTGCTTTATATAAAATATTTTATTTATATATATGTATATGCTTCGTGTAAAACAGGATGTCTTATCGCGATTGACAAATTTAAAGGTAGAAGTTATCAATATTATGTGTGCATAATATTAACATACTCGATTATGATATGCGATAAGGCATTGTTTTTTAAGGGGCTTCTAACCTAGTATATGCACCTAAAAAGTAAAAGGAACTTATAGTCCTTTGTATTTTTTCTACATTTTAAGTCGACATATTAGTCTATCTTACAATAGTAGAAGTGTAGCGTAAAAAGTCACCTAATGAAAAGTTTTTTTATTTCTATAACCGCCATTTAATATTTGCTTGAAGCTAGTGAATGTATTGCTCGTCTACTGTAATAGGTGGACTTTTTATCACAACCAACACATTTAATTTTTTTAGTTTTAGTAGAATAATAATTATATTATTTTATGCACTACTCCAAAAAACGAAGAATATTTTAGAAATTTAACTCAACAAAGATATAGAATTTTCTATTCTATTATTTCAACGGTATACATTCTAAAACAGATTTAAACACACAATGAGGTTATTCAGCAAATCAAACACGAACACAGCGATATGCAATACAGTTTAAAAGGATCTTTCTGCTGCACGCGTGGTATTTGCTTAGAAAATACCTTTGGAAACGCAGTTAGACGAGGAACACCGAACAAACAAATACGTACAATGTACAGGTTCGAACAAATATATGGGAATATCGTTCTATTTTCCAACGTATTTTTATTTCGATAATATTGCTATTATTTAACTATAAATGCTCAATCTGTCTTTGTAGTCGCGGCGGTACTATATGCAACTGCTAATCGCTAGGTCTTAGGTTCTATTTCCAGGTTAGGCAAAGTGCTTTTAAGCTTATCAAGTTTGAATTACAATATTCTCAATCTTTGATATAACAATCGTGATACATGATTAACTTATAAGTTGTAAATAGCGAACTGCATATTGTATATTTCGTATTCTATTCAACTCTGCCTACACTTTCATGTATAACAAGCATGATATGACAAAATCAAATAACTATCCTTTCCGATTTAACTACTAACGACTTGAGAACCTACCTTTTTGAAGTCGGATAAAAAAGTGTATACATATTTTTCTCGTGACTGTACAGACACGTGTACGTTGGTTGAATCTGAGAATGTAGAATGTAAACTCAGTGGTTCTGTTATAGTCTTTTCTTAACACATTCGGTAAGATTTAGTAGTACTATCTAGGGAAATTTTGTGTCTCTTAGTTTAAACTTGACTTTGATATCAGATTCACTGCACAAGTAAAGTAGCGAAATTCTCTTAAGTCGGTACTGTCGAATATCGAGAGTTTGACATTTAAAATGTACTGCCAATATAGTTCCTACGGAGCCCGCTAGAGACGCTGATCAGATTTTCGTGCAAAATTTTCTCGATAGCTTGCCGGTTGTCGGTAATTGATAGTGCTAAAATCGAGCTATCGTACAAGAAAGGGTATATTTTATAGGAATAAAACATGTGGAAGAAAGATACTTCTTTCGTAAATAAATTTTGATCTAATATGTGTTTGTTTGTCCTATTTTTATGTTAAAACGGCTGAAACGGAAAACTAAATTGCAATACATTCACGAACAATCAGGAAGCACTTTACAGTCTAACTGTTCTGTATTTTTGTTTACAAAAACAAACCACGAGCAAATTAATAAATACTTTATAGCGAAAAAGAGAACCAAAATTATATTTTTTTATTTATAGATCCAAGCTGTTTTGTTTTTGTTATGTTATTCTAGGCCAGTTCATCTTAAGGTTAATTTCTGTTTACCAAAGACTGTTACCACCATTACCACAAGCTTAAACTTGGCGACTCTCAGGAGTATTCAGTACTCAGTGAACAAACAGAGAAGCGTCCAGGGAGAGTTTGTTTAACCCAAGTTACTATGAGATTACTAATGAGTTCACTTGTGGTAGAATTTGGCCATTAGGTAACGGGTATACTGAGATTGTGAGACATTTTAGGTGAAGAATACACTTAGACCTAGTTTTACTGTTAGCTGATCTCATTGGCTGAATACATCTATTGCAGATGATTAAGGTAGCGTTAGCTAGAATTAGTGCACTTTCGTTCGTGGCTGAAAAGGCCTTTAGCCTTTTAGCTAGCTGATAAACGTCACGTAACATAACCGATACTTAAGGTAACTACAAATGTATGATAACTACTGTCAAAATTCCACCTGGTAAGCTAACCGGTACTTATTTAGAAGAGTGTAACTGGGATTTTTAGAGAACTTTGGCTTCATCAAAACGCGACGGGGTTAAACTTCGATAAAGTGAAGATAAAATTATGATAAGTGGAATTTGGTAGGCTTGAATTTTATAGTATTTAGCTAGAGCCTAGAAATAGGAAGAACCTAAGTTAAGTTTATGAAAAAGCAGTATAGAAAAACTGTGTACGTAATAAAATATTAAAGACATAGAAGCTATTTGAAATCGATGAAAGTCAATTGGAATATACCAAATTAAATAAACTAAAACCAACAAGGAAAATATAGCAAACAGTAATAATTTCATCTATCTAAAGTAATAGAACAAAACTTCAAAGCAAAATTTACCATAAACAAAACAAAAGTATTTATATTAAGTACTTAAACCATTACCACAATAACTGTTTCAAACAAATCTTACACATTCAAGAAACTTCTAAAAGAAAATTCAATTTAAACTATTAGCTTCTTTTGCATAACCTTTTTAATTCTCTGACGGGAATATTTCAAAAGTGCAGCGAATTTATTATTAACGTTATTTTACTTTGATCCAGAGTTCCTTTGAGGATATTAAAACGGTTTTTTCTTTAGACATAATGTTTAAGTCATACTAATTAGAATATGTCGGACAAGATTTTCTGAAACGAATTTTAAAATGGGACATTTTGTTTTGAAATTTTTTGATAAAAGGAATAAAATGAAATGCAGTTGGAGCTAAATAGGTAACGATGTTCTACTTCAAGATTCTCGGAATATTATTGAAATAACTGCTAGGAATACCATAGAAAATGCCTTAAGCATTAAATCCTAATACAATAAATCAGTTGCTTGGCAATGATATTGCTATCGTTAATAAGTTTTTTATCCATAGACAGATTATTTGTATGTATGAATTGAATGTTGTCATGAGTTTAACACACATTTATATGTTCTTACAAAAGTCCTTTATTGTCTCGTATTCTTTTTACATAATTTCTTAAGTAATGTTTAAGATCAATTGCTCCGCAAAACACGTGCTAACAAATTCATTTGCAAATCATTCCGAAAATTACAAGCACCAACATTTCTACCGACTTAGTACACGTCCCTAGAGAATTGTTCGCCATAAAACAGATACATACACCATCCTTGGCAAGAACTAATTAACATAACAAGGAAATACCTTGCGAGTCGAGTCTTGCAAGTCCGCCGGTACAATATAAAGTTCCAAACTTACGTTATTATGTCTTCGTGTCGCCATAAATAATTTCGGAGTTATGTTATTTCGTCCTGTTGGAGCCATCTTGAAACTCAGTTTAAGTTTACGAGAGAAGCGTGTTTTCAATACTAATCTTGATTTTGCAAGGTGTTGTTTTGGTAATTTTGTTATTAAAAGTCTTCCGGGAGCGTTTAGAGCATGATGTTTTCGTATGCCATGGAGGTCTATTAAGTATCACTGTTAACATTTTGTTTGTTGCTGTACATTGTTTTTTCCCTAAATACATCACGTCAAATAAGCAATGTACTGAAAAGGTACACAATACGCATGCAGGTTTCAGCAAGCTCGAGAAAGGGTGTTGCCACGCAGTTGCGTCATACAAATAAAAATTAACAACCGAAATCGAAGCCATACAAAAGATAAATATTAATAAATCGTTTACAATAAAAAAGGATACTTACTCAAAATTATTATCAGCTAATGAAATAGTTGACGCCGGTACAATGATACTCCGCAAACTTAAAAATTGTTTGAGTTCACCTAGTTTTAACAGCAGTTTAACTGCTAATACTGTAGTAAGTCAGAGAGAATAAGTTTCAGAGACATTTCTGTCTAATGATGATGAAAGATTGTGAATAAAAGGAAACACCATATTAAAATTCCTTAACACACCCCCGAATAACGCCATAATAGAATGTCCCTTCAAAAAACATTCGATCCCTTGTCAAAGCTCCCCTTTAAAATATTTCACAGATGACACGTAATATTCAAACTCCCTCGAGGAGACTTATTCTACCAATTCATTAAACAAATTGTCGTCCTCGAAACGGCAATTTACGATAATATTTTAGTCCCAAACAATTATTAAAATTATCAACGGAGGCTTTAATAAGGTGAGATTAAATTTTCAGCTGCGTAGGGCACATCTTTTATTTTAATATTGCTTAGTTAGCATTTATAGCGGAATTTCTATTAGCGAAATATTGAGAGGGACTTTTATATTTACTATTATTGTTGTTTAGTAATATTGTCGGGACAAAAACTAATTACGTTTTGCGTAGTAGTGTAATGTGTTTGAAGATTAATAGAGAGAATAATTTCACGGAATAAGATCGTTGCTGGTCTAAGAATAAGATTATTCTAGAAATAGAACGTGGTATTGTGTGATATTGCCGTTTGACTGAACTTATTGTAGCTACTCATAAGTTTATAAAGAGATATTAAAAAGCTATGCTTCAGACAGAAATGGTATCTGATCTCAAAACAAAGGGACTATTGATCTCCCTTGAATGATGATGTAGCTTAAGTAACCTGTCTTAAATAATCTGGATGAAACCTAGCATCACTCAAAGTTCCTAAACACATTCTTTGAGGGCATGCATAATCTACTCATGGTCAGCGTGGCAGATGCTCTAGTACGGGAGAAAATCTTCTACCAACAGTAGGGTAGTTATGGTAAAAAAATATATACTTCTTCGGCTTACACGGCTAAAAATAAAAACCGAATATTAATAGAACTACGCATTAATTTTATTGAAACCTTCGTGTGGACAAATTTATTGAAGAAACTTATTTTTAGGCAGTAAAGTTTATACGCAAGTACTTAGGTAGTTTGACTAGTGAATTCAGGATTACAAAAGCCTAACAACAAGACTAACGGATCTAAAAGTGCATTGTCACGGACTCTCAAACACTGTCGCAACAAGAGCAATCTTTTGCATAAACATCTGCGTCGGAACAGATAAGGAACGAACATTTGTTCCAAGATTCACGCTATCGAAATTACTTGCAAAATGTACTGTGTGAAAGTTGGACATGTTTGCCGAATATCAGACAACTTTTGGATCAAACTTACTGCAGGGTACGGCTTATAAAATGAAGTGCATAGTAGCAGACTTTCGAAATTTATAATTATTTGCAAATGTCGAATACTCGTCGTCTGATTGGTAGTTATTTTTTTAATCGCTCTCGGTAGAAGTTTGGCAAGTTTATGATAATATTTTGTCCATTTTTTATTTCATACTTTCTAATGAAACATATCAAGAAGGATGAGGAAGAGAGCGCAACAATCTACCGTTTCGAAGCAAAAGTCGATCAAGAAAATTGTATGAATCACCACTTAAGGCAGCCCAAGTGCCCAATTATAATGTTGGATTTAATACCCATACTTGCTTACAATAAAAAAATATAACTGTATGTGTATTCGTAAATTGTGAGCAGAATTTTTAGTACTACGAAATAAAAACCATTGTGTGGTCACTTGTAACTACTAACTCAACATATATTTTTTAGCTTTGTTGTATATTTTTGGCAACGCGCCTTTTTAAATGTTCAGGCTATACGCTGAAACGAAAAAAATAAATTACTATATAACTATCCTAACAATAGACTTGAACGATAGAATTCTCAACTAGCATCCGTAAAGCCTGAGTTCGATTCTCATCCCGGACAAGGAGCTCGTGGATTTCGTAAGTTATTATTCAAGTACCGATACCAAAATGACCTGGTGAAGCAGTGGTTTTTTAGTAGTAAAATGCTGAGCAGCAGATTTTTTTCTTTCTTTACGGCAAAATTTTTACATATTGTTGCAATTTTACGTACAAAAAATTATTCCAGAGTCATATTCGATCAATTTTTTTTCTGTTTTTTAATTATCTTCAACTTTGCATAACAGTGCAAACTTTGCATTCAAAAACATATCAAAATTACCATAATAACTAATAAAAAATAAAAGAAACACTAAAGCGCAAAATTTCGCCGACAAAATCCATCAGAAAGTATCACATATTATGACACTAATAAGCCTACAAACGTCGTTTGCAATTTCCTTATTCATCATGCTCACACATTGAGATTACCAGGAAATATCACACAACTTTCATGCAACACGTTTCGAAAAGGAAATGTGGTATAACTAGCTGATTCCGGTAGCGTACAAACTTTCATCCCCTATTTCAACGAATTAGAAGATCATTTTTGAAATAAATCTAAAAGCTGTTGCGAATCCAGGACTTCTACTGTCTGTATGCAAAATTTCAGACAAAACAGTTTAGCAGTTCAGCTGTAAAAGCATTATAGACGGACTTAGACATTAAGCAAAGCAAAGCAAGAGAATTAAAGCAAAATAAGGTTTTAATTATACACTTTTTTTGGGTCCTGAAAATGGCATTAGATTAGCCCCCTATAATATCGATCTGATATTGCTGATGGAGAAACGTCGGGATGTGAAATATACATACACATCTGTCAGCACTTTGACTATAACAAGCTTGATACTATGTATGTAGTATAACCTTTATCAAACGTATTCCTAAACATAAACAATAAAGTAAAACCCATACTTAAAATCCAAAACAAAATCTAAACAGTTCCCTAAAGTTTCACTAAAACAGTCGGACATTTTTGTAGGAAATTTTTTTTTCGTACACTCAGCACTTTCGTGGCGTTGCTACGCTTAAAATCTGTGCTTAAAAACGTTATACGGACTTAAGGGGAGGCAGAATGCTTAAGACTTACTTTGTTTTGTTTTAGAAAATGGAGGATTTTTTTCCCAAGGCTTTTATTGTAGAAGATAGGACGGGTAAGTGATTAAGTACTTAGTTAAATGCAAGTATTTTTCTGCTTCATTTGGTGCTCTTTAAAAGTCTTCCGACTTTTGAATCTTGGAGATTTCCTCGGATTAAATGACTCATTTAATTCTATTAGAACTAAGAAAATTTCGAGTCAGTGTCGAGTAAGGTAGGTATTTGTTAGATAACGTGACAAGACGTGCGTAAAAATTCTGTTAACATATTTTCTATTGATACACATCCGGTGCATATTCAATAGTGGTGAAACCGGCAGAAAGTATTTTTAACTCAATAGAGATAAGTAATCTTACGTTTTGCATGTCATATCAAAAACATTATTAAAATTTTTTGGAGTAGTTTGGTCCTACGAACTTTTTTGGGTTACGGTACTGTACAGGTGATAAATAATGCTGTTTTGAGACCACAAACTAGGCAAATTATAATCTGTCGTCTTGATAATTTCTCTCATAACATTGCCAAAATTATTATAAAACCTTCTCCTTAACGGAGAGGACGAAAACCGTGCATAATTAATATCTTTGAGCGGACACACATTGCATATTCATGAAGCAGACGCCTCAGCATAAAACTAGATTATTAGACTGTTTTCTATCATTCTAAATTAATAACACTAATATGTTATGGTCGTGACTGTTCGTGTATTATTTTGTTCTACTTTTCTCTTGGAATTGTTCATGAATAATCTTTTACTAAAGACGGAGTAAGATCAGTGAATCCCTGGGTATTATTGCGATTCTTTTTCTTTTATCTCTAACAAACTGAAGATCTCTATTTTTGTTACAATATTAAAATTATTTGTTCATATTTGCTACTTAGATCTTTGCTGGCCTAGGCATTTCTTTAAATTATTCTTCTTTTTCATACAATAGTTACTAATAAAGTGAGAAACATTAAAATATGATTCTCATAATAATAATTCATTTTTATCTCAACACGAAATTCTTCACAGCTTCTATAGCAAGATATAGCTGCAAAATATTGCTTGAATTTTGAAATGCCACTTCCTTTAAAATAAAATTAAGGAACCAATTTAAATAAAATTATCGACTAATACCAATAAACCATGTTGACAAGCTTAAATCATTTAGTTTTATTAAGATCGACGGATTAATGGAGTGGTCTAAGGCAGTGTGCGCACTACGTCGTACGTTTTGGCACTCGACCGTCACGTAATTTTATCGCTTAGTAGCAGTCACACTAGTCAGTCAACTTTAAACATACAAAGTAGAAACAAAATTATCATCCCCTAAAATCCTTAACAAATTACACTTAAATGTATTTCACACGATCAGCGACAAACCGCACTTCTGTAACATAACTGCATTAAGTGCACACACACAAACACACACACACACACACACACACACACGCGCACCCACACACACACACAAACACACACGCACACAACAACTCACACGCACATATCCTCACAGAGAGTGAGAGAGAGAGAGATACACACACGCACACACACACGCACACACACACACACACACACACACACACACACACACACACACACACACACACACACACACACACACACACACACACAGAAAATGTACACAACACAAATAGAGACACGTCCCTTTTGATTCGAAACACTTCATTTACACAGCGGAGAACAAAACATTGTTTAGTGTTTTCACTTTATGTTTGAAGATCTGGATACGGTTGCAATTTTTGTTCTGTAGTTATTTCAAATGGAAAAAGTATCGTGAAGTGTTCTTGAGACAGATGTTCTTTCTAATTCTTATATTTGTCTTCATTCTGGTAGAAATACACTGCAATTTTTTGTGTCTATTATGCTTTTGTGTTATTAGAAACTAGTACCTTCCGTCTACATACTCTCGTACGTCAAAAATTACTATTATTTTTAGGCTTGCAGTATGTGCATTCACAAAGATGCAGTGCAGTAAATGGACAAAGACTAGTTAAACATATTTGGAGAAGTGTAACCATACATGGAAACAAGATTATTGATTCTAAGAAAAATCAACTTTTTCTTCCTTAGTCATTCTTATTCTTCGGTCATTGACAACATTTAGTAGCAGCGGTTATAGTTCATGTAAACTGCATAGTTCAAGCTGCCATCTAATTCTTTCACAATAATATTTCATCAAGTAATCAGAGTTTTTCCTTGAATAAAATATTTTGTTAGAAAATGTCAAAATTACAATTTCAAAAGCTGGGTTCTTAGAGAAATTTATATCCCACTCCAAGGTAAAGTAACTTAGACGTTCCGATCGTAGGATTGGAAATCTTTGGCAATAGCTTACTCGTCAGTGCATGCCCGCTTTTAACACTAATGAAGTCGTACATTTGGTGTTCTCCATCGTACTACTATTGACCTAGTTCAGCCAAAAGCATAATAAAACCGGGCTTGCATTCTGCAAACGTTGCAATTTAGTTTCAGTACCTATGTGGGCTTTTCGAGGAGTAATGGTATGATCAATTTTGCTCGAATGCTGGCAACTAAACGGAAGAATAATTGTTTGTGTTTCTGTTGAATAATGTGCGACTATTGGGATATAGTGTGTGTAATATGCTAGTAACTGGTATGACAATACAGATACTCTTGTAGAAGAACCGCTGTTGCAAATCTTTATGGTGTAAGTGACCTGAAGATTGCCATTATCGTGAGAACATAGCTCAAAAATGTACGTAAAGAGTTGTGTAACAGTAGGTAGTATTTGAACTAAAGCAAGAATTTGGTCAATATTGCAATAGTATACAAAATATATGTTTTTCAATTCGGGTTTATACTCGTACAATACCTGTCTCAATGTACAAAGATAACTATAATCTCATTGTATCCTATGTATTTTTGGCTACGTTAAAGATAGTTTTGAAGCATCTAACCACAGCAAATATTGAAGATTTGATTACCAAATTTGCCTCTTATTCAGTCGGACTTTGCGAAACAAAATCTGATGCCATTTGTTATACAAAAGAACAATGAAATAAAGATATATCTACGATTCAATTCTAAACAAAGTACAAGTATAATGCAGCACAAAAATGCTCGTTCCATACATTCACGATTCAGTGTTTCCGAGTGGAGCGAACGCATCTGAATGAGTACACACAAGTACTCACAAGTGGAAACAAAGCCGGGAGATATGAAAGATACTGCGCAATATTGGATATTAACTGACCGGACTTGTGGAGATCATTGCAGTAATGAGAGCCTTTGTGTGTGAATCTGTAATTTCATTGAAGCTGTTTTTTTTGAAGATGGAAAGAATATAAGTTTGACGTACTTCGACGCATACTTTTCTTTTTAGGTTTACATATTTTAGATGTCTTTGTATAGTTTAGTGTAGTTAAAATATATGTTTGAAAATATTACAAATTCATACACACTATAATGCGAAAAGACTTTTTCCCCGACCTAATACTTACAAAACACTGTGATGTTATTAGGGCATTAAGTAAAAAGTAATTTACGTGTTAAACAGTTTTACTCCTACCAAAATCTGAGACCAAATTTTTCTTTAGTATTCTGCAGTTTTGGTAGAAGCCCAGTTCAAATCCTGTTTTGCGGTCGAAATTTGTCATATTTTTAGTAACTTCTGGCTTCGTGTGGACGCCGGTTGGTAGGTTTGATAAATTATAATGATTTGTTTAATGTTGACACAGTAAACTCAAAAACTCTGGGATAAAACAGTCTGTCAATATTCAGAAATAACTAAACTTTGAATCAAATCTGTCCAACAAAATATTAGTATTACCTAACTCTTTGTATTCCGAAAGAAACAAAGTACTAAATTGTGTACAAGTTTATAAAATTTCCAAGAAAATATATTTTTTTAAATACGCAAGTCCTTATTCTGATGGCAGCCATTAGGAAAAAGGAAAATTGTATAACGAATACAAGTAGTAAGTTACAAAACAAGATTGGAGTTATTCAGCAAAAAGCTCAACTCGCAAAACTGAAACAAGCTTACGTTGGAATATATATTTTTTTATATTTTTCACCTATTAAGGCGATGTTCCAACAAAAGCTATGTAATACTGTAAATTGTACTAGCATTTCGATGCAAAATTCGAAAGTTTGGATGTGGCTAAACCTCTTATCTTACTTACTTCGAAAATGCAGAAGTTAAGATGTTTGGATGTAAAGTGAGAATGGGTTTTGATGAAATTTGACAGGGTTATAGCTCGTGCACCAGAAAAACACATAGTTTTTGCCTGTGACTTATCATACGCTAAATTCACGTGGATCAACCGTGGGCAAGAGCTGTGAACAAATAATTCACACTCATTTTATTATTGATCATTTGTGTCTACCATTTGCGATATTTCTGCATAAATTGCTCAAAATAATAGCACAGATTTATCAACTTTCATTTCGCAGAGAAAATATATTTCTTAAATAATAACTGTAGTAAATCTTTCACTGGAACGTTAGCTTCAAGTAGCCGTAGACTTTATCAGATTACGTAGACGCCGCTCTACAATGAGGAAATACGTTTTTTAAATGAATTTCACGGAAAATAAAATATTTTGCGCGAAGTGGATGTTCTGATTCATTTTGTTAATTTTATGTCTTGGATTCTTGTTTGTTAAACAGATTTGAATGACAAATTGAGAAACAGAGTTGCCGTTTTAGGAAAGATTTTGTGAGAAAGATAGTCCTCGGGACTTTCTTAAACCACTAAATGTAACTATATACTTATATAGTGTAATTTTTGGGATTATTTTTCTTTTGGTACAGTTAATAACCCACAGGGATATAATAAACACTTAACCTATACATCTGCACCTTCTCCATTGTATCTCTACGCCACCCCTAAGAAGACTGTTAAAGAATGCGTAAGCATTAAGTCCTCTGGTATACTTTTGAGACAAAGTCTCTGCATGTATAAATAAATAAATAAATAATCGGTTATAAGAAGCCGACTTCAACATTATGTTGTTTGGAAGAAAGGCTAGGCACAAAAAAAATCGGTTACAATATTTAAAACTTTCCACTAACTGATAGTTGATAACTGCATATTATGATCAATATCCGGTTAGTTAGACGCGGTGGATAGTCCTGCGGTCCTGCGGTTAATGGAAGCTCACTGTGCCTAGTTTGAGCTGTAACACTTTGAAGCTATTATACTTATAGACTTGGTTTTGTGACACATGCATGAGAGATTATCAGTAAGTTTCAGATATTTTACGCATTCCAGTTAGTTCCTCCAGTCAAACGTAAACACTTGCATTACGATTGTTACAACCGTACCTACATGTGTACAGTTCGAACTGAGGGAAACTTGAAACTTAACGATTGGACCGTGGTGCAGTGGTTAAGGTCGTCACCACGCCACTACCAGTGCGTCGAGAGGTCGTGGGTCGATCGTGGGTGGATCGCAAAAATAATTGTTCCATCGGAACAATTATTTATTTTTGCGATCCACTAATAGTTAGTTGTTCTGGGTCGGGTTGAACTTTGTGTCCTTTTTATTTTTAGTGTGTTTGTTAAAGTACGGCGACACAACAACAATTGTAAGTGCGGAAGTAGTATTTTTAAAAACGAAAAATACGATTTTAGATCTCAATTCTATTAAAGGCAACAGTGGCAAAATTTATGCGAAAACACTCGCGATTCTAACTTTCTATTTCGTAGATGAGCTAAATAATAAGGGACATAATTATAATCTTATCTCAGATTTACATCTGCGGTATGTATCATATATGCCTCTGATTTAAATATGCTCTAGACTTAGACGGTTTCTAGCTAATTTATAATTATGTAACTAAGAGTGCTTTTAGAGAGTGGATGTGTTAAGTTTAATTAGTCTCTCTCTTTGCGGTAAACCTGAGTTTGTAGGAGACGTAGGTACTTGATAGAGGATGCTTGAAGGTTATATTATTTCAAGCCTATGCAAAAACTATAAAGTTTTTTATTAACAAAATGTAGGGAAACGGTACATAGACTGCACGGAAATGGTTTATAAAAAAATAATTACTTTTAACCAAACTTATATGTATTATAAATGTTTCCCGCTTTCACGGCTAACCGTTGAACCGATTTGATCAGTTTGGAAGTAGTAAAAGACCCTTTAAAATCGCAAATTTATCGAGTTTTGTGATTTTTTTTTACAAAAATGAGCCCCCTATCGGGCGACATAAGGGTGAAAAGATCCTTTGAGGGACTTGGAGCCTGTGCTAAGGTACATTGAGCATCAAAACACTCTCATAACATTGAGTGTATGTGTAAATTTTCTTAGTACGTTAATTCTTTAAAGAAAAAATACCACTTGCAAAGTGATCCAAAAAAACCTTCTTGAAGAAGATTTCTGAAGAATTTGCTCAACTCAACCAAAATTTCTTTAAGTGAAATCTGCTAGGTATCAAGGAGCGTGGTAAAAACGTTCAATAAACGTCTCAGTCAGTCCCCGTATCGTCTTGTCGTAATAGATGACCTGTCGATGGCAAGCGACGGGTTAATCTACCTGTGCGTTTCCATTGACTCACGAAAAAGTAAGCAGAGATTTTAAAATATTTATACTTACAATTTTTTAAGACTTAACAAATTTATACAAATGTTATAGTCTGCCTGTTTATTTATCTGCCTCAAATGCTTTCAAGGCTAAACCTTCCAATCGATTTCTGTAGAGATTTTGTAGCGCGAATCTCTACAGTCGGTCCTATCGAGTATCAAGAATTTGACATTTAAAATGTACTGGTAAATTAGTTCCTACTGCGCTCACCAGAGACGCTGGTCAGATTTTAACGCATTTTTTTATAGCTATTCGGATATCAATAATATAATCAATAGTAGTAGAGAATCACACTTTTGATAATACCTATACCCAAGGCGAAAAATCAGCATCCTTGGAAACAAAAAAAATCTTAAAATTCGAAAAACAGTGTGGCGAGCATTAACCCAATCATCATAAGCTACCTTTTTAAATCTGCTTCTGGCTCATTAGTAGTAAATAATCATTCGATTGTAAACAAATCTAACAATCTGCGAATTATAACATAGATTTCACATATCACATATATTTTCACGCTAAAATGTACTATACACCGACGCAACTTACGTCGTAATTAACATTTAAATTTGAAGTTCACGGGTGATTGAATTTTATGGCCAACTATTTTGCCTTACGCTTCAATTTTATGGGGTAAATTGTAGCTGATCGAACGTTCTCGAACCAGTAATTTTACCATGAAATAGGGACCTTATGGGTACCTTCCACACTTGAATAAGTTACATGGTTCGTGTGCTTTAATTGCCTAGAGATCATTTGATGAGTGATCTAAGTTTAAATTGCAGATGTAATTTGGTAATGTAGTTAAGTTGAATTATTATAGTTCGTAATGTTTGAATGTCGCATTGGATGGGTAATCATTGTTGTAAGAGTAACATTGTGTTACGATGCTCTATTTGATAACTTTGTTTTATACATAATTTCTTCAAGTAGAGAACTATTTTATTTTACGAGTATTACGTTATACTACACCGATTTTACTAGTAAGCCAAATCTTTTTCCGTAAAAAGTAAATTTCTTTACGTTGTCAAATCTTATCCAGCCATAAGTATCACAAAAATGATTTAAGTGAGACGATAAATTATCCTAATCACACCAATTCGCGTTTTTAACTTTGAATCTTGGTGTGAAGATTGTATTTGTTTGTTGTCTACTAAAAATTTAAAATGTATATAGTTAACATCAGTCTGTATAATGGAAACGTACCACGTTTTTGATGATCGTATCTTCAAAAGGGGTTAATGATAGCATCATTTTTCACTCCTTTGCTATCGGTGATAAAACGTTGCAATTTTGTATTGAAAATTATTAAAATAGTTACTAAACTATACGTATTATGCTATATTGTATATTTATACTTGATATTGTCTGTCAAAAATAATTTAAGTTCAGTCATCGATCTCAGAGAGAGAGCCATAATATCGCCAATAAGTTATACTTTATTTTAGCAGCGAATGTAAGTCCAAAAAATCCTTTATAACAATACTGTTGCGTTCAAAGCGTGAAAGCATTAATAAAATCGTTTCAGCATTTTAAATAATATTCCAAAGAAACAAAACAGTTGACCTTAAAATACCTAAGCAGCTTTCTCTATAATTTGTAATACATAGTAAATGTACTATCGAACCAACTGATTCATGACCCATTTTGCCGATAATTCGCTTGACACCGTCAAAACAGTAAGAATTTCGTCTCTATCGTCAAAGTTGCACTTAGGACATTTTAAACATGCATACGACTGTGTTATGATGTATCTACGACTACATACAACTTTGACCTTTGTTATTACAGTGCGTAAATACGTTTTCGATAAATCACTCTTAATTTGAATCTAGAATGTAAATAGTCTAAACTCTTTTCACTACGAAAAAACCTATTTGTGTCAAATATCAAATAGCACGTCATTTAGAAATCTGTGAAACGATTAGGGTAACCATTACAGTCATTGCCCATCATACAGTGATTGCGAATGTTAAGGAATAATACTTTTATTTTAATTTCTAAAGTAACCAGTTCAAATTAATTGCGATATATGACATTTTTAGCATATTGGTAACATTTTTAATTTATAGAACTCATGTCCGACGTTTGTGCGACAGGCGTGTAGTTCGAAAAGAAAAAGTAAAAGTTTGTTGCAATATTTGTTAAGGATAACACATTTGAATTAACAGTATTCGCTAGTATTTATTTATGGTTTTTACGTGTTTTATATTGAATTAGTATAAAGTTATTGAAACAAAGGACTGATGTTCTTTTAGAAAGAATATTTAAGTTGCGTTTATAATAGAGTTTATGTCAATGTTTTACTAAATAAAGACACTATTGACCAAAATTGTGTATCAATTCCTTAACCGGGTAATAACTATGCTGGTTACCCTATATTATTTAATTTTTATAGTTACATTATTTCCTATAATGGCCGAATAAACCATGCCCTGAGTGGGTATCGAACCCACTCCTGACACGTCGCAGTCGTAACATCAACCCACCACGCCACGGAGCCTGTTGAAAACGGTAGCAAAGCATTATTGTATTGGCGCACAAAGATTTGTCGCAATAATGACAGATAACAAATTCATTACCAAGGAAACGAAAGGTTCAAGCCAATTTCGACCTACGCGTATATAGACGCGTTTTAGAAAATGAGCACATGGTGGGTCATGATTCAGTTTGTTCGATAGTACGTATTAGTAAGTAAAGGCTGCAATTTTTTTGTAATTACGTGATTAGCGCCTCTAGTGAGTGTCGTAAGAACTATTTTTGCATTACATTTTAAATGTCAAACTTTCGATACTCGATAATACCGACTGTAGTGAAAGGCTACAGTTACTTCGTTATTTCCTCATAATAACATAAGTCTATTTGATTTATGTTAGGCACAAACTGTATTACGACGCGATCTGTCATGGTGTATGATGTATCGGAGCGACGTGGGAGCAACGTTCGCTTCATGTAGTATGTTTTGAATGCATGGTGCATTTTGATAGCCGTCGATCGTCAACCTTGATATTCAATATATATTATGGACACTTTCAATATATTGGCTCTGAGGCGTAGCTATTTAGTAAGCTTTATATGAAGCCAATACACCTATTACTAATGGAATAGCCAATTCCGCTAACTGGTCAGTAAACGACCTGTGGTTTAAGCAAACCTTGGCGCGGTCATTCCATAGATGGGTGACCGCATAGTGGTATTTGAGCTGGGTGTCTCCGTGCTTCGGAGGGCACGCAAAAAGTCGGTCCCGGTTGTTGTCAATTAAGATAACAGTCGTTAAGCCACGTCAAAGACCTTTTGGCGGCTTGACCAACTTTGACACTGGGTTGACCACCAACCATACAATAAGAAGAAGAAGAATGGACATTCAAGTATAGTTAGTCTATTTGATGATGGATACATAAACTGGTAACTCAAGTCAAACAGTAAGTTATGGGCGTCTGTTCGGCGCTAAAAGTATCGTTTAATTATAACTAGTGTATTAAAATTAGCGTCCGCATGTTGCGGTGTATTCTATCTTACAGTCCAGCTAGCACAAGTCAAAGAAACGGATCTATCCAGTTTTCTGCCAACACGTATTAGATTGCCCTACTTCCAGAGCCATTTTGTACTAAAAACACAACACAATAAACACAGTAGAATCGCTAAAGATAAATAAATAATCGGATCCCTTAAAAGGAACAAAAGCAATAACGCCTTAAAAGCTAAACGCTCCAATAATGTCAAAACGTCTATGAAAATCACTATAAATAATTGAACGTATAAGTGGATCAAGTACAATAATGCTTTGTTTTATATCTTATACGAAATCTGCTTAGCAAGCAATTTCGAGATTAAATTCTTGGAATCCGGGTCGCTTCGAGCTGAGATATAAAAACTTTGCCGTGACAGCAGAGCTGCTACTATTTGTTTTGTAAATTGTTTATTTTATCACCTGGGTTGAAAAAGTCGAGCTATCGTGGTCTTATTCGAGTTTAATACTGTGATATGGTTCGTAGTATGATGGTGTTTAAACGAAATTGTGTGATGCTAGCTTAAAGTTACCTTTTAATGACTAAAAAATATTTTTCAAAACATATTTATGCCGAATTTAACTATTATTTACCTCGCCAATAGTTTTTTCTTTGCTGTTATTATTCCACACAGAAGCAAACGAACGAAATACTTTATTTCATTGTTTACATTCAAAATTTCTGTCGTACATCATATTCAATCGACTTACAATTAGCGGGACTTACTAGAGGAACCAGCTTTTCCGTAACGGTAAAAAATAATGAAATGTGAATTAATAACATAAGATCTGTACCTCGATTCTCTACTACTATCGACTACCGACAACCGGCTAGCTATTGAAATTTTGACATTTAGAATGTACTGCCAAGATGTTTCCTACGACACCCGTCAGAGGCACCGATTAGATTTTCATACAATTTTTTCAATGCCAGGTCGGTTTTCGGTAGTCGATAGTAATAGAGAATCGAGCTACAGTACCACAAGTGATGAACGTTCGTAAACAAAGAGTAGTGGTCAAGTCAGTATGTCACAGAGTAATTGATGTTCTGTCGAAGCTTCCTGTACTCAGCAACTGAAACGAATATCGAGATAAGCACTCTCATATAAATAATTTACTACAAAAGAATGCAATTTAATCTTATTTCCGCAGTCCAAGCATATTCTGCCAATAAAATATTTATATTGGCAATTTTTGAAATCGAAATATTTATGGAATTAGGCTAGACTTTGAGTCAGCCAAGAAATGGCCATGTCCGTAGATAATAGTTAAATGATATTAGGTTCAATTCCCCGGATATGATTTTATATTCTATATTTAAATAAAATGCTAGAGGAGTATAGAAATGACATTGCTATTTTAATAAGAAAGATATAAAAATACTTGCAGATTAAAGTTTTTATAAAGCACAGTATGAAATAATATGTACCTAATCTAGAAAAGCATACAAAAATGTAATTAAACTACTTTATTACTACACCAGAAAAAGTAATGAAACTACACTTCATACCAAAAAAAATACCAACGCAGAAATTCACCAATCTTTTGCCGGAAAAAATCCTCAAAAAAATTCTCTTGAAAAAATAAAACGATACACGCAAATGAAATAATGAAATAACAGAAAGAACATTAATCCCTTGATGGTGTTATAATTAAGCAAATTGTGCCCTGTCTCATAACTTATAATCAAGTTACGTCTATGTTAGCGGTCGTTCCGACGGCAATTTTCTGTGAATTATACCGTACTAGGATTTTCCTGCGAGTTTCGTTGGGCATTTTTTTGTATTACTGGCTTTATCTTTACTATTCAATTTCGTGTATTAGTTTCTATTTGTACTGAAGGCATGAGTCACTAAAAATGAGTATAATAAAAAATAATTTTGGACAATATTTTTATTTGTGTTTGACAAATGGAGTGACTTAAATAAAATTTGGCAAACAGATAAGATTAATTATTTATTTACTTCCAGATTATGTACTCTAAATTAACAAGTGATTTCTTATGTGTTCATCTTTCAGATCATAAGTTAGAAACTGCCTCCTTTTAACTGCCTTTGTGAGTGTATTAAAACAAAATACAGTAAATTAATAAAAAAACAATATTCTTGTTCCGTTATAAAAATATATTTCGAAGATCCAATATCTTATGATGATGTATAAAAACTTATATCAATCCTAGGAGATACTAGTTCAATATTTTAGTAACTTTCACCCTTATAATTCGATGTTACTGCTAGTCATCTTTACTCTATCCTCCCAGTAACAGGATCTGGGCTAAGCAAACAATGTAGCTAGATAAATTGAAGACCGCCGAAATCGAAACGAAAGTGCTGAACTAATATTTGAACTACGATCGTGGCTTTCGTCCATCGAAATCATATTACAATATAAATTACATTACTAATGTCAATTTTAACAATGAAAACTACACTCTTTTTACGGAAAAGTAAACAAAATGTTATTTTAAATATATTCTACACCATTCACTCTGTTAAAGCAGCCATAATCTATTAGTATTTCACTGCTGCACAATGATCTCCCAAAAAGAGAAAAGGTTTTTGAAACCACCATACTAGCCAAATTTGAAGAGACTGCATTACTCAAAGAACTTTAAAAACAATGTCTGCCATGTAAGGTTTACCGTGATGCTTTCCTTCATCATCAAGCAAGTGATCACTTACTGTTCAATACAAATGACTTGGAAAAGGAATCACTGGGATATGCTTTTAAGGTCAATTATTGCTTTGGTCTTATATAGTAATCTCTATGAATGGTCTCCGAAATGCTTTGAAAACGCTAGACAAATATGTGCACATTTACCAACCGTCGAGTTCGAAAACATACATTCATTTTGTTCCAACTTCAGAAACCTTTGATGCATAACTTACGTGTGTATGTTCGTCGCATCGTAGCTCATCAAAGGGACATCTATTTTCCAAACGATTACTTTGGTTTTAAGGATTCAACCCTCACAGTTTCACCCCGTGTGGTTTTTGGTCCAGTAGATTTTAAACCACAAATTCCAACTAAAATTTTAAAAGTCCGTGAATTTAATTTTCATTTGCAAAGAGCTTACTGGGATTATTTTAAAAAGTTTTCACAGAAATTACAAAATCTTGTTAAATGAATGTTTGAAGTAATATTGCAGTGCTTTCCGTTTGATGATATTTCGCATTAATATAACGGAGACTAGATAAAATTATACCGCTGCTGTCTTTAAAAGCAAATATTAAATATCTTAAATTAGACCATACCCTCGAGAAATATTAATTATGAAAGTCACAAAATAGGTGCCTTGAGATATAATTTGTCAGCCTAAATGAACCCTGTTAGCATGATAATTTACATAAGAAGGTAGGAAAGATAATGCGTAGTACTAGGATACACAAATACTACTTCTTTTTACATGTAACAGCAAAGGTCTTCGACGTCTGATACCTTAAATTACAAGGGTCTACTCTCAAAGTGCTCTCCGAAGCATAGAAATGCTAAGCTCAAATACCACTTCACAGATTTCAATGGATACCTTTGCTTAAGATCGGTATCTCATTGATCGTTAATCGACCACAGATAGCCTTCAAATAAAAAAAAATATCTAGATTCAAATTTATATTTCTCAAAACAAAGTAGCTATATCAAACATTGTCAGCTACATAAGCCTACAGGTGATAGCAGTTCTAAAATCTGATCATGGATACAAGGCATTCTACTAAATTGCAGGACTATAGAGCAAGTCACTTTAAGTTACAAACGTGAACTCAACACTACTGGTTCTAAAGAACAAAAAAATTACAGGACACACATCCAGACAGTCTCTCCATCTGTTGTGTATAGAATATCCTCGAAATGTTAGCGTGTAAGCTTTTCAAAATACGAAGCGTGATTGGTAATGCAATTGTGTAAAATTGTACGCGGGATATGGCTACAGAATTTAATTGTACTTTTTAATGTGATAAGTTGCTTTTTGTGACGTTAATCGGTGTTCTGGACCGCGTTATGGGATTATGGGAATCGTTATGTTTATTTTAAAAGTTGGAGAGGGATATTACAAAAGGATGAATTGCTACTAGATGTAGATTCTATTGATTCTACTTTATCTTTCTAGAATTTTAGAATGTTGAACTCATACTGGTAGAGGTACTTTTGGAAAACAGTTTCGAAGTAATAATTAAGAAAATAACCTTAATGGGCTACTTAAACATAAAAATAAGCAAAATGTCATATCCAAGAAAAAACTTTAATTTGTTTTGCTGGCAATCGGTTCATCTATTATTTATCATCTTGAACAAAGATTTACAATGAGATTTATGACTAAAATAAAACTTTGAGCACATCTTTTAATAAGTAGGCACAGCAAAACGATCACATTCCCATCACAACCAAAAATAAATACAAAAACATTCACCATTTATTCGACTATCAAAGCGAAGCTATCTTTGATCATGAAGCGACGCCATAAATATCTTTATAACAACATTAAGGACGGAATTGGCAACAAAAAGGTAAGACCTGATATAAACTGAATGCTTGGACTTTTACGGCACGTTTACGATTGTCCCTTGATGACGAGGAATGATGGCCCGTCCTTAGTTTAAACATTCGTCTGACTTTTGGCAGACGGCATGTGGAAAATAAACATGAAGTTCTGATAAGCTATACTGCTGTACAAATGCCTGACTTGACTGAATGGTAAGGCAATAATTTGGTAACGGCTTCAAGATTTTTTTTAACAAATTCCACTCTTTAAGTAAAAAGACACTCAGCTTCAATCCTCTATGTCTTTACAACTCTTTCGTAATTAGGGCTCACTATGGACACCTTCGCTGTCTTCATACATATAAGAAAAAAATCATCATACACCCAGCAGAGAACTATTTTACACTACGCATCATCAGATAAACTTCTTTTCTTCTAAAACGTTACCTTTAGTAACTTGTGTTTATTAAAAAAAAAGATATGAAGTTTTTATACAACGTTCTTGTGACATCTATTGCTAACACACACCTCTGCGGCTTCCACGCTTATCTTTTTTAAAACAATTTCATCTCAACGCTATAAATTTACAAAGGAAAGCTACTTTACTGATACCTGCTTACAATCTTCCTCAATACCAAGAATCTTGCTAAATAAAATACGAGTAGATCTAAGTCCAGCACGATGTTCAAAAAGCTCTCGTCTAAAGTTCTCAGTATCAGAACAAATTTTATAAAATTGGCGAACGGATAAGATATATCAAGTTTGCAACTTCAATGAAGTAATGGAAAACTCTACCCGGTTTGAGAGACGCTATGAAAAATGAAAGAGTTCAGGAATTTTGTATCGAACTTGTCGGAAATGCTACACAGTCAAGAGCTTAGACATGCATAGTATATTAAGTTCATAAATATATGGGAATGTAAGAAAATTTGTTTTTCGCCATGGCAGTGCATGGTGGATGAAAACTAAGCCTTCCTCTCACTATAGGCGTAGGCCCAACAACATAAATAAAAAAGCTGGCTATATAAATATATATCCATACATAGATAATATCTCGCCTTTTTCCCGGTAGGCAGAGACAAAAGAACAATTGTAATATACATACATGTGCATTGTAATTTAGTTGGTCAGTTTTGTAGTTGAAGAGCAATACCGAAGATATTAAAAGGTGATAGCGGGTCCAAAGTCAAATGCGCATTACGTAAAAGGGACTCTGAATTTTTTCTTTGCAAATGCGACTAGTCCGATAGTCCATAATATTATTACAAGTTCATACATACTACAATGCGAAAAGACTTTTTCTCTGACCTAATATGTTGAAAACCCATACGTTTCCAGCCTTTTATGGACTATCATTTCGTAACATTTTAGATTATGATCTAAAAAGCCTAAAATCCTTTCCTTAAAGAATAAAACAAAAGCAAATACTAAAAGCTAAGTAAACAAAATCCTCAATCGTAACCATTAAGCCTAAGACAAATAATCTCAAACAAAAAACAGTTGGCTATAGAAAAAGCAGGATTTTATAATAAAACGGGCCAAGTTGAGAGTAAGCAGACAGTGATAGTTAAGTGCTTAATGTATCCGTAGAGAGGCAGTCGCGTAGCTTGGAAATTGAAATTGTTTAAGGTACGGCCTTATTGCGGCGAGTTTTTGCGCCGACGTTTTTGTAACAAATTTTTGCTGCGTGTGAGTATTTTAGGTAGAATGAGTTCATGATTTTGTTAATGCCTGTGTGACTAAGTAGAAATTATGCATGTAAAAAATTAACCAAAAAAAATGATAAAAAGATTTTTATGGTAAAAATAAGGAAGTAAAAATATTTTGAACAGTTATACTGTATAGTTGGATCCCTGTGTTGAGACGACGACAACTATAGCTAGGTTGTTGATAGATGAGTGGACTGTATTTAAAGGGAATAAAAATATATTTTCAAGAGTACAATCGAACGGCAAACAACGTAAATGTTAGGATGCGCGAGCGCGTATGTTCGGTCTCGCTTGCTGTCAGGCACTGGCGGGCGGCCGGTCGGCGGGGCGCTGGCCCGCTGCGATGACGCAGCTGTTACCGCTCCGCGCACCGCGTTCCATCCGCGATCCCGCCTATGTGGAGCATGAGTCAACGACTCAACATATACTTTAGACAGACCAATTTTCAAAATTAAAAGAGAAAAAGCAGGATTTTATAATAAAACGGGCCAGGTTGAGAGTAAGCAGACAGTGATAGTTAAGTGCTTAATGTATCCGTAGAGTGGCAGTCGCGTAGCTTGGAAATTGAAATTGTTTAAGGTACGGCCTTATTGCGGCGAGATTTTACGCCGACTTCTTTTTGTGCGACAAATTATGTGTCGTTTTTCTATTAAAATAAATAGTAGAGAAATGTTAATAAATAAATAATATCTCATTAAAAAAAAGGGAAAAGCATTATCACAAAAATAAGTTACCTATGAGAAAAATGAAAATCAAAGTTTTTTAAAACGTGTTCCCATACACTACCCGTTTTTTCTCACCATTTTTTTAAGTGAATTTTATGTTTTTAGCGTAATACTAATGCATACTTTGTTGTTGAAGTTATTACTATGTTCTAACCGGAATCGTTTAACCACCAAAAAAGATGTAAAATAAATTTTCTTAAACAATTAGAATTATTTTATTACACTTCCTTTTCTTAAAGTATCACTCTGTTAAACACATTTACGAATAGAAATAGTTATACAATATAATAAAATTCAGGCAGAGTTTTTATTAAAAAATATCAGTAATCCGCGTCGCCGCAATGAAACCAAACCTTAAACAAAGTCTACTTTATGAGAGTTATTCAGTTTTAATATTTTGCCGGCGAAATAAGCTCTAATGGCGAACGTTTATGATAAAAACCTTTCATTAGAATGTTTAAACGATTCTCTTATTTTACCTTGATTTTCTACAATGACATTAAAATTACTTACGTAAGGAAAATCCTTTAGTTAGTCCTTGTTTAAAAGGGAGATGTTTCATATTTCTTTAAAATAAAAAATGCGTGTTCTTTGATACCTAATAGAAAATAATATGAAAGGTTAAGCAATCTCTCCCCGGTCAAAATCGAGATGAGTAGCCAAAACACGCAATTATTTTCTTCGTCTTCAAGACAAGGCAAACCAAAAAGTGATCGGAACCTATATGTAACACAAATATAGGTACATATATCATCTACTTATTACATAGTATGAAGAGTTTAGGTGTCTAGGAGTATAACTCGACTGAGCGACTGACGAATAAACTTATGATCAAAATTGTGAAATAGTGTATTAATAAGCAGTAGCAGCGTAACTTTTTAATAATTGGTCACCCATCTTCAGCCTGGCCTGGACAAGAGCACTTAACCTTCATCTCAATTTTGCAGAGAGAACTTTAAAAACAAACTAAGTATAAAGTAAAAATAAATATAAAATTGTAATAAATATGTAAAGAGTAAAAGCGAGCCGCCATTAAATATTGAACGGGCCCTCACTTAAGAGAGTGAAGTGTTTTCCTAACAAATTGCTTCAGAATTCGCTTGTATATAACCTTATTTAATATGGAATGTTATTTACGTACGTCGAAACTTTATAAATAGCCTTACGTTTTTATTTGGAAGGTTAACATCTTGACTTGTTATATTTTAGCGAGGAAATGCGTTGATTCTACAGAAATCGGAATATTTTAAGACTCGTTATATTTTATTATTTTAATAGAGATAGAGTTCTTTAACTACCCGAAAAACTTTTCAGTCCATACCCTTATAATTGAAATAATTGTTTAATAGTAAAATATGTAGTAATATGTAAGAAAGGCCAATTTATTCCGCCCGAGCAAGTAAAATAAAAAGTTCATATTTAAGTCTCTAAAGTATCATATATTATTATCTCCGAAACGGTGACTCCTAATTTGAGTTGAATGTTTTTCAGTTGACAATTAACCAGTGTACGTCAAATTGATGGTGACAATTCAGTGCATTGCTGCTTTGACGAAACGTGTTAGTCACTATAATCTAAGGGAAAAACAATGTACAGCATGGTAACAAATAGTTGTCAACTGAGCCTCCCTATATGTCTCATAATCATTTTTACAACCGTGTGCCTAACACGCCGTAAAAGTGTGTACATTTATGCAAGCCGGTATACATACACGTATAATACCTTAGGTCAGTGTAGCCGTGGCGTCATAACACACTATTATTCCTCCCCTCGGCCAGTCTTAGATCAAAACACAAAGGCCTACTGCCATGCCATGATGATGATATATCTATTAAAAAAGACTGCATCAATGTCTGTTAGTTTTAAAGATGTAAGCATACATACATACATAGGGACAGATGCGGGAAGCGACTTTGCTTTATACTATGTATAATTATGCAAGCCGGTATATATACACGTATAATACCTTAGTGCAGTGTGACCGTGACGTCATAATACACTATTATTCCTCCCCTCGCCCAGTCTTAGATCAAAACACAAAGGCATGCTGACATGTATGGGTTTGTGGCACACATAAATTGTACGTTGTTGTCTGTAACATAGTGTCGCATGTAAATTAATTTGTGGGTCAAGTGCTTCTTGATTTTGATTGATGATGACGTTTTATGAAGATTTAGGTGTGATTGTTACATAAAAATGTGCTTAGTACCCGAAGACGTACGCTAAAGATGTGTTGTAAATGAAGCAATAGAAGTTTGTTTAAGTGGTGGTTTTCAGTCTCAGACTACCCCTATGAGAAAAGGCGAGATTTTCACATATCTGGGGGCACGGAAGTGCCCCCGCAAGTCGAGCAAAAAAAAGCGGCACGGCCGTACCATCCTTTTCTCGAAGCAATTCGGGCTATTTTCGACCCCCCTATAATGTCGTTGTGGATAAAACAAGAAGCCTGAATTTTCAGCAACTAATTATTCATTGTATAAACACGGTATATTTAAAATTTCAGTCAATTTGAACCAGTAGTTTAAGAATGACAACTTGTTAAAATTTTGAATTTTGTCACTCACTGATTCACTGACTCACTGACTCACCGATCATCAAAAGTCTAAGGTACTTCTAGCAGACTTAGAAGCTTCAAATTTAGAATACAAATAGGGTTTAGTGTCTTAATCATGGGAAAAATTCAATATTTTCTAATTTCTGTCCAGTTTTCTAAATACGCTAACTGCAACATTAACTTTGTAATCCCATATAAATGTATAAGATTACAAGATTACATTTGCAGTTAAGAATAATTGCTACTGTAGAAAATAATAAATAATAGGTGTAGATAGGTACATACTATACGAGGCATAACGGGAGGGGATATAGGGTGGGTAAGGGTGTTTAGCCCATGAAAATGAAAAACATTCCCATAGGAAAATATGTTGAATTATAAGAAAAAACGTCTTTCCATACAAATTGGACTTATGTTCGTTCTACAAAAAGAAGTGAGATGCCACCAAAAACATTCTGTAAAAACCTCAAGTCTCGCAGCTCAGTCTTTCTGGCGTAAAAAGTGGTGAGATCTATATAATACCAATTCGATTAATCTATTTCGTCTCTACTTAAAGGACCTTCTGTCTTAAGTTATTACATAAGTTATTATCATGCCAATATTAAAAATATTTTACGTTTAAAACAAATAGATCGACTTGGTCATCGCATGAAAACACAAATTCGCTATAAAAATTTCAGGAGCATTAACTTCTCGTCGTGCTGTGTAGTGTAATACATACAAATCATGCGATGGCCAGGGCGGTCTATTTGTTTTAAACGTAAAATATTTTTAATATTGGCATGATAATAACTTATGTAATAACTTAAGACAGAAGGTCCTTTAAGTAGAGACGAAATAGATTAATCGAATTGGTATTATATAGATCTCACCACTTTTTACGCCAGAAAGACTGAGCTGCGAGACTTGAGGTTTTTACAGAATGTTTTTGGTGGCATAAACCTTTCTCTTGAATAACAATAGATAGATCTTTTAAAAAAAACTGCATCAATGTCTGTTAGTTCTAAAGATGAGCATACATACAGACATAGGGATAGGTTAGGGAAGCGACTTTGCTTTATACTATGTAGTGAAGTATACGCAAGCCGGTATACATACACGTATAATACCTTAGTTCAGTGTAGCCGTGACGTCATAATATACTATTATTCCTCCCCGAGATCAGTCTTAGAATACAAAGGCATGCTGACATGTATGGGTTTGTGGCACACATAAATTGTATGTTGTTGTCTGTTACATAGTGTCGCATGTAAATTAATTTGTGGGTCAAGTGCTTCTTGATTTTGATTGATGATGACGTTTTATGAAGATTTAGGTGTGATTGTTACGTAAAAAGGTGCTTAGTACCCGAAGACGAACGATAAAGGTGTGATGTAAATGAAGCAATAGAAGTTTATTTAAGTGGTGGTTTTCAGTTTCAGACTACCCCTATGAGAAAAAGGCGAGATTTTCACTTATAAACCTTTCTCTTGAATCACAATAGATAGATCTATTAAAAAAAACTGCATCAATGTCTGTTAGTTCTAAAGATGAGCATACATACAGACATAGGGATAGGTTAGGGAAGCGACTTTGCTTTATACTATGTAGTGAAGTATACGCAAGCCGGTATACATACACGTATAATACCTTAGTGCAGTGTGACCGTGACGTCATAATATACTATTATTCCTCCCCGAGATCAGTCTTAGATCAAAATACAAAGGCATGCTGACATGTATGGGTTTGTGGCACACATAAATTGTACGTTGTTGTCTGTTACATAGTGTCGCATGTTAATTAATATGTGGGTCAAGTGCTTCTTGATTTTGATTGATGATGACGTTTTGTGAAGATTTAGGTGTGATTGTTATATAAAAAGGTGCTTTATACTGTAGCTGAAGCTATTTAAATCGAAATGAATGTATTACGTAAAATTACAGAATTATGTGGTTACATAGATCATAATGATATGATGTGAATAAAGCAAAAGAAGTTAGTTTAAGTGACGTCCTTTGGTCTCAGCCTACCCCTATAAGAAAAAGCCGAGATTTTACTAGTAGGTATGTTTGTATGTTACATAAAATTAAGTTAGGGAAGTATTTCGTACTGTAGCGTGATTTTCTATAGTGAGTTCTATCGAATAGAGTACCACGTTAAAATTTATGGAAAAAATAGTTCTTGTGGAATACGACACTGACGCTGATCAGTACTGACTTCATACATCTCTCGATGGTTACTGGTTTGAGGAATTTCGATAGTATGAGGAAAGCACCCTGTAGTCAAAACGTGTTTGGTGTTTATAAGAAGTGGTAATAACGGTTTCCTCCATTTTTTTCCTCCATATAAGCAGTGTGTCTTGCAAAAGCTTATCGATATTAAATATTTTTATTACAGAAAAAAATATAATTACTCGGACTCGATTCGTAATCGAACGAAAAAACTATCTTCTCAAACTAACTAGAAACTCAACCAAAACAACCTTTCAAAACCCGTTCCTATATTAATTCCATCAAAAAGCGCTTGAATGATAGGAGCTATATAATGCAGCATTTGTCGCTAAACAAACAGTGACATGTGGAGAGCGGGAACTGGGACACATCTGTGTGTTTGCTCTGCGCCGAATAGGTGGCGTTTTAGCACAAATCAAGATATTTTAGCGCTGAAACTGTATAATTGAATGTTTTGGTAGTTGCTTCTGATTGTATTTTATATCTAGTCTGGAACTAATTATAAGATGAGGATGACATTGGGAGTTCATTCAATTCATAGTATGGATAGTAGTAAACCTGTAATCAAGATTTTTCAACCTAATCCGACCATTACTTATCTATTTTCTTAATTGACAACAACTGGGACCGACTTTTTACATGTCCATTGAAGCAGGGAGACGCTCGGTTCAAATGACATTATGCGTTCACCCATATATAAAATGTCCGCGGTTAGGTCGCTTAACCACTGATTGTTTATCGACTGGTGAGCACAACTATGGACGTTTTAATGAGCGACCGATGTCTTGTATTTTGGTAGTAGTGCGCTTATTATTGCTAAGTAAACCTTCCTCATTAATTTGACATAAAAACATACTTTTGCAAGATATTTACCTACCTGATTTTGAATACAAGTTCATCAGATCTACGAGTAAAAAAAAACATGTTAAGATAAAAAGTACCTACCTAATTTACTAAAGCAATAATGTACTAAATCTCATACAGATTTCAAATTATCTTTGATCATTATTACCAATATATTCCAGATCAGTGGTTCTAAGAAATACTACATCAAAGAAGTTACGTGTTGATATAATGTACGAATGAATATACCACGGAAAGTAATAGACTACTCTAACCCTTAAAGCAATTTCATTTCAAGGGATTAACCGACGTCTCGACTCTCAATCTCAATGATGATAGCGATATTCTAAGATAAATAACGTAAGCCGGAAAAAATGGAAGTTATATCTTAAATATTTTGACTTTCTATCTAGTCTATCGCAACTGCTTTAGAGATATATAATATTTAGACGTGGACATGTTGGCGTTACAAAAATGTACAATTTTACATTTCATAAATATTATTTTTGATACATATCATACTGGTTGGGTTGAGGATCTTTATTTTTACGGCTACGTGTTACACTTGCTTAATTTTAGCATGAAATTATGCCACCATTGAGCAATTGCTGCTTAGTAGCACGTGTATCGAACATTGTTTATACCTCATTTTGAGCTTTTTCAAAAATCGACAGAAAATGTGGTATTTAAGCATGCTACCTGCAGCACGAGGCAAAGGGGGCAGGCTTATAAAGCATGTTTTAAAAAAGCATGCTACACGAAAGCGAATGTGTCAGTTTGACTGGAACAGTCATTTTAAGAGCATGTGTAACTGTAGCTAAATCTTATGCCATTTTGCTTCTGAAGGTAAAACAGTCACAGGCCGAGATGCTTTTGTAGTTTGATCTAAGACTAGCCTCAGGCAGGAATAATATGACGTCACGTTGCTGCACTGAGCCGATGGGTAGGTTTGCATACTGTTGTTCAAAGTAACTGCACCGTATGTTAAGATAGGTTGAGATTTAGTCTTACTAAAACTACCCAATAGTAAAATCAATAGTGAATGGTTAATTACATATACATGTATTTTAGGTAAGATGATAGCCTAAATCTGTAATGAGAAGGAAGGTGCTTAAATACCATTAAGCGCCCACCCATCCATGAAATGACCGCACTGTGGTTGCTTAACCCACAGATCGTTGACCGACCGGTTAGCATAACTAGATAAAACCTCCGCAAATATTTTAAACAACAAACATTCATCGAATTATTCTAATGTTAAATGTAACACAATCTCACCAGTCTAAAAATATTCACGTCCCGAAACAACCTGTAACAAATATACAACCATTACACAAAAGTTCTCGCAATGCTTTCAAAACCAAAAGAATGAACATTAAAATGGATGTTCGCCATTTTCGTAACCCCTTCATCCGATTTGACAAATGAGGTGCCATTCGATTCATCCTCCACCAGAGTAATGTAGACTCTATAAAATCTCTCCTATAAAAATCTTTCGAATTGTGGTTGGAAAATTTTTCTACGAATAATATGCTGGTTGCATTTTCAGGTTGAATTTGTTGGATATTATCTTTTATTTGATACGTTTCCGATGGAAACTATCAATGGAATGAACGTTTCTTTTTTGTGCTGGGCTTTTGTACGCTATAAGCTTATGACTGCGTTGCAAACGTAAACCTGGGATGTAATCAATTACCTTTGCAATTTTGATAATAACTGGTTGAAAGGTTTTGTCGTAAAAAAATAAAATACTACACTAAGCCTTGTTAATCATCCATTTTGCCAATATTTATTGCTTTACATATAATAAACAGTCCTTTCTTTCGTCTTCTGTAACTAAACCACGCCACGCTGCTACCATTGCGTTGGGAGGTCGTGGGTTCGATTCCCACTCGGAACAATTTTTAGTGCTATCCACAAATAATTGTTTCATGTTTGGTTGTGCTTTGGGTCCGTTGTTTGTATGTTTGTAAAAAACTACGCGTCACAAGAGCACTATTTAGTGCGGGAGTTGTCTTCAAAGAAAAGGTGACTGACTGACATAATGATCTATCAACGCACATCCCAAACCACTAGACGGATCGGTCAGAAACTTTGCAAGCAGGTAGATGTTATAACGTAGGCATCCATTAAGAAAGTATCTTGTTCAATTCTACCTCCAAGGGGACAAATAGGTGATTAAAGATTGTATAAAAAATATGTCTTATGTCACAAACCACACAAAAGGCAAAAGCTATCTTTAAACGTCAAATACTCGTCACTCCACAGTACCTAGTGTATGAAATCGCGCCACAGTCCACTGTGTACCATAGCTCAACATGACGAGTTAATAGGCTGCCGTCTCTATGGGATCGGTCTATGATCTGAGGTAGATCTGTTACAGAATCCGTCACTATCCTGTCCCCTGAGGCTTTCACGGAAGCTATAAGCTGTCGGCTAATAACTGCGCTTCGATGCGTTTGCAATGAATAATAGAGGACTTTTAATTTGTTTGTTGGTTCATAGGCTCCATATTTTTGTCGATTTTTTTTATTGTTCTTTCTTGTCAAGTCGAGTCATGAAGGGACCTAAAAGTTGAAGGATGAAGCCGTTGCTCAGCTGCTTAGTTCTGACATGGACTTAATAAATAAATTAGAAAAACCGTCGAGTAAGGGAATTTGTCAAATGTTGGTAAATTAAAGTAAATGCTTAGATTTAAGCTGACGTGCAATCATAGGTTTTACAATAGACTCGATTTAAGGCTACTAGAAAATCGGACAATGTTCTGGGAAATACATAAAGAGGGTTTAATTTGCTGGGTTAAATATTCCTGGCAGTTTAAAAAGTTTTTAAAATAGTTTTTTTTTTAATCTTTAAATGGGTATTTTTTTAACTATCAGAATATTGATCATGTAACTGCACACCACTGCAACGGCAACGCCTAGCGTAAATTGCCATTTGAATTTTAAATAGAAACTAGTATTATACAGGGTAATTCTTTCACAACTTAAGCACTTATCAATTAAATTCTAAACAAAATCAGTGATCATGTAGAAATTGGAATGGATCAATACGGGTGGTGCTATGTAACCTAAATCCATGCATTTTGGGAAATGGACCCCAGCCGGACGTGTAACATGCTTCAATCACAGAGCACACTCCGGAGAGCTGTATTTACTCTGTATATAAAGTTGTTTGTTCCCGTTATCAAGTTACTCACGTCATGGGAATTAGAAATTTTAGAATTTAGGTGGTTTTTGACTCCTGTTTAATAAAGTATGTGTGCGGCGGTAAGCAGAAAGCTTTATTTTCACTAATGGGGAGTTTTGTTGACTTTTCAATCCTCGAAGGTGTACAAAATAGTGCTTAAAAATATAATACTCGTAATATACACTTTTGAGATGACAGATGAACACAACACACCAGGCACAGAACTGCAGGTTTTGCGTACTCTCTAGGCATAGACTGGTCTATGACCCCGGCTTTGGATACATAAGAAAACAAATACAAACAGATACAATACAAATAAAATCTTATTTTTTTATTGTGATTACTCAGAGAGTGTGCCCCTATGTTTTACCTACGTCTATTTGTTAGCATAAACAACGTTTTTAGTGTTTTTCAATTATTTGGCAAAAGGAATAAGTTACTTTCCGGAAAAACGCACTCAATACCCATAATTCTTAGCTTCTGCAAAGCAAAAACCAGCCATAAATCTACATTTAAAATATAACAGAAAATACTACCACTGCCGTTGTATAAAGGAAACAAACCACTTCCCGTGCAGCGTCGAGTCAACATAATGGATGAGCATTGCATTTGGCGAACGCCCAAATTTACTGCTAGATACTGTATGCCGTAGTATATTATGTACCTGTCTAATGTTCCATGTTGTGTTCGATACCGATATGTTTGCGAACATTTGGCCTAGAAAACGTTGTTGAAAGTAGCACATGTGTATGTCAAATTTAATATGACAATATACCGCTTGTAATTACAGTTAATTATGTTTTGGTTCTACCTTCGTTGTGGTATTTGGTCATTGCATAAAAACCTATCAAAAATGACGTCGCATCAATAGATATACAGTTATAGAATGTCGTCCCCTCTTTCCACCTTTTAAGGTATGATTCTTACAAAAAAGATGTTTCTTATAACAGTCTACAGATGTCAAACTATCTACGTACCAAATTTCATCGAGATCGCTTAAGCAATTTAGTCGTAAAAGCGTAAAACACAGACAGAAAGGGTTGATCATATTACCCAGCACGGATACTGTTCACTGCGCCCAATAAACGAAAAGCAGTATAACTTTTCCGAACAGTCATTATACATAACTTGGATTAATAAATGTGCTAGTCGCTAGTGTCGGACATCGCGTTGACTCTGGTGATCGCTGAAAATCAGCGCTTGCAGCAATGCAAGTGCCACAGTATTAGGCTAAGCGATCACCATTGTTTTTCTGCAGCTGCGAAGTACATCTACACACACGCCTTTCTTGTATGTTGCATAAGCATGGTCTGCAAAAATAAAAATATTTCATTTTCTTTATAATTGGGTACAACCAAGATTGTGAACTCTTCAAATCATACAAATGTTTTGCTGGAGCATCAACTATTTATTTATAAAGCCCACTAAAAGTGGCTTATTTCATGTAGTATGCAGATTTGAATGGTACAGTTGAAAGCCTAGAACGTTGTCATCACACACACATTGTTCTCTCCCAAATTGGGGTCAGCTTTTCATCTCTTCAGATCTTACAAATATTAGTTTCGCTCTGAATCTACTACTCTAGGTGGTGCAAGGTATGTTCACATGAGTTAAATGCATCTTAGTTAATGCTTTCTTGGGAGTTCTGGATATTTTTTCTTACAAAAATAAATAAATAATAATAAATTTAACCCGTAATCTGTCCCACTGGTTAGACCTTGAGTCCACCACGCTAGCCAATTGCAGGTTGGGGACCTTGCATACTTTCAAAAACTGCTCTAAAGAACTAGCAGGCACGCAAGGTTGCATCACGATGTTTTTTTTTTTACACCGTTGGTACGAAAAAATCCTTGGTTGTTGCCTCGAGTTCGAACCTGCAACCACTTAGGTGTATACTTTACATATTTCTTACTTAAAAAAATAACCTTTTTAACACTATATAACAACTACTATACGACAACTAACTGTGCAAATCTAAACCTGACGAAAAGCTCATCAAAGGAGAATGCTCAAAATGTATGGGAAAAAAACCCAGGCCGTACACAAACGGTGTGTAACTCAGAATTTTAGTGATACTGAGTGATTCAATTCCAGATATTCGCCTCTATCAAATTCGATGGCTAAATACAATTTTTTGCTATTATATACTATTTAAAAGGTGAATTTAAAAAATAAATATTTTTCAAACATTCATCACAATGATTATTTTTTGAATAATATAATTGTATAAGTAAATATCTAATACTAATAAATAATTAATTTTAATGGAACTGTGATTTTTAAAAAATAATTAACAATAAAATAATTATATTCTATCACTACATAGTACATAGAAGGTGCCAGCTGCATTTCTTCCCGTGCATACTGCAAAAGTCAGTAGAGGGATGGAAGGGTTTGGTGCTTCATAGGCTATAGGCTAGCAATCTACCACCATGACAACACTTTTCTACCTTATAATAGCCCTCCAATTGTCTGCCAACCCGCATTAGACCAGTGTGGTGGACTAAGGCCTGATCCCCCTCTTTGTTAAGAGGGGAGGCTCGTGCCCCTCGGTGGGGACATATATGACCTGGTGATGATGACTTATATTTTTAATTTGTAACTCAGTTACATACCTATATTAAAAATGTGTGACTCAAAAAAGATTAAACATTTATATAAGTAACTTATTTAAAAAATATAAAAATATGTTGAAAACCCCTACTGAAAAGTTATAGCAAAATAGTATGTTCAGCCATCGAATTTGATAGAGGTAAACATTGGGAATTCAATTACACAGTATAACTAATTTTTTGAGTTACATAACTTTTGTGTACAGCCTGGGTTTTTTTTAGCATTCTCCTTTCAAATCAAATAGAAAAATCGCTTTACAGACTATGTCAAACACAAAACTATCATACAAACTAAAATTCAGGTTGCAAATTTGCAGGTTCAGCATGGCGCAGTATTCATTTGCCGACGGCAATATACGGCTACGGTTATACGGGCCTACACGTGTTGTCGCAGTTAACTATTGGATTGTTTGTATCAAAGAGTTGCAATTTACGCGATTTGGTAAGCTTTGAACATGGTAAAGGAAATGTATGGGGTAAAGTTATTAAGCACCGATATTGCGTTTTGTTGTTTGAGACTAGCCATATAATTGGATGATAGAAATGTAATTTTAATGCAGCTTGGTCGTAAAAGCCGTTATAAACTACTAATTTTGAAATCCTGACTTCGATGTTTTATGGGACACAAAGCTCTTATTTAAATCTGCATATAAAAATAGTACAAAAAGTGCATCTTTTATTTCTGCAAAATAAAATTCTTATGAATACAAATGTAGATAATCATCTATGTTTATAAATAAAAATGAATCTCCGCAATGTATGATAATTTTTGAACCGCTAAACTAACTTTTAAATATGTTTGTAACTGTTGGGCCAAGTTTATATCGGATTGATGTGATCAAAACTCCCACAGGATCAACGGAATAAAATATTACTAAAACGGGTCAGTCTGCTAGTATAGTCATGTTCTCTTCTATTTTATAACAACATTCAAATACCTGCACAATCTATGAACAAATTTCGCTTACCCCAGTATTTAGCATTAAACCCCAATTCATAAACAAGCAATACGGAATAATACAGAACTATCGGCAACAGATTAATTAGAGGCTGCATCGTATTTCATCATTAATAATGCGGGAATGATAATGCTTTAAATCTGCTTCATTAAACTACTACTGGCTTCTGTATGCCGAATATGTTCATGACTAGTTAGTATATGAAATATGGCCTTTGACCACATTAAAGTGTATTTTTTTTCTATTGGCACAATTTCCCGCAATTCATAAATATTAGGTCGGGGAAAAAGTCTTTTCGCATTATAGTATGTATGAACTTGTAATAAAATCTTTTTGGCTTCAAGAATCACAAAGGAGTACACTGTTCATTAGGTTTCTTCCAGTGAGCTCGTGAGGTACCCAAATATCGAGCTTTTTTTGTGTAGAGAAAAGATTTTATTACAAGTTCATACATACTATAATGCGAAAAGACTTTTTCCCCGACCTAATATTATCAGGCAGCATGACATGTGATCGTCACCTTAGCCTTTTTTCCATCTATGTTGGAATCGGCTTCTAGTCTCACCGGTTACAGCTGGATCTGGTATCCACCGTCCCCTTACATGATATAACTAACTTTTGGACCTCTTCAACCCAGTTACCTGGTTATAACTAGTTAATTAAAGGCAGCATCGTATTTCATCATTAATAATGCGGGAATGATAATGCTTTAAATCTGCTTCATTAAACTACTACTGGCTTCTGTATGCCGAATATGGTTATGACAACTAGTTAGTATATGAAATATGGCCTTTGACCACATACTAGAGTATTTTATGTACCGGTAACCCAATTTTCTTCACTTTGTATTATAGGGCAGGGAGTCAGCTTAGCCTTTCTTCCAACTATATTGGAGTCGCCTTCCAGTCTGAACGGATGCAGTACATGGAGCGACTGTCTATCGGACCTCGACAACCTAGTTTACTGGGTTATAATACGATACCCTTCAGTAAACCTGGTTGTCAGACTTCTAACAGCTGGTAACGACTGTCAATGACTAACCGACACTGACAAAATGGTCACCCATCAACAGACCAACCTCAGCAAGCGTTGCTTAACCTGTGATGTTCGTGCGCTTGTTGTTACTTAACCATAAACTCCTAAAGATTATCGGCCATCGAATGTTTAACATTTAATTACTTACCTTATAAAAACTTATAGGTACTTATTAAGAACTAGCTGACCCGCGCAACTTCGCTTGCGTCACTTAAGAGAATGGGCCAAAATTTTCCCCGTTTTTGTAACATTTTTCGTTGCTACTCCGCTCCTTATGACTGTAGCGTGATGTTTTATAGCCTATAGCCTTCCTCGATAAATGGGCTATCTAACACTGAATTCAAATCGGACCAGTAGTTCCTGAGATTAGCGCGTTCAAACAAACAAACAAACTCTTCAGCTTTATTATATTAGTAAGTATAGATTAAAAAGATGCACAGCGCTATGAACTAAGTATGTATTTCGTCATAACACACGCATGTCTCGTTCGGTACACAAACATCAAAGTGAATCCCCTTTATCAAAAGTTGACCTTCAGTTAACCTCAAACACATGACACGTCTCACTTATATTTATTTAAAAACATTCAGCTGTATTTAGTATTACGTAAGTTTGTTTTATTTGTTTACATAATAATATATTATCTCTTCTATAATGACTTATTTTTTTCAGGGAATCACCGTGATATGAATTATTTGCATATAGTATACTTAAACACATGAAATGAGACAGAACGTTTTTTTTTTCTTGTGCATTGCAAGCTAGGAATTGAAATTGTAAAATTTTGAAATATGGCTGTAGTAACTTGACTTATAGTTAAGAAGTTAATCTTAGTTGATGAATAAACATCACAAAATCTCTTTGGCTTCAAGAATCACAAATGAGTACACGGTTCATTAGGTCTCTTTCAGTGAGCTCGTGATATACCCAAATATTGAGCTTTTTTGTGTAGAGAAAAGATTTTATTACAAGTTCATACATACAATAATGCGAAAAGACTTTTTCCCCGACCTAATAATAAGGATAAAATAAAAAAGTCTAACGGCATTTTACTTGACCTGGAAATCGAACCCGAGACCGCAATCACATCTTTAAAACAAAACAATTTATGCACTCCTTAATTATTTTGATACCAGTAACCGAAGTACTCATTCACACATCTGAACACAGCCTTATATTTTGAGGAAAATGCAAGAAAACATATGGCACAACATTATCACATTAGAGTAAAAGCGAAGAAAATGGAAGCAAGTGTGACGTAATTTATATGATAATAAATCATATCATGCGAATAACATTACGACTGTTACGTACATATAGCTGTAAATAAATATTCCTCCTAAAAGTCAGTTGTAAACTTATTTCGTTAGGCCTTTATTTAAAGACAACTACTCGCACTAAGAATCGCTCTTGTGTTGCGGAGACTTTTATAAACATACAAACAAAAACACAAAGTAGAATCAGACCCAAAACAACTATTTGTGGATCGCACAAAGAATTGTTCCTTGTGGGAATCAAATACGACCTCTCGGCAAAATGATAGTGGTGTGGCAACCATCTTAACTACTGCGCCACGGAGGCCGTAGAATTTTAAATGATCTACTAATCACACAATTAACTAAACCAGGGTGGTCATAAGCACAAACGTACGTTTTTCAGAAAATTGTGTAAATCATTATTAGTGAAAATGTCACATTTACATCGCTCTAATGATAGCGTCGTCAATTTTGTTTTTAACTTAATATATTATATTGACAAGTATTGTAAGGCACTGTCAAACCAATTAAAAAGGTACCTACCGCCTATTTATTGCCCGACATTTCGGCCAACTGACGTCTGTCTAGACAAAAAAGAGCTGTCAATTTATACGTTTTATGCAGTACATACATTGAGCAGCTCTTACCACTAGCGTTCGGACGCAGGTGCTTAAGGAGAAAGGTCGATGCACTGACTGGTAATAATTGCGCGTTCATTTACCTTTTAGAACTAAGTAGTAGAGATTTAGCTTGATAAAAAAGAATACAGTCGTTATATAAAGTAATATCGTTTATATGATAGGGCCGAAGATACTTCCGTGTAGTAGAAAACAAGCTTGTTGCTATATTCCGAGAAGATTAGGTGTCATATATTTCAGCAGATTTGAAAAAAAAGTCATGAGTTCGCCCGACTTAGGAATCGAACCCTATAATCGCAATCCCCTATCACGCTGCAATCCCCCTAATCCACTCTAACACAAAAATGATTCAAAGAACACTAAAATTAAACCGTTATTCTAAAGTACAAATCTTATATTTTTTACGCAAATTACGTCATAACCTACAAAAATCCTAACTGCCTACATATTAGTAAAACGTTCACGCTAATTAAATACACATAAAATGTAAAAAACATAATTTGACTCGGTTATCATTTGTTAGTAAACATTATATTATAATTAGTTGAGTGAAGTACCGCGTTCTAGCGATAACATACATCGGCACTTGTGTGTGAAGGCCAAGTTTATATGCGCTTATAGTAAGAGTATTCAAGTGTTTCATTGTAAGCAAAAAACTAGGTTACAGTTCTGCGTATTTCGAAAATAAAAAAGCTATCTCAAACACATCTCAATTAGCTGCAAAAAAACCGCATGTTGGGTAGTGAATGATTCACTTATAATTTTTGTACAAAGTACAAAGGTTAAAAATTTTGGAGTATAGAAATACGTTCCAATAATTGTTTAAAAAAAATAGATTCGTTATTTTTTTCTGATAATGTAGTTAATGGCTGCTGTTCACATCATTATAAAAAATTGGCCATAAAGAATTATATAAAAAAATCAAGACGAATGAAAAAAATATCGTAAACTGAGTACGAAAGTTTTTGATTTCATCGATTGGTTGTGTATAAAAGGCGTATTTCATTAATACAATAGTTGCTAATGAATCACATTATCCATACTAATATTATAAATGCGAAAGTAACTCTGTCTGTCTGCTACTCAATCACGCCTAAACTACTGTACCAATTTGCATGAAATTTGGTTTGGAGATATTTTGATACCCGAGAAAGGACATAGGCTATATATCATCACGCTACGACCAAAAAGTGCAGAGTACCAGTAAAAAATGTTACAGAATTGGGGAAAAATTTCACCCATTCGCTCTTATTGGTCGCAAGCGAAGTTGCGCGGGTCAGCTAGTATAAACTAAAATACAAACTGTCCATACTTGGCTCAACACTACCGCACATCAAATTTACACAAGAATTATCCTGTTACACAAATCTTTATACTCTTATTAGTAGAATGAGTCATAGTGAAAATAATCCCCTAAGCGGTGGTCCCAGGGACTTCACCTAGCTGACGCTGGCCGGTGTATAATGTTAAACGATTTTAAGTTAGTTACAAAAACATAATCTAAACAAAAAAATGAAAAACGAGTCTGTACATTTATTATAATAATATTACAAAATAATCCATGACGGGGACTCTCGGAACAGTTATGGAACACTTATGGCAAAAAAGTTTGTTTGTCGGTTTGTACGCGCTTATCTCCAGCTACTGGTACATAATATAATTTACCAATATTCAATCCCACTAAAGAAAATATTTGCCAAAAAAAAATACAAAAAATATACAAGAAATATTGCCCATACTTGGCTCAACACTGCCGCGCATCAAATTTACAGAAGATTTATCCTGTTACACAAATCTTTATACTCTTATTAGTAGAATGAGTCATAGTGAAAATAATCCCCTAAGCGCTGGTCCCAGGGACTTCACCTAGCTGATGCGGGCCGGTATATAATGTTCCCGAGAGTTGAGTACAGTACAGTCTCTATCCAGAGTCGATTGAAGAAACATCTACTGTACAAAGTAAGTACTTACTTTGCTATTGATTTTCAATCATCACTTTATTTTATTTTTTTCAAATATCTCGATTTTTCTTATACAAAAATTACCTTTAATGTTAAAATGTCAGTTATTTTTGTCGTTTGTTTATATATACATATAAAGGTTCTATTTTTTGGGTACAATATCAGCATATTTTTGACTTTTCTGAAACGAAAGATACAAAGTATAGCTAAATTCTAAACCACTTGGTAAATCTATACTAATATTATAAAGCTAAAGAGTTTGTTTGTTTGAACGCGCTAATCTCAGGAACTAGTGATCCGATTTGAAAAATTATTTCAGTGTTAGATAGCCCATTTGTCGAGGAAGGCTATAGGCTATATATCATCATGCTACGACTAATAGGAGCTGAGTACCAGTAAAAAATGTTCCAAAAACGGGGAATATTTTGACCCATTCTCTCTTATGTGACGCAAGCGAAGTTGCGCGAGTCAGCTAGTGATAAATATAATGATGGACAACGGTCTTCTCTCAAAAAGAGGGAAAGGTCTGTCTTTGTGTGCAGTAGTGCATTTCATAATATTGTATTTGTTTCGTTCAGAAACCAAATCTGCGATTTGTGCATGTTCTGTGCACGAGTGTCGTTTTATTTATTTTCCTCATTATTCTTATATACATTTTCAATCAGATTATTTATTTATTTCAGTTCAACAATTTAAAATGCAGTCCATCACGTTGGTTATCGCCGCAGTTTTAGCTTGCGCTTACGCACAAGTTTCCATACCCCCGGGCTATGATGGAAGGTAATAATAATATATTTAAAATAATACTGTATGTACAGTACATCGATTTCGGATTACTTATGGCCGGTATCACCATTTTTCTACTCCTATCTGTCACTACCACAGAGTAATTTACCGCAGTAGTTATCTTGGGAGTAAGCAAACCGTGTAGAGTACATAATACTATGCTCAAAGGAATAATTGACAACATTGACTTCTTGGCTGCAGAATTTTAATGAAAAATAAATATTTTCTTCAGGTACCCGTACGCAAAGACAGCTCGTCATCCTCGTGATTTGACGTGGGAGCGTAATGCTGGCGGCGGCAAGGTCTTCGGCACTCTAGGAGGGACTGATGATTCTTTATATGTAAGTACCTAACACTCTAATATAAGCTAGTAAACTGACATAATGAACTATATTACTGCGAAGAATTTAGAAGTTAAAGGAAAGTGGCGAAGTCCTAATAGGGTAAAGCACCCAGTAGTCAGCCCCCAACCAGTAGTCAGCCTTTACAGGCTTTATATCCATATAATTAGTGTAGAAAATAGTAAAGACCAATAAAATAATCATTAATCGAATCTGTATAATCTTATTGACTAATATGCACAATTACGATTCGATAGCATGGCAGGTTGACGTGTTACACTCATTCTTATGAACTGCCATGAAAGACATGGGCAAAAACGTCGCCATTGCTATTTTTTTGTTAAGGATTCGTGTTTTAGTTTTTGGCATGTTTTTAAATGAATTTGATGCAATATGGAACGAATTGATATTTTATGCTAGTATTTAATAGTTTATCTTCGATAAAATCATGCATTGCAGGCGTTTTATTTGTCTTTTGTATTATAAATTAACGTGGCCGACTATTGGGTTTGCAAAATATGAGGTTGATCCAGTACTCGGCCATGAGTGGCTGACTACTGGTTTTTTTGCAATTCTCATATATGTGGTTGAAATTAACAGGGCGAATACTTCTCAACATAACTATTGCGTTGAGCTAAACTCTTCTAAGACAAAAATAGTATTTTACCAGTAGTCGGCCGCATATAAAGTCAGTGAATTTCATGAGGCCGACCATTGGACCTACATATCCCATAGTCGGCCGTCAGTTTTGCTAAATGAAATTGGGTCTTAAATCCTTTCATTAAGGTTCAAATAAGTGGACGGCTATGTTGGCACAAAACTTAGTTACTTGTTTTCGAATAGTATATCATATCAAAAAAACCAAAAGATCTGTATAAAGAGGAATAATTGTCATGTGCTATGGTGGCGATCAGAAATGTTATGAAAATCATGGAAACGAGTCGAGTACTTGGCATTTCACACATTATTATGACACTACAAGTCCGAAATCGTTTAATAGTCGCACAAATGCCCCGTACCATACGGGGCTTTGTAAGCTAGACTAAGTGCACTCCCAAAAACAAATGACTGCCTTAAGAAACTGGTCACGATATGCTGGAATCAGCTTCCAGTTTCACCGGATGCAGCTGAATAGCAGTGTTTTACATGGAGCAACTGCCTATATGACTTCCACAACCCAGTTACCTGGGCTATACCACGATTACCATATGACTGGTTATCAGATTTTCAAGCTTCTGACTAATGGCAACGATTGCCAGAGATCCTTGAATGCCCGCCGGGACCTACAATTTACCATGCCTTCCGAAACACGAAGGAATTTTGGGAAATGAGAAAAGAAAGGAATGATACCAGTCACTTCTATCATCTACCTTCTATTTCCTAGCCTACCATTGACTTATGTTTCAACACATCAAGAAAGCTAAAATAGTTTTATAGAAGAGAGCATCTTTTGTAGATTGGGGAGAGTTGAAAAACAGAAGGAATAAAGGAACAGAAAATAAACTTTTATCGCTGTGAACCGTGTGAAGAAAGATTGACTAGAAAACATTTAGAAATCAATTACCTAAGTGCTAATAACTATAAATGCAACCAAAAACATTCTGTAAAAACCTTAAGTCTCGCAGCTCAGTCTTTCTAGCGTAAAAAGTGGTGAGATCTATATAATACCAAGTCGATTAATCTATTTCGTCTCTACTTAAAGGACCTTCTGTCTTAAGTTATTACATAAGTTATTATCATGCCAATATTTAAAATATTTTACGTTTAAAACAAATAGACCGGCCTGGCCATCGCATGATTTGTATGTATTACAGTACACAGCACGACAAGAAGAATGTTAATGCTCCTGAAATTTTAATGGCGAATTTGTGTTTTCATGCGATGACCAAGTCGATTTATTTGTTTTAAACGTAAAATATTTTAAATATTGGCATGATAATAACTTATGTAATAACTTAAGACAGAAGGTCCTTTAAGTAGAGACGAAATAGATTAATCGACTTGGTATTATATAGATCTCACCACTTTTTACGCTAGAAAGACTGAGCTGCGAGACTTAAGGTTTTTACAGAATGTTTTTGGTTGCATCTCACTTCTTTTTGTAGAACGAACATAAGTCCAATTTGTATGGAAAGACGTTTTTTCTTATAATTCAACATATTTTCCTATGGGAATGTTTTTCATTTTCATGGGCTAAGCACCCTTACCCACCTTATACCCCCTCCCGTTATGCCTCATATAGTATGTACCTATCTACACCTATTATTTATTATTTTCTACAGTAATAATGATTCTTAACTGCAAATGTAATCTTGTAATCTTATACATTTATGTAGGATTACAAAGTTAATGTTGCAGTTAGTGTATTTAGAAAACTGGACCGAAATTAGAAAATATTGAATTTTTCCCATGATTAAGACACTAAACCCTATTTATATTCTAAATTTTAAGCTTCTAAGTCTGCTAGAAGTACCTTAGACTTTTGATGATCGGTGAGTCAGTGAGTCAGTGAATCAGTGAATCAGTGAGTGACAAAATTCAAAATTTTAACAAGTTGTCATTTTTAAACTACTGGTCCAAATTGACTGAAATTTTAAATATACCGTCTTTATACAATGAATAATAAGTTGCTGAAAATTCAGGCTTCTTGTTTTCTCCACAACGACATTATAGGGGGGTCGAAAATAGCCCGAATTGCTTCGAGAAAAGGATGGTACTGCCGTGCCGCTTTTTTTTGCTCGACTTGCGGGGGCACTTCCGTGCCCCCAGATTAAAATCTTGAAAACCCCCGATTTCACAATATATTTTTTTATTTCATACTTTTTATAGGTTGGTGGTTAGGTTAAGCCATTCTGACTTTCCCACCACCAGCTTTCTCAGCATGCGAAGCCATTTGAGACCCCGTCCGAGTAAATTTGCAGACATTCGGTTAATCTCCCCACTTTAACCCACTACAACTTTTAAACGGCTCCACCGATTTTCATCAAACATGTCTAAAAACACTCGCACATATGTCACCTTTAATTAAAAAAAAACTAAATTGAAATCACTGCATCCTTTCGGGAGTTATGATGCCATAGACAGACAGACACACAGACAGACACGTCGAACCTTATAACACCCCTCTTTTTGCGTCGGGGGTTAAAAATTAATGGATGCATAAAATGTACTGCATGGTATTATTGCAAATGTGCTTTATTTCCTGGAGATTTCAATAAAAATATATTTAAAATAGAACATTTGTATTGAGTAAGTAAGAGGCTGACTACTGGGTAAGACGTGGCTGACTACTGGCGAAATGGGGCTGACTACTGGTAAAAAGTGCCATATTTTGTTTAATGTGGATTTTTTCCATAATAATCTTATAAATATGATATTTTTTTATTATTTTCTTAAAGTTTAATAAATTACCTTTCATACAATGACTAATGATTTTACATCTAGTAGTAAATGTTAAAAATATGGCTAAATCAAATTGACATTCTCACTAAAAGGCTGACTACTGGGTGGTTTACCCTACATAAGTTTAGTATTGTCACTGTTTTACGAAAATCCTTACTATTATTTTAAACATTTTAAGCTGTACCTAGCGCGCACGACTTGTTGGGCTTCTACTATCGACAATATTGAACGGAAAACTAATCAGGACTTCTCAACATATTTTAAGTAATTTCTTATATTATCAAACACTTGCAGGCCGATAGTATCTAAGTACTTAAGAAAATCACACTACCATAATAATATATTAACATTTAATATTCACTATCATTAGTGTCAATATTTGACGTAAATTAATAAATTTGATTTTGATTTAATGTTGGATCAAAAAAGGGTAATAGAAAAACGAAAATGGGATATTTAAACTTCATTAATCAAATAATGAATTCTTCATTACAAACTCAATCAAACTAATTTACTCCCATCAGGGTCGTGGAGGCTACAAGCACGACATCTTCAACGACCACCGCGGCAGGCTGGAAGGCCAGGCTTACGGCTCCAGAGTCCTGAGTCCTTACGGCGACAGCTCCAATCTGGGCGGCAAGCTGAACTGGTCCAATGACAACGCGAGGTTGGGAGCTGATTTACAGAAGCAGATTGGTGGACGAACTGGGGTATGTACTATAAATAGAAGTTGTATTATAATAATATACAAGTTTCGTACTTGTTATATAGTTTGTTGTTAACTGAAGGAAAGTAGGTTTAATTTGTCCGAAAGCATTTTATGGTGCTAAACAATATTTTTTTTCTTAAAATCGAAAACAACCGGGGCGACTTTAAACTTCTATTATCGTTATAAATACTATAGGTAAGTAGGAAATCACATTCCTGTGAAAAGCATAAAATATGTTAATAGGACCAAATTTTTGTGCTTTGTGCCGTTATACACGAAACTCTATTCAAATTTTCTTTAAATGACTCGAAATGACACGATGACTGGAATTGAGAAAAGTGTCTTCAAATACTGAGGTACAATGTTTTAAAAATCATCTTACAATTTCATCTTTATTTCCAGTTGACAGTAACTGGCGAGGGTTCATGGAAACTGGACAGGAACACCAGGTTCTCCACCGGCGGCAACTTACACAAGACCTTCGGACATAGCAAACCAGAGTTCGGTCTGCAAGGCAGAATTGAACACGACTTCTAAGTAAAGTTATTTTAATTAACAGATCTGTTTCGAGAGTTTCTGACTGATTTATTAGAATAATTATTTAGAAAATAAGACTTCAGTTTAGTATGATTTTATAATACTTTTTAGCAGTACATTTTTTTTAGTCTATTCAAAAGTTTATCAAATTTTAATATCTGGATTTTGTTAGACGATGTATCAAAGCATTGTCCAAGTTTCGATCCTTTAAATATTTAATCTCCCAAAAAATAGTGTAAATAGCTATCTCCTGCAATAATTTATTAAATAAAGAACAATTAAACTACATCACTTCATTTTATTTCCGCACCTTCCCTAATGAATTATGCAATAATTTATCATTTCTCAAAATAAAAGTTCATTTACAAGTATCATAATTCAAGTGAAGACAAACGACTGTTTGAGTTGCACCTTTCAAACTGATTCCAAGGAAAACACTACTTTTTCACTTTATTATTACGGAAAAATGAGCCTTAGATTTAGAAAACTTACTAAAGTCACTATCAGTCAAATCTAAATATCAAAGAACGCCTTTCTGTAAGTTGTAGCATAGATTAACAGTCATGCAACACATTGCTATTATATTTTGGCAGGCGTTATATTTTATTAACTTTCGTATTTATTTCAGAGTAAGAGTCTTTACTTTATACTTATAAAATGAATATTAAGACATTAAGTAGCCTTCGTAAATAAATAAATCATTCATAAAATTATAAGATGAAATACTCAGCTACAATTTAATTTCAAAGGTCAGCCAGCGGGCAGCTTTTAACAAAATTAATATAATAGTTGCCAAAGAGCTCCGTATCTTACATAAGTATGTTTACGCTAACCGTCTCAGTTGTGAAGTTATTTAATTATGCACAACTCTGGATGCCGCGGTAAACACAACTTTGGTAATTATACGCATTCCAAGTGCAAGAACTGTTTGATGTTCTTTTTATAAACGAACGTTTGGTACGGAATTAGTAAGTGAAATAGAATTTATGGTTGAAATAGATTTTTTAGGAGTTATTAAGACCCTAAACTAAAAGGTATGGAGACGTCTAGCCTTCTTTCGTAAAAGTTTATAGATAGGAGCTATTTAGTGATACAAAGTAATAGTGTTTCACAAAAAAATAACCTTCCGTTGTAATGTATATAAAAGAGAATAACATTAACAAAAAATAACATTCTATTTGGAAGCAATTAAGGAATAATAAAACTACAAAACATGGACATTTTAAAATTATATTCTTGTTATTTTGTAACAGCGCCATCTGTTGTAAAAAGTTGCAATTTTATGAACTAATTGGGAACCTCTCAAAACAATAAACAAATCATTGATAAATATTATTTATTTTCTATTCAAACATCATAAAATACAGAAACACTAATATAATGATACTTAAATACTATTTTACCCCATCATCAACTATCTTATTTTATTGTATTTAAACGCCATCTGTACTTTAATATTCGTAACTAACGACTATTACGAAACATAGCATGCCATGTACCAATAAGTTGACGTAGAAATACTATAGATGTCGCTTATCTCCGTAACGTCAATAAGTACTTCTCCAAACATCTACTAGATGGCACTTTCACGAAATTTTTACTTTCCTTTTGAGTCAGTTTTTTGCATTTACATTTTTACTTGTTTTATTTGAATACTTGAATTGCATATTACATTACCCTCACTATCTAACAATGTGATACATTCTATTGACAGCAAAATTATATAAGTGAATGTACCTAACTATTAAGTTGTCCTACAAAATTACTAGCTAGACACTGCACTTGCTAAAGATAGAGTCCGATAGACTGTATTGAAGTGACTGGTTTAATAAAAGATTGTCCACTGATTACAGTTAACTAGGACTTACCTTTACTTTAGTACCGTGGTGCTTATTACTTGAGCTTATAAGTCCATAATTCTAGTTATCTTTAAGACTTATCATAAATATTGTAGAAGGTAATAAATAGAGCGCGCGAACGAGCAATTGCTGATATGATTTGAACAGTGGTTAAGGTAATAAACTTGCTACTAATTGAGCGCAGAGACCCGAGGTTCGATTGTGAAAATATATGTGTGAGTTAAACATTGTAGTATCGGGGTTGTAAAAATGCCTACGGCTCAATGGTGTATAGCCCATATTGAAAAAAAAAAAACAGAAAATCTGTCTCTATAGCACAGTGGGTAGTGTATCCGACTGCTGATCATGAGATCTCGGTTTTGATTCCTAGGTCGGACAAAATACCTACTACTGGACTTTCATAATTAATATTAGGAAATTCCTCATCAGTAGTCCTTAGCCCGAATTACACGGGACTAACATAACATAGTTGCTGTAAGTACATGAGTGTATTTCATAGAACCCATATATAATTTCAGGTGTAACATTTAATATATATAAACATTTTAAATTAAGTACTTACCTTATAACACTTAATAATAAGGATAACAAATACGAAAGTAGTTTAAAAAAAAGATGCGACAATTTAAAAAGAAAAAAAAGGTACCGTCTCAAAACTACTTTTACTTCATACACTTAAGTTAAAACCGGTATGTATGAAAAAAAAAAAAACAAAAACAATATGACATACTGGCTAGTGGCTATTCCACCTTTCATTTTAATGTGATAGTACGATGTTTAGTGCACGTTAATTTGAAGATTGTTGATAAAACTGTTATTTAAATGATCCATGCATCCATAATATTACACTCTGAACGCAAAAGTCATCTGTTTGACTGTCTGTTAAGCTTTTAAAGCTATATATTGAATCGATTTTGATGAAAGGGGATTGCCCACGTTGGGCCCATTGTGGACACAAATTTTGAAAGAAATTACAAATACTTTTTTTAATTTATTACGATGGCGCTCAGGAGAGTGTATAGAAAATTCATAATTTTATTTATTAAAGTTCATGAATCCTCTTTAAACGAACATAGTCGAGGAGGGAAGACTTGGGGAAATAATGTCTCTTTTAAAAAAAATACTCTTCAGTGTTCGATTCTCGTATTGGAATACATTTAATTATTTTGTACAATTTAACGTAAACTGCTTTTTAACCAGCGTAGAAGGCGGTTTGTGCCTAATATTTTTTCCATCAACAAGCCTGTCATTAATTACATAACTAGTGGTCTTCTTACTAATTTATGACAAAAAAAAACACCTGTCTATCACAAAGATGTATAGAACGTTCACATTTCGTAACATAGTATTATGTCCCTTTACCTGTTACCGTTCACCGTCGTTTATGTGAAACAGTAGCCGAGTAATATAGTAGCTGATAATATATTATGCTGATGAATTAAAAGTATACCTATTGAGGCGCCCATAGCCAGTTGCGCTCACCGGTCGGTAAACGATCTGCGGGTTAAGCAACACTTGGTGCGGTCATTCCATAGATGGGTGACCGCATAGTGGTATTTCAACTGGGCGTCTCCGTGCTTCGGAGGGAGCGTAAAAAGTCGGTACCGGTTGTTGTCAAGATAACAGTCGTTAAACCATATCAAAGCTTCTCCAGCAATGAAGAATAAAGTTTCTCAACTTTGTCCAACATGAGTACTAACTAATCAATGTTAGTTACAAACGATTTTTTTGTATAAAACGTTATCAAATGATCAACAAAATAATATTCCATTGTTTTCTTTAACATTTTTATTTAATAAAGCATTATGTATCTTGCAAATGTATTACAATTTGTTCTAGTTTATGTTGACTGAATAAATAATATGATGTTTTCTTTTGTTCGGAGTTGCTTAGCGAAATTGGGAAAGTTTTCTTATATTGTACCAAAGTTTTGCTGATTCTTTTTAGCGTGAACTACTGGATACGAAGTCAATGTTGGGTTTGATGCTCGGGCAATTCAAAATGTGTTCAAAATATGGATTAAAACAAAATTTGGTATACCTATTGCGAAAATAGATAATAGCTAGCTCCTTGTTTGAACAAAGAAATCTGTATTACGTACGTAATTACGGCAAAACATAGTATTGTTCACGTTAAAACTGAATAGCAGTTTTGGGTGAAACTGGCACAAACATATTAGGAATTAACATTATTTATACCTGTATGAACATTATTTACCCACTGTTTCACAAGAATAAAATTTTCTTTTTATTGTTATGGCTGGCTTAGAAAGTGTTTGTAACTTTACCAAAGACTTGTCCCATGAACCCGTGTGACCACCTGATCATATTCAGAACTATAAACAAAACTAGCCTAATAAAATTTATAACCTATTTGACTTGACGAAGTTAAATAAAACTAGCCTCTTTACGTAAGGTTGACTCACAATGAAGTGTACTTCACTATTTTATTGATACATTTTATGTTTAGTGCTACCCTTTCGATCTATCGGATTGCCGAAATGACGAATGTATTGAACATGGAACTCTTTATGGGAAGAAAGCTCTACCAGTCATAGTTGTTTTGTTTACATTACCGCTTAAAACCATTTTGGAATTTTGAAGGTTTTTTTTTTGAAAAGGAAAAAACTTTAATTTAATTTATGTGAAGAAGGTGTTTTGGTATTTTACTGTTGTATATTTAATGGTAGTCTTTCTAGCAAAGGTTTATAATTTGTAAGTAATACAAAAAATGCAATTTTAGATATTATGGATATCGAAATATACCTAACTAGGTTACTCATTTCAAAGAATAAATTTTGTCAGTGATACCGTTCATTTATGCTTGAAGAAATAGATAACTCCTTATATCCTTCTAATATTATATCTAAATACGAAAGTTTGTGAGTATGTATGGATGTTGTTACTCTTTCACGCAGATACTATTGAACCAATTACGATGAAATTTAGTATGTCGGTAGCTGAAGACCTATAATAACACATAGGCTATTTTTATCCCGAAGTTCCCTAGGACCGGGATTTACACGGGAATTCCATGCGGACTTAGTCGCCTGCGGCCTTTAGTATAAAATAGAATTATGTCAGTTTCTGGATAGTAATATTATTGACCTAAATATACCGTCATGCGTGATCGAAACCATATAGAAACAAAATAACACACTCCTTCAAAAGAAGTTCTTTTTCCTTTTAATATAAAAACAAAGCAGACATACAGAACTTTTGAACAAAAACGTTTCAGACCTGTCATTGTTATTTCATAATATAATGTTATTTGTAGAGACAGCAAATATGTATCACTATTCTAATAAAATAAAGACGTAACTTTTGTTTGTTTGATAACAATAATATCTTAACTGACAACTTGGTACTTGGAATTCTTACATCAATGCCCTTTAATAAATGATATAATTCCAAATATCGAGTACCTACCACTTCCTAGCTATAAGAATAAGTAAGTAATAAATTAGTACCTGTTTTAAAGCTAAAGCGAGGCAACACACCAATGACTGTTCGAAGTTAAATGTGATTTACCCCCGGTTTCTGAGGTACATTTAGCGGTAGTTTATCTATTCAATAGCCTTTAAGCTCATATAAAAATGACAGTTTCTCATATAAACCGGGGGTTACCTATACATAATAATCTCATATTCCAACGGTGGAGGAAAACATCGTTTTAACCTTGTATGTCTAAAATTTGGCTACATTTCTTGAGGGCATGCGAAGTACCCAACCCGCACTTGGTTCATTCATGGTCTTACCTCTACCTCTTTCGAAAGGAGACCCTTGCTCAGACGTGGGACAGTAGAGGATTAAAAAAAGTGAAAGAATACAGGTATTTTATGAAGCAGACATACTCGTTACAAAATACTAGTATATAAAATAATTTGTAAAGATATCAAATACGTTTTAATAATGTAATGTATTGAGATCAACTTTTTACATTAACATCGTTTGATGTAGACAGTTAGCAGACAGTTCGACAAAAGGTCAATGAACTTCAAAAGATGAAAGATGTAGTTTTTCAATTGCTATCATTTAGTGTCTAGTTGAAATTACATCGTATATTTATTTAAGCTAGCTAAGGAGTTTTCACGACTGAAACTTTTATAAATATCAGGACTTTTGATATGACTTTAGGGACAAAACTACCGATTTTGCTGAAATTAAAATAATATTAAACTTAAAAAATACTAAACTGAAATTACTGATACTAAGGAAGTAAAACAAGTAATCCATCGTTAGGCTGGATGGGTCAAGCACACATGACACACAACAGATGGGTTAACGCATAAAAGCAATACTTTTATTTTATACTATATTAGACGATACATTACTAACTTACTAAAGAAAACTAATAACACTTAGCTGAATTCGGGAATCGAACTTAAGACCACGTTGTCTACAGCCGTATCAACATAAACTACCGAAGCACACCACCTGTGGTCATAATTGTAATAAATGACCATCGCAACAATAATTATCGTGAATCATTTATTTAAATGATGACGCTATAAAAGTGAATGTTACTTGTGTTTTATTTGAAGACTGGACGTGTGCAGACAGACTGTAAAAGTCATTTAACATTTAATTGTAACAACTGGGTGATACGACTTTCTGTAACATTGCAATTTAAGATGTTATGCTGCACCTAGATATAGTTGCAAATTTAATTAATGACAGATTCTCAAAAATATGACGGCTTGAAAATCTACTTAAATAGGTATACATGCCTGTGAAACCCGAAGGTAAATAGGTAGTGGTGTATAAAAAATACACCCGCGTTAAGCTATTATTTTAAAATTATTAGTCGGGTCTATTTCCATATACCGGCTACGGTACCATATTCCGGACTACTATTGAGATGAAGACCAATAGCACTTGGACCGATATGGGAATCGACCCCGGGAATAATGTTTGCCAAAACTAACAAAGAGCCAAATAACAATATGGTCAAGAATTTTAATGAAAATCGGATCATTTTATTTCCATCAAAAATTAATTTAAACAATTAGAGCACGTGTCAATTATAGTAGATACTTTTTATAGACACTTTTTTGCCAGTCTGATACAATTGAGTTAAACAAGTTTTAAATTCCATTACTATCACTTTCGTTATAGCAATTTAGGTAACCTAAACATAGGATCAAGCTCACATCTTGTTGCACTGACTGGTTTTTCGAGAGTAGCAGAGCGTTTATAGTGGTTCGGTTCGTTAGTAGCAGTTGGTCGTGGATTCGATTCCCCGTAGATTTTATCTGTGTTATTAAGTCCCGGTTTCAGCAGTGAATAAATATTGGCTAGCTTGTCAGGTTGATTTTGACAGGCGTTTTCGTATATTTGCCGTCAATTTATCCAAAGGTTAAACGACACTTATAACTCAACTCGAACTCTATCCATATTACACAAAGGTGACTGACCGACATAGGTATCTATCAATGTACAGCCAGAACCGCTGGACGTATCAGACTGAAATTAGGCGTGCAGGTAGATGTTATGACGTAGGCATCCGCTAAAATCAGCGAAACAAAAAAAAATCTTGACCAATTCCGCCCCCAAGCGGATAAAGTAGGGGATGAAAGTTTGTATGAAAATTCTCTCTTTAGTCACAAACTACGCCGATGAAGTCGCGGGCAAAAGCTATATAGGCATAAATAAATAATAGTTTTTATTTGTTTAAAATATTAAGGAGAGCGCAAAAAGTCAAACACATTTTTTGCTTCAACGGTTATTCAAAACCTATATCTAATTAACCCATAACCGGGTTATTCAACAACAAACCATAACATCCGTACTGTCGAGTGACAAGGGAGGAGTAATAACCACAGAGAAGATGAAAACTAGCAGAGCAGAAATTGCACCGGCATACATAATATAATAAAAAAAATAATAAATGTAACCCATTAATGTCCCACTGCTGGGCAAGGGTCTCCTCCCAAACAAGGGGAGGAGTTAGGCCTTGAGTCCACCACGCTGGCCAAGTGCGGGTTGGGGACGTTGCATGCCCTCAGTAAATGCATACATAATACATATTATTATGTGCTCTATTAACCAAAAATCTACCATAGTCTAACAGCATAGTAGAGAAACATTGTATGCAAGTGTTGAAGCTAGTGGAGGTATTCAGAATTTAGAACATCAGTGACCCGCAGTCTTATGTAGCTGCCGGTGGCGTGTTTAATACAACTAATTTACTTTAGAAATACATATAGAATTCTTAATTTTAATCTGAATAAAATCGTGAATGACAAGGTTCTCTACTAAGTTGTTGGAGCTTGAAGTTTGCAGAGCGGTATTCGAAAGGCTTGCAGGTCTCAAAATGACACGTCTGCCACACGGACATTGGCACTCTGGCAGTTACTTTCTGCTCTGTGTACAAATCCACTCAGTTTAACTACCCACATTAGGCGAGCGGACCGTGGATGCATCGTTGTATAACGACTTAATGGCATTTTTACGAGTGATAAATTGAAGTTCACTTCCACTTGAGTAAAAGGCTGTGTTTTTTATCCTTTTGTTTAATGTAATGGGTGTTTTTTCATGAATTTAGTACCATATTAACGTAATAACATCTTCTTAATTTTAAGCTTAGGTTTCTACCCATGATCCCGTCATACTGAGGTGTATCCAGTCTTATTGAGGAGTATCGTGTTATAACCCAGGTAACTGGGTTGTGGAGGTCCGATAGGCAGTCGCTTCATGTAAAATATTGGTACTTGGCCAGCGTGGTGGACTAAAGGCCTAACCCCTCCCCCTCGCTTGGGAGGAGACCCTTGCCCCGCAGTGGGACAACGTGGGTTTGAAAAAAAATACATTTTATACTGTAAAGACATAAAAATAAATGAGTATGACATAGTAAGCGTAAAAGTTCTATAACATAGATTTCAAAGGGATGCTTTGTTGCGGACCCGCACTTGGACCACGCAATACTTAAGGTTTTACCCTCATCCCCCCTCGTTCCTCGAGAGGACTCCTGCCGAGTGAAGCAGTAATATAATAATATGAAAATTCATTTATTGTTGTAAAGTTATAACAAAGTAAGAGTTTTGAGCACTGGTTATTCCTTTAACCCTTTCGAATGGAAAGCTTAAATTTTAAACGAGTTGCAAAGATCTAGTTCCTAGCACATAACGAAGTTAGCTCCAAAAAATTAAAAAACCAAAGGTAATTGGTATCTAAGAAGGTACCGCCCGAGATTTGGCTAGAGCTGTTGATACCGCTTTATAAAATTGTAATTTAAAAAGAGTTACTAGTAATGACACTTTTGTATTAATAGTTTTATTTGTTTTAATTTAACTGTGGAGTGAATATGAATTTATTTATGAAATATAATACCGAAATAATTTTTTTTCAAAAATTACAGTTAAAATATGTATGAAAATAATTTTAATAACAAGGGCAATTAATATGTGTCGAGTTATTATGGACGAGACCCGCTTCAAAAATAATTAAATACATTTTGAATATGTACAGTACTATGATGTAAAATGCAGCAAATAAAAAAAATATCTAATAAAACTATGATATAAATGCTACAATCAAGTCAAAAAAAAATCCTCATAAAATTTTTAATTGTTTGTTCACGTACAACTCAGAAATGATATCAATAACCTAGTGAAAGGTAAAGACCATCAAAATCAAAATCAAAATCAAATCATTTATTCATTTAGGTCAAATATTGACACTTATGATAGTCGTTACAATTACTGAATCTACCACTAGCTCGGAAAGGGGGTGGAGCCTTATGAGAAGAGCTAGCAAGAAACTCACGGCCACTCTTTTCAATCGCCAAAAGTTTTACAATGTGGTTGATACAATAATTGATCATGCGAGGAGCTGCCAACAATCAGCGATATAGACTAAACGTCAAATAAGGAAAATGAATATAGCTAGGTTATTTATTAGTCTCTGATCGTACCGTATGTTGGGAGCACCTACTAGCATGTGATAATAAGAATATGGGCAGCAAGTGAGCACATTGGTTGTGAACAATATAAAAGAAAAAAAAAAAGAAGATACAGTTTTATGATTAACATCAAATTGTACGTAACATCACCTAATTGCATCATTAATTGCCCATATTTTACAATATTTAGACCTACTGCTACTGAGTTTATACAATTTATAGCAAAGTTCCCTAATTTCATAGAATCCTAATCAAGCGAGCGACTAATCCCAAGAGCTATTGTCGTTTAGATACTCATCAATTCTGTAATAAGCTTTCCTAACGAGATGTTCCTTAACAGCAACTTTGAATTTTGGCAGGGGTAAATCCATGATGTGCTTGGGAAGCTTGTTGAAGAAACGAATACCGAGACCTACAAACGAATTGTGCACCTTGTGTAAACGATGATGGGGACCTACCAATTTGTGTCTGTTTCTAGTGTTATAATTGTGTCTATCGCTATTTGTTGCGAAAGTCCCTAAATTTTGTTTTATATACAACAAGTTTGCAAGCACATACTGTGATGACACCGTCAGTATCCCTATCTGCCCAAAAAGCTCTCTCAAGGAGTCTCGCGCTCCTAAACTATATATTGCGCGAATAGCTCTTTTTTGAAGGACAAAAATAACATCTATATCAGCAGCCTTACCCCACAGTAATATACCGTAAGACATGACGCTGTGAAAATAACTAAAGTAAACCAGTCTTGCCGCATCCACACCAGCAAACTGTCTTACTTTTCTGATTGCGTACGCGGCGGAGCTGAGTCTCCCCGAGAGATGCGCTATTTGAGTGCCCCATTGGAGCTTGCTATCCAGACTGATACCTAAAAAAGTTGCCGAATCTACCAAATCGATAGTTTGCCCATTTACGACTATGTTAGTACCTAAATTCCTCGCGTTGGGCATAGTGAACCTAATGCACTTAGTTTTGTTAGAATTTAATAACAGATTATTACAAGTGAACCAGTTGTGGACCTGTTCAAGAATACTATTGATATCAATAAAACAAGACTTCGAACGATCTACTTTAAAAATGAGTGAAGTGTCATCTGCAAATAATATAATATCACATAAGTCCTGCACCTGAAAGGGGAGATCGTTTATATATACGAGAAAAAGAAACGGACCGAGTATCGAACCCTGAGGCACGCCGAGAGAAACAGCTGAACCTGAAGACCTTACACCATTGATATCTACTCGTTGAATCCTATTACTCAAATATGACGCAAGTAAATCGAGCGCTGTATCCCTAATTCCATAGTGGTTTAGTTTCCTAAGGAGCGTATTATGTTGGACACAGTCAAATGCTTTGGAGAGATCGCAGAACACCCCAATGGCGTCCTGGGATGTCTCCCAAGCATCATAGATATGCTTGACGAGCGAAATACCTGCATCGATTGTTGACCTACCCTTTGTGAAACCATACTGTTTACCATGAAATAGCTGATTCGAGTTAAAGTGACTTTCGAGCTGCTCTAAGATGACCTTTTCGAAGATTTTGCTAACCGCAGGCAAGATGGAAATGGGCCTGAAATTGCTGGGCTCACTCTTAGATCCCTTCTTAAAGAGTGGTACTACTTTACTGTGTTTCATTAAGTCCGGAAACACACCAGCATCTACGCACCTATTAAATATTAAAGCCAAATGGGGGGCTATTTCCAGGATGATACTTTCTACTAATTTAACAGAGATGCCCCAGAGGTCAGGTGTTTTCTTGGAGTTGAGCGACCTAAAAGCCTTAACTACATCATTAGAGTTGATATGTTTGAAGAAAAAAACACTACCACACTCTTCTACACTATTTCGAAGTAAACATTCTGCCTTGGCAGGACAGGAATTCAAGGAGCTAGTTGTAGCTGTGGGAATATCAGCGAAGAAAGTATTGAACGCCTGAGCAACCTCTAAGTTGTTGGTGATAATCGTGTCATTTACTTTCAGTTCAAAATTATTTTCGCGCTGGATAGCACGACCTGTTTCGTTGTTAATGATATTCCATGTGGTTTTGATCGTATTGTCTGAGCTTTTAATTTTGTTGCTTAAGTGTAAGGATTTAGCAGCAACACAAATTCTCTTAAAAATTTTTGAATAGTTCCTAACGTATTCAAGAAATTTAGGATTAAAATTGAACTGTTTCATGGAATAAAGCTCATACAACCTAGCTCTACTTTTATAAATACCTGCTGTCGCCCAATCGCAAAATTTGAGTTTCCTATTGTTATCTAGTATGGTTTTCTCTTTGAAGATAGTTTTGAACTTGGATTCAATAATGTTGAATAACGATGTGTAAAGGTTATCCGGGTGTTCTACGGTGTCGTCTAACTTCGTCATAGCACTAGCTATCTCACTATTAAATAATACTAAACGATCCCTAGTAATAGGCCCACAAGTAATTTTCTTTAACCTATTATCTATCCTAACAGGAAATATAGCCTTCTGTCCACAATGGTCCGATGATAGTTCACTTAAGATTTCCCTACCTAAGCATTCGCAATTGCAGAATATATTGTCCAAGCATGTAGCAGAATGTGCAGTGATTCTAGTGGGCTCATTAAATAAATAAACTAAATTAAATGATTTAAATAATGACTTAAGTCTCGTACTAGTCGATGATTGCTCAAGTAAATTTACATTAAAATCACCACACACTACTACATACTTGTTGCTTATACTTAAACGTTTTAATATATCCTCCATTATCGACTCAAATAAAGTAAACTCACTATTTGGTGGTCTATATATACAAACTACTATGTGTCGCTCTAGCTCGACACAGGAAACCTCAGCAGTGCGTTCTATTGACAAATTAACTATGTCCCTACGTTCTTTACATTTAATAGTGTTAGCTACCATAATCAGTGAACCACCATGTCTAGCTTTGTTCCTAATATACGCACTAATAATTGTATAAAACTCATTGTTTATTGCGATTTGTTCCGTGTGTAGCCAATGCTCAGTCACACAGAAAATACCTACATTATGTTTTTGTAAGAACAATTCTACTTCTAATTCCTTGCTGGATAAACCTTGTATGTTTTGATGTACTAAATTTAATGAGCCTAGCTGTTTATCCATTGTCCTACCTGTCAGTTTAAAGAATCGGATACATTATTCGTAACCTTGTCGCTAACTACACTACCTATACATTTAATCACAGTATTGTTAGAATAACTACACAATACTGGGTCGTCCCTTAACCTAAACTGCGTTATAGCACCTATAACTGTGTTAATATTATAAGCTAACAATGTAGCAATTTGTCTTTTGTCCGAACTATTAAGAAACATAGTTTCTTGAGTATAAATAAAACTACTAATAAACTTATTAGTGTCAAAAAAAAATAACTTATCACTATGATAAGACGTCATTAAATGTAGTTGATTATTCAACCTATGTATACGCTTATTTTCCCTTTCTGTAAGAGATTGTGAGTATGGGAATGCGCAGATAATTAATTTACCTAAATCTAATTGCAATAAACTGCTAATACTATCAATAATATCAGTTTTATCTAAACCTAAACTATCACCTATCAGTAAAACTACTGTTGTATTTATATCTAAGCGAGTGTTCCTAATTCTATCTACTATTTGATTTAATTTGAGGTTATGGTAACAGTTATTTTTAAAACTACAATGTAAGTTGTTGTTTATTATAGGTCCTAAGTTAATGCCTAACTTATCTGAGAACATAGCTACTCTGTTCTTTGTGTTAAGATCTATGAAGGAAGAGGGAATACTGTCAGATGAGTCGGTCAGTGAAGTCTCAGTACCTAAACTAGTTTGAAAGGGTTCTAACTGTTCTAAGTCACAAGGAGGTCCCTGAGACTGAGAACACCTAGTGCATGGAGTGCTATCAGCTAAGGCCCTAACACGCTCTAAATTTTCCCTGCCAACTTTAGCAATCTCATCGTATTTTAGTATGTAATCGTGAGTTTCACGTTCATAATCTAAGGTAATTTTTGTTAATTTAGATTGTAGGTGTGAGATTTGTGACTTAAGGTCAAGAGTGTGTCTGTCATACAATAGCCTACTGGAGATGAGTTCTTCACTACAACTATTGACTTCTAAAACTAGTTCCCTACGTTCCTCAATCAAATCTTTATTTGATTTAACCAATAATCTAAGTTTGTTAAATTTCTTGAGTTTTAATTCTAATTTTCTAATTATCTTACTAATTCTAGTGAATTTCCTAAACTTTTTATTGCTTCTAACTCTAGTTAATAAAGATTTACAGCCTATAAGCTCAGAATACAAATGATGAGTTGCACTACTGTCAAATGATTGTATTGACCGTTCCAATGAGATGATCTTAGTGTGGGCTTCATGCAGGCTTGTCTCTAGCTCATTTATGCGGCTCAGAGACCACTCATAGGTCTCATTACAGCTGCCAAATGAGCTAACTTCTTGTTGTAGCCTGTCCCGCTGATCCAGTAAGTCCATATTTTCAATATGGAGCTCAGCAAGTTCCCCCTTCAGTGATACAACCTTGTGGTTAACCTCCTTGATCTCTTCTTCACAGTCAACACGCTCCCTCAACAGCAGGCTGTTCTCATCTTTGCACTTCTTGAGCTCGAGCAGAGCAAGTTTAAGCTTGTTCTCAGTATCCTTTGCTGTTGCCTTCCTGGTCATCATGGTTGATATTAACAACAAAGGATCTGAAATGTTATAAAGGAAGTTGAGAAATACAGCAGGATATAGAGAGAATTAGTTGGGGAAAGTTAGTATTTATTGAGATGGTCTATGTTAGTATTGTTAATAGTTTTAGAAGAAATATACACAAAGTAACTAACAAAAGAAAGAGGAAAACACAGTTGAAGATATAGGGGATAAATAATAAGGGGTTAGTTGGACCTTGCAGTTAATAATCTATAATTACAATGATGTTAAAAGATGTTTTTAAAGTGGGTAGGTTTAGACCAAAAAATTAATAAAATAAAAAAAAACTATAGCTTTGCAGTTAATAAGAAACCTAACAATTAGACTCTTACAATACTATTTAAACTGAATGGTATATGGGAAATAAGCTACAATGGAAGACTATAACACTGAATCAGTGCTGCGTTGATTCAATGTTGAAGATCATGGGGGTAGTGAGCCTGAATATGCTACACTTTATCTAACGGATTTTAGATACATCTAAGAAGTCTATAATAACAAGCGATACGAAATACTCCCTGTATTTATCAAACACTTATTCCTTGTTTGAATTTGAAATACGTTGACGCCTTGACACTTGGTTGGCGTAATTATATTGTTGTCTTAATCACACTTTTCCCACTTGATTGACTATTATATTAGTAGAAGACAACCTAATTACACTTATTTACAACTTTTAGACACAATTATTGACAAATACGTAATAAATAAATAAAAATTGAATTTTAAAACTGAGAGCAAAAATTTCAAGTCACTACACCAGTGTTGCCAGCCTCAATGTATATTATCACTCACAGTGCTTTTAAAACACATTTTTTTATGAACCAGAAGTAAACGGAACTAGTCTATTGTGTTGTAGAATTATTATGTCAACCATAACACGGCAACAGAGACGTGACTTCGAAAGGTCTTCAGATCAAACTTAAAGAATACTTTAATAGGAAGGCGAACCAGATAATGGAAGGCAAGAAAAAACGGGCAAGATTAAAGATTAAATTATAAACAGTTTCTCTCAGATCTACATAAGTAACTATTAGGTTCTAAAAGAATTTAATATTCGGATATATTTTTCGGATATCGATATGCAAATCTTAATTTACAGTTTCTGTCAGGTCTTCATTAGTAAAGCTTAGGTTCTAGAAGAATTTAATATTTGGTTCTATTTTGGGGATGTAGGATAAATTATGAAAATCTTAAGTTTTTGTAGTACTCAAGTATGACTGTGATTGCATGTACAGTGCATAGTAAACCAATCAGAGCTAGACCCAGTCGCAAATTTTATGAAATTTTCTGAAAAAAATGTTTTACAAAGTCGGGTTTTATGTTGAACCAAAAGTTGTTGTTTTATATAAAAAAGTGTAAGCTTCCAAAGGTAATCCGTCTGTATTATTATGTTATTTTCTCCTGTAATCACAATGACCAAAGCAAATTCAGTATAACAGCAATACAGTCGAAAATTCTGCGAACCCAATAATTTGGTAAGGGACAAGGAATGAAACTTGGAATTTATTCAAATGATCCAAATTGTAAATTTATTTGACCGACCGAATTATTAAGGTCTTCTAGTCCATCTTATTTATATTCATTAGTTTGTTCAGATAATGTAACTTTGATTACAGAGGCCTTTGAATATTTTGCTTTACGTATTTCTAGCTGGGTTAATTATTCGATTTGGAGTTTCCATTTTCAACGAACTGTTTGGATAGATTGTTTTAGTGACGATGATTGGTATTAAGGATCTTTGTTTAATACTAAATATAGATTGCTGTTGTTATGTCCTAAGGGGTTTTAGATTCTTTGATTTCTCATCTAGCTTCCATTGTGAAAATTCACTGGAAATCTAACTTGAAATTTTAATGTGGATCCGTTGTAGCCTTTGTATTTCTATGAATCTTAGAATAGAGTAAGATGATGTTAGGTTTCTAAGGTACTCCTCAATCATAAACTGTATTGCTTGGTTATGAAATCTAGATTATTAATACGTTCTTTTTAAAAGGTCAATATTTTTAAAGGAATCTTAAAAATGTCAAACTTGCAATTTGTATTTGACATCAAATAAATTCTTCATTTGTAATCCTTGCAGAATGTTAATGATACTTGACAAAATTAACGACAGACCATTATCTTAATACAAAATTACACCAATAAGTTTTACAACACATAAAATTGAGCACTAAAACTTTTAACACAGTGGAAATACTGATAAAATGACTAAGAGTGTCAGAATACATTCTGATAGAAGCTTTTACGATAATCTTATATCAAAATATGCTTACTAAACAAAACTAGTGGAGGAAAACTAATTAGTCTTCAGACAAACGTGTGGAGTGATGGAGTAGGTACTCAATCAAGTTACATATCATTATGACCTAATATTTTCTTTATTGAGCACAGCGTATCATACTTTTACGTAGTACTCTATACTATATACCATATCATTTGTTAATTAGGGAAAGCTTAAGATAGGTACCTACTAGTTTTTTTCGTAGTTAAACTTATATAGTGAGAATCAATATTTATTAATATAGGGGGCTCCTCTGGGAGCATTATTGGTTTAGCCTCCCGGTCAAAAAGACAAGATTTCCCAGGTCTCGACTTCGTGATGAGCAAAGGTATACCCCTAACCTAATGACCACCTTTTTATAATACTTTCGAGTTTTATACCAACTTTTGAATCCTTTAGTATAAAAATTTACCAGTTTCATATTGTTGGTGTTAAAGTATTATTATTACAATCCTCTAAAAGAACGTTTAAAGAAAGTACTGTATCTTATCTTTACTGAATATTGTTTAAAATAATACGCTTTTATTAAACGTAATATGAATTCATAAAAGATACTTAATATTTTTTTTTGTCTCGTACAATTACATTGCACGTGTCTGCAAAAACTAAAGTGGCTCGACTCACAATGAGTTTTTTGTTCATATTTGTATGTAAAGAATGCATTACTCGATTATGTTGTATGAGAAAATTGGAATTGTTTTAATAACTAGCATACATTTAATAGGTAATTAGGTGTAATTTTCATTTATGGATATTACAGTTCGTGTAGTAAATATTGTTTTAAATACGAGTATGTATAATAAACAAACAATACTTTTACTAGTTTCTTCTGTAATATATTTTTTTCAAATAATTATGGAAGACTGTGCTAATAATTCAAATTGTAGAGACAGCGCAGAAAGTGGCGTTCTTTGATCTCTGCTTGTCCCTATGGGAAAAAGCCTGAATTTATGTACATATGTATGTGCTAATAATAATTAAATATTATTTAAAATTCATGCGAAAACGATTAATACTTTTATAACAAACACGCGCTCGTGGAAATAATAGCAATTTTTTATCCGGATGCAAAAATTGGCGTCTCATAAAAAATATTAAATAAGTAATAACCAACACAAACAACAATAATACTCAAAAAATCTAATTAAAATCAAAAACAAATATGTACAGCGGTTACAACAGCACTAAACATTCCATCCACCTTTCTACCTCGCGCCTCTCCCGGCCTGTCTCTTCCGGTCGCTATAAAAATGTTTGTGCGTTTGTTCAAAGCTATCATTGCAACCGACGCCGGCAGATACGCCATACCAAACATTGCAACATGAAGATATTTGTAAGTGATTATTTTATTAGTGTTTTGTGATATATAAAGTACATAGTGTTGTTTTGAGGAAAGGACTTTTTCGAATTCTGTTCTAAACATTTTTTTTCAAAATTTAGTTCGTTTTATCTGTTTTTTTTATTGGTTCCGTTTTTAAATAGTGTTTTAGATTTATTTTCATGGTTAGTGTTTAACCTAGTGTCACTTAAGTGTACTATTTTAACGGTTTTTTAATTTAAAAAGTGTAAGCCTGAAAAGCCCTTTATAAAGCTTGACTTGCTACCTTAATGGCGATGTATTTACGATTCTGGATCACAAGCATTTTTCTGTATTCTCAAAACTCCACTTTAACCAAACAAGTGACATTAAAATTAAATTTGTACTATTAAACCCAAAACTTAAAGTTTTCCCATATTTTGTCCCACACAACTTAATTTCACCCAAAACATAAACAGTGAAACAACCAAGTTTTAAAAGCACGCGACAAAAACTACTTAATCTGTTAAAACGTTTTAAACCGCATTAATTCCATTCCTTCTGTGTAAACTATTACAGGCGTTACGACTGTTGATTACTATCGCAAATTACAGTTTTGTTGCGATCTTAGATAATTCTGTTACAAAATTTTACATTGTAATTTTATGACGGTGTGTAAACATTAGTAGCTAAAGCCGGCTTCACTCGCGCTGGAACAATTAATTTTGAATTTGTGAATGACTACGAGATCAAAATTCGTCGTTAGGACTCTTTTTTTCGGAACCGGAATCATTGAATTTCACGTTATTTCGGTACTTTCAAGGATTAATCTTTTGCAAATACTATAACTATAAAAAGGGTATAAAAATGTTTTCACTGTAAAAATATATTTTATTTTCAAATGAAAGAGTGACCAAAAGTTCTGCTTTTCGTAATAGCTTTTTCTTTCAAATTGCGAGCAAATTCAGTACCCGACCGTTACTTTGACGATCACAACTATAAGTGTCATTAATTAAACCAATTGCAATAATGGTTTAATTTCGATTTCATTGTTCAAAAACTTTAAGCCTAGAAGTATCAAAATGGTTCAGTCATTTAAGAAATATCGGCTTTAAAGCCGCAGACGCAAGATAGTGTGTGCAGTCCTTTTGCTTTCGTTGAATCATTTGTAATTTAGATTGCGTGTTACGTGTAAAGTTAGTGTTCCTTATTATTTGCTGGGTGTGATTTCAGAATGTGGTCGTAAAGTCTTAAGTTCTGTTTCCTGGTAAAGTGTTTTTCAATCAGACTTTAGACTATTGGAAATGAGACTGTGTGAGCACTGGGTATTCTTTGATTAGACGGCTTAACGTCTGAAACGATTGAAATAAAATTCAACACATTGATTTAAGTTTTTTACGAAACGTCGGGCAGCAAATATGGTGCTGTAGACCTCTAAATTCTCATCACTCTAAGACTCATCAAGCAATTTAGTATTGGCAGATTGATAATTTAATCTTTGTACAAAACAATAGTAAAATGTCCAAATGTGTAAAGCGGCGGAAAATAGGGAATAGTTAATTTTATATTAATTTATTATATTGATAATTTTGAATAGACCCTGCCTTTGAAATCCAAGCTAATTATCTTGAGAAACGAGAATGCAATTACCATTCTGGGAATACGGTTATTATACATGTCATTTAATATAATTGAATGCACAGATCAAGTACGCATCTCATTGATTTGATTCTCGGAACGATTTGGTTCAAGTATCAAGATCTATTAGTCTGAATATATCAAGTAGAGTCACTTGAATTTATCAAAGTATCAATCATATTTATAGTTTAATCAAGCTGTTATGTCAGTATTAAGACAGTCACCAACTTATTTTTGCGTCTATTTAATTTGTTGGTATAACTTATGGTTCTAAAGTTAAGGTTGAAAATCGTGTAGATTTTGTTTTAAAAGCTGTTTGGTTTCGTCTTGGCAATTGACATGTACATTTGTCTTTTGTCATTAATAATTAAGTTTTATGTTTTTAAATCGTACGAATATTACGTTGTCGCAAGTGATTTAAAATACTGTGCAATGTTTGTTTTCGGTAATTAATGCTCAGGAATATTTTTTTACTTACACTGGTCGGGCAAAATTTAAAACAATAACAATATGACTACTGCCCTTGATTTTTGTACAGGATACATTTTATCAACTATTTGTTCTGGACCATTGTACTTTATCACATGGAGATATAATCACATGGTATCGCTTGCAAACATCTAAAAAGGCTTATCTCACAACAAAACTAAAAAGCTCTTAAAATCGCACATTCAATTCATAACCTCTAGCTTAAACCGCAAATACATCTTCAATTCCACAAACTTCCGTTTTCATTTCGGTTTTTGTATCACTTTCACCGTAAGTGAATTCCGCAACAATTCCGCAAGATGAACGGATAAGTCATTATCTGCTGGACCGGTATCTAAACCAAGTAAAAGGGATAACACCTTCGCTTGAGACCAGTCGTGTTACCACCTTTCTCTTATACGTGGACTGTTTCTATTTCCCTAAAAGATATAGTTCCTTTTACGACTGGTATATTCAAAATCATTTCCTGACCAAGTCAACGTGAAATGCTGTCTTCATGTTTTATTTGATTTACTTCTTACATTGTTAGACACCATTTTGTTAAAACTTCGTTTATTTAGTTTTTCTAACATTTTGTATTCATAACTTTAAAAGAGTTTTTTATATTTAATCTATGGCAAACCCTAAAGCCCTATATCCTAACTACACTAAAAAGTAACCTTAAAGAAACCTGAAACTGAACAAATTATTTATTTGCTATGTAACTGGTACCTAGTTTGTATTTTAATCAAAAGATCTATATTTGCGTGTACAGTCATAATATTTTTTAATTTCTAGATAGATTTTTGTACTATACTTGGCATTTTTTAGGTCGTCTTCGTCTAATTTAGCGTGAGCTTAATTCAATCAAAGCAAACCAGTATTTTTTTTGCTCCATGGGTTACGATAAGTCATCTATTGAGACCAAAACAGACCAAATCAAAGGCACTGCAGATAATCTGAACACAGTAGTATCAAAAATCTAATTATTGGGAGTGCGTTTGTGTCGATAATAGCCAATATAAGCTGATGTCGTTCCTTTGTGTCGTGATGGATAGAGTGTGACGGTAAAGCATCGGTCCTGTAAGAATTTGCTGGTAGTACTATCTGTATTGGGCTAAAGTTCGACAAGCCATGACTTTAGTATTGTGTGATGGGATAGATTTTTAGAACTTTCTTTTATCTGGAACTGTTTGTCTGATTTTGGAAAAGCTTTCTTATGTTTTGAACAAGACAATATATTTGTTTTGTGTTGGAATCAACACTGCAAGTCTAATCGTCACTGTGGTCACGCATAATAATATGGTTGACTTAATTGCCCCTAAAAAATGGTCCTCATTTAGGAATCAAAATTCAGACCCCGATCGTCGCAGTGACCACTGTTATCCCTGCATCAGGGATAGCTGACTGAATTCTATGCAAAAAATAGTATTTTTATTTTGCCGAAAAAGTTGAACCGTTACAAAAGTCACATAGTACTACTAACTTAAAAGAAGTAGTATTAAGGAAATGTTCTTATTATACTGTACTATTGACCTCGTAAAGTTCCACGTTGGTATTGTTCCAAACAAGTGGATTTTAACATTTTCAACACCTCATTTGGCGTATCTCATTCGAAGATTACATTTGGCGGCTCGCCCGAAACTATTTGATGTCGTTATTAGGGAGTGCTGTGTTTATTACGACCGAATTTTGTAAAATTAGCATGCGGGGTAGCTACGCACAAATATTTTAAGAAGTTGTGTTTTTAAGTTATAAGTAAAAGGAATTATTTTAGTCTTTGTTCATCTTCTGCTCTCCTTATTAATAACAATATTAGAGCATCAATAATGTCTATTATTATGTCATGTTTTGTCAGTAAACCACATAAGGTAGGATAGGCAACTATATATCGGTCGCATATAATTACTTTACGTGTTGTGATCTCATAAATTGAATCCTCCACATTTTATTGCTCATTTGGCAATGTTTTCTAGATAACTATTCCCAGTAATCTATGCAAAACGTGCCACTAAAGCTTAAACACAAAGACAAAGACGGTGCTTTTCAAAGAAGTTTGTGAAGAAGAAAATATCAGTGCAATACTGAGACAAAAGAATGTAATTCGCATTCCAAGTAGAGCACTAAACGTCTTAATCGGCCGTATCTTTTACTAGAATTTACAACTTCCACGGAAATCAAAGCGATAAACAGAGCCTTTACAACTAACACGCCGCCGTTAAGAGCTAAGTGATTGAGAAATTCCTTGCGACAATGTTCCGTGACTCCTTCTTCTTTTTACTTAGAGAATATTACAAAACCTGACACAATTTCCTTCAGTATAATTCACTATTTATAACGTTCTATTACATAAATATGACATTGTGTTGAATCAGAAAGTTCAATGGCACAAAGACGGAACCACCTAAGCGTGAATGTACGTTTTTGTTCGAGTGTCTTTTTTAGTTTCCTTTCCAATGATTGTCTAGTGTATATTTGTTGAGACTGACTCTATACAAAACCGTCACTCTATTACGTACATTTCGGTAACGTTGTTTTATATGTTTTATTTTGGTAGACGGATTTTTTGCAGTCAACGTCTCGCCCTTATTTTGGATCCGGTATTTTTCCTGTATCATATTTTAACTATAATTGTTTAATCAACTAAACCCTCAGAATTCCAATAATTCCTTAATTATACAAATACACATTAATTGTTCTAGAAACAAAAAAATAGGAATACGTTTTGTTATTAGTGTTTATTTTAACAAAAATTATGATCGGAAATCCGAGAATAATGAATGAGATATTGCTTTTATTTAGGCCTGTAATGTTCATATTTATATTAATGGTCGGTGAACTGTAGCAAAAACGTTCGGTTCATTGACCTCAAATAGACGAGAACAAAAAATATGGAAGTAATGTTGTGTTACGATCGCTTACATTATGTTTCGTATTCTGTCTAGACAAGCTTGTTACCTATGGGTTCGATTCCTATACTCAACAAATATATAGTATTGTAATTTCAATGTCCGCAAGTTCTTACAAATATTTTCGAGGTAGAGCAGAGTTAAATCACTACAATCAGTTCACACTTTACGCGACCAGGGAATCGTATTTGGACCTTTGCAATCAAAAATCACATAAGAACCGTCTTAAAATGTTTTTATTCTGTTTTTACTCATACATACAATCACGACTTTTCCTACGGGGTCAGGCAGGGGCCACAGATTACCATTTGCTACGATCCCTACAAAAAACTTTAGCTACATTCAAATCTGTACATGATGTCTTTCTATCAAAATTGCTCTTATAAAGTCTCTAAGTTATAAATATTTGAATTAGTCATACAGTCACATGTTTTGAAAGTAAAAGTACCGATTCATCAGTAACATTATTTACGCTTCCCAAGTGGTCTTTATTAGTACATTCACAACGCTACATTTATTGCTACAAAAGAATAGACGTAAGTGAATGGAACCGTTTTAATTTTGAGTTTCGGTACAGATTTTTGAACAACTTTTTGAATAATTTCGAGATATTTTTAGTTAGTAATTTTTTATTTGTCTGTACATTATGTGACAGAAAGTCTTTAGTTTTGATCTAATTTTCGGTTACGGCAAAACATGACAATATTATTCAAAACTAGCAGACTAGCCCGACTTCTTCCAGGCATTGTATAATTTTATCCCGTTGATTCCACTATCACGGAAATTTTGATCCCATCGATCCATTATTATCTCATTAATACATACCGGTGGCTAAACTGGCTAATTTTTATTTTTATATAGATTACTGTTGCTGATACTTTTCTTTAATTTTCATGCCATTCCAAATATAATAGAAAATCAATTACATGTCGTTCCTTTAAACAATGAATGGTAAAAGTACAAATAACTACTTTCATATAAAGTTACCGTATTGAAACCAACCATCAACATGCTTAATATTCTCAAGGAACACACATTACATTCAAAGTACTAAGGAAATACTCAATAGCACTAATTGCCCACGAGGAAACTGCAGTTACGAACACCATTGAGCGTCATTATACCCTTGCATAATGTAAACATCTATTACGAGATGCAATGTACTGTAAACATATCGTTTGATCGATTTGTGTTATGTCATTGATATGAATGTAGGGTACTTATACGTAGTTAAGTTTACATCGTGCTTTTTCAGATGCAACGGTAATTGCTTCAAATGTATTTTAGCGAACTTATAAAATAGTTTCTATTGTTAAAAAATTGTAAGAAACTTTACTAAGTATATAAAACTTAAAAGGGAACTAATTAAATAGTCAACCCCGAATGTATTTGTCTAACTAATTCAAGGTCTAATTCCTCCATCAATTCGGGAGGAGATCCTTGCTCAGCAGTGGGACAGTAGTTTATGTGTTAAAAAATGGCTTGGGATCAGGACAACTGGAGTCGAGACTGTGTTTCTTCGCCTTGTACTGTTAAGACGGATGCAGTTCCGACTTACATAACGACACTAGTAGCTTATACTGATCGAACTGTCAATCATACCGCGGATTAACAAAAGCTTGAGAAGTAACCAAACCAGTTAGACTTTTAATACAACTTTAATTTCTTATCCAAACAAAAGACACATGTAGGTACTTATGGCATTTGTAATTGCGTAGTCTCGTCTTCAGTAGGTAATTCTAAATTAATAACACGAATGGGCACCCATCCAAAATCAAACCGCGTTGAAAGATGCTTAACTTCTGGGAAATCCAAATCGTCATCGAATTTTCTTTATTATTTGTTACAGGCGATTAAATCAAATAAGATAAACATTAACGGTCACCCACCGAAAAGCAAGCCGCGTTGGATGTTGTTCATCTTTTCCTTTCTTAATGGTCTGCAAATCTTTAATTAAGTCCCATTGTTATAGTTGCGAATTCTACTTTCAACCGCAAACCTTTTTTTTTTCAACATAAGGTTATAATGAACGAATTATTTTGACAAAAGTGATTGGAGCATCGGTGATTGTAGATTGAAAGGTGTTCGGCCATCCTTTTTTTACAAACATGACTTTTATAAGTGTACTTGAACAAATAAGAGAATATTGTTCGTTTAATTTTTTGCTAATGTGGTGATGAGATTTTGCGTATCTTAATTGACGTTGATATTATGTTGTGGTTTTTATATAGTAAAGGTTTTTATGTTATGTTATTTTGTATGATATTACAGTTAGATAACTTACTATATTGGTTTATGATTTCTTACATTCATAGACAGCTAAACTATACCCGATTTAAATTGGCTAGATTGAACAGAATTTTTGTAGAAAACCTATGAAAAATGGGCAAACTAGTGCACACATTTAAGTTTAGTAAAATAAAGTAGCACTAAACACCTCACATGTGCTTACTTTTAATTTTACTTAATCAGCATCGGAATTCCATTGCTAAAAGGCCTCTTAGACTTCCAGAAATCGTGTATGTGCTTTCAGTACCTTTCATATTTGCTCTAGTTTGTAAAACTAGTCAGATTAACATCGAAACCGAATATTTTGTTTCAGTTTGTTTTAAACAAACATTTCGCTGCACCATTTCAAGCAATACGATTACTTTGAAGTCGATCCACGACTTCGAGCCTTAAAAACGTTTCAAAAAGTGATTGCGAAAGTTGTTTTTCAGTATTTTTATTACGACTCGTAATTAAGGCGGTCGTTCAGTGCAAATTGACTGTTAAAACACCAGTTCCGAGTTGATTTGTTTTCTTTTGTTAAGTAATCCTTTGGAGAAGCGTTGCAAATCATCTGAAGGAAATTATTTGAGTGTTTGAGATAGCTTCGAATGAAATGCAAATATTGTTAGAGTTATATTTAGATTTTCGATTTAGATTTGTGTGTATTGAGGGTTGGGTAATTATTGGGGAAGAATGAATGGAATTAATGGTAAAGCAATGAAAAAGAAAGATCCTTCGTTGTTATACCCAGACAGAAAAATGATAGATTGTAAATTAATAAGCGATTTAAAAGTGTAGCCATGTGCTCCTTGCTATCACCTTTTATATTAAGATTCTTTACTCTAAACTCTCTTTGACTTTAAGCATAACATTTGATCTGAAATGCTTCGATATTATTTTAAGACTTATGGCCAAGTAGTAAGATTCAAGTTTCTAACAACGGTCGTTTTTATCTTTTCAGGTGTGTTTGTTGCTGGCAGTTGCCTCTTGCAAGGCCGGGTTCGAAGGTGGCTACTCAAACGAAGTAGCCGGAGATGGGGGACATGACGGAGGTAACGGGGGCTATGACTTCAACGCTCAAGGAAACGGTGGTGGGGACTTCGCTGGCGCCCAAGGACATGAACTGGCCGGACTTAGCGGGCACAACCTCGGCGGCAACGGAGGTCACGATTTCTCTGGCGGCTTAGGCAATGGTGGCCATGACTTCTCAGGCGGCCAACAGCACACACTAGCCTTCGCCCAAGGACACCAAGATTTCGGAGGCCAAGATTTTGGAGTGCAAACTTTCGCTCCCCAAAACTTCCATGGTCAGGATTTCTCTGGTGGCCACGCTCAGTTCTCCGCTGCCGATGATGGACAAGGCCAGTTCAATGGTGACTCTTACCTGCAAGCCGCTCATGAATCTCACCAACAGGAGCAAGGTGACTCTGGAGCTCAAGGCGACGGCGGTCATGGATTTGGACCTGAAGCTTTCACTCTTGAAGACGCCGGTCATGAATTCGGTCACGGAGACGGACAGGACTTCCAGGCTGAAGCTATCCCTGTAGGAGAACATACTGATGAAGAACACCCTGTCCAAGTGCCTTTATACAAGCACGTGACTTTCCCCATTCCTAAGACTGTCCATGTCAACGTACCTAAGCCAATTCTGATCGGTGTGCCCCAGCCTTACCCCGTGAAGGTTCCAGTTAACAAACCAGTAGCTGTTCCAGTCGAGACTGAAATCAACATTCCTATTGAAAAGGTTGTGCCATACCCAGTCATCAAGCATGTTCCCTACCCCGTTGAGAAGCACGTGCCAATTAAAGTCGAGAAGACTGTCACAGTGCACGTGCCCCAGCCCTACCCCGTCAAGATCCCCGTCTATAAGACCATCCATCATCACCACAAAGGTCATTAAACCTTCTTTCTAAGTGCCTTGTAAATATTTGTTATAATGTAATTTTAAGTCAAGTAATTTTCAACGCCTCATGTTGTAGTTGATTTATTTATTGTATGTTGTTGTTGTGTTTTGTTTTTATTGTTGTTGTTATTTGTTGTTGTTGATGTTGATTATACAAATGATTGTTACCTATTTTTGTTGTTTGATTGGTGATGAAAAGCCCACATAGTCGACAAATAATACATTTTATTTTTACCTGTGTAATGCAGAACTGTTAATTTCCGATTGCGTGAATTAAGCTATGATATAACACACTTTTTATGTAATTTTACTATGTGACTTAGATAGTACAAACTATTTACTGTCCCCTAGTGAAGAAGCAAGAGAATAGGAAAAGTAACAATTCAAGTAAGCTACATCAAGATCACACAGCCCAACGCATTATCATCCCCGGAACAGTACATTCTGAAACAAAAACCATAATTTAACAAAAATATTGGCAAATTCCTGACATAAAAGTACATCTACATTCGCTTGCATATCTCATCCATCCATTCCGTCGAACATAAAAAGCGTTAACGTCCCAACGACTCGTAACAAACATTGTGAGCCATATTTTTATTCAATTCGAGATCAGCAAAACATTTTTACGTTCATTTTATAGCAATTACCTTCATTTCTGACGTTATGATGCGTTCACATGAGTTGACGGGGGTAGAATTGATGTTTTTGTGGGTATTTTATCCACACTTTCATATTTATATTATTAAAGCGGAAGTCTATCTGTCTGTCTGTCTGTTATGTGCACGGCTAATCTGCTAAATACTTTTGCATCTGGTATTAGAGATTAACTGTCAATATTATGGCACTTCCATATTTATACTTTAAAAGTGGAGGTCTGGATGTTTGTCTGTCTTTCTGCTGTGTGCACGGCTAATCCGATGATCTGCTACCTGTAAGGGACATTTTTAGTACGATTCTGTACTTATGTGTTTTGAGATTATCAAGGTTATATAAAACTCAATAGCTAATCATGATTCTTATGTGACAGGGACTTATGATTCTTTCGAGAATCTTATTATTATAGTAGCCTTAGAGTTAATGTCTTAAACGAAGCACAAGCCTTCTCTCCAACAATTCCAGGTATCTTCGATTACTTATGCCTGCATCCCAGAGCTTTTAGTTCTACATTAATATTATATCAGCAACTAGTGTTACGAGAAAGTCCATATGCAGAATTTACTGTTATTTTATCAGATAGAAGTAAGCAAATTGCTAAGGCATATTATTTTCTTATTATTATCTGATTTTCTAATACTTCACTTCTAGGAGTCACTGAACTCATATTGATCAAATAATCCCAAACAATAATACTTGGATATAACTAAGCACACATGATGTTTCTGAGTGGATACCGAACTTGCCTGAAGGCATTTTCCCATATTTTTTTCCCAAAGAGCAAGTAATTGTATCCATGTAAACGAAGCCTTAACGTGTTATTTGTATTTGCACTCACATTGTCGAATGAGCAAACATGTTTTCGGAACAAACAATTTTATTTCATCACTCGTCAAGCTACTGTTACTGAAAGTTTAATGTCGTATTGTTTAAGGTATTGTTTATTATGAAATGGCTCTGTTATTTAATTGAATTCAAGGATATAAACAGAAGATCAGGTGAATTCCTGTAGCGCAATTCTATAGGTACACTCTCGATAGACGGTATTATCGAGAAACGACAGTATGTCATTGAAAATGTACTGAACAAATGGTTCCTACTGCAACCGCTGATCAGATTTTCATAAAAAAATCTCGGTAGCTAGCCGGTTGTCGGAAGTCGATAGTTGTAGAGAATCGTGCTACTGTCCCACAAGGAACTTAGGGAATTAACAGTATCCCAACAAGTATTAAGACAGCTTGCATGTGACTAATCCTTCGTATCTTATAAGGATGAGTGAGCTGCGACCTAAAAATAAGTATAGTCTCATTTGTCCGCTTCAAATTTGCTACTGGGATGGTAGTTGGCCTTGAGTAGTGGCATTTTTTAGATGATACAGGATAAATATTTGAATCAGTATCTCGTACACTTGACTATAACGAAACCATTGTTACACATAGGATTCAGACTTTCAACAATCTAATTGTCTTCCTAAATCACTTTTAGACTCATTTAAGCCTTTTAACATAATTACATTCCTAAAAGCTAATTGCAAGTATTAAAACGTTACAAACTGAACAAAGACGGAGACTGTACAGGCTGTATACAGTATATACCACAACAAGAACAGAATACGACAGCGGGTGAGAGTTAATTCTCGCGATGCGCAACGAGACACGTTTTATTATTAGCTCGGAGGAGATGTGAAATAGATGCTTAAGGAAATGAAGAGGCTTTATTACGATATTATCACTTTTGTATTACTCACTGAAATATTTGTGTTTTCTTCGGCAGTGACCTTAGCTTTATATTATATCTACTACACTAGTATGGCTATAAAATCTTAAATATGTTCTGTTTTAATAAATCGACTTAACAAAAAATGTGCTTAGTCAGTAAATGTCTAAGTTGTTAATGAAGATAGATCTCTAGTAGAATTTGTTGCTAGGATCAAATAACGAGCAAAGATCTGGACTAGTACTTAGTTTCAATAAGTGATGTGTAAATAAGGAACAACACCATCTAACGTTCCATCGCCGAACTAGCAAGAGACAAATCCTGAATCGCGCAAAAAAATGGATTTTAGCGCTCCCTTTAACTACTCGCACGCTGCTATAGTTTTGAGAGTCAAGTTTTTAATTACTTTAAGTAAGTCTCAGTTAGTCTCACATCTCTCTACAAGACGTATCCAGTACTCCAGCATCCTCGTGCCCACTCAAAGCCACGTGACGTCTCAGGATGTCCTCATACCAATGTTTCATGTAACACTGTTATTAGTCCTCTTGTATTTGTACTCACTATTGTATCAAATAGCTTCTGTTTGTAGGCTTTTAGTTGCCTTTTGTATTCATATTTCGTTATTGAAAGGTAAGTTTTTTTTAACTATTTGGCTAAAATAAGATAGGATATAAGAATTAACGCGAACATACATTTTAGCTTTGATTGGTTAATTATTCGAAGTAGAAAAGCGTGATTGTACACTTATGTTATTATATGAGTGATACTTAGTTAGCTGCACGCACTAATTCGCTGAGAGTTAAGTAACGCATAACGCAGCACAGTAAAAGATGGGTGACCATTTGTTGGTCTGTAATCTTTAAACTTCCTAACCTCAGTTGATACGTCAAAGTTCGGGACAATTGAAACTGATTGTTACAATCAGTTCCAATTGTTTCAAGGGTTTGCAGGGTAAGCTTATTTCGAAAAAGTTATATTCTTACAAAAATCTATTTAAGTAGTATTCAACATGATTCTGGAAGTACCTATCCTCTGGATGGTCCCAACTCAATATCCAAAAGCCATAATATAAACTATAAACCAAACTGTTCAATAACAATATATTGTAAAACAAAGCTTTCATTATCCCGTTACTCCAAAAACTGATAAATTGTTCCACAAAAAATGCGGTGGAGGTAGTGTGTCTATCAGGCTCAATTTCACGTCTATCCGAGCTATTTTTCCACAAAAAAACTGTTAAAAGCGATCTGATACGCCACCGCTTAAACGACTTTGAAACAATACAATATGTTTCAAGTGACTTTAAAATGAAAATAACAGGTGGGATTATATTTAAATTTCGTTTCGATTTCACTTTAAATTTTAATGTATTTGGGCGTTTCTGATTATTGTGTTCATTCTGTAAACGGGTTACGGCATTGATATGGTTTTTATAGTTTTCTGCCTTTTCAGATGGTTTAAGTTGAATTGAATCCGTTTATCTGTATCCGTATCTATTTAAAATATATTTTTGCATACATGCAGAAATATACTGTCGAAGATCTGCTATTTATCTAAATAAAAAAATAAATCTCAATCAAAATCTCTCTATCTGAGATTTGAACTCACCTAGGACCCAAAAATAATGACCCAAAATAGGATGGGGTTTGCTTTAATACACTAGTTATAAAAAATCGCAGTGTAACTTACTGGGCTTTAAGCTTTTGAAACAATTTAGCCTCTAAAACGGTCAAACTATCATAACAGTTTTCTTCATAATATCATATTACTATTATTATGTATCATACTCTATCCAGACTAAGATACTCTAAAAAACGTCCCACCATACAACCTTCGGCCTGCTTTAAACCGATCTCCATTCCCTAGTTATGCCTACACGAACAAAAGCCTTTGTGAAGCCTATTTCAATTTATCGCCGTGCTAATCATCATTTGATTAACAACCTTTGAGAATGATGGTTTGAACGGACTAGAGGCTAGGGCGTATTAAGTGGTAAATTAGCGTAGTTTTGAATCAGCTATACTGTTAGGGAGTGTGTTTTTAGTTAATATATATTTTGAATTACAGGACTAAATCCTTCCTCATTCTGGGAAAAGATCCTTGAACAGCAAAGGGATAGAGATGGTTTTTTTATTTATTTGGTTTTTTTAATTTGCCATGATTTTCTTTTTGGCAGACTTAAAATACAACTTCTGCACTAATATTGCTTCTATGTAGCAAGACCATTAAACTACGAAATTGGTACAACCAAACTAAAAAAAACGACTTCTCCATTTGTGTATTTGGATCATGCTAATATCAATCAACGCGTACGCGTGGAACGCATAGTTGTAGTTTTATTCAACTATGCTGAGACAATTCACCGTAGATTCTGCCAGTCATTGTTACCAAATAAATAACTAAACTCTATTAATTTTATCACGGTCAATAAATCCACCTAAACAATACAGCCACCAATAAATTGCCTTCAACAAAATTAAGTACACAATACCTAGAATTAATTCTATTCTTATAACTAAAAGGTTATAATCATATCGTTTAGACATCTTTTCAAGTTATCACGCGATTTTCCAATTATAGCTTGAGCAAAAACTCGCCGAAATTAATCCTTAGTATATCGATCGTGGGATCAAAAACCTTTGTACAGCCAGCGTGTCTGATCTCGAGTTTTATCAAAGGCAATTATAGCAGAGCACACGTTAGGGCCTACGATGAGTTTTGTAAATCTACTATAGCTACTATAGTAAGAGTACATACTACTGCAGGTATCTGGGCGGTGGAGGTCCTATCGGTAGTCGCTCTATGTAAAATACTGGTTATCAACTGCAGCTGTTAAGATTGGAAGCCGACTCCTACATAGTTGGAAGACAGGTTAGGCTAATGATGATTCTACTCTTCTTCTTCTTTTTATATTCCTAACAGTAATCGTGAGGCGCATTAGCAGAGTCGCCTTTCAAAATATCACCACTTATCATGAGAAGACCCTATATATGTAGTTAGAATTATTTAACAACTAGATAATCTATACTTAGTCATAGTCGGCCTGTCTCAATCAGCTATAGCTATTGCTTCTGTTAACTGTGTCAACTCTTTTTGTAAGCCCCTGGTCGAAGGTAATTCAATTGAAAACCATGGTTACGTCATTACAACGAGTTGATTTTCTACATCATACCAACATTACAAAAAGTGGAATCGCGGACACATTTTTCACAGCTCTACCAGCACATTTGGGTCTAAGAAACTTAGAAATATTATTGTAAGTAGCTATAGCTGTAGTTATCGCGGTTGACTGTTCAAACCCGAAGTAGTGGTACAAAGCTTATTATATCCATTCTGAACCTAGGTTTCAGTCTAATGTGAAAGAAACTACATGTTTTTGATGTGTGTTCAACATTTTGACGTTATGTACAAAGAGAACCATTAAAAAGGAGTAAATATTTTCTTGCAAATATCTTTTGTAAGCATTTTGGATGAAATTGGATGAAAACAAGGTTATAAGTTTTACTAAAATCGGAAAAGTTTAGATTATTTTATAAGAACTAGAGAAAAAATTGTTTTTGATGAATTACGATGGATTGTTCTATGTCAGTTGCTCATTAATTTATTAGGCAATTAGAACTTTAGTTCAACTAAAAAAATGTTTCAGTCTTGAATTATTTATTAGTATGAAGGTATCCGTCAGTGAAAATTTGTTTTTTTAATTAATATTAATTAGGAGAAGCTTGCAGGGATCGGAAAAAATGTACAACAATTGTAGTTTTCGCTAACTTTTTCATAAAAAGTTTCATAACCGAGCTAACCCAGCAACGGTATTCATTCGATTAGTACGTATATTCTCGATTACACAGTGATCCAGTTTGTAAATTAGATTACCGGAAGGCTTCGATTGCCTTAATATTATCAACCTATGCCCAGCAGAGGAACAATGATATATTAGTACATTTATTTTTACAAACAGCACAACCTCCCACATTTCATGAGAGCATGCAACAAAATATCCAATTCGCATTTGGCCAGAATGGTGGACTCAAGGCCAAATCCCTCTCTAGTTTTTAACGAGGTCCTCGTTTAGGAGAACTCCCTTTCCCAGTAGTAGGACAGTCACGGGTAAAAAAGGACATCATAACTTTTAAACTCTCGCGTTGCATGTTTAATGTACAATAGAATATTATACGGGAATTAACGCGAAAACACCTTTTAACTTAAAATGTCTAAAGTTTCGGCGCAGGTTGCACTCGCCGTGGTTGCAGGCTGACTGACTCTTGAGTCAGCCAGCGACCAACCTGCACCGACGTAAAATGCGTGTTCGCGTTAATTCCCGTATTCTATTATACATTAAAAAAAGACATCCTTTATTCCAAGCTTAATCGTCCACAATAATCACAACTTTCCACGATAAATAATAAACAAGAATAAAAGAAACAAAACCGTTTATTACCAAAACATAATAAATTTCTTAGCGGAGATAAAAAAATAACATACGACACATGTACTTATTAGGACAGAGAAACTCGCATTCTTCCCCTACACAAAAATAAATATACCTACTTTAATTTACTGGTAGGCTTATTACATAAAAGTATGTAATAAACGAAAGGGAGTAGTGATGTGCTTCGAATAATCGAATAGAGTAATCGAGATTTTATTTTATTCGAATGATTTTTTTACGATAAATTTCGTTGCAAATCACTTATTTTTAATGTAGTTTTTTTGTTTTTAGTGTTTTTATTTTTAGTGTTCTATTTTTAGACAGCAAAAAACCTTTTTATATTTCTATAGTATCACAGAAAACTATATTACACCATATAATTATGTATTATATACAAGTATTATTGTATCTAATATGGATAATAAAAATGTAATTGTTGGAGTATCCCCTGAACCTTTCCACCTCCGGAAGGTCATCCTTTCCCAGCAGTGGGACAGCCACAGGTATAATAAGTCGATATTATATAAGAAACACAAATATTAGTTAATAACTAACGTTAAAGATACAGTCCGTACATCTGTAGATACACAATAAAAATGGAAAGTCAATAACACATTGACTTTAATGTTATTTCATTATATTGTCATCATATTACACGTTACTCTCACAAACGGACCGTGCACATAGATAATGAGCTAGTATTTGATACGCTTAGCTTTTTCCTTTTCCTATCATAATGTAGAAAAAAATGTATACCACTCTACACTTTTTGTAAAAAACAAAACACTTAATTGTAAATTTATTGCTTTGTAGTACAACACGTTATATTTTGTGTTTGTTTCTCGTGTAAATAGTTTCAATACATCGTTCCCGGAATAAGTACAATTCAATTTTTAATAACGTGTTTTGTTGTTTTCTATACAATACAGTCATACAACTAAAACAAGAGCTTGTATTAAACTAATTTGCATGTACGTAACATGCAAATCAATGTAGTCCAAGCTTATACTATAATTTCTATAATTCTATAGGTGAAGTACTACCTAGCAGTGCGACTTATGTCTGAAAAGCCGCCCACACAACGTCTGTCAAATAAAAAGAACAAAAGTAGTACGACAATAGACATTTCTCATCAAATACACTCCAAAAATATTCGATTAAATCTTCCAACGAAATAAGTATAAGAGGAAATTCGATAGCCATATGAATCGAGTTTCTAATCGAATAAGACATTCGAGCGATTCCGTTATTAGATTTTTGCGAATGACAATTGCAAGCCCGAATCGATTCCAATCAAAATCAAATTTTCTGACAAATGGAATGTATTAATTTTTGAATACGAATAAGGGAATTTTGGCTGTTACGAATTTTATTCGATTGTGAAAGTGTTACTTGGACGACGCACTCTATGCTAACATTATGATCAGTACCTAATTGTTGTCTGATAAATACCTGCTGTTACTTAATTTCCTTTGTTACGGATATAAGTCAAAAGCTGACGAGAAAATTATCTATAAGTGAAATACTCTTACTTGTAACAATTTAGATTTCCTGTCTATTTTCAACCGACATCAAAAATAATTTACTTAAAACTAATACAACGGATAGTGTTCAGAATAAATTATTTGATTCGTTTAGCTTTACCGTTCGCTACCACGCATAACATTGACAGTATAAATAAAATTCATTTCCAACGGTTCTGTTTCACAAATAGTAAAACCAATTTGTTTCATACACTATTCTATTATTCGATTACATAACTACTGAAAAAGGTATCGAATAACTCGAACAATAGTGTTACATCACTATTATGTAATATTGTGGTTAAAACGTAATGCTTTATTGGAATAATTAGGCGAAATTATTTTGTCAGCACGTCTGTCTTGGGACAAGGAGGTTGAGGAAACTCGTCAAACAGTTGCGGTAGAAAAATAAAGGATTTTTGACAAATGAAATGACTTTTATTAGGAGATTGAGAATTATTTTCTTTGTTCTTTTAAGGACCGTTTCGTTGCCAGTCAGAGTCAAGGTGTCTTTTTCTTTAGCTTTGTTTAAGAATTGCTTTGAGAGTCAAACGACAGACAAAAGATTTAACAGTTACTGCCCACAAAGAAACAGATCTCTTCTGAATTTTAACCATGCATATGAATATGATGGAGTCACATAGCAAGTTACGCTCACCGGTTGGTAAACGATCTGTGGGCTAAGTAACCCTTGGCGCGGATATTTGAGCTGGACGTCTACGTGTTAAGGAGGATACCGAAAATGTCGGATGTGGTCGTAATGTGCTATCGTAATCGATAGCAATCATTAGCCCCCGGTTTCTGAGTACATTTAGCGGTAGTTTATCTATTCAATAGCGTTAAATCTCATACAAAAAAAAACGCTATTAAATTGATAAACTACCGCTAAACGTACTCAGAAACCGGGGGTAAGTCATGTCATATTGTACCTTTCCGGCGGCTTTAAAACTTTGGATTGAACCATAATAAAACTGTAGATTTAATTTACCTTCACTTTACTTACAACATACTTATTAAATTAAATGTCAAATTAGAATCATTCACCTACTCACAGTAACTTAATTCAAACCACTCCCTTTCACTCCAAATCAAATCACATCCAGATCTACGTCAAATAATCGTAATAATGTGTACCAAATACAGACAGGCTTCGAAACTTTTCACGATATTACCAACCCTCGTGTCAACGACATCCCTGCTTCATCCTTTCTCTCAAATTACACATTCTCTTGCCAATCTGTCTCCCGAAGTTCCTTCAGGAATTTTATCCATAATTAATTGCAGTCTCTGTCACGAGTTTGCTTAAAAAACAAGTTAATTTACGAAAATAATGTTGGGGAGTGGAAAGAGAGGAAAGTGATTTAGAGACTGGTACGTTAGTTGGGAAGATATATTTTTTTAGTTTTCTTTTATATAGGTTTTGGTGTTGGATAGTAAACTACTTATATGTAACAGTTATGGACTATTCTGCTGCTAGGTGCTTTATTTAAGTTTATAATTCAGTAGTATGTATAAATGAGTAAATGTTAAAATATGCGGTTTGCAACTCTTAAGGTAATAGTAGCGACATCTAGACAAACGATTTATCAGCTTGACCGTATTATCGGTATAAGATGGAGATTTCTAATTCCGTCTTGGTATAATATATTTTCTGAACCTTTAATAGTGTTGTATGTATCCGAACTGAGAACCTGTCAAGCCTTTTAGAGCCTGCTCGTCGCCTTGCGTCGATTAAAGTGAAATATGCATGACGTTTGGAATAATGCTAAGGGGTCATATTTGTCCCAGGTACCTTTTTGTAAATATTGTGTCACCCAGACCATCCTCTTTACTCGAAGCCTGCAAAACCGTTTCAACCAAATTAAATCCACATCGAGAGGAATAATTAAAATAAAACCTAATTAACTTTTGTCAACTTCGCTTTGATATAAAGAGGATCTCGTAACACGGATTAGTAAGGTCACTCCGACTCCCGGTCATTTCCAGTCACTCCCGCAACGATAAAGATATAATTAATTGAGATAAATTAACCAATTTTCTTCTTTCTTTCTTTTTCGAGGACAAAGATTAGTGGATAATGGACTCGTAGGAATTAGCGTGTTAGCTCAATGTTATTTTTTATTGGTTCTACACTGTTTTTGTGTGTCACTAATTACGTGGGAAGTTTTTATCACGTGTGTTTTTGCTGTTATTAGTAAACCCATACTAGCCTCGATTGTCTCGCTACAGATACAAATGTATACCGTGTTTCATATCCTCAATATAAAATTTGTGAACAACGAAAAACGCTTCATTATTTTTTAATTTAGTGAAGTCAGAAGTAACGTGATTATTACATTCTTACTCTTTTTGTCTATCTATTTAGCTCAAATCTGCCCACTGTTGACGTTCTTATTACAACTTATCAAACGATCTACAGATCGCAAAAAAATTACTTATAATTGAAACCGAAATTTAAGTATACTCACCCAATACCGACGCTATTCATCATATCATAAATCAGCCACCATAAATATTTTCTTTCCTCTAGGCAATATCAAAACATTACTTTTTAAACACAGTCCACGAAACTTCGCTCCTATATTTCAAAAGTACGCAAAAGACAAAATTAATTTCATCAAGACTTTTACCTCAACTTTGCTTGAAACAGGAGTAAATTTTTTATCATTATGGTAATCAGATTTTGCAAAGTTTCACCAAATTATGTGTCAGCGAAGCAATTTACTATTAAATTATGTAATTTTAGGGCGTGTATCTCGGGGAATTTGATTTTGCCGGAAAATTTAGTTTAGTAAGGAATTTGATAATCCATACTCCTTAGTTCCAAAGTTTGTTTTGGAATACTTTACGGTTTAGCCACTCTACTTGAATAGTGTTTGAAGCATATTATGAAATTAATCTGTTGTTATGCAGATAAGATATTAGATAAATTATACCACGTAAAGTTACGTTTCTGTCGCTAAGGCTTCTCGCAAATTAACTTTCAATTAATAAATAAAGTTTTTGCGAGCCGTTTGCCGAAAATATGGAAGACAAAACCGATACTTATTTTATTAAGTGTATTTCTCATTATAAAAAAAAAAATGTGTAACAAAACAATTGATTTGAATTCGATGACTTAGTTTTGTTCCGATATGTTATAATATTGGCCTTAATCATTCATGCAGTGGTGTCAATAATAGGTATAACTTTCAACTATTTATCATATTAAGTGTAGTACTTTTGCAATAACAAGAACAACACAGGTTCAGATCTGTACACAATACAAAATGATTCCGAGAAGTATTGAGCACTTGTTCACCATTTTTTGTAGTCGCCGTCTGAATGACAAAACCTCAATCACCGAGTATTTAATTTGACAAGGTACGCTCAAACACTTTCATATGGAAATGAATTAAAAGGCGAAGTCGGCAATTTGAATAGAAGAATGAATTCCGGAGGTATTCGGATTGTCACGAAGGAATATCGTCCAGTGATCTGATGAGATACTAAAGCGATAATGAAACAGGTGAATAGGATGAAAGGTTAATCACATTTATTGAATGTGCCATTTCAAAAAGGACTCATGGCTAATGTCTTTGTATATCTGATAATAATATGTGCGAGTTTTGATAGTTCATAAGTTTTGATTTTAGTCACTAACTGAGGAAGAAAATTGTTGTGATAACGTAAGTCATACTAAGTGCATGAAAACAAAAATCTGTTCGTATATCCGTTTGTAAACTTTTTACAGCTGAACCGTTAGATTGATTTTAATGAAATTCAGCAAAGAAACATGAAATCAAAAGTAAACTTCTATTTCGAAAAATAATTCAAAAACTATTTTTTATCCCAAATTACACTGTAACTAACAAGTAACAAATAAAAATAACTGTAGCTTCGTTGACACGCTATCATATTTATCTATATATCCAATGAGCATGTAAATATCTAACACCACTAACCATTTAAGCTTTTTCTTTCGACTACCTCCGTGGCGCAGTGGTTTAGGTCGCCACGCCGATACCACTGCAACGGGAGGTCGTGGGTTCGATTCCCACACGGAGCAATTATTTGTGCGATCCACAAATAATTGTTTCGGGTCTGGTTGTGCTTTGTGTCCGTTGTTTGTATGTTTGTAAAAGTCCCCGCGACACAAGAGCAATTCTTAGTGCGGGAGTTGTCTTTAAAAAAAAAAAAAATGTACAACGTGATTTAAAATCATAAATATTTTCAACATTCCCACCAGTAAAGCAAAACTTCGACAACACAGTGTCTATGCACTAAGCACTAAACTATAAATTAAGTTATAATGAGCAGTCCTCTCATTACCATTGTGAGAGTAGTTCTGCATTATTTTGACGTCAGTTTACGACTACAGACTGTTCGTGTATTATGTTTTGCGTTTCGGGTTTTGCGAGGTGAATGACTTGTTTTTTGATATTTTGATTTTAAAATATATATCAACTTATGTTAGTTTCATATATTGATACTATTTGTATTATTTATTCAGCTGATTATAAAGTATATCATATATTTGGCTGATAATAAACTAAGGTTTGATTGTATATTGTTTTTCTTTTAGAAGGGCTTAAACTCAAAAGTCAGGCAGTGTGCTCAATGAAGCATAATTTGTTGGACATATTTGATAACTTTAATGTCTTGCTATTCATTATAATTCTAAATTCATCATTCAATCTTAAATCAACTATCAAATAAATTAATTGGTAAAAGAATAAAAAAAAACCTTTTCTATTTTCCATTTGGTTTCGAAAATCTGAAAGCTTGGTATGAATCACAGAACCGATAAATTTAACATACGTCTTTCACAATATTTATTTCAAGAGCTATCAAATTGTGGTCATCCAGCCTTACTTAGGCATCCGTCCGGACTGCATTTGCATTTGATGAAAATTCCCCACAGTCGGCGGCAACTTACAAAAACTCAGCCGTTTGCGTCCAGTGCGATGTAACACATAGAATTTGAATAAGACCTACATTTAGATCGTATTAACTAGTGCGGAACCAAATTGTATCGATATTGCCTTCACTTGCAGTCGGCAAAGTGTTTTTCTTTTCTTTTTGCCTGTAATTGAATAGGGTAGAGAGTGAACCGGAACTGGTTAAGACTATAACGAAATGTTTATTGTGATAGTCGTTTTTATTTTTAAGTTTTAGTGTGACTAGTTTAAATTTTTGTTTAGTTGTAGAGATTTACATCCTGTTCCAAATTGTCGGATGTTAAATGTTTTGAATGACCCGAAAAAAGTTTTTTTTTATGCCTTCCACCACGGCTAGGGTAAGTTGGCCGAAACGTGAGGCATTTAAAGGTAGAATTTGTGTTGGCGTTAATTCCCGTATTCTATTATCAAGTACACTTGCAACGCGAAAGTTTAGTTTTATGAAGGTTAATGGTTTTATTTGTTTGGATAAATTATTATAAGATTTATATACAAAAAAAGTCTTGCATTAGGGTGGTAGCAAACGTAATAGACTTTTTCCCGTATTGCAATTTTAACATTGGGTAGGTTCGCCATAGCTTTCATTTAAAGACTTGTTCGTTTTCCATTCTTCTCAATTGGTTAAAAGTAGTCAATGGTAGGCGAAGAAAGGCTAAGCCAATGATGATAGGCGTTTGACCTAAATTAACCAAATATTTCATTTTTTCTTAAAAATTCCAATTATCACGGTGTATAACTTAGTTCTTTTTGGAATCACGCAATTACTATGACGTATTAGTTCTAGTTTTTTTTTCAGATCTCTTTTGTTATGTTACTTCACGGTTTTATAACAGAGAGCGCGTAATAAGATTATCTTTTTGTTGCGTTACGGAGGCTGAGTAAGGAAGTGAGAAACTGGTTTTTTTTTTTACTTTTTAGCCTAAATTTGAGGCTAGACTTTGGTATGTCCGTTTGAAGAATGTAAATAAAACAAATGAGAATAAATTTTGACTAGTTCTTAGATGTTTGCTACGAATTTGTAATACTTATGTCATAGTTGTTATGTTGAACAACTTAGTTTCGAAAAGTTTTGTTCTTAGTCATTAAATGTTCTTGCTTTTTCTGTTATAAAAGATAAATATTTAGGAACTAAACCTACCTATACCAAAAGCAATATACACAACTTACATATTATTATATACAAACACAAAATTACACGTTTTTTCCATATATGTTTTTTCTCTTATCTAAATGCTCTTTCTGTTCACATAAAACATACGATAGTTATTCAGAACCAATATATGTGTATGTTTGTCACTCTATCCTACTAAAACTACTGAACTGCAGTGGTTTAGGTCGCCACGCCGATACCACTGCAACGGGAGGTCGTGGGTTCGATTCCCACACGGGGCAATTATTTGTGCGATCCACAAATAATTGTTTCGGGTCTGGTTGTGCTTTGTGTCCGTTGTTTGTATGTTTGTAAAAGTCCCCGCGACACAAGAGCAATTCTTAGTGCGGGAGTTGTCTTTTTAAATTTTTTTTTTTTTAAATATTTGGAACATAGAGCTTTATAACTTGGATTAACACATAATATATATATATTATTTCTTATCAGAAGGTTCCACTTTCACATCTATAGGACCGGATCGATTAAAATGCAGTTTGGTAAGTGATATCAACATGCCCTGCCAAACTGCATTTTGGGAAAAGGAGTCTTGCAATTAAAGGCTTCTTTTTAGGGTTCTGTAACCAAAGACTAAAAACGGGCTCCTATTACTGAGACATCGCTATCGATCTGTCACCAAGTACTATCTCATGATCGGTGATAGTTAAATACTTGAAATTTTGATAAATGAGGTATTTCTATTGTCACTATAACAAAATGTAACCGACTATATAACAATATACAGCCTAATAAACAGCGGCTTTAATTAAAAAGCAGAATAAAATATAGGTCAAGGAAAAAGTCTTTTCGCATTATAGTATGTATGAACTTGTAATAAAATCTTTTCTTCTAAAATCTCTACACAAAAAAGCTCGATATTTGGGTAACTCACAAGCTCACTGAAAGAAACCTAATGAACCGTGTACTCATTTGTGATTCTTGAAGCCAAAGAGATTTTATTACAAGTTCATACATACTATAATGCGAAAAGACTTTTTCCCCGACCTAATATTTAAGGGGCTCCCATACAACAAACGTGATGTTTTCGTCATTTTTATAATAATGTTACGGAACCCTTCGGATGCGAGTTCAACCTGCACTTGTTTTCAAAAGCATTGACATAACCGGTGCCACAAGCAAAAGTTAATTCTATTAACGTTTAATTACCTTAATTAAGTCAATATACTTGTGAATGATAAAACTTTAGCTAATTAATGTTTAAAACTATTTGAAACTAATTTACGTATAACATGTGTTTGCAAGTTTTATAGCTTCGTTAAATTATAATGTTCAAGAATGTTTTAATTAGTTTATACAAAATATGAACAACCCTTGGGGTGTTTCCGAATTGATTTTTGTGTACGTTTTATGGTGTTTTTTGTATAATAATATTATATCTTGTTCTGAAAGAGGATTTTAGAAGTATATAAAATGTAAAGTGATTTTTAAAACATCTTTTTTTTGGCTCTTTCTACTTACTTTTTTATAGCTGTGTTTATTTCAACACTTTGACTTATTAGGAAGATAGCTCAATTTTTATTTTATTAAAATTTTTAGTACATTATACATAGCAAAGTTCTATTTTAGCAAAACTAAATTATAAACAAGTGCTTTAATAAATAGTCTTTGTTCGATAAACCAAAAGCACTCTACCACACCCGATGATCGAACCCGAAGATCAATAGTAGCATTCACTATCACTCAGACCACACATAACTCTCAGACTACACCTAACTAAATTTTTGAACATTCACTCCAAACCTAGAACATTTTTACAATTATATTATCGATATGAAATTCCCATCACTACCACTGGCACCATATGTGGCTGGAAGCGAAATGTTTCCCTGAATATTTGATTCTTTATTATGGTGTTGAATTTCATGTGTTTCATACGACATGTGTAGGTATTTGCTTTGATTTATTTTTCGACTAGCTCATCCGAACGGATTTGTATGGTGTTTGTACTCGTATGTAAGCATATCGAATATTCACGCTGATCCGCGCGGGTGCATTCTTTCGGCACGTTAGTTAGGTTTTGAGTGTTTTCACAAAATTATGTTACCTTGTAAATTTCAATGCTCAAATGACTTTAGTGATTTAGATGATAACGAACTTTAATTCCTCAGGCTGTCAACAAAAAATACCAAGAGACGTGAAAAGAAAGAGTTTTTTTTATTCAATACTCCACTAGACACTAGACAGGCAAAATTTACTTATGAATGGTGATTCATAAATACATTTTGCCTGTCTATTTATTATACCATCAAAGAATTAAAAGTAGAAATGTGCATCATAAAAAAAGTTCTAAAAATGGCAAAAAATTAACCTTATAATAGTTGCGACTCTCTCGAGTTTTACATATTCCAAAAAACCATACATCACCACGAACTTCAGATTAAGTCATGAGGAAATCATTGTGAGATTGCTTTAGTGGCAATATTTTTGGTGGACGACAAAAAGTCACCTTTGGGAGCACTTCGGACTTTACCGACGGCCAGCCAATTTACATTTTATAGAGTTCCATTGTTGAAATTTTATGTGTTCAGCAGTAAAGTTCAGATGGGTTGTAACCCAAACTAAATGAGTAATGCTGTGATTGATTTGGTTAATACATTTGTGTGTATTTTTTTGGGCCAATGTGTTTTTAAGACGGGATTAAAACTACAAAATAGTACTCCATTTTTATTTAGTAACGAGAACCCTGCCTTCAAAAATTATTTGTATGCAAAGTTTTGTATGTATATCTTCATGTTGAACTACAAGAACATTATTACATACGTCATTATAAGATCTTGTTAAGATTTTGCCTGAATAATGATAAAATTTCCTATCAAAATTTAAAAAGATACATTGAAAGATACCAAGTAACATTCTCTAATGTCTCCGCTTATGATAAGAAGGCGTGATTTCATATTGTGTAGACATTTTAAAATTAAAAATATAATTTAATTATCTTTTTAAACTTACTGGGGTTCATGAGAGACATAATTTTATCCTAAAAGTAACTCACGATTATAATAATCATTCAACAATCATCACTACATCATACATTACATCAACGCTCGTCCATACACATACATAATATACTCGTACCGGTAGTGTTCAATGATAAATGGTAGTACTTATCTCTTGTTCACAGCATTACACACATTTACAATTTATTAGTCACCAGTGGTTTTGTCTGTGCGGTTTTTTGTTTATCTTCTCGTTTATATGGGGAAACCGTAGCTATGGGCTATGGTGGAAGGTTTAATAAGTAATAGTGTCGTGGATAAATCTCTATAAAAGGTTTGCTTGGTTTAAAGTTTACGATTTTTGTAGTCCGGGCAACAATACGCCTGTTGGTCATGAAATCGTCTACGGTCGGTTAAAGGTACTATTAGTTAAAAAAAACAATAATAATATGATGAAAATTTATTTTTGTAATAAAATATTTATACTATGTAAAAAAGTTTTGCGATATTACCAATTCATCTTTAATATCATATTCAAAAATAAAAATATTTTTAACATATTTTAAAATATATTATTTATTTCTCACTTCTTGTTTAACTCGAAAATTGACAGCCAAAATCATAAAACTTCGAAACGACATCCCCATCAAACATTTTCTTATAACATACATAAAATAAGCTATCCAACTACAATAAATAAAATACTCTAAAATTTTAACCACAGAAATTCAACATCAATTTCATAAATAATCCTATGAATATTCCCTGCATTTTTCGTTCGATGCAGGACTTATATTTTAAGACCTTATTACGACTACATAAGAGTCATATTCCTTTGGTCGTTGCATCAGTATTGTAAGCAGTGGGGTTTGATCGGGTTATGTTATTGCATTGGCAATTTCTTGTGAAGGAAAGCATTGGTAACCTTACGTGGAATAGATTGGATTATATATTTATATATGGAGTCACATTTGTAATATTTTGTATGATATTTTGAGTGTGGTTGTGCTTTTGTTCATAATCGAAGAGAAGAACTTATGGCTAAGTAACAACAGATTGGATTCGTCTCTAAGGTTAAGCTACGTTTGCCAAGATAGTTCCGTGGATGGGTGACCATATATGTATATCGAGTTGTAACGTGTATTTCGTGTTACCCTGCTATTTTAAATGTGACTGGTAATACCATAATGGGAGGCAGACTTAAGTAGTACATTTTATAAAATAAAGAAGCCATTATTACAGCATTTAACTCAGCGTTTTATAGGACAGAAAAGAGGTCGTTTAGTTTCAAACAAGCTATTTAACGTCAAGTATTTTCTGTTTTAAAGAATTCTGGTAAGACGTAAACTACATTTATAATTAAATTGTGATAATGACTTCATGAATCTTCAGTGAAACTTATTTAGCTAACTGGGAAACCAACAAAATTTATTAGATTTTTTCGGACGTCATATTTCAGCTCGCACTAGCACCTCGATTCACTTTGTCTATTATCAAAACCACATAAAAATTACTCAGATTTCGGTTTATTACTAATAGACAGGCGCAATGAAGTAGTTAGTCTTATTATACATAGTCATGATGAAAAATAAAGAGCAATAAACTTCAAAATTTGTAAAACAAATTCGATTAATTGTTATGTAAATTGCTATAAGCAGGCTTATCGGGATTGCAGCAAATTTGATCAGTCCACAGCACTCCCCATAAATCTTTTGGCAAGATTTACAACGACTCAAAGGGTGCTTATCTGATATGAAAACAAATTATGTTTGTTTACGTGCCTCTGTGATTCTAATGTGTTACCGATTGTTGTGTATTGGGAAGAGGAAGTAAATGGAAATTGTTGGGTGGGTTGAATAATTTAATTTATAAAATAATCTGTCATGTACACAGCCCTAAATTCTGGATTCAGGTCTACTGGGTACAAAGTGATTTTTAAAATAAATCGAAACAATATTTTTTTGCTTGACTTTTCGGCGCTTAAGGTTATATGAATACTTAGTAAACGTAGGAGCAAGGTGATAGATTTGTTTTAATCCAAGTCATTTAGTCAATAATATTGTTAAACAATTTGAGCTCTAAAAATGTGAACTACATTTAGAGCTCAAATTATTAAGACGTATGTAGAAATCTACTAGTTTTCCTAAAACAATGTCGACGGTATCTAAGAAGTGTCAAAACCTCAACGATTAATTGAATTCTTAAACAATGTATTATCCAAAAGTTCCTACACAAAGAATAGAATACTTCCAAACAACTAAATTAAGTCGGATTCAAGATATTTTGATGCGGTTTCCGCATAAATTTAGCTCTTCCAGAGAAGTCCCGGCCGTTGCGGTTTCGCTTCAGAGCGCTGAAATAAATCCTTACGGCGCTCTAGTAATAAATTTAAAGCTAGATTAAACAATAGAGAGTAGGATATTTTAAGTAGTCTTTGAGGTTAACGACCTTCGCCTTGAGGACTGTATGTTTTGTGGTTAGACAGTAAAACCGAAGGTTTATGACTGTACCTGAGAAAATTTCGCCAAGATAATTTCAGAGGTTCCTTTCCGCAATCAACTTGCAAGGGTGCAATGTTAAATTTAAATTGAAGATACGCCTACAGCTTTGTGTTTGTTTTTCTAGAGAATAATGCGAAAGCTGAGGGACAACTTTCTATCCACAACGGATTAACATTCGAAATTAAGCATAAAAAAATATCGTCTTTTTTCGTAAACCATTTTTTTTATGTCAAACGCTTACTACTGCATAGTACCAAGTGCAGGAAATCATGGTTTTGGTTACATACCTACATACGGGGATGCCTGTTGTATAATTACACTGTACATGTCAGTTGCATGTATTTCATAGAAACGAAGAAACCGAGCTTGCGCTAGTCTTAATTATGTTAAAATTACACATGCAAACACACCTACTTACTTCAATTTAGACGCAGATATATGATACACTACCTACTAATTCATATAACTATTCAAGTAAGGTATTTTTTTAAATTAAAAGCTTGCTTTAAACCAATTAGCAGTTCATCGTACTCCCAAGTGTTCCCATAAACAAAGTTCAACAAACCTAAATATAGACGATCTAGTAAACACGGTAAAAGCTTCACAATTATTATTCAGTATCACGGAGCGGGTTCCGTGGCTGCGTATAAGACACGTGCTCTGATGTGCGTGTTACCATGTTACAAAATGTAAGGGAATATTGTGAGCGAATTTATGTAAGGGAAATCTTGCAACTTGTGAATTTGGTTTGAAAATTTCGTATATTAATTGCGAAGTGGATTTCCTAAAATCTGTTTATGCGAGAATGAAAGAAAATGCCGTTTACTACTATTTAAGGGCGATGTAAGTCGTGTGTAAACTAGCTAAACATAGTAACTAACTGGCAAAGACTTTTGATTTAAAGAATGACTGTAGCAACTGTAAATATTACTTTTAAGACATTTATAATTCTAACAGACAACAGATGCAAATTTCTAAAGAATAGATAGGTATATCCAAACGTCTTGCTATTTACTCTTAATGAGCTTTTTCTTACTCGGCTTACATTGCCTCGTCTTTCGCTTACTTCGCTTATTCTTACCCAGCCTACCTCTTTAGAGAGGGCCAGCGTGATATTAGTGGCAAATATTAAACGACTATAAAATAAACAAGTAAACAACAGCATTTCAAATTAAATATAACGCAAACATAAAACTTTCAGGTCATGCCAGAATGTTAAACTATACGCGCACGCAGTATTTTATCATATTTAATACAGAACACAATATAATATTCACACATAGCAACACCACACACATAAAACGTAAACGCAATAAAGTAAAACAACGTTACACATTTTTCTGTAAAAAATTAGCGCCTGCTGTTTTTGTTAGAGCAAAGTTTTTTGTTTACGTTTTTTGCTATGCGTAATTTAACAGGGTGGTTACGTTATTTTAATTATCTACGCAAAATAAAAGCTGTGGCCGGCTGCTCGAGGGAAGTTTTTGGGTGAGAGGAAAACACAATATTTTAGTTAATTAAGGTTTCGTGAAATTTTTTGAGCATTGTACACTGACGGTATGTGTGTCATGTAATACGAAATGTGACACATTATAATTTCAAAATTAATTACTTTGTACATAATAGCGAGTCTCGTGTCCACATTCATTACTGTAAATTTTACCGTTGATGATAAAATATTTCACAAATATTCGCACAGTGTGCTAACACTTACTAACTTACACAAGCGGTCACTTTTTACACAAGTCTTAGTGACCGTTTGTGTAAAGAACGTCGTATTTTAATCACCTAATCAATTATCAGCATAGTAATAATAGCGGTAGGTACCTGTTGTAAAGTCACTCAGATTTTTGTTTTGAAAATAGCTTCCTAGAAAACCAAGAGCAATTTGAATAATCTTTTGCCATAGGTTAAACGCGAAAACAGCACAACATTTTACATATTCCACGCGGCGAAAAGTTTTACAACCGATTTAGACATTCTGCAGAAAGATTTAAAAGCCCTTTAAAATACCAGTTATATCCTGCAAACAGCCAAAAGACGTCGGGTCAGTTTATGACTTCCAGTAAACTTTAAACTATCATAGACCAAAGAAAAATATACCTTAAGTTTAAAGCAATAAAGGTGATATCGATTTCTAAAGATATTTGGGTAAAAATTTATGATTTATTTCTTTGGCCGCAGTGCGGAAAATAGGGATAAAATGTTTGTTTATCGTTTAAATATTAATATGGTTGATGATATGTGCTTTTGAGAGTAACAGATAATATGTTAAATGGGATTTATAAAATTTGTTTTTTGAGACTTTCGTTAGAAAAATGGGTTTTTAAGCGTATGCTTTGAAACTATTTCTATTTCACACGATATACTACTACTAGTAGTATAATGAAGCAAGCAAGTTGGTAAAGGTCGTGGCACGTAGCTTTTTTGGTGTCTAGCTACAACCTTGAGTACTTTTATATATATTTCCTACTGACTTTTACTGACAGATCCCCTTGAACACACACAAAAGATTTCATCAAAATCGGTCCAGTCGTTTAAGAGAAGTTCAGTGACAAACACACTTACAGAAGAATTATATATATAAAGATAGGCACTATTGCACTAAAGCAAATCATTTGATCAAATGTTCCAAGAAACACTAATCTGATTGACTAATAATTCAAATTCAGATGCAAATAATCAACATAGTGGTAGAAACTATTTTCAATGTTAAACTTAAGAGCGGGTTCAAGGAATGTTTGCACATATTGGGTTTATGGCTTGCATTCAATTTATAGTTAAGTTAGTATTGTAGTAAACTAGCTGCCCTCCGTGGCGTCACCCGATTTATGTACACTTAAACCTTTTTCAAGAGTCACTCTATTAGTTGAAACTACATGCAAATCCGTAGATTTTGATCTTTTCGCGAATAGACAGACAGAGTTGATTTTATTTTATGATATGTAGTGGTGCTAAGGAGTACCCATATGTACTGATACAGCTGCTGCTGATCCATGCAGCTTAGGATCAGCTTTGAGAGACTTAGATTCATACTAATATTATAAATGCGAAAGGCTGTCAGATTGCTATGCACGCTAACCAGTGTAGCGTTTTTGCTGAAAGCTAAACCGCTGAACTGAAAAAAATATTTTACGACCATTTTTGCAAAAAATTATATATCTCAAATTACGATTTCATGTGAATAAAATTCTATAGCATATAATAAACAAAGTGTATTGAAGACAAAGCAGAGGCTTTTAAATACAGTTTCTGCATAAAACGTTTCAATTTGAACCGACCGAAAACAAAATGGCACAACTTAATATAGGTCAGTCAGTGAAGAAAATCCAGATTTTTTGGTACAACTACGTGCGTTTATAATTTAATTTCACACTACACTGACACAAAAAAAAACGACAACGATCATTACAAAAAAAAAATTAAATCACATGCAAATGCATTTTGAAAATTCCGTACGATTCCAATCAGCATATACTGGAATCCATCACAATTAAAACAACGATACAATATTTCCGTTGTCCGAATATAAATCGTTATCGTGAAATAACTGGGATGTTATAACGATTCTGTACGATTTAACGGAGTTTCACGAGCGAAAATATGGACGCGGGTTTTATTTGTGGAGACAATTGGGAACTTTATATTTTAATTGTTGTGTAAATTACTTTTTTGGTTTCAGTTCGACTTACAAAATTACATGAAAAATTTAATTAAGATTGTGTCGTTTTATAAGCATATTGCTATGTCATAAGAAGCTAATGAGACACAGATTTTTTCGCCATAAAATTAATAGAGCAGTAATCGAACTGCTCCACTGCTGGGCAAGGGTTTTACAACAGAATAAGAGAGTGGTACCACGTTGGCCAAGTTTGCTTTGGGGATGTTGCATACCTTAATAAAAGTCTCAGAGTTTTTGCGCATTTAAAATTTGCAAGAGCTTTTCGTATGCTTTAGAGCACTTGTAAAATAATATTTCTTGATATAAATATTTATACCACAACATCAGTGGTGAATCCAAAATACTGATAGTGTCAAAAGCAGGAAATATATCTAATATTATTGTTAAATATGCGTATTTAATTGCTTAAAACTCTTCCATTTTCCAATAAAATAATGTTACGTAACTACCAGTTACTGTAATATTATGAAAATGATAGTTTCAAAACGCTTATTGTGTTTTTATTAGTTTTTCTATGGCCACTTGACTTTCGCCCGCCTTCCCGAGTGCCGGCGATGTAAAGTAATGAAAGAAAAATTATTTTCGAAGCACAAAGCGAAATATAACACAATTTGCTTGGAGAACTAATAGTTGGGCGAATTTGTTGGTAGAAAAAGTTAAAAATAAGTAAGAATGTACTATATTTTCGGTACTTGGAGGTCGTTTGTTTTTAGCTTGATCTATTTTTTTATTTGTTCCAAGTTATTATAATTACTTACTAGAAATCTATTTTTACAGTGGCAGAGTAGCGCTTTTTTAAGTTTCAAGTTTGGTTACTTTGTATGTACATACGACGTTTTCCACGGAACGAAACGTTCTTGATAAAGGCACAATTTGTAAATTACTATCTCATAGACAAAGGTTAGCATAACTGAAGTTAAAGCGTAAATATTCACGAGCCCAAAATTGTAGAACAAAAATGGGGCTAGACATCAACCCGAAGACCTCACTGTTGTAACGAGGCACCAAGCAACTCTTGCCGCGGTCATTCCATAGATGGGTGACCGCATAGTGGTAATTGAGCTGAGCGTCTCCGTGCTTCGGAGGGCACGTAAAAGGTCGGTCCCAGCTGTTATTTACTAAAATAGCAGTCGTTAAGCCATGGCAAAGGTCTCTCGGGCGGCTAGAACAACTTTGACACTAGGTTGACCACTAACCATACGACAAACAAACAACAACTGTTGTAATAGGGAAGAACCATTCCGATTGTCAATAAAGAAAGTGTTAAATATTTCATTTCGAAAATTAATAAGTATATCAAAACACCTTCAATTATCTTGTTCCTCACTCTACACCAGGGGTTCCCAACCTTTTCTAAGTCCGGGACTACTTTTATATTTTTCTAGGTAGCAGGGACCACTTTGTAGGTACATACATATAAAAAAAATAAAGTGTAATAATCATCATGAAAATTTAAAATTTTTAAATCATTCGCCGACCATATTTTGACCTCCGCGGACCACTGGTTGGGAACCACTGCTCTACACAGTCAGAAATCAAGCTGTAGCCCAGCGTCCGTACACACGTATATGTGTAGTGCGGCCACAATACACTATTAACTGTCACCGATAACTTTGAAGTATGGTTGTCGAAACCTCGTTCATACTCGTAGTGGACTGTGGTGTTTGTATTACGTCAGGATAACGGTATCGATAAACCTTTATGGACAACGGTTAGTTATTATCTTGATGGGGCTATTTCGGGATTTAGTAGAGCTTCTTCGTTTTGCTGTCAAAGACTTAGAGAAGGTAAAGTATAATCCTTAACTATGAAATGTTCAATTCGACTGAAATGATTCCGTGGGTTAGAAAACTATATTTTCCAGTAAAATGCGAACATTATTTTCACAGAGCAGGATACAATGGTCGCAAACCGAACAGGATATCAAATATAGAACATACATTTTTTTTTTCAATAATTGTTAAGAGACGAATAAACATTGGAATTAAAATATAAGACAAATTGGTTCTCCAACAGAAAAACACAGAAAACAAAAAAAAAAACAGAAAAGCTGTAGGAATAAGAAGCTAGGTTTTAAGACATTAATTATTCAATGAAAGCATAATACCTGCTAAGTATAATGAATAAAAAAAAAATTAGAATAGCCAACACTGCCTTCGCGCATTGAACAGTTACAGTATGTTATATGTTAGTCGATGGCGAATGCTCTAGCAAAGTTTACAATAACCAAAACAAACCAAGCCCCACGAGACCGCAGATCATTGGTTCCAATCTAAAAAGACGCAAGAACAACGTTTTAAATTCAATGTTCTAAGATAACAAACCCAAAGTTGGCCTCCAAATGATTATTATCAAATTTAAACTTAAGAAATCGGGAATTTCACCCGAAATGGGATAAGTTCTGCAAACGGCCAGCGCAAAGGTGTTTTGTTGGTCCAATTTGCAATAAAAAATTTCTTTAAAGCCATTCTGGAGGTTTTTCAGAATGATATTGCTACTCCTAGGTCGTTTTCATGAAGAGTACTGTATTAATTAGAATTTTTTAGAAGGTCAATGTGAAATTTGGTTAAATATACATCTTTTTGTTCATTCAATGAGTTGGTTGAACAGAAGGAATTATTATTACTAATTTTTCTTTTGGTGGATCTTTATATAGTTCGTACAATTCCTAGAAATCGAATGCTTCATTCCCGTTTGTGTAATTAAGTAAGTAGAAGTTTAATCATTCTATCTCAAGAGATCGTTTTATTACCATTTTACCCCAAATTTTACAGTAACTAAACATAGTTTCTTTTATTCTGTTAAGCTATGCCTGAAATTGCTCTACTTAAATATATCGCAGGATAATTAATTTATATCCTGGAAAGTTTTTACAAAAACAATCGTCTTCCTTTCAAGTTAAGAAGTCCTCAGGTCAAATATTTTAAGGTACTATCCCGAGATTCTACATAATTATGAGGTAACATGATTTGTAAAAGTTACACGTGCCCACCTTACTTTTATAATAGACTCATAAAACATACCTTTTCGACCTTGAGGGCTATTTTTTAAGGAACATTAGCTGATATTTTTTTTAGGTAATGGAGCAAATACAATGGATGGTAGAAAAGTTGTGGGTATAAAAATTAGGTTTCAAGAAAGTTAGATTATACTTACTAGATTTTCCCCAATTTTGGGGTGTGATTATACGATTAAAATTCCTGGAGCCTCACTATCAATAGACGGAAAAATGGTTTCATACATATTATAGTAAATTCTACAGGTCCTTGATTCGTGACAACAGTAGAATTCTGACACTCTAATAGTATAATTAGTGTGGTTTTTTTTATATTTAATCCGATATCTTTTATTTCAAACTAGCTGTCGTATCAGCTATAAAAATATGTGAAAAATTTAAATTATAAATTATTCCCGGGTTTATGAAAATAGGTACATATGATAGTTTATTGCGAGAAAAGTAACAAAATTATATACATACACAAAATTTCACCTAAATATCTATCCATACAAGCTTTCATATTTTTATATTAAACTAGGAAGTTATTAACCACATATTTATCAGTACGCACTTTTCCTTATGTAAAGGAAAATCTTCATTTCTGTATATTTTCCTGAAAAATTATAGCAAAAGTAATTCAATCTTAATTGAGTTCAGGAGAGTTCAAAGACAGATCGTGACTGGATTTGATCGAATATAGACAAAATACATTTGAGTTAATATATTGGTTTGATGTTTAATATAATATCGTATGAAATACTACAGGCATTGAGGCCATTTAGATGAAGGAATGAAATTATTTATTCAAATTAATGCAATCATGCATTATTAAAATTGATGCATATTTTTCTTGCTTTTCACGTAAATAATTTGTAGTTTTAATTAGAATCCTAGTCCTTATCACTAAATATTTAAAGTGTTGACCTTAAATTAAACGACTCGTTTACGAAAACAGGAAGAAAAAATAAAGTTTCGTTATTATTAAAAATCAAATACCCGTTTTACACAAAGCTGTTTGTTACTTTAGTTACAAGTAAAGTGATTATAGTAAATTTTCAAAAACGTTGACTATGCATCTAAAAAATTACCACATCGTATTCAGATTTACAGGGCGTCTTTTTATATCGGGTACCTATGTTAACATTAGTTATTGGTAACTAAAACTTTGAACAAAGGTCAAACTTCATAAAATCACTCTAAATATTATGATTTTCTATAGAAATTGTTATTAAATCTTAAATTGAACGGAACACAAACAGCAAGTTAAGATAAACAGATACCGAACCGACTACCCGATACTAAAATATCTATTGTGTTTAGCGAGATATTGACGTCGAGGCAGCCGATATCCGCCAGTCTAGACTCCGTATTAGGCTAGTTGACCAGCATGTGCGAGATAGCGATTCGTTGCTAATGAAACCTCTATAAGCAAAATTGACGCCCATAGCCAGTTGCGCTCACCGGTCGGTAAACGATCTGTGGGTTAACACAGAAACACTTGGCTCAACCGTTGGCGCGGTCATTCCGCAGATGGGCGACCGCATAGTGGTATTTGAACTGAGCGCCTCCGTGCTTCGGAGGGCACGTAAAAAGTCGGTCCCGGTTGTTGTCAATTAAGATAACAGTCGTTAAGCCACGTCAAAGGCCTTCGGGCGGCTTGAACAACTTTGACACACATAAGAAGAAGATTGATTAAGCATTTATCTGATACATACGTACTATACTAAGTCTAAAGAGACTATGAATGCTAAATTAATTGTCACTTGGTCCTAAAACCATCGGGTAACCTCCATTCCAATTTCAGATTCCAATAACGGAGTGAATGTGTCACGCCTTTTCTAAGTTACGTTGAATAAGCACGTAAGAGCATCTTCACAAAATAGTATGTCTAGCAGAGGACGTCGTAGTAGTTTTTATTCCTAAAACTACTCGTACATTAGAAAAATATTTGCACCTCATCGCATATCGCGATTTTTCATAGCTCAGCTCAACACAGCTCAGCTCAGCTCAACACAGCTCAGCTCAGCTCAACACAGCTCAGCCCAGCTTTTGACAGCTCCAATTGCAATACTACTCACTTCTCTACTGCACTATACAAAGGCAAAACTTTTCAATAGCATATCGCTTCGCTATCTTTCTAATTACTAGTGGAAGCATAACTTAACAAAGTGATCTAAATAACTATGGATATTGTTTAAGTTTGTGTACAGTGCTTAGTGTAAACTGTTGTTGCAGTTTTGGTTTCAATCCAAGACACAGCTTGGGGTAAAGCGTTTTGGTTTAAGACTAACTAGTTTCAGTGTAATCGAGAAAGCATAATAATTAGAAAGTTTGATTTTCAAGTTTTTTTTTCAATTTCAAATGTTTTTGCTTTATAAAACAACCACAGGCATTTCATAATGTTTGTACGGATTTATAGGTATATTTTATAATTTTAATTCTACGTTAAAACATTTTGTCACAAAATGGAAATATTTTTTGAAGGATATGACGACATAACATACTCAGCCTTTACTAACTGAAGTATTAATTGAATAAGTGATTTTCAAAAGAGCTCATGTGTTATATCGTGGCAACGAGAGATGTATTCTTTTCATAATTCCATATTCATCTGAATTTTCATTTTGTTACTACAGCCTTGAAGGTGGAACGGTCAAGGATATTATCGTGATGGAACATTGTACACCTGAAAGTTCTTTAACAAGATTCTTGAAGGATTGTTTTGTATGACTGATGTGGATAAAGTTCTCACCCACGCTCGTGTAGTGTGGTGGACACAAAACCTCTTCCTTATTTTGAGAGGAGATCCTTCAACAGTTCGGGACAGGAAAGGATTTTTTATTTAAATTTTACTGCATCCCTATACTAGAACTAAACATATAAATTCAAACCAGCAATAAATAAAACAATATGTCTTGAACACATATTTTCTATAACGTCTCTTTACAATAGATGTCACTAGCACACTAAGTGCTCAATGCACTGAACATCCCTCTTTGTATTGGAAATATTGTTAGGTTGCTTTTCATTGCTTGGTTAGAAGAATGAGTTTTGAGATTTTTATAGTTATGCTTGCATGAATGTATGACATGAGGAACATTTTCATTTTTATTTTTGAAGACTCTAGTGAGCAATACATTCTTAACAAAATATGTTTTACAAAATTTAGTCTTAAAGTAAGAACTAAGATTTTGGAAGTAATTTTTCGGCTTAAACTTAACTCAACAGTCCCATTTAGGTAGTAAGCAACGTTAGTTATGCTATAGCCTCATTATTTTCAGATTGAAAAAATAACTATTAAGAAGAATAATTAGAATAAAGGTAAGAATGTATTTCGTACTACTAGATAATGAATAATCTTTTATAATAAAAAGTGTGATTATATAAAGCTATCAAAATAAACACAAACTTCGATATCAAAATATACAATAATACAACATAAATATTTATAACCCAACCAAATTCGAAAGGTATACAATTACAAAGATAAGCTATACAAACGCAATACAAATACGCGTCGTAACGACAGCGCCTCAATTTGCCCGCCTATCTCTACAAACCGCAAACGTGCTCTATGTTCGACGTCTACTGTTCCATTTGTAGGGTTACCATAAGACTAAGAGAAGATAGATATCATTGATTGATTTTTTTTTCATTAAATTATAATTACTCGTGACTTCCTGACTCAATAGACTTATGATAACTTAGTATCAATCAATAAAATGTGTAAAAAAACTTAGCGTATTCTGCAAGAACTGTTTTTTTTTTCATTTAAATATTATCAGTCGTAAATTACATTCGGCACTGTCAAGTAGCACTAGGCAGTTAAACAGTTATAAACTATTTTGTACTAGAGTCAAGAATATAAGCTAGGTTCACTTGACAGTACTTAATTATGTGGTGATAGCGAAAATAGAAATTAATGCTAAAAAATAATATAATTGGCACATAAGATACTTTCATATCCGAATAAACACACAAGACGTAGTCTAGTCTAGGCGGACAAAAGAGCGATTTATGGGTAGGAACGTCACTTATTTCATTTTTTAAACTGGTGAAGAATGACATTGTATTTGGTAAATTTTTACTTGCATCAATTACCCCAATGCAAAAATAATATATATCCGAGCAAAACCTTTATATTTGGAGTCACTATCCATTACAGTACCGATACAAGACAATTTGGTGCATTGGGAGTATCTTGTAAGATTGCAAGCCGCACAGGTTCGGCTTGGTTAAACGTTCACTCAGTAATGGGCTTTCCAGTTCCTATGTTTGCGTGGTGTTGGTTATATTAGTATACCGCTGTTAGTAACACACTATCGACTGTCTTCGCGGCGCAGTTTTAGATTTCAGGTTCGGTTCCGGGGTCGGCGGTAGTACGGAGTGCTGTAACGTGCCTGGTACCTAAATGGCAATATGCCCGCCTCTTATTACATAGGACTAAAATTATCAATGGCGAAAAGTGAGTGCATGTCATCATGCCTTCCCCTCCGGGTATAACAGGCACGATATTATGTATGTGTATGTAATAGTCTCGTGAGGGCATCAAACTCACAACTTCATACGCATAGCTAACTACCCCCACTTCTCCATGAAAGTTGCCAGATAAAAGAATACCGGTAAGAAAAGCAATAAAAGTGCTTTAAATTAACTAAAATACACCACAAACATCAATTAACTATTATAATAATTAAATGTACTGAACAATCGTCCATTTGCCTTCGTATTGTAGTTAAACCACGTACAATTGTCCTATAATTCAACAATGGCAGTTCGCTTCTCAAATCAATTATTCAAAATCGATTACTCCGATTCGATTAATGTCCGATGCAGCATTCTCTTCAGCCAAATGCTTCAAGTATTTCGAATTTCAAAAATTAAATGTGTGGCTGGAAAAATCAGAAACAGTGGCTTTTTAATTTTTAAAAGCAGAATTTACGAATTATGCTGTCGATGGTTTTTTGTTCTTTTGCATTTTAAATCCCGAAATGTAGAGTGAATTAGTCGCAGATTTAAAAATGGGTAAATTCTTAACATTCATATTTAAATTGTATTTAAACTAAAGTTTGCGAGTTTTTATTTAAAAAATTGTCATCATGATACCTATTTAGCTTCGTATATTTAATCTTTGAACGAAATCAAAAATAATTTCAGGAAAGAAGTAGGTAGCAAAAAGATGCAGTCTGGACTTAAAGTAAATACCTAAGCGGTTTACACTTCCTCCTGTACACTTTCGACCACATTCTCTAGAAACCGTTTTAAAATAAAGCTAGAAAACAGAATTAAATTCAAAAAGAAATACGGTACGGCTATTCTAACCCGATATCGAATAGAGAATTATCAACTGCCGTCGTCTGTTCACAGATAACCGCTTCGAAATGTAAATGTGCGACAGCTGTGTCTATGCAAATGCACCGGACAGTTTAAATTTGAAACCTTCTGAAATGTATTTTAATATTCGAAATTTCGAAACTGAGGATTAGTTGAGATAGTTTTTGGACGTTTATTTAACGTTAACCATGCGTGAAATGGAATACGGTTTCCGTGTGCGTTGTTTAAATAAAGTGTTTTTGAAATAAGTATGGTAAATATAAAATCGTATTCAAAACCATTTTGAAAGGCTATTTAGATTTTCTGCTTTGAATTTCGTTATATGAGAGTGCAAACAGTTTAGTTTGTGCGATAAAAACATTTGAAGAACAATGAAATAAGAGATTCGTTTAGGATTTAATTAATGTTATTGTAGTCAGGAACAAACTACAAACAGGTTCTTACTAGATTTTGTTTCCGTGCTACAAAGAACGTCGCTAGCCTACTGCCTGTTACAAAATACGTGTCGATTGACTGTCAGTACTTCGCACGCTATGAAAAATCAACAATAAAAAAAACTATTCATAACAACAAAAACATATTCGTATAATACCAAAGCGGTGTTTCACTCCCAATACACGTTCGAAAAAAAACAATCGAACGATTTAAAAACAGACTCACATTTAAAAATAAATAAATCCAAAAACAGAACAACATGGCGCTAGTTTTGGCGCATTCTTCACGCGACGACGGGTACAACGGAACAATCAATTGCGTTTGCTGTGTGCGCTTTTTAACATATTTAAAGGCTTTTTTTAATCAAAGTGATGGAATTTTGTGTAAATATTCCAATACACGCAATGGAAAGAGTAGTGGGGATTCATACTAAGATACTGCTTTAAATAAAATAAATTGTACATAATAGGTACTAAGATATTTCCAAGCATTTTTTAGGTGTGTACATTCAAACTTCGTCAAGAATATCTCCCAGACGGGCTGCGAAGCGGGGACAGTCTTGGGGATAGTCTTTAGTATCTTTACTTTACTTCGGAAGTCATGACAAGAATGATCAATAATGACAAGATCAATGACAGAAATAAAACTTAGTTATTATCAATTTAAAAAAAACAGTCGACTGGTAAAAATCCTACAAACGGCTTTTAACATGAGACTGGCGGTGACGGCTCGTTTTCGAGTCGATGTGTTTGCTTTAATCTTAAGACGTAAATAATATCAACGAGTGAGAAATTAAACACAATGGTCTTTCTGAAGAACTACAAACCACAAAACCCAAATAGTCATGAATATAAAAGGTACAAAGTTATTGCCAAGTTGCCAAGCCAAAAATAGCGGTAAAAAAATAAAATATTAACACGGTATCGCGTCGGTCCCGCGGCGCAAAACTTGGCAAATGGTTTAGTGAGTTCGCTACAAGTTGCGGATCTTCGGTAACTTTGTTACTTAATACACAGATTGTTTGCGGTCCAGCACAGTAATACACTCGGTGAATACGAGTTTAGAAGATATGGACGTGATAAAGTATGTTTATGACTATATTTTTAAGTTTCATACTTTTGAATAGTACTCGTTGACATGAAACTAATGGAATATTGTTTTAAAAACAAAGGAGTAATTTCTTTTCCTATAAGTTACATAATGAGACTGGTGTCTGGCAAGGTTCCACTTAGTGAATTTACTTGGAATGCTATAATATAATTTCAATTAGTAACTGATTACTTTTTTCAGCCGCGGCTGTCTCAGGTCTCAGTTGAGGCGACAGTACTACAGCAGGTTTTAGACGCTTTTCAAAACAACGCTTTTTTTTCTTATTCGAAACTAGAGTTAAGTTTAATCCTGGTCAATTTAAAGGCTACTGAATTCAAAATGTCCTTTAAAAAACAGCATCTTATGTCAAAGGGACCAAGTCTAAAGTCCATAGGCCAACATTTTGCGAGATACACTTTTGTACCTCATTCAAACATAAATCAGAACATTCGAGAACAAAATACCTCCTCCAAACATTCAAAGCTGTTTGTTTAACGCGCGCTACACGAAACTCTCAGTTACTTACGAGATTAGGAACAAGTTACTTTACAACTGAATTATGTTAACAAGGTCACTGCTTGCGCCTCCTTTTTTTAAACTTCACGCCACAAGGGTACGGCTTAGGCTTCGGCTTGATTGATGAAAATATAATGGGATGTTGTTGGTCAAAGAAAATGTGTTTCATATAAAAAAAAGGATCTTCGCTTCCGAAGTATTGATTGAGGATTAGTGGATGGAGTTACAAACAGTTTTTCATGGACTTGATTCAAGCTAGTGGCTGGATCCGCAAACAGCTTTTATGGAGTATGTTCAAGCCAGTGGCTGGAGTTGCAAACCGTTATTTTAAAACAGGGGTTCCCAACCTTTTCTTAGTCAGGGACCACTTTTATATTATTCTTGTTAGCGGGAACCACTATGTTAGTATATTAAAAATAAAGTGTAATAATCATCCTGAAAATTTAAAATTTTTGAATCATTCGCGGACCACTGGTTGAGAACCACTGTTTTAAAAAGAAAGTTCTCATAGTAATCACTTACTTTTAACAGCCGTCATGGCTAAGGACTTGCAACTTTGTGCTCAGGGTTTTGGAATCGGTTTCTATGTACAAAATACTTTATTAAGCGCTGGTTTATTACGAGTACGTGCTATCCACATTGTAGTTGCCTTACTTTTGTGATGGTCCCGCATCAGGCAATGTTTTTCTATTATTTTTTTCTTACTTTAAAGAATGGAAAACGAATTTTACTCATCCGACGAGAGGTCCAAAAATTTAGCTTTTTGATTTAGATAAGGGATGGTTTACAAAAAAATTAATAAGTAATTATTTTAGAAACCTCCATTTCTTGAAGAGCAATAATTAAATTTAAAAAAATTACGTTATCTTTAGCAAACTTCAGAAAGTTCACAGACAAGATCGTATAGTATCAAAGTGTGTGCAAAGTGAGCACCGAGTTGCATCGCGCTCTAATTACAGCCTCGCGATAAAGCACGCGCCGGAACACCTAACTCTTTCTTACTATTTATGTTAGAGAGAGACAAGAAGAAATTTCTTTCTACATTTTTTTTTTGAGTTTTTATTTTTTGTTGGTGATAGATGTTATTGTACGAAGGTTACTTTGCCATTTAAAATTGATTAACTTTAAATAAGAATCACAGATTCACAAAAAGATAATCGGTGTCGGAGCGTCGTGTCTTCGGAAAATAACTGTCAAAGAAAATACAAATAAATAACTTAAATATCGTTTTTAAAGAATGTCATCCCTGTTACTTTTAACTTCTGCTTATTCTATCTTAATGATAAATCAATCGATTATCGAGCCTACTGTGTGCATACGAGTAACTCGTTATAAAGTTTGTAAATGTTCAATTTGTAGCACTGATCAATGTAAATTATGCAAGCTTTGACGCAAAGGATTATTTTGATTTTGAATAACAAACAAAGTGATTATTTTGTAGAGAATTTGAATTTCTTGTCATAGTTCTATTTTTTTCTTATTAAACTTAATTCAAAGGCATAAAGTTTTGTTAGAAACGGCAACTTTAAAATCTATTTGTAAATACTTGTGCATTATTAATGATTACTTCCATCATAAACTTATTTTCAATTAATATTGGTAGTAAAATAATATGTCAAAATCAATTTACATTTTATTGTAAATCCAGAAATCTACTTCGTTCAAATTGTACAACTGGCCTTTACAAGCTTTGCCAGTAATGTGATAAAAAGTACCAAATAATGAAACAACACAAAAAATAAAAATATGCCAATTTCAACTATCCATGTCCTATCTCCCCCAACCTACTTAATAACCTCAACAAATATTTCCCTTTTACATAACGCGCTCCCTCAGATAACCGCGTGCTTCAGAATTAATTAGCCAACTAAAAACTTGTCTCGTTACTACTGAAGCCAGTCCAAGGCGAAACAAACAATTTAAATATACCAACTTGTAATTACTTGAAGATTGTAGACTTTACAATTTTATAAAAATAGGCTTTCCTACTTTATTATTTTTAACCGACTTGAACCGAAGAATTTTTTTGTACTATGTTGAGCGATTTTGATGGTTCTTCTTCCGAAAAATTGTTCTTTGGTTGAACTTGTAAATTTAAAGATATCCTTAAATATGTGTAGCTTTGTATAGCAATCTTTGTTTCATGGTGATAATGCAGTAAAATTTTGTTTTAAAGTCGGTTGTGTGAAAGCATCAGCATGCAGCATTATGATCCAGAAGGAATTGTTGGCTGTTGTTAGTATATGATCATATTTAGATCTGACATTGTTAGAGAACAATCAAAGGCCTATTCTAATGCATTAACATAACAAATGACGGGCCAGCCCACTCTGAGAAATTAACCATCAATTAGTATCAAATTAGTTAAATGTATTGCAATTATCGCTAATGTTGATCAATGATGGCTGATATGACCGCGTCTTAGTGTAAGTATCAGATTGTGCGTAGTATAGCATTGCTAGAGTCAGCACCAACAAAATAAGAGGCCGATAAAAGTTTATTTTTGAAAATCATTTATATCAACCTAAACTTTTATTTTGATTATTTATGGACAAAAAGCTGGCACTATTTTTTTTCATACATTAGTAACCAAACACTTTAAAGACCTTCTCGTATTTGTTGATGTATTGTGTCTATTATAGTTTTTTTTTGTACATTGTATGAAAATAGAGTAATAAGGAACATAATATGCAATATGCATACATCAAACTATAATGTGCTACTAAATTAATACTTTGAGAGATTCTATAGAGATTTTTGAAAGTGAATTTTTAATCCTTCTTTTATAAACAACGCCAAAATAAACAAGTAAATGTACTATACTTGTTCTGCTTATCCATTTTGATAAACTATAACAAACCTTAAAACATCTGTCACAATTTCTCCGAAAGCATTATTTTACATTAAAATCACCAAAGTATCTAAAATAAGGCTTCTCTGAAATAAATTACTGAAAAAAAGTCCGCTGGTCTAATTGAGAGTAGCAATTAGTTAATTACAGTGAAATTTCAGCGAACTAAGCTAGATCATTAGGACGCTAGAGTAAAACAATTTGTCTCGAAAATTAACTAACTTTCAGGAAATGTCCTCGAAATAATGTCATGAAAAATGTTCATTATGTTTATGTATGTATTTAAGTCTTGTAATGTATGTATATGTATTTACTGTTTACCTAATTATCAGGAGATTTTATTATGCATAAGTAGTCTGAACTGTTGTTGGCAGAAATCAAGATGTTTTTCAATTGTTTTATGTGGGTATTAAAATATTTCTACAAACCCTAAAACAAAGGCAAAATAGTTAATAACGTTTGTAGTAATTCAGTAATAAAACAGAGTTAGTAATAAAACATAGTACATAACAATATGCTATTAAATAGTAAAAAATGGTAACACTGAGATTTACATAGGCACTATTTTTATGTAGCTACTAAATTGAATACACGAATATAAAATACTATACTGTCTTGAACGGTTTCATACCCAAATGGTAAAAACAGGACCTAATGAAATCACACTTATAGCAGGCAAGAAATAAACCTCAATTTCTGTAGCGTCACTTTGTATAGAGTAAGTTTTCTACGTTATAACTATACTCTCTAAAGCCGAGTACTATCCAGGTTACTGACCAAGGTCAAACCAAGGTCAGATGCTAATGTTAACATTAAATCCTAAAAGTGACTCGTTCCATTAACTAGACCCGAATAACTCAACAGAAGCGATATAATATCAAGTAATTCTATGAAGTAACAAACATATTTCGTTAATTTGCCTTCAGGACAATGTAGGGATACCAAGGATTTAGAGAATAGTTGGACTAAAATTATAATTGGGAATTGATGTATGTTACATTTCATTGCTTGAACTTTTGGAGCAGGTTACACACAGCCGGGGTTCTCGACCACATCGAATTTACATACATAATATCACACTTTTCTTCTCATAGGAACAGGCAGATACCAAAGAACAGTCCTTACAAACTTCCCTTGCCTCATTCCCCTCCAATTTATGTAATAAATATGCAACAATGGTCGCATGTGTTATGAAAAAATGTTTTTGTACTTATTTCTTAATTATTATTGCGCTTGAGTATAATTCATCCCTTTCCATCTTTGTTAGCGAAGAAGAGGTTTTCTGAAGTAAATATTTGGTAGCGGCTCTTGAACTATCTCTGTGTTAAAGGCTTAACTATAAAAATATATTTTGCATTAATCATAGTTTTCGATTTTCTTTACTTTTTCCTTACTCCCATGGGAACAAGTTTAAATCACAATTTGTGTGTATAATAATCAAAATAAGTTCTGAATTTAAAGTTCGTATCAGAATACAATAATAAAAAAGCAATAAAACCTTTTTACTTCTAAAATGAATGTAGAATGCACTCCAATTATCGTTAACATTAATTAGAAGATTGTGACTGAAGACTCTCGAGAATAATTCCAATTAAAAACTAATAAGATTTGATCTTAGTACTCATTGTAGCATTTAGGTCATATTATTTGATTATATCAATAGGCAATTTTATGTAATTAGTGATAATTTAATAAATGTTTTATTAAGAGAGCCTAGTATATGAACTTATTTAATTATGATACAAATTATGACATATAGGTATGTCCATGATATCAATCCATGATATCCATGATATCAAGTCTGTTATAACCAAGTTTAAGCAGAGGTCTTTGAAGTACACCCACGTTTCGTCATTTATAATTTTAGTTCTAAATATGTGTGTTGTAAATGTCAATTCTAAATACTCATGGGGCCAAGCCTATTGCTTATATACCGGGCACGTTCTACTCCAAATTTTAACTCTCATGAAGAGCAATAGTTAAGTTTCTCGCCGTTTCTACTCACGAGCAAAAAGCTTTTCCGAAACGGTTATACAATTATAATACGTGACTATTAAAATAATCTTATTTTTTCAAAAAAGCGTCGGAGTCACTACCGACTGCGCCACAGAGGTAGTCCTCAGCAAAGTAATTTATTGCAAAACACACTAGAAGCTGATAGCATTTCAAAAATTCATGCCTAAACTATCGACTGGTTTCATGAATAGTGATGACTGTGATCCGACAAAGCCAGAAATAAACCAAACACAGCGAGCATTCGATACGCAACTGTTACGCAATATCAGTTTTCACGAAACATTGCTCGTTTAGACCAGCTGTTCCAGAAAATGACGGCAGCAGCCACCAATGACAGAACTGATCGAGGCTTCGTAATTGATCGTGGCAGGCGAACGGAATCAAAGTCGAAATACGTCATTTGAGGATGTGTGTTTGTGGCAGAGTAAGGCTGGCTTTATTGTAGCATATATTGATGTGCTTCCAGTTTTGTACATGCAAGATATATGACGTAAATAAGGTTTAGGACGGATGGACAATGATGAGATAGTAATGAAAGCCGCTTATATTTTAGTATAATGTCATGCGCTCTGATATCTACTTTCAGTTATGGCTTAGATGACTTTTTGTGTTATACAATAAACAGGACTACTAGAACAAATACTTTTGTCTAAACTGATTAACGCGTTTTTTCAGGACACACAAAGTCCCATCAGCTCAGTCTCTCCCTCAATTCGGGATTAGAGTGTTGAGCAGTGCGCCAGTAATATAAAATGCTTAAAAAAATAGTTTCAATAGTGTTACTAAGTTTAGGGTGTTGTCATTTTTTTAAGGAAATTCTTGATAATATTTTTGCACATTTGTCCTAATTACTACAAAATTAAGGTCACCCTAATGAGACGGCCGGCAACTTAAATACGTATTACCTCAAACATACTTAAGGGAAATTTTAACTATGTTTGTTGGCAGCAGTGTCGAGCCCAATTATAAAGGTAGCTCTTCACTGTAAGCTGAAATACAACTACTGAATATTACCACAAAACACATATATACATAAAATCATGCCGGTTTTCCATAGAGGTATTCAGAGATTGGAGAAGAAAACAAAGAACAATAAAATAAGTTATATGCAAAAATAAGTCCGTTTTATGTTCAATGACTGAAAATTTACTTATTTCTTGTTCATTTACATCTCTCAGAAAATATCAGTATGTACAAAGTTTAATGGAAGAATATATAGTATGCCGTGGTACTCTGTTAACTTTTTGGTGTCCAACATTTTTTGTTATAATGTTTCTGATAACGAATCTGCCAATCTCTGGACTATGGTATAATACGTGTATTTACACACTATGCATCCTGGTTCCTTCCTTTGTCCTATTTTTTACTTAAGCTAAAAACGTTTTCAAAATGAACATCTTAGTTAAGTTTCTGCTTCGCTTCGCTTACAGTTCAACCACAGCCATTACCGAAGCACAATACGTTCACAAACTATTTTGATACAAACTTTAAGGTGTTAGCTAAATCATGGATTATGTATGAATATTTGCCGAGAGGTCAGACGAGGTCACAGCAAGTTGTTATGATTAAATGTCCTGTTATATGATATAGTTTGTACACTCGGATCACGCTCGTGTAACTTCGGGATAATTCGGAACTTACGAACACTATTAAGTAAATGTATTTCGTTTTAGTTTTATGAGTACGATGTATTTTCTGTGGTATCCTTGGAAAAATTGCTTTGAAGTAAACCAGAGGACTCGTGGCATATGATTAGAATAATATAGATAATGAATGAAGATAAGAAGAAGCCAGTATATTATAGCGTGGAAAGCAATTTTCCTTATTAAATATCTTTGATATAATTGTGAAGTCATGTAGTATCTTGAATAGTTTATGTGCAAACTAAACGCTAATTCTTGCGCATTTAAGGAAAGTCAAAATGCTAAGCTAATGGCCCTTTCCAAAATATCGTATACTATCACCTTGCTGAAAATTATACAAATCGGTTCAGTCAATCACGTAAAATAAAGGCAAACTACGAAATAAACAAAAATACTTTTGTATTTATAATTTTAGAATTCAATAACGAACAAATATGGATATACGTAATCACTATGTATTTATTAACAAAGAGTATTTTCCAACAAGCGTAGCCTTAAGTGAGCCAATAAGCTCAGCTACATGTGAGTCTCACACGACCTACATTATAAAAAAAAAAATGTACGTCTTTTTGCGCAGTCCCCAAATCACATAGCACTAATATTTTAACTCCGTACTCACATTGTCATGAACAGACTTTAAACCTCAGCTTAAAACTGTAAAACAAGGTTTAAATTGTACCATTTGGCAACACTTCAATGTACGTGTGGAATTTAGGAGTAGAGTTTAAATAATATATGGTTAGACATACGGTATTATTCTGTACTGTGGACTAGTGGGAACTTGGGCAAGTCTATGAAATTGAAATGAAAATGTCTAAGTTTTACGGGAAAACGTCCTCATACACGTATTTTTCCTTTTAAAATATGCATGTTTTAAGAATACGTTTCCATTGAATTTAGGCGTGTTGTAAATAAAGCCAACAATTTACCAAACTAGTGGTCACACTTTGTTAGCCCTGTATGTACTAATTTTAAAGCTAGCGAAAGATTAACGACAAGAAGATCCAAGAAGATTTCCTTTTCTAACAGCTCGAAAGCTTCTTCAAGGAAAGGTAAGAATTTAGAAAAATCTTACTCTTACATCTTCGCCGCTTACCACTAGAACTTTTGGCAGCGGTTACGCTAACCACGGCTGAAACGCAAAGCAATGATTGGTTGCGTTAATCCTGTTGTTTACATATTATGTTGTACACTTTTTTTGCCCATTACTGAACTCATAAAACGATTAATACCAGCTATTAATCGTTAATATTATTATCTATTAATCACGCTGTAAAAATATTTAAAGCTTATAATCTACGAATAAAAATGCCAATTCCAGCACAAAAAAGTGGTTATAAAACACCTCACGATCAATTCGCCAAAAAACATCACACACGCGTTAATTCCCAAAGTTTTTTTGTCGCGACAATGACAAACGTGCGGGGTATCACGGCGACACAAATACGTTATGTTCCACGCAAAAACCACAACGTTGAACCGCGGCCCTCAAACGAGAAAGATATACGCTCACACAAGAATTATTTACAACGCTATCAACGTTTGTTTGGGAATAGATTGGGCGTTTGATTACAAGTTGTTTTGGTTTTTGAAAGCCTTTACTAATAATCTAGCTTTTTACTTCAGATTTGTTGATATTTTAACGCAGATTGGATAGACCATGATCGCAAGATGAGAGCTACGCAAGTAAAAAGCATATTTCGGTTAATTCAATTTTGCATTTGATATTCAAAGAGCCACATTTTTATCATTTTCTTTTGTATGGTTTTCGGTCAAATTGTTGAAAATGTTGAACTTAACTTCAGAGATTAAAAGGATTGTGTAACAACTCTAGTTAGTAGTCTTAAAAATTTATCAAAGCTTAGCCGTTGACATGACAATGACAATTGCAGAAATCGGTTTTTAATGAACTTTTTAAGGCATGGAGATGCTGTGATCAAAATACATATTAGTGATCACTCATCCAGAGAATGTCTGTGCTAAGATTTTTCTAAACGTTTAACGCGACTATTGAAAAGTTTTAAAGTAGAGAACTAATCACTATATTGTAATAACCACTACTTTGCTTATCTAACCACCAACTTTCAAACATTTGTGTTAACCTAATAAAGACATAGCAGTTCAAACAAAGTAGATAAAGATATATTATTCTGATTGTAAAGTCATCAACCGTTCAACTTTTCACCTTAGCTTAGCCACTTGAAGAGCATAGACAAACTAAATATTAACAAAACCAATGTAGCCAACTTAAATCAAAACTAAACCGACTTAAGAAAACAAAACTGATGAAGCATCAAACCAAAAGGCGTTTAAATTTGAGTCACAGCATCAACCTAAATATCAAAAATGTGAATAAGTGTTTGTTTGACTTCTTATTGCGTCCAAACGGTTGAATCAATTTGTGTATAATTTATCGGGAAGGGGATAACTCATAACAGATCTTTTTGATATCATCGTTATAATACGGGCGGAGTCGTAGGTATAAGGTACCTGCGGGTATTAAGGCCTGTCGGGTAATAAGGCCTAAATAACAAAAAACGTACGAAATACAGTAGTAGACGATCAAGATTACAGTCACACAAGCTCAGAGCGTATACGAGTCGCTGCAAAGTGGCGGACACACTCTTGCACCTCTCCCCCCGGAAATGTCATCGAAATCATTCAGAAGTGCGGTTCAGCAGCACGAATTATAAAAATTGACTCCAGTAAAACGTAAGTTGTTTAGAAAATATAATATTTACAAACCTGTATTGACTGTCCGCTTATTAATTAACGTATGCTTGTCCTTAGATTACCGTTTTAAGAGACTTGTAGTTATAAAAAATATATTATTATTCTTTTCTGTAAATAGGTGGTTGGCGGATATTAAGGCCTATAAAATTTTACAATAGGCCTTATTATACTCCTATTTTTTTAACTGCTATATAAGTAGGAGCGTGTTTTTAAAATGTTTGTTAGTGGGTAGTATATACGTAGTTTATATTTTCAATTTATTTATTATTGTTTTCAGTGCTTACAGTCACGATGCCTCCCAAACGAGCATTGTAGTCAGAAGGCGATCTGACAAAAATAAATCACAAAAAAAAAATATCGGTACGGTCATGCCTGCAAAGAAGGTAGAATGGATGATGCAATGAGGCAATGTTCGCGATGCTTCAAGTGGTACCACGAAGAATGTGTCGGTTTGACTGCAGAATATACTGATGATTTTGAATGTCCTGATGGATGCGAATAAGGACAATTTATTTAATTTATTAAGACTACTATGCTTTCTATTGCCTTATGTTAATGATTATTGATGTCAAGAATACTAATTTACTTAGTTCAAGTTGATTTTTGAATAGTTTATAGTATAGGCCTTTTTACCTTACCCTATTATAATAAGGCCTAAAGACAGCGTTTTTTTAAAAGTGTTATAATGTTTTAGTTTTAAGCTTTAGAAGCTATTTTTTGTTTAAACTCGGTAGTAATATAAGTACATGACTGATTATTATAAAAACTGGTTGATTATATTGGATATTCTTCATTTTATTACAAATCTCCCTTAGCTAGGCCTTAATACCCGCGCGTACCTTACACTAAATTCATAACAAACTTATCTAAGTAATATGAAATGCACTACTCTAACCCCCGATTTCTGAGGTACATTTAGCGGTAGTTTATCTCTTCAAACCGTTTTTTTATGCGTTTAAACGCTATTGAATAGATAAACTACCCGTAACTAAAATATAATAAATGTACCTCAAAAACGGGGATGAATAAACCTGAATATAAGGTATTTTTCTACATTCAATTATTTTACATTATTAACAAACTAGCGGCTTTACGAACTTTTATAGTGAGAGGCAAGTTTTATCGCATTTGTCACCAAAACTTGAAAAGTTTTTAACATTTACTTTGTCCCTAAGGTAAGACCTAAGATTTACTAAGTGACTGCTGGTGAAAGTTTAAAATTAAAGCCTTTTACTAAGAAAAACTTACACCAAGAAGGGTTTGTACATTTTAGGTTTTTACAGATAAATCTTTAAACATACCATACTTTGGGTACAGTAAAGTACTTAAAAGACTCTTTAGCATATGATTATAAGACAAGAATTGCTTATTTGTATGTAGGTCCATATTACTAGTTGTCCTGCGCAGATCTGATCACGAATTATCTTTGCTCTTTTTTTTCTATCCATATAAACTTTTCCCGTGTCCTAAAGACATTTTTACAGAGACAATAAGTCGAATTCGTTGAGCTGTTCTTGATTTTGCGCTTAGTAACACATACCAGTAACAGTAATTTTAAGGAGATGTAAAGCACTGTGAGTTCAACGACCTCAAAACCGATAAGTCCTTCAAGCTTTATTAATGTTGCTTATTTTGAAAATCACTATCAATTTATTATTACAAGATTTAGTACTAAAAATATTCTCTCAATAAATGCATGAAAGTTAAGTACATTTCAGACTATAATAAAGTACGGATTGAAAGATTTTCGAATATTCAATATGAAATAGTTGTATATTTCTTTTATTAATTTCGTATATAAGTTGTGATATTATAAAGTTCTTTTTTGATAGACTGACGTAGTTAAATGTCTGCAATATTTTAGAAGATTAAAATAGTTTGTAAATAAAAAATATCAGAATGCAGCTCAAAAATGATAACATTGTACATTTAAGAGTGATCGTAGGTACTCGCTAGTTTAGAATAAAATGGAATAAGAGTTTCAATAATTTTCTGACATTCAGAGGTCCAGTCTTTATATTTTATTCATATCAGTATTTATAAACATTACGAGTATTTTCAAGTTATTGACCATCGATGCCAACTAAAACGTAAATTCAATTAAATTGTATTATGTGCGGTCAGGTGCGTAGTACTCGTGCCCGGCGGTACTGTATTACAAAATGTATGGATGTGATTGATTCAGATCCATACTATCCATACATCCATACATCTGCAAAAGAATTTTGTAAGAATCGTAACAAGTGGCGTTCTCTCGGGGCAATTCCAGTGGGGAAAAGGTGCGATATACCGACCGCGCCCCAGAGGCAGTTAAAGTTGGTGGTTTTATACCGATTATTATCACCTCACAAAAAGCACAAACAACTATAAATATCACTAGAACAAACATCACTAAGCAAGAATTAAAAAGTTACAATTTATTCGCAGGGAACAATTCAGCTTAATCCAACTAGGCGCTTAATTAAATTGTTCTTGAAGAATAATCTCGTTCCTCATACGATGCGATAGGAATGCAGCCGATAGACGATTTAGATACCTTAGTTAAATCTTCTGCTAACCTTTAAATCTATACTAATATTATAAAGCTGAAGATTTTGTTCTTTCAGTGTTAGATAGCCCATTTATCGAGAAAGGATATAGGTTATATCATCACGCTACGACCAATAGGAGCAGAGCTGCAGTAAAAATGTTACAAAAATGGGGAAAATTTTGATTCATTCTCTCTTATGTGACGCAAGCGAAGTTGCGCGGGTCAGCTAGTTAATTATAAAAATAGTCTTTTATAAAGTCTTTTGAGCCGTAATCACTGGCCGTGTGTGAAAATATAATTGAATAGTCACGCAAAATATGGATTTGCAAATTCAAAATAATTTGCAAAATTATAAACAAAAATTTGTTTATATGGCCACATAGGAAACAAGAGTTAAAAATACGGACTTTTATTCATCAGAATCTCGGTATTTTATAATTCAATATAAACTACTACGACATACAAAAATCTTATACAATAAATATACTTCACACAGAATGCAAAATGTAACACTCTTTATTTTGTTAAAACTAAAATATATTCTCCGAATCAGACAAATAATTTAAAAATCACATCTTCAACATCGATAATCCGAACGTTTCACCGAATTTCTCATAAATTATTATAACACCACGTCGAAGGGTGAAAGGGGGCCATATATTTTGTTGAACCATTATTTCAGGCTAAATGTGCTGAACTGTTAAAGAAGAAATAAAAGACTTGAAAATAAAGCGACATGTTGGAGAGACGGTCGGCGTTTCAACAAGTATAAATGTCGTGGAAATATTACGAGTGAAATATTTTTGGAGGGTATTTTTAAAATGTTGCCGCTTTAGGTGTTGTTGCGTTATAAAATTGTTGAGAAAATAGTCAAGTAGAAAAATAAATGTTGACTCTGTAGAGTCTTAGCGTGGTTGATAGTATCTGTCTGCTGATCACGAAGTCTTAGGGTTCGATTCCCGGGATGTGAAAAAGTACAATTGGTCTCTTATAATTAATTTTAGAATATTTCTCAATAGTAATCGGGAGTTTGGTGATATACCCGGGGTATCGCAATAATCACGCCACCGTGGGTCACGGAACTAACAATGTTAATGGCAAATCGTGAGTGTATTGCGTACACATCTGCCTTCACCTTCAGGTAAAACAGGCGTGATGTTTGTAAAGAGAAAATAGTGAATACATTTTGACTCTTGATCTTTTGAACGCATTGTAAATTCATTTCTATATTAGTAACTAGTTAGCATAAGTTATTTCTAACCTTTGGAGTATGCTATGTTAATTCTAGGTTCAAGTTAATTACAAAATGCATGAAATTTTATCTAAAATTAAATATAATTTACTTATTATTAAAGTTATAATGTTTACCTGTACAAGTAGCATCTAAATAATAAATATAGGTGTCAAGAATTCTATATTTTAGAAAATATGTTTCGTAATGCACATAAAAATATATTTCAGTAAGCGTTTTCTTTATTCCAAATACTTGTGTAAACATTAAACTAAACGAAATAGATATTTCATTCGATTTTACGCAGATCTGCAGAAATTGCCTCTTTGTAAAATTAGTCTGATTTAGGTTAAATTGGCTGTCCGAAATGAAAATAAAAATTGTAAATTTGTGATATTTTTGCTTGTATTTGGCATTCGTTAGTGGTTTTACGCCAACTAAGCTTATTAGCGATAATAGGCCTACAATCTGTTGCGAAAATTGATGTTAAAATCTAGACTGAAATGTAAAAATTGGCTAGACTTAAATAGAATACAAGTATCGAATGGAATATTTTGAAAACAAGTTTGTAGTAGTGTATAGCAGGTATTGAGACTGAAGTTAGGTTAAAATATTTAAAGAAAAAAATACTTTATTAGACGTATATGCATACAATCACGTCCTTAACTATATGGGTAAGTAGAGACCAGAAAACGCCACTTACTACCATCCTTACAAAGTGGTCTTGCTTCATAAACATCTATACAACAAAACTTTGCAATTTTATTACAGAAAAATATCGGTTGAGAATATGATGTAGTCATGAATATATTATTGAATTCTTCCCACACTCAGTACTTACTTCCATAGGTACATAATATTATCATTGTTCCTTATACTTTATAAACTGAGGTAAACGAAATACCCGCTTCCATAGTTTATATTATAACTGCCATGTCATGTAACTAAACCGAGAAAATCTAAGTTTTCTTTCAATATTGGTGTAACGTAGCATACATCTGTTTCAATAATCCCAGTCAAAATTTCATCGGATCAGTGGGTGCTAGCAAAGAGTGCCTTTTGAAAAAACCTTTTAGTTCGCAAAAGCTGAAATTTTCGACCCAAAAGGAAGATTTTTTGTTTGGGTGTTGAATAAAATCTATGAATAGGTTAATTTTATCTGCCAGTTGATGATAACGTTTTGAAAAAAATCGATGTAAAATATATCTATTACAAAACGTTAACTTTAAATATAAGATTAAAACACCGTTAGTTATAGTCGATAATTTGTTTTCTTACGAATAAATTATCGTGTTTGTATTTTTTGTAGGTATATAATAATTACGAAGATGACGTAAGACACGATAAGTTACTTTTAAAAATATTTGCCCATTACTATCCTTTTCAAGAGTAATAATCTCCCCTACTAATGAGGAGTTTACATACTTACATAAAATCTATACTAGCTCCTATTAGTTGTAGCGTGATTATATATAGCCTATAACCTTCCTCGATAAATGGGCTATCTAACACAGAAATAATTTTTCAAATCGGACTAGTAGTTCCTGAGATTAGCGCGTTCAAACAAACAAACAAACTCTTCAGCTATATAATATTAGTATAGATTCTCTCTTATGTGACGCAAGCGTAATTGCGCGGGTCAGCTAGTACTTATAAAATTATATTAAACCGTACAAAATAATATTCCCTTTACTATTCGATCTCAGTGGCTCGCCGACTACAAGTTCGTGTATGCAAATAAGATTCCAACTAACTCTTGCAACTCATATTTACATAATCACCGGATGAAATGTAAATATTCGGCGTGTAGTTTCTATCCCAACGTTTTTGTATGGAACTTAAATTTTCGGGGTACTTTTTTGAAAGTTTCGTGACACATTCTTTTTGGAAGTTTTGTGGGGTTTGGTTCTTGTATGTTATGGTGTTCTTTGTCCGCTATTTTGACATATATTTTCTGAGTTATTTTATATGTTTTCACGGAACAAAATGTTCGTATTAAAAAAATATATTTATAGAAAAAAATACGTCCGAATTGAGAACCCACTCCTTTTTTGAAGTCAGTTAAAAACTGTCTCATAAAAAGTTTTAGGTTTGTTTGTTTTCTTTAGATAAACTCCTTCCCTCGTGCATTTTATCAAGTATATTATAGGTTTAACTATCACATTGGACTAGTTTCTCCATACGATGAACAAATTTATAAAATTATCATGGCACTACTTGTTTCAATATAGTGCAGGAAAATGAAGTTTAAAGTTAGCAAGAATGAATAGGTTCTCCACTTTTTATATAGAATTAACATTTCTGAAAACAAAAAGCTGTACTTAATATAAAACTACGGTGAACTAATAAAGTTGTAAAAGGTGTCGTCCTAAGTCTAGTTTATTGAATTTGTACTATTTCAAATACCTACGTATTTTGTTCACGTAACAAATCGTATTAGTTTCCCGAATGAATTGACGCTTTCAGATAAAATATTTGTTCTCAAAATGTGAGCCTTTTTTTATATGATTATAACTTATTATTGTTTTAGTTAATAGATCAGGGCCAATAAGAACCTTTACCTGATATTTTGAGTCAAAAAAAAATAAATAACCGTGAAGCATTATATTTTGTAATCAGAAGCCGTGATTTGAGTACCTAGTCTACACGGAACGATATTTATTTTAGGTTTGCGTCTAATGACGCTATTCTTAGTTTCTATGATATGAGTGTTTGTACTATCTCGCAAAGATTAAAACACCTATTTCGGTAGTTGTTGATTTTTTTTTGTACCCAAAAACGTATAACAAATTTTATTATGCAGACACACAATCGAAATAAAAAAATCCTGTACCAAAATCCAGTTTAAGGGTCCCATAAAACTCGTTTCAATAACTAGACACCGGCACTATAGTGATGCTACAATAAAATGGCCACTAACGTTTCGGGCCGACCGCAATTGTTCGGTAACGATCGCACACAACGTCAAGTGGGCCGGAAAGCGATAACAGGACAATTTATGTCATCGCTACTACAATTTGTGGGTACAGAATGTATACACAGGGCAAGTTTTGGGTATATTAGATCATAGGGTGATGAGACAATGTACTTAAATCAAGGGATTCTCAACCTTTTTGCATTGATGGCTGTATTTCATTAAGCTATTTTGTATTCTCGAACACCTAAAATTTCCGGTAACTGACATGAGACACATTTACGTCATAATATAGCCCATAATGCTACCTTGTTACCTATAAAGGATCTCTGAAAGTCGCATTAGTGTTAAAGTTGAGAGCCACTGATTTACTTGAAGTTTGGGTAGTTCGTGATTTAATCTGTGAAGTGTGGAAAGTGCCACGTCATTTATCTACTGATGTGAAGTTCTGTAGTCGGCCTGTAATTTAAGATTTATAATGTTTTATTATGCCTGCCGAAAACCCTGTAATATGAGACCACCCGTCATTTTTTAGATTTTTGTAGCAGTTCTGTGCCATTATAGCACTTTAGTATTGCACTGATGAGACAATTGAATATTACCAGAATATTCTCATAAAATCTGTCTTTAAAAAAAAATCGGTAAGAAAAGAACATTTTTTTTGGGAGTAATGTTGACACGGTTAAATTTTGGTCCTCATTATCAAAAACTACAAGAACATTTCGTTTTAAATTCGTGATTATCTTAAGTGTTGAGGTGAACTCAATGCATTCACTCCTATCATCAAACTTCTTAACTTTATCGCTTAGAACTTAAGTGTGAGAAAACTTGGACCATTCAGAAGGTGAAGGCTTGCCAACTTTATAGTTGTGGAGACTACCTGAGAGATATCGCAGCTTTGTTGAGAACTTTTATACAGCTCCGATGGAAAAATAGAGGTCGGGTAGAGTACTGTATTTTCAAGTAGATGTGTATTTCGCGGTTACTCGCAAGTGGTCGATGGCTCGAACCCGACTCATTACACCAATGACTTTCCGAAGTTACTTTTTATATTTCTATTAGAAATAATATCACTTGCTCTAATGGTGAAAAAAAACATCGTGATGAAACCTTGCATGACTAAAAATTGTTTAACACAGTTCTTCAGGGCGTACAAGGTCTGCACTTGGCTAGCGTCGTGGACTCAAGCCTTGCCGTCGCTTGGAAATATAGTTTTGATTCACAACGTTATATTTTTTCTTGATTTACCACCAGTGAAAAATGTGGCAATACCTACATTTATTGCATTTTCCTAAACTCAAATATTAGCTTCACAACTAAAATCCTAAAGCCTATTGTCTTCTTCAAATATGAAAAGAACTCTATTAATGCAAAATAGCATTAAGAACTTTTTATTGAAATAACTCAGGTTTTTATTCTCTCATTAGTACAATCCAATTCTACGAGTTTCGTAACTCTGCACATGCCAATATAATGCATGCTTAGCTACATCTAATTGATGGATGAGCCCAACAATTTATGTGCTCCATGGGTAAATTTATTTTCACACTAGTAAAGAGTTTCGAACGTGTTGGCACAGAGCTATTGTGTCGCACTGTGTCGGGTTTAGTGAGGCGTGACACGAAGATCTGTGGAATGACACTGTGTAGCTGGAAAACGGAGTGCTGATAGCTTGTTAGTTTAGATTTTTGTATGCTTGTTTAGTTTAATTGGTATTTTATTGGTCAGTGCCAGGTGGTGTTTAGATGCATGGAATTAAATTAAAGGTTGTGGTGATACGAGAAGTATTTATTTCAAATAAAATATCATCAGCCTGTCTTTTAACACTGGTGGTGTCTCCTATTAATAATAATAATTGTGATATTTTTTCAGGTGTTATTGTGTTTTCTTGCAAAAACTACTGAACGGATCTTTATAAACTTTGGTACTTAAATTAGACAGACAGTAACTTAAATTAGACAGAACATACTTTTTACCCCGAGAAATCTCTCCACGGCAGAATCTAGTGTCAACTAATCCTTAACTTTTTACTTTTTGACTATTTTAGGTATTTCAAAAAGTTAAACATTTTTCATATAATGTTGGAAATATTTAGTTATATCATACAAACGAAATGGTTGAAGCTAGTCATACAATTAAGCTGGAGTTCTTCGCTTTTGATGGCTATCTCTATAAAACCTACTCTACATACAAAAATCAACCATAACCTATCATCATAAGGTTTAAAATTGTATGAAAAACCTAAACCTGTCTGCTTTAGTTTGATGAATGATCGTTATACCAACGAAATATTTTAAGTTCTTACAGGAGATAAGGTTTTACGACAAAATGAAATTAATTTCAGCTTTGGATAGAAAAACGAGGAGCTATTTATCAGGTCTCGGTGGAATTGGAAGTCGAGATAAAAGTTCTAAGAGAATTATTGAAGAAGAAAATGTATTAGCGAAAATTGAAGTATAGTGTGTCGGTAGGCGAAAAACTGGTAAGTACTGTTTTGTAACTGTAAATCGGTCAGTTTATGCCAAATTCTTTGGTGCGATTCTCTAAGATCGGTATTATCGAGTATCGAGAGTTTGACATTTCAAATGACCAGCAAAAATAGTTGCTACGGCGACCGCTAGAGGCATTGATGAGATTTAAAAACAAATTTTAGCGATGAGTAACCGATTGTCGATAGTTAGAAATTTGCCACTCTGTACTCCTGCAAAAAAAAAGTTTATGTCGTTAAGAACGACAAGAGACATTATTTTATCTTTTTGCTCTGGAAATATAAACTTATCCGAATTTTTATCATGACGATACGATGGTTTATGCAAAGAACTAAAGTAAATCAGAGAGTTCTTTTGATACTTAATACTATGATTTGAATAACATTACTTACTAAAATTTAAGAATTATCCAATCCATTTCCAGCCCTTAATCCACTCACTTAACCCCAATCACCATAACAAAAGCAATCCATAAAACAATAATCTAGTATTAAAACACTCGTTCAAAATTTACGACGAACATAAAACTTCTATTATAACCTGCTATGAAATCGTATTGAAGATAATTTCACTCATTTGTATAACAACTAGCTGCTGCCTGCGAGTTTGTCCGCATGAACTTAGGCTTTACTGGCGTCAGCTAGCGGCTTTATCCACGTAAAAGAAAAAAAATGTTCTTTGCTGAACATTGTTTTACATTACGCTTTGTGTATAAGATTCATCAAATTTTGTTCAGTAGTTTCGCCGTGGTTGTGTAACAAGTATATTAATTACACTGTCAGCATTTCTGGGAGTAAAAACTATCTTATGTAAGGTAACTCATCAAAATTTGTTCAGTAGTTTTGACGTGAACGAGTTACAAACATCATCATTAGTTAGAGTATGAATTGGTACAGACTAGGCTATTATTTGTCGCGACTCGGCCTATATTAAAAGGTATTTAACCTTGTTCAGCAAGGTCTGTACAAAGGTCAATCAGACACAATAATTCTTGATTGGGGATTAAAAATAGGCTCTAGATTTTATTAATGGTAAGAAAGTTTGTTGGCTCCAAAATTTTATTGGAATTATTGTAGTAGAGATAGAACCTTACAGCAGTGAGACAGTAATGGGGTAAAAAAACAGATGAGCAATTGGTTTAAATCTATACCTACGTTATAACTGTGGAATGTATTTTGGTAAAATATAACCCACTTATATAAAATAGATAATTTAAAATCTAAATTGTCTTGCTGCTAAAAATAGTTATAACGTAGTGTAACGTCTTGTTTAACAACATTTCATTGTAACAAAAGCAAAATACAATTCCCGTTTGCTATAGTTGCAATTTTCTAAGGAGTGCCAATTTCAAAACACCTGGATTGAAAGAATTCTCCAAGCAGTTTTGTCCAATTGCATCAACTAGACTCTGTTAGATGACAGTGCAGTTTTCACAATCAGCAGAGATTACATTTCCCAGGAAAGCGACAGGAAACTTCTTATATACTAAATACTTGTAGTATACGAAGTTGTTAATTATTATCAGCAGTGGTTTAAAAAGTGGCGTTAGTGACTTGCAGGTAGATTTTAACTTATGGTAATTTTGAGTATCAGAAGTTTGTATTATTATTTCATCCGATGATTTGATTTCTATTTATCCTCTCATCTGTGGAAGTCAAAATTAAACACACCCCCTTGTCTGTGGAGCTGATTTAGTGGGGACGATCCGAAAATCCGATCCGTCCGATCCGATCGATAATTACGATATTTAAATTACGTGTACCGGCCGAAATCTTGGTCTAGTAAGGAAATTTTGGTTGTTTATGAAGCGTTCGTGAGATTTAAAAAGGGAAGTAAATATAGAGAAAAAAAACTACCCTTTACTCCCGGCTCCCGGTCGCTCCACCCATCGATAACTATTAGTTTCCTCTTTATGCTTACTGTAGTTATAACAGAATCAAAGTAGGTATATGTTTATTGTAATGGCTTTTCTATTCACGTTTTCACAACTATGCTTATATTATTTACGACACCAAAAATCACTAGGGCCTTACTCAGGCGTACGGATAATCGTACAGATAGGGGTACAAAACATTCGACGCGTAATTATATAAATATTATGCTTGCTAGGAAGATAGTGATGGACTATAATACTTATTATCAACAGAATATCTATACTATATAATATTATAAAGCTGAAGAGTTTGTTGTTTGATTGTTTGTTTGTTTGTTTGTTTGAACGCGCTAATCTCAGGAACTACTGGTCCGATTTGAAAAATTATTTCTGTATTAGATAGACCATTTACCGAGGGAGGATATAGGCTATATATCATCACGGTACGACCAATAGGAGCAGAGTAGCAATAAAAATGTTACAAAAACGGGGAAAATTTTGACCCATTCTCTTATGTGACGCAAGCGAAGTTGCGCGGGTCAGCTAGTTAAAAATAAAATTACTTATATGACATAATACATACTAGTAAATATTTGCAAACAATACAATCACAAGTTCCATAAAACAGAGTGAACTATTGCATTTGTATAACGTAATTAGAAGAGATTCTTGCATAGTATCCCGAAGAAAATTAGAAAAATAAAGCTTGCGATTAGTCGTGCGATTTTATTTTAATAACGTCGGAAATTAAAATCGCCCGTCTGAATTCTCCCTAAGGCTTATTTCTAACTCAGCCTAAAATATGATAATGCTGACTGGATTTGCCACTTTAGGCTGCGTGCATTCGAAATATACCACGTTGCATTCTGTACGATTTGAACTAAATCCATTTGCGAAATCCGTTTTCGTAGTAAAGCTTATTTTCACAAACGACTCACTGTGTAGTTTGGTAATGTGTTTGAGTTGATTTTACATAAAATATTTCGTAAGCTAAATAGTTTTAAGTAGTTATCTAGAAATGTTTGTATAATTATTTGCCTAGTTCTAACTGTCTGCACATTTATTTTCTATTTTCAAGATTTAACAGTTCCATATAACTGTACGGCTTTTTTTTTTCAAAAATAAAAATAATTGAGTAAAATATTTGAGGCCGATATATATCTCTGGCTACTGTTATAGCAAAGGTGCTGGACAGTGTGCTTGATGCTGAGTTAGGAAAACACCTTGTCTTACATGACGCTCAATTCGGTTTCAGAGCTGGACTTTCTACCGAAACTGCGATTCTGAGTCTCAAGCACACTGTGCAGTACTATACTAAGAGGAATACGCCTGTGTATGCATGCTTTCTTGATCTCTCAAAGGCATTTGACCTTGTCTCTTATGATGTGCTGTGGCAAAAGCTTAAGCGGACAGGTGTGCATATGCAGGTTCAAAATCTCTTTCATTACTGGTATGCGAATCAAGTTAACACTGTAAAGTGGGCTAACAGTCTCTCTAATGAATATAGGTTGGAATGTGGGGTGAGGCAGGGCGGATTAAGTTCTCCTAAGTTATTCAACCTGTACGTGAATGAGCTCATAGTTGAGCTCAGCAGCGCCAAGTTAGGATGCTGGATCGATGATGTATGTATGAATAACTTTAGCTACGCAGATGACATGGTGCTGCTGGGTCCAACTGTTGGAGCAATTAGAGGGCTGTTAGGAATATGTGAGAGTTTTGCTCTTTGTCATGGTCTGTTATATAACTGCTCCAAAAGTGTGTACATGGTCTTCAAGGCTCCTGGTAAATGTCCACTTCAAGTACCACCAATAAAATTAAATGGAATTAACCTGAAAGAAGTTCAACAGTTTAAATATCTTGGACATTATGTTACTGGGAATCTTGACGACCAGGTAGACATTGAAAGGGAACGCAGAGCAATGGCAGTAAGGAGTAATATGCTGGCTCGTAGATTTGCTCGGTGTAGTAAGGAAGCGAAAATAACACTATTCAAAGCTTACTGCCAAACTTTCTACACGAGCAGTCTATGGGTCAGATATACTCAGAGGACATATAATGCTTTGAGAGTCCAATACAACAATGGATTCAGGATGCTGTTGGGTCTGCCCCGCTTCTGTAGTGCCTCCAGCATGTTTGCTGAAGCGAGAGTTGATCGCTTTCATGCCATTTTACGTAAACGGGTTGCCTCTTTATTGAGAAGAGTGCGGGACAGCACCAATAGCATCTTGAAGGTCATTGCTGAAAAATATGATTCAGATGTAATGAAAGCATTCATGCGTGTGTTAATAAGATAGTTTTTGTAATGACCTAGGTTAAGTTTTTCTATTACTTCTCAATTTAATTGTACTCTGTATGGACTTGGTCTGAAATAAATATATTATTATTATGTGAGTCTTTACCACATCTCGGGACTATGGAGTCCCGGATTTTTGGAAGGCGTGCGTGGGGCCGAAGCCAACACGTAGAGGCCCTTTTCGACTGCTTTAATATTTCAAAAATGTATGATGTCACAATCCGGTGATTATCCCTGTGCACACTATGAAATGCACCCAAGGACAATCACCGGATTGAGTGGACCTATGGCAAAACTAACGGGATATACTACTTGGGCTATTGGGATGGGGTGCTTATGGACTGGGAAACTAGGAAATTACGGGAACTATGGCGCCTGCCTATAACAATGTAAATAACACGTAAAAGTGGCAGGCGGAGACTCGCCAACTCACAAACTGGGCCCCCCAAACTAGTCGCTCAAAATGCAACAAGGGGGCAACAGGGACGTGAGCGGCTGAAGGACGGAGAGGCCTCGCTAGACGTTAAACTCAGATCACTTGCTCCCTGAGGGTCCGGCATCACTGGCCCACTAGCCACTTACGCTCAGCATCCGTCCTCCGAACAGAGTGGGAGCTCTGCTCTCGCGACTCCACTCTGGACGGTCAATGAAGGCAAGCCAGAGGCGGGGGACCGCTTCCTCGTCATTTTTCACTCCGACCAGCCAACTAAGGCAAGCCGGAGATGAGGAAGGGTGACTTCCCCCTGGAGCACTCAGGTACCGCGGGGTCGCTACTCCCCGTCACCTCGCCTCAAGGTGCCCTGCGGGCTTATTATTATTATTATTATTATAACTAATTCTGTATCATTTCAGTATCGGTTTTAGCTATTAAGTTAAAGTAATACGACAATAATGAAATAAAATAGTCATCGGTAAACATACATTGAAATTCGACAATTAAATAAAATATGCTCTAGGCCCATTTTTTTTAAATTGATGTACAATTCTAGGCGATATCGTATGCAATACGTCACAGTGTAAAAAAAAATGCTAAAATTAACTTCCACCAAAATTCTCACTCATCAAATAATATTAAAGACAGACTTACATTCAGATCGTTTCAGTAGCGCTCACATTTTTATTACCAAAGTTACTTCAGTTAATTGATCAATTTCAGGGGATCACCTTAACTGATCTCCTGAAAATTACTATGAAGCATTAAAGATTTAAAAGATATTTGCATTTGGATTGGGAATACGTAAGGTCATTAAAAAAAGGTATACCATTGTTTTTTCTACTATTACACAGAAATTAACGGCTTTTACATTTGATTGCTTGACGTTTCGGCGCATAAGTAAGACTGTCTGTCAAATCCTTTTACCCATCATTTATAAGTACCAGTAGAATAGATACTGATTAGAAAGCTGAAGAATTTATTTGTTTGAATATGCTCGTTTTAGAAACTACGGGTGCCACAGAGCATTGGACAGTGAACGCAAAACGCAAAATAATAAAAATTACCAATATTTTATAGAGACGTTACGTCTAAAAGTAGCGTCGTAATTTTACACTGTGTTAGTATTGTGTATGACAAATTGACTGTAATACATTTAAACGTTAAAATTGAGTTATATGTCAGTGCTCGACCATATCGTTTTTGAAACTTGGCCAATTTCATCGGCGCTACTGACTGACTGTACTTGAAATAGGCTATTTTTATTGTACTAAATAATTATTTTACTGAAACTCAAACGTACATACGGCTGGCAAAAAAACTGAAAGGTATTTTTTTGTTATAATTGTTTCTAATGTTATTATTTGGAATCATACCAATCACTATGTTCAGTGAAATGAAACTATATTTTATAGATATTGTTGTACTGAATTCTGTACATGATTTTGACTTCCAAGCCCTATAATAACTTAATAACTGTTACAAACAAACAAATTTCACTAAGCATTACCCAAAACAACGCCATACATCATAAACGTTGAAACACTATTACGTATGTCGCAGACACTGTGCGAAATAGGTAAAGTCCGAAATGTCCCTCATACGTGCTGAAAATTAGACAGTGCGACTGAAACCGCAGCACAAATTACAACCGTATAAAGTTTGCATGTATGGAGAAGGGTTTTGATTTTAAATGTACGTGCAATTATTTTTTTTCAGCAAATAGTCAGTGTAAAATTTGTTAAGAGCTGGATATGGTTTTCTATGCTTCTTTCATGACATAATATTTATGTATTTGTACAAGATTTGGGTTTATGACTACATAAACCCAAATTTTGCAGTAAACTTTAGTATAAATATTCTATTAAGATGTCAAATACATCACATTTTTAAATACTACGGATATTAAATCCAAAATATTTATAATATATAATTTGTTTGTTTGTTTTGGTAATTAAAGCCAAAAAATGGTAAAACCACCTTCATTTAAGAATGCTATTTTTATTCATGTCTTTAACTCCAATTAATGATTTATTTTTAATCTGAACCTAAAATTAAGTAACAATGCAGTTTGTTGACATACACAAGAAATAATTTGCATTCAATCGAATTATATTAACAAGACATTCTAATACAGCTGTTATTCAACACATACTAAGTACAATGCTTCAAGAAGTTTTAATTTTAGATCACCAAAAAATATGCCCCGGGTGAGGATCGAACTCACGACCTTAAGATTATGAGACTTACGCGCTGCCTACTGCGCCACCGAGGCGGGTGATGGAAGACCCAAATAAGATGACCTAATTCTATCACACAACGCTAGGAATGTTATCAGCTGTGTGGTTTATCTGTCGACCTTGAAGGTAACACTGAAGTATGGATTATATTTTTGACTGCGTTGCGATATCGTTATCATGCATTGTATATATGTAGTACATAGAGTATTTATAGCGTATCGTCTGTCATGCTGTTTTTAAGTTGGGATAGGTCGATTGTATACAATTTCATTTTGTAGTTTCATTTGTCAGTTTTCATGTAATAAGAAGCTTCACCTACATTTTTGTTTTTGCTTCAAAAGATGTTATTTTGGACGGTTTTTGAATCTGTGTTACACAATTTTTCCTAGTAGATTGTTTATAGAGGAAAACCAACGTTGTGAGTTTTGGTTTATTTTAGACACTCGGTTTTAATCCTATTTCACACTTAAACCGTAACAAAAACAAAACAATATTGAAATAAACTTTTAATACACTTCTTCGCGTTCAAAAATAAATTGGCACAAGAGTGTGAGAAAAACTAGAACGGTGAACGTTTTTTATAAAATAGTGCTCTGTATATTTTGGCAGTAATTTTTATTGGCTTCTGAACTGCGATCCGTGAATAAAATTAATTGTTTAGAAAAAAATATTTATATACTTACGATGTGGTCACGTAACATGTTTGTTAAATAATTATGCGAGTAAATAAGTACAAGACGCATTTCACCATTAACAAGAGCACGCAAATATACAATATTTGATCATTTGATATTTTTATACAAATGATTTTTGACACAGGGATCTATCTGATCTCAAAACATATAACGCTGTTCACATTCAAAGTTACTCCTTTGTATCGAGTTTTGAGAAAAGAAACAAACATATTATTATACAAAATCCTTCTCCACACAATCCAGCCTCAAACAATAATCACGTAGAGATTTAAATTGTGATTTACTGCGTTGTAACAAGAGCTGTTTTTCATTGCACAATGATAGGACAATAAATATATTACCTTTGGGCTATGACACGCATAATAGCAGTACTAATTATTCCGAGTAAAATGTGTACTGTGTGTGTAGCTTTCGCTACAGATTTATTTGAATTTGTAGTGTTCGGTAATATTGGTATTTGCTTAGAATAAGCTTTCGTTATGCCGATAGTTTATAGTAGTTGATTCTCTACAATCGGACCGAAACATAATTAACTAAGTATTGAAAGTCGGATTACCTCACGTTAAAGATGAACAAATATACTTATATAATCATATTTAACTGTGGGTCTGTTGACCCAAATAATACCAACATTGTAGCTACAAGGCTAGAAAAATGCCATGTTTCATTAAATAATAATGTAATAGTAATAAACGGTAGCAAATAATTTAAAAAAAAACTAAGATTAAAAGACTTGAACCTGCTGACCGTATCACATGAGTTGCGTTATTTTAGTATTTATCATATAAAAAGCAATTTTGTTTGCATTTTTTGACATGTACACACCCCCAAATATACCTACCATAAAATTGAAATCATGAATAATACCGATTTTTTTTCTGGCATCCAGAAGGCTATAGAACAGAACAAAAGTAAATAATTTATTCGATTTCATTTGCTTCTAAAATTCTAAACCTAAGATACTTAGAAATTAAATGATATTTTTTAATCAACAAAGATAGGCCGTCTTATTACTTTACAGAAAGTGTTGGGCGAGAACGACCCTAATTTTTGAAGAAAAATATTCTTGAAAACCCAAGGACCCTAATTGCTTTTTAAATTTTAAATCTTGTTGGTAAATAAGTTAGGGGAACAAAAATGTAGGTCTAAATTATTCAACCAAAATATTTTATGGTAATCAACAAACTCTCGATGAACTAATCTGAATGAATTAATAAATTACGGACCTAGAAGTTCTCATTAAAAGTAAGTATTCATAAAATGTATAACATTTTTGATATTATCTTCGTCTAACTCCGGGATGCTATTCAAAATACACATTAGAAGAAACTAACGATGCGTAGCGTTCTACGTACCTGCTTAAGCTATTTGTACATTGTATAAAACTTAGTTTTAGTACAGTAAACCCAATAATAGTTTCTTTTTACCCGACCTAGAATACAAACCAACACCTCACTTAAATAGAGGTAACCAGTACATCACGGAGGTCAAAATCTATATATTTTTCTAGCTGACCCGCGGAACTTCGCTTGCGTCACAGAAGAGAGAATAGCTTAAAATTTTCCCCGTTTTTGTAACATTTTATACTGGTGCTCTGCTCCTATTGGTCGTAGCGTGATAATATATAGCCTTGCTCGATAAATAGGCTATCTAACACTGAAAGAATTTTTCAAATCGGACCAGTAGTTCCTGAGATTAGCGCGTTCAAACAAACAAACAAACAAACAAACAAACAAACAAACAAACTCTTCTTCAGCTTTATAATATTAGTAAGTATAGATTTAATGTGATTCTATACTGATGACTGATACTGATGAATGTAATTACTTATTATACAACATTGTAACTCATTAATACATAAATAATGTCAACAAACTGTTATAAAAATTTTATCAAACAGTTTATAATATTCTACAAACAAAAGAAATTAAGATTACAAACTGAAATATTTAACAGTAATTGAGTAAATTGAATTACATCATACAGATGAACACCTTTAAAAATCTTTTTAAAGAAAATTGTTCAGTGTTTGAGGTTAGTAACTTTCACACCAATTAAAAGTTTTAGAAGAATAAACAGTATGTTTACAGAAACTTAAAAATTCTATTAAAATTTAACGCCTTGTTACTCGCGGGGTTAAAGCAAACGAACACTGTAAAAGAATTGCGATACAAGGAAAAAATACTGCTACTATAATCAGGTGGTTACAAACGTGCGAACTACGTCATAATCAAAAGAATGAAATGAATGTGGCAATGTGTAAGTGCGAGCGAGAGACTCCGATAAAATGACATGACTTAGTTCGCACGTTTGAAATGACCCGAGTATAGCATTGTGAGTGACTCACTAACTTATATTCACTAGTAAATAATAATATGCAAAATTTGCTTTGGGTATTGAACAATATTCTCCAGTAATTATGCGAAAGATGCTTTGAGTATTGAACACGGGTAACTTTGATGGGCGCAGGTCTCCCGGAGTGAAAAAAGGTTTGGGTTAAAAATATTGGTCAAATATGGTCTTGGAATACTTCAAGATTTGCTATGAGACGCCACTCGACGCCGCAACGATGTTTCTCAAATATATTTTTAAAAGGCAAAAAAATTACCATATCTCATCTCTGGTACGAAAATATCTCGGCATAGTAAGTTTAAAATCTATAGTTTTTTTTAGAGTTTTAAATATTTCAACCACTCGGTCCACTTACGTGGGAGGCGAATACTTGAACCAATTGGAAACAATTACCTGCTAAATAAATACAAAGTAGAACAATGCATGATTATTTGGACAATCGCGAGGCCGAACGTGAATGGAATTTTAATTTCACGCAAATATACGGCAAAGTGTATTTGAATAAAATTAATTACATGCGTAAATATTTGTATTTAAAATTTGTGAAACTGTCTCCAGTCTAGACTAAAGGCATTATTTATATTATGTTTATTGTTTGAAGAATTGTGTAATAAATGGTATAATACGACAGGTAATTTGTTTTGCTCATGACCTATTTATTAAACAATGAAATAGCAATAGGGGATAATAGGCTTCAAAATTGTATATTTGACACATAGGAAATTATATCTTGTTAAAATATTACAGTCGTTAGCTACTTTATTAATATAACATGCTGTAAAATAGGCCTGCCTTGATATGGTAGACTCTCATACCATTATTCCGAGTCGATAATATTCCCATAATTAGTTAGTTTCCCGAAGAGAATTTTGGAAGATATTTATAGATATAAATCTTTGAGTGTCATAAAGATTGAAATGAGGTTTCAGTGTTGTTTGGTTACATGACCTGCGGCTATGAACAAGATTGAGATAGCTAGAATTCCCTATCTTTTAGCATCGTCTTTCTGAGCACCTTGCAGTCGTTAGAATATTCAAGACACAATCATACGTGGTGTATGCAAGTGTTGTTTAACAATTCTCGTTCTGTTTGTCCAACGGTAACGGTTCGTAGATTGAGTTTTGGTTGCTGTAACCAAAATAGACCGAATTTATTTTGTTACGGTCAGCAACGGAAGTACTTATAAGTGAATAAGAAAATTCAATATTTACGTACACCTATAAAAAATTATTTCTTTGAGTTGCTATTTAGCTCCGACAAAAATGACAATTAAAGTTGTTCAAGTAGTACACAATGGACAGATACATTGTCTATTTCTTTATTTTTTTTTACTCTGACAGAAGAATCGTGAATAACGCGGTATCTAAAACCAAAGTACTTCATGGGTGCTTTCCTGAGAAGCTGATAAAATTTGCATTCTTTACCCTTACTTCTACAATCTGGAAACTATATTTTTGTACTAGGATACTAAGCTGAGATATCTGAGATAATTAGTTTGTTCAATATAATTATAGCTACGTAGAAAGGAAATGATATCCGCTATCCAAATCCTATATTGTGGAGATTCCAAACACTGACGTTTCCCAAATTAGTTCATTGTTGCAAACTGTACATTTATGATTCGGCCTGTGGTCGACTCGATTGTTCTGTAATTGTAAGGAGCCTTAGTTTTGTAAACAAGCTTGTATTGGAGCAAATTAATAGAGGACTCATTTGAGCGAACATTTTGCCTACATTCGAGTTTTTGATTGTTTGGTCAATTCTGTTTTTGTTTGCTAATTAATTCTTAATGCTAAAATACCTACAAGTAATGCATAATGGAAGTGAAATATAACAATATATAATCTCTTTACATAAACTGTCATCGATTTTTATGTTTCAAGAAAAAGAAACAGATTAATATTCCCTTCTTCTGAACAACAATCCAGAATTTTGTAATCAATTTTGGTGTAACCATCAAAATCTTCTCAGGAGCTTTAAAACCAGTTTGAAAAAGAACAATATTGCAAACACTTGTACCCAATTTTTCAACTTTTAGCAACAAATACCAAAATCATTAAGTACTCACTTATGAAAACACTCATTGATTTCTCGTAGTATAACCGCTTCGTATACCTATCACCAATACTTCCACGATACTAAAATAATCCGATTTTCAAACACAATGACATCCCTATTCAACTCCAGTTAGGTTACACAGTACTATCATCCAGCTAATACGTACTTAATTACAGCTAATTGCGTCATCGTGACGTAATTGTGCTGACGTCACAATGACGTTGAATGAGACAGTGACGTTATGTGACAGTGACAGTAATCCGTGGTTTCATGTTCGTTAAACTGTCTGTGGGATGTTAGTATTGAAGTGGATTGGTTGGTATTGTATATGTAACGTTAGTACGGTTAGTAGTTAATAGCAGTGATAGCCGAGTAGTATAAGTTGATACCTCCCACGCAAGTGGTCGCAGGTTCGAATCCGAGGCAACACACCAATGACTTTTCGAAGTTATGTGTGTATTAGAAATAATTATCACATGCTCTAACAGTGGCGGAAAACATCGAGAGGAAACCTTGCATGCCTAAAATTTGTTTAATAGATTTATTGAGGGCATGCAAAGTCCCCAATCCGCACTTGGCCAGCGTGTTCATTACGGGAGGAGACCCTTGCCCAGCAGTGGGACATAAATGGGTTAAATTTATTATTTTATTTAGAGTATGGTGAGTAAGGCTTGCTACACATATTCGATTCGGCAATATTTATCGTACAACAAAACCTACTCGACTCACTTGTTCGGCTTGTGCCGATCGGGTTCATATACACATATTTGGTTTTGCCGCCCGGCTAAGCCATTTACCGAAAGACTTCCTCACAAAATCTCCTAGTCTTTCAGTTTTATAAAGCCAGGCTCATAAGATTACTGTTTTAAATCACAGGCCACTGGTCGTTAAACTGTCTGTGGGTTGTCAGTACTGAAGAGGATTGTTTAGGTATTGTATTATGAACCGTTAATATGGTTAGTAAGACTTGCTACACACATATTTGGTTTCGACCTTTAGAAATTTTTTGAAACTTAGTTTTTACATATTGTTCTGAAAGTAATTATAAGTACTGATTATAAGTGCTTACTTAAATTTTAATTTGGATCGGAAAATAGCTGTCTCAGAAAATGTTAAATCAACAAACACACGGAAGTCAGTTTCGTTTGCTAATCTCTAATTTTATAAGCAAGACTTGATGATTTGTCACGACATTAAATCAATGTAAGGAGACGTTAGCCGTTTTAGATTTTGATCCTTATTCCCACCATATCAGAAGAGATTCTCCAAACATAGTTATCTCAGAAAATATACAAGATGTTTTCCTCACAGCATCTCAGGGCCCAAGTGTCGAATATGACCATACAATATCATCTCAAACCCAGCCTGTATATTTCTATGATTTACATACCAACTATGAAATGAGACGATTTGTATACGTATCGACGCGTTCCGAATATATTGGTCTTGGCGATTTTTGCCAATAAAATGCTAAGGAATCTGAATCAAATGTTATAAGGGAAACAATGTGGTTGTGACCTAAATGCGTTTCTAGAAAATTCTTTTGGATTTCGTCATCAAAAATGTTGTTAGGATAAATACGTTGGCTGTGTATAATGATGGCCTTTGCTTATGATATCATGTTTTCTATTATATCTATATTTTGTTTTAACGTATTTTACGTTGTAGTTCGTTAATTTTTGTCAATGGTGAATACATGCTTTTGGACAACCTACTTCGGTCATCATAACCAGACAACTGATAAGATTGTATCCTTCTTAATATAATAATAAATAAATAGATAAATTTAGGCCCAATACAAAATACGAGTAGGTATCCCTTGTAACATGTGGTTTTATTAAAATATTCTACATGCAATGATAACGGCACCCAGTGATTTTTTCTTACTATTACCGTAATGTCTTTCTTTCAAATATGTTGGAAACGGCTTTCAGTCCTATCGGATACAGCTGATTACCAATATTTTACATGGAGCGACTGCCTATCAAATCTCTTCAACAGAGTTACCTGAGTTATTTCGTACTATAAGTATTCGACCAAAAAACAAAATAGTAAAATAAATAATTTAAAACAACATTTTTAATGAAATAGTTAATATTCTTTTAAAAAATATACGATATTTCGTTTAAATTAAATCAATATTAAAATGAAATAATAATAACGCTGAAATTACCAAAAACATATTCCGTTAAATAAAATTGTTTTGTTCACAGAATTATTTCATTACAACTTTATAAAACAAGAGTTCTCAAAAGCCAATAATAAAATGATTCTACGTACAATACATGAATATAATAATAAAAAAAAATAACTCATTCATTGATACAAGCTTCGGAACAATACATTTGAAAACGTCATAATTAATTTTCTCATAACAACTTATTGTGTACTTTATTTTAAAAGCGCTAAGGTTTAATTTCAATTGATCAAAGTATTCGATAAATATTTTACAAAAGTAAACTTACGGTCATGTAAGGCAATTTTCAAAGTGTTAATTCCATTAATGGTTTGAAGTAATCATTAACGTTGGCTGTATGCCTACAAAATTGCAAAAGAACTTTAAAGAGTTTTTAGCCCATCATTGAAATAAGTGTTTTTCTTTCTCTCTCATCTTATGGTTAGTGGTCAACCTAGTGTCAAAGTTGTTCAAGCCGCCCGAAAGGCCTTTGACGTGGCTTAACGAGAGTTATCTTATTTGACAACAACCGAGACCGACTTTTTACGTGCCCTCCGAAGCACGGAGACGCCCAGTTCAAATACCACTGTGCGGTCACCCATCTATAGAATGACCGCGCCAACGTTTGCTTAACCCACAGATCGGTTACCGAACGGTGAGCGCAACTGGCTATGGACTTTTTGTTTGACTTGTGCTATTGTAGTTATTAAAGAAAAATAAAAATTTTGAGTTGTTTGTAATTTTACTATAGTATCACAAATTAACATAATCAGTAGTAACTTACGAGTGTAACGTAAAGATTTTCTAAACAGTTACAGTAATTCAGAAAATCACTTGCATATGCAGCCAATGTTATTGTGTAAATGTGTATACCAAGACAATCTTATCGTTTTTCTTTAATCTATACTAATATAATAAAGCTGAAGAGTTTGTTTGTTTGTTTGTTTGTTTGTTTGAACGCGCTAATCTCAGGAACTACTGGTCCGATTTGAAAAATTCTTTCAGTGTTAGATAGCCCATTTATCGAGGAAGGCTATAGGCTATATAACATCACGCTACGGTCATTATGAGCGGAGTAGCAACGAAAAATGTTACAAAAACGGGAAAAAAATTGACCCATTCTCTTAGGTGACGCAAGCGAAGTTGCGCGGGTCAGCTAGTATTATATAACGTTAGAAACTGACTTATGACATTTGTTTTTAAACAAATTTGTTATGTTATGTTATCGTGTTACACAATGTTGTATAACGTTATAGCTGCTGTGTGGGAGCACCTTTAGACAAAATACGTACAACAAAATGGTATCTTACAAATGTTCATTGTTCTATCTTCGGAAAGTATAACGTAAAAATACATTGCCTAATATCTTAAAAGTAAACAACCAATTATTACAAAACTCCTTACAAAAGTTTCAATGGAAATCGTTCATTTCCTTAACAAATGTTCAGTACAGTCACGCACTTAATGTCTTTTCAAAGCTCGTTCACACAATTTTTCCATAACACTCAATCAGAATATGACGTATTCACATTAAAGAACTTTGTCACACACAATGTTGTCAAATTCAAATTCAATCCCACCTTAAACCCAACCTTATTTTTACGGTTATAGAATCCATTATACTTTGTCAATATATTTAAAAAACTTTTTCCCATACTGTTCGTTTCGATAAGATAGGCCTATAAATGTTTGATGTAAGAAGCTGTTTAACTTCGAAATATATAACAGGAGTTCGTTCCAAAGGTTTACGATGGTTAAGATAAATAAAAATTATGTAATGGATTTTATTAAATTTTTAAGTAAAAGTAGGTGTTGTTTGGTCTAAAGGGAAGTGGCAGGTAAAATAAACAAGAAATGATAAAAAAAAATTATTTACACTTTTTTTGGGTGACCGCATAGTGGTATTTGAACTGGGCGTCTCCGTGCTTCGGAGGGCACGTAAAAAGTCGGTCCCGGTTGGTATCAATTAAGATAACAGTCGTTAAGCCACGTCAAAGCCTTCGGGCGGCTTGAACAACTTTGACACTAGGTTGACTACTAACCATACGATAAGAAGATTTACACTTTATTTTTGTTAGTAGTCAGTAAAGTCATTGAGTTAATCTTATATTCTTAGTTCAGGAACTGCACGTGTTTTCATTTTAAACCTGTAAATTTAATTTTTTTGACTACAAAAACGATTACTTCTCACGTTTCTATCGAATAAAATAAAAAAATTAATACATTTTTGTCTCTTTTAAAAAAAACTTAAATAATTCATAGCTTAAGTTGATTCTCCATATTATTATGACATTAGAACTCAATTTCTCTGGGCTTAAAGCAGGTATCGTTTATTTCCAGGTTTTAGCTTTCTTTAGTTCCCGCTACATCCTACTCTAAGAGCCCTTCCAATCTAATGGACCAGATGAGAAATCCTTCGTACTTTTATGACGTCATAAAAATATATTGTGACGCAACATTTACACGCCAATTTTATACTTTTCTTCACAAACGCATTCCGATAAGTATTAGATATTGTTTTTTGTGGCTTCTAGCAGCTAAAGTTATGATATTAGGTTGTCGAAAATTTGAGATAAATTTTGTGTTTGCAGCTGCGTTGTTGTTTTAGTGGAGCTATGAAAAGAGCGTATGTTACGTTGATAGTAGATTACGGTAATAGCTGAAATCAACATAGCTTTATGAAAAAGGGTATTTTGCAAAAAAACTTTCAACACAGTAGTTTAAAATAAAAAAAGAAGACTGCCTCTGTGGTGCAGTGGTTTAGGTCGCCACAATGCTACCATTGCATAGGTCGCGGGTTCCATTTCCACACGGAACATTTATTTGCATTAATTTAATAAAATCTTCTTTTTTGAAGAACTAGTGAAAATAGTAAAAGTAAGTCGCGTATTTAGCAACCCAACTGAGGCTCAAACAAAAACAAATTTAGTTGGCAACAACTTAAAAAACTTGTAGCCCAGACAAAATTAAACGTTGGTAAAGTTAGGCGACGAGAACAAATAAATTTATTATCACATAATATTATAAGGGTTGAAGATTTTAGACCACATTTGTTGAACATTCTAAGTTTGTTTAAAAACAAGGGATGCTCTTAGCAAAAAATATTTTTAGACAAAACATTATCAAGTACTTCGGTTGTCACTGTAAAAAATATTTTTGTTCTGAATATGAAAATTCTTTGGTTGAGATATTTCTAAAATAGATTTTGTTAAACGAAAGAAATTACTTCTCTACTTTACGTTTAATATTTTGGAAATAAATGTATTGCCGGCCAAATTATTCGGTAAGACTGTAATTGACTAACTTTTAATTGAGTACTTACTTAATTGCCGTCAGAAGATATCAGTTAAGTACATCAAAAAGTGCAAACGTTAGACCAACTGCAATAGTTTTACAGACCACAACGAATAAGTCAGGATCTTTTTCATTTTTACAAAAATCCTTATCCGTTCCAAAACACCATTCAGCCAACGTATTAAAACTACAAAACATAAAATAAATTCCCCGGAACAAAGGCAGTATAAGCCTATAATCCAAAATTTATAGATAAACGGAGAGAGGATATACCAAACTAATGTTTAGTAAAAATAAAGTGGGCAATAAAAAACAGAAAATAAACAAAAATAACAACGAAGGAATAAGCGAAATAGTACATTTAGCTTTACTAACATAAGCAGAAGCAGTTTTGAAAACGGCCTTGTTGAACTTCCCATACAAATGTCGACAAACTTTACTTTGCACTTGATATTTAGAAATATCGTTAACAAAATCAGGAAATATCGTTTTGTCGACAGCAAAATTAAATTTGTAAAATGTTACAGAACCATTTATTGGTCGAAAGAGTTCTTCAGATGTCGTATGGAAGGACAATGGGAGCCCAATTGTTATTATCTGCAATTTATGTGGAAATAAGTATGGGTTTATGGTGTCTCCAATTGGAGACCTTTCTCTGAGCTATCGGTACAGATAATATTTTAGTAAAGGCAAGTTTATATTTTGAGATAAAATTTTATCTACCTATCTTTTCTTTTGGAATACACACACAAGCAAAAGAATATTTTTCAAATGTGTTTTCAAAACTTATTAATAAAACTACACTCGTAACAAAATAAGTGTATCTCATGTCGCGGAAATTTGATTCAAACAGCACTGCAAGATAAACCTTATGCAATTAAATTATGTCGCCAGTCTACTCAATCATTTTATTTAGTCTCACATTTATTGGTATACAACAACAGCACAGGATAGTCAAAGACGATACAATAAACTTTCAAATTCTTTGTTATGCAACAGTTCGGATTTAGTAATATTCCAACAGGAAAATGTTTTATGAGGAGCCCTTATTCAATCCCATTTCTCATATGCACAAACCCTTACGAAGTGCCTCGGAGCCACGCCCATGTGTGTTGAGAATAGGCCCTACGCATCACTTCCAGTCCTTTTCCAAATATTAAAATGAAGATTTGTTGAAGATGCTACGGAGATACTTTTGTATGTAAAGCTGATGAATGATCCACCGTTCTTGAATTTTAAACCAAGAGCGGATATAAAAGCTGTTAATAAAAATCGAATTATTCTATATCCATGGATTTAATGTTTTACAAAAATATATTCAAAGTGTGAATGTAATTTTGATACTTATGCCAATGATAGCAACGTAAACATATTTGGTGATTAATCAATGGTATACCTATTAATACCTAAACATAAGAAACACAAGAAAAAAATATTTTGGATCTGTTTAGAAAGTAACGATTATAAAAATGTAGATGCTCCTTCTGGTAAAAACTGGCACGTCAAAGTTACACTACGATTTTAGACGGCAGGTCCATGGGGCTTCTTAATAAATGAACACAAATAAAACATTAACTGCTTTATTATAACAAATCAATCAATAATAACAATCAAATAATTTGCACATATTTTCTGTTCACCCTTTCACTCGGATATTCTCGTACGGATCATCGCCAAGTCTTTTGATAACATCTTTTACCATTTCAGGGGAAGCCTCTTTCAAGTCGTAAGCCCATCCCATCGTCTCCCACCATTTGATGAAGACAGCTGATAGATTCAAGGAGTCGCAGAACTCGGCCGCTTTGTAGTCGAAAGGAAACATGTGGTGGTAGTTGTGCCAGCCTTCGCCGAAGGTAGTAGTGGATACGTAACGGTTCTGTTTGGGGAGAATGTTTCTGGAACAAATTAAAACTGAGGTTGGTTTTTTTGGACATTGTACTTGAAAAATAATCTGCTGTCAGGGTTGTATCAAAGATCGCTAGGTTAGTAAAATGCCTTTATCTGTATTTGTGGTTAGCTTTTACATAATTTTTAATAGGCCCAGTAACGGAGTGCCTATAAACTGTACATGCCAAAGTAAGTGAAGATAGGAAACCTTTAATGCCAGACAAGTAAATAAAGGTAATGGGCAATAAAGGGTGATGAAGTTCAGTGACGTTTCACCAATCGTTTTAACTGATGATAAAATTAAAATATTACAGCTTAGTAATGTTCCGATTACTTACTTATTGTATGGCGTGTATCCATAAATATGTGCAAAACTATTAACGCTCAGTTCATTGTGAAGTACAAACAAGAATCTTATGAAACATTGCCAAGCCACTGCGCACCTCCAGTTCTCTCCGCAGAGGTATATAACTGCGTATGTTGGTATAATGTAGCAGAAGACCAGCTTGTATATGAAGAAATACCTGCAGAATATTAATTTTGTTAATACTCGGATAGGAGAAACGTGTTGTCTTATAGTTTATATTATTTTAAGTATAATCTAACTTCTGGATCTCCTAAATATTTCAAGGGCAAAATTGAAAATGTAGAATAGTATTACTCAAGTTTTACCCAATAGAGCACTATTTTAAAAACTACAGATATTTCTGATCGCACATCAATCAATTTATGACGTCATCTGAAGCACCATTTTTATTACTCTGTCACCATGTTATACGCCTCTGCCTTCGAAGTTTCTCCAATTTAAACAACAGTAATTACGAGTTTAAAATCTTACTTATGTTGCAACATAATCATCCTATCACTGGTAATATCACTCATGTCAATCTTCTTTCCTTGCTTCTTTACTTCTTCGTTCTTCTTCATCATGAGCCAGCCGATGTGAGAGAAGAAGAAACCGCGGTTTGCATTGTGAGGGTCTGCTTCCGTGTCACTGAATTTGTGGTGGAGGCGGTGGTCTCGAACCCATTGGTATATGGAATTCTGAAAGAAAAAAGCATACTTCGTAGATACAGCAGTTTCATTAAGACAGCAACAGTATTTTTTTTTTTTTTTTAAGATTAAGAATAAGTTTTTTAGCCAGACATTTATATGGACATTCAGATTATAGGCATTTCTTTCAGCAATGATCAAACTTGGTTTCTCTCTCAAAAAACCCCGGCTTCGTGTAGTGAGCTATTTGTATTGTCTCCGTTTTTTTAATGACTGATATATTTCTATAATTGATGTAAATATGGTGTTGTTATATAATTAAATATTACCTGTCCAGCTGAAGAGTAGCACGCTATTAAAAATAACTTGAGTGGTGTATTAACTTTATAAGATTTGTGGGTGAACAGTCTGTGAACTCCACAAGTTATGCCCATACCACTAAAGAATATCATGAAGATTACTGAAACACAAAAAACCGGGTTATTTAATACTAGCTGACCCGCGCAACTTCGCTTGCGTCACTTAAGAGAGAATGGGTCAACATTTTCCCCGTTTTTGTAACATTTTTTGTTGCTACTCTGCTCCTATTGCTTGTAGCGTGATGATATATAGCCTATAACCTTTCTCAATAAATGGGCTATCTAACACAGAAAGAATTTTTCAAATCGAACTAGTAGTTCCTGAGATTAGCGCGTTCAAACAAACAAACAAACTCTTCAGCTTTATAATATTAGTATAGATTGAATAATATATTTTATATTCTCTCAATTTTATTGCGCCACAAAAGTTACCCAGCATGGAAATAGTAAGAAAAAAACATAATATGAACTTTATACTCATAGTAATATCTAACTATATTACTGTTTTTATGACGGGAAACTCCACAAAAAATCTTCTTTAGAGTCAAAAAAAGTCTAAACCACAATAGCAAAAAAATTATTTACTTTACAACTCTAGCCGATATAATTAAACAAAAAACTGAAAGAGTATTAAGAACTTACCATAGACAAAACTAGTAAATTTCACAGGAAAAGCGTAATACCAACAAAAGTACACTGCGTAAATGTGGTACCATAACAGAAATAAAGTTGTAACCCAATTGATTTCCTTTTTAAAACCTAAGTATTTTTCAAAACCCATAACTTTTTTTGAAACCCTAACTTTTTCCTTTTTAATCTAGTCTGTGTTTCCTACTTTCCTATCGATATTAAGATTTGCCTTTTTTGACAGTTATTTAATTCACAGTTCTGTTAATAAAAGTATTGTGTGCACTTTCTTTTCTCAATACGTCTTGCCAGGAAATGGGCTGCATGTAAATAAATCATATTTAAAAAGGAATAAATCATTAACTAGAATACTTTTATTTTGTGTATTAATGTGTACTTATTTTAAATTGTATTCACTTATAATTAAAAGTAGGGTCAAGGAACTTGTAGAGGGTGTTCCAATAAGAGTGCACTTGTGCTGTAATATTATCCCGTGGTTTTGGATACGTTTAAATTATACAGCTGTTATGGCAGCTCTGATTAAAATTAACTACTGCGTTGCAAAATAAAACGTGTTATCACCCATTAAAAATTGGAGGAAGTTAGGCCGTTATGCGAGACCGCCGAATGTTATATTATGTCTACAACTTGAATAGTTATCAAGAGTCAAGACATTTCAATAAAATCGCCCTCTAAATCTATAACGGCCCCTTTTCTCACTTTAAGAGAAGGCAGTTGCCCAGTAATACATATAATCTTTTTTAGATGAAAAAAAAAATGGTTTAAATACTTACGGGAAAAAACCGTAGACCATTTCGCGGGAAAGGCATAGTGCCAACACCAGCACACGCCAAACACATGGTACAAAGGCAAAATAATGGCTGTAGACCATTTTATATCATTTTGAAATCCAAGACGTTTTTCAAAATCATTAATTGTGTTTTTAAAACCCATTTACTAAACGCACTTGTTATATAAATGCAAAGTTTGTTCGCATGTGTGTTTGTTTCTCTTTTCATGCACAAACTACTGAAAAGCTATTGGAAATATTCGTCATACAGGTTTTATTTTTCAGGCTACTTTCGATGCAGACAAAGTCGCGTATAGTGTCTATAGACTGGAGTTCTTAGATCTAATATTAGTTAAATCAAACTGTATCTAATGATTTGAGCAGGTAATGTGATCCCGAGTGTAAATTTCACAAAATAAATTTATTATATTGCAACTCTCCCTTTAAATAACGTTTCTTATTTCAGAACGTGGACATGATTCGCATAAATATTTATTAATTTTTCTCTAAGATTTATGTATGTAAATGTCAGTACTGCGATATTTATGCAACCACACTCTCCTATAGGTCATGACATTGAAGATCATAATACTATACATAATATATACCTATGAATTTAAGAAGGTAAAACTCACGTGTTACCATTTACGCGAAGTAAAGACGTTTAGAATAATATTCTACGAATTAAAAACTATCTAAACGCGTTTTTCAATTAAAATAAAAAGTCGGTGTCACCTAAAAATACTTTTTAGTTTGCAAAAATATTTTTTCAGCGGACCTGCTCTGTCTCAGAATCATGATAATTATTAAGCCTGAGTAAATACAGATACTATTTTTACATTAATCATAAAGACTATTTTAGTCTGTCGTGTAATATTAGTTCGGGGAAAAAGTCTTTTTACATTAAAGCAAGTATGAAATAAAATCTTTTCTCTACACAAAAAAGCTCGATATTTTGGCACTTCACGAGCTCACTGAAAAAAACCTAATGAACCATGTACTCATTTGTGATTCTTGAAGCCTTAGAGATTTTTTTACAAGTTCATGCATACTATAATGCGAAAAGACTTTTTCCCCGACCTAATATATCCAAAAAACGCCAAACCACAAAATTGCTTAATTAAAATCCATTACACAAATTGGATATGTTCGCGAGCTAAACCCTAGAAAATCCTGAAACATTAAACTATCATATTGTAGAGTTCAGTCAAGCACCCCTCTATTATCCGCTGTGGAACTAGGAACTTTGTTAAAACTTCTCCATGGCCGACATGTCACTATTACCAACATATATCTGCCGTTTTCAAACCAAAATTTGTACAAAAATCAACCTTGTTTCAACGGAATAAGGTGGTAATTAGTGGCGAAGAATGGGGGAGTAAGTTTGGTGTTTGTAGCACCCAGAACGCTTTACAGGGCAGACAATGTTCTAGAGATGTGACATATTGCTGTTAAGAATTGCAAGCTATTAAGAAGCCAGCTTGAAGAGCTTTTAATTTATTAACGAGCAGGTGCTTGCTGTTAATACGCTAAAAGCAAAATTTTTTATCATAATTTTCAGCTTACTGAAAAATAAAAGCTATGCCCCGGGTGAGGATCGAACTCACGACCTTAAGATTATGAGACTTACGCGCTGCCTACTGCGCTACCGAGGCGTGTGGAAATGCTCCCAAAAAACATGTCTAGCAGTCCCATAGAAATGCCCGATACATTTCCTTTTTGTGAAAAATGTTGGGGAATCGACAATTATTACAACTAAATTTCATTGCGCTATAAACATATTTAAGGCCTTGAATTTTCATATCAAAAACTGATTTCTAATATTAGTTTTCCTAAATGCTATGGGGCTTTGCAACTAACGATTAGATCAATTAGAGATCTTATATAACGTTATATACTTTATTTTATGGCATTAACGACCCATTTAGCAATCTAGTGTATTGTGTAAAAGCCGCTATAAAATATTAGGTGGCAAAGTTAGTCAGTCAAATAATACACATAAAAGTTTGTCGTACAATTCAGCCGTGGGTCCCAATAATACTACATAAATGACATATAAGTTTCAAACAGCTTTACACATGTCACCAGCACGTTGAATAACTGGCGATCTGTCGATTTAAATTGAACAGTGGGTATTACAAGTAGCGGGTATTGAAGCGAGTACAAAGCCAATAAGAGAAAACTGGGTGCCGTGGAAGTTTGTCAGTACGATGTGATGGATCTATTGTTTTACTTGATTTTGCTTGAGAAGGCTTTTATATAATGGACGTGCTCTTTTTGTACCATTATTGAATGTGGATCTCAATAGATATGGCGTTGATTTTTTTGAGAAGTGATTGATTTTTGCATTGGCAAATATTCTACTACGATGTTTAGAGTGTGTGGGAGTATGAAAACTTTGTGTTTTGTCCTCATTTAGGTCAGAAATTGTATTTGTTGTAAAATTGGTAAACGAGTAGTGTTTGCCTGACTATAGACGTCAACTACATAGAGTTACAATGTTAAAAGCTTATAATTTCTACTATCTTGAAAGGTTCTTAGTTCTTAGTGTTCGTGAGACTAAAACCCGAACGAATTAACACTTAAACTGTCATTTCTGGACTTCAAATAGTCTTTTATAAAATTATAATCCAATATCTGAATAAGAAATAATGATCACTTGCTCTTATTGTGAAGGAACACATCGTGAGGAAATTCGTTAAACACATTTCGGGAGGGCATGCAAAGTCCCCAACATGCACTTACCCAGCGTGGTGGGCTCACAGCCTAACCCCTACCTCGTTCAGGAGGAGACCTTTGCTCAGCAGTGGGTTAGCCACTAAAATATTTACAAGTTTTAAAAGGAATCAATGTGATTTTAAGTTTCAACTCAAAATCAATTCCTTTCAAATGTAGGTTAAGTTTTCTATGGTGAAACAAAGGATAAGAAAACGACTAACAATCTCGTATTCAAGTCTTCTTATGAGTTAAATCAAGTAGATCGTACTCGAAAGAGTTAATTAATGACTTTGTACAAATTTTAATTGTGTAAGTTCATTGTCTTTCGAGTTTCCAAAATAAACAAAAGTCGTCCTTTATCAGATTTATTATTTGAAGTTATTGGAGTTTAGGGGAAGTTTATTTGGACGGGCCATTGATGAATGATTTTATTATTCAAAACCCTTTGGGTTATTGTTATTAGTATGTATTATATTAACATTGTGTGTAATGTTTTGCTTTGTTATATCACCCTTTTTGACATCACGTTTTTATTATTGCAAGAATTATCAAAAAGATGTTTTCTATTCTATAATTGAAAAACGATCAATGTTTCCAACAAAGGAACTCAAAATTCTCATTCTCGACTGTCTGCCCCTATACGAGGGAGGGGTTAGGCTCTGAGCCCACCACGCCGGCTACGTGCATGTTGGGGACTTTGCATGCCCTCACGAAATGTGTATTTGGTAGGTAAGCCTATGAAGGAATAGTTAAAGTAAAGAAAGTTAGATTTTTTGGTAAAAAATACGTGATAGAGTATCCTAATAGAAAAATCAACCATATTTCTTCTTTTTCTTCTCATATTCATTGACATCTAAATTTGCAATTTTTTTACGTTTTTTACTAGTGACAATGTATTTGAGAAATACTTGATATCACATTAACATTCAACGTTCCCGTACTTATTAAAGAACCTTATATTTTCAATACAAGATTGTTTGCTTTTAACAAATAAATCCATCAATTACAAACGGTCAGAATAATAACATCAAAATTAATTATTCTCCGCTTTATTAAGCTCATATTATATTCCTTTTAATGTGGAATGTACCTATCTTAGTAATGAAGACATCTGAGAGGGAATCTTAAAGGACTAAAATTGTAGTACAAAACCTAAGTCTATCTTTAATTAATTTAATGATAATTATTTATTTACAGTTAGTTTTCAGATCATCTTTAATTTCAAAGATTGCGTTATATTTTTAAAACTATAATAAACTTTTTTCGCTATCGTACAGTTTAGCGTATACTAATATCACAGTCATTCAGTCCTAAAAGCCTTTCGTATATCTAACATAAGATAAGATCCCCTAAATATTGTCATAGAAAACGAAAACAAACTCCTACAAATCATAGAGAATCTCAGCTCAAATAAAATTTAGCGCTTGTCCAATGTCTATGTATAAAATGTCTGCGTCAAAAGTTGCTTTACTTATATCGACCAGAGAACGCAACCTAGTACAGCTGTGAGCGTTTCAACTTTGACCTTTTGCTCTGTTCTAGGGAGATATCAACCCCTATTCGGTCGGGACAGTATTCGCCTCGGTAGCGCAGTAGGCAGCGCGTAAGTCTCATAATCTTAAGGTCGTGAGTTCGATCCTCACCCGGGGCATACCTTTTTATTTTCGGGACTAAAATTTTACTGGAGTGCTAAGGAAGAATCTTTTTTTGTCGTCATAGTGTATACCTGAGTTAAAGAATCTAGGCATTTACTATAATTTATGGCCAATCTATGACTAACGAGAAATTTTATTAATTAATTAAGCACCAGCCAGGCTTTATCCTTAGCAGGCTTATAGGTTTAGCTTGAGCAGTAGGAGATTTAACAATTGGAATTAGAATATTCATATAATTTGTTATTTACGACGTATTGGTAACGTCTATACTTCCATACCAGTATTTTAAATGTGAAAGTCTGTCTTTAACACTTGCACTATAAACTGAACCAATTTATTATGGAAGAGTTAAAAACTCGAGTCGAAATTAACGCAAAAATATTTTTTCTCAAATCAATCCTCTAGCTACTAAACTAGGGATCGAAACTTTCGCAAGTAACTTTCACTAACAGAAAATTCTTCCAAAAAAATTCAATGACCAGCCGATTTTCTTGATAGAACAGACATCTTTGAATCTGGTCGTTATCTACTGGGCGTGTCTGAATCAGTGTGACGGATCGCCACTCCTCGTGCCCCCCTCGTTCCGACTTTATGTGAAGGAAACCTTAATGATAGGGCGCCGAGTCGAATGTGCGAAGATTTATGTAGCCAGAGAAATTGTATGAAGAGGTTTGAAGAGCCGGGTTATTTTTAAACCTTTTGGAAATTAGCATATTTTGTTATTTTAGCCTTTGAAGTGTGTGAGTTATGACTTTATAAAATGTGTCTTAAATTATGTCGATTTAAGGTTCAAATAGATGTAAATGGGACTCTTAATCTCCTTATACCGGATGAAATTCCTGGGTTAGCTTTAAGTTCTTTGTATTTTCTTTTGTGATATTGTAACAAGAGGTTGGTCCTTGGTACGGTACCTGAAGAAAGGAGTCGGTCTTTTTGGACAGGGAGGTTTATAAATGCTGGAGATGTGTTTCTCTTTGGTTATTTGTCTGTCTATAGCAGTTTGAAGACTAAATTACTGAACTGATTTTGATAAGAGACAATAGAATTAGGTTCGAATATAGACTACTTATTATGCTTACGTAATATATTCTATGTACTTTCATCCTTCATTTCATACTTACGTTCAGTCAGAAATCAAAAGAAAAACTTACTAGCAAAACAAAATGCTTTTCTTTGCATCTCATTATTTATTCACACATAATAAACAGAGAGATCTCATGTTTCAACTACGACTAGTAGATTTATTCGTACTCGTATATAGCGAGAACATTGTGTTAGCACTTCATTACTGTACCTAACGACCCGTGAAATGCATTGCACATTACAATTTGTTTTATTTTAAATAGGTGCTTTGAATTAGGTTTTGATAATATTTTTGTAATGAAGGTGATCTTCGGCTGGGTTACTGGCTGAAACGGTTTTATAGTTTAACTATGAATTAATAATTGACTATATATATAATTATATTATTTTAACCTTTATATTTAACCCGCAATTGGACAGCGTGGTGGACTCAAGGTCTAACCCCTCCTTCATCACGGGAGGAGACCCTTGTCCAGCAGTGGGACATAATTGGGTTGAATTTATTTTTATATTTAACCTGCAGTTTTAGTTTGTTTAGGACAAATTTTACAAACTAAAATAAAAGCACTTACTTTTGTTTCATCGTGAGATAGCTTTAGTGTAAAAATAATTGAGGATTTTTGAGATGTTTCTTTTTTCAGCAAACATCTAAGAAGTTATTCTCTTAGAAATCTGTTAGAAACATTATAATTGATGCTTGTGAGTTTAAGGGCGGTATTGTTTTGACATTTTTAAAATTTGTCAAAACTGTAATTTTACATCAATGGTATTCGCACAATATCCGTTAAGAGAAATACCTGAAAAGTTTAATTACTGTTTAAGTAATACAAGCAAATCACTTTACTGTGGAATGGTGGTAAATATGGTTACAATAACATAGAAACCTTTTTCAAATAATACAATTAAAATAATGTCTTATCCTTTCAATAATCTTTATATCTCGGTCTAAAAGTCGTGGAACAGGAGTACTAGTACAAATATTTGCTATCGATCTCGCTGCGGTACTTACTAGACTTGTGATAAAATAAGTTTCACTTAATGATTCTTTTTATAGACTTAGAAGGATTTTAACTATTTGAACTGAGATATAATGTCTACGGAGTTATAGTTTGTGAGTTATTGAGTGACAAATTATCTTAACACAATGCAAACATGCGATTTTTTGATATTAGGGAATATTTTCAACTTCCGTTCCGTTCAAGTTTGTAGAAAAATTGTAAAGATAAATGTGTTATCGTAATTTAAGAGGAAAAATTTTAGCGTTTTAAAAATGTGAACGTGTTAATTAAAATACATGAATAGAAATAATTGAATTAAATATCAGATCCCACATTTATGTTTGCATCTGTGTTATTTCACGAAATTAAGTGCATCAAGCTGTAAGAAGACATTTTGAAAGTATATTTTCTTGATACACTCGGAGACAAAATAAGATCAATTTTTGACACTACATCGTATCCCCGCAAATTATAAAATGTTGATAAATCATTAATGTATGGTATGGAAATGTGGTATTGGAAATACGGTATGGAAATTCCAAACATAGGTCTGATTCATATTCTTCAAATAGGTAAAAAATCCTTGGTGAAAATATTATTTGCTCAAGCTAAACTAACTGAATATGTGGTGAGCGGAAAAATATACGTATATAGTCACTGATTACCTGATTACGAGGACACGGCTTCGAAACCCCGGTTCGTAAAATAAACTAGAATCCAGAATACTATTAAGTACATCCGATAGTTAAGCTTTAACTTATTTATTAATTTATTTTAATGCATTTAAATATCAACTAAGTATTAAATAAATATCAGTATTTATTCAAACCGTTTTCTCCGCGACTGTACATCGCAAACGAAATGTTATACGGTTATAGAGTATCCTTATTTTGTTGGCTTATTGGTCGGATACCAGTCACGTGGGGCCACGAAATTAGCGGGAATGCAGTGCCTTATTTCTATAGAGCTATCCAGGCTTATCCCTTAAAATATTTCGTGATTGTTGGATACGTAAATAAGCTTAAGTTAGACAAATTGTATTATCATGCATTAATAGTTAATTTTATGAAGTAAAATAGTATATTATTTTCCATTCAGTTACACATAATGATTTACGGTGATTTGTTAGTGTTGGCTAGCATTTATTCTCCGAACAATAAAACATAGTTTTATTTTACATGAGCGCAAGAAACCTGTCTAAAATAGTAAGTCTAAAAATAGTTTCATCCGCCTTATAAGTCATAAATAAATTTAAAATCATCCAAGCAACTTTGCTAAACATATTTTAATGGAAAGTATGGTAAGCACTGAAAGTCTTGCCAAAATGCTTTTCAAACATAGTATTGAGATATGGATAGGGAGATATTCATGTACATATTTATTATCACCGCTATTTTCACGGCCCATCCCTTAGATTTATTCAGATTAATGATTATGTTGAAATATTATCTTTAACGTAATGTGTATTCTCAGAATGATACCACATTATGTGAGTTTTACTGAGACGACGCAAAATTGGTTTTTTTATGCGTCTAAAGGCGAAATTACGAGATGAGTCTTACGTTGAACTAGACGCTAATATCCGGTTATAGGGCTATTACAAATTAAGCTAAATATTATGCCGATATTAAGATAAAAAAAGTATTTAAGAAAAAGTAAGTAAAGATACTTGGTTACTCATTTGTTGAATTGTAAGCACAGAGACTCAGGTTCTCTTTTATTAATTAACTATGGTCTTTTTACCTGACTGCGCAATGAAATGGAGGTTTATTTTAGTAACTAATCTGTTAAATTGAAACTCTTTAAAGAAAAATATACAATAAAACCATGCAATAAATCTAGTACCAAGTCTAGTAGTTGAATTCAGAAAATAGTTTTACAAAGGTCGGAACCGATAATGTTTGGGAAAATTATAATTGGCCCTATACATTTCCTTGAAATTTCAATCCAGAAGATTTTTTTTTTAATTTAAACCAATTCGTAAACATACAAATTCATTTCATTTAATCCAATATATTCAAATAACTGTACAAATATTCAAAAACATACTTCAATATAAAAACCACATGAGCAAACGTGATTGATACCTGTAATCCATCTTATAAAGTACCTGGATCAATCAATCTAAATCAGAGAAATTTCTAGAAATCTCCAGATTCCTGGAATAGAAGGTTGATTGACTTCAAGATGAACTAGACGGTCCAATCTCTACTGTTGTAGATGACATACGAACTTTGAACAGAGACAAAGGATTATTCTTTTATTCTTTTAACCCGACTGTACGTAAAAGAGGGTTATACTTCTGTTTGTATACATCTATGAACGTTTTTTTGTTCCACACTAAGATTTAGAATCGCAACTTCGACATTAAAAGTAGATCAGATAGTTAAAGTTCGATTTAAGCGTTTTTATTATATTTTGAAAGAAAAAAATACAGGTAAAGGAAGATAATGTTTAGAACCTTTCTTCTGTAACGTATTTGTATCTACTTATTTATAAAAAAATACTTGTTTAGGAAAATAATATTATCATTGTGTATTTGTAAAAGGGTAAGTTGGCAAGCAAATTAAAATTCATCCCACATAAGTTTACAAATGTGTAAAAATCCGCCATGTTGATAAAATTCCAAACACAAAAAGATACAGCACAAAAATGTAACTGATTATGCTGCTATAACATTTCCATAAAAAAACAATGCGCCTAATGAAACTTAACCCTTTAAATAATGTCTCTCATTTCTTTTAGTTAAGCGTAATACATACACAGAACGGTTGCGGGACGGGCCCGGGGGTAGGGCGTGTGTACTGTAGTAGCTGACCCGTGCAACTTCGCTTGCGTCATATAAGAGAGAATAAGTCGAAATGTTCCCCGTTTTTGTAACATTTTTTATTGGTACTCTGCTCCTATTGGTCGTAGCGTGATGATAAATAGTTTTCGCGAGCGAGCGTCTTTCTCAATAAATGGACCATCTAACACTGAAAGATTTTTTTAAATCGGACCAGTTGTTCTTGAGATTCGCGTGTTCAAACAAACAAACAAACTTTTCAGCTTTATAATATTAGTATAGTATATGGTATTCTTAAACCACTATACATATAGTGAAATATTAAATGCTAGACGGACGGAAGCTATGAGTGTATGTGAAGACAGCATAATTACGTCAGTATCTTCTCGTTGCACCTTCGTCACTCCGTATAGTTTAAATCCAAATAATTGTATGATATTACCTACATATAGTAACTGGCAGGAACAAGTGCAGTACTACATAGGAACTACACCCTACGACCGCTCCAATAACAAGTCGCAGCGTTTTAATAGCACTGCATAGCACCCATTACACCTGGCGTAATAACCCGCGTCCGCGTTTAATATGGAGCGCATCTAACGCATAGAAAACGTCCCGCTCCCGTTCTCCGTGTGTTTCACACTTAACACATAAACAATAAAATGGTGTATTCGAGATAAATTTCAATATATTGGTCATATATTTTAGACGTACGCGATTTGTGTAGTCAGCTGAATCCCTTAATAAAATTGTTCATGCTTTTTTATGTATGTTTTTTATCTGTTTGTTGGTTTGTTTGTGGGTTTCTGTCTTAATAACGGTTTTATAGCTTGTTTCAAGAAGGTTTTTGTATAAAAGATGTGTGCTGTTTTAACATCCATTCTTATTTTAAATGGCCTATAAGATACACATTTTTCTAATCATCATGTATAAGCTACTTATATGAAAGTTACATGCCGAGGTGTAAGGCATAAGGCCTTAGAGCAACCAGCATCCTTTTTTAACAAATAGTATGCGAAATGTATCGGCAAGCCCGCCAAGTATATTTTAAGAGTCTATTGTACCTGGCTGTTTGCCAAAGTCACCTAGATTATTCTAATGCTTTTTATGTCATTATTTAAAGGTTACCTTTAGACCTTCCGAGCACATAATAACTTAATGCAACTGGCTTAAACCAAGTCTCTTGTTAAAATTAGTTATTTCTAAGCATATAGTTTACTTCATACCGCTATGCAATCTATACATACATTCATTAATAATGTAAAAATTCGCACAGGATTCATGAGATTAGAAAGTACAAAAAAGAGGCTTTTTGGTCTTGCTGAGTTCGCTTTTGTATGCAAATAAAAAATCAATGAAAGGAATAATAATTCTTCAAAATTGCAGTAAAAGTCACATAAGAAACCTAGTCTAAGACAATAATGTGTTATGGCCGTCAATATATTTTTATCACTAAAACTGCGCGACATGCGTCTTGTTTTGGTCCACAATTCGTTTTCGATACACTAAACGGTAATTCAGGATTTGTTTGCCCATTGCGTTATTTCAACTGCGTCTCAATAAGTTACGATGAAGATTGACTGCAGTGGATTCGGAAAAATATTTATTTACTATTATTTTCGACTTGCATTACTAATTGATTAAAAATGCATTTACATTTCTTTTTATATTGGTAAATTTCAATTAAATTGGGCATTTTTAAGCTAACCAAATATCGGCTAGGAGATCATTATTGGATTATTCATTTAACGTTGGAATTCTAGTAAAAAGATATGCCCCGGGTGAGGATCGAACTCACGACCTTATATGAGACTTACGCGCTGCCTACTGCGCTACCGAGGCGAGTGAGAAGTGAAAGAAAATAGACGATCTTTACTTTTTAGTAACGGCCTTATTCACTGTTAATTCTGATTTCATTCACATAGCAAAGAAGTTTTCCCGTCCTATTTAAGCTAGAAATACTGTCATGTTTCACTACGCCATTGCCAAATATTATCCAAATCTGTTTAGCCGTTTTGACATGTAAGGGACAAAAGGAGAAAACAAACACACTTTTAGATTTCTGTGAGCTTTAAATTATGCTTGTCATTTCTGATTTTGATTTCAGCTTTTGCCCGTGATTCTATTAGCGTAAGAAGATTCGTTGCACTAGAAAGGATTTCATTCGGTTTATATACGAACGTTTATAAAAGAGAGTTTTTGCCTAGCGGTGTGTTTTAAAGCCTGGCGCGTCGTAGTAGAGTTGCTCATCTACATAAAACTATATGATATAATAAAAAACACAAACTACATACAATATAATAAAAAACAATAATATTCAAGACGTGTAAGGCTTGCTATACATTTTCGTTTCGGCAATATTTAACAAACAACAAAACCGACTTGACTCACTTGTTCATCTTGTGCCGATCGAGTTTATCTACTCATATTCGGCTTTGCCGCTCGCCTAGACCGATTAACGCCGAACTGAATATGTGTCTAGCAAACCTTACATCACAAATCTGGCTGATACAATATAATTTTAGCTTTTTAGCAAAACTAATTGGATTTATGCCAAATATACTGTTTAAAGACCAATGAGTACAAAATACCGCTGAAGTCCTAAAGATTTTTTTTAATTTACATTTTCTTAGCGTAGGGTGAAATATCAACCCCTATTCGTTCCGGATAGTATCCGCCTCGGTAGCGCAGTAGGCAGCGCGTAAGTCTCATAATCTTAAGGTCGTGAGTTCGATCCTCACCCGGGGCATATCTTTTTAATATTCCCGAAAGTTCCTTTAGTAATTATGACGTGAGACCTATCGTTATCGGCTCCCAAACATCAAAGCTACCCCCTAACAGTTACTAAAGAAAGATAATCAAGTAACTAATTCCTTTGTACATTGTGATACTTACTTACACAATTAATAATTTTGACCGTTTGGTGGGTAATGCGCTAAGTCTGTAAAACTGTCAGCTATACCTCAATCTAATTTTTTTTAGGAAAAATGCTCATGTTACATCTATTTCAGAATGAAATTTAACGTTTATTTTTTAATGCCGAACATCTTTAAAGATAGTTTAGAGTTTTAATAGAAAAAAATAATAATTGCCTTGTAAGCCGTGCTCACCTTAAGACAGGTACGCTTTTCAACGAGTCGTAAGTAGAGCATATTAAACATATCTAGAAACAATTTTATATTGGTAGCGATTTTTACAATGGGGTTGGAAAAAAGATATGCCCCGGGTGAGGATCGAACTCACGACCTTAAGATTATGAGACTTACGCGCTGCCTACTGCGCTACCGAGGCTGGTGTCAGTTTACACAAAAGAAGAGATTTCATCCCATTTCTATATTCATTTTAAAGATAAACAGCGATAAAGGAGATCGGCAGATTTCGTACAGCTAAAAGTTTGTGTTGTTTCGTAACAGAATTTGTACCACTTATTAAGGGGACTAAGTCACTTATTTTTATTTGGGAGTATTATTTTTAGAAGTCCGGATTAATTAGAAAGTATTTGTTTATTTAAATGATAATTTTTGGTCCATGGCTTATATTTGTTGACAACTAAAGAAAAAGAAAATCTCATGAGACGTCACTTTTCGTCTGACGTCTACGCATCCGCCAATTTGCTGTTGTTTTTAATTGTGGTTTTGACAGCATCTGAGCAATTTAGCGAACTATCGGGGCTTCTAAAAATGGACATAACTTTTACCTCCCAACTTTTAAAAATATAAGAATTTTAAAAAAAGCTTGTCTATCATATTAGCTACCAATTAAAACAAAAAGTAAACCTAAACATGACATTTTATAAGCTGTACGAATTCCTCATATAAACCTGCCGTTCGCCTTTGTCTTTTCATTTTTTGACGGTCAAGTGAGAAATTTTAGATAACTGACCACTATCAATAATACATTGTTGCAACTTGACAACAATATTGAAGATAACTTTAAAATGGTCGATAAAAATTGCACTCATATAGAGATTACAGGTCTTATCTGACTATGAGAGCCGCCCTACATTAATTCATCATGCTATGCACATACGGTAGGTATAAGTATGGTACTTTTTACATCTTTTGACCGAACATTATTGGTAGGTAACGAGGATAGGCAAATTATACATTTTGATATCATTACGGTGTGTGATAGGCAGCTCAGTTTGTAGCAATATTTCACCTGAGAGAAACCAGCCATATTTAATTTGGTCGGCAACACATCATATAAGAATATTTCAAGAAAATCTAAATCGGATAACAGCTTCGGGTACAGGTATTAGATACCCCTATGTCACAGAAACCTTTACATATTTTTCATGGAATAGATGATCATTTCATAAGCTATGAGTCATAAAGTAAATACAAAATTCTACTAATTACTGAAGTCATTAATCAAAAAGAGGTGACACTAAATAGATTAATACCGATTAACAAGTACAATGTTGTTTATTATATCTATATGAACGAGCAGTCATATGTGTTTGTGTAAATCAATCATAGTGATTAATTATTAATACTAAATGAGCTTATTTAGAAGTCATTAGTTTGTATTTATTGATTTAAATTTAATTATAAAGGCGAAAGGTCAAGGGTTCGAGTAATATTTGTAAAATTTTATGATGATTTCGTTTCCTAAAGTGGTAAGGGATAGACGATGAAGAAGCCAATTTAAACAGTTTCCAGTAAACGTAGCAAAAACCAAAAAAAAATAGTTCCATATATTATTTCATTGATTATTGCAGCTTTACAAAATTTAATTCTAACAACAATATTTTACATCGAAATTGCAAATTGTTGTTTTCTATCTACGATCTCAAGAAAACTTTAATATACTTAAATCTCACTAGTATATAAGAACAAACAAATACTAATAAAATCAATGACAATCAAATACTTCTTACTAACTTATTTATACCCACTATTAGTTGAAAAAATCTTTTAAAAAAGAACAACAAAATCAGCAAAATTAAAACTTAAATACTCCAACAAAACTCTCTAATTCTCTTTATATTAACCTTTTACAATTAAACTTTGAGCACATTCTACAAGTCTTCACAGACAATGAAACTAATGGTACTATCTAGTTATCAGACGAACGCACAATAATAAACTGAAAACAAAAGAATTATAACGAGAATTTCCAAATCTTAAGAACTCGAAATTGGCGAAATATCTTTGGGACTGACATTGAGTTATTACTTATTGGAGGCTTGGTACAAGTTACAGGCAGAATTTGTTCTTAAATAACCGTTTCTTCTATGTTCTTCTTCTTCCTATCGTATGGTTAGTGGTCAACCTAGAGTTGTTCAAGCCGCCCGAAGGCCTTTAACATGGCTTAACGACTGTTAACGTTGTAGATAACAACCGGGACCAACTTTTAACGTGCCCTCCGAAGCACGGAGACGCCCAGTTCAAATACCACTATGCGGTCACCCATCTATGGAGTGACTGCGCCAAGGGTTGCTTAACCCACTGATCGTTTACCGACCGGTGAGCGCAACTGGCTATGGGTTTCTACTTTAGCATTACCTTAATATAAAAATGAACTTATAAATACATAATCATCCTAAGACAATGCACACTCGCACAGCTACAGCGCGATTCATCAATCTTTTGTAGATATAATAAAATCTGACATATACAAGCATATAAATGAGGAAAAGGAAGATTTTTTTTCAAACCGTTATCAAAATTTATCGATTTCACGTTGAACATTTAGCTTGTCTGTATAATTATTGCGATAACCAGAAAAAAAAAAGAAGCTACTTAAATATTTCTCGAAGACTGGACACTCGGTCCAAGATATGAACAAATAATCGCCGTTTTGCCCCAGTCTTTTCACCCTTATTTCAAATTTACGGAATATTTTCTATACCCGCTCCTCATTCATGTATTGTACTCTAACACAAAGGCGTGGCGTATTTAATGGGTGTCTGTTTTAACTGCACTGTTCATTTCAAGTTCCCCTTCATTCAAACGTCGCAAATGTTCGCAATATCCTTCTTCTATACATACTCTTATAAAATTGGATGGATTTTTTCTTTATATTGAAATTCGAACTGAAAGAAAAGCAAAAGAATTCCACGTTTTATATTTATTTTCTTCTTGAAAACTAACAAAAAGATTCTGATTTTAAACCAAGATTTGAGAACGATATACATGTTTTTGGCTACGAAATCCTGTATATTAAAATGCACTGGAAAGTAGCTAGCTAGCATGCGAATCGAAATGTGCGAAAGTTTATTCCAGTTCGAGGTGATATTATTGCTTTGCTTATAAAAAACTAATATTCTACATATCGATTTCTTATCATTATTGACTATCAACTATATACCTGTAAGAAATTGTACAATAAATCGATCAGCGCCCCATAGTATATTCGGCAAAAACTAATTTTACAAATACTTTGATAACCATGAGCGTTTGAAATACTAAAAAAGTACACACACAAATTTGATCGAGTAGAAGCCAAATTAAGACCATGATAGACTAGGATACTCTTACAGAGCAATTATTCTAACATACTAAATCTTTGTTCTTTCGTTGACAAAAACTTTAACAATTTTTTTGTCATCAAACACTAATTACTGGTATTAATTCTCATCTTAGTTCTAGACATTATGAGGCCAACTTTCAGGCTATAGTCCACCAAATGTCAGGCTCTCTACAAAACGATTACTATCTGACCTCAATAGCAATCAATAGAGATATCGCCGTTCTAATTTCTAACTTCGAAGTAGGGTGCCGGATTCAGACCTATAATTTTTGGGACATTATTATAATGTGAGAAACTCGAATTTCATGACAATTAGTACCCAGGTATTCATTAAAATTGATATTGATATAGTTTATTACCTATGTGGTAATGTATTCGACTGCCGCGAAAAGTTCTCGGGTTGGAATCAAGGTCGGGCAATTTCTTAGTGATCAAACTCCGTGCTTCGGATAGCACGTAAAACCGTCGGTCATGGGTCTTATTTTTCACCGGTCGTGTCGGTTATCTGTCCTCCCGGGCTACGAGACTTTACATGTGTTTTGTGACCATTGTACCGATTGTCTGACCGACATTTTAGCCGTGGATATTATGTTTATACGCTTTTTGAAAATGTACACATTTGCAAGATTGTGTTACAATATGGAAAATTTATGTATTTTTATTGGACAGAAGACAAGACGTTTAATTTTGGGACAATCCGAGATGCCCCGGCTATCACTGGAAACCCTATTCGGACGTCGGGATATTCCAAGATTTTGACTTTCAGTTGTTCAAGGCGATAGCTGTTTTTGTATTAATAAAGTTGAAGATTGTTCGAAATCTGACTTGATTGTTCAAATTGTATTTCATACTATGAACAGATTGTACAAAGTATTTGAAATCGTTAAAGTTTTCTAAAGTTATATTATTGGTGATCGTTTCGTGATTTGTGTATGAAAGCGTAAAAACTAACTACTAAGGTTTAACAACTTGTGTAAATCATACTACTTAATCTTATGGATATGGAAATCTTAAACTAAAAATTAAGTAATGTTTTGCTATTCCTAATTTTCTGCGATAAATCACTTGCATGTTAAAGCATTAGGAAAAAACGTGCCATTTAGGACTGTGTGACTAAATAAAGCACCTATCAAGTTGCGCAAAAATAAATACAGGAGACATAGCTTTGTAGGTAAGGTAAGGTTAACTAGAGAGACATCACCACGGTGTGCTTTCATTCCTTCGATTGTTCTAAATTTTACCCATCTTTTAATTTTTTCGCCCATTTTTTTTACATTAAATTAAATAGACAACTCCCGCACTAAGAATTATTCTTGTGTCGCGGGGACTTTTATAAACATACAAACAACGGACACAAAGCACAACCAGACCCGAAACAATTATATTTGTGGATCACACAAAAAATTGTTCCGTGTGGGAATCGAACCCACGACCTCCATAAGCAATGGTTTCGGCGTGGCGACCTAAACCACTGCGCCGCGGAGGCAGTCAATTCATATCAATAATGTTCATTATTTATTACATCTTCTTCTTATTATACGGTCGAAGTGGCGATCTAGTTGTTTAATCCGCCGAAGGCTTTTAAAGTACAGTCATGCTAAAGAAATAATTGACTAGGCAGTCTATTAAAATTGAGCAATTAAATCACTACTTAACGTACTCAAAGGTATCAGTTCCAATTATAAGTAAACCTATATTCAGTAGGGACAAAGCGTGATTGGATAGCTATTATAAATAGGTCCATTGTCTACGAATTTATTTGATGATAGTATGTAATGTGTAACAATAGAGCTATAAGCCTATTCTGTTTGAAAACCAATTATATTGCAGAGGTTTTGTTTATAGGTGTCTATTTGTGTTATGTGGGGATTTGAAGCAATATTGTCGATTATTGATAAAATTTCCAGGAAAAAGGCAACAAATGGTTTATTATTTTACGTTTAGTAGTAACCGGTTAATACTTTACTCATGCAATTGTGTTCATTATTATGCGAATAATAGTTTGTTGGAAATATTATCTCTCGTTACAAAATAACGGAAAATAGTAACAAACCAATAGTTCAAATCCAATACACCAATGACTTTTCGAGCTTGCGTGTATAAGAAAAAAACATCACCCGCTCTAACAGTGGATGAAAACATCGTGATGAAACCTCGCATGCCTTAAAATAATTTATCGCATTTATTGTGGCCATACAACCGGCACTTGACCAGCGTGGACCCAAGGCCTAACCCCTCTCTCGATTCGGAAGGAGACTCTTGTTCAGTAGTGGGACAGTAATAAATTAAAAAACAAACCAAAAAATAACTTTTTTCCTTTAGGCATCCGAGGCTCGTGAGACAAAACTAACAAACAGAACTGAAACAGCTATTAATGGATCTGTATAGAACTGATGGAACCCACTATTTCATCAAACAAAGTAAATTCGAGCAGGTAATAACCAAATTTGAATCGCCACAGTTATGTGATATGATCGCCTGTAGTCGTTTATGTAAATGCCCAATGACGGTCCGTAACTACACAGAGCTAGGACATGTACTGTCCAAAATAGAAAGGCTTTAGTTCAGGAAATTCAAGCGATAATCCATTTACTGACAAGATTGTCAAACTTTTGAATGTATATTTAACGGATTTTGATGAAACTTGGTTTATGGATCAGAGGAACCAAAAACCAAATTCCACTATTACTCTTTATATGTACGCTGTATAACAAAAGTCCGCTCAAACGGAGTCGCGATAATAACAAAGTATAAAAATATTTGCACAGAGTGAAAGGTAAAATAAAAAAAATCTAAAAAGTTAATAAAATTAACAATCTATATACAACCATTTACTTAGGTATATAAAACTCTTCCGTTACTAAGTTATTGACTGACTAATGGACAACGCACAGGCGTTAAACTACTGAGCGTAGAAAGTTGTCATTTTGTACGAAGATTTCATAGGAAGTGTAGAGATTTGATTTTATGGGAGTGTTGATTTTTGGAAAATGGGGTGATGGTCAAAAAAATCATCTGAATTTCAAAATGGAGTGATGGTCATAAAATCATCCGAATTCCAAAATGGGGTGAAATTCCACGCGAACAAAGCCGAGGGCCTAAAGCTAGTGCTACTATAAAACCCCATAAAATTCCTCATACAACTGAAAGGCTTTGCTCACATTGAAACGATAAAGTGCGAATATTACGTTTGCATATTCATGTCATTTGTGGCAACTAGTTCTGGATTATTTTAAACTTCAACTGTTTGCGAGCGAGGAGTGAATTCAGGTACGGAACTTTGAAACAATACAAGGTTTTGTAATGAATAATTATTAGGATTGTTTGGTTTTCAACTGAATGTATTTTGGAATATGGTAGAATTTTCAATGTATATTTTGGTTGAGTGACTGTTTTATTCGTTTGCTGTAATACTAAAATACATGTTAAGCGTTGATTAAAAACTATATACAGTAGAGTGCTAGATACCAAGCTTAGTAGTGTACTTTCCATCACTGATTAAGTTACTAAAAACTACCTACAGTCTTTTTAGCGATATTGTTTATCGTTTACCTAATGGATAGATTCCGTTATGTTTGACTACTACTCTATAGCCTGTTGCGCTCACCGGTCGGTAAACGATCTTTGGGTTAAGCAACCGTTGGCGCGGTCATTCCATAGATGGGTGACCGCATAGTGGTATTTGAGCTGGGCGTCTCCATGCTTCGGAGGGCACGTAAAAAGTCGGTCCCGGCTGTTGTCTTCTAAGGTAACAGTCGTTAAGCCATGTCAAAGGCCTCTTCAGCGGCTTGAACAACTTTGACACTAGGTTGATCACTAACCATACGACAAACAAACAAAAGAACTACTCTACTTCGAACCTGTTATGGAAGAACATCGTAAGCAACAGAAAATAGATTAGTATTTCACTTTTATATCGAAATGTAACGACAAAATGTTTTAAAACTTAATGCGAAGGCAACTAGATCCTTATTTAAATACCTGACAATAGTAGAATGGGTGAAAAAAGGCCGTTCTTAGCTTTATTCTTAGGGTTGCTCTTGTTTTTACACTTTCATGTTGGCTGACATCCAAATTCAATTTGAAATTATTAATAAGACCAACTAAGCCTTTGTTGTTATAGCTCATACTATATATTAAATACAGTAACAAAAGAACTGCACAGATTTAAAAATGTAAATAATAAGCCACTTAAAACAATAAGGAAAAGCTAAAAAGCAATAAATATAAAGTGAATTACAAGTGGTGTAGCGACTACAAACGGATTGTGGGCATATTCATTATAAAAGCGGCGCCTAAATCGTATGCCACCTGGTTTTTCGACCGTCTGTGGTAGAATACAGGCTGTTAGCTGAATTTTCATTAACATTTTGGCATAACTACAGTTCATTTGAGAGGTTTTGAATTATTTGTGTACGGTGTTTTAAATTTTTAAATTTGGCTTCTTAAATAAAAGATTGTGTGTGTGTGAGTTTGTGTATGTGTGTGTGACATGCAAAATATACTTAACAAGTAATATACTTACACAACACAATATTGTAAGTTCGCTAAAAGTTCAAAAACACTTTCCTCGACCCAAAAAAATATCTTATTTACCCATGCTTTGAAACACCTAAAATATTGTCCTATTAAGATATTTTATTCTAACAATTTTTATACAAACAGTCTTCTAAATATCACGAGCACTGCAAAACTATAGTGTTTTTGAACCAAAAGTTTTGCCAGCATCTTACAATAGCACAGCCAGTTAAGCTTGAATAAATTCCATGCAAATACGAACCACCTTGGATTTGAACATTACCACAATATCAGCTTTCTGTATACTTCTGTTTATTTTACTTATTTTCCGGTCTTTTTATAGTTTCCAATTCTCTTCGAAAAACATGTTTAAAATTGAATTAAATTTTTGACTGTGAATTTTGAAAGCAATCAGTTTTTCAGATCAAGTTTGGGAAAATTCACAGTGTTGACAACCTTTTTCTTTTTTTTTTAATGACATTATAATATGTACCTACTTACGCCTGGATACCCCAAAGTCGTGTAAATAAAGTACACCTATGTTTCGCCATTAACAGTATTAGTTTCATGCAATATTTAAACTATTCTTCTAGCAATTATGTATCTCCCATCAAAAATGGTTTTTCATCAGCAAAAAAATATTTAATACAGCTATAAATTATTTATTCAGGAATATAGCTTCTACTTTTCTTTACTTGTCCAACCTTTATAAGTGATTTTTGTTTCTTGCACTCCGGTAGACCGTAACAAATTCTGTATTTCGTGAGTAATATGAAGATACATAGATAGTTTCTGAAGCTCAGATCCAATGTATGCATATTCACAACGATCCAAAGTGCTTGCGTTGCGACCAAACTCTATTGTAATATGATAATGTCTACAGTGAGATTGTTTGTTAGGATTAAGTTACTAGAATCTCATTAGTCTACTAAAAATTTATAGATTATTTAATTTGAAATCGTCACCAATTATAAAGTTAAATTTGAGCACGACTATCACCACTTTACGTGTCATTTATCTATATTTATTTATTTATATCTTTGTGTGATGAGCACGAGTATTTGTTCCGAGCCTGGATGTCAATTTATCTATATAAGTATGTATTTAGAAGTATATAAGTATGTTTATCAGTTATTTGGTTACCATAGTACAAGCTCTGCTTAGTTTGGAATCAAATGACCGTGTGTGAGTTGTCCCACGATATTTATTTATTTATTATTTATTTATTTATGTTATCGTAAGTATTCGGGGCTGTGTGATGACAACTTCAGTTATTAGCTCTGTTAAGTTTCGAACTGTTCACACGATAATTAACAATACTACTTGAAAAGTGTATCATTCTATGTAGAAACTAGTTGCGTAGTACAATTTCCAATTCAATTCAATTTATAATCGTAGGTATTTCTTGTATGAAAATATAAACTTAATTGTTACTACTGGTTAAGAAACAACATGCAGAGATTGTAAAATTTCTATGAATGTAATGTACACTGTAATTTTTGAAAGTGTGACAGTGTATACTTATTTTTGATAGTGACCGTGGATTTATTACTTATTTATGTGAAAACCGGGGCGCTAATTTTACGCTCGCTACCAAATAATTGCTGTAGAAAGTATGGATACGGTTACTACATAAGTACTGGATAGTATTACTACATAAGTACTGTAAGCTTCAAGCCTATTATGCCAGCGTTCTAACTCAGTAAATCCTTACTATTTAGCATCAATATCCTCGGGGTCATGTCTTGAATAATTTCCAGCTACATATTTATGCGTATTGTGGTCGAGACCTCCAATTTGCAAATTCTGTCGTGTTTTGTCGGAAATGGATTCCGAAGGTAGGATTTGAAATCCGATTGCTTATTGATTTGATAGCTCTTATGCCTAAGCTTAGAAAACTTACGAGCATTTTCAATTTTCTCTCAAAGATTGCGTATAGATTGCTATCTTAGATTAATAGATATTTACGTCAAAATCATATTTCGGTAGGAATTGCTATCCATAAATGAGTTATAGTAAACGAAATAACGATAAACTAATGTAATAATGATAAAAAGTGAGAGATAGATAGGGCATTGCAAATGGCCGTCCAAAATACATATTTTTACCAAAAAATTAACAAAAGAACGGTAGCTGACGTCATCACAAAAATGGTGGTCTTTTTTGTAAATTGGCTTAACCATTGTTATGAGACCTACCCTGTAACGTAAAGTATGTATGAACGCGTTGATTCCGTATTATTAAGACATTTAAAAAATAATAAAAAGATCTTAAATCATGATTTATCAAAGGACTGGATTTTAAAGCGTTAATTTATACTCAACTAGCTGACCCGCGCAACTTCGCTTGCGTCACCTAAGAGAATGGGTCAAAATTTTCCCCGTTTTTGTAACATTTTTCGTTGCTACTCCGCTCCTAATAACCATAGCGTGATGTTATATAGCCTATAACCTTCCTCGATAAACGGGCTATCTAACACTGAAAGAATTTTTCAAATCGGACCAGTAGTTCCTGAGATTAGCGCGTTCAAACAAACAAACAAACAAACAAACAAACAAACTCTTCAACTTTATAATATTAGTATAGATTGACAGATAAATTGATTCTTGAAGATAATTAAAATCAAGAATTTCAAATAATATTAAACGTTAAAATAAATTTGTATTAAAGTGAAAATTCGTGACAGTTAATAAAAGTATTATTAATTTTGGAAAAGGTGATTTGTTATTAAAAACTTAATGACCAAATAATTGGACAGCCTGACTCTCCATCATAGGCGCATCAAATGTGTATAAAATCTATATACATATAAATTAATTGCTGTTCGTTAGTACCTCTAAAATTCGTGAGCGGCTGGACCGATTTAGCTAATTTTGGTTTTGAATTATTTGTGAAAGTCCAGAGAAGGTGTTAAAGGTGAATAAATTTAAAAATGCGCGGTATTAAAATTAAAACAAGAAAGCGTGAGCGGAGCAGCGCGGGTCAGCTAGTAATTTAATAATTTTTACTTTAGCCAATTTAAACGAGTTTTTTAGTTTTCTTTGGATTTTTTGATGTTTTGGCAGACAGGTAGAACTTGGGAGTAAGTAAAATATATTCGGCCCATAACTGTCCCAGGTCAAGGGTCTCCCCCGGAATGAGGAAGGGTTTTGAATTCACTACGTTGTTGGCCAAGTGCGGCCTGGGCATATCAATGAACGCGGTAATTCACTTTGGATCATTAGATTACTGTCATTTTTATTCATTTGTAGTTTTTTAGACTGCCTCTGTACACAAGTTGTCACATGTTCGATCCCCAGATCGTAAAACGTATAAAATATTAGATTGTTCTCGACACTATTCCAGAGTTCAGTGTGTCCGGTATAAGGCAAAAGACCCTTTCTACATGGAACTAACATCGTTAATTGCAAACGCCTTATTTCATACACCTCTGCCTGCACTTTCGCGTAGAATAGGCGAAACATTATATTGTATTTTAGTAAATTTTCTTTTATCCTATAACACGTTTAAATGTGTATGTAAAACAGTATACTAGTATTCAGGGCGGCTCCGTTGAACTACAAATTCTTTGTAGAGCCACCGTGACAAGTTCAGAATCTCATTAGCGGCTGACCTGAATCGACGGCCAGGGATGCACATAGTGTAATTAGAACGTAGGGTACACGATGCAGTTCACGTCCATGGGGAAAAAATCTAACTTTTGATTGAGTATAGATTTCGGAGTTGGTTTGAAGATATAAAGCTAATTTTTTTGACTTTTGTATGCTTTAACACGTTTAATCGATACATTTTAAACAAGATTCAGATGGTAAATGGGATTCAGTTGGTTTAATATTTTGAGCAAATTATGATATTAACCGCGTATTAATTATATTAATTATAATCGAACATTTGGCGCAGTGGTTAACGTGGTCACCTCGCCGCATTAAACAAAGTGCGAGGATCTGCTCTGAGCCTGGATGTAAAACAAAAGTATATTTATAATTTTTCTGATTATATAGTACACAGTATTTAGCTTTGTATAGCTTAAAATCAGATAAAAAACTAAACAATTAAAAAAAACTTAAATTTAACCAACGCAAAAGAACATACCTTGTCCGTTTTTTATAAATTTTACAGTTAACAAAGTGACCGTTTAGACTTTAGTTATGAAATAATCCGATTAATCATCATTTCCCAACAAATCCAAATGATTGTGTATTGTTTGCATGTTTTAGTATCTAAAATTCGAAATAGTACTTCTGTATAATATATTTAAGCAACAGAAATACGACATTGAACACTTCAGGTACATAATCTGATTACACACACATAACACATCAAAATAAACTGAAAACACGATTAATTAAAAAAATCTCCTGCAAACGAGTAAACTAGACGCGGCCGACTTTGGGCTTAATTAACCGACTTTTCGATGCCATATTTCACTAGATAAAAAGATTCACCTCTATTTCGTAATAGCGAGCTAAAATTTTAAATTTAACGGCAATTTCGTTTAAATGGACGTAGGATACGTTAAACCAATTAAAATATTTGGATTACCACATTTATTTTGTAGATTCTGCTAGTGATTTATTGCACGTGGATAGATTTAAGAGAAAAAAATGAGTAGTTGATGAGTTAGGCTATCTGGACGTAACTTCCTCGTTTTAATCTATACTAATATTATTAAGCTGAAGAGTTTGTTTGTTTGATTGTTTGTTTGTTTGAACGCGCTAATGTCAGGAACTACTAGTCCGATTTGAAAAATTCTTTCAGTGTTAGATAGCCCATTAATTGAGGAAGGCTATAGGCTATAATCATCACGCTACGACCAATAGGAGCAGAGTACCAGAAAAAATGGTACAAAAACGGGGAAAATTATGACCTATTCTCTCTTATATGACGCAAGCGAAGTTGCGCGGGTCAGCTAGTAGTAGAATAATTCTAAAAATTGCATAGTTTTTCATCGCATCATATTTGTAATTTCCATCTTTATATTGTTTTACAAGTCGGAACCTCTCAACCTCACTTTGTTTCAAAAGCAATAGCCAAAGCCAAAAAACATTGTCTAATACACACATAGGCTAAAAAAATAGCTTCAAAAATTCCAAACGAAACCTTCCAATACCTATTCCTTTGTCCCATATTGCAATGGCAATTTTAATAATCAATATTGAAATTGTTTCCAATCAGCCGACAATTGGCGTTGCCTCCCTCGTTCTTTTTATCTTCGAACAATAATCTCACGCGTGGTAGGATTGCACGACGTTTTGTTGTAGCAAGAAAATAGATACAGAAGGTTTAGTTTGTGCAACACTTTTTCTTACAAAAAAAATACCCTATTATTCATCAAAATATATGAAGTTATGAAAGGCTTATAAAGTGATTTGTTTCTTTCACTCCTTAGCGAAATGAAAGAGAGAAAACATATTATAGTAGCTTTTTAACTAAAATAGGTTTATAGTGTGTTTATGAATAAGAGGGTAAGTCTTTTCTACTAGTCCCATTACGTTGGCTCGTGGTGGGACAACTGATACTATTTTGTCTGAATAATCAGATGGTGGGACGTGTTGCACTTTTCTGGTGTCAAATTGTGATTGAATGAAAATTGATATACCCAACAATTCAAGATTAATAAATGTTAGCTGCATTATAACACAGTAACCAATCAGCTTTGCTAAATTTTAAGTTTTACAACTTGTTCATTTATTATTATTCAAATAACCTAAGACGCTAAAAAGTACAAAATTCAATATTTTTTTTACAAAAAAAAATCTTAGAAGCTTTTTTAAAACGCTTAAAACACCACAACCAGGGATTTCCTACTTAAACACTCTATATACTATATTTATCCTACACTTCAACATGATCCCAAATACCTTTAGCTACAACAACTCAAACAAGAGTAAAGCCTACATCAGTAGCTCGCAAAGTTACCGTACTGTAACACTGAAACTTGGTGCTCAACTAATCAATGTAGTACATTAGTTATTCAAGACTCTAATGAGAACTGACTCGGGACACAGCTCGAGATTTTAAATAGAAATACAAGTTTGAATAAGCTGGCCTAGATAGATAAGTATTTTAGATATAATAGGAATATTTGAAGGTTTTAAGATTGGAAAATATAATATGTGAAAGTATTTTGGTTAGCTCTGTTTTGTAATCAAATCGTTTGTAAATTTTTTGTTCGTTTCATCGCGCTTCTTACATACAATATGAAATATGCACGTTTTCAACTATTATTGTTGGTCTGTTGTAATAGTGGGTAAGTCGTCTGTCATATAGCGCTTCAGTAGAAAAAGATCGAAAATTCCAGGCTACTATTGAAGATATTATATTGTGTCTGATTGCATTAAATTAAAAGATATTCAGGGTACAGCACTAATCCAAGTTATTTTATATCCAACCAAAAAAAAAACTATTTTGCCGAATAGAAGCCAAGACTTTATGGTCAGCAGTCGCATATATGTACTTCTTCTTAGACCACGGCCAACCTATTTCTTTGCACTACTAACGTACCATCAACAAAAAAGTTCAGATCGTTAAAGAAAATGGCTAACAAAGACGGTCGGACAAAAAGGATACAATTAGTTTCAAGTCCAATGATACTACGATACTGGATCTACGATGTGATTACAAAGAAATGGGAAGACTAGGTTCTAGTACTTAGGTATTGGGAGGGGAAGTGATTTGTGCTGAGACGCTTTTGTGAAGAAAAAGTGACAATGGCTAGGTTAGAATCAGGGCTTTTGAGATAAAATGTTAAACTCTAGATGTCGTACTAATAAATATCGTGTAAGCGTGTAAGTGTTTTTTCTCCCTTAATCAATTTTTGACACTGTTTATGAGTAGGTAAAAAAGACAAAACACCGTAGAAAAATGATTTGCGTTTGGACCGCATTTATTAGAAAAACGGTACCTATGTATATAATAAAGTGTAATGTATATGACTGTGTCGAAATAGCTTTAACCATTTCAAGTAGACCGTCTTTTTAAATGGTTTTTAGTACATAACTAACATGTATTTTAATGTGGACGAACCAAAATAAAGCATAAATTCTGGGAAGTGTTTCTCTGATCTTTGCATATTTGCATGAGAATATGGTGACAGTGATAATATCTCGTACCTGATAGAAATTGCGTATTGCATTCCTCTGTATGCCAAATGTCGATGGACTGTCATGGCAGGACACTTTTTTTTTACTAGCCTAGTTCTGTGTCCCACTGCTGAGCAAAGGCCTCTCCCCTAGACTTCCAGTCCCTTCGGTCGCTTGCTGCTTTCGGCCAACCTTCCAGGAACGCGTCCAAGTCATCCCGCCATCTCCGTTTGGGCCTTCCCCGTTGCCGCATGCCCATCTAGTGGCACCCACTTTGTGCATATCACTTTTTATTAATTTCCGAGGATAATTAATAATTTAAAGTTATTTGAGTTTTGGTCGTATGAAAAAGTGATGCTCTGTCAGTCTCAAGCTGTAATGTATTAAAGATATTTCTCTTCGACTTCTGCCCTTTACTTGTCGTAGCTACCCGTTGAAATGTTGAGCCTGTATTAAATTCCTCAGTCGTACATACTTGTACGGATTTGTCAGTGTGTATCAATGTAATGGGATTTTTTTTATTGACGCCGTTGATGTGGATACAGATTGCGAGGCCTTTCGGATACGTTTCGACTGACACGATTGCGGCTCAAATTGTTTCATGTATTTCGTGCTTTTTTTCGTTTTTAATCGCTGTGGTTAAGTTTTTTTTTTTTTTTATAATCTTTATTTATTGAGGGCTTTTAACTCTATGAGTTTAAGTCAGCCCCATCACAACAAAAACAAAAATATCGACACAGTTACAGTTATTTTCCTTTTCTCTAAACAATAATGTTTCAAAATCAACTAATTTAGGCCTTAAACTTTGGGAGTTTTACTGTAAAATATATTATCTAACTTATCCATTAAAAAGATTAAACAACTGTCCAACGACCTCTCCACTGTTAAACATACTCCTAAGAAAATATTTACATTCGTCACAAATAACTCTAAATGCCAACTGAATCTTTTCGTCTACGGTTTTTTCTGATATAAAAATATTCTTTAAATTCCAAATTAAATTCAGTAAGTCAATTTTTTTCTGTTTAGTACTACTAGGTTGTTCGCCAGTCATTTTCTCAAATTGTTCAGATTGTACAAAGGTGGGAATGGACTCAAACGAATCCACATTTTGACTCCGACTGCTTTTTGTCTTTGTGCTCTTTTCTTTTCGTTTAACGCTGTATTTATGTGGTAATATCGGGGAAGAAGAATTCATGTCTTGCTGGCCATCTGAAGAACTATGCACCACAACATTTGCTTGAACAACACTGCTGTATGTCCTATTTCCACTTGGCAAAACGTTGCTCAAGTCAATAGGTTTCTTTTTAACCATACTCTGACGTACCGACTTCTCACCTTTATTTTTCAAATACATTTCGAAAGCTTTTTTATAAGTAACGCTCTGGTCACTCATAATAAAACGAATCTTCTTCTCTTGCACAAATCGAGGGCAACATTTGTCTAGAGCCATGTGCGATCCCTTACAATTAGGACACTTAAATACCGCAATGTCACAGTTCACATGATCCAAACCACATTTGGGGCAAACTATTTTACTCGACGAACAATATTTCTTTATATGCCCAAACTTCCAACACGCGGAGCACTGTGTAACTGGAAATACATATTTCTCGACGGTAAATTTACACCCGTATGCGTAAATAGACACGGGAGGATGTTTACTCTTGAAAGATAACCTCAAAGTTTCGCTGTCAACCCATTCATGAGCTCCGTTCAATCTCTTCAATCTTTTCACAGACAGAATGTCACATGACGCCAAAATATTTTCTAGTAATTCCTTCTCATCAATATCCAGATCAACCCCTCTAATAATACCATAAGACAAATTAATATCATCAATAAACTGAGCTCGTATTTTCTTTTCAATTAATTTTTCACAGTTGGCGAGCTTTTCTGCTTGAATTTTATTACTGAATCGGACAAATACTTTATACGGGCTTTTATATTTAATTTTAATGATGTTCATAATACCTTGATCACGAATAAGTCGAGCCAAAGCCATCTGCTTTGGTAAAATTTGTACCGATGACAAGGATACTTCATATTCGCCTCCAGCTCGCATACTTTCCTCAGCATCCACGAATGTTTCAGATGAATTTATATTATTTTCAGCTGAAAAACTTCTGAACAACTTCTTCTGCTTTCTCCTACAAACCGTGATATAGCCATCCTCGCTGCTGTCACCACTATCCCGGGCTCTCTTGTCGCCCTTTTTATTCTTGTTATCGTCATCACTGAGGTCGCCCTCCTCCATAACAAAGACAATTGTATAATATTATGTATTTACTGCTTATTAAATCCAAAATATTGCGAAAATATAATTTTGGAAATAAAATTGTGTTGTGCTGATCTTTGCATATTTGCATGAGAATATGGTGACAGTGATAATATCTCGTACCTGATAGAAATTGCGTATTGCATTCCTCTGTATGCCAAATGTCGATGGACTGTCATGGCAGGACACTTTTTTTTTACTAGCCTAGTTCTGTGTCCCACTGCTGAGCAAAGGCCTCTCCCCTAGACTTCCAGTCCCTTCGGTCGCTTGCTGCTTTCGGCCAACCTTCCAGGAACGCGTCCAAGTCATCCCGCCATCTCCGTTTGGGCCTTCCCCGTTGCCGCATGCCCATCTAGTGGCACCCACTTTGTGCATATCACTTTTTATTAATTTCCGAGGATAATTAATAATTTAAAGTTATTTGAGTTTTGGTCGTATGAAATAGTGATGCTCTGTCAGTCTCAAGCTGTAATGTATGCGTAGGAAAGGAAATTCTCTTCGACTTCTGCCCTTTACTTGTCGTAGCTACCCGTTGAAATGTTGAGCCTGTATTAAATTCCTCAGTCGTACATACTTGTACGGATTTGTCAGTGTGTATCAATGTAATGGGATTTTTTTATTGACGCCGTTGATGTGGATACAGATTGCGAGGCCTTTCGGATACGTTTCGACTGACACGATTGCGGCTCAAATTGTTTCATGTATTTCGTGCTTTTTTTCGTTTTTAATCGCTGTGGTTAAGTTGAAAGAAAATCACCCATTGTTCTTGAGTGACAAACAGTACAAAGATACAGAACAGAATAGTATGTGAAATTGAGTTGCCATCGAGTTTCATCGTTAACTGCTTTGTCGGACACTACAATAATAATTATAACATAGACCTAAAACATACTTAATGAATTGAATATCCCGCTGCTGGGTAAGGGGATAAAGGGTAAAATAATTCCAGAATTACAGAGGGATTAGGTATTTAGATGAGCGCGCCATACAAGAAGATTTATTAATTCAATGATGGAGAAATCTACGCCAAATCTTTAAGTCGTTTTATTATATTACAACACCTCACCATTGCTTAGCATCTTCATTCAAAATTATTCAGTACAAAGTGTTAATTATATTACGTGAGCTTCAGTGAATTCAGAATAGTTGTCTGCTGAACTAGAAATATGGATAATTTAGAGCGCTTCTAGTAGTTCGCAATAAACTAGTGTTTTCGATATAATACGTAAATTCCATGCACTGATAGTTTAAACAAAACGCGATTATTACAGGTCTTAATGGAATTCTGACTATACTAATAACCAGCATCAAAATTTTATAAATTCGGTGCATAGTCTGAAAACAAAATACAAAGATTTGTTTAGATTCAGCATTATAATTACAAGGACATATAATACCTACTACTAATACCATATGTAACAACATAATAATATAAAACCTATTTAACAGCTCTTCGTCACAGGAGTCCCCAGAGTTCAAAACATACAAAATTATATTTTTTTTTACTTTTACGCCGAGCCTAGCCTATATGTATATTTTACTTCTAGCGTCTTGTATTCGTATAAATAAAGTGACCTCCAAAAATAACGTAAAACCAAAATTAGTTCCTCGTTCTAATCCACCCGACCGAATGCCACTTCATGTCATTTATTTCAGGGCCGCATGCCAATTTATTTGATACCCGACATCCTTTTGAAGTCGACCAAAATCTTGCGAATGAGAAATACGACTTCATCTAAATAATATTTTACCATTTACCGGCGTAAATATTTGGCCATTTTTAATTTACGATCACGCTATTGAATTATAAACCTTATTATCTAAATAATAGAGATGATTCGTACTGCAGAATTTTGTGTGTAGGTCAACAAAATAAATATCCATGTCAGTCACAGCCCGGCTCTTTCCCAATTTCTTCGATGCAAATAGTTTTGGAAAAATTCCACGAGTCTATCAATTTCTTACTCAATTTTCGTTAAAATTTGTTTGTGTTTCTGCAATACAATGCATTTATTTTTAATAGAAACTTTATTTGCTAGTATTAGTGCAGTTTGGCAGGCTGAGAATTTATGTATATTTTACAAAACAATTCACAATGGCTATTGTCGTAAACCGTTTTCTTAATGGATTTTTTCTGTTTGTGTCGTGTCGAAACTTAAAATATGCGATGAAACGCCTATATTAGCCATACCTTTCTTTATACCCTACCACATCAAACACCATACCAAAACGGAAAAATCGAGATGGCCTTGTAAACTAAATGAGCAAAGATAAACCTCTAGAAAATAGAATTTTTGTTTGTACATAGTATACAGTGTTTGTACAAATATTAGGTTTATTATACTCGTAAGTACATAACATAATATGTTAATGTTTTTGCTAACAAAATCTTTAAGCAGTGTGTCATGACAGTAGTTATACAATTTAAAAGTTAAATTCTAGTATATTAGTACGTTTCGGAACAAACAGATTAAAATTAAATTCTACTAAATATACAATTCCTTAGCTTGTTGAGGAATCCCGTACATCTCTTAGTAGTCTGAAAGGAAACTAATTTCATTCATCCCAAGTAATTTCCAATTCAAGTGAGACTGAGTGTCTTGTGCTAAGTGGGAGTTGTCTAATACAATTACGGTACAAACCCTTTTATTTACGTCTTAGGTACAAGGGTTTAAGGAGGTTTATTTCTGTACTATACAATATATGAATGTGTCTTTGATTCGTTTGACAGAAACGTATATGAATAATTGCTATTGACATTTACACGAGGCATGAATTAAAAGCTCCTATTCACTCCACAGTTGAATACAAGTTCAAAAGTGAGGCCGTTGGTTTCTCCTCTCTAAAGAGCTGATCTGATTGTCACTTAATTTTGCGTGGAAATAGTTGAATATCCAAATACAATAATAGCGTGTCATTTTTCCAAAATTCAGTTTTAAGTTATGATACAAAACAGTAGAATCCATTTATATACGACATTTACAGTAGGGATATTTGAATGCCTGAAGACAGTCAAAAAGCTACTTTTTTCCAAAAATCTTGTGAAAATAACTGTAGTGTAGTTCTTTTTGATAGCTACTCGATATTTAGTAAAATACGCACATTGTAGACAATTGCTTCCTGTTTCCTCATAAGCTGTTGTTACTAATTTTCCCATGATAGACAAAATTGTTATCTATCAATATTTACTCATATACATATTTACACAGTTATGTACAATTCAAATGTGGGTGTCAAATCAATGCTTGTTAGGAATGACTGTTGACTTAACTAGTGGTCCTTGTAGTAGGGTTGTCAAACGTGTACTGTATGTTAAACATTCGTAGTTTATTATTAAGGCAAATAACCGAATGATTCAATATACTCACACAATCACTGTTATAAACAAGAAACAGAGAATAACCAACGTGTGATACCAGACTTATAGTAAAAAGATGAAATAGAATTGACTAGTTATATAAAATCGGCGTTGTTTCCAATGGAATGAAATTTTTATTTATCGCCCACAAAATAAATCTATTTACACCTAATGAGTCACACCAGCACATCAAAATATGACTATTAAACATACTGCATTTAATTTGTGTACTTATGCTGATAATAATAGTTTTTGTTTTATCAAAATCGGGTCAAAATTACCGAAGTTACAGCGTTATAAAGTTTCACTGCTTTTTTAAATTTGTGTTGCTTTGTGCACTATGCGCTGACGTCACGTCGCGACAGACACGCTTGTTCGACTGCGGGTGATGCGGAGTTTTGATTTGAAAAGTGATTTGCATTTAATATTTAAAGAGTCTGTGTATGTGTTATAAATTTATTCATCGTGTTTTTTGTAAAATAAGCCTCCACTAAGATATCCTCGATCTCGATCGCCATGCACACAATCATCAACTAGACCCAGGTAAAGAAAGTTGAACTGGTATACTACTAATAATATTTTTGTGTGTAGTTAACAATAAAATTGAAAGTTTGTTACAACTGGCATTACAAAAAATGAGTGTTACGTACCTACTAAGTGTAAATTTGGAAAACATCGTTTTAAAATAATATTATAAAAAAAAAATGTCACCCTGCCTCTGACTTTAGTCAGATTGATGGCTATCATACGAACGCATGAATCTACTCAGTAGGTAGTTTTATATGATTGGGTGTGTAATGAGAACTTTTAATTAAACTAACATTTTAATCTTGATATAGATTTAATAAACATGGGTTCTTTTATCAAAACAAAAAACCAACGCCAACTTAACCGCCGCGCTCGGCTCGCCGCCGCGTGTGAGGTCATTGAACTGCTCATTAAATAGTATCAACTGTTTAGTAGAAGTTCATGGCTAGGTAGGTATGAACATGATATGGCATCTTGATCTTGAGGAAGTGTTCAAAAGGCAATAAACTTCTATTTAACATTTGCGCTTGACAGTATCTGAACCGGGCTTTAAGTTTTAGATTAGGTGTCTTTTGCAAAAATATGAAACAGTTTACATGGTACAGAAAAAACAATTTTTGGGGTGTTTTTTCACTGGAGTTAGTACACATAGGAACAATACAATATTTTCTAACCATTTTGTTTGTCCTCTATAAGCAAAACAAATTATTTAAAGCGAAACCGCGAGAGCGCAACGAGCCTAAGTAGGTATCGGCAAGTACTGACGAAATAGCAGTGTCGCGAGATGACGTCACACGTCCGTGCGGACGCTTCGCTGGAGTTTGGCGCGAAGGCCATACTTTGACGTTTAATATCTCGGTCATTTTTGAAGATACGAAAAAAATAAAAACAGATTTTTTATCCTTGAAGTATCTAGTTTTTAAATATGCTCATAACAAAAATCATTGGTGTGACTCATTACTTCTTAACTTTATGGAAAAGGTTTTAATAACATGTATCGTTGAGCATAAATAGGGAACTAGCTCAATATTTTTTTCAAATAAACGTTTGTTATTTCGAATAACTAACTGTAAATAGATCTACTAAAACGTTATATATTAACGTATTTGCTTTTATATTACAAAATAAATATTATTTATGTAAGAAAACAGTGACAACCCTAATATTAAGGTACTACCGAATCCAAACACTTGCCTAAGGGTCTTCGAGACAAAAGCCAAGTTTAGCAAATCTATCTTCAAACGAAATTCAACCTTATACCTACCTCGCAAGTAAAGTACATAATACCTTGCAATAAATTCAAGTTTAATGAGTCACACCAATGATTTTTGTTATGAGCATATTTAAAAACTAGGTACTTCAAGGATAAAAAATCTGTTTTTATTTTTTTCGTATCTTCAAAAATGACCGAGATATTAAACGTCAAAGTATGGCCTTCGCGCTAAACTCCGGCGAAGCGGCCGCACGGACGTGTAACGTCATCTCACAACACTGCTATTTCGTCAGTACTTGCCGATACCTACATAGGCTCGTTGTGCTCTCGCGGTTTCGCTTTAAATAATTTGTTTTGCTTATAGGGGACAAACAAAATGGTTAGAAAATATTGTATTGTTCCTATGTGTACTAACTCCAGTGAAAAAACACCCCAAAAATTGTTTTTTTCTGTACCATGTAAACTGTTTTATATTTTTGCAAAAGACACCTAATCTAAAACTTAAAGCCCGGTTCAGATACTGTCAAGCGCAAATGTTAAATAGAAGTTTATTGCCTTTTGAACACTTCCTCAAGATCAAGATGCCATATCATGTTCATACATACCTAGCAATGAACTTTTACCTAACAGTTGATACTATTTAATAAGCAGTTCAATGACCTCACAGGCGGCGGCGAGCCGAGCGCGGCGGTTGAGTTGGCGTTGGTTTTTTGTTTTGAAAAAAGAACCCATGTTTATTAAATCTTATAATATCAAAATTAAAATGTTAGTTTAAAAGTTCTCATTACACACCCAATCATATAAGACTACCTACCTACAGAGTAGATTCATGCGTTCATATGATAGCCATCAACCTGACTAAAGTCAGAGGCAGGGGTGACAACTTTTTTTTTTATAATATTATTTTAAAACTATGTTTTCCAAATCTACACTTGGTAGGTACGTAACACTCATTATTTGTAATGCCAGTTCTAACAAACTTTCAATTTTATTGTTAACTACACACAAAAATATTATTAGTAGTATACGAGTTCAACTTTCTTTACCTGGGTCTAGTTGATGATTGTGTGCGTGGCGATCGAGATCGAGGATATCTTATTTTACAAAAAACACGATGATTAAATTTATAACACATACACATACTCAGACTCTTTAAATATTAAATGCAAATCACTTTTCAAATCAAAACTCCGCATCACCCGCAGTCGAACAAGCATGTCTGTTGCGTCGTGACGTCAGCGCATAGCGCGCGAAGCAACGCAAATTTAAAAAAGCAGTGAAACTTTATAACGCTGTAACTTCGGTAATTTTGATCCGATTTTGATAAAACAAAAACTATTATTATCAGCATAAGTACACAAATTAAATGCAGTATGTTTAATAGTCATATTTTGATGTGCTGGTGTGACTCATTGAATCAGGTGCTGTAAGTTGGGGGCGGTCAGCCGATGGATACCTGTGTCGTACAATCGTCGTCATTAATAAGTTTCAACTGAAGGATTTGAACTGTTGCTAGGCAACTAGACTAAGTTTATTGGTGTCATTGGAATGTTAGACAAAGTAAGAACAATTTTGTGGGCCAAAAACTTTATTTTGGGCAACGATTTTGATATTTCGACGGAATAATATGAAGAATAGCTGACCCGCGCAATTTCGCTTGCGTCTCATAAGAGAGAATGGGTGAAATATTTCCCCGTTTTTGTAACATTTTTTACTGGTACTCTACTCCTATTTGTCGTAGCGTGATGATATATAGCCTTCCTCGATAAATGGGCTATCTAACCCTGAAAGATTTGTTTAAATCGGACCAGTAGGTCTTGAGATTAACGCGTTCAAACAAACAAACAAACAAATCTCAGCTTTATAATATTAGTATAGATTTGGAAAACTGATATTCATCGATTTTATATTTCTAACAACGCAAAACCGCCTTTTACCACACTGAGCTTCGGCATCAGTCATTTAACGTGTCAAGAAATTGTTGTTTAAAGATGACAGCTAAAAATGACGAAGGTCACTGTTATTTGGACAGCGTGATAAATTATTTTCATTTAAAAGAGTAGCCGTGAGTTTTGCTAGCTCTTCCCCAAAGCTAAGCTAAGCAAGCTCTTTTCCTTTTTCTGAGCCTTCGATTCAATTGTATCGACTATCTTGGTTTGTTAACATATTTTGACCCACCCAAATGAGAAATTGCCATGAATCAGATTATAAATAAGTTTCTTAGTGTCGTACGTGTGTGTACGTCTTTTAATTCTAGGTTAAAACTATGATAAACTGTGAATAAGCCTAGCTGATTAACAGGTATTTGATGAAATTAGTGCTCATCAACTTATAAAATCACTTTAAATCTTTAAATACCATAACGCCAAAGTTTAAGCACTCTCAAATAACTGAAACTGAAAGATCTTAAAATTACATTGTTTATTAATTAATTTGTTTCTCCACGTCAGGAAGTGAACCAACTTATAAACGAATTAACTCGTACTTTCACCGTTATTGAAAATTTCAGATAATAATTTTAATCAAAATTTATCTTTACGCTCAAGGAAGTTAATTTTGGATTACCTATGAAACTAATTTGAGTTATTTTTAACAAATATAAAAAACTATGTGACTATAGCTGATGAAGTCAGTAGATAGAGATTTTTTTTATTCTAGTAACTATGCCACAGATAATGAGTTGTAATGACTTAGGTAACTTTTAAGGGAAATAAGGATAATTTTCTTTTCTATTCAATGTTCACTAAATATGGCCAATTTTATGCAGAAGTCATCTAAATTTCGACACAAACGACACAATTTTCTCATCTCTTTCTTCTTCTACGTTCCAACTCCTGATTCTCTTACATAGTTAAATAAATCTACAATAGGCACGGTTTTTTTAAGTTCTAAAGGCACATAAGAAACAGCCCTCTTTCACCCAACACAATTTTCACGTACAAAACCGTGCCTTAAACAAAAAATTACCCAAATTTCCACTTGTTATGAAGAAGTCGTACAAATTTTTTTATAGTCCAATTATTCAAAGTTCACGAGTAAGTTCGTAAGGTAATTTTCCGAAAGTTTCTCATGAAATAAATTGGTTTCCTTTGTCCTGAGCGAAAAATTTTCATATTTTAGGCCCCACTTTACATTACCTTAGTTACGGAATTTGAAATGAGCTAATGTGATATCTTTTTACGAGTTTATTGTCGTTAAGGAGTCGTATTTTGCGGTTCAGATACATTTTTACTGCTTTGAATTATTATGATTAAGTATCTTTGTATTGTACTTCTATCAGTGCGTTCCTCAGTCCTTCGAAAACCGCAATAACTTAGAAATAATTATGAGTTTTTGCAAAAAAAGAGTTAAATAAAATAAAGCTTAAACGGACTGTGGTACAATCGGTAATGTCGAGTATCAAAAGTTTAACATTTAGAATTAACTGCTAAAATAGTTCCTACGACGCCCGTCAAAGGCGCTGATGAGATTTTCATACAAGATCTCTCGATGACAAGCCAGCTGACGGTAGTCGATTGTAGTAGAGAATCGAGCTACTGGACTTGTGACTTGGGACAGCATTGTCATGCAAACTTTCATTGCCTATTTTATTCTTTGAGAGTAGAATTGATCAAAATCCTTATCCTTCTTAGCGGATGCTTACGTCATTATATCTACCTGCTTGCCAAATTTCAGCCCGATCTGTCCAGTGGTTTAGGCTGTGCGTTGATAGATCACTATGTCAGTCAGTCACCTTTGATTCATATTTATTTAGGCGAGCATTATCAGATTGTATGACACAAAATTCTTTCATAGCTTCCCTGGGTATATAGCTTACTGCTTGAATAAGCTCCTGTGGCATATTTTTAGCTGTCGCACATACAGCCTGAATGACCAAAACAAGGACTTTATCATAAACGATTAAAACACAAACAACCAAAACTTTCGATCATTAAAGTTACAAAGCGCCTGACAAAATAATCAGAGCAACATTCTGTCTTGAAGATAAAGGGTAATGTAAAATTAATAAGGAGCTGAAAATATGCTATTGTCTTATAAGTACAGTTAACAAACTAACAGAAAACAAAACCAATAATATTAAATAGGCTCCAAGCTTTTAGTGTCGTACTTATTCTAAAAGACGTTTGTTGTGTTCGGATGTAGCGGTCTCAGTGAGAGCGGATATGATAATAAACAAATCTCTTCAGCTTATGGTTCGCAAGAAAAAAAGGCACCTATCTAAAAGCCAAGAACTTTTCCAGATCATTAACTGGAAATATAAGCTGACATACTAAACTACAATATTGCGCTTCAGAATATGAAATCCTTTACTTATATCCTTTCACTAAACCGGTATCTATTTATTGCTAAATAATCTTTAGTTTTTTTGTTCAAAAACACTCACTGTCAATAGTCAAACGTAACACCTCTACGCTATTAGACCTGAACATTAATTGATTACCAAAAGCATTCGATTTTTTTCATAAAATGTAACCCAATATTTACGAACTTTGTATAAATTTATCATCTACGCTCATGTTATCAGAATACAACAAAACGCAAAAATAAAACAAACAATTATAAAGGTAAAATCGGCAAACCTTATCCAACATTTAAAATGTAAAAAAGCTGCATACAAAACACAGTCCGCTGGCCATTAGCATACATCAAAAATTATCATCATCATCGTCCATCCGCTAACATTAGGACATGGCCGTATCCGCTCATGAGCAAAGTTCTACCCATTAATGAGATAAGCGAACAAAATTGGAAGGCATTTGCTTGATAACGCGAAAATTAAACGAACCGGGTTCCTTGATGTTCCCCTGTTATTGTACTCGCAGATGCTTGAGCTGACGATTTGTCTTGAGTGAAAAGTTTGCGAGGAAATTAGCGCTTTTAAAGCAGTGTGTGAATGTAGATTTCAGTTTGAAACAAATAATCTTTGGAATATAGTGTGAAGAAGTTTTGTATGTTTCATATCGTTCACTCAAATATAGTTTACATGCAAAATTACTTATTTACTAAGCGTGGTGGTTTAGTAAATAATGTATATTGCATGCTGTTTTTACCATTCACTCAACTACTCGGTCTCTGCTTAAGGTAACCAAATGAGTTTTTAGCAGTTTAAACTTATAATAATTGCCTAAAAATTACATAATGGCTATTTGATAGATCTAAATAAAAAACACTGCATTACATATTATTATGCTGCAAGTCATTTCATTACAATTATAACGACTGTGTCGAAAACAATGTGTGGATACAATATCGTTAATTTAGCTTAGACTTAGTTCTTATCAAAGAATTAAAATACTTATAAAGTGCCACTAAACTACCTATCAATAGAGCTAAAATGATTAAAGATGCTCCTAATACAGTAAAAACTAGTTCAAGTTCGAGATACTCCGTCCAGGAGATGTTGGCTGCAGGTGATCTTAGATGTTTGGCTCCACCGTGACGTAGTACGTATTCTATCCACCAGATGGCGCGTTCCATTGGCTTCATTGGCTGGTCTGTCATCAGATCTCTTAGTTTGATTATGTTACGACGATAACTGCAATAAAATTACTAGATTATTTTTATAGAACACCAATTAATCGGTGGCATTTGTTTTAAATTACTTCATACATATAAGACAGTGTCTTTCCAGTTCCACTTATGGTAGCTAGTCTTGAACTCAATGCCTCATTTAGAAAATGAGGTTAATATTGAGTTCATTCATATTCCATTGGAATGTTCTTGGAATTTGTTTATAATAATATATTTGTAGGGCAGGGTAGTGAACAATAAATTAGTACGACATAATAGTTTTTCTTTTCCTAGAATTAACATAATTTTAGGTCGGGGAAAAAGTCTTTTCGCATTATAGTATGTATGAACTTGTAATAAAATCTCTTTGGCTTCAAGAATCACAAATGAGGAAACGGTTCATTAGGTTTCTTTCAGTGAGCTCTTCAGGTACCCTTATATCGAGCTTTCTTGTGTAGAGAAAAGATTTTATTACAAGTTCAAAGTTTAGTTCAACAAACTATAATGCGAAAAGACTTTTTCCCCGACCTACATACTCTACTACTCATACTTAGGTCTCACTATACTTCTAGATCATAAAAAGCAATTGTAGCTCAATAAAGTAGTTTTAAAAATAGATTTCGCAAAAGACGCTAGAGGCGCTTATTAGATTTTATACAAATCCGTAGTCAATAGTGGTATAAAATTCTTCCACTGACCTTTCATCTCCAATAACTTGATTAATCGTATCCATGAGCAGTTCTTCAGTAAGAGTTCCCAGGTCCAGTTGTGCTCCTATACCGTGGTACACGTATTTTTCTGCATTATACCATTGATCAGCTAACATGGGAATACCGATCAATGGTACTCCAGCTGTAATAGCCTCGTCTGTTGATTGTAGACCTCCCTGTGTAATGAAAAGCTTGACTTTGGGATGTCCTGGAACATAAAATGAAATGTGTCATCATATAAGGTCGGAGAAAAAGTATTTTCGCATTATAGTATGTATGAACTTCATATTAAATCTTTATACCTACTTAATAAATCAGATTGCGGCAACCACTTCGATATTTTGATGTTATCCGTACGTCCATGCAAGTTCTCATCGTCCCATTTGAACAGCACATCGTAAGGCAGCTTAGAAAATACTCTGATTAGAGTCTGCACTCTCTCAGTAGGTATCAAAGTGGAGTCAACGTTTGTCCCAAAACTAACATATACTACTCCGTTCTTTGAAGAGTCCAGATACTTTTTGAGGTCCTGAAAAGATAAACATATTTTTTTTACGTATGGTTAGTGGTCTAGTGTCAAAGTCGTTTAAGCCGCCCATAGTCATTTGACATGGTTTGACGACCGTTGTCTTGATGGACGATAGCTGGGACCAATTTATTAGGTGCCCTTCGGAGCAAGGCACCATTGAGCGATTCTGGCCGATCTGCATCTACTTTCTTAACCCACAGATTTTCTATGGACCGGTAACTTGGCTGGCGTGGCTTGCCATGCACATATTCAAGTTGGCACGTTCAGTTCGCCAGTGTTTACTGAAACTTTTTTTGTTATGATTGAAACGGAGTAATGCAGAAAAAATCTACGGATTAGGCGTTCTTTGTTATTGTAATTGAAAGGCACATCACGCACCTAATTGTATCTAAAATTAACGTATTAATAAATTAAATTTTCAACAGGTTTTTGTTATCTTATTTTAATTCTATGTGAACGTTGTCTTTTTAAAGTTGATGTGTACATTAATATTATTATCATAGTAAAGAATTTTGTTTTTTGCTTAAAATACACAAAAAGATAATCTCAATGCAGATAAAAACACCTGTCAAGTTTACTTTTTGAAACGCTTTTTACCGCATGATAATAACTGATTAATTATATTCGCTTGTTTTTAGCTCGCTGTTACAACATTTTGCAAACTTAATCATCTATTTTTCCAATATAATGCATAGCACCTTTTTTTTTTCGTCTGGAAAACTCGTTGGAGTCGATTAAAACGTTCGACCCACCGGCTAGGTCCCCGCTGCACTGGGACTGCGCAAACGGGGTATGTGGTCCGCCGTAGAGCCCACTAAAAACCTGACGAGTGTCCAACCGCTTCCGTAAAGACGTGCGCCGGGATAACCGCTATAAGCTAGTACCGCAAGACGCACGCCATGCGCGGCTCGCCCCCTGTAGGGGGGCCCTACCTTGGGTGATGCCACCTGGGTGGATAGTGACGGCACCTACGACTACAAACTGGCCTTGTCAATTTTGACTGACTTCATATTGCAATTACACTCATATTGCTTATTTATATTATTATTTATTTGTACACTCTTTCTTAAGTCGCATTCCTTCTTTTAAACACCTTCGTAATTCTGCATCACCCTAAAGCAGACTGGCAGGAAATGCCCCTGGCATTAAGTCCGCCTTCCACCATTATTTAAACTTAATATACAACTCATACAGAGTTGTATATTAAGTTTAAATAATGGTGGAGGTATTCAAAAGTTTTTTTTTAAGGTACCTGGGTCGAATATGGCCAGCCGAAAAATATGGTCACATATCATTATTTCAAACCTTATGCTTGTTTCACTTTACCCGACACAAGGCGACTATCAGGGTGCTGGGAGGGTTTACAGGTACACGGTTTGGAAAAACGGCGCTAGCGACTTATGGTCGCGTTACAATATTTCGTGTTAAGAATAATGGTATGTGGCTATATTTTTCGGCTGGCCGTATTTGATCCAGGTACCTTATTTATCCATAACTACACCGTCTGTGGACGGATTTCCCGTTTTTTTTTTTTATTCGAAGGAGTATATTTTCCCCAGAACAGTACTTTTATTCAGTCCAGGTCTAGTTATATCTATCAGGAAAACTATTACATGCAATTTTGCAGCTTCGGATTGTAAAAAATAATCTTATTTTTGAGGCAATAAAATAATTTGGTTTTTATTACCTACGCATTGCATTAAGTAATATTTAAATATTATGTAACAGCGCAGTGCAAATTTTCAAGGTTAGTCACTTCAAAATCAATATTGCTTAATAATTCCAAAAAACAGCTAGTCGAATTAAAAGGTGTTTTATGATAGCAAAAGACCAAACAGGTTTTGATGATAATATTATTATTTCAAAGATTCAAATGCATGCATAGGATAATAATTTTTCGTAGAATTAAATATACAGACGCTCAAAAAATACAAAATTAATAAGGCTTAAGTGCCCATCGCGTTTAAGACTCGTTATTTTTTTTTATGTGTGCAACTCCGTGGCGCAGTGGTTAAGGTCACCAGTCGCTACCATTGCGTCGGGAGGACGTGGGTTCGATTCCCACACTTCTGCGAATCAATTATTTCTGCAAACCACAAATAGTTGTTTCGGATCTGGTTGTACTTTGTGTCAGTTATTTATAATATGTTTGTAAAAGTCCCCGCGACACAAGAGCAATTCTTAGTGCGGGAGTTGTAAAAAAAAACTTCTTTAATACCTTTAAAGATTTTTTGTTGGATTGATGAGGCCCTTACATTTTTTGTATCTCGCTTATATATCTCGTTACGATTTGGGACGAAATATCCTGAAAACCGAGGCTGTTGTATGTATGTGTAAACGGAAAAGACAGACAAACTTTTGCATTTTGTAATATAAATAGGGATTACACATAATATAATCGGCTTCGGCCGTGTATGATACCAGAGTTTGGTAACCAGTATCATACGAAGAAAAAATGATCGTTGTAGGATACTGGTATCCAAGTAATAGAGATTTTTCCTTTTATGTAACCGAGTATCAGCTCAGGAAAATATCAAATAATTACAAGTGAATTCTTAACATCTCCTCGTATGCAACTGATGATGTCATCGGCATTGATATATTTCTGCGTTGCCAGTAGTTCAAAATGAGTAAAGAAATTGAATTTATCACTACGAAGACAGGAGGAAGAGCACTATTGAGTGATGGTCGCAAGCACCGCAGGAAAAAACTCTACTCAAACGAATCTACCTTTTGGCTTTGCCACAATATTAATTATAGATGTACAGTGAGTGTTACTCTAAATGTTAAAAATGAAGTCGTAAAAATTTTAACTCATGAACTATTTCCTTGTTTCCATGTATGTTTTCAATAAAGCGAGGGTTTACAATAAGCGTAGGTACAGTATGCGATCCGATGGCTTTTACTCGGATGAAAGAGGTTCTCATCTCAGTATTGAGTTGGGAAACTACCCTTTTGCTTATCAAAGTTTTGCCGAGTTGGTGTCATAGGCAGAATGTTATATTCCTCACTGGATACTGGTTACCAAACATAGTGAAGGGTATCAGAAAAATAATAAATCCTCTCACTTGGATACCAGTATCCTACAACGATCATTTTTTCTTCGTATGATACTGGTTACCAAACTCTGGTATCATACACGGCCGAAGGGATATAATCACGTCGTCGTCGTACAAGATGTGATTAGAGCATTCAAACTAATTATAAACGCATCAGCACATAAAAAACGTTAATCTGCTGAAGACTTGTAACAAATTAATTAAAGTTATAAAGCTCGTTAAAATCTGTGATATAATAATTCTTATTTTGTTTTTATGTCGATTTTCCTGCTCATAATAATAATACAAAGGTACTCTGAGGATGCAGCGTGGTTACAACTAGTAATTTTGTTTATTATGTATTTTTAGATCTAGACCTATTAAAAATATATTATGCTAAATCTAAGCCGTGCCCCTACTTTGCACACTTCACGTGTGATAAAGATATAGATTTATAAAGTTACGGAACTTGAACGCGATTGGAAATTAAGGTTATAATCTTATTTGCTTTTAAGACCTGTTATATAATATCATGTGTACAAGTCACGAGAGTTTAAAATCGTTAAGTGAATAGATTCATCGAAGAACAATTGTTCTACGTGTTAATCTTGGTTATAAACTATAGGGTATAAAATTTCATCAAATCCATTTCAGTAGCTTTCAGACCTTTCAATAGCTTTTAGACTTTTAGTAATACATTTACCTGAACTAATTTTCGCATTGATAATATTAGTTGGATTTGCATTGAAAGTAATACGTTCTGCAATAATAAATTCTTTGTGACTATTACATTGATACTTACTTCTGGCAACGGTTTTGCAGGATTTTGATGCAACCCTCCCATATAAATGACATTTGGTGGCACCGATCGAATCCCTTCGAACACTGGATTTGAATTAAACAAAATCAAATCAACATTATTGCCTAATTCTTCAACAGTTGGTGTTTCAGGTCCAAAATTCTTTTTCAGCATTGCATTTACACCCACGGCACACATATCAGTGGCTTTAATAAGATTGTAATGATTGTAAAGCTCCCTAACTTTATCCATCATAGTAAGGTTGTGGATTTTTTGGCGAAGCAGATTTGGGTATAATAGAGGGTGTTCAGGAGCTCCGACCAGTTTGTAGTTCGTAACATCAGCTCCAAACGAACTCACTAGAATTACAGGTGCTTTGAACACATGAGTAAGAACTAACGCTGGTCTTACACAAGCCTCTAAAAGCAATAGATCATATTTATTTGTAGCACTTATTACTTTTTTGACTTCTTCATTCTGTAGTTGTGCATCAAATAAGACAGTAAGTGCATCTATCATTATTTTGTATTGAGTTGCTGCATCAGCTTTATCAACTTCCGATGTCTTTTTCAAGTTGTCCCACCAAATTTTGTAGGATATATCGTGAACATCAATTTCTGTTAAATTTCTTGGTGCTCCATCTTTTGGGAAAGCTGGATCTGGTGTGATGACAGTTACTTCATGTCCTTGCTTGATTAGTTCTTTAGTTAATGCTCTGAATACCACTTGATGGCTGATAGATGGAAGTGGAAATGCTGCCAAAATCCTTGCTGATTCCAACGGACTTATAAATGTAGATATCACAGAAATTATTAAAATTGAATACATCTTCACTGAACAACTAAATAAAATGTACTGTCGTTTAAAGCGGTGTAGTAATTTGCGTTAATTTTGGTATCTGAAATGTAGATAGATATGTATATTGTTACGTCAAATTATCGTGATAAAACTGTGGATTATACATGAATTTCATACTATTTGTTTAAATGCTGTATCATCATAACAAGGTGTTTCTGTTTATTTATTTCATTTTCCTTAATTGACGTTTAGTCTATATCGCTGATTGTTGGCAGCTTCTCGCATGATCAATTATTGTATCAACCACATTGTAGAACTTTTGGTGATTGAAAAGAGTGGCCGTGAGTTTCTTGCTAGCTTTTCTCATAAGGCTCTACCCCCTTTCCGAGCTAGTGGTAGATTCAGTAATTGTAACGACTATCATAAGTCTTGTGTCAATATTTGATCTAAATGAATAAATGATTTAATTTTGATTTTGATTTAATTTCGTCAACAAATTGTTTTATATTCACTGTCATACATATTTTTAGCACAACAGTAACTCTATTCTCACTGAGGGACAATTCAAAAATGTGATCACAACTTTGTGTCCTGTGCCTGCCATTAGTGTTATAGCCCATGCTAGAGATCTGTGTTTTGTAATAGATGCAGGTGCAAGCCGATTTCGCTATCATAAAAACAAAAAATTGAGACACAAAAAGTTTAAAAAGACTTTATCAAATTGTACTGGGAGTGAGGGATTTCCTAAAACGACTTTACCGTTAACGTCACCCAGTTGTACTTTGTTCGTATTTATCTACTTAATCTCTATCACTCACTCATCACACTGTTTATAAATTTATCCCCATTTTCATAGTATTATCTTTCTTATCACCGTTAATCGCGCACAGATTGCATTGTTCAACAAGGTTTAGCTGATTAAACAAACCATAAACAGTTTAACACATTTTATTTACAATCGAGATTTGTTCATCACATATTTTTACTATTAAATTACTAAGATCTTGTTTTTCACCGCCAGATAACTTTATATAAGGAATTTTGAACATTTTCTTTGCTAAGATTTTCTTGATCATAACATCATCAGCCGTTAAGTGGTTGATGTGGTTTAGCATTACAAAGCACGAGATTTCTTTGCAGAAATATGACTTGCCATGTATGAAACTTGTGTTCTAAAGAGCAACCCTTTGATCAACAGATGAATTCAAATGGGTAACAAAAAATGTCTGGTAAAATCATCTGACGATGAAAAAATTTATCATAAATTGCCTACTTCTGTTTAATCTTTATACTTTCAATTGTACAATTAGCCATATAGTATTTGTACAATAAAAATACACTAGCCAAAGCTATTGTAAGGGCAAATAATAAGGCAAATGTGATAGTGAACACTAGTTCAAGTTCGAGGTACTCGGACCACGACATGTTGGCTGCAGGCCCTCGGAGGTGTTTGGCTCCACCGTGACGTATGACGTACTCCGTCCACCAGACAGCACGTTCTAATGGCTTCATCGGCTGGTCTGTCATCAGCTCACGAAGTTTGATCACGTTTTTACGATATCTGCAAATATAAATTGAATTAGTTAAATTATTTGATTCGGCTTCCCAGGTATCTGGATTGTGGAGGTCCATTAGGCAGTTGCTACGTTTAAAATATTAGTATCCAGCTGCATTCGGTGAGCCTGGAGGTCGACTCCAACATAGTTTAAAGAAAGGCTAGGCTGATGATGATGACTGTTCGTTATATGATGTTTAACAAATATGTAAAAATAGGAGTTTCACGAACGAAATAAAGTGACTAAAATTAAGAATCTTGGTCTTTCTTTTAGTTATTTGAAAGTTGAGATGAAGACGCTATTTTAAAGTTACGTCAATTATCACAAATCCTAATCCAAGTCTCAGTATCGCGAAGATGTTGAACACGTTGATAATTTTGAATATAGGTACCTAACAAAAGCAATGACAAAGACCTTTGACCAGCAGAGAGACGATTTAGGCTGACAATGAAATGTATTCACAAAAATAACTAAAATAAAATAAACTTGCTCATTAACTTTATTAGAAAACTTGTTGAAAAAATCATGGGAAAATGTTGATTCAACATAATTGATCGTACGTAAGGAATTATAATTGATTAGGTATGTTGTCTATTTAAAATCTCATTACAATTAAACAAAAATATACTAACTTATCTCCTCCTACTATAGTACTGATAGCATTGGTCAGCTGTTCCTCAGTAAGTGTTTCCAGGTCCAGCTGTATTCCAATACCGTGATGAACATATTTTTCTACATTAAACCATTGATCAGCTAACATGGGAATACCGATCAATGGCACTCCAGCTGTGATAGCCTCGTCTGTTGATTGTAGACCTCCTTGTGTTATGAATAGCTTGACTTTGGGATGTCCTGGAACATAAAATAAAATGCAGGTTACTAGTTAAGTCCACCTAAATATTAGGTCGGGGAAAAAGTCTTTTCGCATTATCGTATGTATGAACTTGCAATAAAATCTCTTTGGCTTCAAGAATCACGAATGAGATAAATGCAGTCAAATCAACTTCTCTTCATAAAATGTCAAAAATATATGATAGGTATAGGAATACGAAAAAGTGACGTCACAGTTACGTATTTTCGTTGGTATCAAATGTTGCAGTTGTAGTAATTTCAATTTCAACACTATTTACAAGCAAAATTATATAGCCTGGGCATTTTATATGAACCTTTTACGGATACAAGTTTAATAATTTTTTGTTGACCCAGTCAACTACCCAATTACTAGTGTATACTACTTCTGATAACGAGGTCTTGGCTACAATTCTCGGACAAGGTACTAGTAGACTAAAACAAGCGTGGGAGTATAAAGTATTAGATAAATATGCTCTATGCATTATAACTAGTACTATCGGCCTTGACTTTTTGACCACTTTACCAGTCAGCAGACGTCCGCGTTAAGAATTATCTTATTACTTTTTTATTTCGTCATTAATGTCAAAAATAAATGTAATATAATTAAACAAGTCAACATTTTTTTTGTCTCCATAAAACAGCAAAAACGACGTTACACGTGTAATAAGGTTTTTTATACTTCTGTGGTCTGGTATTGCATGTGGTTGAGCACAGTTCTACTGGTTTTATTTTATTTCAATTTGTATAATCTATACTAATCTATACTAATATTATAAGGCTGAAGACTTTGATGATTTTTGATTTGAAAAATTATTTCAGTGTTAGATAGCCCATTTATCGAGAAAGGCTATAGGCTATATATCATCACGCTACGACCAATAGGAGCAGAGTACCAGTAAAAAATGTTACAAAAACGGGGGAAAATTCACCAATTCTCTCTTATGTGACGCAAGCGAAGTTGCGCGAATATCTCGAGGTTTGGTTACGCGACCGGTCTATGTCAATAGGTTTGCTCTAAATAACATGATTCTATCTAACATTTCATACAGTGAAAATCGGACGCATACGACTGTAGCACGATTCTCTACAGTCGGTCGAGTATCGAAGGTTTGATATTGAAATGTACTGCCAAAATAGTTCCTACGACGCCCGCTAGAGGCGCTGACCACACAATTTCTCGATGACTAGCCGGTTGTCGGTGGTCGATAGTAGCAGAGAATCGAGCTACTGTTTTTTCAGGTAAACAAAAATATAATACGTACTCAATAAATCAGATTGCGGCAGCCACTTCGATATTCTGATATTGTCAGTACGTCCAGGCAAGTTCTCATTGTCCCATTTGAACAGGACATCGTAGGGTAACTTCGAGAACACACGGACTAGAGTTTGTACCCTCTCAGCAGGCAACAGGGTCGAGTCCACGTTAGTACCGAAGCTAACGTAGATGACCCCGTTCTTGGACGAGTCTAAGTATTTCTTGAGGTCCTGGAAATTTTAAAATGGATTAATAGTAAACAACTTTCAAGGTAAGACATTTTGGAAGGAAAAGGTTTTCGTTCCGCAGTAGGATACCTAAAAAGGCTGAAAAAAATTACGACTGCCTTTTAAATAAAATATGGATCTGATGACGGTTAAATATGGATTATATTTCATACTCATCTACTCACTTACAGCTTTATGGAAAGAGCCAAGGTGTTACAAAATAAAGGTTTATAAATATTTATATCAATAATTTTGCTAAATTTTGTTTATGTGGTCAAACAAACACAATTTTACTAAAAGTGGCGCGCGGTTCCGCTCGCTATTAAAAACGATTGTTACATAAATAAGTAGGTAACCTATTTTCCATCATAAATCAAACTATGTCCTTCCTCGATTTTAAATTTCACAAAAAAATGGTGTTTTAGCCGTAAAAGCGTCGCATACCTTCGTTAAACAGACATTCTTTTGCATTACAAATATGTGTATAGACCGGAATAAATGGATTATTCAAAGTAGCATGAGTTATATCCTACAGAAACTTACGTCATTATATAATATAAATATAAATAAATAAATATGCTTGTTATAACATGGCCTTAGTCCTCAAATAAAAAACCAGTTTTATACAAACCGTGATTAGCATTGTTACCATACAAACTAGTTTGTACATTTTTAGATTGATATCTTAATATTTAACGGTTTATGACTCACAAAATATATCTATACTATACTTACTAATATTATAAAGCTGAAGAGTTTGTTTGTTTGTTTGTTTGAACGTGCTAATCTCAGGAACTACGGGTCCGATTTGAAAAATTCTTTCAGTGTTAGATAGCCCATTTATCGAGGAAGGCTATAGGCTACATAACATCACGCTACGGTCATTAAGAGCAGAGTAGCAACGAAAAATGTTACAAAAACGGGACAAATTTTGACTCATTCTCTTAGGTGACGCAAGCGAAGTTGCGCGGGTCAGCTAGTATATTATACTATTATACTATGATAATGTGTGTCAAATCGTTCTTTGTATTTTATGAGCGAGTAATTACTGTCTATCACGCTTTCAAGGTTAAACTACTGACTGAGTTGAGCTGAAATCTTTATTATTCAGTTTTTTGACACCGGAAAAGGCGAATATATTTTCTACCTGTAGTTAGGAATTGAAATAATAGTAGATGGTATATTTTTGTTTAGTTTTAACAATGATTTAAATAAACTTGGATTGTATTGTGAATTAATTTGGATTGTAAATATTTTTTTTATTACAATAACACGTAAATTATTTTAGTTTCATTATTTTTTTAACATTATTTTACTAGTAGATATTTAATGCAGAAATATATGTATATAGCAGTACCTATATTATTATGTCGATTGTGTTAACACATCCCGTACAATTTCAATTCGTTCTTTTTCGACTTTGATACCTCAACCAAGTCGGTTTTATGCGTAAAATATTGTCACCGGAAAATTAAGGAATGATTTGTTTGATCACTCCCGGGATACCGCTGCGTCACAGTTCAAAGAGTTAATATCTAAAGTAGATAGATTAAATTGTGATATGTCAAAAACACATGTTCATAAAATACCGCAATCTTAGCACATTTTCAAGATATGGACAGCATCCGATAGTAATTTTTTGGTACCCTTGATTATACGATTTCTCTAAAATTATTCGATTAAAGATGCATTTCCGGCCAATTTCGTTTACTTTGATAGGAAATCTCGACTCGGTCTTATGAAGTATTAAAAATCGTTTACGTAAAAAATTGTGTTCAAGTATATGTTTACGATTTATTCACAATATACAAAATTGAACTTCCAAAAAATATTTATTACTTAATTTGCAAAGAACTATTAACCAATCAACAGAATTATCATCAATAATAACAATAAAATTACCCATTAGACATAAGTAAGTAAAATAATTACGTCATTGAAAAAGTTTGTATTGAAGGGATACTGAACATACATATTTCTATAATTATTAAGAAAGATAATATCAATGTCAACTTTCAACAACAAATTTCTTGAACATTGTAGACTCTTTAATCATTAGCACTTGGTAAGACTGCTGCACACTTCTTATGATATCTTTTTATCGAACGAAACAATATTATTATGTGCAGCAAATGAGGAAGTCTGAGTAGATATGCACATTTTATTTTTAGATTAGATTTTATTTTTTACTCTGTGTGCTAGCCGCTTTACGTACTAGCGGTTAAAAACGGGAACGACTAGCCGCACGGTTATAATTTAGTTTGTGACCTTGGAATCGTACCGGGGACCTCGTTGTTGACAGCCAGATATACCGCCGACCGCGGCACAGGGGCAGTCAATTCAATAATAATAATAATTAAATTATTTAAAAATATATTTCCAAAATATTCCTTCTCGCTAATGTACGCAATATCACTCATGATTTAAATTACGCCCGTTACTAGTTTATGGCAATAAAAATAAAATAAAATAATACTTACTTCGGGCAACGGTTTCACAGGATTTTGATGCAATCCACCCATGTACACCACACTCGGAGGCACAGGTCTTATTCCCTCAAATACCGGATTTGAATTCAATAACAACATATCAACATTTTTCGACAATTCTTCCACACCAGGTGTATTAGGTCCAAAATTCTTCCTCAGCACACTGTTCTCAGTTACTGCATTCTTTTCATATGTTTTGATCATACCATAATGTCCATACAGCTCTGATATTTTCTCCCACATATTAAGATTATGAATCCTTTGATGAACTACAGTTGGATATAGCAACGGATGTTCTGATGCTCCGACCATGTCATAATTTCCAGGAGCGGCGCCGAAAGAACTTACTAAGATAACGGGAGCCTTGAATAAATGTGATATTCCTAACGCTGGTCTCACACAAGCTTCTAACAGTAATAGGTCATATTGTTTATTTTTATTTATCACTTCTTTCACTTCTTTAGTTTGCAACTGAGCATCGAAAACAACAGCAAACGTATCCAGAATAATTTCCATTTGATTTGATAGATCTCCTTTATTCCCTTTGGACGCTTGCATGAAATTCTCAACCCATATTTTGTAAGAAATATCATGTACGTCAATTTCTGTTAAATTTGCTGGAGCCCCTCCCTTTTTGAAGGCAGGATCTGGAGTGACGACTGTGACGTCATGGCCTCGTCTCGCAAGTTCCTGGGTTAAAGGTCGAAAGACCACTTGATGGCTTATAGATGGAACTGGAAACACAGCCAAAATCTTCGCGGTGTCAATTGGACTTAAAACTAAAGAGTAAATAATAGGTATGATCAAGAGTAGCGACATCTTGATCCGACCGGTCGTGAACAACTGATGCGTGTTAACTTGCAAACCTGTATATAAGTGTGTTTTACATAGTAAGAAGCTGAATGCAAGAAAATAGAGATGCATGATACATTTTGTAAATCTTGATCCTACGTCAATATTTATAAAACATCATAAATCTTCAAGTCCTATGGAAACAAAGCTGTTTAATGGATTTATCTGTAGAGTGTTGAATATTCAGAATATTAATTAATACGAGTAGGATAACCTTGTTTTGGTTTGATCTCATTAACAGTTATGACTTTTTTACCTATATTATCTATACTAATATTATAAAGCTGAAGAGTTTGTTTGTTTGATTGTTTGTTTGTTTGTTTGAACGCGCTAGTTTTTAATAAACATAAAGTTGTCTCACTTACGAGAAAATGCTTAACCTTCTGCTTAATATCTTTGCCACGTTCAATTTCCTGTTACTTTCAAAATTGGCTATGTAAGCCATCTGAGGGTGCATTAACGACAGATAGTTTAGGAGTTGAAGTGGTCACCATAGCCGAAATCGGTGGAAGAGCATCAAAATTACATGTATCATTTAAGCCGGGGTGTGAAACACACGAATAACTTCCTGATATTGATTTGAACGTTGGTTTTTGATATAAAACATAAGCTTTCTTCTTCAAGAATAGATACTTCAGATGTCCGCGAACACCAATTGCCCCAATTTATGCAATTACATAGATTCGGGGATTTGATATTTTTGATTTGCGTTTTAACCCTAGCGCCAAATTGTAGTAGGTACATGCTATGAAAGTTAAAGGTCACGAATGATGAGTCACAATAATTAAGTTGTATCCTTATCTTATCAGACGCGTCGATGATTTAATATTCGAGATACTAAACTATATTGGCTGATAACAAAATAACCCAAACAAAAAATGATAGTGTAATAAAAACTAATTTGAATACCTATAAAGTTAACTAGCTGACCCGCGCAACTTCGCTTGCGTCACATTTTCCCTGTTTTTGTAACATTTTTTACTGGTACTCTGCTCCTCTTGGTCGTAGTGTGATGTTATATAGCCTATAGCCTTCCTCGATAAATGAGCTATCTAACACTGAAAGAATTTTTCAAATCAGTTCAGTAGTTCCTGAGATTAGCGCGTTCAAACAAACAAACTCTTCAGCTTTATAATATTAGTATAGTATAGATTAGAATAGATATGCTCTAGTCTGCCACTGTTATCGGGATTCTCTTCTCAAGATTAAATGTGGACGTCAAGCTGATGGAACTAATTCAGATTTTCTATTTATTTCGATGATATAGTGACAGTGACTGCCTCAGTGGCATAGTGTTTAAGGTCGCCACGGCGCGGCGCCGCTTCCATTGCGTCTGATTTGGGTCTTGGGGTTCGATTCCCAAACGGAAAAATTGTTTGTGTCGAGCCAGTAATAGTTGATTCGGTTGTGGTTGTACTTTGTGTTCTATCATAAGTGTCAGTATTTGACCTAAAATGATTTGATTTTGTTTGTATGTTTGTACGTCCCCGCGACACAAGAGCAATTCTTAATGCGGGAGTGATAGAGACATAAAGAAAATAAAAGAAAAGTGACTCATGCAGTCTTTAATACAAAATTTCGGCTTTATAGCACGTTTTTCTGTAGTCAGCACTATCGAGCATTGAAAGTTGTGCATTTAAACTGCAAAACTAGTTGCACGGGGTTCCGCTTGAGGCGCTGATTAGATTTTTATTCAAATTTTATCTTTAGCTCTCTGGTTCCAGTCCTTGCAATTTATTGATGACTTGTCGGTTTGAATAACCAATCCAAACATTCACATTTAAATTTATATGAATGCTAGCTGACCTGACAAACGTTGTTTGTCAGGTCAGCTAGCATAGCAAGATGTCGACCGATTCTCAAACCTACTCAAAATGCTCACAGAATTTCATGAGAATCGGACAAGCCGTTTCGGAGGAGTACGGTAACTAACATTGTGACATGGAAATTTTATACATAAGATTGCTGGAATATCCTGTCTATCTAGTTCTAGTAGGGAGAAAGTTTTTTTTTAAGAATTGCATAGCTATTTGCCAGACACTTCAAAATGAACTGTAAAGAATTGATTATTTAAAAGGATGAAAATAAATGACTTGATTTACCGTCTACTTAGTGTCTCTGAATAACAATAGATTTGTCTAGATTCAGTCTCACGCTGATCTCATAAAAATATTCTAGGTATGTTAGTATTTCCGACTATGTAAAAAGCAGACGACCGTATCTAACAACTACTAACAAGTTTCTAAATAAGGGTAAGGATAAAGAAAAATGCAAAGTTTAACGAAGTTTATCGTCACTTTACCAGTAGATTATGGTCAGGAACTGGAGTCCTGTTAAAAAACCTTCGAATAATTTCAAACTTAGTTACTAGGTAGACTTAAAATAATTGAAAATCTATATGTATAGCGAATTGCTCGTCATAAGCAATTGGCTATGCTCCTTTAACATGGCTTTCGATAGTTATCTTGATTAAAAACAATCAGAACCGAGTTTTAACGTGCACTCTGTATCAAGAAGCCCATCTATGGACTGGCTACCCTTTAGTTGACGAATAATGCCGACAAATGAGGTGCATTGGTGGCGAAAGTTAATCAGTAACTAGCGTTGATATTCTTGAACAGGTGGCCATTTCCTGCTATTCGAACCGGTAAAAAAGTAGATCCTAGTCGATTATAACGTTCATTAAGCCAATATGAAGCCTTCACATGGCTGTGAAGACCATATGATAAATAAATATATAACACTGATGAGACATGAGCTGTTAATGGATCTTTAAGCTACATATTTCCGTGTATGGCTTTTTATTTAAACTCCTTTCAGAAATAAGAATAGCTGATTTCACACTAATCATCGGTAGCTAAACTTTTATATTTTGTGTTGAAAATTTGTATGAAAGATAGAAATTTCTCCTTGAATTTTTAGCATTTTTTACGAGAAATAAGAAGCCATGAGAAATCGGGAATCAGCGGATTGAAAGTTAAATATTGGCATTCAGGACCTAGCCTTGTAAAAAAATGAATTCTTCAAGATAAGGTATCATCTGTACGGGAAAATTATAAATAAATAATCCATAATAATTAATTAATAAAACAGGTGTTCGATGTTCTATGCTTACATGGAAACGAGACATGGATTTATATATACGTATGTTACTACAAAAAAATATAATGCACACTTCATACTTGGGTTAATAATAGTTTTATTATAAAAAAGGATACTTAGAAAAAAGGCTAATTAGTGATTAGCACTAGGAAACGATGTTGTTCAAAAAGAATTTCCGAAATAGGGACTAAAAAAGAATTACCCGGATATTAGTAATCTAGACTTCGAATAAAAACGATTTAGTAAAAAGCAGTGATTGATAGACTGGGATTATGATTAAAAGGTTTTAAAAAATATTTAATGAAATAAGTGAAAAATTATTACATAGTTTTTGTCACTCATTGATTTAGTGACTATCACGGTTCTTCCGCGTGATGAAGCTTACGTCATACGAAAAGTTGGACCCGATGCGAATATTAACAAGCCTAATCATGGTTTAATTAAATTACCAAGAATATAATAAATATTGGTTTTATGGATCTAGTGTTGCACTATGTTGTGATATTTAGGAAAAGGTCAGGTGCGTAGCACTCGTAATCAGCAGCCCTGTATGACCAAATGTATGAATGTGAATGAAGCAAAGGAAGTATGACACCAAGTGGTGTTCTCTGGTCTCTGCCAATCACTATGGGAAGAAGGCGTGATCTATGTTTGTTTGTATGCGTTGCACCAAAGTGAATATGCAACAAAAGATCAGTCTATTATCTCCTGAAATCTGTTATCAAATTCTGGTCAGCTAAGATATTGTCACTTATTTTTCATATTTTTAAATAAAGTCCCTCTGCAGCGTCTGTTGCCTGTTTGCATTAAACTCATTATATATGAGACGAATTTTCATGCGGTTTTTAGAAATTCAGAGTGGTTTTTAGAACGTTATAGTATTTTGAAAACTTTATTTAGTCGAAGAAACAGTAGTGAATGACATATTTTTATTATAAACAGAGCAGCGATTTTCTAATGCTATCGATAAATTTTGTATCAAAGACTGATTAGTGCCCCTGGTAGGAACAAATTTTAAGTAGGTACATCTTCAATATCAAGTTTTTGATACTCAATAGAACTGATTGTAGATAATAACACTTACTAATAGTAGGTACATAATAATATGTGGTTAGGCCATGAATGACGTATAATAAATTATTCTATTAAAAAGCATATAATTTTAAAACAATTTGCTTACATAATTGTACTGAAATTAAAAATAATGATATGAAGGAGCTATAATGGTCTCTGCAGTAACTAGTTTCAAGAAAAGTAGATACCTCATTGATAGTTTATATCGTCATGTCAATGTGAATGAAAATATTGTATGAAAATCCAATCTGCGCCCCTAGCGTTGTACATTTTAATGCGAAATTCGGGAATTTACAACTTAATTTATATAGTAACATTGTTTAAAATGAATTAATTTAAAATATCGCTGGACAACTCACACACGGTCATTTGATTCCAAACTAAGCAGATCTTGTACTATGGTAATCAAATAACTGATAAACATACTCATATACTTCTAAATACATACAGACTCAGAACAAATACTCGTGCTGCTCACACAAAGATTTGTCCCGGGTGGGATTGGACCACACACGACGCTACGGTTATTGCCTCGAGGTGACCACTTTGACCACTGCACCAAACGTGCAGTTTAAAAAAATATTTGCATTTTGAAAAGTAAATAAATATAATACAGTTTTGTATGTAGTTTGTTATTTTAAGTATCAATCGCTCGTTACTCAGTGGTTCTAAAAGTAGGCTATAGCGATTTACCTCATTAGTTCTTTGTGGTTTTTACATAAAGTTTCTATAATTACATTTTATTATAAGTATTTCAATGTTGCTATGTTTTTCAAGGTTGCCTGCAAAATTGACACGTTGCCACCTTGCATTACAACCAGTTGGTCTAGAAAAAATATTTTAAGGCAAAACCTATTTTATATTCCAATCTTGCGCTTGATCAAAGGCTGCGCTAAATTTCGAGAGAATGATACAATTGACAATACCAATTATAATATCAATAGCAATGTGGCCGAACTGGGAAACGAAGCCGGAACACCGTGATTATCAGTCATATACACAATCATTCAGCCCGCAGAGGCAGTTCTCTAATATCCTGTAATATGAAACATATACAAGACTCTTCATGTTTGTCAAGGTTGTCTGCTAAAACATTATTTCTTCTGTACTATGACTGACTGTATCAATGAGAACAATAAGTAATATTCACATGTTTATAAACAAAACAAAACAAAACGAAACCATTACGTGAAGAATGGACGAGTTTAAGAATACATTTTATAAAATCATTATAGAATGATGGAATAAACGTGGTTATATTTTTCATATTTTGGAATTACCAGAGTCAAAAGGAAGCAAATGTCGCAAAATTTTACGGACTTGCTGGTACGACGATCAAATAATATAAATTCCGATATTACATGAAACAGTTTTTTATTATCTACTAGAATTACTAGCTGACCCGCGCAGCTCTGCTCACGCTTTCTTGTTTTTATTTAATACCGCGCATTTTTAAATTGATTCACCTTTTACACCTTCTCTGGACTTCCACAAATAATTCAAGACCAAAATTTGCCAAATCGGTCCAGCCGTTCTGGAGTTTTAGCGAGACTAACGAACAGCAATTCGTTTTCATGTATATAAATTTGATTTAGTGTATGATTGTTAAAATTTTAAAATGAAAGATATATATTTGCAGTAAGGTTTGGACCGTTATTTGACCCTTATTGGTTTCAACTTGATTTATTATATATTTTTGTAATTGACCTAGACAATTTACATTTAAATATAGTCAATCGTTACAGAGTCGTTTCCATTTATTTTTAGAATACATAAATATATATGAGAATAAACTAATTGCTTGCTTGACGAGTTTTGAGAATTTTTAATTAATAATAATACGGTATTTTGTACTTTAAATAAAGGTCACAAAATTTGTTGTCGTACAGTTGTTATCGGCAATATTATACTTACCTATTATTCATTAGGTTCTGCCTGCGACTTCTTCCGGTGGAAAGATTTCGAGAATAAAAGTATACTATGTATTAGTGAGGATATAAATTCATATCTGAACTAAATTTTATGAAAACTGTTCAGGAGTTATGGCCTGATTGAGTAACATACATCCATAAAAACAACCAATCTTGATAATTACAATTTTAGTAAGAATCGTATTTTAGTAAGAAAGTGATCGGCGCCTACAGCTTTTGTTTTAATATTTTTAACTAAAAGCCAAAAACGTTAATTACAAAAGTATGAAAACTCATAGACGCGTTATAATTTGAGCGACCTTTGTACGAGTAAAACGTTAAAGGTTTAAACCTTTCTAAGTACGTTTTACTTTATCATTAACATTATTTCTTACAACTAACTTATATACAGAGTAAATTATCAAAATAAATATTCCGGCTACAGCTAAAACGCCTGCCAATAAAGTAGCAACTATTTCAAGTTCAAGATACTCCGCCCAGGAGATGTTGGCTGCAGGTGATCTCAGATGTTTGGCTCCACCGTGACGTAGTACGTACTCCGTCCACCACACCGCGCGGTCTAATGGCTTCATCGGATCATCACGCATTATCCCTCGAAGTTTGATAATATTGCGACGGTAACTGTAAACCAAAATATATGTTTTATAATTTCGTGTGTTATAGCTTTAGCAATCAATTGTAAGAAAGATAATAAAGTCAAATATGAACAAGGGTAATAATATAAAGACAATACGCAGCCTATAAAAGATACATCAGCAACCTTAAGAAAATTATATTTACTAGGAGATCATTCTATCTTGGATACAAAAAACTCATTCTTTCAAACATTTTATCAAGTTAACTTAAAAAAAAATAAAGTAATTTTATATCATTCAGAACTATCTACATCAAGTTAAATTGACTAAGAGTCAAGTATTACACAGAGTTGTTTGCCTTTCCTATAAAGTATTGCAAAAAAAAACGTTCCCACACACAACCTGTATAAGAAAAAAGTCTACTAATAGAATAATCAGCTTACCTATCATCATTGATGATTTTGTTAATAACGTTGGTAAACTTCTCTACAGTAAGTGTCTCCATATCCACGTTGATTCCAATTCCATGGTATTCATATTTCTCAACATTGTACCATTGATCTCCTAACATAGGCATTCCAATGAGTGGTACTCCAGCTGTTATAGCTTCATCAGTGGATTGTAGACCTCCTTGTGTTATGAAAACCTTAATTTTTGGGTGCTCTGGAAAGACAAAGAAAATACCAGAATATAAGTTGATCTCACTTACTACTGCTATTTTAACATAGTGTAACATAGCGAGCTTTTTACTTAAAAGCAGATAAATAAATGTCAGCATTAAACGATAATTTGGTATGATGAGAATGAACGAAAATGAGAATGAAATGTGAAAGTTTTCGATAGAAATACAAGAATATGGGTTACTAGAAACTTTAAATATAAAAACTGCAAAATCGCCTAAAAGTTATTATTAGCAATTGTTTCCGAAATCGTTTAATAGGTGCCTTAACCAAATATTTTTTGTTGTAATATCGTATGAAAAACTCACTCAACAAGTCGGATTGCGGTAACCATTTTGATATCCTAATGTTCTTGGTACGTCCAGGCAACTCATCCTTGCTCCACTTCCAGAGAACGTCATAAGGTAATTTAGAGAAAGTGTTCACTAGTGTTTGTATTATTTGTGCCGGTAACAAGGCAGGGTCCACATTTGTACCAAAACTGATGTAAATTACCCCGTTTTTAGAAGAGTCTAAGTATGATTTGAGGTCCTGTAAAACATAAAATAGTGAAAAGCTTAAATCGATTGTTATAAATGTTTTTACGTTACACGTACATTTTTGATAAATTATTTAATCTTTAGATTGAGCAAACCTTAGCACAGGCATTCTATAGATAGGTGACAACGTAGTAGTATTTGAACCGGGCATCGCTGTGGTTTGGAGGGTACGTAAAAAATCGGTCGGTTTTTGTCAATTAAATTAACACATAGTCACGTCAAAGGCCTAAGGCAGCTTGAACAACTTTGACACTAGGTTGACCACTAACTATAAGATAAGAAGAAGACTATTAGTAGAGAAAGTACTTACTGTGGGTAATTTCTTATCAGGCTTTTGATGCAAGCCTCCCATGAAAATAACACTTGGCGGAACAGGTCTAATTCCTTCAAAAACAGGATGAACGTTTAAGAACAACATATCAACAATATTATTCAATTCATCCATCGAAGGCATGTCTTCTCCAACGTGTTTTTTGAGCAACGCATATTCAAGCTTCTTCATTTTCTCATAAGAACTGTCTATCTGATAGTTTTTATAGAATTCTGTTATTTTCTCCCAAAGAGTGAGATTGTTTAGCCTTTGACGAGTAACAGCTGGATATAAGAATGGATGCACTGGAGCGCCGATTGTTGCGTAGTTATCAAGTGCAGCACCAAAAGAACTGATTTGTATAACCGGTGTTTTGTAAATGTAAGGATATATCAACGCTGATCTAACACAAGCTTCTGCTAGAACCAAATCAAACTTAATATTTTTATTTTTCAACATATCTTGCACTTGTTTGTCTCTTAATTGAGCATCGACTATCAGAAGAATGCTTTCAAGCATCAACTCCATTTGTCTTGCTAAATCTCCTTTATTTCCTTTCGATGCTGTCATGACTTTTTCTATCCATATGTTGTAAGAAATATCATGGACATCTATTTCGGTCAAGTTTTTCGGTGCTCCAAATTTTGGGAAAGCAGGATCTGTGGTAATAACGACGACTTCATGGCCTCTCTTCGCTAACTCTTGCGTTAAAGGACGGAACACTACTTGGTGACTGATCGATGGAATTGGAAACACTGCAAGTATTTTCGCTGCTTCATTGCCACTTATTATTAAACAGAAACAAGCGACGACACAATATACTACTGACATTTTATCGCTAGTTGCTCTCAAGTAGGAAGTAAATATATGTATTGGTTTGCCCTCTATTTATAATCGTAGATGGCAATTTATATCTATCGTTTGAAGAGTCAATTGCACGTGCTCTGCGGTTAATATGTGTATACACACATAGTTGTGTAAAGCGCTGTATTTTATTACGATATTTTTAAATATTTTCCTAGCACATAAAATTGTAGGAACTTTTTTAACGTCGTTTTTAATTTCTTGTAAAACGAATACCAGCAAAGCTTGACAGCTTTTCTGGCATAAAAAGCGTCATCGTATCTTTTTCTGGGTCTTCACCTATGTCCATATCAAATTTAATTAATATTGGGTTCGCGATGAAGCCATTAAAGCTAACAGACAGACGGACAAAATTTAAAATTCACTGTATACCAGGTAAAAAAAAAATCAAATCCCTAACCCCTCCCTCGTATTGGAGGAAACCCTTGTTGATTAGTGGGACGGACAAAAAAAAATAATTATTAGAATGTTTATGCTATGGTAATTTTATTTTAGTACCATACATTCCGCTTCATCTATTAAGCGCTGCACTGCTACATTGTAAGATATGATGACATGCAATACGATGAATGCAAACATCTTAAGAATTGATAACGCTCACGCATTATGCAGATTCTACCAATCATGGTATCATTGTGACGTCAGTTATCTATCAATGTAGCTACGACAATGTACAAAATGTCGTCCTAGTCAATATTTGGCTACGGCTGTTTGTACTTAGGTTCTTAGTAGTTTGTCTGTTTAATTGACCATTGAACCAGCCAATTGAGATGCGCTCATTCATGTACATATACACACAGATACCAGCGACTTAACTGCCACTGTACGCATCACTCAGGTAATCTATACTAATATTATAAAGCTGAAGAGTTTGCTTGTTTGTTTGAACGCGCTAATCTCAGGAACTACTGATCCAATTTGAATTTGAAGAAATTCTTTCAGTGTTAGATAACCCATTTATCGAGAAAGGCTATAGGCAATACATCATCACGCTACGACCAATAGGAGTAGAGTACCAGTAAAAACGTTATAAAAACGGGCTAAATTATGACTCATTCTTTCGCACGTCACGCAAGCGAAGTTGCGGGGGTCAGCTAGTCACTTAGAATTTCTTGATAGAAAACTTGGGGATATATCTATACTTGATCATTGGTTCATACAGAAGATCTCAGCGCAAGGCAGTGAATGTAATAAGAACAAGAATGTGGTATGAACTAAAGAATATATACTGCTGCTACTGATGAGTCAAGGCAAAAACACAGAAGTGACATAGTTAAGAGATGATAAATATCAATGATCTGATTTTCAAGGCAGTGATGGAAAAGACCAAGCTGAAGGAAATACGTAGAATACGTAATAAATGCTCTCTAAAAAAAAAGACTATAGAAACTAATTATTTAGTACTCAATAAGTTTTATCTAAATAAAACATTAAGAGGTAATGCTGAGAGGACTCGCTGGACGCTAAACTCAGATCACTTGCTCCCTCAGCATCCGTCCTCCGAACAGAGTGGGAGCTCTGCTCTTACGACTCCACTTTGGACGACCAATAAAGGCAAGCCAGAGGCGGGGGACCGGTTCCTCGTCAGTTTTCACTCCGACCAGCCAACTAAGGCAACCCGGAGATGAGGAAGGGTGGCGTCCTCCTGGAGCACTCAGGTACCGCGGGGTCGCTACTCCTCGTCACCTCACTTGTAGGCTTGTTGTTATTATTATAGCATAACACTTTATAAAATAATTTTAATATTATGTTTAGGAACATCTGGTAGATAATATATTTAGGAAAAGGTATTTAAGGCGAAAAAAACGTAGTTTAAGGCTAAAACACAAACTGGAAGAGATGATTTTTCAATACAAGAGTCTTCCGTTAAGTTACAAATATTATAATTTTATCACTTTTATAGTACTAATAATACAATATTCTAATCGTCTTATAAAATAACTGCTTTAAGAACGTTTAACTTTATCACTATTTTTCTTCGTAACAAAATTGTATAAACTTCTTAACATTATAAATACTAAAATGCATACAACTGAAAATACTGCTAATATAAGAAAAACTAGTTCAAGTTCGAGATACTCTGCCCAGGAGATATGAGCTGCAGGTGATTGTAGATGTTTGGCTCCACCGTGCCGTATGACGTACTCAGTCCACCACACCGCGCGGTCTAACGGCTTCATTGGTTCATCAGCAATTAGTTCTCGGAGTTTTACAATATTACGACGATAGCTGAAACAAAATAAAAAAAAAATTGATACCAAATACTTGGAGATAAGCCTTACGAAAAAATATTTTTGCGACACGGGGAATAACCGAATATACAAAGTTTTATGGAATTTTGATAGTCTGTATTAAAGTTTGTTAAGTAGCGTTATGTCATCGGATACTGAAATTAAATACCGAACGTCAATTAAAATCACAATAGCATATAATATTTAATGCTGACCTGTCCTCTTTCAAGATTTTGTTGATAGCACTAGTAAACTTTTCTACAGTAAGACTTTCAAAATCCAGTCTTATTCCGATCCCATGATATTCATATTTCTCAGCATTGAACCATTGATCTCCTAACATAGGCATTGCAATAAGCGGTACTCCAGCAGTTATAGCTTCATCAGTGGATTGAAGACCTCCCTGGGTGACGAATAACTTAACATTAGGATGTTCTGAAAGTAAAGACAATATTTTATAATTTTTCTTTTTTCTAAATTTATTGTTTTTTTAAAAACACTTGCATTGGACACTTTTTAAGAATTATCTAATAGGTGGAAGTTTTAATAGATAATGAGTACTTACTTAGTAAATCAGATTGAGGCAGCCACTTGGATATCCTGACGTTGTCAGTACGTCCAGGCAACTCATCATTGTTCCACTTCCAGAGTACATTGTACGGTAGTTTAGAAACTGTCTCTACAAGAATTTGTATTCTTTCTGGTGGCAGTATCGTGGGATCTACATTTGTCCCGAAACTTATATAAATTACTCCGTTTTTAGATGAATCTAAATATGATTTTAGATCCTGAAATAAATATTACGTTTACAAAGAAATTGTGCAAAGATAAACTCATAAAAAAATAATTTAAAATCTTACTGCAGGTAGCTCCTTCTCTGGTTTTTGATGCAACCCTCCCAAGTGAATAACATTGGGAGGCACTGGACGAATTCCTAGAAATATCGGATTGATGTTCAGGAACACCATGTGGACGTTTTTTATCAATTCGTCCATAGACGGTAAATCATCACCGTAGTGTTTTTTGAGCATAGCGTGACCGTTATGCTTTGCCCTATTGAAAACTCCTAACACAACATAGTGCTTGAATAATTCCGTAATTTTCTCCCACTTAGTAGGGTTGTTTATTCTTTGACGAATCATGCATGGATACAAAAGTGGATGAACAGGTGCTCCGACCATACCATAACTGTCTGCAAACACATCAAATGAACTGAATTGAATTGTCGGTACTTTATAAATGTGAGAATATATTAGTGCAGGCCACACATTTGCTTCAATAATTATTAGATCAAATTTTTGTTTTTTGTCATGAAGTATGTCTTGCACTTGTTTATCCATCATTTGGGCTTCAGCAACTAAAGTCATTGTGTCCATCAAAGCATTCATTTGCGCCAATATATCATTTTCATTTCCTCTGGATGCCTCCAATAAAGTCTCCGCCCATAGATTGTACGAAATATCATGCACATCAATTTCTGTTAGATTTGGGGGAGCTCCGCCTTTTGGAAAGGCAGGGTCTGGTGTGACGACAATGACTTCATGTCCTCGCTTAGCCAGCTCTTGTGTGAGCGGACGAAACACGACTTGATGACTAATGGATGGAGCTGGAAACACTGCTAAGATTCTTGCCGCTTCATTTGCACTAATAGTTAAACACAAAAGTGTGACCAAATTCACTAAAACTGACATCTTGCCACTGTTGAAACTCACATAGCAAGCTATTTAGTAAAAGAATCACACGCGGTATATATAGTATCAATTGTGTATCCGATAAGAAGGTAATGATAACTTTAATCAATATTATCAAATCAATGTTTGTTGAAACAACTTACTAATATCTCGAAATTGTGTGTTATATTGAATTCAAGAGATCTTTTGTAGGCAATGAAGTCTAAAGCAAAGAATGTTATGTTTTACACCTGTTTCTATTACGCGAGCGTGAGTCTCAAATTCGCGCCTCACAATGCGTTCAAGGAGAGACGCTTACGTCGTTTTTGTTGTACATTCTTATCAGTCACAAAAAATCAAGAGTGAATCTTATCAAACGGTTGTTCATAATGATGACATAGATGATGTCCCCCCGTGAATATTGATTCATAATATCTGCTTGTTTAAAAAACGAATTTCATAGTTTTTTAGAAAATTTCATATAGCTGCTGATATGAGAGAAGATTATAAACCATAATTTGTTTGGTCATCGTGATACTAATAAATGTTAGCGACCAATACATGATCAAGGTCTTTTAACTTTGGTCGAAAACAATACAAGTGTAATGATTTTTTTGTGATTGTTGATACATTTTACAAACCTACTACTATTACAAATCCGACAGTTAAATAAGATTGGATGATTTTGTTGTTAATCTTTACACCCGACACATAATGTGAATGTACACTAGTAGATCGACAGCTCAACTGCCTCCGTGGCGCATGGGTCGGGAGGTCGTGAGTTCGATTCTCACACGGAACAATTATTTGTGTGATCCACTAATAATTGTTTCGGGTCTGATTGTACTTTGTGTCCGTTGTTTGTACGTTTGCAAAAGTCCCCGCGACACAAGAGCAATTTTAAGTGAGGGAGCTGTCTAAAAAAACACAACTTAAGAAACATATCGGAATCTGTACTGTAATTTTCTGCATTCGGAACAATTGAGTATCGAGAGTTTGCCATTTTCACGTATGACGTACTAACTTAGCGCCTACGGAACTACCTACAACAACCTAGCGCTTATCGTGCTCGTACAAAATTTGTCAAAATCTGGCCATTTTTCGATACGGCTCAACCAATATTGCTATTTAAATTTTCTAAGGAGTTTCCGATATATCTATCTACGCATCGTTTGCGTATTTACAGATATTATTATGTTTTGTTTTAGAAAGAGCTGGAATTCTGTTCATAGTTTATGGGTATTTTTCTTAATAATGCTTATAATTAATTCACTAATAACACTTCAAGGGAATTTTTCTTTGCTTTTGTTAATTGCATCTTCCACTACCAAGACAATGCACTTTTGCATTAGTACACTATGTACTTATCTAAATAATGAATGTCACGAAATTTACAAGGTCATCGACCTTGTTAGTAAATATTACTGCTAATATCCAATTCGAAAGAGATATGTAATAAGTATGAAGCAAAAAAAAATGTAAGGATCGTTCCAATCGCACGAATACCTCTAGGGAAAAAAGCGTGATTAAATGAACTCATACGATTTTTAAAACAAAAACAAATTATTTTCATCGCCAAAACGTAGGGAACGGTTAAAAACAGAAGAGGAAAGATTTTATTTTTAAATTTTATTTTCCTATATATCTTCATCTTCTCTAATTACATAATATTTATTAAGAACGTTTAAATTTATCACTATTTTTCTTCGTAACCACAATATACACACGTCGTAAAATTACAATAACTAAAGTGACAATAGCTAATAAAAATCCTACTATAGTAAATACTAATTCAAGCTCAAGATACTCCGTCCACGAGATGCTGGCTGCAGGTGATTGTAGATGTTTGGCTCCACCGTGACGTATGACGTACTCAGTCCACCACACCGCGCGGTCTAACGGCTTCATTGGTTCATCAGCCATTAGTTCTCGCAGTTTGACAATATTGCGACGGTAACTGCAGACAAAAAAAGTAGAATGGTTCAAAGTGTAAGTTTTTATATACTACCTGCTGAAAATAAATCAGTATGGAGACATGTACAATCGCAGAGGCACATAGTAGTTTACTTCATGTCGGTAATCGATAGTGGTAGAAAGTCGTCCTTTAGATAAATAGTAACTAATTTGTCTCTAAAGATACAGGATTGTTCCTCTTATTTTTTTTATTGTCGAAGGGAGAAGTCCTATCGGATGCCAAACTTTCTCTGGTAAGAAATGTTGGGTTATGTGGTGTATTTCCACCAAAATACCACCCCGGTAGCCAACTATTTGGTCATTTGGTGCGTGAATGGAAGGGCTCTAGGACCTAAAAAACTTAAAACAGGACTGTTCTTAGTTCAGGTCAAAACTAAATTGTATCATGGAGTTGTAATTTGAAAAAATAATAAAACATAATTAATTATTAATTTCTAATCTTTATCTAATGCCCACCTGTCGTCCTTGATGATTTTATTGATAGCAGCCGTAAACTTTTCTACAGTAAGATTATCAAAATCGAGTCTTATTCCAATACCATGGTATTCATATTTCTCAACATTGAACCATTGATCTCCTAACATAGGCATTCCTATAAGCGGGACTCCGGCAGTTATAGCTTCATCAGTAGATTGAAGACCTCCTTGTGTTACGAATAACTTTATATTGGGATGTTCTGAAAAAAAAAAGAGTTTTAAAATGACCATGTCTTCTTCTTTTATCAACAAACAATTAATTTTTTTTTTCATTAGAAAGTATTGGGATAGGCAATTGGTTTTAGTATTTGCCACCTATGTCAGAAATGCGTTAAACAATTTATAGGTATGCAGTGTTTCAAGTTTTTCCTTCATCGTTAAAACAAACGCATTGCCAATACACACACAACTTCGAAAAATTGTTCATGTGTTGCCTTTTATTCAAACCGTCGATCACTTATAACACAAGCATGTGCGCTTAGACTATTGCCTATCACTACTGCTACACTTGTCGGTAATTAGAAAATAATTAATCGTGGAGGATACATAATGTATAATAACTTACTAAGTAAATCGGACTGAGGCAGCCACTTGGATATCTTGATGTTGTCAGTACGTCCAGGTAACTCATCTTTGTTCCATTTCCAGAGTACATTGTACGGTAATTTGGAGACTGTGTTAACAAGAATCTGAATCCTTTCTGGTGGCAGAATCGTCGGATCTACGTTTGTTCCAAAACTTATGTAAATTACTCCGTTTTTGGACGAATCTAGATAAGATTTTAGATCCTGAAATAAATGTTACCATTAAACATGGACATTACCCAAGGAACATGCAAAAAAAAACAATTCATTGGATTAAATGTCAGAAAAAATGCTGGTTTAAGATCTTACTGTTGGTAGCTCCTTCTCTGGTTTTTGATGCAACCCTCCCAAGTAAATAACATTAGGAGGCACTGGACGAATTCCTTGAAATACCGGATTAACGTTTAAAAACAACATGTGGACATTTTTGATCAACTCCTCCATGGACGGTAAATCATCACCGTAGTGCTTTTTAAGCATGGCGTGGTCAACACTTTTAGCTCTATTGAAAACTCCTAAAATAACATTGTGCTTAAATAATTCTGTGATTTTCTCCCATTGACTGAGGCTGTTTAGTCTTTGACGAAGCATACATGGAAACAAAAGAGGGTGTACAGGTGCTCCAAAAATTTCGAAACTGTCTGCAAATACATCCATTGAGCTGAATTGAATCGTTGGCGCTTTATAAACGTAAGAATATATCAGTGCTGACCACACACTGGCCTCAGTGATAATCAGATCAAATTTTTGTTTTTTATCTTGAAGTATTTTCTGCACCTGTTTGTCTGTAATTTGAAGTTCTGCAACTAAAGTAACCGTATCCATTAATGCATGCATTTGTGCCAATAAATCATTTTCATTCCCTCTGGCTGATTCCAATAGTTTATCCTTCCATGTTTTGTACGAAATGTCATGCATATCAATTTCTGTTAGATTTGAGGGAACTCCACCTTTCGGAAAGGCAGGGTCTGTAGTTATAACGATTACTTCATGTCCTCGCTTAGCTAGCGCTTGTGTTAGAGGGCGAAACACTACTTGATGACTGACCGATGGAGTCGGAAATACTGCCAATATTCTTGCTGCTTCATTTGCATATACAAATACACACAAGTACGTTACTAATTTTAATAAAACTGACATCTTTCCACTGTAAACTCAATTAATAATTTGTTTAGAGGCAGATTAACACTGTATTTATATTTTTAATGGTCCATCGGATAAGAAGATAAAGATAACTTTAATCGATATTAAATCAAATCAATGCTATCCATATGTTGAAACAGCATATTTGTATAACTAATTAAGCACTAATCGGTGTATGTATAAAGCGCTTTCCAACACAACAAATATTTTGGAGGTAAAGCTGTTTGCATTATATGTTATACTAGCTGACCCAACTTCGCTTGCGTCACATAAGAGAGAATGGGTCATAATTTTCCCCGTTTTCGTAACATTTTTTATTGCTACTCTGCTCCTTTTGGTCGTAGCGTAATGATTTATAGCATATAACCTTCCTCGATAAATGGACTATCTAACACTGAAGATTAGCGTGGTCAAACAAACAAACAAACAAACTCTTCAGCTTTATAATATTAGTATAGATTAGTATAGATGAAGGTATGAAAGGCTTATAAAGTGTTTTGTTTCGTTCACTCCGTAGCAAAATGAAAAAGAGAAAACATATTATAGTAATGTTTTAAGTAAAAGAGGTTTATAGTATGTTTATGAATAAGAGGGGAAGTCTTTGCTTTTTTAAGCAGCTTAATGGTATAATGAAATTATAGATCATCATTTCTTTCGTCATCGTGTAATCAATTGCAAGCGATAGCCAACAATTTGCCTTTTTAAATGACTCACGTACTTTAAACTTTGGCCCTCTATAAATTATGTGATTTTTTGTGATTATTATTTCATCATTAGTAATTGATTGGTGTGATGTAAGTTTAGTATGTGAGAAACATATCAGATTTTAATTACAACTTTATAGTTGGTGATAAAGAGACTGTGGGAGGTCCTTTAAATTAATGCAGTAGACTAACTGAAAAAAGCACGTGGAACCAACATGAGGCACTATCAACAACACTGCATTGCGACCACAACCGTCACTTACTAGTAACGTACGTGTTAACTGTACCTCACGTTAAGATAGATCGGCACAAATGGTTTGTTTCCACAAATCTCAGCCAACTGTCAACTCTGTTATAACCCCTTTCGTATCCATGGCCTTTATCACACAATCCATTCGGTCTTCTTCTACGGGCCTGTTTGCCCCCATGCATACTCATCACACGGCTTTCTTCCTTCTTATCTGCCTTCTCATATCATGCTCATACCATTATAGTCTCATACCTACCTTTTCTGCGTAACTTTTTCTAAATTAAAGGACATCTAACCTATTAATGTCTCGCTGTTGGGCAAGAGTCTTCTCGCGGATTAAGGGAGGAAGAATTTACTTAATATAAATAATATAAAGTCTTTCTGTTATCTGTCTGCTGTATGTTTAAACTGCTAAACTGTTTTTTTTTCCACTTAAGTTGCGCATAACTGTATTAATGATAGTCTTCGTTGTAAAGAAAAAGGGATGGGTGGGAGCTCTGATAACTTCGTAACTGTTTAACATTGCATCAAATGAACTGATCTCGATAGTCGGTGCTTTATAGATATGACCAAAGATGAGTGCCGTCCTTACAGATGATTCTATAATTATAAGATCAAATTTTTGATTTCTATCTTGAATTATACTTTGACCCTGTCTGTCTTTCAACAACTTTTCTGTTATTGAAAGCAATGAGTCCAGTAACGCATTAATTTGACCAATCAAATCATTTTCACTGCCTTGAGATGATTTTTTAATCACATTGCGAAATATGTTGTAGGAAATGTCGTGCACATCTCTTTCTGACAGATTTGAAGGTGTTCCACCTTTTAGAAAGGCAAGATCTAGGGTGACTTCATGTCCTCGTTGAGCCAGCGCCTGCGTTATAGGTCGAAACACTACTTAAAGACTGATAGAAGGGGCTGGAAACACTGCCAATATTCTTGCTGCCTCATTTGCACTTATAGCAAAACAAATGGAAGCGAACATTTTTAATACAATTGACATTGTGCTATTTTAAATACACTAGCTGACCCGCGCAACTTCGCTTGCGTCACATAAGAGAGAATGGGTCATAAATTTTCCCGTTTTTGTAACATATTTGACTGGTACTTTGCTCCCAATAGTCGTAGCGTGATGATACATAGCCATAGCCTTCCTTAAAAAATAGGTTATCTAACACTGATTTATTTTTTAAAGTCGGACCAATAGTTCCTGAGATTAGCGCGTTCAAACAAACAAACAAACTCTTCAGCTTTATAATATTAGTAAGTATAGATAAGTATGACATATTATTTGAAGACTGTGTCATGCCGTATTTATAATATGAAGAGCCAAACTGATAAGGAGATAATTATAATGACACCTGCTATTTTTGTAATCGAATCAATATGCTCGTCCGATTATCATTTCAGTTTATTTAGATAAAAACTACTAATACAATGAGCAAACCATGAAGCGCTTTAAACTCTCAAGCACTAAATAACTTTAAATATAAATGAATGAATATATGTTTTGGAAATTTTTCTATCTATCTGTTTTATTTTATTTTAATAACTGAATCATGAAAAACCTTGATGATAGAGGATCGTTATAATTTTATTTCATCGCGATAGTTGTATCGTTGAATTTTTTTTTTCCTTGTCTGCATTGTGTGCAATTGATGATCACAAAGTCTCGGGTTGGGCAAAGATAATTAGGTTTTTGGGCTTCTATAATAATATCAATAATAACTCAGATACTGGTATAGTATATCGTCGTTGCGACTTTAAGACCTCCTATGTGTCATTTTTGCCAAAAACACTTTTTTGCTCCAGCCGACATTACATTTGTATGCTCGATTCATCGAATGCAAAAATTCGCATGTGTAGGTATCCGACGCCTCTATCGTAAATTATTAAGTAAATTCAATATCTCCTTAATACTAAATCTCTTAAGTGTCGACTGATTTCCTTTTTTTTCCTGATATATAAATTCTCATGTCAAATAATAATATTAAAGTAAAAAGCAATAAATTTTGTAGCTGATACTCATATTTTTTGTTTAGTTTCATTTCATTGTATTTTTTTCAGTTGGCGGTTTTTATCGTTTTTGTCCTAGAATAGATTTTTACCATAAGAGATCTTAAAGTCGCAACGACGATTTAGTACTTGATAACGGGCACGTTGATGAGGCGCCCACAGCCAGATGCGCTCACTGGTCGGTAAACGATCTGTGGGTCAAGCAACCATTGGCGCGGTCATTCCATAGATGGGTGACCGCATAGTGGTATTTGAACTGGGCGTCTCCGTGCTTCGGAGGGCACGTTAAAAGTCGGTCCCGGTTGTTGTCTACTAAGATAACAGTCGTTAAGCCACGTCAAAGGCCTCTCGGGCGGCTTGTATAACTTTGACACTAGGTTGACCACTAACCATACGTCAAACAAACACGGGCATGTTTTCTACTATACGCGCTCTGTAGTACATTACACCTTTACGTGCGCCTTCGGATAAAACAAGCGTGAATATAAACGAGTGCTTAATTTAGCTGCTGGAAGATATAAGTATGTATCTTTCTATAGATACAGCAAAACGAATAAGTAGTCATCGTGATTTTGATTTATACCTTATCTAACTGATTATGAAGAACAAAATGCCTCCCATTGCGAAATAGTAAAATAAGATGATTAGCTATTAATAATTATTAACATCATGATGTTATATAACCTAAAATAAAAATATTATATTATTTATCTAGGTGTAGCTCTTCTATATGCCTTAGATATACACCTTTTCCATTAAATATATTTTTATAAAAAGCTAATTGTAAGTATAAGTTAACAAATAAATGGCGGAGTGGTGTAGGTCGTCTGCCATCATTCGATCGGGAGGTAGTGGGTTCGATTCCCATACGGAACAATTATTTGTGCGATCCCCAAATAATTGTTTCGGGTCTGGTTGTGCTTTGTGTCCGTTGTTTGCATGTCATTGTATGTAAAAGTCCCTCAATACAAGAGCTCTGAGCAATAATAAACAAGAATTATTTAGTTACCAAGTGGTCGTATGCAATGATAAGCGATAAATATTTGTATGATCATCATGATTTTGATAACAAATACTACTTTGCCGGACATAGTGCGCATTACCTTTATCTCTTGTCATACTTGCATGTTTAACTTAAAAAGATTTTTTTTTAAAGATATAGTAAAACCAACTTTTTTGGAGATATTATCTTTACTAATATTATAAAGCTGAAGAGTTTGACGCGTTAATCTCAGGAACTACTGGTCCGATTTGAAAAATTATTTCAGTTTTAGATAGCCAATTTATGGAGGAAGGCTATACGTTATATATTATCACGCTACAATCAATAGGAGCAGGGTACCAGTAGAAAATGTTACAAAAACGGGGAAAATTATGACCCATTTTCTCTTATGTGACGCAAGCGAAGTTGCGCGGGTCAAAACATCTATAAAGGGAATGGACTGTGGTATGAATTAATGTTGGACAGTGTTACTAGAAACCTGTAAAATTAAATATTAAGCAGAATCACGGTTGAAAATTAACAAATTGATATCTTATTTTTAATTTTTATTTCAATTAATAACAATAATTTCAGTACCGTAAGTTTTGTACTCAACAGACAGTCTGCAAGTATTTTCAGTAAAATCAACGAAACATGATTCAATAATTATTCTTACATTTACTTAACTACCTGTCGATCAAATGAGGCGTTTTTAATTTGAGTAACAAAAACACAAATAATTAAAGCTACTTATAAAACCTATATAATAACAATAATCTCAAATCAAGCACTTTTGATTTTAACACTAACATTCTTCACAACAAACGTGTATATACTACGTAAAGCTATAAAAGCTGTAGCGCTGATAGCTAATAGTACTGCTAGAACAGTGAAAACTAATTCAAGTTCAAGATACTCCGCCCATGAGATGTTGGCTGCAGGTGATCTCAGATGTTTGGCTCCACCGTGACGTAGTACGTACTCCGTCCACCACACTGCGCGGTCTAATGGCTTCATCGGCTGATCACGCATTATATCACGGAGTTTGACAACGTTGCGACGGTAACTGTTAAAAACAAACGTTATAGTTAAAATACATAAATTACAGCCAGTTTGATGGGTTATGGATAAATGTGAGGTGACCTGCATAATATAATGTGTGCGTAATATCATGACAGCAAATGTATGATGGAAATAAAAATTCCACTTAATAATCTATTAGATACAAATCGAAAATCTGTGCCGTGAAACCGGGCCTAAGTCAGTTTCACTGCTTATGGGTAAGTGATGGATAAAGTGACAAAACAATTTCTAATATTCCTCCAGATAAACTAACCAATGCTTCATCAGAATTAGTATACCTAATTTTAGTAAAACATCAAAAACCGATGAGTAAATACTGACCTATCATTATTTATGATGGTGTTAATAGTCTTAGTGAACGTTTCTTCAGTAAGCTCATCCAAGTCCAGCCTGATTCCAATTCTATGGTATTCATATCGCTCCACGTTGAACCATTGATCTCCTAACATAGGCATTCCAATAAGTGGCACTCCAGCAGTTATAGCTTCATCAGTAGATTGAAGACCTCCCTGAGTGACGAATAACTTGATTTTTGGATGTTCTAAAACAAAAGTAAAATATTATGAGTATAGCAAGCCTTACTCCTTTACTATATTTTTCAAATTAATTTTCCGTGCACAATATTTTGTTTATAAATATACTCGTATATCTCAAATGTCGAAACTTACTTAGTAAATCAGATTGAGGCAGCCACTTGGATATCCTGATGTTGCTTGTACGTCCAGGCAACTCATCTTTATTCCATTTCCATAGTACATCGTACGGTAATTTAGAGAAAGTCTTGACAAGAATTTGTATTCTTTCTGGTGGCAATAATGAAGGATCCACATTTGTTCCGAAACTTATGTAAATTACTCCGTTTTTGGACGAATCAAGGTATGACTTCAGATCCTGTAATAAAAAAAGAATGAATGAATAAAATTACAGTATCGATATAGCATGGTTCATTATTTCTGTTAAATAAAATTAGGTATTTTTTGATCTCATATAAGTATTTATAAAATAAGCTTTAACCAATGTGGTGAAGGCAAAATTTTACCCCAATAGTGATACATTAACGGGCTACATTTATTTATGTGTTTTAAATATATTCATTGATAAGTAATACGCAATATTTGTCTAAAATATAATACGATTTCTTACCGTTGGCAATTCCTTTTCAGGGTTTTGATGCAACCCACCCATGTAAATAACATTTGGAGGCACGGGACGAATTCCTTCAAATATCGGGTTTACGTTCAAAAGTAGCATGTCAACATTCTGACTTAATTCATCAATAGATGGCAAATCATTTCCAACATGTTTACTGAGCAAAGCGTGTTCCCTTGTCTTAAACTTTTCAAAAACATATTCTGTTCTATAATGATTATACAGTTCTGAGAGTTTTTCCCACTTAGTCAGATTATTCAGTTTTTGACGCATTAGAGTTGGGTACAGTAGTGGATGATTTGGAGCTCCAACCGCTGCAAAATTGTCAAAAACTGCACCAAAAGAGCTCACTTGAATAACTGGAACTTTATAAACGTGAGAGAACACTAGCGCAGTCCTGACGCACGCTTCTGCGAGTATCAAATCGAATTTTTGATTCTTTCCTTGAACTATCTCCAGCACTCTCTTGTCTTTCAACTGTATATCAACTATTGATGTTATTGCCTCCATTATTGCATCCATTTGATCTAAAAAGTCGTCTTCATTTCCTTTCGCTGTTGACATGAATTTTTCCTTCCAAATATTATACGAGATATCGTGTACGTCAATTTCTGTCAGATTTGGAGGCGCTCTAGTATTTGTGAAGGCAGGATCTGGCGTGATGACGGTAACTTCATGTCCTCGTTTGGCTAAAGCCTGCGTCAATGGTCGGAACACAACTTGATGGCTGATTGATGGAATTGGAAACACTGCTAGAATTTTTGCTGCTTCAATAGCACTTATAACTAAACAAAAGCAGAAGACAAAACTTTGGAGAAATGACATCTTGTCACTGTAAACACTCAAGCAGGAAGTAGTTCGGAGACTCAACTACACAGTATTTATATTATGGATGACACTTAAATCATAATCATGATGATACCGAGAGCACTCTAATTAAACACTATCTGGAGAGATATGTGCTTGTAAAATTATCTTTGTTGTATATAAACGGCGATACAGGGGGACAAAAAGTGGCTTCTCATATAAGATCATGAGTGTTTTCTGGTTACCGAGATCAATTTGTTGTCATTATGCATGACTAGCAGATTATTTTATCACTAGCTAGCTCGCGTTGCTTTACTCGTGTTATTTTTATTGGAATTGATTTTTCCTTATAATTTTCTACCTAACTACTAACTTACCTACTAAGGCAAAATTGTAGTGCAACCAAGTCCATAATTATGGTTGAGCCTATTTTCAGTGAAATTAAAATTAAAGTCTTTACACCGAGAGATATGCAAGTGTTAGATGACCGACCATAATATCTAAATACATATTTCGTCATCAGCATAAATCTGGTTTTAATTATTCTACAAACGTTTGGGTCTTTAACTATCTTTACAGCAGTAACAAAGACATTAGCTATGGTCTCGCTGTGATCGTAACAGACAAATATACAAACAATAATATTGATGTACAAATTGAACTTGGTACAAATTCAATTTATGTATATATTTTCTGTACTTGTGTTGTAAAATACTGCAAGATCATTATGACCAAAATGATTCGAATAAACTGGGACCTTTGACCTTCACATGATTACATCTTATTATATAGAGTCATCCAACAGACTATGTAATTGTAGAGTCGTGGTAAATCATCGTTATGTAAATAAAATTATCTAGTGAGACAAATAAAACAAATATCATCTTATGTAGTTATTAGATAAATGAATCAATTAAGCTGCCTGTGTACTAAGAAACGTATGGGGGGCAATGTGCAGTACAACATATTGCTCAACATTGATGAGTCCGCGGCAACATAATTATCATCGGAAAAAATAGTATTTCCACATTATTTTATATGCAACGCTATGTATCAAATTAGTGTTGATTTCAGCGCCTGTGGTTATGGTTTTATCGAAGCTCTGCATATTGTATAGAAACAGTCATTTTGCAACCCTTTAATTTCTATAAAAAAATCTACAGACACGTCGGTTGGTACTACCAAGTATCGAGAAGTTGACATTTAAAATGTACGTTAAAATTAGTTCCTAGAACGCTCGCTAGAGGCGCTGACAGTCGATAGTATCAGGGATTTGTGTCTCAGTTATCTTCGTTGGTTAAAGGTTATTGTTACGCAACGCTGCGGCATAATGTTGCGTGTAAATGTAAGCCTAGTGTATACAAGGCTTTATTTAGATAACGTAGATAATTGTTTAAATACCATACAAAACGGTGGTGGTGGAGGCGTGTCTAGCACATGTCACCGTTGATTGTTTTGATTTGTTTGAAATATGTCGCAATATACACAACTTGGAGAATATGTTTTACGGGATTTGGTTAAGGAAGTATTATCTAATTTAGTCAGTTGGTTTTTTTATCGTTCCTATAAGTGTGTGAATATGTTTTTTTTTATTTCACTACCCTGTTTATTTATTAAAATTTTATGTAAAAATATTTTTCATGCTGTTTACTTAAAAGTCATTAAGTATAATATTTTTGAGTATCACTGTAAAATAAGCAACAATTTAGTCATTGATCTTTAACAACTAAACTGTGTATGATTTTGAATTCCTCTAAGTTGCGATCACAATGTAGTTTATTTTTTTGTAGTTGTTAAGATTGTGAGGAAAAAAATAAACAAAATTTTCCGCATAAACCAATTTATTTTAAACAGGCATCCTAAAAATATTATTTCAATTTTCTAACGTTTCTTCTCACAGATCAAACAATGCTGCGAGACAACGCAATCTTTTTGGTAGAAATGACGTCTCGATATTTTGACCATTGCTTTTAAATTACTCATCAAGCACGTTTCCTTTTATCATTTGAACATTTTCTTACAATAAACTTGAATATTGACCTGAGGATTATAATAATTAATGCAATTATTGCGAATAAGACCCCTAGCACAGTGAAAACTATAACTTTTAAACTCTCGCGTTGCATGTTTAATGTATAATAGAATACGGGAATTAACGCGAACACGCATTTTACCTTAAAATGCCTAACGTTTCGGCGCAGGTTGCACTCGCCGTGGTCCCAGGCAGACTGGAGCAGCGATGACAGGACTTCGTGTATATGAGGCGGACGAATGTCCATCCACCCTCATATTTTGATTTTTCCAACCGTCAACACACACAACACTAACCGTGTCCCTATTCTGTGAGCTAACCGATTGCGAAACATAGCGAGGTTTTGTAACAGTAATCACTGGATTCCACGTCGCGGATAATTTGAAGCCGTCTTCCCGATTGAAATTTGGATGTTTCTTGATTTCGATCGCTTCACGAACAATCCTCGAGTAGAAATGTCGTTCAGTGGAGAGGACTTGAGGGCGATGGAATTCAATCCAGTGATTAGTTCCTGCTTCGAGTAGATGTTCCGCAATGGCTGACTTGCTGATTTGACGGTTCTTAACAGCGGCGATATGTTCCTTGACCCTTTCAGCTATCGACCGCTTAGTCTGGCCTATGTAGGAACTACCGCAGCTGCAGTTGATCTTGTAGACACCTGGTGTTTGAAACGGTAGTACATCCTTCGGTGTGCCCACCATGCTGCTGACTTTTGACTCCAGTCTGCCTGGGACCACGGCGAGTGCAACCTGCGCCGAAACGTTAGGCATTTTAAGGTAAAATGCGTGTTCGCGTTAATTCCCGTATTCTATTATACATTAAACAGTGAAAACTAGTTCAAGTTCAAGGTACTCTGCCCAAGAAATTCTGGCTCCAGGTGATCTCAGATGTTTGGCTCCACCGTGACGTAGTACGTACTCCGTCCACCACACCGCGCGGTCTAATGGCTTCATCGGCTCGTCAGCCATTACGTCACGAAGCTTAATAATGTTGCGACGGTAACTGTAAATAAAATCCAATATTGATAACAATTTCTGCTCGTGTCTTCTTCCGCAAGGAAAATATTCGAAGGGAATTATTAGTAACTAGCTGACCCACGCTGTGCTTGCGTGTATATATTTTTTTTTACTATGTCATAGATTTTTTGTTTGTTTGTCCTCTCGATAAAAACCTTGGTAAAAAGAAGTTGTCCAATTTATCGACCCGTTCTTGAGTTTGACGCTTATCTAGAAAATATTTTTTTATTAATATAGATGTATCATTGGTAGATTTTATACAGTCCTACCTCTTTGCCAGATTTTGTATAATACGCGTACAAAGCCTGAATTTTCCTTAAATAAGTGCTAGAATTTGTCAATAACAACATACTAACCTGTCATCATTAATAACTGCGTTGATAGTATTAGTAAACTTTTCCACAGTAAGTGTGTCTAAGTCGACTCTGATTCCAATTCTATGGTACTCATATCTCTCCACGTTGTACCATTGATCTCCTAACATAGGCATTCCTATTAGAGGCACTCCAGCAGCGATGGCTTCATTGGTGGACTGAAGACCTCCTTGTGTAATAAATAACTTCACGTTGGGATGTTCTGAAAACAAAAAAGTAATGTTGTTTGAGAGTATCTACTACTTGCAATTGCAAGTAGTAGATAATCTCAAATTTATATCATTTCTCAAATTAAATTTAAATTTTTAAGGCTTTCGATCTGCCTTTGCTGAAATGGTCAGGTTCATTGGTCGAACGCATCGTCGATTTCATATGTAGAAAGATGTGCAATGCAGTATGCAGTATCTCACAGCATATTATAAAAACATAAGTACGCTTGACTTAAATCTAAAATGACTCAACTTACTAAGTAAATCAGATTGAGGCAGCCACTTGGATATTTTGATGTTGTCAGTACGTCCAGGCAACTCATCTTTGTTCCACTTCCAGAATACATTGTACGGTAATTTGGAGAATGTCTTTACGAGAATTTGTATCGTTTCTGGTGGCAACAATGAAGGGTCCACGTTTGTTCCGAAACTAACATAAATTACACCGTTTTTAGAAGCATCCAGGTATGATTTGAGATCCTGCAATAAAATATTACCAAACAAAAGAAAAAAAATATTGTGAAACAAAAATATTCTTCTTCTTGTTCTGTCGTGTCAACGACTCACCATGGTATTACCTAAACAATTGCTGACCAGAACCTGGCAACCTCAAGAGATAATAATAATAATGAAATAATAAATAATAATGAGATATTTTTTGTCACTATCTCATTTTTGGAAAAATGTTTTCTCGCAGCTTGACTTGCTTAGGTTAGCCTTGACCACAAACCGGGCCTTAGACCTTGAGTCAACCAGTCTATTCAAGTGCAGATTGCAACTTTGTATCGCTTTTAGAACGAGTTTAATGAACTATCCGGAATGCTATATCACTTTATCACTAAGTGCCTGTTGTGGTACAAAGTCTAGATCAGTTGCATGGAGCCAGAATATTTATTCACTTTGACTACTACAGCTTATAATCTAATGATAATAGTAAAAATCCTTACTGTTGGTAGTTCCTTTTCGGGATTCTGCATTAAAATTCCTCCCATGTAAATAACATTAGGAGGCACTGGACGTATTCCTTCAAATATCGGGTATGCGTTCAAGAGAATCAAATGAACATGATCGTGTAATTCATCAATAGTAGGCAAATCATTTCCAAAATGTTTCTTTAGCATTTCGTGTTCATTAACTTTGAAACCATCATAGATGTATTCTGCTCTATAATGGTTATACAATTCTGTGACCTTTTGCCAAATTGTCAGATTATTCAGTCTTTGACGTGTATGAGATGGATACAAAAGTGGATGCATAGGAACACCAAACGTTACATAGTTGTCCTTGACTCCACCAAAGGAGCCCACTTGAATTGCAGGTACTTTGTAAATATGAGCAAATACCAGTGCAGTTCTCACACATGCTTCTGTAAGTACTAGATCAAATTTTTGATTTTTTCCTTCAACAATTTCCCGTACTTCTTTAACCCTCAATTGAGCATCAACTCCTGATATTATTGCGTCCATTATTGCATTCATTTGAGCTACTGCATCATCTTCATTTCCTTTTGATGTTATCATGATTTTTTCCTTCCAAATATTGTATGAGATATCATGCACATCAATTTCTGTTAAATTTGGAGGTGCTCCTCCTTTGGGAAAAGCAGGATCTGTGGTAATAACAACAACTTCATGTCCTCTTTTGGCTAAGGCTTGGGTCAATGGACGGAATACAACTTGGTGACTGATAGATGCAAGTGGGAACACTGCTAGAATTCTTGCTGCTTCTATAGCACTTATAGCTAAACAAAAGCAAGTGACAAAATTAAAATTAGACATCTTGCCGCAATAAACACTCCAGTAGGAAGTAATTCGGAATTAGATTTACACCGTATTTATAATATGGATGACATATTTATGATAATGATAATACACAGAGCACTCTAATCGTATACACTATCCAAAGAGTTATCTACTAGTGAATTTATCGTATAGCAACAGCTGTGTAAGGACAAAAAATGACTCACGATACAGAATAATATTATGAAATGTGCTCGACACTCGACGCTTGGGCTCGCCGGTTAACTGAGGTTAGAATGAAATGATTAACGTTTTGTTTTACTGTTGTGCAATGCGCACATGGTCGGAAATCGACTTAATTAAATGCACAAGATAGTATAGACTTATTTAAAACGTGCATTTTTTTTTTTATACATAGTGCTGATTTTTTGTTTTGGAAATATATCATTAATATTTGATTAAATAGAGTCTGTCAAGAGACTATGGTAATACATTTCGACGGTCCCTACGTACAAAAAGACATGTCAAAAACCGAGGTTTACAGGAGAGCATAATTTGTATTCAAACCGCTTTAGAAATAATTCTATGTGAAATTATAAATATTTTATTTCTATAATGTCTTATGGGATTTAGGAACTTTAGAATGGTATATATAGATATTTATTTATTTTATATTTTCCTGGAAAAATTGATAGGTGACTGTTTCTACGGTGATATTAAAATAAAAGCATGTCAGACAAGTATAAGATATCTTTTTATACGCAGGAAAGAAGAAAACAGTATCTGAAATAGAATTTAAATTTAATGTTTTATGAAAACGTATATTTATGTTATTGTTTTCAAACGAATACATTAAACTTCTTTAGATCGCCATCTATGGATATAAATATACATCAACGTAGACATATCACTTTATACGCGGCTTCATTAGGATATAAATATATATCTCGTAAAGTATACAAAGACATGTCTATAACTAAAATTTATCAGGTTTGTGTTTTATTAATTAAAGAAGGATTATAATAATCTGAGCATAATTGATTGTTAAGTATCAATTTTTTTACACCTTAACAATAGGATTTATTTAGACTGATTCATCTTATTACTCTCAAACTTTGTTTAATAGTTCGTCTTAATAACAGGAAAAAAACAAGTTTAAACTTAACAACTTTCATTGTCAGTATCCTATGCCTCAGTGCTATGCTTAAGGTTTCTTTAGAAGTCGTTATTTTATTAGGAATACATAATCAGTGTATAACATAAACCTATCAGGTCTATATATTTCACATCAGTGTAGTAGTATTAGTTCTTGTTCCTTCTTTTTTCTCCCTCTAGTCAATTTCAAATTATTACCATAGTTTAGTTTACTGTAGTACTTAAGTTCAATCATGTCTGGATTATTACCTTCTTTAACTTCTCTTATCTTATTCTAAGAAATGTTCTATGAATTTGTATCTTTAATCCAATTTTTAGTAACTAGCAAAGCTTTAAAATCCAACACTTTGTCTTAGTTCACTTCTACGACTCTATAGGGTGAGCTATTCTATTTTGCCCAGCGAACTAGTGTGTACCATTCATCTGTCGTGTAAATGAGTTTTTTTTTGCTGTTTGCTCTATTAAACCGTTTACACTATCTGCCTCGTTCTGAGTGTGTCCGCTTTCCAGGAATCTGTGGCACACATTTACTTTAAATGACTGCCTCCGTGGCGTAGTGGTTTAGGTCGCCACGCCGAAACCACTGCAACGGGAGGTCGTGGGTTCGATTCCCACACGGGGCAATTATTTGTGCGATCCACAAATAATTGTTTCGGGTCTGGTTGTGCTTTGTGTCCGTTGTTTGTATGTTTGTAAAAAGTCCCCGCGACACAAGAGCAATTCTTAGTGCGGGAGTTGTCTTTAAAAAAAAAAAAAAAAAAAAAAATTCTTACCTACATACAAATATATAAATAACTATAAATAAAAAGGTAATATACCCCCGGTTTACACAATTTTTGTTTTTTATAGATTGCCTAGTTAGGTTAAGCCATTCGAATATTTCCACCATCAACTTTCTCATCATACGAAGCTATTTGAGACCCCATCCGAGTAAATTTGCTCTCCTTCCCTCACTTTCAAACCCTAACAACTTATTAACGGCACATGTCTAAGAAAACTCGCACATAAGTAACCTTTAATACAAAAAAAAAAGTAAATTGAAATCACTGCGTCCGTTTGGGAGTTATGATGCCACAGACAAACAGACAGACACACATACAGACAGACAGATAGACACGTCAAACTTATAACACCCCTCTTTTTGCGTCGGGGGTTAAAAAGACAATGCAATTGAGATTCTGACTAGCACAGTCGTCTGACCAGAATCTAAAATCTTTTACGCCATTTTTAACCTTATTGTTAACGAAAGAAAACAAATAACTAGCCACTTCATTGGCGCCACGTTTAACAACTGTCTCATCCCACATATAACATGTACGTTTCTGTAACCCAGATTAAAAAGCTGTAAAATTATAATCCGATGTTTTTTTATAATCGGTAAAATATTTGGTCACACGGTAGAGATAATAATCCACCTGCGACGTACAACAACGGTGTCTGAGGCGTGTCTGACGCATGACAGCCTTGAATATTTCTATTTGTTTGAAATATTGCGCAATACGAACAATGAACAGAAAAGTATGGCAGTGATAGAAAGGAATCGGGTGCAGGCACACATGATTTCAGATAAAATTTAAAGTATCGAAATTTCGAAAACTGGTGAGGAGAGTGCAGTACTGTGAAAAGTGAGGTAAATAAGTGAAAATCTATACTTGACAGTGATTAAAAATGGGTTTAATAGATAAAGGAAAATAAAAAATCTAAATATGCAAAAAGTATAATAAACAGAATAATTTATTTATCCGGACTTGACACATGTAAAAATATTATTAAATTTGTAATGTGTCTCTATCTCTATCTAATATTAACCTAGTACAGATACATCACAAATATTAGGTTTTTAGTACAATTACCTAATCTGCATTATAAGATGACGTTGAAACAGAATTGAGATTGAACCCTATTTTGTAAAAGCCATCAAGAACGCTTCTTTTTATCACTAACGACATCTCTAAATATTAACCTTAATATCGATCGAAGGATCATAGCAATGATCGCAATTATTACTAATAAAACCCCTAGTACGGTAAAAACTAATTCAAGTTCGAGAAACTCGGACCAGGAGATGTTGGCCGAAGGTGATTTAAGATGTTTGGCTCCACCGTGACGTAGTACGTACTCCGTCCACCACACTGCACGTTCCAACGGTTTCATCGGCTCATCGCGCATTATATCACGGAGTTTGATAACATTATTACGGTAACTGCAAATAAAGAAACAATCTTGTGTCAATATTGTGGAAAATGTGTTCTATAAGACAAGTACAAAAAATTGCTTTGCCTAAAAATTTAAGTAAAGAAAGTTGGTATACTTTTTATAACGTTACTCAGGAAATAAAAAAAATCAGAATATATTTTATCATCAAAAATTTAAATGACGGTCCAACCGTCAATGATTTTGATTAACATTGTTTAATGCAATCAAATTATGTAATTGGAATTACTACCCATCAGCTTCCCTTAATCAAAACAAAAAGGTTTTAAAAATAGCTACTTGGAATTAAAAGAGCTTTAAATTTAAAATCCTTACCTGTCATCTTTCAATATTGTATTGATAGCTTTAGTAAACTCCTCCACAGTAACTGTTTCAAATTCGACTCTGATACCAATCTTGTGGTACTCGTATCTTTCAACATTAAACCATTGATCTGCGATCATAGGCATTCCAATAAGTGGTACTCCAGCAGTAATAGCTTCATCAGTGGATTGAAGACCTCCTTGAGTCACGAATAATTTGACATTTGGATGCTCTGAAAAATAAAGAAAGGTTTATTATTACATATTTTAAACATCATTTTAATGATTTTTAAAATCTATCTTACCCATTTTTTTATATCTTACTAAATAATCATCATGAGTTCATAATTTTTATCACTGTTTCCATGTAATATTATTAAAAAAAAAATATTGTTAATGTCTTGTAAGATAAGAGTTATGGACGTGAGTGAGGCGGAGGAAGTTTTTTAAGATCGTACCAAGTGGTATTTTGTGGTCTCTGACTACCCCTATGGGAAAAAAGGCGCGATATTATGTATGTACTGCCTCCGTGGCGCAGTGCTTTAGGTCACCACGCCAACACCACTGCGTCGGGAGGTCGTGGGTTCGATTCCCACACGGAGCAATTATTTGTGCGATACAAAAATAATTGTTTCAGGTCTGGTTGTGCTTTGTATTCGTTGTTTGTATGTTTGTAGAAGTCCCCGCGACACTAGAACAATTGTTAGTGCGGGAGAAGTCGTTAAATAAAAAATCGTAGGAGTACTAATTATGATTTAATTATAGGAATTAACTTACTCAGTAAATCAGACTGAGGCAGCCATTTCGATATCCTGATGTTGTCAGTACGTCCAGGCAACTCATCTTGGTTCCACTTCCACAGTACATCGTACGGTAATTTGGAGACTGTCTTTACAAGAACTTGTATCTTTTCTGGTGGCAGCATAGCAGGATCCACGTTTGTTCCAAAACTGATATAAATCACACCGTTTTTAGACGAATCTAAATATTTTTTGAGCTCCTGAAATAATTAGAAATAAAAGATAGTAGTTAAAAACTGAAAAATGGTTACTTAAAATACTTCAAGCATCTTATAACTCACACTAAAAATCATCTACTTATATTTTGAATACGATATATTTTAGAATCAGCATTTCTAATATGACAAGATAAACGTAATTTTTAAACTTAAACATAACTAAACTAAACTATAAAGACTTTTTTGATGTTTAAATAATTATTGCTCAATATCTTTAAACCAAGAGCTATAAAAGTCATATATCAATGAGTTATCAAGTCAGTAAGAAACTATCAATAGTGTAGAATACACGCTAGAATTTATTTTTAATTAATTTTGTTTGTGAATGATTTTGATGTTTTTGTTGTTCATGTTTAATTAAATTTAAAGAAAAATTGGTTGATTTGAATTGAATGAAAATTGGTGTGAAAATAAGTAGATAAAAAAACAGTAGAAAAATAATTAAGTTTGTTTATTTTTTATTCAAAATTCAATAAATGAATTTCGTTTATTTAAAGTCGGTCGTTTGGTTAAGTCAAAATAAAGCTACAAACAGGCAGACTTCGTGATCAAAATGTAATATAAGAATGTAATTTGTAAGAAACTATAATTTTCCTTTGTAATACACAACAGTGGCAAAGTGTAAATAATAAGAAATATCTTACCGCAGGCAATTCTTTGTCCGGATTTTGATGCAACCCTCCCATAAATATAACGTTAGGCGGCATTGGACGGATTCCTTCAAATATGGGATTAATGTTCAGGAATAACATATCAACATTATTATGTAGTTCATCAAAAGGCGGCATATCGTTTCCAAAATATTTCCTCAACATTTTTTCTTCATATGGTTTTAGTTGATTAGAAACGTGCACCAAATTATAGTAATTATACAGTTCAGTGACCTTCTCCGTCATAGTGAGGTTATTTATACGGCGGTTTATCATTACTGGATATAATAGGGGATGAGTAGGTGCTCCAACTACATTAAAATTGTCAACTGTTGCATAAAACGAACTTACTTGTATAACTGGAGCTTTATAAATATGAGAAAATGCCAACGCACCTCTCGCACATGCTTCTACAATTATCAGATCAAATTTCTGACTTTTGTCTTTAATAATTTTTTGTACTTGTTCATCTTTCAATTGTGCTTCAAATATTTTCACAGCAGCTATGAAAATTGATGATATTTGTGCCACTATATTATTATGAGTATCTTTGGATGCTGCAATGAATTGCTCCATCCATATCTTGTACGAAATATCATGTACCTCTATTTCGGTCAGGTTTGGAGGTGCTCTGTCTTTCGGGAAAGCAGGATCTGTTGTTACAACGATGACTTCATGCCCTCTTTTGGCTAGCTCTTGAGTTAAAGGTCGATACACCACTTGATGACTTATAGAAGGAGTTGGAAATACTGCTAAAATCCTTGCCGCTTCATTGGGACACACAGATAGAAGCAAACTAGAAATAATGCAAAGTAATGCTGACATTTTGCTAGTGTGCTCACTGAGTTGTAAATAAAAATGAATTGGAGCCGTCCTTTTATTTATAACTACGGCTAAAGATTGAGAGATATCAGTGCTAGGTATTACAATCAATTGATAATAATATAGTATAGCATGCACCATATAATATATCACTACAAAACTTTGAGAGATGAAGACGTAGTCCCATTTGTCTTTTTATAACACACACACACTCGGAACGGCTTGTGGCCTAACTAAGACGCGCAAAGTGATTCAGTGTGGTCTGTATTCATAATATTTACGTCATTGTATGAATGTGTTTTAGATAAACGGCAAAAAACTAGTTGATGAGATTCCGTAATATAAACAGAATTTTGACGTACAAACTAAACACGGTAGTGATGGTGGTATTATTCTGTCCCATAAATTGTCCGGTTTTAATTTACTTGCTGCTATTTGATACAGGATTCGCATTTTTGTTTCACTTGTAAATCGAGTTGGTAAATATGAAAGACTAGCTGACCCGCGCAACTTCGCTTGCGTCACCGAAGAGAGAATTTTCCCCGTTTTTGTAACATTTTTCCTTGCTACTCCGCTCCTAATGGCCGTAGCGTGATGTTATATAACTTATAGCCTTCCTCGATAAATGGACTATCTAACATTGAAAGAATTTTTCAAATCGGACCCGTAGTTCCTAAGATTAGCGCGTTCAAACAAACAAACAAACAAACAAACTCTTCAGCTTTATAATATTAGTATAGATTAGTATAGATGAACGGGATGATCTTTACAGGTACCAATTATCTCGCGAGGGTAACAATGGATTGTACAGAATATTTATTTCTAATAATCTGGCCTCAAGTTCGATTCCTAGCTTAGCAAGGTGTTCAATTAATAGGCATACGTAGCATTACTTTTTTATAAGAAAAATAATGCTTAGTTAGCATTACTCTATACCATAGAAGTTGTAATAATCTGATTAAGATTTATTCCGATCTAGGCGATATCTGCTACGGAAGTTGATAGCGAAACTTCGGAGAAAACGTTCTGTGTCTAAAAAGCGAGAGTCGGTACTGCGATACGTCATACCACCTAAGTAAATTTTAAAGCAGAATTTGTTTTGCTGTCAACAGGAGGAATATATTGAAGCACGTATTTAACCACGGTAGGTATCGAATGTAAAATTGTATAAATTCTATTATATTTTTACTCCTTATCTAATTACTTCAGAGAAAACTACATTAATTGTTACACAGTCGGTAGTGTATGCGACTGTTGCACAGAGGTATTGGGTTCTAATCCCGGGCCGGGCTTAAAACCTGAATACTGTCATTTTCAACTCAAACACAAAAAAATATATCTTGCACAGTTGGCTGATTAATTAAAATTGGGCACCATAGAAAATTATCTTTTTATGTTTTAGAAAAGAAAAAAGTACCTATTTAAAGTATACGGCAATTTACACGAAAATGTACTTTTTTGGATTGCTTGACGTTTCGACGCAGGCTACACAACCCGTGGTCGCGACTGAAAATCAGTAGTATAAAGTGATTGATCGTATTAATTCCCGTAAAATTACAATAATGGAAGGTGAAAGTAATGTAGATAAATCCCTGTACTGCCCCACTGCTGGGCAAAAGTCTCGAGAAACGGATGAACGAGGGACGGGTTAGGCTTTGACTTCATACACATAACCTAAAAGAAGAGTAGGTAGCTATCGATATTTTGTTCATAATAAACTAAACAGTCTCTAGTGTTTTCCCAAAAACTCTTTTCTTTCAAGTAGTTTTAAACAAGATCTTTAAGTCCATGGTACCAACCAGTCATGGTAAACATCGTGTAGTAGTCGCTCGTTGATAGTAATAATTGTATGATAAATATGCATACATAGTTATCACACTGTATATCTGAAACTAGCTGACCCGCGCAACTTCGCTTGCGTCATATAAGAGAGAATCATAGTCATAATTTTCCCCGCCTTTGTAACATTTTTTACTGGTACCCTGCTCCTATTGGTCGTAGCGTGATGATAGCCTATAGCCGTCCTCGATAAATGGGCTATCTAACACCGAAATAAAATTTCTAATCGGACCAGTAGTTCCTGAGATTAGCGCGTACATACAAACGAACTCTTTAGCTTTATATTATTAGTATAGATACACCCACATGTCACCAGAGACATTGTAAGAGCCATGTAATAGGGGGCGAGACAATTACCATTTTAAGGGGATCATTATCAAACTGCAATAATATAAAAAAAAAATCTAAATTCAATTAGAAAAGACCAATAGCACTTTACCCGACTAGAAAATCAAGACCAAATTAACCCATGATCTGCAGTCGGATTTATAAAATTACTGAAAATTATCTGTCTTTTGACCAATCCGTAATAATGATAACATAAACACTGTGTCCCGTCATCGTGAATCGAACATTTTGGTGTATGACCACTATGATAACAAGAAAATAAAAAATCATACCAAAAAAAGTGTAATAACCTTAGGTATAAACTCTTTATTTACAAGTCAACGAATGCTTATTTTGTATTCGTTTTAACTATTATTCTACTTTGGCTTTCATATAAGAAACTATAAATATTTAATTTTCTACCTACTATAAACCTAAATTAGCTTTTCAAGCCCGCTTAAATTTTTCTCTTAAAAATTGCCCTAAAACAATCTTAAATATAGCTCGAAGAACTAATTACTGCTAAAATTTATTAAAAAATAAAACTGCTAATATAGTAAAAAAAAGTCAGAATCAAAATCAATCGATGGCTCCAAAATGCACAGCGGCACAGGAGTGGGCGTCCACTCGGAGGACTGCAGCATAAGCACTAGCCTAGGCAGATATGCTTCAGTCTTTCAAGCAAAGTACACGCAATCATCGAATGCACCCAAGAGATTATGAAACGAAATACAAAAAAATTGCGACATATATATACTCAGCAATAGTCATACAGCAATATCATATTAGCAATAGACATAGCTCTTTGCTGCTTTAAAGTTAATTCAGGACTTGTACTGAACTTAAAGGACGTCTGCTATTACTATCGAAGGATAAGATTCTTCTTATAGAGTAAGATCCCAGAGCTGCCAGACCTACGTCATTTTAGCAAAGCTGAAACTTTGAGGATTGTTAGTATAAAGGGTCTGTTAAGAGGTATGCACATCCACTACCTTGAAAGCGGGGCCGTTTCTGAGGTAGCGCGGAGTGAAGGTGCGTAAAAAACGACCCAACCTACGTTATAGTAGCAAAGTTGGTTTTCAGATATGTTATTAATGATATTATGTAGAATTAAAATTGACTATTGCCAGACCGTTTCCCGGGGCCATTACTTCTGCCAGACGCCTTAAATGTTATAAAAAAATGAGGTCAACTACGTCATAGTAGCAAGCCTAAATTTTATATATGTTATTAAAGGTACAATTTTAAGAACCCCTGTATGCGGACAGACCATTCCGCAGGGCCCTTCGTCCCCTAGACGCCATTAAACTTTCCCTATGAGTGCGAGAGTAAGAGCATTATTCATACGCATAAATTAAAAACAATTGAATTAAAAAAATAAAAATTGAAAAATTATTGAATACTAACTGACTCGCGCATCTTTGCTTGCGTCACTTAAGAGAAATAGGTCAAAATGTTACATAAACGGGTTATGTAACATTTTTCACTGGTACTCTGCTCCTATTGGTCGTAGCGTGATGATATATAGCTTATAGCTTTTCTCAATAAATAGGCTATCCAACAGTAAAATATTTTTTTATTCGCACCAGTAGTTCCTGAGATTAGCGCGTTCACACAAACAAACAAACTTCTCAGCTTTATAAAATTAGTATACATCTTAGTATGTATGTATGTATGTAGTAGTATCTTATTAGTATGTATCTTATGTAGTATTATGAATTATTTTATTACAGTTATTGTTTTTTTTTGCATCATATTTTTAAGCTAACTAGAGCCACTTACGCCGATTTTGCTTGCTTGTTATTTGTATACATGGTAATATTTTTACTATGTCCCGTGATCATAAATCAACATTTGTTTGGGTTAAGATAACAAAAAAAAATCTTATAATACTTTTTAATAACCATCTCATAATAATATACACGATCTTACTGTTAACATTTACTCAATATTTACAAGACGACTAGTTTGATTACATAAAGTTCCACTTATAGTAAATTCAACCATCAAGCACGTTTTAATTTATCTCCAGAAATTTGTCTTATAACAATTTTAAATATAGCTCGAAGAACTATAATAATTACTGCTAAAATTGCAAATAGAATTGCTAATACAGTAAAAACTAATTCAAGTTCAAGATATTCGAAATAAGAGATGTTGGCTGCAGGTGATCTCAGATGTTTGGCTCCACCGTGACGTAGTACGTATTCTATCCACCAAATACTCTTGTCTAATGGCTTCATTGGCTCATCTTGAATGATATCTCGAAGTTTGATGATGTTACGGCGATAGCTGAAAATATATTCTTGATCAAGTTTTTTATAGTTTTACCTGTTCATTTCTCACTATTGGACGAGAGACTTCTCCCAAAATGAACTCAGTATTTAAAAATAATAATTATCAAGATCATGAGGGTAACCTTTTTCAAAAAATTTGGATGCGTCGTTGTAATGTGGTAAGGTAAGGTAAAAAGTATTAATGAAAATTGAATAAAATAAATTTGAAGGGGCCGTAGCAATCGCCTATTGTTCCACTCTACATATATTGTTGTAGTCCCATGGAAAGGTGTTTTTATGCGTGATATCAAATATTTATACAGATATAGATCGTTAGTTCAACTTTTCAAAAATATTTTTAATAGATATTATGAGGAAACACAATAAAAACTAAATCTTACCTCTCATCGTTGATGATAGTGTTGATAGCATTAGTAAACGATTCAACAGTTGCAGTTTCCAAATCCAATCTGATTCCAATTTTATGAGACACGTATCTCTCAACGTTGAACCATTGATCTCCGATCATAGGCATTCCAATAAGAGGCACTCCTGCAGTTATAGCTTCATCAGTAGATTGTAAACCTCCTTGAGTCACGAATAACTTAATTTTAGGATGTCCTGCAAGAAAATTCTCGTTGCAGTATATTGGAATACAAAGACAATTGTAAATTGACTGATTACAATTTTTTGTAGTTGTCTCAACTTAATGTTAAAAGACAATAATGTTAAAAGACAATGCTCTTATTAAGCGATGGGATGTTGCGTAGACTTTTACCAAATATACAATAAACAAACGGTAACGAAAACACGAGTCTACCGCACCTTAACCATTAACCAAAAGTTTTGCTGACTATAAAACTATTGAAAACTTACTGAGTAAGTCCGACTGTGGCAGCCACTTGGATATTTTGATGTTTTCAGTACGTCCAGGCAACTCATCATCATTCCACTTCCACAATACATCGTACGGTAATTTGGACAATGTTTTTACAAGAACTTCTATTCTGTCTGGTGAAAACTTAGTAGGGTCTACATTTGTTCCAAAACTGACATAAATTACTCCGTTTTTAGAACTATCCAAATACGACTTTAGATCCTAGAAAATAAATGTTAAAGTTTCTTAATTGTTAAGCAAAATATTGAATCTGAATAGACTTAAACTTTGAGTTTCACTTACAGCTGGCAAATCCTTTTCTGGTTTTTGATGTAGCCCTCCCATGAAAACGACTGTCGGAGGCACTGGGCGAATGCCTTCAAATATCGGATTTATGTTTAAAAACAACATATGGACATTGTTATTCAATTCGTCAAACGATGGCATTCCACTTCCAAAGTTTCTTGCAACCATTTCACGTTCCACAGGTAGCAGTTTTAGAAAAGCTTGTAACACCATTATGAGACGATACATTTCTTTGACTTTATCCCAAACAGTAACATCATTCAGTTTTTGGCGAATAATCATTGGATACAAAAACGGATGCGTTGGAGCTCCGACAACTTCATAATTGTCCAGAGTTGCAGCAAATGAACTGATCAAAATAACAGGTGCATTGTAAATATGAGAAAATACCAATGGACCTCTCACACATGCTTCGATCAATATCAAATCAAACTTTTGTGTTTTGTCTTGAACAAGTTCTTGTACTTGTTTGCTTCGCAGCTGGGCTTCAAATATAATCACACTTGATTCCAAAATAGTCGTTGTTTGTGCCACCACATCATCTTTTTGGTCTCTTGATTGTTTCATAAATGTATCTCTCCATATTTCGTATGAAATATCATGGACATCTATTTCTGTCAAATTTGCGGGAGCTTCACCTTTTGGGAACGCAGGATCTGCTGTAATAACAACGACTTCATGTCCACGTCTTGCAAGTTCTTGAGTTATCGGACGAAACACTACTTGGTGACTGATTGACGGATATTGAAAATATGCCAATATCCTTGCTGATTCAATTGGACTCACTACTAAAAGGTAACAAAAAACGAAATACGGTAGTAGCGGCATTTTGCCGCTGTGCTTACTGACCGTCAAATTAAAATAATCTGGTGCTAAGCGTACATTTATACCAAGATTAAAATTCGCTTCATATCAGATATAAAAGTCTTCTTTGCATCACTCCAAAGATAAGATTTTTCGAATAAAAACAGATTATGCTGTAATAATTTTGTTGTGGACACCATTATCATCAACATCTACGCGTTTAACAAATAATGAAATTATTAATAAAACTATACTTGCTTTAATAAAATTAAAGCATAAAATTTATACCAAATGTCAGCTACATACTGTTCCTAATCCCAATTGACTAAACAAGTAAATACACACAAAGCAAAACAAATAAACAAGCAGTCGCATTTATCACGCAAGTAAAGCATGCAAGAAGTAATCCACAGAGATGACAGTACAAGTTTTGAATCCATTCACGTTTAGAACACGTGTTTATAACTGTTATTCAAGTAGTTTGAATACAACCACTTACTTATATTCGATAAACACAAGATGTGTGTTCAGGTTTTTGTCGTAGTGCGAGCGATTTAGCGATTAATTATACGCAGAAAGCAGAGTTTTCTCACACGACAAGATGCAAATGCTATGTACGCGGAAGCCATACTTTTTTATAACAATAGACCACTAGCTAGCTACATGAGCCTACATCAGAGCACTTAGCGCGTGCCGTAGGTACTACTTTTAGGTACATTTGTATACCGAAAGTAGAAAATCGCGCTGCTAATGTCCATTAGTGAGCTCAGAAGCGCCCCTAGGTGTCGTAAGAACTATTTAAATGTTCAATTTAAATGTCAAATTTTAATTCTCGGTAGTACCGAATGTGGAAAATTATGCTACTGAAGCCTCATTGCTGCATTGCCTCAACGAACCCACACATTGTAATGGAAACTTGCAGTGCGATGACGTGTGACGTCACTAACAAATCAAAATGAGATAGTTAGGTATACAGATTATATTACATTAAATTACACCTACAGGTATAAAGGCGCCTATCTAGTCATGTCAAGTTACAGGGGGCGCCGTTAGATTAGATAGAAGCCGGTTATCAGTAGTCTATTGTGGCGGACAAGCGAATGAAAAATTGGTAGATGGCCATAAGAGAAGTTCTTGCTGAACACGCTAGAGGCAGAACTCAGTTTCAACCGACTTTAAATGCAGAAAGTAATTATAGTTCCACTTATGTAGTTATATTATATTTATCGAATACTCTACTACCCGTAGACGCATCTCAAAATGTTTGGTCCCGAAATGATCATAAACAACATTTCATAGTCGTATACTCCTTAAGTTTGGAGATACGCCAGTAAAAGGAATTTTCTAGAGCATTTGTCTAAAATACAATTATGTCATTAACGTTCACTAATTGAGGTTAAATAAGACAACGGATTTAATCATCCATACAATTTGTCGATAACATATCGGTATTAGATAGTCATCGAATAAACGGTATGTTGGACTTTGTATGATGAAGATGCGTTAAACAGGTTTGTTCACAATAATTGTAGTAATTACCGCGTGTCACTTACGTATGAAATATGGATACATACATATAATGTGATATTGGTTTAATAAAAATATATTTAGGGTTGCATTTTTTCGGAGGACACAACCCACCTCCACTGCAAGTTAGAAACTCAAATTGCTTTCTCTGAAATACCCAAGGTTAACGCCTAAAAAATGAAACATTTGACGTCATGACTATTATTCTTTTATGGCTAAGAAAATAAATAGAACTCATGAAAATTATAGCACAGAGGTTGTTAAAGATTTGAGCTAGAACATTAGGTACCTATTTAAAATCCATTTTGCATTTGCCCAAATAACACGCTCAGGTCAGCTAGTTTTCATATAAATGCTTATACAGCTTCCGCTCGCAGTAGCACCGATACCTAAGGTAAATGTACATTAATATTCTATAGTAAATGTAGTAACAGATGAAATGAGCAGGCTTCATACGTTCAAGACTAACGTGAAGTTGGTTCGTTGACTTTGACGACGTAGATGTTTACAAGTTATTTATACTGCACTGGCTTTTGCCCGCGGCTCCGCCCGTGTCGTTTCTTTCTTTAGAAATAGCAGCCTTTGTTTTTTCTTGTCCTATCTGTTCCTGTTTTTTTGACCATTCACAAGATTTTTTTTTTATTTATGAAACTTATCGCCCCGTAAAATATTGAAATTTAGAAGTTTATCATTTTACCTAATTATATCTCAACTTGTTTAGACATCATGCGGTGTATAGGATGAAACGACTGTGATAAATTGTTTTGATATTTTCCTTTAAACTCGATGTAGCTCGGCACAGTGCCCACGGAACGGCAGGATTGCATAATTGTTAAGACATCACCATCGCATCACTTTACAAACGCATTCGCTTTAAATCGCGTATGAAAAACTTTACGTAACTCAGTGTATATGACCCGGTCACCGTCAGGGCGCGTTCCCACTATGTCGTAACGATTAAGTTATCGTTGGACGACTGTCGTCTCTAGCTGTTCCCATTATAACGATTGTTTGTCGTCAAAAAATTGTATTGTTTAGTGACTGTCTAGCTGTTTCAACTGTCACGATAATCTGTCGTCACTGCAAAAAATGTCGTAGAAGACAGTAAGTCGTTCTATACGTGAAAACCTCCATTTAAACATATAAGCCACGACGACACTTAAAACTACACGATTATCTGTCGTCACGACATAGTGGGAACGCGCCCTCAGGCTTGACACTTGGTCATAAAAAATATTTCACAGTACAATATTTACATAACAATGTGACATTAACTCAATATTTTTATTACACTTTAGCATTTTGACCTCGAACACGTGGTTTTATCTTACTCGTGTGATCTTGTTGCTATTTGGGCGCGTGCTGTGTTGGTGGGCATTGATAAGATAATGCGCGTAAAACTACTGCAAGTATTTTATTGTATTTATAATCCGTGTGGGAAATGGATTGTATGACGAGTTTTTTGCTGAATATTAGTATTTAATGTTTGTTTGTTTGTTATATGGTTAGTGGTCAACCTAGTGTCAAAGTTGTTCAAGCCGCCCGAGAGACCTTTGACGTGGCTTGACGACTGTTATCTTAGTAGACAAAAACCGGGACCGACTTTTAACGTGCTCTCCAAAGCACGGAGACGCCCAATTCAAATACCACTATGCGGTCACCCATCTATGGAATGACCGCGCCAATGGTTGCTTAACCCACAGATCGTTTACCTACCGGTGAGCGCAACTGGCTATTGAATGTAACTTTTTGTTAAGTTTATGAATAATGTAGTTGTTAAAGGTAAATAAAGATTTTTTTACAAAATATCCTTTAGGTTACACATCTCTTTAGGTAAATCAAGTACATATTATGTACATTGACATAAGTATAATATATCGTTTTTAGAAGTTAATAAGTAAGTTTAGCAAAATATCCACTGGTGACCTACAGACTGTAGAAAGAGATCTTCTGAAATTCTATTTTTATACGACGATCAACTACCGAAAACCGAATAACTGTCAAGAAATTTTATGATATTAACCAATTAGCGGCCCTAGCGTATTCTGCTCGAACTATTTTTCAATTAGTTTTAAATATCAAAAGCTTCATACTATATAGTAACGCGTGTAGGAAATCGAGAATATGGCGTCCTAATATATAATCTTTAGTACTGCTTCGATATGAAAGTTCAATCTTATCAATTTACTATCAGTCTACGACAGACAGTTATACCTATGCTAATATTATAAAGCTGAAGAGTTTGTTTGTTTGTTTGAACGCGCTAATCTCAGGAACTACTGTTCCGATTTAAAAAAAATCTTTCAGTGTTAGATAGCCCATTTATCGAGGAAGGATAAAGGCTATATAACATCACGCTACGGTCATTAGGAGCGGAGCAGCAATGAAAAATGTTACAAAAATGGGGAAAATTTTGACCCAAGCGAAGTTGCGCGGGTCAGCTATACTACATAATTATATTGTTTATGTCCTTCTTATCACTGATTTTGTCTCGTAATGCTACCTTGACAATGATGATAACGTTTCATAATGACTCGCAGGTTTGTTTCAATTGGTTATTAATCACATTTAGTATTTATTAGAACAAATACATCATTATATGCCATCAAAAACATTTTGTAAAAACCTCAAGTCTCGCCGTAAAAAGTTGTGAGATCTATATAATACCAAGTCGATTAATCTATTTAGTCTCTACTTAAAGGACCTTCTGTCTTAAGTTATTACGTATGTTATTATCATGCCAATTAAAAAAAAAATACCTTTAAAACAAATAGACCGACCTGGTCATCGCATGATTTGATTATTAGTATGTATCACACTACACAGCACGACGAGAAGTTAATGCTCCTGAAATGTTAATGGCGAATTTGTGTTTTCTTGCGATGACCAAGTCGATCTATTTGTTTTAAAGGTATTTTTTTTTTAATTGGCATGATAATAACATACGTAATAACTTAAGACAGAAGGTCCTTTAAGTAGAGACTAAATAGATTAATCGACTTGGTATTATATAGATCTCACAACTTTTTACGGCGAGACTTGAGGTTTTTACAAAATGTTTTTGATGGCATCTCACTTCTTTTTGTAGAGCGAATAGAGCAAACATAAGTCCAATTTGTATGGAAAGCCGTATTTTTTTCATAATTCAACATATTTTCCTATGGGAATGTTGTTCAGTTTCATGGGCTAAACACCCTTACCCACCCTATACCCCCTCCCGTTATGTCTCATATAGTAGATACATATTTACACCTATTTATTTTATTTTCTACAGAAATAATAATTTAATTCATTAACTGCAAATGTAACCTTGTAATCTTATACATTTATATGGGATTACAAAGTTATTGTTGCAGTTGGTGTATTTAGAAAACTTGACCGAAATTTGAAAATATAGAATTTTTCCCATGATTAAGACACTAAACCCTATTTGTATTCTAAATTTTAAGCTTCTAAGTCTGCTAGAAGTACCTTAGACTTTTGATGATCGGTGAGTCAGTGAGTCAGTGAATCAGTGAGTGACAAAATTCAAAATTTTAACAAGTTGTCATTCTTAAACTACTGGTTCAAATTGACTGAAATTTTAAATATACCGTGTTTATACAATGACTGATTAGTTGCTGAAAATCCAGGCTTCTTGTTTTATCCACTACGAAATTATAGGGGTGTCAAAAATAGCCCGAATTGCTTCGAGAAAAGGATGTTACGGCCGTGCCGCTTTTTTTTTGCTCGACTTGCGGGGGCACTTCCGTGCCCCCAGATAATTGAAGAGGTAGTGGCTTAGTTAACAACAGTCGCGGATCAATCTCTGAGGTGACGTTATACGTTTCGAGTTCCTCCGTGTTTCGGAAGGCACGTTAATTTGTAGGTCCCGGCTGTTAGTTTCAAAGGTCTTTGACAGACGTTAACAGTAGCCAAAGCTTAAAATCTGAAGTCTTACCAAAGGTGTTATAACCCAGGTAACTGGGCTGTGGAGGTCCGATAGGCATTCGATCCATATAAAATATTGGTATCTGGCTGCATCTGATGAGACTGGAAGCCGACTCCAACAAAGTTGAAAGAAAGGCCAGGTTGATGAGTGATTAGAACAGTGATAGCCAAGTGACCCCTCGACTCCAACTCAGCTGCGTAATTTGGTTAAAGTACAATGCTACAATTGAGTGCAGATCTTTAATTATCTTTACGGTACGATGCTTTTGCAGTCATGTAATGTCTTTTGCATTGCAGTCTGTACCGCTTAAACGCTTGCCGAAATCCACGTATGACTTCCCGCAAGCGCTTAGAGCCACATAATCCTGTGCTTCACCCAGGGCGCTTTCGCATTCCTCACGGAAAAAATAAATATCTCCATTCATGAAATTAGTCTCGTTGTTAACAAATACATGAAGTTAGTTTAGTTGTTAAAGCGTAGCGGACATAAAAAATATACAGACATAATGTCAAGCATTTCTTAATAGGGATAAGCAGAAACCAAAGAGCACCACTAAGTACGATCCTTAAAAATTCCCTTGCCTCATTCACACCCATACATCTTGTAGTACGGGACCGCCGGTTACGAGTACTACGCACCTAACTTTTTTTCAAGACATTATCGATGTGATCTTACACAACAAACCATTAATAGTATTAGTATATTGTATCCTAGCTGACCCGCGCATCTTCGCTTGCGTCACATTAGTGAATGGGCGATATTTTTCCCCGTTTTTGTGTGATTTTTTACTGGTACTCTGCTCCTATTGGTTGTATCGTGATGATATATAACCTACAGCCTTCCTCGATAAATGGGCTATCTAACAGTGAAATATTTTTTCAAATCGGACCAGTAGTTCCTGAGATTAGCGCGTTCAAACAAACAAACATTCAAACAAACAAACAAACTCTTCAGCTTTATAATATTAGTATAGATTAGTATAGATAAAAAAGAGAGGAAGAATCAATATCACGAAGCTTTACACTTCATTACAACACACATGAAACCCAAGTAATACACGAACACAATGCTCCACATCTCCAGCTCATGATCATCAAGAATCTATTAAAAGGCTATCAGCAGTTTTCAATAGATCGCTCTCAATAGATGAAAGCAACCGCCAGCCATTGTGGACTCTGTTTACTGAATGCAATAATAGTTGGCTTAACCCTATAGGAAGACTGCATTTAATTTAGGTCGACGGAGTATTTTTGTGGAGATGGCTTTAAAGACGGTATAATACACTAAGCACTTTCGTACTACCTTAAAATATACTACCATATAAATGAAAATCTTTGTTTAGTGAGTGAGAGACAACGTACAGCCAATATTACTGAATGCAATAAGCTAGAGTTTGGTATGTATGTTCCTTGCAGAGTGTAAGATAATGCTAAGAGAGGATTTTTGGAAATTCCATGTGGGCAAAGCCACGTGCGCATACGTAGTGGTTTATAAGCAATTTAAGTCACTTTACCATTTTAGCCCAATCAAATTAGGTACTCAATGTTAAATTGCACGTAGTTACAATTGCGATGAATTTCAGGGAACTTACTTTCTCAAAGACATTTTCTACTGCAACTTATTCCCACCACATTTTCAAACCGAAATTTATTTCCCAATTTGAACGGAAACAAGAAACAGCTGTTTACACCAACTAGAAACGAAGTAACGACACAAATTCATTCAAACTACGCACAACTTTAAAATTAAACTTGCACCGAAAACTTAGACTCACATTCAATTTGGTACTCATTTGGAGTTGGAAAACTTATGGCACCCGTGTGTTACAGTATATGGTCCGGGAAAACTTATTCGTAACGTTAACTTGCGCGTTTATGAGCCGTGACTAGTGTGGTTTGTATTGAACAAATGCTACGGGACTACAAACTAAGGACTAGTTGGTATTGCAATTTATATTATCTTATATTATTTTTACGAATAATTCTTGCAGTGGTGTAAATTTTCCATAATATATTATTTTGTTTTTGCTCTGTATGTATGTACTAGCTGACCCGCACAACTTCGATTGCGTCACACAGAGATAAATGGGTCATAATTTTCCCCGTTTTTGAAACATTTTTTACTGGTACTCTGCTCCTATTGGTCGTAGCGTAATTATTAGATTTATAACCTATCCTAGCCTTCATCGTTAAATGGGCTATCTAACCCTGAAATATTTTTTCAAATTAAACCAGTAGTTCCAGACATAAGCGATCAATCAAACAAACAAGCTCTTCAGCTTTATATTATTAGTATCGTAAAGGCACAGTACAATAAGTAAAGGCTTCATCATACCGAAATCAGTTTGTTACTCAATCATGACAAAACTGATAAACGGATTTTGATGAAACTTATTGTAGTTTGTGAACCAGAATCTCTACAGTCTATATAGCAACTGACTACAGGCATGCTTACTTATGCACGTGACGTAACATAACGTTTAACTATAGTCCACTCGGGCGAAGTCGTGGGCAAGGACTAGTACAGTAACACATTTATTAAATAATATTCAAAGCTTCAACTATAGTAAACTTAGCTATTATTAGATCTAAGTAAAATTTAATATTCTATATCCATTTATTTATTTACAAAACGGATTGTGTAAACAAACATTGCAGGGGCGGAATTAACAAGAATGTTCGTGAAACTTTCATTATTAAATCGTAGATGGTTCCATTCGTGAACGTCGACTTGTAATTGAAGAAGTTTAGACAAATAGAATTATAATTAATATATATTTCGAAGATATTTTGTTGAATAGACTTGAGAAATGATACTTGAGAGTGACTTTTATTATCTAACTATATTGTAGGGTATGTCGGAGTACTTTGAAGTTTATGATTACCTACTTCTGTTTAATTATGTCTCATTAGAGAAAATTGTATGGCCCTAAATCCGTTCTAATGATACTAATATTAAAGTGAAAGTTTGTGAGGACGTTTGGTAGTCTTTCACGAAAGATCAACTTATTTCAATGAAATTTGATACACATATATTTTACCACAGTAACAAATCAGATCAGAGAGATTGTAAAGAACAGATAAACATGATATAATACTTGATAAAAACTACTACGTTATCCACGGAACTGATAAAAAAATATACAATAACGATGACATGAATAGAATCCACGAGATATTTTATAATATGGATATGTATTGCTTTAAAATGACATTGAACTCGCGGTGAACAATGACGTAATATGCTAAGGATGTTTTCATATTGGACATATTTTACGCATTTTTCTACTCCTTATTTGCACAATATTTTACTTAACATAACCGTAGGTTCTAACTTTGTTGGACTTAATAGCTGGATGGTGAATGTATAGGATTGATGTTGATAAGACATTACTGGGGTTGTGCTTAAGAGAGCACGTCATCGCAAGTTGGTCATAATTGTAGTGTATACGGTTGTCGCATAAGCTACTAAAAATGCCACAGAGGCAGTCCATCGCGTCGCTGATTAGTTTTTCATTAAAGAACTCGATAGGTACTTGAATGTTGGTACTCGATGGAGGCAAAAAATCTTCCCTCCATCAACAGTTGGCATTCATTAGCGCTACATGGTCTTGTTGTGTATCTTGGAATATAATATTAGTCCTGGTTTATGTAATCATGTGTCATCAAAAAATCGTACCTACATAGGTAAAGTACCTCCGAACAGGTAAATTTGATAACTGTGAATTTGCTGATCAATCATGACTGAATGATTGAACAATTAAATAACAATATCTTGACTCTTCTTTAGGACTGTCAACCCAGCTATAAATATACTATTTATCTAATCAACTGACAGTCTGTTAAATGTTTTGAAGCAACCATGTTGCTATTTTCGTACATACTAGTCACTTTGGCAATTAGTACAAATGAAGCAGCGAAAATACTTGCAATATTTCCCGCGCCTTCTGTCAGTCACCAGGTAGTTTTTCGACCTATAACTGAAGAACTAGCTAAGCGAGGACATGAAGTCGTTGTCATCACACCAATGCCTGCTTTTCCTAAGGGAGAAACACCTCCCAATCTCAGAGAGATTGATGTTCAAGAAATATCCATGAACGCTTGGCAAGACACCAAAGAAGTAATATTTAAAGAAGGTGGTGACATAGTCTCGCAAATGAATATAGTAATTCGATTCTTCACAACTATAGTGCAACAGTACTTCGAACATGAAGAAATTAAAGATGTGATAAAAACAACGAAATTTGATTTATTGCTGGCAGAAACTGTTGCAAGACCAGCATTGATTTTTGGTCACATTTGCAAAGTGCCTGTAATACAAATAAGCTCATTTGGTGGTATTTATGATAGTTTTAACGCTATGGGCGCGCCTTCACACTTGTTTCTCTACCCTATGTCAGTCAACAAAAGAGTTTACAACTTATCTATGTGGGAAAAAATAGACGGTCTGTACCAAGATTATCGACTTAATAAAGTAGTAGAACAACACGATGAACAAAACGATGCTATTATGAAGAAAATTGTTGGAAAGGATGCTCCAACGACAAAAGAAATGGTGAATAATGTTGACATGTTGTTTTTAAATGTTAACCCAATATTTGAAGGGATACGTCCAGTGCCTCCAAGTATTGTGTATATGGGAGGATCGCATCAGAAACCAGAGAAGGAACTACCATTCGTGAGTAATAAATATGTTGTATTTGTTAATAAAAATATTAGTTAGTACCGCAATACACATAAACAAGTAATAATTTAACTATACAAAGCCAATTAAGTTATTCTAAAAGATGATTATATACAAATAACAGATTATTATTATCATTCATATAGAGCAACTAGCGTACCCGACAGACGTTGTCCTGTCTACACGTCTTTAATTTGTAAAAACTAATTAAAGAAACATTGTCCAGCGGACAAAATTGTGAGTCTAAACCATTCTCAGATCCCCTTGAACACACAAAAAATTTTATCAAAATCGATCCAGTCGTTTAAGAGAAGTTCAGTGACATACACACTTACAGAAGAATTATATATATAGAGCAATTATTATAGTTATCAAGTAACATGACTAACAGTTAACTAACATAACCGCGCCTTCGCATGTTAAAGATAAATAACTTACGCAAAATATTTTGTTTTACAGGATTTGAAATCATACTTAGATTCATCAAAAAATGGAGTGATCTATTTAAGTTTTGGATCCAATGTTCTTCCATCAATGTTGCCACCAGAGAAAATTCAGATTATTTTAAAAGTATTATCTGAGCTACCTTACAATGTTCTTTGGAAATATGACAAAGATGAATTGCCTGGTAAAACTGATAATATCAGGATTGGAAAATGGTTCCCACAATCAGATATTTTAAGTAGGTATTTTTTCTTTTTATTTCTCGTATGCTTAGTGGTCAACCAAGGGTCAAAGTTGTAGAAGCCGCCCGTAGGGCTTTGACTAAACGACCGCAATGTTAATTGACAACAACTGGCATCGAATAATTACGTGCCCTCCAATGCTCGTAGACGCTTAACTTGAGAGCTAAGATCTATGGAATATAAGCACGAATATTGCTTAATTCAACGTTTACCGTTTCACTAAGTTACATTTTTTAATTATATTCTTATAAACAATTTTTACTTTGCTTTGCAATTCAGAACACCCCAAAATTAAGCTGTTTATTACACAAGGAGGTCTACAATCAACTGATGAAGCTATATCTGCTGGAGTACCTTTAATCGCCTTCCCAATAGGAGCAGATCAATTCTTCAATGCAGAGAAATATGAGTACCACAAAATTGGTATCAAGTTGAATATAATGACGGTTACTTATGATAGTTTCCAGACTGCTGTTAAAACTGTCATTGGTGATTCAAGGTAATAAAGAGCTAGCCGAGTGGTATACTCGTAAGTTGACATCTCCCAAACAAAAAGTGGTCGCAGGTTCGAATCCGAGACAACACACCAATGACTTTTCGAAGTTATGTGTGTATTAGAAATAATTATCACATGCTCCAACGGTGAAGGAAAACATCGTGAGGAAACCTTGCACGCCTAAAAATTTGTTTAACACATTTATTGAGGGCGTGCAAAGTCCCCAACCCGCACTTGGCCAGCGTTGTGGACTCAAGGCCTAACCCCTCCCTCATTACGGGAGGAGACCCTTGCCCAGCAGTGGGACATTAATGGGTTAAATTTAATTAATTTAAATATACATATTCTTATAATCTTTTCTCATTGATTATAAGAGATTTTACCAACTGGATGTGTTGCAGTAGATGAAGTTTTATAGGCGGTTATCTTACTATTGGTACGCGTAACGATTCACTTAAAGGGCTATTGTTAACCACTAACCACTATTGACAACCGCGTAGCTGTCGAAAAGAATTGTATGAAAAACTGATCAGTGCCCCTAGCGTGTTCAGAATAAAATATTTTTTCTAGTAGATTTAAATGTTTCATTAGTCAATAGTACCGAGTTTAGGGAATCGCACTAACGAAGCCATTAATAAAGTTAGCTTTTGTATAGATTTTAATAGTTGTTATCTAAGAACCTTAGGTGATATACAAATAAACACATGTCATTAATATTCTTGATTGATTAATTACTCAAATGTGATAGAATAATCTTTACAAACCGTTATTTCACAGTTACCGCCGTAACATGATCAAACTTCGAGAGCTGCTGCGTGACGAGCCCATGAAGCCATTAGACCGAGCAGTGTGGTGGATAGAATACGTACTACGTCACGGTGGAGCCAAACATCTGAAATCACCTGCAGCCAACATCTCCTGGACGAAGTATCTCGAACTTGAACTAGTTTTCACTATTCTAGCAGTAATATTAACAAGTTTAACATTGCTTATTAGTATTTTATATTTTATTTGTAAAATAATACTTCGAGCATTTGTGCCTGGTAAGCAAAAACGAGCCTAAGTATAAAAGTATAGTTTAAAAATGTATTTATTCTGGAGTTGGAATTATGTTGATTTTGTATGTGGGATGAGTATTAAATATTTAATTATTTAGCGATAAAAAGCTTGTGTTACTCGTTTCAATCTTTTATATGGCGATCAAATATTTTTAGGGTTTTTATTTAATTTAGAAAATCTAAAAATAAATTATGAGCTGCGCCTATTTTTATTTTCTTAGCAGCTAAACTATGGACGTTTGAAAACGTGGAAAATATTATTATAATATAAGTACAGTCAGCTCCAAAAGTAGCTGATCATACTCAATCTTTTGAAACCCTATACTGAAGTGTGCACATTATTCGATGGAAAAATCATTGGCCATTGATTGAAATGTTTAATTCTAACTTATTCTACCTGCTTTTAATTTTATTCGAAGTAAGACGGTCAAAAACATTAACTTGTTAACTTCTGAATAATGGATACCTCAACAGGAAGGATAACTCTCCATTAAATTAGTACTTAAATAGGCTACAAATTATCAGAGTTTAATTGTTTATTTATACACTCAATTGTTTGACGTCATAATCCAAGAAGTGCGTCAAACCACTACAAATAAATAATATATGTCGACGCATCGTGTTGACTAATTATTCGCAAAGAATAACTAATTAAATAATTCGTATTTATCAAATCAAACTGAACATCAATATAAGCTTTTGGTGTCTTGCCTAAATATTATTATTCATTTATTTGATTTTGTAACTTTAAAATGAAAGTATTTGATGGTTGGATTGTACTCATCAAATACAAACAAATTGTTATTTGTTTTAAGTGCAAAGATTTATTACCTAAACAATATTGTTAATTAATATTAGGATTTATTAGCATCAATCGATGTGTTTTTATCAACCTTTAATGATATCTAGCTAAAACAACATTGAAACGGATTTTATGACCATTGAGGTCTTTATTCAATTGACGCCCTTATTCAATTGACGCCCTTATTAATATTTGATAAAAACACATCCGATTTGGATAATAATTAATAAATTAAATGCAAAAAATTAATGTAAAGGCTTTAAAATTACTAATTAATTAGATTAGAATTTTTGATGTAAAAAGTTTATGGTTTTAACACGTTGTTGTATTTTAAAACATTTTTAATTATACGTGTTCCGCTTATGAAGCACGCCATGTTGCAATTCATTCTTAGCGGTAACGAGGACATGTGAGGACCTGTGCTGTCTGAGAATTCTGAGACTGTAAGTTTTTGCTTGTATAATTATTAAAGGTGTCGTAGTTATAATTGTAAGTAATGTCTGCGAATAAAAGTGGGATGGGTGATGCCAGCGATGCTGACGTCACTCATTCTAATAATTTAAATGGGTTTTCTTCGTCGTTATCAGAAGTGGGATATCCACCCGCTTCTGCCGGACATTCTGTTCAAAGTAATGAAAATGTTTCTGCTTCTGTTAGCGGCGTACCCACTGAATTTTTCTCGCAGATGTTACAGGTTATGAAAGGCATGTCGGATCGTTTTTCTAAACAATCGGATAAAGTTAAAATTAGTGACGTATTTTTGCCATCTTACGATCCGGACGCCAATATAGGAATACGTGAATGGTGCCAACACGTGAGTACAGCCATGGAAAACTACAGCCTGGCTGATTACGACGTTAGGATGAAAGTTGGAAGTTTGCTCAAGGGTCGTGCTAGGCTGTGGGTAGACAATTGGTTAGTCTCGACATCCACGTGGGATGAATTGCGCAATTTGTTAATAACTACTTTCGAGCCGGAAAATAGGTATTCTAGAGACATTTTTAGATTCCGTGAACACACTTATGACAGTAGTAAAGATATCGCGCAATTTATTTCTCAAGCTTGGGTACTTTGGCGTCGTATCACGAAAGATAAATTAAGTGATGAGGACGCGGTTGAGGCAGTTATTGGATGCATTGGGGATGATCGACTGAGAATCGAGTTATTAAATGCACGTGCGTCATCGGTTCCGGAACTTATTTCGGTAGCATCGTCTATACGCCACATTAAAAGACCAAACCCGAGTCAATCTAATACTCAGTTAGTTATCAACAAACGTCCACGGTTTTCGGAAAAACAATCGTCTTGCCAAGTATGTAAAAGATCGGGGCATGAAACACGTGACTGTCGTTTCTATAAGAAATCTGAGGGCACTCAGCCACGTTCTCTAGAAAACAAACCAGTGACTCCTCAGTCTTTTGGTTCCGAGACAGATAAGCCAATGTGTACATTTTGCTCAAAAGTGGGTCATACATTTGATAAATGTTTTAAACGTGAACGCGCCGTATTGTCTAAAGTTAATTGTGTAGGCACAACAAAGTTGGCTTTTATTCAAATAGAAGTTAGTAATATGAAAATTGAAGCCATGTTCGATAGCGGCGCGGAATGCTCACTAATACGCGAGTCTGTAACGGCTAAATTACCGGGAAAAAGGACTAGCGAGGTTAGCTATTTAAATGGAATTGGTCAATTTACGGTGCTTTCGCTAGCAAAAGTAACTACAGTTTGTATTATCGACAATTTACGAGTTGAGCTTCAGTTTCATGTAGTGGCCGATTATGAAATAAGTACCGATGTGATAATCGGAATGAATCTTGTCGAGAATACAAGCCTTGGGGTGTTAGTCAATTCACAGGGTGCTAAGCTTTTTCATCAACCAATAGTAAACCACATACGACCTGCCAGTAATAAATTCGATAATTTAGATTGTGATTTAACTAACGATGATCAAGTAGCTGAATTGAAAATATTGCTGAACAAATATGACTTTTTATTCATTCGTGGATTTCCAAAGACCAGGGTTAATACTGGTGAATTGGAAATCCGCCTTAAAGATCCTTCTAAGCGAGTGGAACGTCGACCATACCGATTAAGTCCGATTGAACGGGAAAAGGTACGCAATATTGTCAGTGAACTACTTGAACATAAAATTATTCGTGAAAGCAAATCATCATTTTCAAGCCCAATAATATTAGTCAAAAAGAAAAATGGTCAGGATCGTATGTGTGTTGATTTTAGAGAACTAAACCGGAATACCCTTAGGGATCACTACCCTTTACCAATAATTTCAGACCAAATAGACCAACTAGCTGGTGGCTATTTCTTCAGTACTTTTGATATGGCAGCTGGATTTCACCAAATTCCAGTGGCTAATGAGTCAATTGAAAAGACCGCATTTGTTACACCTGATGGGCTATATGAATATTTAGCTATGCCATTTGGTCTAAGTAATGCTTGCTCAGTTTACCAGCGTTGCATCAATAAAGCATTGATGCCACTGATAATAAAACAGATATGTCAAGTGTATGTCGATGACATCCTTTCAAAATCCACAGATTTCCACGAGGGGCTATCTAACATAGAACAAATATTAATTTCCTTACAAAGGACCGGTTTCTCAATTAATATTGAGAAAACTGTTTTTTTTAAAAGATCTGTTGAATATTTAGGCAATATAATCTCTGATGGACAGGTGGGTCCAAGTCCAAAGAAAGTAGAGGCTTTAGTTAAGGCACCAGTGCCAACTACAACTAAACAAGTCAGGCAATTTAATGGCCTGGCCAGTTATTTCCGTCGTTTCATTCCCAACTTTTCCCAAATTATGGTACCACTTTATGAGTTAACTAAGAAAGACACTAAGTGGGAATGGAATAACAGACATGACGAGGCCCGCAACAAAATCATCCAATACTTGTGTACTGCCCCTACCCTATCTCTATTTCAGGAAGAAGCACCAATTGAGCTTTACACTGATGCCAGCAGCCTGGGCTATGGAGCTGTACTGGTTCAAGTAATTGAGGGACGCCATCATCCTGTTGCTTATATGAGTCTACGTACTACTGACACAGAAAGCCGCTATCACTCATATGAGCTGGAAACACTGGCAGTGGTGCGAGCAATCAAACATTTCAAACAGTATTTGTATGGCCGAAAGTTCAAGGTAATCACGGACTGTAATGCTCTCAAAGCATCAAGGCACAAGAAAGACCTTCTACCCAGAGTTCATCGTTGGTGGGCCTTTCTACAAAATTATGATTTTGAAGTAGAATATAGAAAGGGTGAAAGGCTTCAACATGCAGATTTCTTCAGTAGAAATCCCTCCGGTGAGTTCTCCATGAATATATTAACAACTGATATGAAGTGGTTACAAATAGAACAACGACGTGATGAAAAGCTGCGTCCCCTCATAGAAAACCCTGCTCCTGGTTTTGAAATAGAAGAAGGTGTACTAAAAAAGTCCTTCACAGATGATGTACATGGTACATATAAGGTTACAGTAGTCCCAAAAGCATTCCAGTGGAGTCTAATTAATTCATATCACACATCATTACAACATCCAGGATGGGAAAAAACTCTACAGAAAATTAAGCAATCTTACTGGTTTGATAAGATGAGCACAGTGGTAAGGAACTTTGTTGACAATTGTGTCATATGCAGAACCTCTAAAAGCGCTTCTGGTGCAGTACAGGCACAACTTCATCCCATCCAAAAGCCCACTGCACCATTTCAAGTGATTCATATGGACATCACAGGCAAACTAGGCAGCAAGGACTCTGAAGGACGTGATGAGTATGTAATTGTTATAATTGATGCATATACAAAATACATACTTTTAAACTACTCTAATAATAAAAACCAGAGCAGCAGTCTATCAGCTTTGAAACGCCTTATACATCTCTTTGCAACACCTATGCAGATTGTTGTAGATGGAGGGAGGGAGTTCCTTGGTGAATTTAAAGTATATTGTGACCGTATTGGTATTGATATCCACTCAATAGCGCCAGGAGTTAGCCGAGCAAATGGTCAGGTGGAGCGAGTGATGGGTACGTTAAAAAATGCTCTGACCATGATCAAAAATTATGACACAGATAAATGGCAAGTTGCATTAGAAGCACTACAACTTGCATTCAATTGCACTGCTCATCGTGTGACCGGCGTTGCACCCCTCACTCTTCTAACACGACGTGAACATTGTGTTCCACCAGAGCTCCTGAGATTAGTGAATATTGAAAACGAGTCAATGGATTTTGATTTGTTGGAACAACATGTACAGGAGAAGATGGTGACAGCAGCACAATATGAAAAACAACGTTTTGACAAGAATAAAGCCAAGCTCAAACCGTTTCAGAGGGGAGACTATGTTTTAATCAAGAACAACCCACGTAACCAAACTTCTCTTGATTTAAAATACAGTGAACCTTTTGAGATTTACAGAATCCTAGACAATGATCGCTACATGGTCAAACGAGTAACAGGAAGAGGACGACCACGCAAGGTGGCTCATGATCAACTCCGTAGAGCCCCTCAGCCAGGTGATCAGGCAGCCGTGTCGACGGACTCTGACAAGGATGATCTGCAACAACTCGAAACATCTGGTCGGCTTACACCAACACCTGAGCCTCATTTGTTGCAGTCACACATACCTACAGAATCAGATGGCATACTGGAAGATGCCTAAGTCCCGAATAATTGCCTTGGACTGGTGCAGAGCGCGCACCATCTCGCAGAATGGCCGTGTCGACGCATCGTGTTGACTAATTATTCGCAAAGAATAACTAATTAAATAATTCGTATTTATCAAATCAAACTGAACATCAATATAAGCTTTTGGTGTCTTGCCTAAATATTATTATTCATTTATTTGATTTTGTAACTTTAAAATGAAAGTATTTGATGGTTGGATTGTACTCATCAAATACAAACAAATTGTTATTTGTTTTAAGTGCAAAGATTTATTACCTAAACAATATTGTTAATTAATATTAGGATTTATTAGCATCAATCGATGTGTTTTTATCAACCTTTAATGATATCTAGCTAAAACAACATTGAAACGGATTTTATGACCATTGAGGTCTTTATTCAATTGACGCCCTTATTCAATTGACGCCCTTATTAATATTTGATAAAAACACATCCGATTTGGATAATAATTAATAAATTAAATGCAAAAAATTAATGTAAAGGCTTTAAAATTACTAATTAATTAGATTAGAATTTTTGATGTAAAAAGTTTATGGTTTTAACACGTTGTTGTATTTTAAAACATTTTTAATTATACGTGTTCCGCTTATGAAGCACGCCATGTTGCAATTCATTCTTAGCGGTAACGAGGACATGTGAGGACCTGTGCTGTCTGAGAATTCTGAGACTGTAAGTTTTTGCTTGTATAATTATTAAAGGTGTCGTAGTTATAATTGTAAGTAATGTCTGCGAATAAAAGTGGGATGGGTGATGCCAGCGATGCTGACGTCACTCATTCTAATAATTTAAATGGGTTTTCTTCGTCGTTATATATAAATATACCATAATTATTCATGTTTAGATCAATTATGTACCTAATCATTCGTGATGGTTTTTTTCCCACTCATGTCATGTTTATCAAGGCTAACAAGACAAATATGAACAATATAATAACTTAGTTCACAAAACGGGTTCATAGATTGTAGTCGTCCTAAAGTTTGTTTAACAATGTTCGCGTTATTAGTTATATCAATTATATTTAATACAAATGAAGCGGCGAGAATACTAGCAGTGTTTCCAGCCCCATCTATCAGCCACCAAGTGGTGTTCCGACCTTTAACGCAGGCCCTGGCTCAACGAGGACATGAAGTTGTTGTCATAACACCAGATCCTGCCTTTCCTAAGGGAGAAACTCCAATGAACTTGACCGAAATTGACGTCCATGATATTTCTTACGGTATAGTCAGAGCGTATGTTGAAAAGATATCAAAAGGAACAAGAGACTTCATCGCTCAAATGACAATAATCCTTGATGCAGTCATCGAATGTGTTAGCAAGTATCCTGAAGTTGAAGAAATTCAAGATCTTATAAAAACGAAGCAGTTTGATCTCTTATTAGTAGAAGCGATTGCAAAGCCCGCTTTAGTGTTTTCCCATATTTTCAAAGTGCCTGTGATCCAAGTGAGTTCGTTTGGTGCTAGTTTTGATAACTATGATATCATTGGCGCTCCGAGTCACCCGATATTATATCCACATATTATGCGTCGGAGAATAAACAAACTTAGTTTTTTGGAGAAGATATCAGAGATTTATAATCATTTTCTATTGGATATAGCGGTGGTGAAACACGAAGAAATAGAAAATGCCGTACTTAAAAAGTATTTTGGTGAAAATGTGCCAAGTGTGGGTGATTTGTCTAATAATGTTGATATGATGTTTTTGAATATACATCCATTGTTAGAAGGAATAAGACCAGTACCTCCAAGTGTAGTGTATATGGGTGGAATGCATTTGAAGCCTGAAAAACCACTGCCAAAGGTTAGTAAAGTTTTATATGCCTGAATGAAAAGATTATCTTTCAGATAGTCTGCAATTTGGCTGCATTGTACTGTGATAATTAGCTCATTATTTCGCATGAATAGCCTCAAAAACTTGGGTGAAATAAATAGCTAAGTCAATAATTTGAATACAACGTTGTTTTATAGGAAAATAATCAACTTTTGCCCGCCGCGACTTTATATGCGTGGTTTGTGACTTAGGACAGAATTTTCAAACAATATTTCAACCCCTATTTTATTTTCCTGGGGGTAAAATAGATCAAAATCGCTCCTTAGCGGATTCCTACGTCATTGGTTTGGGCTGTGCGTTTATAGATCACTATGCCAATCCGTCACCTTTGAGTTATGTATAGTATATACATATTTAGATATGTTATAATTTATTTTAATTCTATTGCCTAATTCATTATTATTACATCTATGGGTATTTGAACCAAACGACAAAATAGATGAAAATATTTTGCTCACGCAAATTTAAAGATAATTTTTATTCTGCCAATGTAACCAACCAAAATGAAAATGATTTCAAGGTCAGTATTGCACTTTTTTGCATGACGATATAAAATGAGGAGGTTTGTTGCATACTGATACAGTCGGACCTCTGATTTCAAAACTTGTTGAACACGCTCCTGTTTATAGTTTGCCAAATTTAACTCTTAACCAGAATTTAATTTTACATTGCATATTCAAAATGTTAAAGTTATTATATATAGTAACCATAATTTTAAGTATAAATGAAGCCGCGAGAATATTGACAGTGCTACCAACACCATCTATTAGCCATCAAGTGGCATTTCGACCTCTGTACATAGAATTGGCCAAGCGGGGCCATGAAGTCGTTGTCATCACTACAGACCCAGCCTTCCCAAAAGGGAAAACTCCAGCAAACCTTACCGAAATTGACGTCCACGATGTTTCATATAATATAATGAAACACTTTACCGAAAAGGTCTCAAGATCTAGAGACTTTGTAGAACAATTAACACTCATTCTTGGTTTCGTGATTGATTGTGTTAGCACATATCCACATATAGAAGAAATTCAACACTTAATGAAAACCAAACATTTTGATCTCTTACTGATTGAAGCTCTTGCAAGACCAGCGCTAGTATTTTCTCATATTTTTAAAGTGCCTGTGATTCAAATAAGCTCGTTTGGAGCATTTTTTGATAACTATGATGTGATTGGTGCTCCAACTCACCCTATCTTGTATCCAGCTATAAACCGTCGAAGAATAAACAATCTCAGTTTCTGGGAGAAAATTACGGAAACATACAACTATGTGTTAGTAAATCAGGCCGTTAAGAAACATGAAGAAATTGAAAATGCGGCTTTAAAAAAGCATTTCGGTGAGGATGTGCCGAACGTATCAGATCTGACTAATAATATTGATATGATGTTCCTGAACGTGCATCCGCTGTTTGAAGGAGTCCGACCAGTTCCTCCGAGTGTTATTTACATGGGCGGAGTACACCTCAAATCTGCAAAAGAACTGCCTATGGTTTGTTAATTTCTGAGCCCTGGGGACTATTATTTATCTCAGTAGACTACTATTCAAATGCCACTATGCTGTACATTGCTCCTCCCTTAGATTAAAGTGACTAACACGTTACGTTAAGACAGCAATGTACAGAATAGTGATACGTTGCGCGCATACTGGCCTTCGCCTCGTAACAAATATCGTGCCTTGAAAAATATTTAAAAATTTATGTGATCACTCTTTCTATTTGCACACATTTTTCATATTTACGAAACAAAGGTACCTAATAGATGGGTTTGTCCTGCTTGATTTAAGTTGTTACAGCAGTGTAGAAAATCATTAACATATGATATATAATATATTATGTATACTTACCTAGATTTTTCATCTATCTCACTCTGAAAACGTTTTAAACATGTTGTATTACTTATTTATATAAAATCTTTTTTGTTTCAGGATATTCAATCGTATTTAGATTTGTCAAAAAATGGAGTAATCTATTTAAGTTTTGGCACAAACGTTCTTCCATCTATGTTACCGGCAGATAAAATTCAAGCCATTGTGAAAGTGATGTCAGAATTACCATACAATGTACTGTGGAAGTATGACAAAGATGAGTTGCCAGGAAAAACAGATAACATCAAGCTAGGAAAATGGTTCCCGCAATCAGATATTTTAAGTATGTGTTTTATTTTTAAGTGTCTATCTTAAAATTTAAGTGACCTTTATCCCAAGCTAGATGGGATCGGTATAAAAAAGTTTAATTTTCCTCCATCTCCATAAGCCGTCAGCAAATATATTAATTTTTCCCATTTTGTACTGAAGTAAGCAGACCAGAGAACGCCACTTGATACGACCCATACAAATTTCCCTTGCTTCATTCATCTTTGTTTTAAAATTTTGTTGCAGTCAGAATGAAACAATCTAATTTCTTCCAGGGCATCCTAACATAAAGCTGTTTATAACTCAAGGAGGTCTTCAGTCAACTGACGAAGCTATCAATGCTGGGGTGCCGCTAGTGGCAGTACCAATGCTGGGAGACCAGTGGTTCAACGCAGAGAAATACGAATACCATAAAATTGGAATCAAACTTGATCTTGAAACTCTTAATTATGATGTACTCAAAAATGCTGTGAATACTGTCATTGGTGATGAAAGGTACGTAAATTTGTTTTTTATTTATAAGGCTGTTGTGTCCAAAGATATAAATGAATTTATGAGATGTCTGTCAAGACTTCAAATTTGCATGTTTCGAATTGCATGTTTATATTTTATCATTATATCTACGGGAATTAATTTTTGTTTTGGATTGCTAGACCGGTCACTTTATACCTATAACCTGCGCCAAAACATCAAACAATTTAATGTAAAATGCATCTATTCTCGTGTTTGATATTAGATACGATGATCATTTGGCAGTCACATCACAGTAACATCACCCGTTTTGTTTTACAGTTATCGTAAAAACGTTATCAAACTTCGTGATATAATGCGTGACGAGCCTAAGAAGCCATTAGACCGCGCGGTGTGGTGGACTGAGTACGTACTACGTCACGGTGGAGCCAAACATCTGAGATCACCTGCAGCCAACATCTCCTGGACGGAGTATCTGGAACTTGAAATAGTTGTGACTGTGTTAGCTGCCTTATTATTATGTTTAATATTAGTTTCTATTGTTTTATATTTCGTTTGTAAAAAGATTGTTAAAGTCTTAACTGTCACTGAAAAGAAGAAAGTGTCGTGATAGAAATAAAATTAAAAAATAAGTAATACTTTTTGTAGCTACGAAATTTAACCCATTATTGTTCCGCTGCTAGACATAGAGAAGTTAGACTCCTAAGTCCACTTAGTCTAATAAGTGCAGGTTGTAAGATTTGCATGCAAACATGATAATAATAAATTTTATTTATTATCACAAATAATTACAACACATGGTTACACTATACATTATCATTAGGTATTTAATTGACAATACTATGTAATTGTTAATCCCTGACTCTTAAACTAGGAGTCAGGGCTTTATCCAGGAACTGAGTTAAAAAACTTTCAGGCATGCAATGCGGTGATCATTTTTTGTGATTTCAGTCCTCAAGTACTTACACGAGCGACAAATTGTTGAGATACCCGGCTATCATGAATTAGCAAAACAAATTAATTAATTAAATAAAGACTATTAGATTGGAAACAGGAAAAGTGAATTAAAAAATTAAGATTAATTGAATAAAAATGTCCGAAAGTTCCAAGTATTCACTTTGGAAACCTTTTTAAATATTAAATACTTGCTTCGAAGTAATTCTGTTTAAGTGTTTCTTGTCAGCGCTTCTTTGTAGTGATTAGATTGATTAGATTTTTAGCTTTTTTGTGAACAGAGTGCTTTTGCGGCAAAAAATACTGGTCAATTACATGAATCTATAAAACTGTTTTACTTTATTTGTATTTAACGCTGATATCCGGGTACAGCGGTATTTAATAGAAACTGGGTGAAGGTGGGTCCACCTGGATTCGGGAGATTTTTTTATAAAATGCAAGTGTATGCATAATAATCAGGTACACTCTCTATTCTCTCAGAAAAGACTTTTGGACCGATCTGGAACATGAAAAAGAGACTTTTGCATGGCAGTCGCATACACTACCGTGTACCACATAGGCAGTCAATGGTATATTGTGTATGAATGAAAAAAGTAAAAAAAAACAAGGTACAGAATGTACAAGAAATTAGTATTTATAACTAATGACCTAACTGAACTTAATAGCACTAACTTTTATACTACCTGAAGTCATTCATAGATAGTATAAAAATAGAAAAGTATTATGCGCAAAAGATCTTAAAACGTTTACAGAATTAACTCTCAGATTAGATCCGAAAAGAAAATCAAAACAAAATTTCATTCACACCACGATTTCATTTGATGTCATAATCACCTTTGATCATTCCGAAACCGGGTCCCAAAGACCTGCTCAAACATTTCTAATTGAATTGAGAAGCGAATTTTTTTCACACAGAAAACTTTCTGAAAAGCATTTGAAGGATTTATGGGAAGATAAAAGGCGTTTCCAAACGTCTCTGTTTGTACAATCTGAGTGATTTGGACTTTTTGTACCCAATTGGCCTGTCCGTCTAAAGTTTAAACGATATTTATAAAAAAGTACCTCCGCTTTTTTTTAAACATTTGTGAGATTTTGTATCTGATTTTAAGTCTCCGTTTTTTGTGTTAACCAGTTCTTGTTTATAGTTGCTATGTACTAGAATGATTATTTATACTTTATTTGACTATTTGCAACATATTACTTCATGGATTATGCAATCACGAAAAAACACGTTGAATGGTGTTTAAGAAGCTTAATTTGAGTTTTTTTCTGGTTTTACTGAATATAATTGGAGTTCCTGATTTGAAATAAGACACGGATGTCAATAATGAGATATTTAATTGCATCAAAGATTCAAATATCTTCGTCTGTTTAGGACAGTCAAGTTCATTCATTTTACATATCTTATACTGATTTGGTAGAATTTTGTAGAGTTTACATGCCGAGGAACGATAAATGCCGCTATTTTCGGAGACTAAGCAGCAGACGTATGCTAGTTCGAAATTTTCAGTAACATAAATGTTATTTAGTAGCTAAATTATATTATCATAACTTTTAAACTCTCGCGTTGCATGTTTAATATTTAATATTAAATTATTACCTACAAAAAAAAGGCAATATTAAAATTGTCTTTGTCCTATTAAGGAGGATAATGGATAAACTGAGTGATAAATTGCAGAGTTCCTATTACGGGTAAAAAAGTTACTTTTTTCCAAATACAAACCCAGTTTCAAATATTCTACAATAAATATCTCTTTATCTTTTACAATAATGTCTATATGTAGTAGCTAAATTATGATCTACAAACAAAAGACATTATTAAATATCTATCGATTCTCTATCTGTCAACGGCAGGTGTCTTCTGACTCGGTCAGTTTGCGTTGAAAAGGGTTGACATTGGAACAATAGATGGATTAATTTACTTGCCTCTTGTGCACAAGTTAATGAACAAATCATCTGGTATTACCAGATTTGTCTGTTAGGTAAATAATAAAAAATATTCTTGCTTTGTGTAAGAATTTTTCGTAATTCTTGTCATTAAAAATAAGATTATTGCTAACTCTAAGGTAGACATCAGATAAATCAGAGAATGCTTTATGTCCGCCTGTGTAAGTACTTTGGTAAATTAAGTCAATAAATATTAACTAATTAATCAGTCATACCTAATTGTAAAAATAATAAATGATCAATATTTGGTTAGTTTACGAAATGTCGTTCTGACAAACGAAGCAGACCGTGACAATTCATTTATAAAAAAAATAATCCGGTGAATTTAGAACCTCCTTCTTTTTAAAGTCGGTTAAAATAAATCTATTTTTTACATTACATTATAGTGTCGGAAGAAATTAAATGTACTACAAATATTAATTCCACAACTAAACTACAAGAGTTGACTCGCAACAGTGATATCTCTAGCAAGATAAACCGACTAACAAACTGTGCCTGCAAAAACTAATCTTGAACTGTAAATTACTAATTCAAGGAAAACAAGCTGTTTACTAAAACAGCCACATGTACATCAAAGTCGTAAAGTTTCTCAGTGACAAATAAACAAAAGTTAATTCATTATCGCCCGCGTAAACTGCACCGGTGGGTGCCGCAGTTTGCTAGTTCCAAAACTTTGCAGATGTTATACGAGTGAAAGAGATGCAGATACAAATAAACTATAAGCAAGAAAGAGACGAAGAACAAGACGTAACGAGGTTAAAAGTTAAGAATCTAGGGACAGTATTAACGCAAGAGTGGAAGGGTTTGTTAGCAAAAAGTGTTGTTTCAGCTGAGATTTTAATTTTTTGGGCTTCAAAGTAATTTTGGGGTAAATTGTTGCGGCCTGTTGTGTCACGCGAAATAATTATGTTTAGACAAGATTAGGTTTTACAAGATGTTGAAGTAATTATTTAAGTACTGATCATTAAGATAAGTTAATTAAAGTTTATTCTGAAATAGTCTTAAAGTACCAATTTTAACAGAAAAATTAACCACGCAAGTAATCTAAGGCAGAATGCATGTTCGCATTATTTTCCGTATACATTTATGGACGTCGTTGTTTTTGCATAATCTGAAGAATTTAATGTGTATTATTTTTCTTTTGGTCAAATGTATTCATCTATGTAAACTGAGTTCTTTTTACAAACGACTAATTAATAATGCTCATAAAAAAAACTACTGATTATGTTCTTTCGGTTGGTTGAGTAACACTTTGTTAACATTCGACTGATTCTTTCGCTTTGTGGCTTTTTAATAGCAATTGCAAGTTTTAAACGTGTGTAGAATTTTAGTAGCTGTTGCAGTATCTGTATATTTATTATTGCAATAAACCCTGCTATAATATTGTGAGAAATCTTTTCGTGGTATAAGAAATACAAAGTTCAAAATATAGCGTAATTTAAACCCTACCACAATTATAATGTAATACTATTGATCTTTTATTGATTCATAATTCTTTATTTCTGAAAACTTTATTTCTAGCTGACCCGCTCATTTTTTACTGGTACTCTGCTCCTATTGGTCGTAGCGTATATAGTCCATAGCCTTTCTCGCTAAGTGGGCTATCTAACGCTGAAAGAATTTTTCAAATCGAACCAGTAGTTCCTAAGATTAGCGCGTTCAAATAAACAAACAAATAAACAAACAAACAAACAAGTAAATGTATTTACATGACGTGATGTTATAATAAAAATAAAAGTACAGTTAAAAAGATTGTGCCATGTTTTGCCTCCAAGCGTGCAGTTCACTAAAAGATGTTCGGAAATCTCACATTAAATCATAATTTAAATAGTACAAAATCATCATCAATACCTTATATAAATTAAAAATCAAACAAACTAAAATGTCAAATTAATTAAATTAATTAATAATAGCAGTATGACTTGAAATGTTTTTATCTAATGTTGTGACCGGGTTAACTGGAAGACGGCGGCGAGGTAGACCCCGTAAAAGATAGAGAGATGAGCTTGACATTTTCAACCCAGAATGGAATTAAACTGACCGACGTAGATAGAATACAGTGGAAAGCTATGGGGGAGGCCTTTTCCCACTTATTTTTTTTTATCGTAATTTTAGTGGTTAAGTTAGTGTCAAAGTTGTTCAAGCCGCCCGAAGGGCTTTGACGTGGCTTAGCGACTGTTATCGTAGTAAATAACAACTGGAACCGACTTTTTACGTGCCTTACGAAGCATGGAGACACCCAGTTCAAATTCCTCTATGCGGTCACCCATCTATTGAATGACCGTGCTAAGATTTGCTTAACCTACGGACCGACCGGTGACGACAACTGGCTATAGGCGTCTCTAACGGCTGTGGGCGCCGCGGTAATGAAAGAAAACGCACTGAGACAGCATAAAGTTGATATTTATATTCAGAAACAAATTCTAGGTCGTGAGTGCGTTCCAGAAAATCTCAGTAGCGTTCCTTAGGAGCACTAAACTAATAATCATGGTCTGTTACAGAATCCACTGATGCCGCCGGAGTACGACGTCACACCTAAAATCGCTCCTTCAATGCAAAAGGGCCACAACTCAAAAAAAAATGAAAATCGTTTTATTGCAAAAATGACACCGGAACCGACTATATTTTATAGTAAAAAAAAAACCCCCATCATTTTTGCTTATTTTATGGCTGCACTGACTTACTGCCCTTTTTGCATTAGCTCACTTTGACAGGTAATGTCAGTGCAAAACAGCCACTTTGTGAGTTGCGCCCGGAGATTCAACGCAAATGCTCGTCAGTTGCGTGAAAAAGTGCCACAATCCAAAATACGTCTGTGTTGGGTGCAAAATTTCAAGTTCATGTGATTATATTTCACAATACAAAACTGCCATATTTTGGAAAACGTCCTTTTTGCATTCTAATTATAGTATTTGTTACAATATTTTGTAATACAAAAATGCCATATTTCTGAAAACGACCGTTTTGCATTCAAACACTAGTATTTGTTATTGTATTTTGTAATATAACAGTAGCATATTTTGAAATACGTCCTTTTTGCAATAAATTATTGTGGAATAAATAATTATTTTTAGCATGCTACAATGGGAAGGCCATAAATATGACCGTTTGGCATGATAATAATTTTAGTTTTCGTTAAAATTTTCGAAATAAAATTTAACAGTTTGATGCACGGCAAGACGGATTGTCGGCAAGATCCGACTAGTCCTTTTCAAATGCGTCTAGGTCATCCCGCCATCTCCGTTTAGATCTCCCGCGTCTGCGATGACTATCCTCTGGCATCCAGTTGGTAGATATGCGGGCCCACCTTTCCGGATGCATGCGGATAATGTGGCCGGCCCAGTTCCATTTCAACCTGGCGGTCTTCTTCCCTAAATCGGCTATGCGAGTTTGGGAGCGAGTGAGAGTATAGAATTTTGGACGTGATCTGTTCTTCTTACATCTGATATATTACGCTCCATTTCTCTCTGGCAAACCTTCGGTTTCTACTTTTGGTTTTCCGTAAGGGACCATGTTTGGGCACCGTAGGTTAGGACGGGTAGTATAAACATTTCGACGAGCTTCCGCTTTAGTGACAGTGGAAGGTTACCTTTCATTAGCTCTTTCATGGACCAGGAGCTCTTCCAGGCACTTGTGACACGTTTGTCCAACTCTTTGTCCCGTCGATTGTTAAAAGAGGTTATCTGGCTCAAGTAAGTGTATTCGTCGACATAGTGTATGACGTGTCAGCCTACCTCGACCCTACGTTTTGTGTTGTTGGTCATAACCTGGGTTTTTGTACGGTTCTTACTTAGTCCAATCTGAAGGCTTGCCGTGCTCAGATCTTTGAGCATTGATTCGAGTTCCAATGCAAAGGAAGAGAAGAGGACAATGTCGTCTGCAAAACGAAGGTTTTTTAACGGTTTGCCACTAACAACAATGCCTTTTGATTGCCGCCAGGCTCCTGAAAATTTTTCGAGGGTGCTGGTAAGTAATTTTGGAGATAGCGGGTCTTCCTGTTTCACGCTTCTTTGGATTTAGAGAGATTGTTGTATATTGCTTTGATGAGTTTGATGTATGTAGCTTCGATTCTTCATAGTATCTTTAAGAAGGTCTTGGTTATGGAGTGATGATTCTATGGCGGAATGACTGATGCTGCCAAAAGCTTTGGAATAATCCACGAATGCTAAATATAAAGGTTTATTAAACTCATAAAACTTTTCTATTATCTTATTTCTCTAATACTCCTGCTGCACTCAGTCTGCCCGTCACGTTACCCATTGATTGATGATGATGATTGATGTTTAATTTGACTAAATAATGAAAGTTACGCACAAAGTTGATCTCTATTATATTACTTACTTAATAATAAGTAAAGATTTTTTTATTAAGATTGTTTAATACAATGTTTTCCTGGTGTCTATTCACTTATGGTTTTATTTACTAATAAGATTTAACTTTTTGATACGGTTTTTTACCAAAAAATGTACAATAAACCATTTTTATTTGCAAAACTGTGTTTAATTTTTGACATATTTTTCATGATATTGGTTCAAATTTTGAATGCAAAACGGACTTATATGCTTTTTTTTCTTAATAGGTAACAGCTATTACAAAGTTTATATTGTAGATAGATAGAGCTAAAAAATAAGCATCTAATGATATATTAACATCTTATATTTGATTAATAAATATATAAAATATTATAAAAAAACAGTTTCAAAAATTTGTTTTGGCTGTCCTGTAAAATTTATAGTTTTCGATTTGTGGCCCTTTTGTATTCAAGGAGCGAAATGATAATAAAAATGTTTATACCAAAGTAAAGCATAATAAAAACTTGCTAGCTCGCTTCATTTCTTCAATTGACACGCTGTAGTACGGTCACGTTCTTTCCAAGTGCGATTCCACTCGTTACGTATGCAGCTACGAAGCACAACTTAGAATAACCACCACAAAGGAAAAACTTTATGAATTACTAATGCATATGAATTACTAATGCATACTTCCATGACTTAGATTTTGATAAATATGACGTTCATGCTGTCATTGTTTCCTTGTCTGCAGGATTTTGGCGCAGAGATAGAGGAGTTCGTGCGTGCTATTTGACAGATGCGAAAATTTTGTGTGAAATTTTGATATTCAACAAAATATTGAAATGAAATTCTGTTTTGTGAGGTGTTTATGAGATTTTTTATATTGTGGAGCTCTAGAAAAGAATCTCACGTCAGGCTTTGGATGTATATTAGCTGATATGATGACCTCAGACCTGACAAACATTGCAGCAGTCTATGAAGACCCAAACCTAATAGTAGCCCATAATACTTGCCCGTATTGGAAGAATGCAAGTTATTTTCAACTTTTTTAGAATAGCGAAGTTCTAGGCTATCACAGCCTCTTGATCTAAAAATACATGTATGCGTATCACGTATCTCAGTTACTGTTAACAAATTTACTAGAGTCAAATTATTGTTGGTCACTATTCAGTACATTGCTGCGTACTAAGTCAAAGGCCTTCGGGCGGGTTGAACAACTTTGACACTAGGTTGAGCACTAACCATACGATATGAATGAACATTGCTGCTTTGACGTAATGTGATAATCACTGTAATCTAAAAATAGTGTACAGCATAGGCTTTCCAATAGTTGCTAACTGAGCCTCCAGCCTCGCAGAGTATTATTTTTTTCTTGCGAATCTCTTAATACAAAAGTGTTTTTTAAAATTCTTTCCACGTAATCTATAATGATGAAGTGATCGTTAGTAAGTATTTACTTTGTCGAGTTTCACGGTAAAATTAAATAAAGAGTTATGACAACTTTTTCCTTGTTTCTTAAGAGGACGTTTCTTTTTCATTGTATCGTCGAAACTCTGATAACGAGTGAAGTTTTAATGGCAAGGCTTATTAAGTTTTACAGGCGAAAAGGACTTTGGAAATAACAATTTATAGGTATGCTTAGTACTGGTTCTCTGGCTCAAAGGGATATTTTAATCAGTGACGATTATGAATAAGTAAATATCAACCGATTGTTCTCCTACAGCTTGATAAAAAAATTACTGGGTATGGGTGCAAGTCATTCCTTGAGACTTAATTAGAATGATTAATTACTGTAGCTTGACGGCTGCTATCTTGGTTTCTAATACAAGTATACAAGTAAAAGTAAATTGAATTTCTCCTTTAAAATACCAAAGTTAATCAGTTATAACAATATCATACGTGAATTGAGACAGGGCCCAAGAGTACACAAACTTTTCTATCTACGCACGCCGCAACATAGTCCCTAAAGAATGAAAATTTTCTCCAAAACAAACAAACTCTGTGATTACGTTCACGCTTAAGTTTTAACTAAAATTAGAATTCAGGATTCATTTTGTCCTCAATTTTCTATGGTTCACCCATGGGTACTGTTTGTAATTTGAGTTTGAAAGCAAAACACCATGAATTTACATCAACATCTTATTAACAAGTTGCTACAATTTGTACCGATTTTGTAACAGCTTTTGACAGTTGAGGACGTAATTGAAGATGTTTGATAACAATATCTCCGAAGTTGCGGAGGCTCAATTTTATAAACAATGTTTGTATTGAGCAGACTTGCCGATGACATTTTTTTGTCTTTAAAAAGACAACTCCCGCGCTAAAAATAGCTCTTGTGTCGCAGGGATTATTACAAACATATAAACAATGGACACAAAGTACAACTAGACCCGAAACAATTATTAATCGAACAAATATTTGTTCCGTGGGGGAATCAAACCCACGACCTCCCGACGCAACGGCGTGGTGACCTAAACCACTGCGTCACCGAGGCAAATATAGCTAAGTTAATTTTCTGTGTGGTCACAATCTATCTTGTAATGAACGAATCGGTAAAAAGATGGAACGAGTATTCAATTGGCAAAAGAAAAGTGACTGTTTGCTGAAAATTTTTGTTGTTTCTTTTGCCATCATTTGTAAGGTTAAAATAATATTTAAAAGCATTCTGATAGCTTTTCTATCCAAGCCTCGTGTCATTTTAATTCCGAACCAATCAACACAAAGTGACAATACCAGTATACCATATTGAAATGAAGAGTGCAATCATAATAATTATTTGAAAAGTGACATTAAATATTGATCTTCTACATATATTTTTTACCTCGAGCTTTATTTTAACCGAAAAATTACATATAGAAATAAAATTTTGACGTTAGCTGACACCATGGCCCGTGTAGATCTAGATACTTAAAAAAAGTAATTCCCATCGAGCAATCAAAAGTAGATAATTTTGTGTCCCTTGTTTTTATGTTTGTAAAAGTACCCGCGACACAAGAACAATTCTTATTGCGGAAGTTGTCGTTTCTCAAAAAAAATATTTTATGCATCTTTAATTTACTAATTTAAAATCGTCGACTGCAGCAATTCCTGCAAAGTTGCAGCTTTCTGACAATGGAGTCGAGTTCAGTTTGTGACGTCAACATTTTGATGGTCACCCGTTTCATCTTAGGCATCGGTCAACGAACCCATAGCTCTCCAAAGAAAAATCTTTTTTCCCATCTCTATACAATTTGCATAGCTACTCTTACATGTATAACATTCTGTAAATATATGACCCTGTTTCAATCTCTTCATTTGTACTTCACTGGGTTTGAGTATTTCACCTGCGTTTTGCTTTCTTTTCAAATTAGCGATGACTACATCTTGAATTACTTGAAACCGATTCCTGGTGTTGATGACTTGCCAGGTTCTCTCAAAATATATAAAATTTTTGCTTTATTATTAAAATTTTTCGTCTTGATCTTCTTCTGTCTTAGACTAGCGGAATTCTTAATAATTACTTCCTGGTTCTCTCCAAGTATTCGTCTTTATGTTGGTATCACCGTGTTTCAATGTTTGTTCACATGCAGCGATATATCTAAATTCACTATCGTTGTGATATTCGGCGTTTTATATTGTCGTATTAAATTGTTCAAAATGGCTTTGGAGGCTGACGTTGCTTTACGTAAGAATAAAATATACGTGAAGAAATATGTACAAATGTATTTGTCAATAGATAATGCTTTGAAAGCTACGGATTATCCTTTGAAGTTTGTGGTAAGTGTAAAGGAACCAAACCTTATGGAATATTGAATAACTACCTTTATTAATTTATTTTTTATAACTAACTTCTTTAAATTATCATTTTCAGATCATCGTTTCGCTGACAAGTTTGATACCAACATTAATTAAAAACCTGTTTGATGAAGTTAACCATTATAAAATTGGTGTAAGATTTTAATATTTGAAGTCTATTTCGAAAATAACATAAATTTGCACGATGATTAAAATATTGTGAAGACAAAAGAAACCTGTTAAACTGTAAAATATATCGACGCCCCCAAGGAATAAACCGGTAATCGCAAAAATCTAATTTTACAGGAGAAATGTTTTAGTGTTTTTCAGGTATAACTTTTCTATAAAAGGTAATTATGACAACATTGTCATATGGAGGGAAAGCTAATTTTTTTTCTAATAGTTAAACATAACCTGTGAAATTATTGTATATACACAGGATTAGTAAATCGCCAAAATACATAATACCGAAAATGGTTTCAAACACTTTTAAAGGTAATGATATATTAGGATCTTCACTTATTAATATTATTCCAGCAATGTTTACTTACCGAGTTATTCTTGTGAATTTCTTAAAAATCATAGACATAATATAAGTTTACTGAATTATCGAACGTGTTTTTACATTACAGAGGGTGATTGTAATATTCAGTTACCGACTTATTACGGTGAAAAATTAATAACCATAGAAGTGTAAATAATTGTAACAGTTATCGCGTACGCCCTGTATTTGTCTCGGTGTGAGTAATGTGCATTACATGTAGCGACATGTTCTTGATTCGTCGAGCGCGGGCCAGTTAACGCCAATACATATCTTAAGGTCTCAAATGATTACTGTAATAGAGTATTACCGAAAATGTCGGCCTAAAAATTTACGAGAATAAACCCGTAATCGCGTTAGCCAGAAGATTTTAGGGAATATTTTACAGTAATATTTCTTTACCGAAATTTGGGCATATAATTTAATTTGTAATAAGGTATAGCGGTATTTTTCACGTAAATAAAAATAAAAAAGAATCCATGGAACAAACATGTCATAACGGAAATCATTGAAAATTTTGGGAGAAAAAATCTGAAAAAAATTGTATAGGTGTATTCACACCCATAGATACCGAAAATGTAATAACAATAAAAAGTCGGTAATAGTATAATACCGGTTTATTCCTTGGGGGCGTCGATATGTATTTTTTAAACCCATTACTGTCCTCCTGCTGGGCAAGGGTCTCCCCACTAACGAAGGAGGGGTAAAGCCCTCATGGCTGGTCATAAGTGTGAGGTCATGGTGGCATGGTCCACCACGCTGGTCAAGTGCGGGTTGGGAACTCTGTATGCTTTTTTTTGCCTTCGTTCAACACTCTGCCCCGTCTACTGGTCTAAATACAAGATTTACATTTTAAATAAGAGAGCCCGTTAATTCCCTTTTACAGACCGCACCGCTAACACTACAGACAGTACTGTCGAGTATTGAAGGTTTGACATTTAAAATGTACTGCCAAAATAGTTCCTACGCCGCCCGCTAGAGGCGCTGAACAGATTTTCATAGAAAATTTCTCAATAGCTAGCCGGCTGTTGGTAGTCGATAGTGGTAGCAAATTGAGCCTAATGCAGCCTTGGTTTGAGGGACTTGCAGCATGACGGGAAAAAACGATGTAAAAACTCAAAATTATATCTAAGATGCCTTTCTGAAGTTCATTTTTGTACATTTTCAGGGTGCCGATATAGCATTGGTTTCATTTTTAGTTGGCAATGCAATTCAGTTTCTGATCATCCTCATCGGTTCAACTTTTGCTTTGGACTTGGTCGCTGACAACGTAAAAGAAATTAAAACAATTTTTATTGAGAAGAGAGCAAATTGTAAAAGTATGTATTTAATATTAACTTTCTTAAACCCGTTGAATTTTATTTGAAAACATATTAATAATGTTACTGGGTATTGTGCACACACTTGGACACTATAAACCAAGTCCTGCATCTTTGGCCAGTTTCAATGAAACTGACCAATGTAGCCGGATACCGGCTAGGACAATATTATAAGGCGCTGTCTCCACGGGCGAGAGAATCGCGACGAGTCCGCCCTTGTATCGTCGGACAATCTCCACGAACGAGCGATAATTCCGCCGCGTATCGTCGCAAGTCGTAACGGAATCCCCGCGTTTTCTTTGTTTAAAAAGCTTCTCGAAACAAGAGGCAACATTGAAAATAAATGACGCTGCATTTGACAGCGTGCTCGCTGCGCGCTCGTCGCGATCGCGCGGCGGACCCGCTACTTGTCGCGGCCGACTAGCGACGATGTATTGACGTTACGCACACTCGTTGCCTCTCGTCGTATCGCGGCGATATTATCGCCGTGTGGAGACGGTTCCATAGAGAGTATATAGAAATACGTGGCACGACGATAATATCGCCGCGATTCTCTCGCTCGTGGAGACAGCGCCTAAGTTATTGGTGCAAGAACTTTGACTTAACACTGCATTGTTTCAGGTCAACGTGAGCGTTTAGAAGTGGAACACATGCTGCGTGTATTAAAACATCGTCCATTACGCTACACAGTGTATCGCGCGATACCGTTCAGTGTACATCTGCCTCTTAGCTTTTTATCTTTCTGCTTCATCAACATCATTTCTGTACTGCAAATTAAAAGCTATTCTGAATAATACTAATACAGTATAACTTGGAATTTCTGTTTGTCTCTTTATCTATCTTTCTATCTGTATAAATTAAAATGAATCGCTCAAATGTAAGTACGCGCATAATATTCAACAAATAAACAAAATTGGATTTTTTTATATGTGTGTTACTATCGGTATATTATACGGTTATAGTTTATATGGGATTAATGGTATCAAAATTTCGACGGGAATGAAATCAATGGGATAAAATTGATTTAATCCCGGGTGAAGTCATGCTCTGTCTGGTAGTTTAGCAACAAAAAATAACAAAGAATAAACATGTATTTCAGTCCAATTTTACAAAAATATTAACAGTAGCCACACTAGACTTTGCTTAAATAATAAAAAATGTCCGTTACTACTACTACTGTCCCAGGGTCGTGGGCCAGGGTCTCCTCCATTATTGGGAAAAGCCTTAAGTTAACCACGCTGGCCAAGTGAGCTGTAATGCAATGTATTCTCAAACATAAAATCGCGATCAAAAGAAAATGAATTCGTGTGAAAAATTGTTTTCTTCCATTTAAGAATACGTCAATAAAAATATGAAACCTTGTATATGGTATAAAAATAATCATATTTGACATTGAAACGTGGAACATCAGTGTAAAAGATAATTACGTCATAGTGTCTATCGGCTTAATAACTAATCATTAGACTTAAAACTTAACGTAAATAACTTTAGGTAACAAATTGTGTTTTATTTCACTCATCACATTTTAAAATAACAATCAATATTGATTTTATAAACTTCTTTACTTGACTATTCGTCTGTCTTTAACATTGTCTGCACTTACTCTACTTGTATAAAAAAACAATGGCATATAAGATTAAAGTCACGCCACCTTCTTCTGTGGAGAATAAAAAAATATATTGGGATTCTCTAGTGTGTGACATAAGAGCTACTATGATTGTCCGCTTTGCCCTCGGTATTGGTCAAATACTCATAAGACAATCAAGGAATATTATACTATCCAAATTCTATACACTATCCATTGCTTGCTTACTTCTCCTATATTTATATGCCTACGTTCTAGCTCTACCAATAGTCCATAGAGTCTGCGTCCAGATCGAATTTTCGCTAAATGTTTTAATCGCAATTCAAACTAAAGATGAATACATTTACAACAGTTTCAAATACCTTCATGGAATTGATGACTTGCCCGGCGCAGATAAAGTGTACAAAAATCTGCAGAAATTCCTCAATATTCTAACCTTTTTCTTCTTCACAATGAGAGTGATTGATTCCATTGTAGTTATTTTCGCTTACGATACGAATGCTTTCAATTATTTAGATCTATTTATTATGCAAATATTTCACTTGTCCAACGATTTGTCAAAGTTTACAGCTTCTATTATATTTAGTTTACTTTATTGTCGTATCAAATTGTTAAGAAATGCTATGGAAATCGAGTTTGATTCTTCACATAGCAAGTTGTCTGTGAAAAAGTATGTTCAGATGTATGTTAGGATTGCTAATACTTTGAGAGATACTGACTATCCGTTAAAACTAGTGGTATGTATTTAACTCTTCTCTATGTTATTTTGCTAAATAGTTTATTATTTGTAAGCTTCTTAGTAGTAGTATCAAGACCAACCAAGTACGATCTTAATATAAGGTAATGTTATCGTAAAATTAAAAAAACACAGGAGCAATTGGGTACGGAAATTATTCAGTGAAAGATGAAAGTGTGTGGAGTTATGTTTGTATGAGCATTTTTTTTTCAGATAACTATCTCAATTTCAAGTTTAGTCCCTATTTTACTCCACAGCCTTTACGTTCAAGCTATTCGCTTTAAGGAACATGTAAGTACAATTTACTACTTTTTATTCTACTATCTAAGGTATAAGGCTATGTGACCATATTTTTCGGCTTACCATGTTACCCAGGTACCTTATTTCATGGGTTAGTGTCACGTTCATCATATACATTTCAAAACAAAGTATGAAACAGGGCAATAATTGTCCGCCTTGCTTATTAAGTGTGTCAACACTGGCTGGTGCGTATGACATTTGATAATGCATTGAGAAAATAGTTCTTACAAAAACCGCGAGGTCGCGCTGATCAATGTTCAAACATTATTATTATTTAACTTGAAAAATAGTATTATAATCAGTTTTTTTGTAACTGTTCTTCTTTTTTTTCGAATATAATTATAGTTGCGTCACCTTCAGTAGTCTATTTCTTTTCTAGGGTCCTGAAATGTTTTCCATTGTATGGGTAACTGGCACCGGCATCCAGTCTGTCGTCATTTTGATTGGTACTACAGGAATTTTAGACCTGATTGCAGATAATATTAAGGCTATAAAAGTGATCTGCTTGGAGAAAAGAATGTACTGTTCAAGTGAGTTATATCCATACTAATATTATAAATGCGAAAGTAACTCTGTCTGTCTGTCTGTCTGTCTGTCTGCTACTCAATCACGCCTAAACTACTGAACCAATTTGCATGAAATTTGGTATGGAGATATTTTGATACCCGAGAAAGGACATAGGCTACTTTTTACCCCGGGAAAATGACGCATTTCCCGGGAAAATTCAGTTGGCGAACGAAGTCGCGAATAACCAATATAATAATGACATTAAATTAACAAAATTCCGTTGTCATGGCAACTGTTTTAATGGCGGATATGCCTTAGCGCGACTTCGTTATATTAAGAGATATAAATAATTTTAAGAATATTTTTCGTGAAAAAAAAGCATATTTTATATCATCACGCTACGACCAATAGGAGCAGAGTAACAGTTAAAAAGTTTTACAAAAACGTGGAAAATTCCGACCCATTCTCTCTTATGTGACGCATGCGAAGTTGCGCGGGTCAGCTAGTTGTTAATATTTAATAAAAAATAATATCGTATTGCGGGGACTTTAAGAACAATAAAAGCAGTTTAAGATTACAATCATTAGCATTTTTATCAGAAAAATAATGTTAGGAACATAAATAAATTATGATAAATCATATCGGTAAGGTTTTAAAAAATGTCCAGTTCAGTATACTCCAGTATACTCCTATAGTCCAGTATACTCGTAGTCAACGGTCCCGGATAGCACGATATGGAGTTTGTAAATTCTGTTCACCTGGGTAAATTAAGTTTATGTCAATGTTTTTCATAAACAAATGAAACGTTTATAGTCATCTTAGCGCCGACATATTTGCCCTCTTCTTACTCCCATGGGATAAAAAATATAAATGTAATATGTAGTTAATGTATATATCAGCCTAGTCTTTTTTCCAAACTATGTTGAAGTCGGCTTCCAGTCTCACTGGATGCAGCTGAGTACCAGTTGTGCTCACCGGTCGGTAAACGATCTGTGGGTTAAGCAACCGTTGGCGCGGTCATTCCATAGTTGGGTTACCGCATAGTGGTATTTGAACTGGGCGTCTCCGTGCTTCGGAGGGCACGTTAAAAGTCGGTCCCGGTTGTTATCTACTAAGATAACAGTCGTTAAGCAACGTCAAAGGCCTCTCGGGTGGCTTACACAACTTTGACACTAGGTTGACCACTAACCTTACGACAAACAAACAAACAAAGTATGTATATTACATTATTATTTTAGGTGAACGCCAGCGCTTAGAGGTGGAACACATGCTGCGAGCGTTGAAGTTTCGTCCCCTACGTTACACCGTGTATCGTGCGTTACCGCTCAGTGTATATTTCTCTCTGAGCTTTCTGTCTTTCTGTTTCATCAATCTCATTGCTGTGTTGCAGATTAAGAGCTATTTTGTATAAAAAAAATCGTATTAAATTCTCTGTTCTCTTTTACATCACTCTTTGGTGTATGCGCCTGCTGATTAATAAGTCTCGGGTTTGAATCCCGGCTCGTACAAAGTGCTATTATCTTTTCTAATTTATGTTAGAACGTTTTTCAATAGATGGTAGGCCGCAACTTTGTAAAGTGCACGTCAAAATGATAATAAGCTCGCCTTTTTTTACATTAGGTGACATAAGATTGCTGACGGCAAAACTTAGATGTTAGAAAAGAACCTACGGAACTAGAATAGGGTATAATAGGAGTGATATTATGTATGTCTAAAATGATTATTTTTATAAAGTTTGTGCGGTTTGTTACTATTTCCAGATATAATGTAAGATACCACAATAAAATATTCACATGCACTTCCTCTATTTGCATTGTTTGATTGAAATCTTGATCGTTTAATTAGTAAAGTGATAAATGATTATTGTGTTTTATTTTAGTCACTAGCAAAGTAAATCTTAGAACTTGTCGTAATAAGTACCTGCAATAATAATAATACAATCTAATAATAAAATTATGCTCACTGTTTAGCTAGATTTATGTCCTTTTTGTAGATTAATATGAGGTTATAATATTGTCTTTTTTAAATAAGTATAAAGTGAGCAAGGATATTAATAAACTCAAGGCTTTAAATTAACATTCATATGCTGCATATTCAGTCTCTAAGGATGCTTAATCTATACTAATATTATAAAGCTGAAGAGTTTGTTTGTTTAAACGCGCTAATCTCAGGAACTTCTGGTCCGATTTGAAAAATTATTTCAGTGTTAGATAGCCTATCTATCGAAGTAGGCTATAGGCTACTACCAGTAAAAAATGTTACAAAAATGGGGAAAATTTTGACCCATTCTCTCTTATGTGACGCAAGCGAAGTTGTGCTAGTTAGCTAGTTATTCAAAATAGCACAGGAAAGTGACAGCCTGATGCCTGAATATGTGCTTAATATCGATATGTAATAATATATCGTTATATTTAGTTTGAGACGCCTACAGTCAAACCATAAAATAGTTTTTTATAAATATGTACTATCGAACCAACTGAATCATGACCCATTTTGCCGATAATTCGCTTGACACCGTCAAAGCAGTAAGAATTTCATATGTATCGTAAAAGTTGCACTTAGGACATTTTAAAAATGAATACGACGGTGTTATGATGTATCTACGACTACAGACAACTTTGACCTTTGTTATCACGGTACTAGATGCGTTTTTGATAAATCACTCTTAATTTGAATCTAGAATGTTATTAGTCTAAACTCTTTTCACTACGAAAAAAACTATTTGTGTCAAATGTCAAATAGCACGTCATTTAGAAATCTGTGAAACGATTAGGGTAACCACTATAGTCATTGCCCAGCAAACAGTATTTGCCAACGTTAAGCAATAATACGTTTATTTTAATTTTTAAAGTAACCAGTTCAAATTAATTGCGATATATGTCACTTTTAGAATATTGGTTACATTTTTAATATATAGAACTCATGTCTGACGATTGTGCGACAGGTGCGTAGTTCGAAAAAAAAAGTAAGTTTGGTGCAATTTTTGTTAAGGATAACACATTTGAATTTATTGTAGTGCCTATTATTACGTACCGTTGTAACCGTTACTTCTTTCGTTGAGTTTTAAAAAGGGGTGGGCAATTACTGTGAATTTAGAAGTAGTTTTTTTGTTAGTAATTTATTTCTATGTTTCCAAATTTATGAGAACAAACGACTGACGTTCCTTTAGAAAGAATATTTAAGTTGCGTTTATAATAGAGTTTAAGACAATGCTTTACTAAATAAAGATACTATTGACCAAAATTGTGTATCAATTCCATAACCGGGTAATAACTATGCTGGTTACCCTATATTATTTGAATTTTTATAGTTAAATTACTTCCTATAATGGCCGATTTAGCCATGTCCTGAGCGGGTATCGAACCCACTCCTGACACGTCGAAGTCGTAACATCAACCCACTACGCCACGGACCCTGTTGAAAACGATAACAAAGCATTATTGTATTGGTGCACAAATATTTGTCGCAATAATGACAAATAACAAATTCATCACCAAGGAAACGTACGTTCAAGCGAATTTCGACCTACGTGTACATAGACATGTTTTAGAAAATGAGCACATGGTGGGTCATGATTCAGTTTGTTCGATAGTACATGTATGTACCAAAATACTGAATAATAAATAAATAAAAAATAATTTATTTCTATATAGAAGTCTTAACCAATTCAATGTTTATCACAATTTATTTCAACAAACTATAAATTTTCCGACACAATATTAATGATAACATTTTATTTATACAATAATACAAGAGAAAAAGCAAAAACAAAACACAGTTATTTCGAGAACAAAATTTAATTTGTTTTAAACAGTACTATAAAAACTCCTGATTTGTGTCAAAGCTATTAAAGTGATGATGCAGAAAGAAATAAAGCTAAGCGATTGATGTATACCGAGCGGTAACGCCCGATATACTGTGTATCGTAATGGACGATGTTCTAACGCACGCAGCATGTGATCCACTTCTAAACGTTCACGATCAGCTGAAACAAGAGATATTTATTTAATTAATTTCACCACCTACAACAAAAGTCGCAAGCAAATCAAATCAAATATACTCGTATTATTAAACAACTCACACACGGTTATCCGATTCCAAACTAAACAGAGTTTGTACTATGGTAACCAAATAACTGATAAACATACTTATATACTTCTAAATACATACTTATATATACATTAACAACAAAAAAAAACAACTGCATCATTTCAGATTTTGCGTGACATGTTTATACATGTTTATACATGTTAATGTATATATAAGTATGTAATAATACATAAAGGCCCATTGCGAATAAAGTTACTGGTCGTGAGTCAGCCGACGACCACGACTAATGTGTCCTGCGCCAAAACGTCAGGCATTCTAAGGTGAAATGCGTGTTCTCTTTAATTCCTGTATCCGTGTTTATAATTTAACGATTGCACTAAATCGCGTTAAACAATATTATAGGTCCTCTTTGAAAAAAGTGGGGAATGCAACTCCGAAAGCCTTTCTTTATGCTTTATGGTTTGATAAATCAATCAAACGAGCATGGGATTGCGTTCTATCTGTTTCTAACTACAGCAATTTGTGTTTGATTGTTACCTAGGGAAAGTTAGAGCATCCGACCAACCCTTAATCAAGTGGTGATACAGTGTGCGCTGTGATGTTTCCCCGCGGGATGAGTAAGCTCACAAAGACACAGCCGAAGTGGCTAGTTGGTTGTGGCACTTACTACCCGGTTTCTGAGGCACATTTAACGGTAGTTTATCTATTCAATAGCGTCAAAACTAAATCGAATAGATAAACTACCGTTAAATGTACTCAGAAACCGGGGGTTAGATGTACAAGTGTGATCTACTTGGTTATACTTTGTGTCTATTACTTGTATGTTTGTAAGAATCCCCGTGACACAAGAGCAATTCATATTGCGGGAGGTCTCTTCAAAAATTATACCATATGTAGGTTTGTGTAGTAACATGATATATTTCTATGGCACAATGCGGCAATGAATGAATACCAATTGACTACTTAATATCATGTCCATGCAATTTATTATATAGAATATAAACGGTTATATAATTTTAAAGTTGTCTAAAAGATGTTAATGATGCAATAAAACTTGCACTACGTGATCTGCGCTTTTATCTACTTATTTGTGTCTCGTTGAAGAATGTGGATCGTATTCATTGTATATAAGTTTTGTTACTAATATCTTACAACAACGACGTGTCTAAAATTTTACAGTTCATTTAGACTGTGCATATAAATTAAGCAAAGTGAACTTAAGTTTAATGACACACCTTCGCAACATTCGGCACCAAACATTAATTAAGTCACTTATGCGAGAATAACTGTAGTGTAAATTATTGTAGTGTCAAAGATTCCCTCGTCAAACCTTCGGCGTCGTAATCGACAGGTGTGTCGCTGCACTAAAAGTTCTCATTAAGTATTTTTATTGAATAAATGATACTCACTTGCAGCACGGATTTTTAATTCAGTAAAAAATATTTTCATCTCATTTATGTTATCAGCAGTAAGGTCTAGTAATGCTGTGGTAAAAAATACTACAACCAAAAACTGAATGCTGATTGCGAAGAGCCACAATATTGAAAATAAATTAAAACCCTGAAATAGATTTAAATTAAAAATATACACGTATTTAATGCACCTATCTATACTAATATTATAAAGCTGAAGAGTTTGTTTGTTTGATTGTTTGTTTGTTTGTTTGTTTGTTTGAACGCGCTAATCTCAGGAACTACTGGTCCGATTTGAAAAATTCTTGATTTCAGTGTTAGATAGCCCATTTCTTGAGGAAGGCTATAGGCTATATAACATCACGCTTTGGTCATTAGGAGCGGAGTAGCAATGAAAAATGTTATAAAAACGGGGAAAATTTTGACCCATTCTCTTAGGTGACGCAAGCGAAGTTGCGCGGGTCAGCTAGTTGCAAATAAAATCCTGGCTGCGAAACATCAGAGAATGGAAGAGCATAGGAAGTGCTGCTGAACTCTTTCGTCTGGGAAAGGATAAGACGAAATATGCAGAGCAGATTCCCAACCTTCACTAGATGGAGAGGCACTTTAAGAAGAAGAATCACACATAAAGGTATGCAGGAGTTTATAAAAAATACGCCCAATTTTCGCTATAAATAATCCCATTAAAGAGGGGTCGAAAATTATATCTATGGGCCAACCTTTGGGCTACTTTGAGTTCCCGAGTCAAATAACACGGGATCAGTGAATTTTTATAACACATTGATTTATTATTGAACTGATAGAACATTTTCTTTGATTACTTATTATATGAAATTTCACTTACAGCTGATTTGAATGTTATAATTTCATAATATAAATCATTAAGCGTTGATGGAGCCATACCTAAAATAGATACTATTATCTGAAATTATAAAAATATTTGTTACCGATTAGAGTTTACTCTCGATCTAAGTACAGTATTTTGCAAAATTGCAATCATTTAGATACTCGCCATTAGTTTTAAAGGATAATTCGTATTTCTCAAAGAATCGGATATAGACAAATACATTTGCATATATTTTCTAACATTTATCTTTTTGTTCATGGAAATGACTTCGGTTTCTAAAGCCATTCTCATCAATTTAATTCGGCAATGTAGCACACGGAATATGACTATAGTAGTCAATTTAGTCAGGTCAGTAGAAAACGATATTACTTCAACCACAACAGCAGCTGTAAGATCTCTCCAATTTAAGTCATACTTCAACCATAGGACTAAACAATCGTTAAATCTCATCAAGCATTTTATGAACAACAAAACTTTGGTCATCGAAGCTGTAACATTATACAATTTTGCAGCTCCAGGCAGGTCGTCTAAATAAGGAATGTATTTTAAATAATTATAAATGTATTCATCTTTCATTTGAAGAGTCAACAAAACGCAGAACAAGTATTCCCACAGGGTACACCACTTGTGTATGAATGGAAAGTTAACCACAATACTATACATTAAGAGTATTAATATGAAAGAAATTGCGATTGTATAGCATCTGTAGAGGAATTTGTTTCTTGAAGAATTCTGTGGAATTTGCCCCACACCAAGAATGAAACGTATAATCATCATTATTTTTATGTCACACACTAGTGAACTCCAAAACGATTTGTTTTTCTTGAATTTAGTAGATGACATAGTTGTTATAGAAACTGGCTTAGAATTTTTTTTGAATGTCATTGGTAGGGACTGATGTAAATTTTGTCCGAAAGGGCGATTTATTATTACCATTAACGAGCGACTAATAACAACCCACTGGCTAGCGAATTCCATGGAAACTATTTTTAAATACAATTCTGTGGAAATCGGATAACTATGAAAGTTATTTTAAAACCAATCAATATGAATACGGCAATGATTAATATAAGTGCGCCATCGCAACTCTATGATTACGATCGCTCTATCAGTAACTAAAATTGAAAAAATAATTCTCGAATTTTCAGAACAGCTTTTGGTACATTTATTTCGTGTATTGTTCTAAAATACTAAAATGGCATCCCGGATCAAAATCAAGTTAAATTCTGTTCATCACAATAAACACGATGTATGGGATTCGTTAATATGTGACGTGAAAACGTTAATGTTCGCACGCGTCCTATGTGGTGTTGGCCACGTCACGCACGCAGCCCCGATAAAGATGTTGCTTTCAAAAATCTATACCATACTTTTAACTATTGTTCTTGTCATAATATCGTTCTTTCACGGCTCCCGTGTCCCTACAGTCCGTTTCTATAGCAGTTGGTTTCAATTTATAATTTGCCTCGTGGTCTCTTTTCAAACTGAAGATAAATATATATTCAAATACTTGAAACGTCTTAACGATATCGACAACTTACCGGGTGCTATCAAACAGTACAAGAATATGGCGGCTTTTTTCAAATTGTATTTATTATTATTTCTATTCTTTCGAATGATAGATTATTTTGTAATTCGTTACGTGTATTCTATTAGATTTGAGCGCAGTATGTCTGTGATTTTATCGGAAATTTTGTGGTTTTCAAATGATTTGAGCAAGATGTCAATTATCATTGTATTTAGTATACTTTATTGCCGAGTGAAACTGTTTAAACTGGCTTTGGAGAGCGACTTACGATCAAAACGTAGCAGATGCTGTGTTAATAAATACGTACAAATGTACGGGACTCTCGTTGATACTTTGAAAGCTACTCATTATCCTTTGAAGCTCTTAGTAAGTAACAATATGTTTTATGTATCCAGTCTCATAATAATGAGGTTTCCTACACACATATTCGGATCGGCACTTTCGTTTCAGCAATATTTATCGCACAACAAAACGAACTCGACTTACTTGTTCGACTTGTGCCGATCGGGTTCATATACACGTATTCGGTTTTGCTGCCCGACTGGGCTGATTAATGCCGAACCTGATAAGTAGCAAACCTGACTGGATTCAGTAAATAATCGTGATCTACTTTTCAGATTGTTGCATCAATATTCACTAATACGCCAACATTAGTATATGGTTTGTATCAAGAAGTTTTGCATTTCAAAGAAGTGGTAAGTGTAATTATTTTTTGGAATAAATTGTTCCTATTTCTACGCATAAAGCTGCGCGTTGGAATTGCAGCGTAGGGACCGTAAGGATTTGTAAGGTTTTATTAATTTTTGTGGCGCTAAATACTGATCTAGTGAAGGCGGTACGATAGAAATCAATACAGAGCAACAAATCTTTCACAGCTTAATCATAGAAAAATGTCAGATATAGCTTATTGTTTCAAGCAAAATCTAGTCATTTACAATCTAGGAGAATTTCAGGACAAAGTCTAGGAGATGACTTAGTACTGTAGCCCAATTCTGTATTTATAATCTGTACAGACGAGTATCGAGAGTTTGACATCTAAAATATACTGCCATAATAGTTCTTACAGAGCCCGGTAGAGGCGCTTAACAGGTTTTCGTAAAATTTCTCGATAGCTAGCCTGTTGTCGGTAATCGATAGTAGTAAGAAATCGAGCTACGGTATATTGAATGTATTCAGTTGTGGAAATAATTGATACTTTTTTGTTCTTTCTTGTAGGGTCCAGATGGATTTCTTTTTACGTGGATCGTTGGTCATGGATGTCAGTTCGTAGTATTCCATATTATTATGATGACAACGCTTGATCTAACTGTGGATAATCTTAATGAAGTTAAAAGTATTGCATTAGAAAGACAAGTATATTGCACTGGTAAGTAGTCAAAGTACTTCACATTTTTACTTTTATAAATTAATGAATTTCATTTGACCCATTTATCCCACTGCTGGGCAAGAGTCGCTCCCGGCATGAGGGAGCAGTTAGGCCTTGAATCCACCACGTTGATCAAATGCATCTATGGATGCAATCAGGCTATGGAAAGAACTCTTAGGCATACAAAGTTGCATTACGATGTTTTCCTTTATATCTGGAGCAAGTGATAATTCTTATACACACATACATGCTACTTGCTTTAAAATGTCATTGGTGTGTTGCCTCGGTTTCAAACCGTCAACCACTTGGCATGGGAAACACTCTGCTATCACTGATTAATTGTAAAATTTTAAAAGTTGATAATATAATAATATGATGATATTGATGAAATCTTTTAACTCAGTTTGGCGCAGTGGTTGAAGCGGTCGCCGCAACAACCGTAGCGCCGCGTGTGTATTTGTTCTGAGATTGTCAAATTATCTATATAAGTATATATTTAGAAGTATATAAGTATGTTTATCAGTTATTTGATTACCATAGTAAAAGTTCTGCTTAGTTTGGAATCAAATGACCGTGTGTGAATTGTCCAATAATATTTATTTATTTATTTAATGTGGAAATGTAATAAAACAGCCGTCTTTTGTTCCTCAGATGATCGTGAGCGTTTCGAACTGAGGAACTTGCTGAATGCTCTCAAACATCGTCCACTAACTTACTCAGTGTATCGCGCGTTACCTCTCAGTGTATATCTCACTCTTAGCTTTATGTCCTTCTGTTTTATCAACATGATTGCTATTCTGCAGATTAAGAGTTATATGGTTTGATAGTGGTGAAGTAATTATTTCTTTTATTAATGTTATTTTGCTATGTGGTTTTATGGCGTGTTTGATTAATAAATTAATTGTTTTAAATGCTGCGAAGTTTGAGTCTATCATACCAAATTATTTATCTTTTAATTGTTTTTTTCAAGAAAATTTATATCGTACATTAAGCAAAGAACCTTGTTTTACCTGTCTTACTAAGGGGTACCGTATTATAACCCAGGAAACTGGGTTGTTCAGGTCTAATTGGTAGTCGCTCCATGTAAAATACTAATATTCAGTTGCACCATGTGAGACTGGAAGCCGGCTTCAACTTAGTTGGAAGAAAGGCTAGACTGATGATGATGATATTAATTTGGTAATGTAATAAAACAGCCGTCTTTTGTTCCTCAGATGATCGTGAGCGTTTCGAACTGAGGAACTTGCTGAATGCTCTCAAACATCGTCCACTAACTTACTCAGTGTATCGCGCGTTACCTCTCAGTGTTTATCTCACTCTTAGCTTTATGTCCTTCTGTTTTATCAACATGATTGCTATTCTGCAGATTAAGAGTTATATGGTTTGATAGTGGTGAAGTAATTACTTCTTAATAATTATATAGTTATAGTTTGTTAAATGGCTTTTCGGTGTGCATGATTAATAAATTGTTTATTTGAGTTGCGAAGTTTGAGTTTATTTTCCCTGAAATTTTGGAAAATTTTATGGATATTTTTTTAAAATTAATTCATGGAAGTAATTTCACAATGAACTTTGTTTTGCCTGTACAAGCATAGTTTAAAAAAGTCGTAGTGACTAGCGTATAGTCATGAACTAAAATGCTCCAAAGGTAGTGTAAAATCAAATAACATATAAGTAAGTTAATATAAACGCATTCAAATATGAAAGTTGAAATTCAAGTAATTATAAAGTATTTTTCGTAATATTATGTAAGACCAAGAAAAAAATACAAATGCGAAAGAAAAACGATTTACTTTAACTGAAATCAAGTAACTATGTGACAATAACGAGCCGCTATTGTCACTACTGAGTTTGCTCTCAACTCTTAGACTGCAGTCTGCATAGATTTGCTTCGTGCTAGAAGAGTCCTGTATTTCCCAAACAAGTAATAAAAAATCATTAATAAAAAATCAAAATTATTAATGTTTCTTATGACACTGTGGATTTTAGAAACTAAAGAATCGAATCTATCACCTCGTGTGTAGTGTCATGTGGTGGATAGAAAATCACTCCAGAATAGGCTTTGACAATACATATAATTAAATATTCTTTGCCCTTAGTTTGCAGTGATTTTTTTATGCATGTTACATGACATTGAATGAGAAATTCTGCTTGCCCGTTACTTTTTTAAGACAACTTTTCTCAATCGATTTCGATGCAATTTTACCCGAAGAATTTGAACTGAAATTCAAAGAATCAACAACTAAAGCGTTAAAATAGTGCCAGCAGATTCTCTACTACTATCGACTACCGACCTATCATCGAGCTATTTTGTGTGAAAGTCTGATTAGCGCCTCTGACGGTCGTCGTAGGAACTATTTTGGCAGTTCATTCAAACTCGCGATATTTGACAGTACTGACAATACAGAATGGCACTTACCCCCGGTTTCGGAGTACATTTAGTGGTAGTTTATCTATTCAATAGCGTTTTTTGTATGGGTTTTAACGCTATTGAATAGATAAACTATCGCTAAATGTATTTCAGAAACTGGGGGTTATTCAGTTAAAAATTCGTTCGCTTCCGTCAACTGTAGCTCAACGTTTTCTCACGCTAAATTCAATAAAGCGCGAGCGAGACGAGTGCTTTTTATTTCTTTTACGACGTCACCGTTCATAATACTTGACGGAAAATTGTAAAATGATGTTCCGATTAAATAAAAATGTAATATTGAAAACCAAAATCTTATTGCATATTATGTGGCGTAGTACTTTCATATTGTGATGCGTTTTGTATTTTCGATATTATTTGCAACAAAAACTAACTAGTTATGTTAGTAATTTTACGTTTACTTGCAGAAATGACATTTTAATTAACTTTGGTCAGTATCTTTAGTCTTGCTTTTAAATAGTTAAATATTATGAGCATAACTTACACGTACAGAAAAACAAATGTGTTCTCTATATTTTTTTATACCTATAAAACACTTCGGCACATTTATTAATTAATTAAAAGGATCAAAACCGTTCACAACCGTATTGTCTAGATTATTTATTTTATGTAAACTAACATAATGTGTGTTTCTTTTTAATGCACGTAACATAATAATATGTACTATGAGTACCTACTACAATGAATTAGTACAAGTTAATTATTTCTAGTTTCCCTCTATTATAATATAAGATTTTGACTGCCTCCGTGGCGCAGTGGTTTAGTTCACCTCGCCGCAACCATTGCGTCGGGAGGTCATGGGTTCGATTCCCACACGGGACAATAAAATTATTTGTGCGATCTACAAATAATTGTTCTGGGTCTAGTTGTAATCTGTGTCCGTTGTTTGTATGTTTGTTAAAGTCCCCACAACACAAGAGCCATTTTTAGTGCGGGCGTTGTCTTTCAAAAAAATCAAAAAAGATTTTAATTTAGTCCCATCCTAGTTTATGTTTGCATAAATCAGCCTTTATCATTTAGCGTACTATGCCTCGAAAGTATCAAAATCATGCACTCCGGTATCCTCTTGAGTATTTACTCCACGTTCTTCTAACATAACGTGAGCTTCTTCCTAATGCACTTCCCTTGTTTCGTTCTACAACTAGTTTTATATCTAGTAGCCTGTCCTGATGCAGTTGGATAGTAAGTTTTCAATTTTATTGCAATATTTAGCTAAAAGTATTACTTGATTTTTGTTAAATGTCTTTATTTATTGCATGTAAGTTTGGTTTAAGTCGTAAATATCCAAGATAGGTACTAATGTCAACTGCTTATGTCTAACAGTTTTCGTTGCCATACTCCTCCGAAACGGCTTGACCGATTTTGATGAAATTTTTTGTGCTTATCCGGTATGTATGAAAATCGGCCAACATCTATTTTTCATACCCCTAAGTAACAGTGTTTTTTTATAATTATGGCAAGACAACGTTAGCCGGGTCAGCTAGGTAAATATAATGTTTTCAATGGTACATTACAAGAAGCTCTGCGAGATGTAAGTTTCATATCAAATACTTAACAACATTGCTATGATAAAGCCTTAAAAGTGATCAAGATCATCCGTAGTGGTACTATTTCAGAGGCGAAAGTTGCCACAGAACTAGTTAATATGCAATTTAGCTTTGCGATAGTTAAAGATCCGGGATCAAGATATAATTAATAGCAAAGAAGAATCAAGCAAGCATTGCTGGGCGCATAATGCATTAAGTTATTATACACAAAATCATTTGAAAATCTATTAAACAACATTATAAATCAAAAGACGAAAATATTACACGAACTACTTTCATAAGTACTCATTAATGTTGCATTGCAGCTAATTACGTCACATCCCAGACGCATCTTGTAAAACTAAGACCATTTCAAACAAGCTATTTCAAGCATTTAAAGCTACAGCCTTCCGCTATCGCTCTCTCGCTTACTCTTAGCAGATAAAACCGCAACAGTAAACATCTTTAAACTAAATTTATCGCACTCATAAAATAGAGAAATAGCGGTAATACTGTCAGTGCCTTTAGTTTTATGGACGGCGGCGAACAACACGTAACAGATTTAAATTTTTTCCTTATTTGTAGAATAAAAAGAAGATTTATTTGATTATAGTTATATTACTTACCTCTGCTATCATAATCGCAAAGGAAATTTATGAGTTTTGTTTTTTGTTTCCATATTTAAGTAATTTCTTATAACTGTGGACTATTGCAGATTTTATAAAAATGTTCAGTTTTTTGTTTGTGTAGCATCTGTACATCCAGCGTATTTTACAAAAACTACTGCATTACTGCTGGGGTTTTTAATATCAAATACTTGTTTCTAGATATCTAATTTAATAGTCGTTAATGTACGAATTACCGGCTGTTAGAAAAGTAAAAATAAATCTTATGACTACATTCGCACCAGACCTATTATTCATCAATTCAAACAATTTTGACAGGATTTCTATGAGGTACTATTTTCTTTGCATGAGTCGCATTCGGCCCTACTACAGTAAACCTCCCATTATATGCTACTGTCATAATAAATGCCAGTGTTTGTGAAGATATATGTAAAGTATGAACTATTTGTTACTCGTTCACTAAATAACTGAACGGATTTGGACAAAAATCTTTTCTCGCAAAGTCTCTAGCAGAAGTTAGCCAGCCAGATTCTGGCCTAGATGACAAGACAACAGGTTCATAAGCCTCTGTATTTCACATCTATTATCTTCTGCTAGTCACGTTCCCTCCCCATAGGTGTAGAAGCAAATAACATTTACCGGTCAAGCTTTGAAACTTCGTGCTACTACTACAAATCTAGAAAGCAACAACAACTTATATATTCCCATCACGTTGAATGCACTAAAAAGTAGCTACATTTCTAATGCTAGACGTGAGAAAAGTAAGAAATAAAAATTTCAGACAAAAAACTTATACAGTTTTCAGTGCCTAGGTATTATACAATAAAGGATTTTATGTAAATAAGCGCGCAAATTCATAAATAACGATTTCCAATTAAATGTGTAGTAGTAAAATAATAATACAAATATTTGTAAAATATAATGCTTTTTTAAGATCTAAGTTTGAATTTTGGAAACAGACTCCAATCAAACACAAATTATTAAGAGTGTATTTCCAAATATTACGCAATAGTTGATCGTTTTTGACAAATGATAATATTACGAATAGGACTACTACTAAGAATAGGAAGTGATCATAATTTTTCCAAAAATATCACGTTCATAAGCCGTCGTACTTACACATCTTTTTTCTTTTTCTTAAATCAGCTGTTCTTTTTATTTACGCCAAAAAGCTCTAAGATACAATAAACAAAACGAAGACGTGACTGTATCGTTGGGTGCGGAAATTAAAAAATGTCTTTTGCTATCTTGCCATTAAAATAGAACAGGCGATGTGTTACTTTTTGAAACTTTCTTTGTTATTATTGTATGGATTTTGCCGATGTATATGTGCCAAACTCTTACGAATGCTATTTGTAATGAAGTAATTATATCGACAAGAATTGTATGGTCTTTCTAAGTACGTATTCTTGTATGGCTAAATGCTTAAATTAATTGACGACCATATGTTTTTTTATTTTTGTAAAAATATTTTTATTAAATTAGACTCTTTTATACTCTATAACTTATAACAGTCATCAAACAAACACACGAAGTTTACTTCCTTAACTCTCAATTTGTACAAAAAATTCTAAATTCTATATTTACAACTCAGTACCGATCAACTAAGTATTTATAGATGAAATTTGATTTGAGCAATAGCCATGATATTGGCGATACAGAATGAGAAGAATCCTAGGAACACGTGGAGCGACAACGGCACGATGCGAAGTATCGTATATTGTAGAGGACGTGATTCTATCACTTCGAGAAAAAACTGCAGTTCTGCTCTTTCGCGTTCACCTGGGAAAAAAAAACAAATAATACTTGTTATTTTTGTAAGCACCAAAATAGAAAATTCTTGATGTGAATATTTTTTTAACATCATTTTATCTTTAATTTTAGCAGAATAATATAATAATATCTTCAGAATAATATGCTATTGCTGTTACAATGTCCACTTTCAGTTTGTACTTTAAACGATACCATTTTATAAATTAGCTTAGTGAGTATATACACAAATATCGGGCCGCAGTATTTCGGTTTCTTAAGAATAATTAATTATATTTTTCATTAAGGTTGTATCTTGTAAATTATTTACTAACAGTTTCATAATTGTCCGGTTCCTCTACTTACTTTTAGAAGTAGCACGTTTCTCGACAGTCATTGATTCGATAAACTTCATTTCATTATGCACTAGGTCCATCATCAGCATACTGAACGCTAAACACATGTACGTTTGTAATATCGTGTCCGTCGTCCGTACTGAATCTCTTAGCGTTAGACCCTAGAAAAAGACATCGTTTCATATTTTACACAAAAACAAAAATAAAGGAGATCATCCACGCTCCATACATTTTTGGGCCTTTTTTCAAAGTGTTATGTTTCACAGCACTTTCAGAAATGAATTAATGTTTGAATATTATGAATCTTCAAACCTATATAACTCAGTTCAAAGCGATCCTACCGGTTTCGTGCCATACTAACTATCAGTGGCGAAGGGTGAGTTTTGTTAAAAGGTAAGCCGGAGCTAAAACTGCTTAAGCTAACGTTAAGCAACTCTTAGTGCGGTCATTCCATAGGTGGGTGACCGACGCGATGGCAGCTTGAACAAATTTGACACTAGGTTGACCACTAACCATACGTTAACAGAATAAATCGTTGTATTGCAATCCGATCTACCAAACTACTTTCATAGTAGGTAAGAACTAAGTACCAGCTATGAACGAAATAATTGATGAGGAATGATTCTATCCTATTACTTCAAATTTCATGTTAAAATAAGTTTGATTACTCCAACTACACAACAACTTTGATTGACTCCAAATGCTATCTACTAGAAACAATCGGAGAAATAATATTGCCATTGATACATTTATAAAGTTATATCGTAGAGAATAACATTAAGGGAATGTTTAAAATACTTATCATGTCCTTTGCATTCTGTATTATTTATTTTGGAAGATAGGTGGATAGATGAAAACAATGTCTACACTCTACAACATTATTTACTCAACTAATTTAACAATATTTATTGCTTCTACTTTTACCTACTTGTTGTCCATGATCGCAATACACAAACAATAACAATGAAAGTAATATTTACAAATACACGTGAGATACGACCAGTACATTCACACAATCACCACGATTTTACACAAAATAATAACATGCCATCAAAAACATTCTGTAAAAACCTCAAGTCTCGCCGTAAAAAGTTGTGAGATCTATATAATACCAAGTCGATTAATCTATTTAGTCTCTGCTTAAAGTACCTTCTGTCTTAAGTTATTACGTATGTTATTATCATGCCAATTTATAAAAAAATACCTCTTAAACAAATATACCGACCTGGCCATCGCATGAATTGATTAGTTAATGCTCCTGAAATGTTAATGGCGAATTTGTGTTTTCTTGCGATGACCAAGTCGATCTATTTGTTTTAAAGGTATTTTTTTTTAAATTGGCGTGATAATAACATACGTAATAACTTAAGACAGAAGGTCCTTTAAGCAGAGACTAAATAGATTAATCGACTTGGTATTATATAGATCTCACAACTTTTTACGGCGAGACTTGAGGTTTTTACAGAATGTTTTTGATGGCATCTCACTTCTTTTTGTAGAGCGAACATAAGTCCAATTTGTATGGAAAGACGTTTTTTTTTTCATAATTCAACATATTTTCCTATGGGAATGTTGTTCAGTTTCATGGGCTAAACACCCTTACCCACCCTATACCCCCTCCCGTTATGCCTCATATAGTAGGTACCTATTTACACCTATTAATTTTATTTTCTACAGTAATAATAATTCATTAACTGCAAATGTAACCTTGTAATCTTATACATTTATATGGGATTACAAAGTTATTGTTGCAGTTGGTGTATTTAGAAAACTGGACCGAAATTAGAAAATATAAATTTTTTCCCATGATTAAAACACTAAACCCTATTTGTATTCTAAATTTTAAGCTTCTAAGTCTGCTAGAAGTACCTTAGACTTTTGATGATCGGTGAGTCAGTGAGTCAGTGAATCAGTGAGTGACAAAATTCAAAATTTTAACAAGTTGTCATTCTTAAACTACTAGTTCAAATTGACTGAAATTTTAAATATACTGTGTTTACACAATGCCTGATTAGTTGCTGAAAATCCAGGCTTCTTGTTTTATCCACAACGAAATTATAGGGGTGTCAAAAATAGCCCGAATTGCTTCGAGAAAAGGATGTTACGGCCGTGCCGCTTTTTTTTTGCTCGACTTGCGGGGGCACTTCCGTGCCCCCAGATTCATAGATAATTTAACACAATTTAACTCATCCGAATATAATAAACATAATAATCCAAAATAACCTAAAATAGGCGCGTAAATGAAAACAAAACTAAATCTAAAATCATAAATGTCATCACAACAATTGCATTCATTGCCTCCCTCTCATTAAATATCATTGCATCTCACTCACACATTCGCTAGTTGCCGCGCCGCCCGCGCCGCTGCGCCTGTCGTACCTACTAGTCGCCCAATAAGCCGATGAATTCCGGGTTACCTCGCCGGTAAAACGCGCCATAGAAAAGTACGTCCGCGTGACGTCATCGACATCTTTTCTCCTTTACGCGATTCCTGCGCGCGCCGTCGAGTTATTTGACGGCAATTTTCGTTAATGCAACTTTTACTATGACAAATAGAACAGGCGTTTATTCATTTATTTATTTTAAATTAGTCGTATTGAAAATATTGATGAATGTCGTAATAAATATAGAATTGAATTTAAATAAACGATCTTTTTTTGAGAATAATACACATTTATGTGACGCATTTTTAGAAGTGTTCCGAAGGTAAAGCCGGTAGGAATCGGGTTATATGGAGTCTTCGCCACTGCTAACTATTGCTTCAAATGGCTAGCTTTATCGACACATGCCACTTTTTTTTGTTGGTCGGCACTTTGAAAAGAGGCCCAAAATGGATGATCTCCTTTAACCCATTACTGTCCCACTGCTGGACAAGAGTCTCCTCCCGTAATGAGGGAGAGGTTAGGCCTTGAGTCCAAAAATGCAATGCTTAATTTTATATTCAAACATTAAAGGTTTATATAAATTTTACTGTAGTTTAATTAAACATATCTATTAAATTACTTTCTTATAGCTGGGCCCAACATAGTTCCTTGCATGGTACCAAAAATTAACCACTTCTATTAAATAGGAAAAATATTAAAAACCTTGTTTGCCATATAGTTACTTTAATGTGTAACAAAATTAACGGTTATAGTAATTAAATAATTAGGCAAAAAAATCTACTTACTTTTACAAGGTACGGGGAAGTTAATCGTGTCAAAGGCTAAACTTGGGACTAAAACACAAAATGTAGTTATCCATTAAAAAAATACTTACATTAGCTTTGAAAGAAACTACGGTTCCAAAACCCTCTGAAGTAAGTCGAGGAATCGAAATTGATAAAATTGTTATCATCTGCAACAAATCAAATCAGTCAAATTTGTAGTTTGATTTGATTTCTAGGAATACACAAATAAAAAAACCTTTACCAAGAGTTTCAACGAAAAATCAATATCAACTAGAGAGTCCACCAACATTTCATACATTTCCACATATTTTCTAACCGAAAATTTATTATTGTCAAAACCTTCAGTCTTCAAAGTTTTTCTCACAATCTTCACACGAAAATACAACAGTAGAAATATAAGTATGAGGCTAAATTGTCCTATATCAATTGCCAGTAAAAGAACGTTCATTGAAAGTAAACCTATGGGCTCAAACACGAAGCAAACCATTGGAACATGCCAACATAAAAAACCGTAAAACAAAAGTCTCCTTAAAAAAGCCAAAATCATCATACAAAATAAATATCTTCGGAACTTTTTAAACATAACATCCGCACACGACAAATGATCAATTATTGGTCGGGTCATATAAAATTGAAATACATGTCTATCTTGCGTCACCAATGAAACAAGAACATACGAAACGAATTCTGAACAAGTGCTAGCTTTTGTTAACCAATGTACAGACTTTGCTTGCGTAAACACTGTACACACTATAAATGTCACTATGAATAGACTATATAAATTTGATATTAATCGCCATTTAAATCCTTGGGCATTACTATGAAATCCAAATATGCAACGGATAAATATCACTGGGCCTAAATTATGTACTAAATTTGATGAATCCAGCATTATAGGTATCGTGAGTTCTAGTATCAGATATTGACTGTTGTTTTCATTGGCGTCATCAGCTCTTAATGATAGTAATTCGTCGAAGTGACTTTTTTCTTATCTACTATCAGCACGTGTATGTTATTCGTCATTCTGACAATTTTTGGATTCAATTTAACTTACCGTCCTCCGATGTATTTTTGTGTACATCATTTTGAAATAATAAGTTTAGTTATTGTTACACCTCAATTATTTTCATGTGAAACATATTCAATGTTTATTTTTATTATTTTGATCATATTTTACATCTGAACAAGATTTCGTGGAAAAGTAGTTTGGAATTTTACAATTAGGCGGTGTATTAATTTGACAATAAAAATAACAGGTAAAAAAAAACTAGAAATTCTTCCATTAATTGATATGGTTGCCCATCCTCTAAAATTCTCACTTTTATGAGCTTACATTTGACAAAACAAACCGAATTGTTAAAATTAAGTGCGATATTTCTATGTCTTGTCATGACTAGTGTTTTTTCAGAACTAGTTAACGAATACAGTTAAACTCAATAGATGTAATATTTGTACTCGAACAATCAATGTAAGTGCCTACGATTAACATTGTGTTATTTTGATATTTCATAAATAAGTTGGTAACAAAATTATTTGGAAATAAATTCAAGATACGAAAGTCATGGAAGCTTACTTAAGGAGTTCTACGGAACTGTCAGAAAATGAAAATAATTATTTCTATACGAAAAAATATGTAGTTTGAAACATAATGTGAGACTATAAAACATGGCATTTAAGCAGCAAAAAGTAAATAAATTAATTTAAACCGTAAAGTAGAAAGAAAAAGAAAGTTAAATACACGAAGTCCTAGGAAGTGCTCTTCCCCATTTATGTTACAAAAATGTAAAAGTGACTATAGAAGATGACATTTTTCCAAACACAAGTGTGCAATATACAACCGATATACTTTTTCCGTTCCCTCTTTGGATATCACATAAACATCGGCGGATCGAAGCTACGTATTCTAAAAATACTTTATTCATTACTTGCAGTTTCATTACTAGTGTATTTTTATAAAAATAATGCGATAAAATTAGAACCTTTTTTTAAAGTTTTTAGTGTTATAGAATACATTTGTTACGTCGTTATATCTTTAGTGACTCAAGATGAATATTTGTTTCGTTCACTTAGATCGGTACCAATTATTGATAATTTGCCGTTAGCAAAAGGAATGAGTAGACACTTCTGGATAGGCTGCTTGTTTTCAATGTTATTGGTATCTGTATTTAGAATGATAGGTTCTGTTATATTTTCATATGGAGATGAAAATACAGTTTGGAATGAAGTAGCTATTGACTTATTATGGATGTCACATTTAGTAGGCCAAATAACTATATTCATGGTAATATATTTGTTGTATCTGAGGGTGAAAATAGTAAAACATACTATGATAAATTATGGCTTTGACGATGTTCCATTGAAAAAATATTCACCAAGAAAATATGTTTTCATGTACGAGGCCTTAGTGGATTATTTGGTAGATGCAGATGTTCCTTTAAAAATGATTGTAAGTATTTTTTTTTATTTAGCGTAGTAGAACAATATGGGAGTGTAATAAACAAAAAAATTTTTTCAGATAACTTCAAATTTTTGCGTCACTATACCGAAATTAGTGTATCAGACTTACTTGGTGATTTCGTTATTTAAAACTTATGTAAGTTTAAACGCAGAAGTAGTACTGTAGGCGAAGCTAAGTCAGAATTTTTGTCTGCCTCAAAATCTGGTTACATATCACTGCACTGCTAAATTGTATAATGTGTTCTGTTAAAACTTTTGTATCATTCTATTTTTATTTTACAAATATCAAATCACGCTTTTTTCCTCATAGGTGTAGGCACTCATCAGAGACAACAAGGCTGTATCTAAAATTATTTTCTTTATTTTCCTACCTTTTATGATATTATCCATCAGTAAATTGCTGGTATCAATTATTCTGCAGTCTTGTGGTGTGTAATGTATGTATAGTGGTTGTAGATTCTTTCTTGCTTTAGGGAGATTTTTATTTTGTTTATCTTTACAGGGTTTGTTAGTTAAATTCATATTCTCAATGGCGTTCACTGTGATTGAAACCTATGAGTACATTATATTTTCTATGATACTTCTCGACTTGTTGCAAGATAATTTGAAAAAGATCAAGTCTTTGATTATTTTGAAATGCCTGGAATGTGAGTGTGAGTACATTTTTTAAAGAATGTTTGACGTTTACTTGACACCATACAAAGATAAGACAACATTTGGCCTTTGATAGAATAATAATTATATTACTTTTGGGACACTTCGCGGTTCTTCCCGTAGCAAGATTTCTTCTAGACGATATCCAGCTACGGCGCCTAGTTTCACGTGTTGACTGCCACCGTGGCGCAGTGGTTTAGGTCGCCACTACCATTGCGTCGGGGTCGTGGGTTCCCACACGGAACAATTATTTGTACGATCCACAAATAATTGTTTTGGGTCTGGTTGTACTTTCTGTCCGTTGTTTGTATGTTTGTAAAAGTAAAGTAAAATAATAACTAGAAAAAAAATACACTAAATTTATCTTTTTATGCAGGTGAACGCGAAAGAGAAGATTTACAACTATTCATCGATGTGATGGAACAGCGGCCTCTACAATTTACCTTGTGGCGCATAATACCGATCTCCATGATTGTGTTTCTAAGTTTTGTATCTTTCTGTGTTATTCATATTATGGCTGTTATACAGATAAGGCTTTTTATAGATACCCCATAAACCATTATGACTCTATAATTCTTTATTATTCTTACCAAATTATGGTCTCACTAAAACCCGGGCTTACTTTAGACTATCTTTCCTGATATTAATTTTTCTTATTATACTATTTTATTACCACTGGTAGGTGCTAACACCTTTATTTACAATTCGCTGGCCTTATAATAACATCTTACAACTCAAAACTATAATTGTTTTGTGTAAATAATCAATAAATAGTAGACCAAATAATTATACACATCTCATATAAATTATTAAACCAAAAAGACATTTGTAGCACATGTAATTTTATTTCTTACTTGTAATCAATTTTCTTTATTAATCAATTTGAGTACATCAATATTGTGTTGTTCTAGCTACTTAGCGGTTGTCTGAAATAATGTCACATTACTTAGTAGTGCCATACTCAATAGGGTTCTAATAAAATTACCCTTTAATTTCAACATAAACAAATTGAAAAAGAAAACAAGCTTTTCGAAAATAAAAATCTAACAGTACTAGTTTTTGAAGATGGTGATTTTACACGATAACAATTTTTAAACGTAAAGACTTACATATTTTGAGCAGTTCCTTAAGTGATATAATACCATAACTTGGACAAGGTCGGCAACTTTGATCAGTAGCGCAGTTTTGTACAGTCGGTACTGTCGAGTATCAACAGTTTGGCATTTAAAAAGCACTGTCAAAGTAATTCCTACGGAATCTAACCCGCAAGAGACGCTGATCAGATTTTCAAGCAAATTTCTCGATAGCTAGCCGGTTTTTAAAAGTCGATAGTGGTAATAGAGCTATAGGATCTAATCATTCCTATGCTAGTTAAAATCCTGCGGAAAATGTGGGATTAGTTATATTACTAACATATTATTACATATGTCGGTATAAAAAGAAAAACAATGTTTCAATTCCAAACCCAAAAGTGCATTTTAACACCCATTCTTCGTATTCGTACCTTATTTGGCTACAATATAAACTCAGATAGATCAATAATTCGATTTGTAGCAGCCCTTTACTCATTATTATTGATTTCTGTAATGACGTATTTTTATTTTGCAAAAGTAAATTTGACTATGTTTTATAAAACGTTTACTTTCATAGAATTTGTTTCTTACATTTTAATATCTTGGGTGACCAAAGATGAGTACTTATTACGTTTCTATAGACCTATACCAATTATTGATGCCTTACCGTGTGCAAGAGGAATGAGAAAAACCTTCTGGAAAGCTTTTACCACTTGTGCTGGCCTTGCAGTTAGTTTTAGAATAGCAGGTACATTAATAATTTCATACGGCGAAACCTTAAATCCGTGGAATGATGTCACTTTAGATATTGCCTGGATTGCGAGAAATTTAGGCGCAATGTCCGTTTTTCTGATATTCTATTTTTTATATTTACGAGTCAATATAGTGAAGAAAACAATGTTGCGTTTTGGGTTTGATAATAGCCCTTTGAAAAAGTATTCTCCGAGAAATTATGCTTATATGTATGAAGCTATTATAAATTCTTTAGATGTTGTAGGTACAACTTTGAAAATTATAGTAAGTATACCCATTTCAAAAATATTTGTAAATTTTCAATTTGTCTTACAAAAATTTGATAAAAAAAATACATTAATTTTCTGCCTATTTAAAAAGCTTATGCTCGCATTAAATAAAGTCTATGTGCCTATATTTGTAAGTACATATAATATATTATATAATAAATTGATTCAGTGAATAAAAATAAAACAACTGATGTTAATGAGCAATCAATTATTTTCAGAGAACTGCGCAAAGAAAGAGTGAAATCAAAAAACTTATTTATTCTAATACAAATTATAAATTGTATTGCAGATCACCTTATGCCTATGTTGGACGATACCAAAATTAATCTTTCAAACTTACTGGGTGATTACAATATTCAAACGACAGGTAAAATGTTTTTTTTTGTTAAAACTTTGAATACCGTATTCTGTGAAAATATCAGTATCGTTCTTCAGTAACATATTGATGATGACAGTCATGATGATGGTGATGATGATGATGAAGATGGTGATGATCATGATGATGAAGATGGAGATTATCATGTTAGTGATGATTTTGAAGTTGACGACGATCACGGTGATGGTGAAGATGATGATGATGATGGTGATAAAGACGATAATGATGATGATGATGATGACAATGATTATGACGATTAATTATACTGTATTTTTTTTCCAGAACGGGCTACCAAGATACACACTATCAATGGGTTTAACTGTTATCGAAAGCTATGAGTTTCTGATATTTTCTATGGTGTTATTTGATTTGACTAAAGACGACATCAGAGCTATCAAATGTATCATTATTGAGAAGTGCTTGACATCTACTTGTGAGTATATCTATTCTATTTTTTTTCTATTTTAAAAAAGACAACTCCCGCACTAAGAATTGCTCTTGTGTCGCGGGGACTTTTACAAACATACAACCAACGGACACAAAGTACAATCAGACCCGAAACAATTATTTATGGATCGCACAAATAATTGTTCCGTATGGGAATCGAACCCACGGCCTCCGTCACAGTGGTATCGGCGTGGCGACTTAAACCACTGCGCCACGGAGGCAGTCAAAACAAGTTAAAGTAGTTCATTAGGTGGAAATTTGAAAGTCACTTTCATACATTTGCTATCAATTTATTTAGTTAATAACCAGATACAGATTATCACACACTTATTTATAAAAACTGGCTCTTAAAGTTTTAGGAGTCTGATCTGCCTAGCACTAATTTGCAAATTAACGGAATAGATTATTTTGTGTCTGAGATTATGACATTTTATTAGGATCTTATATTGGCAATGAAAGTCGGTACAATATATTAGGAATTTCGTTAAGGTACTAAAATTATTAATTTTGTATGCAGGTGAGCGTGAACAAGCCGAGTTGCAGCTACTTATCGACATAATGGAACAGCGTCCTCTACAGTTCAACTTATGGCGAGTAGTGCCGATCTCAGTGTTTGTATTTCTAAGCTTCATATCTTTCTGCGTCATCCATATCATGGCTATCATACAAATTAAGTTACATATAAATCGATGATTCAAATAAATGTTCTTTTTATATATTGGTTTTTTGATACATAAATTGTGAGTTATGTTAACCAACTACTGCAGAATCATATAAATCTACCGTTACTGACAAACACACCCAGCAGAAATTACTGAACGCATAAAGCTATTTGCCATGCATGTTCTTTGGATAGAAAGGCAGGACAGAGAAAAGGTTTTTGAAGGGCGGAATACCAGTTATTAAAAATAGCTACAAAACAGAAAATGTTACTATAGAGAATACTTCTTACATAAATGTACATAATATACCTCTCAAAGGTCAACATTAGGTCATTAATCTTGTCATCAAATTCAATCAAAATGAATATTCCATTAATTCCAATAATAATTCTATTCTATTCTATTCTAATTGAAAAAAGCACAACAAATGACTAGGCAACGTTATTACCTGTATCCAAAAATATTCATCAATAACGCGAAACAACGAATTGAATTTTTATTCCGCTCAATAAGTAATTACATTAATAACAAGGTAATACTCACGCTATGTATTATTCCGATCACCGTTACTTATTCCGGTCTTGCTTAATGAAAAATAAATAGGTTGACGAAACAGAAGAAACTCTTGTTCTAGTATACTCACTTATTACAAACAATATTGTGGTGATTCAAGTTCGAAGACATTCTAGAAAATGACGAATTCTGAAACCAGTGTGTGCAATTTAAAGCCTTTATTTGTCTTAAGATTTTTTTTCGGTTTCCACATTGACGTCAATTCATTCAAACTTCGCTTACTAACAAAGCTTTACATCGTAATTTTTGTTCCAACTTGCATGTATCTAAAATTTATATATTTGCCGCAAATGAGGCTTTTTCATAGATGTATAACTCCAATAGAATATCTGTTGCTTTCTATATTGTCGGTAGCGACTAGAGACGAATATGTGTTTCGTTTTTACAAATGTATTAATGATTTAGATACTTTACCCGGTGCTAAAGAGTTATATAAATGGTCTTGGCGATTGCTATCATTCATGTTACTTGTCTTGTGTTGCTGTAGAGGCCTTCACGGTTATATAGTTTACCAAGGCCGAAACTTAAACTTTTTAGATTTGTTATTGGACAATATAGTCCACTCTGTTACTTGGATATCAGTGACTCTCGGTCAATTCGGCACTCTATTGATCTTCTACTTGTTGTATTTTCGAGTGAAGGTTATTAAAAATACTATGAAGGACAAAGGTTTTGATAGCTATCCGGTAAAAGTGTATACGGCGGAAAAATACGGGCACATGTATGCAGCTCTTGTTGATATTATGGATGATATTGATTTTCCTTTGAAGTTGTCGGTAAGTTTCGTTGAGAAATAAACATATTCGCTTATCTTATTCAGGTCTTTCTTGACACCTTAGCTTGTCCTACAATGTCTGCGACAGAAAATTTCAATGGGTTTTACTGTTTTTTCAGATTGCTATCATTCTGGGTACCACAGTACCGAGTGCGGTTACACATTTATTCAATAACGTATCATATTTTAAAGAAAATGTAAGTCAATTTTTATATATCTTAGTCTTCTTTAACTGACGCTGCTTTGGGTAGTTTTCTGTATGGCTGCTGCAGGCTTACTCCCGACAGTATTGAGTCGTTAAAACTACGATTTGACATTTGTTCGATCCAATCGAATTTGAAAGTGACTGTATTAAAGACTCCTATATGTATCAGCTGTGATGAATAAAAATCCTTTTATCTTTATTTCAGGGCTTGGAGTTAAGAAGAGCCGCCATAATGGTACTTACAGTAATTGAGACCTTGTATTTCGTCCTAGTTATAATGGTATTACTAGATTTGATAAAAGACGACATGGATGTTATGAAATCTATCATTGTGCATAAATGCATCACCTCAGCCGGTAAGTTGATGAGGGACAAGAACTGCTTCCGTGGCGCAGTGGTTTCGTTCCACGCCGCTACCATTGCCTCGGCAGTCGTGGATTCGATTCCCACACGGGACAATTATTTGTGCCATCCACAAATATTGTTTCGAGTCTGTTTGTACTTTGGGTTCTTTGTTTGTAAGTTTGTAAAAGTCCCCGCGACACAAGAGCAATTCTTAATGCTGTCCTTTTAAAAATGGTCTTTTTAAAAATAAGAAAAAGAAAGAATGAAGGCATAGCTCGATTCTCTACCACTATCGACTACCGACAACCGGCTAGCTATCGATAAATTCTGAATGACAATCTAATCAGTGCTCCTAACGGGCGTCGTAGGAACTATTTTGGCAGTACATTTCAAATGTCAAACTTATACTCGACAGTACCAAATGTAGAGATTCGCGCTACAAGTCCCTAGAAAGTAGTTTTTGAAACAGCAGCGCTATAATACTTAACAATTTTTTTTAAGGTAGCGAGCCTTATTGAACTTGTAACTTAAATAAATAAGTCTTGCAGCATATGTTAAGGGGCGCTGATCAATCCATTTGCTGGCTGTAGAAAATTGTCCCCTGAAAGCAAATAATAAAGGCCTCTTTCGATGTCAATTTATTTATTCCGATGCATATACATAATAATATGACGTTACATTTACGGCAGTCTTGAACAACTTTGCTCCTAGGTGTTTGTTAGGTTAGAAGTTATTCTAACCATGCTATTGATGAATTAACTCTGATCTAGCAGTGGGACAGTAATACTGCCGTCGTAAATCTAAACACAGTAACTTCAAAATATGCGTTTTGAGAAAAACGCGGTTGAAGTTTAATGGTTAATTTTTGCTCTCATGAAGATACTAATTATTGTATATTATTTCATGCAACTTTTAATGTTAGTGTATAGTTAAATCTTTGATTCTGTATATATATATCTAGTATATTATTATTGTATAAATAATAAAATTAGATAATGTGTTTTAAGCTAGGGTTATAATATAATATTTTTTTCTTTTTTAAGTTACAACACGGTAACTCAACGGTTACTGTGTTGTAACCAAGTTTTACCTATTACTGTGTTGTAACTTTGTAAAGATATTAACATTAGGGGAATTACGACACAGTAAGTATGTACATACTGTGTTATAACTATGTTTCTTAGAAATACGTATAAAATCAGTAATACAGTAAATGAGATACTGTGATTTATTCAAGTATTTGTTGTTTATCTTTGAACAATATTTTATACGCAATCACAGTAACTGAAGAAGCCGTGTTATAATCAAGCAAAAAAAATAAAATTTAAATCTATTCACGTTAAAAAAACACAGTTAGTAGTTAGATACTGTTATTTAATTTAAAATAACACAGATACTGTATTTTTTATTAAAAAAAATTTTTTTTTTGTAAAAATACTGTGTTTTTATTTAATGTATTTCGGTAACTATCCATCGTACAAACAAACCGAAAACTTTCTCAAATAGCCCGCGGTCTCCTGATTCCAAAGAACTAAACAAACTATAAACACAGTAACTTGAGTTACTGTGTTTACATTTACGACGGCAGAATATGTTACTTTTTACAGACGAACGCGAACGAAATGAGTTGAGGCTACTCGTCGATCTCATGAACCAACGTCCGATAGAGTTCAATGTATGGCGCGTGATACCGATCTCAACTTTCATGTTCCTAAGTTTTGTTTCTTTTTGCATTATAAATATTATGGCTATAGTGCAAATCAATTTCTTTATTAAGGAATAAATGTGTTGTAAATGATTTAATTTGCAATATTGTAGCTGACATTTTTAAAATAAGATCAAATTATAGTGTGATAAAACCAAAATTGTTGCTTTTAATTTTAATATGATTTGTACAATGTTATTTGCGTCCGACATCTTAGTAGCTTTCAATGCAGAGCCCGCGGCTGACGAGGTTAACATGATTTAGAATAACACGTCAAAGGCCTTCGGGCGGCTTGAACAACTTTGACACTAGGTTGACCACTAACCATACGATAAGAAGAAGAATAGAATTTAGAACACATTGATCCACAGGTATATGTAGCTAACGGAGGCTTTTTAGTACAGTTACTTTAATTTGAAAATACTACAGAATGATTAACTATAGCAGTGATAGTACTGAGGCTTAATGGCATTAAGTTAGGTTTAATAGCGGCTCCCATGCAAGTGATCGATGCCGAGTCAACAGTTCTTGAAGGTATGCAAAGTTTCCAACCCGCACTTGGCCTGCGTGATAGACTCAAAGCCTAACCCCTCCCTTATTCCGGAGGAGACTCTAGCGCAGCAGTGAGACATAAAAGGGGGAAAAAGTTGTCGGACTATTTATGTTTCTAATAAAACAAAGTAAGACTAAATCTAAACTCAGACCTGTGAACACAATTAGTGAAGAAAGTTAATCAGTTATTTTAAACTAACATTCGATTCAGTATTATTATTTTTGTTAATTTACTAAGTGCGCATCAGTTAAAAGGTTTTTTTTACTTTATGATTGTCATTCCATTAGTAAGAAGTTATTAGAAACACATTGGATAAATGTACATAAAAAAAATCCAAAAAAAATATTATTAAAAAAAGTTGTTACGTTCTCCTGGCCGATATTTGGCTACGGCGGCCAGATTCATTGAAACTAACCAACTGTGTAGAAGTTTGTAAAGTGTCTAAGTGTGTGCACAATACACAGGTACACTCTCTATTCCTTTACTCACATAGCCAAGTGGAATGGCTAAACCGCCACCAGCGAGAGATAAGGCACAGGACCAACAGTTTTACGTTCTCTCCGAGGCTCCTGCCAACTCGAGCAATATCTGAGATATTCTCGACAGAAAATCTCAGAATAGACTTTTGGCTGCCGAATGCGCCACAGTCAAAATATTAGAAAAATGTTGTCGCAACAAAAACTAGTATGCAATATAAGACCAATCATTTTAATCAGATTCATATTTGGACATTATCAAAGACAAGTCGAAGAAGCTTCGATTCTTGGCTAATATTTACAGAATAATAACTCTGCCAGTACTGTTATATTGTTGTGACAAATTCATTGGCATATTGGGAAGAGGTCATAAAACATCAATTTACTTGAACTACATATTTTGCTATATAATGTCTGCCTGCACGAAAGATGAATACGTATTTCGATTTTTCAAAATACTACCACTTACAGACAATCTACCGTTTGCTAAAGATATCCGTAGAACGTTTTGGAAGCATTGTGCCTTTATAATCGTAATAATACTTGTTGTCAGAATCTTACACATGTACGTATATCTTTTCAATGTAATAGATATTATATTTTATACAAAGGAAAGCACTATCGGTCATATATTTTTCACTATTCTTTGGGTGGCAAATCAATTAGGAAATGTTGAAACTGTGGTGATTTTTCTACTTTTATACTTGCGAGTGAAGATTTTAAAACATACTGTGAAGGATAGAGGATTCGATGATGTTTCGCCACAATATTCTCCAAAGAAATACGTGGAGATGTATGAAGAATTGGTAGATGCTTTGGATGATATTATTTTGCCTTTGAAGTGGAAGGTAAGAGTAATTTAAACGTGTCGTGAAGATTTTGTTACAGATTCAAAATTTAGTAGAGAGCCTGAACATACAGGTTATGATTTATTTGGAGTATTAATAATGACGCAATCGGGCAACCGTGCTATGAATAAGTCTGCGGGAGACTAACGATGGTCTGAATACTGTAATTTTTAGTTTTAATTTTTACTCGATAGATTTTAATATAACGCGTTATGTTTTGTTTTATTTTGCAGTTTTCTATCTACATCATGATATCGGCATCAAGATTTGTCTACATATTCTCCTTAAGAATATCTTCAATGAAACAAGATGTATGATTTTTTTGAATTTATTGCTACCATAATATGACTACTGAAGCTGTTGCAGATCATGAAGTCTCGGGTTCAATAGCCAATTTAACACACACACTCTATCGCGCACGAAACAACAATCGCGCGTGAAAAAGCGCGCGTATAAAGGGTTTGCAATGGGAAAGGAAAGACCACGCGCCGCACTCATCAGTCAAGCCCGCGAAGAAAATCGCGAGCAAAGACCGCGCTGCTTTTCTGCGCGTAATATCGCACGATCCTAAGAACGTGCGATAGAGTGTGTGTGAAAAACTGACTATCTCCTGAGCCAAGTGCTAACTTGGTATTTCTAAAGTTGTATTTATTTCAGGGCTATTACGTTAGGGAAGGCCTTTCTCTGCTCCTTGGTATTACAGAAACTAACCTAAGTTTGGTGTTTGTAATAATTTTACTTGATTTATTGCAAAGTGAACTGAGGACGTTGATGATTTTTACCACTCAGTCAATTTTGACGTGCACTAGTAAGTATGTTTTTTATAAATTAATTAACGTACTATAACTGTCTAATTGCTGGGCAAGAGTAACTCAACTTTCTGAAGAACACTTCAGAAAGTTGATTTAGATCGTGAATACAGAACGTTTTTCTAGTGCAATTTGCTTTCGTGTATCGTTTTAAAGAATTAGCAAGCATCGCGATCTAAAAATATATATTATTTTACTGTAAAAACCAGAAATAAATATTTCTTACACTCACGTAACTTGGAAACGTCCTTAGTGTGTTTATTTAGTTTCAAACCTTAAAATATTTACCTGGAAGGGAAATTCTTAAAGTAGTTCTTAGTTAGTGCCCAGCACATTCAAAGCAGGAGCAGAGCACTAGCCGAGGACAAATTCGTGTTGAAGTCTTTCGAAGTCTGTTAACGCTTCACAAACTTGTATTTGGCTTGCATGTTCCTTTAGTGTACATCCATCTTTAGATTTTTCGGATGTTACCGTTACTGAAAGTGTCTTCATACTCTTCATTCTTCAATTATTTGTTTCTACTTTCTGTGCTTGAAAATAACACCCAGTCATTCTCATTTACAGATGAGCGTAAACGGGCTGAACTACAAATGATCATAGATGTGATAACGGATCGTCCTATGGCGTATTTAAAATGGCGTCTCTTTCCTCTGTCAATAAAAGTGTACCTGAGTTTCTTCTCTTTAGGCATCGTGCATATTATAGCCATAGTGCAGATCATGAGTTATAAATAGTATTTCTTCATTCATTCACCGTATAGTAAGTGGTTAAACTAGTCTCAAAGTTAATCAGGCTGCTCGATGTCCATTGCGATGGCTTAGCGACTGTAATCTTAATGAAGAAGAAAAACTGAAATATTGAGACATTTAGCTCATAGGCGGCCACCCACGTCACCGGTCGGCGGCACCACGGCAACCCTTGGCGCGGTCACTCCATAGTTGGGTGACCGCATAGTAGTATTTGAAATGGGCGTCTCCGTGCTTCGGAGGGCACGTTAAAAGTCGGTCCCGGGATCGTGGTCGATAACGGTCGTTAAGCCATGTCAAAGGCCTTCGGGCGGCTTAAACAACTTTGACACTAGGTCGACCACTAACCATACGATAAGAAAAAGAAGTCACATTATATCATCACATTACAGGCACATTATAGTCAAAACTTTATTTTGCATGATATGGTTCCAATTTAGTATCTTTATAATTATCTTGTATACTTAATTGTAGCTTTAAGCAGCACAATAATAATTGTATATTGAGTCATATTTGGTAATCAATTGCATTGATACCACGATACAGGCAATGCCTAGTGTGGCTATCATTGTTTTAAAAATATTGTAAACATGGACAGAAATAAATGTTTTTTTTTTATCTTTGACGTATAAAATTTCCGCGTTTGGGTTGCTTAACGCACTGATCGTTTACATATATGTATATTATGTCTAGCCGATGACCGTAACTAGCTATAAGCGAATCATTGAATGAACAAAAAAAAACTGTATAACTTTTCGATTTAGTTAAAATTTGTTCTTTACACAATAAAATGTACTTAATTACATGTATTTTTGTGAGATATATTCAGTTACATGAACAGCCGTATTCATAATGATGTTTTTTATATTACTACATTAATACTATTATAACATTCATTGTCTATTAGTTCAATACAATAAAGATAAACATAAAAAGTTATTGACTGTATACTCAGAACAGGCGATAAAGTTGATAGAACGTAGGTACTTCTCCATTCTCATTACCTGAATAGCTATTAAAGACTTTATAAAAGTATTACTACCAGTTGCAGAAATTAATGACAAATAATAGGCATACAAATGTTTTCATTGTCATGGTTATATTTAACTAGCTGACTAACGCAACTTCGCTTGCATCACCTAAGAGAATGAGTCAAAGTTTTCCCCGTTTTTGTAACATTTCTCGTTGCTACTCCGCTTCTAATGACCGTAGCGTGATGTTATATAGCCTATAGCCTTCCTCGATAAATGGGCTATCTAACACTAAAACTTTTCAAATCGGACTAGTAGTTCCTGAGATTAGCGCGTTCAAACAAACAAACTCTTCAGCTTTATAATATTAGCATAGATTTTCAATTGCGTTTAAGACCTGTTGCATTATAATATTATGTGTACTAGTCGCGAGAGTTTAAAAACGCTAATTTATATGTATCCCCCCTGTGATCCTTACCAATATTGCATATTCTAGATACTATATGTATTTATGTATATCAGTCATCCCGTTGAATAAAAACTATAACACCCTATTTTGGTCATTTGACCGTGCTCCTCAAAAGAAGATATTGGTTCAAGTTTAGCCTTAAAATTATTGCCAAAAAATAATCTAAATATATAATAATCATCTTAGTTTTATTTTAGGGTACCATTTCTACATATTGAGATTTTTCTCTTTAGAAAGAAACTTTAAAGACGTCCCCCGCACTAAGAGTTGCTCTTGTGACACGGGAACTTTTATAAATATACAAACAACGGACACAAATTACAACCAGACCCGAAACAATTATTTGTGGATCGCACAAATAATCGTCCAGGTAGGGAATCGAACCCACGACCTCGAGACGCAATGGTAGCGATGTGGTGACCTAAACCACTGCGACACGGCGGCAGTCAAAGAGGCATTGTACGGATTATGTCTGATATGGTTTGCCTATTAAACCAATTGTCCTATCTGCATGTATTTTTTGTTATTCTATCTTTCTTGATTGTATCTTTACTTGATTAATATTAGAAATAGCTTCGTAAAGATTATTCAATTCTGTATCCTAAGCATTTAAATATTTCCATACAATTTAAGGCATGGCCTTTGTATACTTAGTCTGACTATTATGATTCTCATCTCAGAGACACTCACGCCGAAGCAATTCGTCCCTAACCATGCTTCTGCAATCAATGTTGATTACAAATAATTAGACACCTAACTTTCTGTATTCACTTAATATTATTAATATTATGTGGAAAAACATTATCTTCTCTATAATATCTACTTATCAAAATAAAAATATCTATATTGATTGCGTCATCAACAAAAAATATAATAATGTATAGGTACTGTAAGTTCTTATGTATAAAACAAACTATTACTGGTATTGATCATGGGTGTTTCTAGTACTGTGTGCAATTTGACCCCAGTAATTTTTATAAGATTGATTTTTGGCTATTATTCGACTGCAAAATCTCCAACTTTACGGTTCTTTTCAAATGTATACAGTTTTTTGATAACAGCGCTTATAATTTTCTCCGTCTGCACTCAGTCAAATACTTTACCTTGGGTAATGAAAGGAAGTACTTGTGTAGAATTTTTGATGTATATTCTTATATCTATGGCAACAAGAGACAAACATGTTTACGGATTTTACCAGCGCAAGCCGATTATAGATGACCTACCATGTGGAAAGGAAATGTTAGAAAAATTACGGATATTTTTGATATTAAGTCTAACAATAGTTATATGCCGAAGATTTGTGTTTTCTGCGTTGATATGTCTCAATTCTCCAATAGTCTGCTTGGTGATAGAGCCTCTAGGAGTGGCGGCAATGAACACGCTCTGGGTAGCAATAGATATAGGACAATACATCATTATAATGATATTTCTATTGCTGTATTTTCGAGTTAAAATTGTGAGAAAGACCATGATGATGAATGGTTTTGATAGCACACCTATAAACAAATATTCTGCTAGGAATTACAGTCGGATGTACGAAGCATTAGTAGATTCTTTAACTGAAATTGATTTTCCTTTGAAATTTATGGTGAGTTCTGGGGTAAAATAGTTTGAAAAATTGATATGATTAGATCAGATTTTGTGATTATATTTTTGTCTTTTTCTTTTAGTTATTGATTTTCCTATGTATATCAGTACCAAGACTGATATCCGAATGTTTTGGGACTGTAACATCGTTCAAGGAGTTCGTAAGTTCTAATGTTATTACTAAGATAAAAGTTAAAGTATCTGCCAAAGTCAAATTGTTCGTAACTGATTCCTCACCACCTTTATTTTTCGAGCCTTTCCCGGCCCTATACAAAATTGAATGACGCACAGGTCACGCTAATGGCCTTCCTGGATGATGACGCACCTAGCGCGTAGTTGACTCCTGATATATTTAAGTTAATTTTTATATCAAATAAAAGAATTTATTCTTTAAATTGAATAAAAAATTAAATTACAGCAGAGCAGAGTGTCATTGGCCTCCCTGAAAGTTTCTTCAAGACACGCTAGGTGCGTCATAGGCCATGATTGGTTAACAATATTGTCCTTATAATATTAGTCTATACGATCGAAGACTAATAGAAATAGTCTAATAATGCTTCATTTACTTCACTGTATTCTTTTTAGATAGTACTAGCTGACCCGTGCACCTTCGCTTGCGTCACATTAGAGAGAATGGGTGAATTTTTTCTCCGTTTTCGTATTTTTTTTATTGCTACTCTGCTCCTATTGGTTGTAGCGTGATGATATATACCTAGCCTATAGCCTTCCTCGATAAATGGACTATCAAACACTGAAAGAATTTTTCAAATCGGACCAGTAGTTTCTGGTTTTAGCGCGTTCAAACAAACAAACTCTTCAGCTTTATAATATTAGTATAGATAAAAGCAGCAATATCTACTTAAGCTTCATTTTCCAGGGTCCAACGATGTGGCAGGCTGTAAGAACTTTAGACACAGTAGGACAAACATACATGTGCTTGGTATTTGGCATTGTGATGCTGGATCTGGTCCAGATTGAACTGGAAGCCATACATTCGATGACAGCTGCTAAATGCATGCAATGCAAATGTAAGTAGATCATGCAGTTTATCTAGGAATTGACATATTATTATTTCCGGCTGGGACGCGGAGTATCCAATCAGAGGTACCGCGTCCTGGCCATCTTATGGTGAACGTTGGAACACCGTCAGGTGTTTAGTCGGTATGCCCACGTTAGCCGGTACGCATTGCCGGCGGGAGAGCCCGACAGACCCCAGCTTTCCTCCCTGGCGTCGGACATGCAGTAATACATTTTCCTGACGCAAAAAAAGGTATTGTACATATTTAATTTTGTGTGTAAGGTAAAAATGAAATTTGTTTATTTGCTTAAATTGTTGGGTCGAATTACATTCGTCGCGTCGTATTTCAGGAACGCAAATCCTGTAAACACATTGTTTGCAGATGCTTATTAAAATATATTATACTTTAAAGAACTATTTATTGTATTCGTAATTATAACCAAACAAAGAGAGAGAGAGTGTACGTCATTGGTAACCTAATAAAACTTCGAAGCTTTCACGTAAAATGAAAATATATTTTTAGTACCCTTAATAGCATAATTATTCTATAACAAAAAATTCTACAGATAGAAAGATAGAAAGACATGTCTATTCAGTTTAAAACAGTTAAAAAGTGTTTGTTTTTGTGCAGGTGAACGTGAGAGGTCTGAATTGCAGCTATTCCTCGATGTAATGGAAGCACGTCCACTACGATACACCCTGTGGCGTGTAGTGCCATTATCAATGCGTGCGTTCCTCGGTTTTATTTCCTTCTGCATTGTACATATTATGGCTATTGTGCAGATTAAATTTTATCTTTAACTGTCTTTTGTTGTTTAATTCTTTTAAACCCTAGCCTTTCTTCTGTAAAGCTTTATAGATCTTCATAGGTATAAAACCAATAAAAATAACAACATCAATTTGAAATATGAATATCAAGAGTGATATTATTTTGATTTGTTAAAGATCAGGTACTAGCTAGCTGCTAGATTTCTTCTTGGTGTGGACCAAGAATTGTACCTTGAGGAAGGCTTATGAAAGCAAATGCATAGGATGGAAGCTTTGCTATAGAATATCAATATAAAGTTAGAAATCAGGTATTCTTCAAGATAAATTAATTGTAACTTATTTACATAAGTATTGTTTTTGTGCTGCTGTTTAGTAATTAATAAAATAAAAGATTTATGACGTACATTTGATACTTTATTCATACATCTATAAAATACTTGATCTGAATAATTGCCATTATATTGATGATGCAAAAAGACAAAAAACCAACAAATGTTACAACCGATACTGGTATTAGGCGTAGTATAGAGATCTTGAAAGGAAATTGATTTATCATTTCAATCATAAACTCTAAATCTTCTCTTGCTCGTTCATCTGTAAATGTAGAACAAAAAATATTTATAAAAGTGTAAGCAATTTCATAAAATTGGTAAGTATTTTCAAATATATTTTTTATACATTGATAATTTTCATTCTTATTCAAAAATTCATCTACAATTTTTTAATACATTTGCTACAAAAGTAGCAATTCCCGGTTTCTGAGTACCAGTTATTTAGCTGGCGGTAGTTTATCTCTTCAATAGCGTTTAAATTCATGTAAAGAAACGCTATTGAATATATAAACTACTGCTAAATGTACTCAGAAACCGGGCATTAGTTACGTAGTGACAAAAAACGAATGCTGTATGAAATTTTAAGTTTAGTATAATTTGAATGTTGTTTTTCATATTATCATACAAAAGACGGAGACAATTGTATACCTTTGCAATAAACGCCTTTCTGAATAGTTAAACTTTTGATAGATGTCAAATCATCATGAATTAGATCCAACAAAATCATGGCGAATATCAGGCACATGTAGGTTTCCAATGTCGTCAAAATTGTAGATGCTATAAATCTAAATTCTATTCCCTGAAATGAAAAAAAAAACAATTGAACAAGCGAAGACAAGATGAGAGAGATAGCAAGAGAATGTCATAAGACAAGGCAATGGTAAAAGAAATACTTGGAAATACTAGGTTGGTCACTCTACTTCCAGATAGGACACATTCTAAAGAAAAGAGAAAGAGATGAAATATAAATTTATTAAAGCTTAAATTCTAAAAAGTGATAGTAATAAATAAAAATTACTTACATTCAATTTGAAGAGCGATACTCTTGTATACAATAAAAACATTAGTTTGGGTAATGTAAAACACAGGAGAATTGAAATCTGCAATGTATTTATATCACATTAATGCTAGGTTCTTAACTGTTTCAACAATTGAATTTATTACCTCATTACCATGGACTCTATTTTTTCCAGAATAGATTATTTTTCATTCCTCACCTTAACCTTAATATGTAAATCAGCACCATCTAAAGAATTAACCAAATCTTCATACATTTTCAAATACTTTATTGGTGAATATTTCTTCATAGACATATCATCGAACCCGACACTATCCATCGTATTTTTAATCATACCAACTCGAAAATACAATAAGCAAAAGATCAGAACATAGTCTACTTGACCCATATTATTTGCCATCAACAACAAACAGAAGGCCAAAGTATCCAGATTATGTTCGTAAAGGATTATCAAAATTTCACCCTTGAAGAAAATTATCAAATGTACAATTCTGAATACTGCAACTGTTACATAGAAAGAAGTCAAAACTTTCCAAAAAGATTTTAAAGTTTCTTCAGAACCAGGTAACGTGTCTATTGATATACATTTGTAGAATCGAAACACGTATTCATCTTTTGTATACTGAGACATAATAACATACGCTGTATATTCGCTACAAAGAGCCCATTTGTAAAATGGATGCACATTTAAATCACACGTCTGGAAGAAATATATTAGCAGAGGAACAATCAGTATTGTGTAAAGTTTCGGCCAGAAGCGAAGTTTGGACGGGCCAACTTCAATATGGTATCCAAATATGAAACGAAATAAAAATATTGGTCGTATATTTAGAAGTTCTTTTTTCGCTTTTGCCATATTTTTTAGAATCAAATTGTCACTGTCCTTAAGAATTATGTTTAATTTAATATTAATTTATTGTCTTGATGTTGCACTATATCCAAAACTAGCTCCAGCTTTGTCAGTTTTAATTCTCTATTTTAAAATTTAAATTTAACCCATTAATGTCCCACTGCTGGGCAAGGGTCTCCTACCGTAATCAGGGAGGGGTTAGGCCTTGAGTCCACCACGCTGGCCAAGTGCGGGTTGGGGACTTTGCATGCCCTCAATAAATGCTTTAAACAAATTTTTAGGCATGCAAGGTTTCCTCACGATGTTTTTCCTTCACCGTTGGAGCATGTGATAATTATTTCTAATACACACATAACTTCGAAAAGTCATTGGTGTGTTGCCTTGGGTTCGAACCTGCGACCACTTGCGTGGGAGGTGTCAACTTATACCACTCGGCTATCACCGCTCGATTAATTCTCTAATCTATCTCTATTTTTTTTTCAACAATGTCTCTCCATTCTAATGGTAGTCTTTAAGAAATGGCTTCCATGCGATAAGGCCGCCAATACTATTCTATTTTAATATTAGCTGTATGAAATAAGTGTACTATTTCTACAGGTTACAATAGAGAGTCTTTATATTTCATTTCTTTTTGCTTTCATTGGATTTCCTATCGTCACTTTATATTTATAAAAATATTACAGTAATAGTTTCCACTACAATAACACTTATTGCAATCTCTTACGTTACGGTTATTATAAAGTCATCACGAATGTATTGAACATCGACAATATTAGTTTTACATACATTTCGAAATTTTTATTCGGCATTTTATGTTGCACTCAATTACTGTGCAATGACAAAATAAGTAACTTTACATTTAAATCTCATATTACGTAATCCTGCTGCAAATAAAACATGTACATTTGATAAGATGGTTACTTCAACTACTTAATTTTATGTCCTGTTTGAATGCTTTAATAGACATAATGTCCCTTTTAAACCACATTTCAGATTTATTAACCCCAGAGACGATTTTCTCAATATACACTTCTGGTCGCAAACTATAGTTGAGCAGGTTGCCACGCGCTTTACCCAAAGTCAAGGTGTCACTTGGTGATAAAAGTAATCGATTTCTTTAAGTTCCACATCATTTTCTACATAATATTACTAATGTATGAAGATAAGTATCTGGTATGGTTGAAATATTTCGACATTATCATAGCATCATGAAAATACGGAACGTGTACATTCTAAACAAATAAAATAAAGTGCCATGTAAAGTAATAACATAGGCGATTTTAAATAAATAATAAGTCTCTTTACAACTTCACCAAATGAGTAATGGATTTGAGCCAAGTCAAACATGGAAACCTCACACAAATTGGTATTTGACATTCAACCTATATTAAAAATTCGCAGCTTTTTTGGTTATTATAGTTACACGCGAAGCCCAAAGTTGCATGTTATATATGGTTTAACTATTGCAACATTAATTGTTTATTTCGTAATCACAGAGGCACCAGGATACTCATTGTTTGATAGAATCTCCACTCTCGTGGAATACTTATTATACTTTTTTATATCAATAAAAACTCAAGAGAAATATGTTTTGGAATTCTTTCGGCGCCGCGCAGTAATAGATCTGCTACCATGTGCAGAAAAAATATATGAAAAATTAAAAATGATTTTGATATATCTCCTGATAACTTTGATAGTACGAAGAATTCTTGTATACGGTTTAATTTGTTATGGTGCACCAATGGTATGCTTTGTTTATGAGCCGATAGGTATGCTGTCGGTCAATATACTTTGGTTATTGATCGATGTAGGACAACTGTATATTATACTGATATTTTTATTATTATACCTTCGAGTGAAAGTGATCAGAAAAACTGTTGAAACGGACAGTTTTACGAATGTATTTTTTATTAAGAAATATTATGAAATTTATGAAACGTTAGTCGATTCTTGGGACGAAATTAGGTTGCCTTTGCAAATGATGGTCAGTATGTCAACAAATTCCTTGTTGCTAACTTTAAATTTAATTAGAAGTTTTTATTGAATGATCTTTTTTATCCTTTAGGTTACTTCATTTATGGCTATATCCGTGCCAAGATTGATATTTGATTATTATGGAACTCTCACTGAATGGAAACGAGTGAGTATTAAATATTTTTATTGCCACTGACATCAGGCAATTTACGAAATTTCAAAATGCATTTTACAGAAATCATTTTTCTGTTGGAATCAAAATTAGTTAATAATTTAACGTTTCTACCTATTTCAAACATTATATAAGAAATAAAGATGCAGATGAGTATTTAATTTTTGGAACGACCATTTTCTCTTCACAAGATTTTAAATACATTGGTAATTAAGTTGCCCTATTAAAATTGCTTTGTTCATAAATATACGATGAGATGTCAAGAAATAAACACCTATTATACTTAGTCTGTAGCGCGATTCTGTGTAGTCTGTACTGTCGAGTATCGAGAGTTTGACATTTAAAATGTACTGCCAAAATAGTTCTTTCGGAGCCCGGTAGAGGTGTTAACAGATTTTCGAGTAAAATTGTTCGATAGCTAACCGGTGTTCGATACTCGATAGTAGCACAGAATCGCGGTACTGTACATTTGTTTGTTTGTTTTTTTTTAAGACAACTCCCGCACTACGAATTGCTCTTGTGTCGCGGTGACTTTTACAAACATACAAACAACGGACACAAAGCACAACCAAACCCAAAACAATTATTTGTGGATCGCACAAATAATTCTCCCGACGCAAATCGCAATGGTAGCGGCGTGGTGACCTAAACCACTGCGCCACGGAGGCAGTCGAACATTGTATTGAACTATCACTATAATTATTTCCTAATTTACACTTAGTTTTTTTTCTAGGATGTGAGTACACATCAGTTTATACTGATTTTTGATACTATAGGGCACACTTTCCATTCACTGGCTTTTGCTATGGTGCTGGTGGATTTAATTCAAGATGAACTCAAGAAAATTAAGACAATTACAATCGCCAAATCTATGGAGCTTATCAGTAAGTACAGAAAGGCAATTTTATTGTAAACTACCTTTTCAGTCAGCTAGCTGACTGTCTAGCTGAATGAAATTACATTTTTTTTTTTATTTTTGTACTTTTTTACCACGCAGAATTTTTATACCACCATTTTTTTTTTCAGATGAACGAGAGATGTTAGAATTACAGCAATTTATCGACGTCCTTGAAACTCGTCGAATACAGTTCACTATATTTCGTTCTATATCGTTGTCAAGTGGCCAGATTCTTGGTTTTATCTCATTCTGTATCGTACATCTTATAGCTCTTATTCAAATACAGTATTATAAAATGTTTAAGTAGACCGGAGGGCCGATTTTCTATAACTATCGACAACAGGCTAGCTATCGACTAACAAAATACACTTTTAATTTAGATCAGCGCCTCTGGCAGGCGCCGTTAGAACTATTTCTGCTGTACATTTTAAATGTCAAAATCTTAATACTCGTCTCGTTAGTACTGTATGTAGAGAATCGCGCTATGTATGACAAAAGTGTCAGGTAAAGCCTTCTTCTTTTCTTTCTTTCTGTCAAAATTCTTCATATTTTTGTTTGCCAATAAATGTATTAATATTCATAAATGTATTATAATCCAGTTATAAAACTTATTTCAAAATAGTTTTTGCGGTTTATTTATAAATAAGGACACATAATCGCAAAGAAACGACATCAAAAGAAGACTATAAGAGCAGGATATTTTATTTTCACAGACGATTGCAGAAAACACATTTAATAATAACTGACATTTCACGTATTCCATGTGGGTGACAAAGCACTGAGCGTTATTTTTTAATTTCCGCATCCAACAAGGAAACGCGTCTTCCTGTTTTTTGTAAACGCCAGCTTGTTTGAAGGGATATATAAAAGCGATGTTGATTTATTGACGAAACGAAAAACAAGATTGTCACATGGGATCTGACGCGTGTAGGCTTTTATTTACTGTGTGAAAATGGCGATTGAATACAGCCAGTCTTTATTTTATTATTTGAAGTTCTTGCAGTTTTGTAATAAGTGTAGAGTTTTCTTTTATTCTTTGTATTTAATTTATGACGTATATTTTGCTTAGCGAAAATCATAAGCTTAACTTAAATAACAGACTTTAGACTTGAGGACTGCAGAAGCGTAAAATGGTCGATTTATAACCATTTAAAAGATATTCAAGGCTTAACAAAATAACAATCATTTAACGGCAAAAAGCCAGTAGATAAAGGCAGCAGTTCTCATTAAAAGATTGTTTTCACACAAACTACAGCAATTCTAAATCTTCCCGTAACTCAATTTTCTCTCAAAAATCTAAAAGACAGTTACAGAAAAGATGCTTGAAACACAAAACATAAAGCAATTACGACAACTTTGCATTAACGCTACATACAAAAGCACATGTATTAATTTAGTACACACACATTTTTCTCACTACAGCAACTACAAAAGCAAATGCATAACATTTTCTACTACTTAAGTAAGATAAAACTTCGTAAATGCGCACATATTGTCTACAACAAAATGCTTTAGAAAACCCTTTGTTCCCGGAATATCTAGGAGCAAAGGTTAATTTAAAAGAAAGGAAATTGCACCCAAAAGCTTAAAATAAGATACGGGTCATGTATTAACGCGAATATAAATTCTATGGGCTTTGCATTTGGTTTCGAATAGGAACAATACCCATGGATTACTCTGAGGAAATTTACGTTGACAATATTTTATGGGTGCGAAATGTCGTCATAATTTTAGTGTGGAAAGAAAATGTATAAGATGTAAATTCTGGTCTGAGCGTGTGTGGATTACCAGTTCTTCTTTTGCTCCTACGTTGGGTTATGCATTAAAAGTTTTTATTGTTTAATAATTTAGCCAAAATACCAATTGCAGCAGAACTATGCTACTATTGCCAGGCCACTGCAACATGACCAACTAATATAACTTTACTAACTCGCCAACAAGCAGATGAGCTTGGTATGCAATATTACTTGGAATAAATATCTCAAAATCTTTTGTACTATATTGTAAAATATAATAGAAGCTAGTACTAAATAAAATGCAACTGGTAAAACTTTGTCGCAAAAGATACAGGAAAGACTGATGAGGTGCAGTTTCTTTTCAGGATCTGCCACTGATTATGAGTTTTTACTGACTTTGATTTTGGATTTTCTCCAATAACTTCTATAGAAAAAATCTGTGCACAAATATGAAGAATTGGCTTAAAAATATGTGTATTTTTACCCACAAAAGAACTGTACAGAATGCAGGACAATGAAGTACATAAAAAAGCTTGTAATAAAATTTGTTTATTCAATCGTATTCGTGGAAAAGGACACTGTAGTTTCGGTTTAAAATAAAAATATTCTGTTGATTTAATCTATTGAATCATATATTTTTAATTAAAAAAGAATGAACAAAATAAAAATTTATTACTGTGACTGTACTCTATATACCACATTTTTATTGTAGCTTTTAATTAACAGTTACGTTTTGGGATAACATTAAAAAATTGAGGCATTTTGTTATCGACAACGAAGAAGCTTTCGATACATTTTGTATGAAAAGTTGATCAGAAAAGTTGAGCATTTAGCTTATTTTGCAAGAACATTTTTTTTTAAGTAATTTTAAATGTCAAACTCTAGTTGATAGAACCGACATTAATTCCGCTATTAAACCAGAGGCAATCAGTTGCATTACTAATGTAAAAACACTACTGACAAAAATATTTAGCAACCAAATGTATCAAAATTGTAATGTTAAAGCCTAACAGGTACTTATTACTTACAACCACGTGAAAATAAATCTGTTTATTTATTAACAAATTATTACTTCTATTATATTTTATTTATGATTAAAATATGTACCTAATTATAAAACAAATTACATATAAGTTTTAATCTGAACGATGGCCATAAAGTTGATGGTACACAAAGAGAAGAAAGCCAGTATCACCGGAGCAGTGAAAGGTATGATTCTCCATATATTGTACTGAAGAGGCAATGCATCCATCACATCGACTAAGAATTGTAGCTCGGAACGTTCACGCTCATCTGTAGAAAAGAAAAGTTTTACTATCTTATGTGTATCACTATCACGACATATCATAATATATTATCAAACGCCCTTGCCGCGTTTGTCTGTCTGGTCACGAAAAGCTTAAAATCTAGTTAACAACAGCCGCGCGAATCGATCTTTGAGGTTAAGCCATGCTTGCCGAGGTTGTTCTGTGAATGGGTGACCATATCGAGTTCCTCCGTGCTTCGAAAGGCATGTTAAATTTAGGGTCCCGGCTGTAATTTTCGCAGATCCTTGACAGTCGTTATCAGTAGCTCAATTCTCTATTACTATCGACTACCGACAACCGACCTGTCATCGAGAAATTTTGTATGAAAATCTGATCAGCGCCTCTGACGGGCGTCGTGGAAAGTTTTTTGGCAGTACATGCAAAATGTCAAAATTCAATGGCTAGCCGGTTGTCGGCAGTCGATAGTGGTAGAGAATCGAGGTACAGTAGTCAGAAGCTTGAAAGTCTGACAACCATCCTTACCGAGGGGTATCGTATTATAACCCAACTGTGTTGTGGAGTTCAGATAGGCATTCGTTATATTATTGTGTCAAATACTGGTGTTTAGCTGCATCCGGTGAGACTGAAAGCCAACTCCAACATAAATAAAAAAAATTCTAGGCTAAAAAGTACCTACCAGTGCAGGTTATAAATTTTGCAATCGTAATATTTTTAATAGTTGCCAATTCGTCTTGTACCAAATCCATCATCGCCATTGAGATTGTTAATGGTAGGTATGTTTGTATAAAACTCGAAATCATCGATATTGCGTGACGTAGAACTAAGCCCTGAAACAGAAGGACTACATTGTATTTTAATATTATAATGCAACTAGTCTTAAAAGGCGATTGGAAATGAAGGGTCAGTTACCTTAAAGCGGAGTTAATAAATAAGAAAAAAAAAACATTTTTAAACTCTCGCGACTTGTGCACATAATATTATAACGTAACGGGTCTTAAACGCGATTGAAAATTTAGTCAGCCCGTGACCACGGTCGATGTAATTCGATCGAAACGTCGGTTGAACAATAAGGTATTCTAACCTTTAATATTCAATCGCGTTTAAGACCCGTTACATCTATACTAATATTATAAAGCTGAAGAGTTTGTTTGTTTGTTTGAACGCGCTAATCTCAGGAACTACTGATCTGATTTGAAAAAATCTTTCAGTGTTGGATAGCCCATTTATTAAAGAAGGCTATAGGCTATTATATCATCACGCTACGACCAATAGGAGCAGAGTACCAGTAAAAAATGTAACAAAAACGAGGAAAATTATGACACATTTTCTCTTATGTGACGCAAGCGAAGATGCGCGGGTCAGCTAGTAAGTAATAATATATCTATCTCCAAAGATTGCCAAACTATTTTGAATTTGTCTGTTATATAAACTCAAAAGGACTTTCATACGATTATTATCGACAGCCAATACAATTTATTAGAACGTAATCGTTATAATAAATTATATTGTGTCTAAGTATAGTTTGAGTTCAATAAGTTCTACTGAGGTTATACCTTGTCTAGTGATCAGTTTCATGAGAAATTCATAATACTTACTTCATCTTTGAAATATCCAATAATTCGGTAATAATCTCGCATTAACGTTGGGCTTGCCAGACATAGCAGGATCGTCACCTTAAACAAAATAAATAATATCATCATTATTATTTGATAATTTGCAGGTGAGTTTATGTCTTTATTATTATCACACTAATTCGTGCTTATTATTATAAATGCGAAAGGATAGTGGATACTGAACATTTTTTTCATAAAAGGTGGCAATGTTGTAGTTCATGTAATGAAATGTCATATAGGCTATAGAAATACTAGCGTTTTGTGACATTAGTCAATTTACTCACATAAAAAAAACATAATTGAATAGATAACCTTTGTTAAATTTACTCAAAAACCGGCTGTTAACCACGCGGATGGAGTCGTTGGAAAAACTATATATTATATATTTTATTTATTTAATCTTTGGAAGACCAACAGCAAACAATAACATTTTAAATGCATACAATACGCAACAGACAGCCAATTATAGGTCTCCGCTTTTAGCATATTTTAACAAATAAGGCTTGCTGCAATTTATAGTTTCACCATACAATGAAAATAGATAACTTTGTCTTCTATCGAAAGAGACATAAGGAGAAATTTCAACCTGGAAAACTGCCAAGCAATGCCTACTTACCATAATCTTCACGGGAAAATTTGCATAATTCAAAGATTCCACCAAACTTTCATACATTCGAACGTAACTTCTTGGCGAATATTGTTTCATAGGAACTTTGTCAAATCCAAAATTTTCTATTGTCGTCCTAAGTATTTTCACTCGAAAGTAAAGTAACGAAAAAATTGAGATCATATTGATTTGCCCGACATCTAACGCCCACCATGTCACATGCATGACAAAAAAGCCGATTGTTTCATGAAATTCGCAGCTTTTATCATCGTAAAAACAATACACACTGACATGAACAATCCTATATGTTATCATAATGACAACCAATTTGACCATTAGCTTTTCCAATTTACCAAACATTTCTTTAGCACAAGGAAGGAAGTCTATCGAAGATATTGGTTTTAAAGATTTATACATATATTCGTCAGTGATTAACCAAGAAGATACAACCAGTGCTACATATTCCATACACGTAGTTAGTAATTTAGAAAATGTAAGAACTTTAACGTAAGTGAAAGTGAAGTAAATCAATAAACAAACGATAAACACACTGTAGACTTTGACAATACATTTTGTTTTAAAGATAGTCACATTGGTACAATAACCAAAAATGAATCGTAGAAATAATATTAGTTTTAAGTTGCACACTTGTGTGATGGCGGCCATTTTGTGTTTACTTCGATATTGAGAATGGTTTATTTTTAGTTTACGGCACTTTAATCACACATAATTAAGGTTGTAATTATGCCTTTATTACAGGAAAAGTGTAATGTAAAGTTCTAGTTTGTTCATATTATTATATAAATGAAGATATATAAGTGTATTGCTTTGACCGACGCTACATGTAAACGTAAATGGACTGACTTATTTTCTTTAGATATGAGTATAAGTTGGGGCGTAATACTTGTAATCGGCGCGGTCCTGTATGACAAGGTGTATGGATGTGAATGAGGCAAGGGAAATGTAATCTGCGCCGAAACGTCAGGCATTCTAGATTAAAGTGCGTGTTCGTGTTAATTACCGTATTATATTTTATAATAAACATGCAACGCAAAAGTTTAAAAGTTATGGAGGCAAGATAAATTTGTGATTATCATAGCGAGTGGCGTTCTTTGGTCTGTGTATACCTCTATGGGAAAAGAAATGATTTCATGTACATAATAATATGTATGTATAACGAAGACATCACCTCTTAGACCTCTTAGACAGTATTACACGATTAAACACAATACGTTCGTGTAATTTTAGTAATGATAAAAGGATTACAACCTGCACTTCCAGTTTAAGCTCGGTTCAGAGTGCAAAGTTATGTTCGACGGTAATGCGGTGTTACTTAAAATATCTTTGATAATGTTAGAGCTGTAACTATGTATTATTTAGATATATAAATGAGGCGAAGAAAAAGATGATTTGAAAGGAAGTAAAGGTGTGGGTCTGGATGGTACAATTTTTTTTGTCGTTACATTTTTGACATGTTAGTCAAGCTTTTTTTTTTTTTTTTAATAACCCATATCTGTCCCACTGCAGGGCAAGGGTCTCCTCCCAAACGAGGGGGAGGGGTTAGGCCTTGAGTCCACCACTCTGGCCAAGTGCGGGTTGGGGACTTAAGCAATAATAAAAATAAATACAGACATTGGTGTTTTGGGAGTGCTGCCACTAGTGATGGCCGTCATACGCGAAGATTGGCCCCCCTTCCGTGAACACGCATATGTATGTGCACGCGAACGGTTTTCGTGGGACAGCTGCTCTACGGAAACCGATCCAGAGATCTGATTATTGGGCACGCAATGGCCTCCGCGTGGGACTCCGTAACGGAGACGGGCTCTGAGACCGGTCCGCTTTATGCAGTTCCAAACTTAACTGGTAATCAAGAAAAGGATCAATGACGTCTTATCTTATAGTCAATTTGATTAGTGGTCTTTATAGCAAATTTAATATTTCAGTGACATTTAATTGCGTGGTGTAAAATTCATCTTATACTGAATCTGATGTTTTACGCCACTAATGTCTGTTTTATTACAACGACGCTAAATATCTTTGTTATTATATCTTCGCTTCTCAATTTCTCTGCTGTAAGGGAAATGCATTCTGAGAAGCGATCATTAAAATTTTCCAGGATTTTTCTTTCGATACGCGATACGGAGAAGCCTCAAGTTTTCTGTTCATGTTCCATGTTTATACAAGGCACTTGCTTTTAATCCAATTTATATATTGTTGATTTTTGACAGTTTCTGCGAACAAAAATTATGATGTCATTGCTGTCAATATTGAAATTATTCAACGAAACATTTCCATGTAGACTTCTTTGAAGAGGTAATTGAATTTTTATGAGATCAGAAACAAATAGGAACCGGTATTTTTTATGATCAATTTTTTACTTAGGTATATATAATTTTAAATTTTAATTAATACATGCATTGCAAGACGACTAAATGTTGTTCAAGCAAAACAAGAAATAAAATATTTTCAAACCTAAATCTATACAACTGTATGTTAAGCTTAGATTGAGTTCTTTTGGGCCACGATGTCGATTATATTAGGTCGAGGAAAAAGTATTTTCTAGTTCATACATACTATAATGCGAAAAGACTTTTTCCCCGACCTAATATTATTATAATTAATAGAAATCTAATCGAAAACTTAGCAACAGCATCCAGGGCACAGCTACCCAATGCAAAAAATGTCACCCCACACCACGATCCTTATTGTTTTTGCATCCCCCACACCAATACATATTTCGATACGTATTTCTAAAAATAAACAAACAGTCCCAAATTACGCGACACAAGACAAGAGTGACACGTACAAAACGTCTTCGAGAACATCACAAACGATCTTTTTAATTTCCACGTTCTCAATAATATACTTTTCCTTTCCTCACATCTTTTGACGTCAATATATAGAAACGGGTGATTTATTGACGCAATGAAAAACTAGAGTACTCTCCAAGGTATTTCGTTAACTCTGACAAAAATAGGCGGTAAATTGTTAGTGACGTTGTGTCGGCTTGTCATCGCTTGTTTCATTGTTAAATTCAGTGAGAGCATGTGGTTTTGGTTTTATTTTGTTGTTTATTTTGTGTTGTACAGGTGAATTGGTTTCTAAAATGACTTTGTCAGTTCTTATTTTTGGTACAGGACGATGTTAGCACAAGACCTTTAACTTTTTAAGGAACACTTATTAATATTTCAGTTACTCATATTGTTGTCGATCCATTTAGAACGAGTAGGTATCTAGTTGTAGGTCTGGTTATATTTAACCTTTCTTAATATTTGGGTCTATAAACAGTGAAGAACAAATATTCAACTGCATACATTGTAATAATATAACAAAAAACGATTGTATTTGGTCTACACAGTGGTGTGATTTACTACCATTCGTACTATCAATTAACACGTGTTTGACATTTCTCATTATTTAAAAAAATATTCTTGCAAAATACGCTTGCAGCGCTTATAGGTTTCTCTTGGAAAATATCATGTTAGCTACTCAAAAGTTATAATAATCTCATCTTTGCAGCTCTGGCAAATTCAAAAGGAACAGCAAACACGCTACAATGCACAAACACTTCAATGCTATTCATACACATCACAATCCATTTACTTAACTCAGTTCTTACATATAAAAATTCATTATTTTTTCTATTCCGCGTTTTCCTTTATAGTAAGTAGCGTAGTGTTGCTGCATACGTAACGAGAGCTGCACTCGTCAAGTACGTGACGGTGTTAACACTGTGATGGCAGGAACGTTGCAAATGGACTATATGTGAAGCTTGTATTAGGTCGGGGAAGAAGTCTTTTCGCATTATAGAGAGAAAAGATTTTATTACAAGTTTATACATATATGAACTTGTAATAAAATCTTTTCTCTACACAAAAAAGCACGATATTTGGGTACCTCCCGAGCCTACTGAAAGAAACCTAATGAACCGTGTACTCATTTGTAATTCTTGAAGCCTAAGAGATTTTATTACAAAGTTCATACATACTATAACGCGAAAAGACTTTTTCCTCGACCTAATATAATAAATGTTGATATTAACGTAGCTAGATTGAGGAATTACTTTCTTTAAAATGGATTTTGTCAAATACTTGTAGTTCCACAGATGTAAATAGTATTGCTAATTTCGGCTGACTGTCTTTTTGTTTAATTTCGTTAGTAAGCTGATGAGTTTAGTGAAAAATGCTCACTCTAATGGCTACTTTAAGATGTACAATAATGGCCATTTTAAGGGCTAAAAGTTTCAGCTGGAAAAGTTCATTAACATTACCCAGTTTGATATCGAGTATTAATATCGAGTTATTAAAACTGTATTCTTGCTACACATTATCCAATTTGGTTTGAAGGCTTATTCACAAAATCCTAACAGAGTGTCAAACTTTTGTATTTATAATATCGGTTAAAGATAAACATGAACACTAGCTATGACTACAGCTACAAAAATCTACATTTCTAATTAAAATTTAGATTACAATTACAGCTAAAACACACTCTTTCTCATCTCAATCTCCTTCCTCTTTTAAACACCTTCACAACAATCTCTGCATCACCCTATGGTAGAGTGGGAAAAAAAGCCCCTGGCATTCAGTCCGCCTCTGTACGCCTAAGTACAGCTCTGTATAAAAAGTTTAAAATACATAAATAAAACAAATAAAATAGCTAAAGAAATCTTTCTCGCAACAACTACCACAAAAACCAACAAACCAAAATAAATTATGCAAACAAAATTCAATATTTAATACTGCGATTGTCTAGATATACTGCATATCTTTTGTTTCGAGTCACAGATGTTCGATGGTTGGTTGAAATGAAATTCCTCCGTCACCCGCCTCAGTTGACATTCTCGAAGCACGTGACCAGAATCCTGAGTCATGAAATGTATTTTTCACAACGACATTTTCTAGTACAACGTAGCTTTCATTTGTCAAAATCTTGAAGTATTTTTTAAATTGATGGAGTTGAATTTGCAGTTTTGTTTCGTCTGAGTTGTCGGTATGTTTTTAATGCAATTTTATATTGCAATAGTGACCGAAATAGTTATTAAATCTTAAATTGTGCACTAAAGCCTTTCCTGCTAATTACTCAATCTATTGGTTAAATGTCATGAAAACCCCTTTTACAGATTTTCAGTTTATCAATAGACGTGGCGAGAGAACTTTGTTTCATAATATGCAGTGATTTTCATTCTCATGAGAACGAACTGATTTTGTAAAGAAAACTTGAAAACCAATAACATTTTGGAAATAAAACAATTTAGTAATTTAATCAGTTTATTTTATATTAAAAATTATACATTTTCAAACTAAAGGAAACTTATAAATTGGCGAGGATAACATAGTGTCATTAATTTGAATATACAGGCTTTAGAAACGAAATCTTTTGCCTATGATTTTGTACGTAACATAGCACAAGTCATTCTACAGTCTATATTGACGGAGTCGTGGCCAAGAGATAGTCAATATAAATTTATACTTTTCAATGTAAATCCATAAGATATAACGAATGTTTTCAAGAAACAAACAGTATAACAAATGCAAACACTGCAACATTGTTTGCAGTCCGTAAAATCGAATCACAATTTACGAGAATTTTCCAAGAAAATATCAAACTGTAGGAGAAAATAACGAACAAGTGCGAGTCGGACTCGCGCACAAATGGTACCTTATCAAAATTTTCAGCATCTCCTGTAACTTTTATTAATATTGAGCAAAAAATTCAAAAAAAATTAGTTTATTTTTAAGTATTTGTTGTTATAGAGGCAACAGAAATACATAATTAAAGAAAATTTCAGCTTTCTAGCTCTAATGGTTTATGAGATACAGACTAGTGACAGACGAACGGACGGACAGACAGTGGAGGCTTAGTAATAAGGTCCCGTTCTTACCATTTAGGTACGGAGCTCTAAAAATGTTGTAAAAATCGATACGCTAACTTTATATCGAAGGAGACGTGTCTTAAATTAATTTTGTTCTGTAAGAGTTCACAGGTAGAGTTGCAGGATGCCAATTTCAATCAAAACTTTTGATTCCCGGTTGGCGATCTGTTCGAGCACTTTGAGTTTGCTAACTAATGTTTGATGTGGAGTGGATTTTGCTTGTGCTATTTATCAAAATGAGTATATACTTCAACGCATACTAGTACAGGAATTTAATATTTAGTCTACTTAACTTTTTATTTATTTCAACTTCTTATACAAAGTTGTATAAAGGTGAACTTAATGCCTAAGGTATTTTTTTGTCAGTCTACCTAACTCTATCTGTTTGAAAAACTGCATGTAAGTTTCTTTCCTTATAATTGTACTAAAGGTGACACAAAGATATTAAATTTAACCATGTGTCTAAATTTTTTTGATTTTGCACATTATTCTCTATTTAAGAAAATATTATTAAAATACCACGACATTTTTTGTAAAATACTTAATTATATTCAAACTTAATTATCAAACGGACTAAAGATTCTTCGCCTGCTTGACGCTGACTTAGTTTTACTAGACTTGCAGAGGTAGCCTCCAAAGTTTCGAAGAAATTAACATGAATATGAATTTTGATACTTTTAATTTTTTCTAACTAAAATGTAGGTTAGCTAAGAGCTGGAAAATGGTGCGCTTTAAGTTTATTTTAGAAGATGGGCAAAAGAAAGATTTTAGTAAGTAGGTTTCTGAGAAAATTTATGTATATCATTTATAATTTTTGGTTCAAAAATGGCTGGCCTAAGGCTGCTCTTGTGTGACATGATGTTGTGTACACCTAAAAAGGGGTATGTAGGATGATTAAAGAGAATTGTGATTAAAGAAAATTGCTAACAATATGTGTAGTGTCTTAGAAGTCTACATGCAAAATTTTATCAAAATCGGTCAAGAGATTTATCCATAAAACTATAACAGATAAACATTATGAACTTTTTCATTTTTAATACTAATATCAATCATAAACAAACGCAGCTGCTTCTGTATATATATTTCTGGTCGTAATTTCACGTTAGTAAAACCACATCTCTACATATTTCTTATTACACGAACTATTGGTCGTAAAAGAGGATTTTGTGCTTATGTAAATGGCGTTCTCATGTCAGTCACCAACGTTGAGACCACAATTCACGTTGTTCCATCTGTAATTATTTGACGTATGTCTTTGTTAGCAAATGTGGATTTATTTACGTCTTTATTTAATATGCTAGCTAATCTTGAGTTAAGGGAATAGATATGACTGCGTACATATTGTTATGAGTATTTTTTGAGGTCTGTTTTTTCCATAGTCCCTAAAATCAATTTGATTTAAGGAATCAATTGACAGTGAGTATGGTTTTTTTTTATATGGGAGAATGCACCAACCCAAAATATTAACACGTACTATTTTTAACAGACTAGAACTATTTTTAGACAGAACATTTATTGCAGCTAAGGACACGTTAAGAGTAGCCGACATAATTAATATTATTTAAAACACATAAAAGCATATACACGTGATCCGAACACCTCTGCGTTATTTAGGTCTACCGACTTTAAAAAAAGTGGCTTAAAGAGAAAAAGTCATGTGATCTTCAGACAATTTCTAGCAGTAATAAAAAATGTAATATCCTTAAATCAAATCTTATTCCTTAATCACAGTATACATTAGTAACGAATCATTTCATCCACCATTTATAACACAAGTATATTGTCATGAATACTGCAAGGAACTTGTGAAACAAGCTACAAACGTCTCAACTAATGAAATATTAATGAAGACACAGTCAGATCTCTGTGCAGTCCTCGTTCATACTTGTGAGTGTGAAGCAGCGTTATTTTAATTAGATTCTTCTTTAAGACACGAATTGAACGTGTTTCAGAAGCACCGGCTATAAGGCCCACATATAAGGTGTATAGAAGAAAGTCTATCGGTAGGCAGTAGGGCAAACAAGCCTTGGAAATAAAAGATTATTCTTTAACTTTAGTTTTGTCGCGGGAACTAAACTAACATACAAAAGGCAGTCTCAAAATATATATTCCGAACTCAATTCGTAGTTGTCCCACATTTAAGATCAAGCCGCGCACTGTAATGAGCTAAGATATGCTGATCCTAAGGTTTTGGGTTTGATTCCAGGGTTGGGCAAAGTACTTTTGGTCGCTTTCTTATGTTAGAATATGACTTGAGAGATGCCAGGAGATGCCAGGAGATTGGTAACGTGCCCGGTAACTGGCAATAGACTCGCCCCCTAATAATTGAGCCTAACATTGTTAAAGACGAAACGTGTGTATCACGCGTGATGTATGTACATATGTAAGCGTTACTGTATCAACCACTTCACAGTAACATTATGAAGAAAAACACTAAGCGCAAATTTTCTAAATGTCTGTATGAACGATACTTTACATGTATTGCACCATTTAGTTTGAACATGACGTCTAACGCAGTGACATGATCCATAATTCGATTTCATCATACTAATTGGTCGAATAGGGTTACTAATTTGCCTTCTGTCAAGTAGTTTGATCTGGATATAAATTACGAGAATGTATTTGATTTCAGCTCTCGATCAGATTCAAGACTAAATTCTCAATGATAATCTTAGAATCTGTTTTCTATTCATACATTTTTCCTACGTTGCGATAGCTTCAATACAATAGATTAAAACGGAATGAGACTATTAGTAACATTAGGTCGGGGGAAAAGTCTTTTCGCATTATAGTATATATGTATGAACATGTAATAAAATCTCTTTGGCTTCAAGAATCATGAATACACGGTTCATTAGGTTTCTTTCAGTGAGCTCGTGAGGTACCCAAGTATCGAGCTTTTTTTGTGTAGAGAAAGGATTTTATAACAAGTTCATACATACTATAATGTGACAAGACTTTTTCCCCGACCTAATATTAAAGAAGTGGACTTGACGTTATTCTACGCCTACCGTATCAACCTTCGATCATTAAATTCTTGTTTGACTTCCCAGCTACCATTTTCGAAAATCTTTTAGTGTCTTTACCAGTAGTCAGAGGTTTCAAAGTCTGACAACCAGTCTTACCGAAGGGTATCGTGTTATAGCCCAGGCAACTGGGTTGTGGAGATTTGACAGGCAGTCGCTCCATGTAAGATACCGTAATTCGGCTGCATCCGGTGAGACTGGAAGCCAACTTCGATATAGTTGAAAGAAATGCTAGACTGATTGACTGATAAATCTAGTCGAAAGCTAGTAATTATCTAATTGGTGACGACAATATCACTGAACATCTTGAATACATTGAACAATCAATTATACGGGTCACACACCTCTTCAATTAATACAGTGTCAATTAGACATTACGTGATAACACTATTATTATTATACAATGTTCGCGTCTTGTGTTGAAGACAATTATATTAGCAACACTATGTGACCTGAAAACGACGTGGCAATTGGAAAATATTGGACATCTTAGATAAGTAGGATTTCCAGGTTTCATTGAAATGAAGATTGGATTTGTTTTGAAATGGGAGAATCGTTAACCCTGTAATTTTTTCTAAAGATTCTCAGACTAAGGAGCCTTTTACGATTTTTACAGCCCGTAAAGTATGATAATGAAAAAGATGAACAAAATATTTTTGCTTACATAAAAATGTAGTATTTTTATGTAAGCAAAAATATTTTGTTATTGATCGAACTATTGGCATTACATAGATCGTGTAGGCACCGTTCGTGTAGCAAAAAAAAACAGATTTTACATTTGTTGCTAAATCACAAATTCGCGACAAAAATAACGTAACTAGACTTCATGAAGATATTTTTAAACTTTTTGAAATAGGTTGGTACAATAACAGTATCAAATCAAATCAAATCATTTATTCATTTAGGTCAAATATTGACACTCGAATATTTAACAAACCTCTTTCATTTGAATTGTATTGATAGCAGTAAAGAGTAATAAAAATCTCTATAAAACTAATCATTTGACATAAAAACGTCAAACTAACAAGACATTGATACAAAAGTAGCGATGTTTTACAAAATTTCAATAATGGTACAAAATATTTAATCTCTTGTGATGTGAAAGAAATGATAGTTATTTATATTTTGACAATCCTTTTAGAATTTATGAACGCGACTTGTGAGTATGAGCATGATCGACTTTTTAGTAAGTATTCTTTATAACCTTGAAATTTTCTTATTTTATTTTATGTTCTAGGATCTAAAGATACATAGGTTTGTAAAATATTTATCTCAGGTAAGGGAAAAATATTCAATTGTCATGCTACAATGAAATGAATACTTATAAACTGTCCCATTATTGGACTATTTATCTGGGATGAGGGTGTGGCTAGGCTTTGAGCCCGCTACTCTGACCAACAACGGGCTCTTCGAGACTTTGCATCCCTTCAAGAACCTTTTTAAAAAATCACTCGGGCTCACAAGATCTTATTACAATGCCTTCATAGAATTAGTAGAAGAACCAGTTCTTCAGTTCGAACCATCAAACAAGTGGTCGAAGGTTCGCCTTCTAAACATGTGTCGGGAGATGAATTAAATCACGTTTTTTTTCCATACGAGTAGGCAAACTAAGGAATAATAAGAAATGCAAAGTGACCAAGTCGTATTTTACTAGCACAGCAGACTCAAAACTAAACCTTCTTTATTACTTATCCTTACTGAATTCGAACTGTCAGATATAATATTTTCAATATTTTCAGGCTTGTATGATTATGAGGATCGCACCCACAAAGAGTTGCACAAAGTCACAACTACGACAGAGGAGATAGAATTCGAGCCAGTTGTACCTATGGACAAGAACAAAGAGAAGCAAATGGTTGTGAAGAATATTAATTGTGAAGAGTTCTCCAAATACGCACTGAACTGTACTATGGAAGCTGCTTTGATGTACAATTCTAGTAGGAAGGCGCCTCCGCTACCATTGAAGGTTTTTGATTGGTGCAGGTTAGTCGTGATCATAATGTAGCTTTCTTAATTTTTATTTTAACGTTGCTAATGCATTAAGCATACACCTGCACCCTGGGTGGAGTGAAGGGTTATGTGGGGCTCTCCCGCCAGAAGGGCAGGCATACCCACTAAACTACGCCACGTGTGTCCTCACGGCCGCTTGTGGCGGCGTGCGGCGGGACAACTGCCGAAGCATGTACCACAAGCCGCACGCCACGCGGTCACCCCAATTTAGGGGTCCCTCTCAGAGGCTGCCCAGCCTTTAACTCCACATGCCGATAGGCCGGACACAACCGCCTATCGGCAACCCTCGAGAGGATCATAATGTACCTACAACTTTAATATTATTTAAAAACATTGCTTCAACAATAATTGCAATGTGGGTACTGTCTGCCTCCGTGGCGCAGTGGTTTAGGTCGCCACGCCGCTACCATTGCGTCAGGAGGTCGTGTGTTCGATTCCCACACGGAACAATTATTTGTGCGATCCACAAATTATTGTTTCGGGTCTGGTTGTACTTTGTGTCCGTTGTTTGTATGTTTGTAAAAGTCCCCGCGACACAAGAGCAATTCTTAGTGAGAGAGTTATCCTTATTTAAATAGAAAAAAAGTAGGAAACTTTAAGAATACTTATATTACTTCCACATAAATTGCAATGTAGGTACATACATGTTGCCTAATTCAACTCTTAAATGTCCAACTGAAAGCACTCACTCAGTGACCATTGAAAAAGTTTCAAGCCATTTAGTACATTGCATTTTTATACAAAAGCATACATCTTGTTAACGGTAATAATATTCATTAGAAAATTGTTTACTGACCGAGTCGACCGTAAGGTCAAGTTTAGGACAACAAATGTTAAGAATGAAAGATTATAACGTACTGCGGTTCATATTTCTTAAAACAAAAAGCTGTTTTTCAGAACTGACAAGTTTGTACAGTTGATAAATTAAATGAATAATGCACTTCTGAGGTTTTTAACACGGTGTAACTTATTTTTTGTATAGGTACTTATTTATATTCGTAAAGATTTTTGAATAAAAACGTACTTAATATATTAGGTCGGGGAAAAAGTCTTTTCGCATTTTAGTATGTATGAACTTTTAATAAAATCTTTTCTTTACACAAAAAAGCTCGATACTTGGGTACTTCACGAGCTCACTAAAAGGAACCTAATGAACCGAGTACTCATTTGTGATTCTTGAAGCCAAAGAGATTTTATTACAAGTTCATACATATAATTTACATACATACAAAGACTTTTACCCCGACCTAATCAAATTAAAATCATCTTTCTACAGAGCTATACGTCATCTCACAAACTGCGCGATAGATTGGAACTCAGACTGCAGGGAAGTTACTGAAAGTCATTTCAACGAAGAAAGTATTCGTGGCCACATGCATGTCGTTGCTAATGTCTGTGATGATGACTGGTTCTTATCGAGTAAGTTTATTTATCTGTTACAAAGGAACCTAGCTAAAACAATTTATGTTTTAATATTATTTCATAGAACTCCTGCTGAGAGTTTCAGGTTTAATTTCTAGTTCTATAACCTTTACAAAATATTTACAAAGTACTTAAGAAAAATATCACTAGGACTAAAGCTTAGGTCCCCTGAAAATATTGTCACGGCAACCAAAAATATTTTATAAATTTCTCTCTATAAATATCCTCCTCCCTTATAAATTCTGTACTCAGTATAACTTTAAAAAAAAAACATTCCTAGTCTGCGTCTAATTTTAGCACCCGCAATAAATCACCGCAATCAGATGATCGTCTAATAATGTAGTAATTTCTTAATAATATGCGATTCTTAAGTTTTTAAGTGAAGGAACAATCTTTCCATCCTTACTCGAGTACCAAAAGGTCTTAAATATTATCTTCGTTTCAGAGTACGATGTCCTAGCTCACTGTGTAATGGAAGCCTCGACCGCTTGGGAGTATTGCTACACGATGTTCAAGCGGGTGATAGACGAACAGAAGAACACGTCACACGACTGGACACATTTCCAGACTCACTTTTATATGTGTTGGTTTGTATCTAACAAAATAATCGCTCCGGAATTTTAGTAGCAAATCTCTATTTGTAAAGAAATGAATGGAATATATTTTATCTCTATTACAATTTTATGATCAAATATTATTAGGGTGGTGGTCGGTCACACCAAAAAAAATAATTATTACGTAACTTGGATCGAAGATAACTTCTCCACAAAAAAAACTTCACGCCAAGAAAATTACTGAAGAAGTCAGTAATGTTATTTAAAAGACAAAAATGCATCTCTGATTGAAACTAATGGCAATGATTGAAAACTTCGTAATCTAGTTTGATATAGTTTCATAATTGTACCAACTGTTTTAAGCTTTGAGCTCAGAATATTATGTCAAAAAATACACAAAGCACTATCATAAAGTCGCAAAACAGATATTCATTACGTATTCAAGATTAAATTACGAACCTTTTTGGCAAAAAGTTAAAGTCAGTTCCAGACTGTTGCCGAAAATTTTCCAACTAACGATGCTCATACTACCGTGGAGCTTGGAGTATGTAAAACTTAGCAATTATTAAAACCTCTTAAACATCAGTACAAAGAGAATTTTACAGTCTAGAAATTGTTTAGCCTGTAAAAGCGAATCGTTTTATCGTAACCGCTACAGTTAGTGTAGAACAATGCATCGAATAAAATACACTGGGAAAAAAGAATGGAATAGAAACGTATAGAATCCCAGTGCCTGGGTGATAAATGTACTATTTTTTTCTTTTTCCAGTGCCCGAGCTCAATTTCGACGTTGTACTTTGGACGCACTTTTTGACATGCCCACTGCATGCCCCTACGATCAAGCCATCACGTTGCAAAAATTCTCAGTAATTGTCTCTGAAGGTGACGTTTATCAGGTGAATTTCACAAGCAATTTTTAGTCTCTTTACCTAGTGATATTTCGAATTTTTTGCGGACATATTCGGGATTTTTTCGCTACAGTTATTGTTGTAACTTTGAAAATATTTAGGTTTTGAAAGCGAATATTTTTATAGGTCAGGTCACCTTTGTTTAAAAGTAAATGTACTTCACAAAATATTTATTACTTCACATTAGTATAAAAATATTTGCTCTAGTGCATCTAAGTTGGCGTCGGGACGTGAGTTGGCGTCGGGACGTGACGACCCCACCGCCCACTAGAGGTACTTCGTAGCACTAGTGCAAACAGTCAACCGACTAATGGCGGTCAAACCATTCTAACACGGCGGAAGGAAATAGCGAGACACAAGACGGGCAGCAGCGTCTTGTGATGAGCCTTCCGCTACTGCGATCGCCAACCCGCCTGCCAAGCGTGGCGATTATGGCAAAACCCCCCCAAAATGATGGCACAAAAAGATCGGCCCCTAGTCCCCGGCGGCCCCGCTATTCCTGACTATGGTAGCGGTCATGGTAACGGCGGGGCAAGGGGTGCTAAGAATCCCCGGCAGCGATCAGGCTACCACAACCGACGACAACTGGCCCTGGCAACATATAACACGCGCACACTGCGGACCGACGAGAAGTTAGTCGAACTGGAGGAAGAATTGAGCAGGATACGATGGGACATTGTAGGGTTATCTGAAGTCCGAAGACAGGGGGAGGACTCAATAATCCTTAAGTCAGGTAACCTGCTCTATTTCCGGGAGGGCGACCAGCAGTCCCAGGGTGGTGTCGGGTTTATCATCCACAAGTCCCTCGTGAACAACGTGGTGAAGATCGAGAGTGTGTCGACAAGGGTGGCGTACCTGATACTCAGAATTACCAAAAGGTATTCGTTGAAGGTCATCCAGGTCTACGCCCCGACTTCGGCACATTCCGACGATGAGGTGGAGGCTATGTACGAGGATATATCCCGGGCTATACATAGCTCCCAGACCTACTTCACCGTTGTCATGGGAGACTTCAACGCGAAACTGGGCAAACGTTGCGGTAGTGAGTTGAAAGTGGGGCAATTTGGGTATGGGCAACGAAACGCGCGGGGTCAACTGCTGGCCGACTTCATGGAGAGGGAAGGACTCTTTATGATGAACTCCTTCTTCAGGAAGCGGAATCACCGCAAGTGGACCTGGGTGGGTCCCGATGGTGCGACCAAAAATGAGATCGACTTCATCATGTCGACCAAACGGCGCATATTCAATGATGTCTCTGTGATCAATGCGGTGAAAACCGGGAGCGATCACCGAATGGTAAGAGGCACATTGAATCTAAACATAGCGCTCGAACGGTCACGACTGATGAAGTCCACGCTCCGACCGGCACCTGCTCATATTCAAAACCCCGAGAGCTTTCAACTCGAACTACGTAACCGCTTCGAGTGCTTAGGTGAGTGCGTAGATGTGGATGATTATAGCAACAGGCTCGTGGAAACTGTCCAGATGACTGGGTCCAAGTTCTTTAAGACCCAGCATCCAAAAAGAACTAAAAAACTCTCAGACCCTACCCTACAGCTCATGGAAGAACGACGTAGGATGGTTCTGCAGTCCTCCGGTGACGTGACAGTCTGCCGGCGGCTCAACCGACAGATCTCAAAGTCCCTGAAACGCGATATACGCCAATTCAACACCAAATGTGTTGAAGAGGCTATTGAGCGAAACAGGGGCTCTAAGGTGTTTACCAGGGATCTGTCCATTGGGCAAAGCCGGCTGACCAAACTGAAGACCGAGGACGGCAGGATCATATCTTCCGGAGCTGAGCTCATGGGTGAGGTAGAGAAGTTCTACGGACAGTTATACACGTCCACACGATCACCTGTTTGCAGTGCGGCAACAGATCCAAGAGCCGCACTAACCCGACACTATACCGAAGATATCCCGGACATCGACCTGCGCGAGATTAGTATGGCTCTCAGACAGCTCAAGAACAACAAGGCTCCAGGTGATGACGGAATAACAGCAGAGCTTCTAAAAGCGGGCGGACAGCCGATATTAGAAGCTCTCCGAAAACTGTTTAATTCTGTCATCCACGAGGGTACCACGCCTAAGGCATGGCACAGGAGCGTGGTGGTGCTGTTCTTTAAAAAGGGCGATAAAGCTCTTTTGAAGAACTATAGGCCCATCTCGCTCCTGAGTCACGTCTACAAGCTGTTCTCGAGAGTTATTACGAATCGTCTCGCTAACAGGTTCGATGACTTCCAGCCTCACGAACAAGCCGGTTTCCGAAAAGGCTTTAGTACCATAGACCACATACATACGCTGCGGCAGGTTATACAGAAGTCCGAGGAGTATAACCGGCCCCTATGTTTAGCGTTTGTGGACTATGAGAAAGCCTTCGATTCGATCGAGACCTGGGCAGTGCTACAGTCTCTCCAGAGGTGCCAAATTGACTATCGGTACATCGAAGTGTTGAAGTGCTTATGCGAAAACGCCACCATGTCAGTCCGCCTTCAAGACCAGAACTCGAAACCTATCCAGCTGCGGCGTGGCGTGAGACAGGGAGATGTAATATCTCCGAAACTGTTCACCGCTGCACTGGAAGACGTCTTCAAGCTTCTGGATTGGAGAGGACTCGGCATCAACGTCAATGGCGAGTATTTGACTCACCTTCGATTTGCCGACGATATCGTAGTCATGGCTGAGACCATGGAAGACCTAGGCGCAATGCTCGATGACCTCAGTAGCGTATCCCAACAAGTGGGTCTCAAAATGAACATGGACAAGACAAAAATCATGTCGAACCACCATGTCAGACCCACCCCTGTCAAGATCGGCGACGCTACACTCGAAGTTGTTGACGATTACGTCTACCTAGGACAAACTGTCCAGTTAGGTAGGTCCAACTTCGAGAAAGAGGTCACTCGTCGAATCCAACTCGGCTGGGCAGCGTTCGGGAGGCTCCGACACATCTTCTCGTCCGAATTACCGCAGTGTCTCAAGACGAAAGTCTTTGACCAGTGTGTGTTGCCAGTGATGACCTATGGCGGTGAAACGTGGTCGCTCACTATGGGCCTTATCAGAAGGCTCAAAGTCACCCAGAGGGCAATGGAGAGGGCTATGCTCGGAGTTTCCCTGCGAGATCGAATCAGAAATGAGGAGATCCGCAGGAGAACCAAAGTAACCGATATAGCCCTAAGAGTTGCGAACCTCAAGTGGCAGTGGGCAGGGCACATAGCTCGCAGAACCGACGGCCGTTGGGGCAGAAAGGTTCTTGAGTGGCGACCACGAACCGGGAAACGTAGTGTTGGCAGGCCCCCCACAAGATGGACCGACGACCTGGTAAGGGTTGCCGGAGTCCGATGGATGAGGGCGGCCCAGGACCGGTCCTATTGGCGCTCGATGGGGGAGGCCTTTGTCCAGCAGTGGACGATTCCCGGCTGAGATGATGATGATGATGATGAGTGCATCTAAAAACATTTATTTATCTATTTAAATGCCTCTTACAACTATTATTACAGGTTCTTAACCTAATGCAATAGCACAGTACCAGTCATATAATATTTGATTCTTTCCTTAAGTTTATATTTATTTAGCTTGAAGAAATGGTCAGCGATAAAAAAAAACTCTTTTCGAGCTATCTAATATATATAATAAAATAACCATTTGGTTTTTATTAAGCTCTAGTATTTCATTAAACAACAATCGAATGCACTCCAAATATCAAAAAACGATGCCTACAATTCACCTACGCTAGTAAATTGTTCCAGAATAGAACTTCGAGTATTTTTTTAGCCGTTTTCGCTTCACTTTGTAATATTAACGATCGCCATGACACCTGATATTTCATATTCCCTCTGTAGAATGTTAGCTGTTGAAATTTCAGATTTGGCATAGGTGTGACGTTGTAATCGTGACTGTGGAACAAGTGACGAATACAGTAGATTACTCGATGTTAGTTGCTTCTAGTTCTATGAAGAATAAAATGGGAAAGCTCTAACATATTTTGAACAAAACTGAAACTGTGGAATGGAAAAGTTACTAGTATTGTTCCCATTCATTCGCATACTTTTCATCAGATTGAGATATGCACAGACGGTGTATTAATGCCTAATAAGGTTTCATCAGTAAACGTATCCAAAGTTTCCTGGATTTGGATGATCTTGGGTTTCTTTTTTCGGGAAAAGTGTGCATCACCTTCTATGGAAACAAGCATATAAAAAAACTTGTCTTTTATCACTTGGATATAGCTTTACTTTTTTCAGTAAACAATCAAGATACAAAAGAATCCAATAAAAAGTGCTAGTATTTATGCATACTGTACTAAAACAAACTAGAAAACTCTCCAAGGAGCCATAGTTTTATTTTTCAACAGTCAATTAACTAACTAAAAGGCTATGAATACGACATTTCCCTCAAATATCTCTCGCAACGAGCAATTGGGCTTCGTTTCAACATAACAACTCTTTCATATTTCAGTTTTGACAAAAACTACGTTTTCTATGCATTACATTCTTGTTTGAACGGAATAAAGTTACGAACTAAGTTTATTTTCTTTCGTTCGTACAAATTGTAACGTTTTGTTCGTGCACTTCGTTTAAATAATTGAGTTGAAATTGTTTTTGGTTACTTTTCCTGACTTCATATTTTTATTGTTATGATAATGTTAGCGTAAGAATTTTACTAACTTACCCGAAATGTTGGTTTTGTAGTTTTTGCAATATACATATACACATAAAATCCCGCTTTCATCCTCTAGGCGTAGGCAGAGACTAGAGAACGCCATTGAATACAACCCTCTAAACTCCCTTTGTTTCATTCCTATCCATACTTTGTGTCATACAGAATCGCTCATTACAAGTACGACGCACTGGACCTTTTTTCAATCTCTTCTCTTTATAATATTTTACTTGGCTTATCCTTGTCTAGTATTTCCTAAAACACATTTTCATAATATGACAGCATTTTTAGAAAAGCATTATCATAATTATCAGCACAGCTAAAAGCCCTTCCGTAAACCAGAAACCCATTACAAAAAATGTGCTACGAAACATTTCTCGCATAAAAAAGCCATACAAACTCCGACATTTTTGTGAACATCAAACGAAAACTCACATCAACGCGTCCGAAATAAACTCGACAAATCAAAAAAGGACTCAAGTAGTCTCGCCGAGTGCACGCACAATCCCATTTGTTCCGCAGTCCGTCCGTAGTCTTGTCAGCATTCCGCAGCGATTCCGCAGCAATTCCTCGCAAATTTCAAATGCTCTGCAATTTCGTTGTAAAAGAGACTACAATTTTACGTTGCACGCCTAGTTAAAACAATTCCTGGCACTTTTGTTTCGGCTACTTTATACTGAAATCGTGTTTCCGAACTTTTGCAATTGGACGTTTTTGTTCTCAGATGGAATGGTTGTTTGTCTGTTTTGTTACATTGAATCTGAGACTTGAATGTCAAGGCTTTTGTTTTAACATCGTCACGGAACAATTTATTGTTAATGTTATGGTGATCTTAAACGAATTTTTAATTAAGTGGTGTATTTAGAGGATTATAAAATGTAATCATCGTATTAAACAATATGATATCAAAACAACAACAATAAGAGTAAGACTAAAAAAAAAATAATTAAATTGTATTTAAACTATTCAAATTAGTTTTTTGAAACTAATATTATACTCTCTGTTCAAATACTACTACTACTACTATTCGCAGTCTCCTATCCACAGATTATATTTTATGGGTCAATGGTTGCTGAACAAGTTGTGCGTAAATCTAAGTAAATTTAGGTATACTATCAGTGCTTCAAACAGCAATGAAAGTAATAAAATAATTATGTCCGTTAGATGCCTTATTCTATAGTCCTAGTATGCCTGATTCTATAACTGAAACGTTACAAACATGCGAACTACGTCATTATCAAAAGAATTATAGGAATGTGTAGGTGCGAGTGAGAGACTGCGATAAAATGACATGACTTAGTTCGCACGTTTGAAATGGCCCTTGAAAAGTCTTTTGCCAGAAATAATGATGATTTAAATAATATTTTATTTGTTTATATTTTCCTAGGAATGTGATCACAACATGATGTACGTGAACTGTCCCGGTGGAGACCCGCGTCCGTCACGTGAGTCTCTCGTCAAGTTTATGAACGCAGATGCCTATAACAATGAGTACAAATTCGTGAGCAAAAGTATTAGTCGTTTGCAAAGTGATATTGTTCTATTAATATTTTGTTTCTGGTGTTTTATTATATTATGTGGTATTGTCAAATAAAATTTATTTCGAGAAGATCTCTTTTAAATACGTCATGTCTTTAATATGGTCTATGTGTTGTAACCGTACGTCCATATTTTTTTATTTATATATTACATAGATTATAAAAAGATTTTGCATTCTAAAAACTGAATCGTAGTCCACTCCTTGTTACAAGTAAATAACTAAAGTGGATCCACGTGTTATAATTTATGTAAATGTATATAATAAATTATTATATACCTAACATTTCCTATTAAAAAGTTTACTAGAAAGAGGAATTAAGAATTAAGAAGTTTACCACTATAATAATCTCCAGGATTTGTTAGTGCCTTTAATTCCACGTCAGTTCCATTTTCTCTTCTTTCTTAGTTTTTTCTTTCTTAAAAAGACAACTCCCACACAAGAATTGCTTTTCACGGGACTTTTACAAACTCGAAACAATTATTTGTAGATCGCACAAATAATTGTTTCGTGTAGGAATTGAACCCTGAAACGACCTCCTGACGCAATGGTAGCCGGCGTGGCGATCTAAACCACTGCGCCACGGAGTAAGTATATTTATACCTAGTTAAACTTATGTATACAGAATTAGAAAATGCTGCCTAATTTGAGAATTAAACTCAAGGTTTAAGGAAACTCCAAAACATTTTTAAATACTGCTTTGACTTTATTGATTGTACCAATTTAGTTTTAATCGAATAAAATTCTTCTTTTCTTTTCGAATTAAAGCGGAAAAAACGATTCACATTTAACATTTAAACAATTACAATGCGAACGTTTTCTTTTCTAAATCGTTGGCTATTATGGAGCCCGTAACATGGGCCCCGTAAAGAAATTAAGAGGGTCTTGGCCAAAGTTCGGTGAAAATTGTACGTGTAATAGGACCCAGCTGAATTGGAGGAATCAAATGATTTGGATTGCCTTTCTTTAAGGAAGTGGACTGGTCAACTTTAATGGTAATAGTTGGAGTAGTAAAAATATAGGTATTTACGTATTTCATACGCCAGTTTTTAGCATTTTCGCGATAATGCATGCAGCTGCTGGAGGATTACGAATAACTTGCGGCCTGTACACAAGACAACAGTATCATTTAATTTTCTATGCAAGTTTTTTCTTTTGTTCCGTAATTCGGTGACGTGGTAAGTTTCACTAAATTTTAAGCAGCCGATTGTTAAATTTCGATTTTTACTAAGTAGGCCATACGTGAAAAAACTTTTTCCTAGGACATTTTGGTCATCATATTTATTGGCCATGCCAAGTTTGGCACTAATCCAACTACCCAGATCTTTTGTAAGGGCGAAAGCCATCAATGCAATCTTAACCCTTTCTTAGAAATTGGGCCAAAGACATTTGGGTTTATCAATTTGACCACATCAAACCAAAGTTTTGCACTTACGGGGATGGAATCCGAAGCAGTTTTTTAAGCCGGCCGTAAGAGCCCTTAATAAGTAAGTAGGTACGTGAGAAGTGTTGAAATGATGGTCCAGGGACAAATTTGGGACAAATAAGGGACACTAAGGGCCAAAGGCAGCTGTTTTTGTACCTCGTTATTTTCTTGCTTTTTGGGTATCAATGAGTGTAAGGGTCACTCTCAAATGTCTGTTTTATTACATTGCAGATGTTTTGTATGAATAATATTGAAGTAATGTTTGTTAATAGCAACAGATGGTTTGAACCGTGTTTGTCATTTAATGTGGGTTTTTCGGAGGGTCAGGCTTAAGTATAATATACTAAATTTAAGTAGATATACACCTAGTCAGCCTGGAACGATAAGTATATTACAAGGATAATGACTTGTAAACTTCATTTATTGATTCATGAACTGCAGCGCAATGAAGCAACACACAGCGCTACGCTTCGAAGCAAGCCGTACCGTAGTGAAGAATTGCGTAGCGTAGCGAACCGTAGCGCCGCGTAGGGAACCACAGCGCCGCGTAGCGATGCATATTTGTCGCGTAGCAAAGTGCAGCGCAATGTAGTGAAACAGCATCGCGTAGCAAGGCACGACGCGGGGCGGCAAAGCACATATAATTGCTCTTTTATTAGGTAAGTAACGTACTCTTACTGCTATTCTCATTTAGAGTAACCTAAGTCCTATGTATAATTCCCATCAGAATAACATATCAATACATATCAGTATTTACATATTCAAACGCTTTATTAGATTCCCTGACCTTCCTAAAGGATTCTCCGTCATTAATCACTATTCTAGTTCGTAAACCATTACGCACGCGGTCACGCTTGTTTGCAATAAATCAGGGCTCAATATGTAGTGCTTTTCACGTATTTTTGTTTTGACGGCCAATTCTTTATATTTTTTGGCAATATGTCATTGCAGTGCAGAGTTTAGGGATATTTTTTAGAGGGAATAGTTTATCGTGAAGTCAACCTACGTTTAAAACGAACGGGATTTCAAAATAAAATTAATATTTGAATCGTGTAAGAAAATTTTAGTAATGTTTGTGTACCGTATTTTTTTTTATGGTTTGAAAATGCATCATAAAGAAAGCGACAAGTCAGACAAGTATAACAATAGCGAACTCATTGTTTTAAACGTCAGAACTATAATTGACTACGTTAACCATGCCACTCCGCTTACATACAAACCTAGAAAATATTTTTGAAAAAAACTTAGCATGATGGATTAGTTTGTGTTGGATTTTTACTTTAAATATCAACATTCTAAATAAAATCGAAAGTGGTTGATCAGTTTAGGGTAGAGGCGTAACAGATAGGTAGACAATCTTTAACATAGACGTAGAGAGTAATTTTATCCTAAGCTAACCTGCGAGACTTTATTGACGAGACGCTATTGGTCGTAGCGTGATGTTATATAGCCTATAGCTTTTCTCAATAAATAGACTATCCAACACTAAAGTATTTTTTTCAATTTGTTCTAGTTGTTCCTGATATTTGCGCCTTCAACCAAACTAATGTTTTAAAATTAGTATACCTATAGAAACTCTAGATAATAGATCATTAATGCCAACCACTACATTAACGCAATAATCTATCCAATAGTACTAAATACATCTCAGTGCTTTTAAAAGTTCGCAGTGGAATGTGAAAAATCCTCAAATTCCCGTGGGAAATACTACTGACCACTAAGGGTAGAGCGTTCGTGTAATTCCTAAAACGCAGGCGATATCCGTATTCGAAATGCGACAGAGAATTTGCTTTCTGCAAAAGGTTTGCTGGATATTTTTCGACTAGTTTATATTGACTTTTGGTATACAACTTTGGCTCTACTTGCTTGTGAATGGTTTTAATTAATCGAGAACTTTAGAAGTCACTGGTGGTTTTTTGTAAAGAAACTGAAGCATGAGCTAGATATAGTGGGTATAATGAAAATAATCTACTAATTTACTTTTGCTGTCTTTTACATATTAGAAAAATCGATATTAAGATTTGGATTTTAAATGTCTCAAATGCATCCATAACTGGTTGGTATAAGAGATTTTACTGTACAGACAAATTATAATATGTTCAAATGTTTCTCTATTTGACGCCACATTAATCATCTGCAATAGATGGACACAGGCCAATGATGATGCTGATATTGATTTTCAGTCAAAGCAAAACCTAACTTTTTAACGGTATTTTTATATAATTAAAATCACTACTTTGAATGTACTGTTTATTCACCTCAATGCTTTTAACTTGATACTGCTTTGTAAGTTTTTTTTTGAATCGGTATATATTTTTTATTAACGAATACTATTATTTAATTAAAATAACCAACTTCTTCACCACTATAAATTCAATAATATTCAATTCATAATCTTAAAAATGTGTTACGGCTACTCACGAGAAATTAACCATAAATTTTACTCAGACTTTTCTCCATTTTCGAAAAGGAAACGCAAACGCAGCGCCTACCCTTTATCGCGGCTAAGATCTTGTTTTTCACTTAGCTACGTGACTGTACTGTGAAAACGGACCAGCACGAAGTGACAAAACTAATTTGGAACGAGGTTAAAAGGACATCTTGTATTGTACAAGAGTACACAAATAATAGGTAATGAGATTTGCGAAAGACCTTTGTAATGACTTTTGTTGAGTTCAAGGTTATACTAGTTGTAATAAATAACTATAATATTGGTCTTCTAGTCGATATTCGGCTACGGTGTTCTGTATCAATTGTGCAGGGATATATTTGTTGGTAGCGTTAGTGTAGCCCGCTAGATTGTTATAGACACGACTATCAAGAGTTTATGAGCAGAATACATGTCATGTATAAATAATATTATTATCATGTCTGTTACACTTCAAAAATTCAGAGTTACTTATCGGTCTTTTCTTTACAAGTATACGTTTTAGTAAAATTCGATGCATAAAAACTTAATAAACACATATTTTCTAGAAAAGCTCACTACTGCTTTACCCGATGCCCGAAATTGATTTGATGAGCAGTTACGATATTTACTCTCCAATTCCGAGAATCGAACCCGAGACTTCGTAATCGACATGCTCAGACACGTTAGAAACCACTCCATCTGCCATTCAACTCAAATGTTCAACATCAATTTACACGTTTAGGTTAAGTTTACTAACATGTACAGTCGCGAGTAAAAATCGCATATACTGTCACATTTTGATCCATGAAAACAGTAAAATAACCATAATTTATTGATTGAACATTGATCTATATCACATTGCATTCTCTAACAGTCTCTTCTTAAGTGCGTAGCACTCGTAACTGGCTGTCCTGTATGACAAGATGTATGGATGTGAATGAAGCAAGGAACTAACCCTACACAAGATAACACCACTTAGTACGATCCTAAAAATAGTTTGTGAGGATCGTACCAAGTGGCGTTATTGTAGTGTCTGTCTACACCTATGGAAAAAAACACAATTTCAACGTTTAAATTACGTTTGAATAAGTTTCAATTGGTTAATATTCTTGCTCATTACTGTACACAAATAATACCGGTATATAATAGCAACAGTTAATAGCGTTTAGTCGTGAGTGTCTTTGGTAACTCAAATCTTTATACAGTAGATTGTTAGACGAGAGTTCGGCTTATGTGTGGATAGATTACTAAAGTTAGTTTATTGATATCTATGCTATTGTCACTCTAGTATGTGTACAACGTATGTGTGTGTACCTAGTACAGCTATAGCGATTGTTATCCAGAGGATTAAAGTCAGCTCAAAAATGTTTTTAAATCTTTCTGTTACGACGGTTATATTGAAACAGCAAAACCGATTTGATGGGACTTGCTACTAGTAAAATAGTATCCTTGTGAGGGAAGCTGCATTATATGGCTGGCAAATAAGCAAGGCTTGCTGCGCATGGTGTTCATCCGTTAGGTTTTTGTTTTGATACATCTTCATAATACCATATGCTATGTGGAACCGTGTTGCATAAAACAAAAAGAAAATAGTTCAGAATGTCCAATTGCCTAAACTTTGGAGGTGCAACCAACAGTGGTAAAAGTTGAATTTACACTTTAAGTCTCTTGGGGCTTAGTTTAAAAGTTGGGCAGAAGCGCAACAGTTACAATTACTGAGACAATACTTTATATCACTTGGTTTTTATTTTTTAAAACAATTTTAGGTGTTGCAGTTGTTAGGTACAGTTTATCCAAATAAAAAACAACTCTCAGTTTCATGATTTTTTGTAATACATTCAGAAATATCACTTGTAGACTACGCCATTCTTTATTTATACCGGGTACCTAAGCCAAATCAATAAATTCTTGCGTAACAAAACTCAAACTTAGCTCTAGTTTAAATTTGGCACTACATTAATATGTACATTTTTTATGAAAATTTTCTATTTTAAGATAATAAACCTAGAAAATATACAGGTTACTACAGATTAAAAGCGTTTAACTACTCGTGAATTATTTTAACAAACGAACCTTAATAATTAATATAATAAATTTTTATTTCATCCTAAAATACAGACACATCTATAGCTTGGAGGATACTAAACCAATTTTGATTTCATTCCTCGATGTTATTTACGACTCCACTTACGTGATTCGTATTTTTATATCTTTCTCAACGTTAGAACGTCGTAAACTGATAAAAAATGTGACAAGCGTATAATGTCTCAGGTGCAATCTGTGAGTAATCGGGATTGCAAAAAAAATGTCAACGTTATAAATTACGAATATCATTTTAAGGAAATTGTTTAGCGTTTTGAAATTAACAATCGCAGCAACTCGAGTGAGCTTTTTCCAGGCCATTATTCAAAGGTAAAATTATCTTACAATATAACTATTCTGAAAAAAAAAATCGGTATCCGATAATGTTAATGTTACTGTAAAAGCCCGAACTGTGGTAAATCCTAAGATTTTCCGGTAAAACCTAAGATTTACCAACTCTCAATGGTAAAAGTCCGAACAAGCCAGAGTTTAAAAACTATGTTACGATATATAAAAAAATCCTCCTTCATAACTATGTTTATAACTATTTCACGGTATAATTATATACTGTGACATAGTTATAAAGAAGGAGTTTTGGGCAAAGCGACATGGGTATTGGGTAGGTTAGGTTAGAAGGAAAGCGAAGCTCCCACCTTAGCCTTCGTGGTTTTTTTTATTTTAACCACCCAGAAGGAGGAGCCCCGCGAAGCGGGGCTCCGGCGATATCTCGACATCATCAAGTGAATGTAGGTAAAAGTTCGAAATAAAAGAATTGTTCGGACTTTTACCATTGCGAGTTGGTAAATCTTAGGTTATACCGGAAAATCTTAGGATTTACCACCGATCGGGCTTTTACAGTAACATATACATGATACATTTATCGGATACCGATTTTTTTTTCTTACCGATTTTTCGAAAAAGGTAAGAGCAATTCGCACTGATTAGAGAATCTCCTCCTATTTTCAAGTCGGTTTAAAATATTTTTCATTTAGAACCGAATTGAAAAGTTCTGAAATATTTAAAAATATAATTAAAAGAGCTGCCAAATTTAAAAAATGTAACCGCAAAACCGAAAAAAGCAAACATAATTTTTGGAACTCAAATTATTTATACAAAAGGATTGAAACAAAAATCACATACATTCGGCAAGTCTTTGAGAATCGCATCCTTTGTTGTTATGCATAACATGACGGGTACCCCCAGGGCACGAGGCACGTTTGCTCTTTATTAACTGCTTGTGTGTGTCTTCATATTTTCCTTGTTACCGTGTTTATGGGTGGTTAGTGCGATAGTTCAAAAATATTTTGTATTCTACATTACATTGTGCTTGGTAGTAATTTTTTTTTCTGGGTTTTTACGAAAATCTTTCACAATTTGTGTGTCTACTAGCGTCGTATTTTGTAATATGTTCAGGGGTTCTGTTGTAATAAAAAATTCCCCAGAAAGTATTTCATATTACGATTAAAGAAAACACAAATATATTAAATTATAAAGCTGAGATTAAGATTTTTTTATAAAATAAGTTTATTCCTGATATAAGATATTTTAATAATCAAATACTACAAATTATAATTACTTAATTTACGTGTAAACAGCTATAAAGCTTTTCTGAAATTAGCTAGAAATTAATTGAAAATAATCACCAATCCTCATGTCAGAACTCAATGGACCATTAATATTTGAAGGAACATGGAAAAAATATTTAAAAAAACTAACAAGTTAGTTTCCAGTAAATTTAGGATTATCTATCTTCATGATATAAAACAGATCTCCCACAATTTATATTCACACACCACACACTTTTACATAATAAACCTAAGTAATTACCATATAACATGATCTAATGTATATTTAAACGGTTAATCCGCAGCGATATGGATTATGTCACGTGTGGAATATACCGTACTAATTACGTTAATTGATATTACTAACAGGCAACGACGGAAGTAGCTGCCAATAATGCTGCCATTTCTCTAAGGTAATTCTGAATTATGGAGGTACGGAGTGGCTTAATTGAACGACGTTAATTAGCATTTTTTCGGAATGATAATAGCTTATTTGAGGGTTATTGGTATAGTCAAAATAAAATGAGAAATTATAGAGAGTATACTATAAGATCCATAATTTGCGAATTAAAAAAAACAAAGATATTCCAGTTTCAACAATTTTATAAACACCAGCTAACTTAGTCTACAAACTAACTAGAGTCCATTATAAAATTTGATTCAATAGTGCCATTGCATCGGCCATGTGTTTGATTTCCACATGGAGCAAATATTTGGTTGTACTTTGTGTCCATTGTTTGTGTTTTTAAAGGTCCCCGCGCCATGAGCAAAACTAAACCTAAACCTAACCAAAAAAAAAAACACTTGTAACGACGGATATAACTGGGGCTATGGAAATTAGCTCTCTACCTAATTCTAGCCTGTATCTTTATATTGACTTGCGTGACCTACTTGCGTTGATACGTCATGGAACCGAAGTCAAAAGTCGACATTTGTATATAATTTCTTCTCATTCTCATTAAATTAACAACAATCCGAGATAGTCTGTCTTAAACTTAAGATAACCTCTTCGAATAATATTTCACACTTCCAAAAGAGCGTAAATTCAAAACTGCAGCGCGATACTTACACCCTTACAGAGCTGCCTTTTCGTTCCCACTTGAATATTTTCAGCAGTTTTCCTTAATTTGTGACTCGACTTGTATTGTTTCCCGTCTTCACTTCACACAAAGCGTTCTACTACTTTCCTTGTGTCAGGCACAAAGGGACAATTTTCTTTAGACTTTCTTTACTCCTGTCACCTTAAATTACTCCTTTGTTATGAGAGGAAATCGCTAAGGATTTTGTTAATACCGACTTGTGATGATTGATATTGCCGTATTTTGAGATTTGTATATTGAAACATTTTTGAGATTATTGCGGATTTTTTGGTGTTTTTATGAAGGTGCTATTTTTGTCGACTTTGAACGAAAGAACGTTATTACTATATTGGGAATTCAAAAGCCAAGTACGTGCTACGTTTGTGTCGTTTATTGTCATACTGCTTCCACAAAATAATTTATATTTGAGTTCTGGCCATTGTTTATTTTTGGAGACTACTTATAAAGTCTTAGATAGTTGGTTTTTATAGATAGATAATATTACGGCTGCCCCTTATAATATAGAACTGACGTTGTAAATGGCGAAACGAGGGTTTATTTCATACACTTCTGCCTACAGGTAAAAAGGCATGATATATTTAGTATATTAATATTGCAATTTTAAATTCCATTTTGAATTGCAGAATAACATTGCGTAGTTTAAAATTTGTTACATAATTCGGTTTCCTATTCCAATATGTTATGTAACAAATAATAACAAAAACATCAAAGAAAGCAGGTTGGATATAACTTAAGATAATACATATTGAGCGAGTTAATCGACTGAAAAGCAATAGAATATTTCCTGCCATTTAGAGCTTCTGAAAATGCTTTCACGGATCTAGATTACATTTCTATATAATTTAACTGAAATCTGACTGCTTTATGAGTTTGAATTGCTTAATAAGACGGGATTCTATCAGCGCTTTCGCTCGCAATGAAGGATTTCCTACTTGTATTTCTTGAGGTTAATCCTGACTACTTTTTACAGTACGTAATTTTGTAGTCTCGTCTCAGTTCCCATAAACAACCTACGATATTCTAGTCACTATAGCTTGGTATTTCAGACGTTTCGTAGTTTAGCCCGCGGCGTCCATCGCTACTACTTTGTGCGTGGGTCATGGTTTTGATCTCCACACGGAATCAATATTTGTCCGATCTGCGAATTCTACATTCTGGTAGTACTTTGTGTTTGTTGTTTGTACAACTAGTTGTGATACTAGATTCATTGCTGTAGAAGCAGTTGACATAGTAAAAAATCTAGAACTAAATATGAAGCGGTAGCCGAGTGGTATAAGTTGATACCTCCCACGCTAGTGGTTGCAGATTCGAACCCGAGGCAACACTTGACAATGACTTTTCGAAGTTATTTGTGTACTAGCTGACCCGCGCAACTTCGCTTGCGTCCAATAAGAGAGAATGGGTAAAATTTTTCCCCGTTTTTGCAACATTTTTTACTGGTACTCTGCTCCTTTTCATCGTAGCGTGATGATATATAGCCTATGTCCTTTTTCGGGTATCAAAATATCTCCATACCAAATTTCATGCAAATTGGTTCAGTAGTTTAGGCGTGATTGAGTAGCAGACAGACAGACAGACAGAGTTACTTTCGCATTTATAATATTAGTATGGATTAGAAATAATGATCGCTTGTTCTAACGGTGAAGGAAGACATCTTATTGAAAGAAGAGAATTATTGAAATAGAGTTATAGAAGGTATGCAAAGTCCCCAACCCCTTATACATACAAGTATCAAAAGAAAATATTGAGTCGTACGGCTAAAAATATTATATTAGTAGTGATACTAAATTAAGTAATACACTCCCAAAAAGGTTACCAGCATACGATAAAATAGCAAAATTATTTACTCCCCGATAGGTTTATCTTCCAAATAAGGTCAGTTCCGTATGAAAGCTGTTGGCGTGGAAAAAATCCACATTGGGGAACCTTAGGTAACAGGTGCAAGCCAAAACTTGGATGAGTTAGTGACGTGAAATATGGTTGTTCAGTTCGTGTAGTATATTGTACAGAATATTGTTTGGATTTGAAATGTTTTTGTACAACGCATTTTGTGGAAGATTGTATAGGTATGATTTAGTAGAGTTTTTTTAATATCAGTCGAGATTAAAATTAATAGCGTTTTAATTTAGATACACCAGATGAATAAATTCTTTAAAACACCCCAGTTTATTCTAAAGATGAGATTTTATGTGATGAATTTCCATTATGGGGGTCATAATAAATGTTTCTATCACAATTTCCCGGGTTCGATTACTGGCTGAGGAGAAAACAATTTGCTACGGGTTACTACTACTACTTTTCTGTAACAAATAATTATTTTTTTGCTATATTTGTATAGTAAAAAGGTAGGTAAAGAGTCCAAAATTCATTTGATTAATACTCTCAACAGTATGACAAACTGATTGGCCGTATGTCTTCAACCTTAACCCATCTCACTGAGAATTTACCCGGTCGTTATTTTCCAGTGGCCTCTTACTTGAACGGGATTTATTGGGAGTTATATTGCTATCGGCATCCTCTTCTATCACGTGGCTTTTGACTACGTTAGAAAGAGATGCAGATAGTTATACAAGTTGAATGCAGATGCATTTCAAGCATATTTTTATCCAAATTTTTTTTTATGTGTTTGATTTAAGTTTGCGATTGATAGCTAATTTAGCTTTGCAATTAAATTCTAATTCTTTAGTAGTTTTACTATTAATGGTCAAAAATGTATGCTCAGATTGAAGCTGTAGTGTTATTGTACGAAAATGGTTTCACTTAATTCGATACATTTTTACACAAGTTATGTTTATGTTTTTGAAAACAATAACTTATTGGAGGAAGTCTTATGCTGTGGACAGTATATTTAGTGCAATTACTGTATAAACATGGCTATAACTTGTCTTTTATTAAAAAGGTAAGTATTTATAAAGAAACAATTATCATTGGACAACTCACGGTCATCTGATTCCAAACTACGATAATTGAGACGAGGCAACCACGTTAACCACTGCGCCAAACGTACAGTTGCGTATAAAATTTCCCGTGACATCAGCTATTCATTAAATAATGAAGCAATATCAATTATTTCTAAATAACTAAATGGCAGCTCTAATATAATTAATATGAAACTCAACGAGAGCTCATTCACACTCAATTGCAATGAAATGTACCTTCGCAAAGCTGTCATTAACACCGGTCGTATTCAATAACTATTATATTATTATTATATCTAGACCATTGTACTAATTGCTCAGTGCTATTTCCAGTGGCAGGTCAATGAACTTAGTTTTTTTTTTCATTTAGGTTTCTTTATACCTAAGTAGCGTTAGTGTTTTGTTATTCATTTCTGAATGTAAAAAATTACACAACCAATGTCTTTCTGTGCTAATAACAAAGCCAAACCCACAAAACTGATTCAACATTTTGGGAAAGTAAGCCGGTAGCAAATTTCCGGTGTAAAACAAAAAAATTATAGGCAACGAAATGTAGCGCAAGCGAAGTCGCATTGATTAGCTAATACCTTATATTATTTTGAATGATAAAATATAACTGACGAACAATTTTAGTACAAAGCAACGAAAAGATTACTATTATACGCAATTTCAATTAAATTTTATATGCACACAAAGGTTTCGATTAAACCAGTACGAACAAAACATACATATCACAATCAAACTTACTCACTCCTACGAACTAACCTTAATCCCATTCAAAAAACCTCTTTATCTCGAAAGAAAAACCTGTAGTAGCAGTCTGTTATTTTTTCCTATTTTCCCTTCTAGCTGAAGGAAGTGCAAAGTGGCTTCTGATTAAGTTTGTGGCGAGTTCTAAGACAATTTATCGACGTCATTCCTCCTCAGTTTTAGTTGAATTGTTCGCGTGAGGCTGCGTCTTTATCAGGCTAGTTGGATCGCAGATAACGGTGGAAATGTAGGTAATATTTTGATTTAAAAAAATGTAATGATTATTTTTCTATTTACGATATTATGCCTATTATATCCGAGTGTAGGCAGAAGATTACAAAATACACTCAAGTTTTAGATTTACTATGTTAGTCTCATGCAACTAAGGGCGGGCTTATTAGAATATGCTGAGTAAGTTATTAAACTACGGGCTATGATTGAGAAAAAGTCTGATCTAAATTGAAAGGCCGAATATCAGTATTTTTTAATATACGACTATGAATTTATTAGAATTAAATGTAGGAGGGCGGATGGTTATTTGTAATGGTCTTTTTTTAGGACGTATTTTTTAATCATTAAATAAGTTAAGCCTGATGAATAATTGTACGATTTTTGACATAGCGTTATTAGCTAATATCAAAATCTATCACCAACATCAAAATCTGATCAGATAATCAATTTGACGGTGACAAAATCTGTTCTTTAAACAACGCGGACGTAGCAAATCTGACATCGCGTCCTATGTTTGTCGATAAGTGGTCTCGACTCAAGAACTCATTCGTTCCAGCGACACATCATTTCAATCGCAAATGATTTAGATCGGGGATCCTGTAGATAAAAATGTAGCAGAATATGACGATTTATATTATTTGTACTAAGGAGCGTTATTTTACCAGTATCGACAATCGTCAAGAAATTAAGAGAGTAGCTGATGAAGAACTTTGTATCAACAACTAATTTGTAGCGTGATTCCCTACAGTCTGTACTATCGAGTATCGAGAGCAAAAATAGTTCCTACGGCATCCGCTAGTGGCATGTTGGTAGCAGTAGCAAATATTCATAAATAAGGTCCTAAAACTTAAAACCAGCCGGTTGGCGAAAGATGATAGTGGTAGAGATATATTTCTTTCGAAACATTTTAAAAATCAATCACTTGCTAGTTATGAGCGACTTATTGTGGTATCAGAAACAAAATGTTAACTGATACGTACTTTACTTAGGTAGTAGCAAAAATAACACCAAGGATTTGAACCAGTGTCGAAGCGACCACACCAAAAGTAAACTTTTAATAAATCCGTCTTTTACCTACATATACCTACATAGCATACTTCCCAAAAGCAAAACTCATACATTATATGAGCTCATAAAATTTAAAATAATGAGGTGCAAATGCGTACAGTTATGTATGAGATTGTTGAAAACATTAATCCTTCTGAGCGTTGAATACTGAAAGAGAGTATTTATGGAAATCGTTTGAGGTTTTCATACAAAGAACTGGTTTAAAATAATGCAGCGAGATATCTGTTGAATGGACATCAAGTGATTATTCTGAATTATTCCCAAAAATATGTTTTAAAAGGCCTTTTCTGCCTATTTGGAAATAAAAAACCGGTCAAGTGTGAGTTGGACTCGCGCAGATTCCGTTTATTTTTAAGGAGAAAACATCACGTTTGCTGTATGGAAGCCTTCTGAAATATATTTTTTTATTTTATTTTAGTTCTCATGTATTTAAATCATCATCTGTAAAAAAAAATCTGTGTAATTATAACGGTTCATGAGATACATGGTGATGCCTTGTGACAGACAGACATGGAGTAAAAATAATAGGGTCCTTTTTAAACTCTGGGTACAGTTCCCTAAAATAATAATTTCGTCCTTGACGAGTGACGACACTTTCTGGTTGATGTTATTAATAGTAGATATCTTAGACTGTAATTTTTTTATAGTAACAGGGAAATATGATTACTAAAAGCATACAAATAATAAATTGAGCATATATTCTATTGATAAATCTATTTTACTTAATCTCTATTTTCCTATTACTAACTATAACATTTAATTTTCTCGTTTAGCTATTTCAAAGAAAATGTTTTGCACTAATTCCATTAATTTGATAAGTTCTCCTTTCAATTAATTTACAAACGAATGTGCTATTAACTATTGAAATGAATAGAATTCCAATGAAACTACGTTTCAGAGAAAATCTTTCATAAATGTAAATATCTATGAAAGGTTTGCATAAAGTACAGTTGGTAACAAAAATAGAGTTTTTCAGGTTCAGATAATTTGTCTACAGTGCCATTTTTGCCAAGACAGCCAGTATTTAAATATAAGCAATGATTTTCTGATATTTACAACAATGACAATTACTTTTCAATATTGTTGATTCCCGGTACCGTTTATCATTATTCCAAGTACATAAATAATATAATTTAAAATAATTTTTATGTAAATTGTAAAGTGACCGTTGTAAATATTTTATAAAGAACTTTTAAAACAAAGACATTTCCCCGTTAGCTGTAATACTAAGAATCTGTCCTGTTTACTAACAAAGGTCATTGACAAAATACCAAGAAATAAGGATAGTGCTATAGTTAATATAGTATCATCTCTTTCTTTCTTTAATGTCATTTTATAATAATAACATTACACAGAACTAAAGATGTTAGCTTGTTTGTTTAACTGCTTTTTGTGTACGCAAGTTGGTCGTGTACGAAATGCAGCATGTTTTTACCATTTATAATGTTGAAATATACTTAACAGGTGTTAATCTGTTGCCAAAAGCCTGCTACGTTATCAAATTCTGGGCTCTTGTTATGATGCACTTTCACCCTACTTGGTGACATGCGGTTGTATACCAATTCTGAGAAGCTCGTAGAAGCATTCTAAGATGGTGACCTTGTTTTTTTTTTATCTAGCCTATTTCTGTGTCCCACTGCTGAGCAAAGGCCTCTCCCCTAGGCTTCCAGTCCCCTCGGTCGCTTGCTGCTTCCGGCCAATCTTCTAGGAACGCATCTATGTCGTCCCGCCATCTCCGTTTGGACCTTCCCTTCCTTCCTTGGTGACCATGCTACTATCATAAAACATTGGTTTATTTACAAAATACCGTAAAATGAGGTTACTTTAGGAAAATTTTGGGTTAATTTGATTATAGAAATAAAACTACGACGGCGAGTTCAGTTTCTAGTTCTTGGTACTAAATAGCGCTATGAATAAAATTGTAGCATTTCAAATAGTGTTATTGACCTTAAACATGCCCATTTTTTCCATCCATGCTACTCTCTATAATAACATGTGACGTAACCTTCAAAATAACTGATTAACCGGGCACGTCCTAAAAAAACAGAATAAACAGAAACTATTTTCACTCGAGATTTTTTCACTTATACCATAGCAGTCCTGAATATATTTTTATCACTATTATAAACGTAAAAATTGATGGGTCGCAACAGAACGGGCACTTGAACGCATCGTTGGAACGACTAGCGAGCCCAGAATGATCCCGGCCGATGGAAACTTAGCCCTTAATCTCTTTTATTTTAGAGCCTTGAAAATTCAACGGAATCTTCCTACAAAAAATGTATAAGAAGGCTTTGTTTCGCAGTATAAGACAATAAGGAGTTGGTAATGTTTTTCGTAAGTGCTTGTGTCGAAGGTCGATCGATTTTGGATGAAATTTGCGTTGCTGTTTTTTGTTTTATGAATTTTATGGAGAGTATTTTGAATGTTTAGTACCTAGGAATTAATGTGACTGTAGATCATTATTTTCCGGCACCAACAATGAATTCATTGACTTTTCTAAACTAAATCTAAATAAATTAAAACTTTCGCGTCTTATTGGGGCTTTTTTAGTGCGTCTTACGTGCGGTGCACACTTCATAAATTATTATCATTTGTTATTTAAAGTGTTAAGTCATTTATAAATAAGTACCCAAAGTAAATCTTGTTTAGAACGGTCATGATCAACAATTTTTACGCCATGTTAATAAAAAATCGATCTTGGAAAGTATGTCACTTTGATCTTGGCTTTGGGCGTGATTTTAATCCTTATGTCATTTATTAAAGATGATATCCAACAAAATAACAATCCAGAATGAATGTATTTTACAAAAAATCTGGCTGGTTTTATAACATTTTTAGTTACGTAATGGCTGCAATGATCTTATGTAAATTGTAACTGATAAAATGACAATAAAGGTAACAACACCCAAATAAGGCAATAGATATCCTACACAGCTACATAAAGTCGTACATTTAAGCTCGCGTTGGAACTAAAATTGGCCGCTCTAACAATTTTCAAGCGACGCAATTCAAACAATCACCTAACCGTATCGGCACACACGCAAACACAAAGCTATTTTTGGGACCATCAAATTGTATTAACAACAGTACGCTTCAGCGATAATTTAATTTGTCACCATTTCAACAACGTTTCGCGGTTGGAAATTCCCTTTTTTTCCAAATTGAATGACGTCATTTTATACGTATTCAATATCTGAACATTAAGCTTTATAGATATTTCTGGGTAAAGTAAGGCTTAATAAAAATTGACGCGGAATTTGAATGGACTTGCTGACCTGTGAATGGACTGAATCGGAGATATTAATGCAAATACTTTATCTACTGATGAGTATTGGTTATGAAATTATTAAAATTATGACTCATAACGGTCGTGGGCGTTACCCATTTTAATTAAGATAGTTTGACTTCTTTTGCAAAAGGGAGTGGTGGGTTAATTTAAACACGAAATTTTATATAGCACTTATTTTTGTCTACTTGAATTTGTGTCGTTTTTTGTATGTTATAAAAGTTTTCCTGATTGGGTTTTTAAGTAAAAAATGACACTCGTCATGAGTAATCGTAACATTCGTAACTCTGAAAAATCAATTTTGTTGTGATTCGTGCTGAATCGTGCTACAAGAACACAATAATCACATTTTCGTTTTTTATTGCTTTAGAAAATAAATGTCACTTACATGATTACATTTTAAAAACTACTTTAAACCAGCACAATCGACTTTATTCCACTACAACAATGGCTTGGAGTACATTGTTCCCAACTGCCTCCAGGCTATGAGGTCCAAACCGGATGTGTCCGTAAGGGACCCCTAATAAATCATGTTCTAACTTTGTACAAGGACGGCGCACATACTCATTCACTTAGTAAGCCATTTTCGGGATTACAATTTTAATGTTCACGGAAGTGGTAGTATGTGCGCTTTTGTAGTTGCGAACGCTTTTACTATATTGAAAGTTTGTAAAAAAGTAAAATCTCGTATTAGACATTGGTCTCATTTGGTAAGGAGCAAGCAGCTTGGTTTTAATATCCTGTTTTGGGCTTTTTACGTATTGAATTATGAAAAACACACCTTTGTGATAATATTTTTATTGTCTCTTCTTCTCTTACTGTTGTTAAATTTCGTAACGATATACAGATAGGATGTCTTTTACTTTTACAAAGTTATATTTTTTGCCTATTACTGTCTCACTGCTGGGCAAGGGTTTTACTCTAATACTCTAAAGGGAGTGGTAGGCTTTGAGTTTAACATAGTGAAGTATTTTTTTTATATACAACATTAATTTCGTCAAATAAATGTTTACACATCGATAGACACACACAGGCGTTTAAAATACTCAGTATTAAACACACACCAAACGAAACCTATAAACAAAATTAAAACGCCTCCCAAAAGAATTACACTTTGGAAACTGATTACCACAACAATGTGTGCGCGTCAACACCTTTTGTACGAACAGTGAACACCGCAAATAATGGCTGTTCAACACATAATGTAGGGAGAACAACGTGAAGTCATTTAGTTAAAATCTAACGCCTTTCGAGAGGAAAAATTATGGCGTGGAGCTGTGTGATACAAGATAGCATGGGAAGTTAATGGTGCGTACGGAAATACAGATTTACGAAATGTTGAGTTGCAGTGTAACTTATAATGTATCTAATAATGCGCATACGGTGTAATATTTTGTATAAATTGCAATGCAATTTAAGAAACATGTAATACATGCAATTCAAAATGCAATAAAATATACCATGCAGAAAGGATGGGTCACGCGAACCGTGTATTTTAGTCAAGAAGTCGTGAATTAAATCCTTGAGTTGGTCAAAGAGCTATTGGGTTTTTCGTGTTGAAATAGTAGCCCGGTATTGGCAATGAGCTTGCCTTCTACATATTATAAATATATAAACAGTAAAATACTTTTTGTTGGACTTCTACTTAAAACTTTGTGGACAACAGTAAACAAGTCATTTCAGAATTCTGACTACACATACTTACCTCACTTTTCTCGTTGTCATTTAAAAGAGATTACACTGAATTCCCTGAAATTATGTACCAAAAACTACTTCAATTTATTTGTAAAATGTACAGAGTATTACTTAAAAGTCTCTTCCATTCGCAGAACATATAAAGTAATAACATTTATGCCGAAGTACTTGTTGTTTCGAGTATCATTTCAAACCGTCATAGTCAGAACAGTTTTCGCTTCTCAAACAGAAAGCACGCTTTGAAAAAAACTCCAGTATGTTACAAACCTATTCAGAACTTTTTCATCTACCCACGTATTTCAAAAATACTTCACGCGAATTATAAAGCAGTTAATCTTTGCGTTCTAGCCAACCTTTCTAATTATTACTGTTCGCCTCGAGGGATGAATAAAACGATAAAAGACAAATTTATATAGGTCTTCTACTTATTGTATGGTTAATAATACACCTAGTGTCAAAGTTTTTCAAGCCGCCCGAAGGCCTTTGATGTGGCTTGACTTGACTTGTTAACCTAATTGACAACAACCGGGTCCGACTTTTCACGTGCCCTCCGAAGCACGGAGACGCCCAGTTCATATACCACTAGGCGGTCACCCATCTATGAAATTACCGCGCCAAAGTTTACTTAACTCGCAGATCGTTTACCGACCAGTGAGCGCAACTGGCTCTGGGCGCCTCCATTTATATAGGTGAAAGTTAATTGTGTAATTCTGACTTTTATAAGTCAGATTATGGTAGTAAAAAAGTTCGGAATCGTAGCACATTAAACTCCCAATTGAGATGTTTGAAAAACGCTCCTTTGCGATTCTAAATGGGAAATTAATTTACTGGAAAACACTCTATAAAGAAATTTATTTTTTACACTTTTCTCCTTTAAACTTCACCGCCTATTTTCTGGCCGTTTTGCGTAGTCTATTTCCGTTTGGGCTAGGGCTTTTTCTTATTGTGTGTATATTTATTAGCACTTAAACTCTTTTAGATTTTATAATAGTGCATAATTAAACACAGCAAACAGTATTGATTGTTTTAAATTATACATCAGAAGACATATCTTTTAAACTTTCATAACTAATCATAACTTAACTGCTGTACCGGTTGTCATCATAAGATTGTTTTTTTAAAAGATAACTCCCGGACTAAGAATTGCCCTACTGTCGTGGGGACTTTTACAAATATATAAACAATTAATTGTTCCGTGTGGGGATCGAATCCACGACCTTCTGACACAATGGTAGTAGCATGGCGATCACTTTAACAACTGTGCCACGGTAGTCGTCAGATTTAGCGAGTAGATTGTTGAAGAAATTAAGTCCCGGGGCACATTGTGATATTTAAAACCAAACAGAACCACGTGGACAGAGCCGTGGCTATAAGCATAAGTTATGAATTATAATCTAATCGTGGAAATGGATCTGCATACAAAGTCTCTAGCTTACTAGCGTATCAACTCTTTAGAATTTAAGATGTCCTTTGAATAAGTCGTTGACCAACTGAGCCTTTATACTGGTCAAAGTTCATTGCCATGTGATATGCATACATGAATAATGTATGACAAAATATTGTGGATATTGTGTTATGTTATGAAAAATTCTAAAACCTTTTTGACCGAATGAAAATACTCAGTGTTACATTAGGTTCAGTATACCTATCTACGGAAAGTATAGCAAGAAAAAACATAATGTGTGGTAAAACGTGTCCATTCGTTCTACAGCTTACAAACTTATTAAAATGGTTCATACAAAATACATAGTTAATTATTTATTGTGTGTTCAGTAGCTCGACTACTGTCGACTACCAACAACCAGCTAGCTATCGAGAAATTTTACACGAAAATCAGCTATATAGAGCCTCTACCGTACCGTACTATGTAACAACTATTTTGGCAGTACATTTTAAAGGTCAATCTCTCGACAGTACAGATTATACAGAATTGCGCTACATGAATCGGACCTATGACATAATTTACTCATTAACCGACTTCAAAAAAGGAGGAGGTTCTCAATCCAACGCGTTTTTTTCTACAATTCGTACAATAGACTTAATAATTATTTAGTTACTTATGTATAATAAATTATGCTTAGTGTCTGTTTATATATGTTACTGTAAAAGCCCGAACGGTGGTAAATCCTAAGATTTTCCGGTATAACCTAAGATTTACCAACTCGCAATGGTAAAAGTCCGAACAATGCTTTTATTTCGAACTTTTACCTATATTCACTTGATGATATCGAGATGTCGCCGGAGCCCCGCTTCGCGGGGCTCCTCCTTCTGGGTGGTTAAAAAAAAATAACCACGAAGGCTAAGGTGGGAGCTTCGCTTCGCTCGCTCCCACCTTAGCCTTCTAACCTAACCTACCCATGTCGCTATGCCCAAAACTCCTTCTTTATAACTATGTCACAGTATATAATTATACCGTGAAATAGTTATAAACATAGTTATGAAGGAGGATTTTTTTATATATCGTAACATAGTTTTTAAACTCTGGCTTGTTCGGACTTTTACCATTGAGAGTTGGTAAATCTTAGGTTTTACCGGAAAATCTTAGGATTTACCACAGTTCGGGCTTTTACAGTAACATATATATTTCGTGTGTACACCTAACACACACATACATAAGAATCCTAGATTAAGATTCAAAGCGACTACAACAATTAATCGCGAACATAGTAAATCAATCTATCCGGAATCCATTTATCACACACGAAGGTCAAACCACAACGGGCATTCAGTCAAATTGTTTTGGTCAGTATGTCCGTAGGCCAAATGTTTTGCTGATGTTACGTTACACGATTTACTGGTATTTTATGTTTACTTTAGAGTATTAGACATCTGTTTAGTTAAGTTAAATTGGATAATATATTTTTTGAGTAAAATAAATCTACTACAAGCTAAGTACAGACGTAAATGATGTCTTAACTTGGCTATTAACTGGTAATACTATCGATTATCGAAAAATTTTAAGTATTAAAATCTGTTCCGCGATTTTAACCACTATTGACGATCGGTTATCTATTCAGAAGTATGACAATCGGTTCAGCGCCACAAGCGAGTGTTTTAGAACTATTTTTGCAGTACATTTTAAAGTTATGTCAGTCTCGATACTCGAAAATACGGTTTAACTTAATTCAAATTGGTAATAAACATATTTTTTAAGTAATAATAATCGAAAAAAAAGGGTGTGAAAACCAGATCAGCGCTCCTAACGAGTGCCGTAAGGATTAATTATTTAGTACATTTAAATGTAAAATTCTCATTAGTACCGATTGTAGAGAATTGCTACAGAAATGATTTCACACATACTCGTAGTTTCGAAAGAGTCATCAGCGTCTTGCCTTAAATATGAGCCTTCGATCGTAGATAGCGTAGGAGGCAAATGTCAACAACGCTCCTTTTCACTGCCATTGCTATTTATAACGCAATAAGTAATGTGATCTAGAGGCGCAATAATATAATAATATACAGATAGCACACGACTTTGAACTACCTGTAGTTTAGTATAAGAAAATAGATAATTAACTTAACTTAAGGGGTGATCTCCTACTACTATCGACTGTTGAAATTCAGCTATTAATAGCATAGACAAAAAGCCGGTTAGCGTCAATAACGGGTGCCGTAGGAACTATTTTTACAGTACTTGAAATGTCAAATACGCGATACTCTAAACTAATTTTAAACTCTCGATTCTCGATAGTACCGACTGTAGAACGTGCAAGAAAATAAAAAAGAAATATTTTGCTCTGTATCTATGTTTGTAGCATTTCTTGCAGCCTTTTTTGCTTGCAAAACTAACTCGGCTTTCGGTTTTACTGGTTGTAAAGTTTGATTAAGAAGCTTAAGTGTACTTAATACGGTAAGATCAAATGTCATTGTTTTTCATGGCTTTCGGGGTTTACCGTGTATCTAGTAAAGGATTGAACGTAACTTTTTGTTAAAACCATACGTCTAAAACTGGATTTTATTTTGTAGCATTACGATGTAAATATATTTTTTTATGAAAATCTGAAATATTTTTGTTTTCAAGTATTTCTAATATCTAATTTTCGTTACTTGATAGAAGTTGCATACCCAGCGAAGAAAATCGCGCTACAGTTGTCTTACGAAACTTGAGACCTCATTAAAAGCAATAGTATATTCTACTGTTGAACAACTCGGGCCAGTTTTTGGCAGTCATTTAAAAAACCTTTTTCGGTCCAAAAAACTGTAAGATAGTTAACACAAATTCACCACAATTTACAACTTCAATTTTCGCTACATAATTACTCTTATTTGTATTCGGACCACTCCGGGTTCCGTAGATACAAGTCCATTACCGTATTTTAGGGTTCCGTAACACATTAATGGTAATAACAATAAAAAGGGGCTTTTTATTTTCGGTAGTTATACTTTGGTCTTTGTTAAGTTTTATTTGAGATGCGATCAAAAGACCTTTTATATTGAAACGTTCTATCTTAAGAGGGTCATCCCTGTAACAGTTTTTCATGGGATTATAATTTGCTGATTAGTTGAAAAAACTATAGTAGTGTTTAGAATAAAATGATCATGTAGTTTTTGTTTGAAGCTTTGTAGCCATTCATTGGTCAGTAAAAGATCAGTATTAGCAAGTACATTCTATGTACAGGTGTCTTTATAATTTAAGAGTTTTAAAGTAAAGTGTTTATGTGCTACAAAAGGCATGAATTGGTTCAACTTGTCAATAATTGCGATAAGAATAGTTACGCCTTGCCAATGGCTAAGTTCAACTGAACATAATATCAAAAATAGTAAGTTTTTGTCGTACAGTTGACATAATTGACTTGTTTAAGCTTTAACAACGGGTATAAAGTAATATTTTTATAGGCTGTTCAAAATATTTATAGGCTCTAACATCTAATGTTGGCTGTCAATATTTTAGTAACAGGTGTACCTAACAGGTTACCCTTCTAGTCCTAACAAAGTTTTGTTTATTAATATTTCACTGACTTACTGAATACAGCATCGAATTAAGAGGTTTTAAATTCAAAACCGTACGCGAATACGTGAATTTATAGTGAGTGGAGATCAGGTTATATTAGGCATTCAGTTGATCCCGTATAATATTTTTATTAGTCTCAAATTATTTTATGCCTGAGGATAGAGACCGGTGGAGGAGTCCTTTGCCCAACAATGGGACAGCAGAGGTTAAAAAAAAATCTAAGTAACATATTTGATATACATAACTCTAACTATCCCATCAGATTTAAAAACCATGGTGAATACCTACATATGAGTATGTACATACATAATATCACGCCTGGTTCCTAACGGGGTTGGCAAAGGCCAAAGAACGTCACTTGGTATGATCCTTACAAGCTTTCCTAGCATCATTCATCCATACATCTTGACATAGAGCACCAACGGTTAAAAGTACTACGCACCTGACCTCCTTACAAGACGTCGTCGGTAGTGAAATTGACCAGAAATAGTTTTAATAGAAGCACGTATCGCTACACACAAATCGATCAGAAGCCCAGCATCCCACAGCTCATACAGAACGCAGTACAACTTCAGAGATTACAAGTACTACAAATCGATTATTAAAGTGGACCTCGCAATATGGAGTTCAGTTTAATCCCCGGGGACAATGTTTGACTTACGGCTTGATCCATCGGACGACATCGGTCAACAAAACTGAACTGCAGTTCGCGACTGATATTAGCCATTTATCTTTCACTAGGAATATGAGAATGCAAATAGTTAAAAAAACGCTTTAAATATAATTTCGGTCTTGTGTCAATTTAATGCGAATCTTTCAAAAAGATAAATAATTATTTAATTTTTGTTAAACGACTATTCCACAAATTCTTCAGGCTCAAAGAGAGTATGGGTCAGTCATCGCTAAACAAGCAGAACAGTTGCAGTCGTTCCATAAGTAGACCGCTTAGTACTTATTCATTTAAGCATCTCATTTCTTCGGAAGCGCCCATAGCCAGTGGCGCTCACCGGTCTGACAACGATCTGTGGGTGAAGCAACCGCATAGTGGTATTTGAGCTGGGCGTCTCCGTGCTTCGGAGGGCACGTAAAAAGTCGGTCCCGGTTGTTTTCTACTAAGACAACAGCCGCTAAGCCATGTCAAAGGCCTTTCGGGCGGCTTGAACAACTTTGACACTAGGTTGACCACTAACCATACGATAAGAAGAAGATTTCTTCGAAGAGCATGCTTAAATTCGGTTGATCAGTCATATCCGGATATTGCGAGCGTATGCAATGGTGGCCCAATGACTATACCATCAAGCTTGCTATCTTGAGGTCCTGTATTCCGATCCAAAATATTGCACTACTGTCTCAAGTTCCGAATTGTTAGGTTCACTATTTGTTTTAAGGTTTATATTTACCAGTGTAAATATAAACCTGTGGTAACAAGGTGTGGTGTAGTCACCACACCTTGGTGAGTGTGGTGCAGTCACCACACCTTGGTGATCTCTTTACGATATAGGAAAATCATAAAAGTTAACCCGTACAATGTACCTCGTAAGTTGCACCGACGCAGTTTGTTTGAACGCCAGTGGGTATCGGCAGTAAATTCTGTTACCTATCCGGTTGATTCTGTTCGTGAATTATGTGCTAGTAACCCGTAAGCTATGAGAGAAAATACTCCTTAAGTTTTCGTTTTCAAGTATTAGATGGGACTATTTCTTTAAGTTATTGATTTCCGCAGCTTCACAGCTGATGTAGACAATAACTATTACTTTATCAAAAACTGTGATTCGTTTATAATGTCAGTCTCATGTAATAGAGACCATTGAAAAAATATCTCGACCGGAATCAAAATGAAGAGTTCATATTAAGAATACAAATAATATGATATTTATAATAAAAATGTATATTATTTACAGCAATAATAGACTAACTATATGTACAAATAAATAAATAAAATAAATAATTATTAAAATAACTAAACATGGGAAGCGCACTACGAGTCGTAGTACTCTTCCACATCGCTTTCAAAATTATAAACGCATAACTTTTTGGCTGACCCGGAAATCTTAGCCGATGTTTAAAGATCAATGATCCGCAATCCTATGTATAGTATCCACAAATATCCATTGGGTCACAAAAAACTTATCAGCTTAAAAATACTCCATAAAAGTTTTCCCTTTAAAAAGGCCACCAAAACGCGATCATTAACCTCTAAGGCTAATATCTTTAACAGAGCTCAAATTTATACAACTTTTGTCCCCAATAAGCACGTCGTACTCGACCTCATTGCATAAAATCTCTTCTATAATAAAAATACGCAGAATGACGTCATTAGACGGCAGAAAAATGCGGGAGAAAACAGACGAAATATCATAAACAGTGGATAAAATTATACAACAAGTATCATTTTGTCGTTCAATGTTGTATAACAAGGTGTTTTGCTGTGTAATGTTACAAGGCATTGATAAGTGAGGGTAGAAGAAAAAATATAATATGTTGGTTACGTTGCTCTTGGTGGCTCTATTGATGGCGAAAAAACCTTTAACGTCTTGCTACTGGGCAAGGGTTTCTTCCTGGAATACAGAAAGGATTAGGCCTCGAGTCTACCACGTTGGCCGAGTGTGGGTTGGGAACTTTCATACGTAATAGATCTGTTTGTCGTTATCAAAATTTATGTCAATCTTTCTGTTACATTTTCACAACTATAGTAATATCGGTAGAAAGAAAATCTTAATAGTTACAGTATTGTAACCAGCAGATGTAGGTAACCACAAGTCACTAAACCAATTTCGATGGTCACATATACTTATACCTAATATAAAGACTCAAGATCAAACACAGGCTAACTTTATTTAACAATAATCTCCAAAACTAAAAAGCATTTTTTTCGTATGTATTCGTACGTATAAGGGTCAGTTAGCATATTACATTTTTTCACTAATTACAGAACTTTTCTTTTCTTTAAAACAGAGGTCTTTACTCAGTATTAACTAAAACTCCTTGAAAACAGAAGTGGCAAATTATACAATAAATAAATAAATGCAAGGGCACTTGTATCACAGCTATGCTAATTCACGTCATTTGAAGATGTTGGGCTAAGGGTGATGTCATGGAAAGGAGAGCGAGGTGAAAGTGGCTTTGAATAAATAAATAATAATTGTAATCTGTGTTTGTTTTGTTGTTGTAGTAATATGAAACAGACAAACTGTGAATATTTCGAAGTATTGTTTGAAACTTTTTACTGTAGCGCGATTCTGTACAACTATCGAGCATTGACAACTATCTAGCTATCGATAAATTTTATCTGAAAATCTGACCAGCGCCTCTAGTGGACGTCGTAGAAACTATTTTGGCAGTACAATTTAAATGTCAAACTCTCGATACTTGATGATTCCAACTGTAGAGAATAGCGCTACTGAAATGCATTCTTATAATAGTAGCACATTATTTTGTTTTTTTAGAGTATCAATTTGTTAACCTCTGATTTTATCAATAAAAGTTGGTGGTCGTTTTGGTTCCGTTATAGTTAAGACCAAACAATTTTCAATATTATATTTTTTTGTTACTACTGCTTGATATTTGACGCAATAATGGTAGGCAATCAGAACTTGCATTTGTCGATTGTCTTCACATTCTAGAAAATACTCAAAGACAATTTTTCTCGTCTTATTTAGACAGTAACTATTCAATGTCACAAACAAAATATAATGATATTTAATGTTATAAATAGCCTGCGGAAGAAAAATATCATATTAAAATGAAATTCAACACTGTCCCAAGAGACAAAAGCTACCAGTTAAAAGGTTAAATAATTTTAATGCACTTGATAAACACGTTGTTATTATGAATTTAAACACCGGAGACACATTCGCCTTTCTGCTATCATTAACGAAAATTTATTTCGAATAATAATATTTACTTTTAATAAAATTTTATGTCAATCTTCAATAGTTTAACTGTTCAATATACATAACAAGTTGATAAGTAATGTAATTTCTATTGAGTTGGATTCAAAGCTAAAAAGGAAAAGAGACTGGTGACCAACAATGTCACGTGTATACGATAATGCACAGCTGTTATGAGGCTTTACTTATTTTACCCCGTTATACAAGAGAAATTCTTTGGAGGAAAGTGGTCTTTAAACAAAAGCAGTGTTTGAGTTCCTTAACAATAAATGAAGCCGTAAACACGGCATTTAAGGCCGTAACCAAAACGTGTTCTTAAAAGCTCTTAAATCATTTTGTTTATCATAATCAACAGTTGTGACAGCCATTTAAAATCCTAATGAATCACGCGCCGCATATCTTACAACACACCCTAACTCGTTAAATAAAAACGTACATTTCGTATAAATTTTCGCAAGTCTCAGGCGAAAATAATCGCATTTGCGCTTCATTTGCTTACTTCCTTTGCGTAATACGCTATCTCCTACGAAATCATCTTCTGATTTTATTCAAGGGACACTGGGACCCTTTTTATCAGGGTTATACATGAAGGTGTTAACTTTTGACCTTAATTATGGGGCAATTAGACCTATTTTGGCGAGATAAGAGGTTATGGAGTGAACTGGGATTTAAAAGATAATTCTTTGGTTTTTATTGTATGGTGCGACCGTATATTATGAGAATAAGTATCAAGGCTTTTTCGTTTTCATTTTATTTTTTGTTTAAGATTTATTTTGTATTACTTATTGTTTAGAGTCTTTGCGAATATGTAAAAGTAAAGTTTATTGAAATATAAATTTTAGATATAGATGCCATATGCCTTGATATAACATATTGTAAATGTGTTTTTATCGTAAATATTTTCAAGTTTGCACAGCTGTGACTGTTAAAATGTTTTATTTTTTGTTTTTCAAAGTATTACAAGAATTTTTTTTATCTTTCATGCGGTAATCTATACCTCTAGAAACATATTATAGTTAAATAAGGGTAAATATTATACAAAGTTATTGAACATAAAAATTATAGCATGTATTTATTAACAAAATTACTTTCGTATTTCGGTGAAAATATAAAATAAAATAGAAAAGAAAAAAGAAAATTTAAATGTACTAAAATCAAGGATAAGTAATTTCTGTAATACTAGAAAATACACTACTTCAGTCTCTAACACTAGCCATTCATTATATTCCATTCCACGTTTCTTTAACACACTTAACCTCAAAAAGTCATTGTCAATCACAATACATTTCTTTTATTTCATCCAAATTATTGATAAAAGCTCTTCGAATTTTTCTACTACAGGCAAAAAACATTGAAGGGAATTCGCATTTCACGCGTCATATCAACAAAATGGCTTTCAACTCGTATACTCTTATCTTAATGTATTTATTACAATCATGGAGGAACACTTGAATTTTATTTGCGAATCTAGATGTTAGGCTGGGTGGATAGTTGCGATTTTTCGTAACATATAAAGCTTTTTTATAAGCCTGCATTTTTCCTACTGTCGGGAAAATGCTTCCTTTCATATTCGGACCCCTAGCTGAATTTGGTTTTCTTTCTTGAAACTATTCGTTACGTTTTTTTAACATTTTTTTTGTTGGTTATGGTAAACGTTTAATTATGTGATTTCTGAAATATTATGTAAATACTGTGCGACTAATGCGACTACATTTAATATAATATTGTGATTCACTTAGCACAGAATCATAAATATCTACGATAGAAAAAATGCTATTGACGTTGATAACTATGGAGCTTAAAAAAAGTATAGCTTAACCACCATTTGGCCAACCTACATCATTATTAAATATAAAAAATATGACTTTGGAGATATAAATAACTAGCTGACCCGCGCAACTTCGCTTGCGTAACCTAAGAGAATGGGTCAAAATTTTCCCCGTTTTTGTAACATTTTTCGTTGCTACTCCGCTCCTAATGACTGTAGCGTGATATTATATAGCCTATAGCCTTCCTCGATAAATGGGCTATCTAACACTGAAAGAATTTTTCAAATCGGACCAGTAGTTCCTGAGATTAGCGCGTTCAAACAAACAAACAAACAAACAAACAAACTCTTCAGCTTTATTATATTAGTATAGATATAAAGTACAATAAAATATAAAGCAAACAATTAATACCTAAAAATACATATATCTTTCCTAATTTAAATCGCCCCTCTCCAACCAGCCTAACTGTCACGTCAAGTACTTGCGGCGCCAAAAGACCTGCTTCAATGGCTGCCACTTAGATATCAAATTACATAGTGTACTGTGATATTTACGTCAGCATTACCATGTTATATTCCAGTAAGTATCGTGTAAGAATATTGTAATGTTTCGTTTATGGGTTTTGGAAAAAATGTGGGGAGTTTTGGTCTGAGAATTTTTGAGGAACATACTAATATTATAAAGAAACTATATTTTGTTGGTTTGGTCTCCTTTTACGTCCATATGGCTACAACGATTTGGATAATATTTTGGATTTTACGATGTACAGGGCCGGAGTATTGTTATATTCTTACATGGTTTTGTAACCTCTGAAACTTTGTATTGGAACACGCCATTGATTTGATGCGATGATTGTATTATTTTTAATATACCGCTGCAATTTATCAAATAAAATATACAAAATCTATATATATCTACCTCTAATATGACGTCTAATTCATATGTAGGTGTGGAAATACAATACCTAGCGGTACTGTATCTTGCGGTAAATGTAGGAAAAACTACCAAACTATAAAAAAATCTTCATTAAAATCTATTTCAAATATATTTAGTAGTAAAACTACATTATCTATAATTATTGTCTTTAACACAAAACAAACGTATGTGACGTCATTATTGTACGGACATTGTTCTGTTAGATAACACGCTTGTCTAGGCACTGTGACTAAGATAAGTTACGTGTGACAACCATTTTGTATAAAGAATTGTTCTTTTTTTATTGTATGGTTAGTGTTCAACCTGGTGTCAAAGTTGTTCAAGCCACTCTAAAGCCTTTGACGTGGCTTAACGACTGTTGTAATTGATAACAACCGGGATCGACTTTTTACATGCCCTCCGAAGCACCAAGACGCCTAGTTTGAATACTATGCGCGGTCACCCATCTATGAAATGACCGCTATTTATGCCGAACCGAATATTTATGTAGCAAGATTAACAGACAAATCCATATCAGCATTATAAATTTGAATGTTTGTTATTTGTCTGTCCGTCTCTCACATCACATCGCCTCAAATGCTTCCAATTTCCAATACTTTTCTGGAAAAAGCGTAAGTTTCTTATATTATAAAGCAGATAAAACCTCATACAAAAGATATAACCGCACGGCAATGTTTACAACTTAGTAAAATAACTAAAACATATGTACGCTATACATAACACGTCTTTGTCTAGACGCTAGTTTATGCCGTTCATATATTTAGTTGAAGTAAAGCCGAAAGCAAATAATACACGAACGTCTGAGATTTCAGCGTAAAGCACTCGTTTTGTACTACAATGGTACTTTTGTTCTAGCGTTTAGAACAAAGAATAAAATTTGTTTATTTTGAATTTTGTCATCGACATTCATAAGTGTAGAAACATTTGACACTTAAGTTTTTTTTAACATCATTACAATACTCTACCGAAATAACTGTTCGAGGACTGAACAGAAGAAGAATAGAACTGTGCTGATTTAATACAACCAATGTAATTCTATGTCCAGCAGTGGACACATATATGCTGAGAAGAAAAAGAATGTAATTCTGCTTTCTGTATAATTTGCCTAATTCAGGAAAAATTAAAGCCACTATGTCATGTTTACATCCGGTTATGAGCTGTAGAAAATACGATTGCCAATCATGAGATTTCGTAAAAAAACTCTCGATCAATTTTACTACGCCTCTTTGCAAACAAAAATAGAAATACAATACTGCACGTTTGGCGCAGTGGTTTAAGCGGTCACCTCGCCGCGACAACCGTAGCGCCGCGTGTGGTGGGTTCGAATCCCACCCGGGACATATCTTTGTGTGATGAGCACGAGTATATGTTCTGAGCCTGGTTGTGAATTTATCTATATAAGTATGTATTTAGAAGTATATAAGTATGTTTATCAGTTATTTGGTTACCATAGTACAAGCTCTGCTTAGTTTGGAATCAAATGACCGTGTGTGAATTGTCCCACTATATTTATTTATTTAAATAACTTATTGTCTGTCCATCAATCTTCATTGTATTATTACTGGCCCTACATCTATAAAACCGCAGTATCTCTACATAATACCGCTCTTTCACTACCTATAAAGACATTAGGGCCTTGACGCACCAGCGGCCAATCGTAGGCGCGGTTTAGCCGCGTTTATTTGTCCATTTATCCGACTGTCGATAATGGGGTCTCCGATCCGATTTCCAGGTCGAGAAAAGTACATAATGTATGTTTACTAATCTATACTTATCTATACTAATATTAAGAAGCTGAAGAGTTTGTTTGTTTTGCTTTCGCTAATCTCGGGAATTACTGGTCCGATTTCAAAAAATTCTTTCGGTGTTAGAAAGTCCATTTATCGAGTAAGGCTGTAAGCTATACATCATCACGCTACAACAGTAAAATATGTTACAAAAACGGGGAAAAATTTCGCCCATTCTGTAATGTGACGCTAATTAGAAATATTTATCAAAAGTTGCTTGCAGTTTGGTTACGTGTTCGGCAAATGGCAATAGGCTTGCACCCTGCTACATGGGATTAAGGTTATTTATGACGAAACCTAGGTGTACTTCATAAACTTTTCCCTATATTTTCACCTTTGTACTATATGTACATATGTATGCATGTGATTTACAAAACATACATACATACATACAGTATCTATGTATGTTATGTCGCATCTCTTAACGTGGGGTAACGAGGAAATCGGTCGTCGCGCGTTTCGACATTGTGCATTCGCATGTGTACATGCAGCCTAATTCCCGAACCCTTTACCAAGTTTTACCATCACCAGTTTCGCGAAAACTTCAGCACCATATGGAGATAAAACATTTTTTTCGCATTTTCCAACAAACTTCCTTTACTGAACGATATAAAAGTTTCTTGATATATCTCGACGTTTCTTTCTGTTTCTTATTATAAAGGAGTGTATTTGTTAGTGGAGGGAAGTATATTTGATTTGTGTTTACGTTTATTACTCAAAGTTTGGTTTAAGACTGTTTTTGTATTGCTTTTGGTATGTTGTAGTTTTAAGGGGTTGCTTTCTTGATAATCAACAGGGTTATGCACCTTGTACTTCATGGTAAAGCAAGTTGTACAGAAAATTTACCTGAACTGGATCTGAAAATATTAACAAAAATAATTTAACAAATTGAAGACGTCAATAGTTTAGTAGATACTACGATTGCAACTTTCATGTGGCAGATTCGATTCCCTTATAGAACAAAATAAATATATGTATGATCCACAAATATCTGTTGCGAATGCTACTGTACTTTAAAAATACAGTGTATGTACGACGTTAAAAGTGTACGAGATAATAACATATTTTTATTGCTGAAGTTATCTTTTGAAAGAAAATACTCCCACAATGAAAATCAGTATTATCAAGTAACGAGAGTTTGACATTTGGAATGTACAGCAAAAGATGGTTCCTGCTAGAGGCTCTCATCCGATATTGATACAAAACTACTCGATTGCTAATCGATTGTCGTTAAACGCACCTTAGTTCACTGACCCCAAAAACCTTCACACAAACAAAAATATACCTAATATTTTCTCAACATAATTACGACATCAATACAGCCTCAAAACATGTCTCGCTTACGAGAGGTACGTTATCTAAGATCGCCAATCTACGATAAAATAGCTAACTTTTCCTTGGAAGGTCGTTCCGAGTGACTAAGCGTTTCTTGCCGTACTAACGTGATCAGCAGAAATATTGCTTAACGAATGTATTGAAACCTTAATGTTGTTTATTGAGATGTTAAGGATGAAATTATATACAGTTTAGATGAGTTAATATGTATAGGTTAGGTTAGATATGTTTTGGTTTTCGATAATGGAATAATTTTGCAGCTACATTGAGAATTTTTACACGTCTAAAATGATTTCGTCTAAAATGACCTACGTTTATTCAATTTTCTTTACGAGGAAATTCTAGGAAACTCATTTGATAGTGCTATGGAAATATCCTTCTTATATGAATACTTTCAAAAATGTATATTGTATCAATTAGATTTAACTAATTTAAGTTCGAAACGGTGAAAAGTATATAGAGATCCCAGCCCAATGTATGTAGTGACTAAGACCGAGGCGATTTCCTACTAATACCGAGAACCGGCTAAATGTCAAGAAATTTTGCATGAAATTATAATTGTCAATTTTAGTTTTGTTTCCTTGATTATAAATAATATTTCTGTACCATAAAAGCTATCTGGTTACTTTCCATAACATACTTAATTCACTAAAGCTTCAACTGCCTTTAATACAATAACCGATTATTATATTCAATTAGCTACGCAGATACCATTATTACTATCCATTATCTTACAATGTACATAACTTCTGTTTATTTTATCGACAGATTTCCGAGAAAACCATAGCAAATACCTGAAGGTATCTATTATAAAAAGATTAGAGGCGATAAATTGTTCCAGTGAAGTCCCGGCGTGAACTTTTAGATGTTAAATGTAATATTTCGGTTTTACAGATCATTTAGGATTTATTTGGGATAACGTAATTTATTGAGGATTATATTTTAGTGCTCAGTTGATTTGAGAGATTAATGTTGGAAGTATAGTATTCTGACTTTGGAATAATTTTGATTTATAGTTCTTGAATTGAAGATAATAATAACATATATGCATACATAATACGCATGGTAAAGAAGTCTTGTAAAGAAGGGCTACTTTTACCTTTCTAAACTAAAAAGTCCCCAAGCCGCATTAAGCTACCGTCGTGAACTTAAGACCTAAACCCTCATTACGAGAGAAGACCCTTGCCCAGCAGTGGGACAGAAATGAGTTAAATTGGTCTTATTATTATATGCTTAAATGGAACCATAAAGACTTTGAAAATTAGATAAAACCAAATGAGTTCTTAAAAGCATTTCCTTCAAGTAAAACATGCTTGTATTTAATTTCGTCACGACAACACAAACACGGATGTTCTCTTTTGACTGCGTTTCAAATTACACGAGCCACCTTCGTTTCAACAAGGAAAATGGGACAAAGTTTTATTCCCAAATTCTATTGCTATTGAAAAAGGTACTGCTGAGAATGCCTTTTAAAAATCTGCTTCTTCTTATTTTGGGATTGATGTTGATGCTCTTTTTTTCGAGTGAAAGTGAGTGTTGTAAGTAGGGTACAATATTGATTTATAAGTGATTTGATTTACAAACCATGTTATTATAATATTATAAAGTATTAATACATATTTGATGCCTTCTGTAATTTTTATTTTACTAATTGGACTGAGAAATGTAAACAGTTTTAATCATCGTCTTCTTTTTGCAAATAAATTCTAACTAAATTACCAACTTCTGCTTGGAACTTCGTCAAAAGATTTCCATGGGTATAAAGATTAAATCTATCCGTGTTGCAGATCAAAATCTGTTCATCGAATTTGCGTGTACGAATGTCAAACATACATACACCCATCCTCGCAGCTTTGACATTTATAATATTAAAAGGATTTTAAATACATTATTAGTAGTATTAGTAACTGCACGTTTGGCGCAGTGGTTTAAGCGGTCACCTCGCCACAATAACCGTAGCGCCGCGTGTGGCGGGTTCGAATCCCACCCAGGACAAATATTTGTGTGATGAGCACGAGTAATTGTTCTGAGCCTGGATGTTAATTTATCTATATAAGTATGTATTTAGAAGTATATAAGTATGTTTATCAGTCGTCTGGTTAACATAGTACAAGCTCTGCTTAGTTTGGAATCAGATGACCGTGTGTGAGTTGTCCAAAAATATTTATTTTATTTATTTATTTATTAGTCTTACATCCAGTGAAAAACAATTTTAAGTTGACGATAGTATGTTCCAATCATCAATAAAAAAAAATTGTAATCTCAGAAAAGGATTCCTAAAAAAAACTGGGTTAAACCCAATAATAGTTTTCAAACTTTCCGTAACATTTTTTATTTAAAACTAGTCGATATCAATCTTTCCCAATATAGAAAAATATTTTCGGAATCAAATCCTTTATTGCAACCACCCACGAGTTGTAAACAAAAAGGTCTTGATAATATTAGAACATCAAAGATTTTGTTCATAAGTTTCCTGAGAGAATACTTGTCTAGAATATTGTTTTGTTTAATATAATTATTTTTGTATTTCTAAAGGTTAGAAGGCGATTAGAAACGCTTGATTGAAGATGAGTTTTTTGTTTTGATAGTTTTAGAAAAGAATACCTATATTAATATCGTTATTGAAATGAAAATCGATGAAAGTTTAATAAAATAAATAAGTACTTACATATTTTTTTTGTTTATATTTCATATGACTTATCAAGGATTAAAGCCTAGTAACGGCTTTTATCTTTCGTTTGTTTCATTTTATTTCAATTTAATGAACAAAAAGTAACCACGAAAAGTAACAATGCAGTCATAATTTGTAGCTGCAATTTTATGCAGCTCGGAATTCGATAACTCTGTACATGGTATTCAAATCCTTCCATAATTTCAATCGTTATAACAGCTGACATTTTCGGATAATATATTACAATACAAATTATAAGTGTTTTTTTTTTTTTAATAGAATACCTAAACTTCTACAAAACAGCCTAAAAACCCATATAAATGTTATCTATAACAACATTTCCTCGTAATATTTGAACCACGAAATCGCGTAAAGACCGCCCCGTGACTTTTCGAAGCAATCACTGAATAGCAAATTATTCACAGTAATTTTTATGTTGCACGCTCCATTAAACGTTTCCTCGCCAACTCTTCTTAGGAGGAAAAGGTGCAGTTTTGTATTGTTTTTTTTGGAAAACGATTTTCATTTACAATTATAATTTAACACAACATGTTGTTCTTAAAAAACCTTGTCTCAAAAATACAAAAAAAAATGTAAAAGAATAAAACTATGGAAAACCAATAAGGCATATTTTTTTTAAAAGATAACTCCCGCATTAAGAATTGCTCTTGTGTCGCGGGAACTTTTACAAACATACAAACAACGGACACAAAGCACAACCAGACTCGAAACAATTAATTGTGGATCGCACACCGACGCAATGGTTTCAACGTGGCGACCTAAGCCACTGCGCCGAGGAGACAGTCAATAGATTGAACAGACAAAACCTATTAAAGATGTATAATACTAAAAAAAGTATATTACTGACCCACTGTTGCACAAAGATCTCTATTCGTAATAAGGAAGAATTAAGGCCTGGACTTTGTCTTCTTTCAAGAACTGTTTTAGAATACGTTTTAGGACTGCATGGTTTCATCTAGGTTTTTTTACCGTGAGAAATCAAATCAAATCGTATCTTATTTATATTACTACTGTTTAGGTGCACTAATGACAATGTCTCCAAAGTTAGGCCATCCTCATTGTCTCAAGAAATCGTCTCTTTATTCCATCATAAAAAAACTAAAAAAAGCCTTAAGCGAGCCTCGTATTACGCCGCCAGCTTCATCGTATGCAATCAGGCACAGATGTACGAAACGTCCTCTTGTAGTGGGCGTTATAATTTGGATATGAACGATCAACCTCAACATTATGGGGGTGGCTATTTTCTGGCCAGTGCTTGATGCGGATATGGGTTTCGGTTTGGTTTAAAATATAGGAAAAAGCGGGTGAAATTGTAAACAAACACATTAAAATCAAATATATTATTAATTTCTTATCTAAAATTGTAATTGCTATGGATCCACTACTGGGTTCAATATATTACAAGTGAAGATTGATTAATAAAACGAAAAAATGAAATAAATGAAAGAGTAGACCAAAAAGGTAAAACAATGTTAAGAAAATTACCTAGCTCATCTTACGCTTACTGAAAGGCAAAACCAGGACGCTTTACATTTCCATATACACCTGGATTTAACTAAATAAATTAAAAACGTGAAGAGAGAAATCGTAAAAAAAAGGGACGACACAATATACTACTTATAATAGTATGAAGTGCAAAACCCAAGGGGTGTTACATACACAATTACATTTTCTACCGAACTGAAAAAATACCTTCGACACTACTGTTAAAAAAACAACATCATTATAACCTGCACACAATATACCACTTGCTTCAGTCCCCATCTTGGACCATACTTAGTAATATAGCGGTGTCAAGCAATGGGGTCACTATGGGCTCAATACACATGAACTTGATCGCTCCGATTTATTTTACATCATCACTGTGAACGATGGCTGACAATCACTTCTCATATTTTATTAGTGTTATGGTTTCCGAATATGTGAGTGAGTGTTTTGACGTAAAGCTAGTGGTTATTAACTGATTTGTAGATGAGTGCCGAAAATATTTACTGTGTTGCTTTTAGATACTCAGTTGCGTTATCTTGTCAGTATATGTTTAGATGCTTGACAAATATTATTGCCAATAATTTTTTATTTATTTGTAATTTTTCAACTTTTGTGTGTCATGATTAAGAAGCTAATTATATTGATTACACATGGATTTAACGAATTTTCTCATGAATCAGAGGAAGGCGTCCTTTTAAAAAAATAATTGGTACTACAAATAAAATCTATAAGCAACGTTTGAGCGATATAAGTAATGTCATAGAAGTGTTCGGGCTGTGTACAAGCTGTTAACTAAAAACAAGTAAACAACACGGGTGAAACCATAGACCTAAACTTGTATGAAGTGTAGAATAATAGAATAATATATATACATTTTTCTAGATAACTTTTTGTGTTTACAGTCTGTGAAACATCCTTTAACATAACAACAATCAAAAACATTGAACCTATTGAAGACATCGCTAAAGAATCATTCACTACTAAATCAACAACACAATATTACCTCCTAAAATATCTAAAGCAAAAGCCGTTCAAAAATCCTTTAATATACTACAAACATCTTCATAAATAAAGTTTAATTTTTTATATCCTATTTGTTACACCTTTCGGAGATTAAGTCGTTTCGATATCGATCGATTCTATTATCCTACAGGCCGTTGGGCCATTGGGAAAATTGGTGCATGTAATGAAATTGTGTAAGCAGCCTTTGTGGCGCGGTCGGTAGGGTAGCCGACTGCTGATCGTGAAGTCTTGGTGTTTTTCTTGAAGTTTTGGTATTTTCTAATTTATATTAGAATATTTATTTTCTCCATAGCAGTAGTTTAGTGTGTGTAACTGTGAGTATTCTTGCCATTTAATCCGAAGAATGGGCATTTTAGCTATAGAAACAAAATATAATTGTAGTTGAATTTTGCTTTTGTATGATCAACGTATAAAGAGATAGAGAAATGAATTTTCACATTTTCACACATTATTTTTATTTTGTTACATATGTACAGCTTATAAACAGTAATGAAATAACAATGAAGAAGTAATACTCTTACAATGCTTCTATTCCTTCAACATAAATATACCTTTACATTTTTAAATTTTGTTTTAAACCAAACTGAAGTTCTTTGAAAAAGTAATCACATTAAAGTACAGTGAAACATTCATGGAACCATATCATGAATAGTAAACTCAATTGTTTTTTAACAGCTCTAGGAAATGTTCGTTACACCTACGTTTTAAATTAAATCGCATTTTGTAGAATCAATTTATTAATCTCAAGTACTTTGCATAATGAAGTAATTTATTTTTAAAAACCTTTTGCTGTTAAAGGATTAACCTTTTCTCTCTCTCTCTATGTATAAAATCTTTATAAAATTAATAAATCACTAGCTGTTCCGCGACTCCGTCCGGGTGAACTATAGTTGTATGGTTTATTACCAATGCGTTCTCGTGAGATTTCCGGGAAATAAACTGTCCTATATTCTTTCTCAAGTCACAAACTAACTTTAAACAAATTTCATCTAAATCGATTCATTGGTTTAAGCGGGAAAGCGTAATAAACAGTTAGACAGTATTAAGTAGGGATGGATAGCATAAAAGTGTTAAAACTCTACGAACAAATTTTTGCCTTACGTTTCGTAAAAGAAAATGATCTGAAGAATAACTTTCTTACAAACTTAACACAAAAACGGACATGTACACAAATCCTCAAACAGCACATCAAGAACGTTACACAAACGACCTATATAAATCTAATTAAGATAGAACAAATCTCAGAGTGGCTTTCCAACTAAGCTGTGTTAAAACACCGTGTGCACATCGCACGCATTTGGCGAGACGCCAACAAGACTTCATGTATTGCGAACACTGACGTATCTTGTGTTCACTCGGGCCTATTGCTGTGTTATGCTGGATTGAACCAAGAGTGTCATTAGAGATAGAATATTATTTTTCTTAACCAGTCTTACATAAATATTTAATGTTAATTATGTCTTTCAAGTCTAACAAGCAACAAAATGTAACAACAAGATTTGATATCGTGCAATAAGAGTGGAACATTGTGGGTACAACACAGATAGTATAAGAGTGAATATGTTACGTCATGTAACGCTTTCATAAATAACTCATAAAAACTGAATTTAACATTGCAATCTGTAGTGGCTGGGTTTTATTTATGAAGCCTAAATTAACTCTAAAGTTAGTTCTTATTATACATTGCCACAAAATAGGGGCTGTGGCGGTAATTGGAAAGACCTTAAAAAGGAGGAAAATATGATCTGGGTTCGATGTATGACAGCCAAAACCACCAACAGTCGTCTGAACAATGAAGAAAAATACTTTAGCTCAGCAAACAAATGCGTTTCAGGTCAAAGGTTAAACCACCAAGCTATCACAGTACCGTGAATAAATAACTACAAATAAATTGGTTGTGCGTTAATTATTTAGTAAGCTAACAAGTTCCTTATAGAAACCGCCTTTGATCCAACGGAATTCTGTAATTAGCGGTGTCGGATTACCCGTTTGATAAGAAACTGGACTACGGCTACTATCTTTTTGTATTTATTTTCCGTTTATAGAAATTTCTTTTATGAACTAACACTTTGCGTTTTTGTAAGCCAAGGTTGAATAAATGGAATAATATTTATTATAATTAATGATGCGGGGTGATAATAAAGAAACTTTGAATAAATTCAGTACTCAGAATAATTAAATCTTTGTATGAAATGATACTGTGATGACTCAAAAAGCGGTTTCACAGCATGTTTTGTCTGACCTTGAAAATTTGTTCATCATTCTCATTTTTGATTCATGCGAACATTTATAAAAAATCTGGCAGTGCAGTTATTTTTATTGTTTTTAATAAAATATACATTTGAACACTTCAGTCAATTAGTTAAGGTATCTCCAATATTTCAAGTAGTTCCTTTCAAGGGCCCACTTTTTTCCATTCTGTATATTATATACCAAGTATACAGCCTTTTTGCAGACAATCCACTTTTGGTTTTTGACAAACCACCTTTAAAGCTTTCTTTTAAAAAGCACAAGCTTTCATGCGTTCAAAGTTTTCCTTTTTGAAATACTTGCAACGCTGTGTCGTAAGCACAGGAGCTTAGAGGTGGACACTAATCACACTAAGCTTAAAAGCTTTGCAATCTTTTAAAATATCTTTTGAAATACTGGATAAGAAATAAAATATATTATTTCTAGGTATGATTTAGTTTAAGTTATTTATTTAAATAACCAGGAAGAGTTATTAACAAAAAAATATTGTCTTGAGAAAAAAAACTGTTATGAACTTCTTTGAGTCCACTGATTTTTTTTTCAGATATTTGGTCAAATATTACAGAGCGACCAAATAAAGAATTTGTTTGATACGTTGTCAAATATTCCTAATTATAATCACGTAAGATTTTGTCTGTCTGTACCCTGTGTAAGACAATTAGTCGTTAATGTGAGTACGTAATCTTATTGTTCTTTCTCGATGAGTGTTCAGAACTTTATCTCAGATGTTGATAGCATTTCTAGGGCAAAATATAAGAAAATCATTAAGTTTTATACCAAACTTAACATTGAAATAAATGAATACAGCAACACTTACTCGAACGATTACCAAAAATAACAATTCTCAGAGACTTAATTCCTACAAATATCGTGTGAAGCGACCAATCTTAATGTTCTTAGCTTCGGCTGTTAAGCCACTTTAGAGGTCCATAATACCGCGTAAGTCACCATTAAAATGGTGTAAACCTTAATCTTGCCGAGTATTATCACTGTGGTTCAAACGATTTTCGGTTAACCGTAGTTAAGGAGCCGTGTTTATGGGACAGGGTAAGTTTGGTCGTTGCTATTTGATGGGTCATGGGATTTATCAGGGATTGCTTGGTTATGGGGAAGTTTATGGGTTTCTGATCTTTCAAATGATATTGTAATTTGTGTTTGTTGAAGTTGTTTATGGAGTCTGTAGAATGTTTTTGTTTTTCGCAAATAACGGCGGTTCAGAAGTTAAGCTTTATATTTTAGAAGCGGTAAATTGGTCAATGTCAAAATAAAAAATAAAATAGTTACTACTTATTACTAGTAGCATTGAGTAACTAATATTGTTTTCCACGTCATTAATTTTCAATTATATTATTATTGGGCGGGCAATAACTACAAAGTAGCTTAATCAATTGGTAATTATTACGTGCCTAGTATTACTTTGGTTAGCCAAACTTCGAATAAAATATTATTTTAAATCACTTAACAATGAAACATAATTTTATATTCGTAGTAAACGAAAAATATTACATCAAAAATATCTTGGCTACCTCCAACATAACAACTACCATGAAATGGAAGGAAAAACAATAGCGCGCGAGCTGTAGCGCGGACAATCGGGCTTGCTCCGGATGAAGATGACCTCAATAGTACGTATGCACTGGCCATTGTCACTGGTATTACCATGAATGAAGGCGCTGCTCGTCATTTACTTTGATTGTATTGGCTTCTGATGACTCTTGGGTATCATTGCGGCGAATTTACTGCAAGAACTGGATTCTTGATTGAAGTATATTTTTTGCGATGGGACTTTTGCTTGACCAGAGATCAATTCTGCTTTTTGGATATAGTAATTTACATGTCACGCGGTTGATAAGGTGTGTGAGCTAAATAGAGGACAGAAAACGGATAGAAAATCATTTTAAATTACGGGTAAAACCACTAGTGCGACATTAACAAGACAAGAACTGTCTTCAAATTGGCGTGCAAGATGGAGTGTGGACAGGTCGGCTTGCTTCGGATGAAGATGACCTCAATAGTACGTATGCACTGGCCGTTGTCACTGGTATTACCATGAATGAAGGCGCTGCTCGTCATTTACTTTGATTGTATTGGCTTCGGATGACTCTTGAGTATCATTGCGGCGAATTTACTGCAAGAACTGGATTCTTGATTGGAGTATATTCTTGCAATAGAGCGGTCAGAAATAGTGGGGTGATTTCAAGACAATTATGAAGTAGCCATAGAGTGTAAGTGATAATAAAATCAATTTCACACATTCATTTTATTATCACTTACACTCTATGGCTACTTCATAATTGTATGGCCTTTTGTTGTACTAGATCAAATTTTTGTCAAGTAATTTTATATCAGATAGGTACTAAGGCAATACGACAATAGGTGCTCAGTGTAAAAGAAAGTCAGTGTCAAGAAAAGAGTTTACTGTATTTGTTTATACTATGTAAATTAAAGTTTACTCAAAATTTTATCTTATTGTGTTATTGTTGTATCAAAGTAAAATCTTAATTTTTTCCGTCACTGTCTGTCAATTGTTTTTAACAAAACATTATATAATTTAGAATTTTATACAAGAGTAATTTCAAACCTCTAGCAGTACGTATGACAATACAATCAAATAAATATTATTCCTAGACACAAAACACAGAGCTTCGTAAATAATAGAACTCCCAAATACGTTTTCCTCAACGTCAAGTCAATAAGCTATTAATTAGTTAGTTGAAGCGACAAGATTGTCGTGTCGGGTCGTTCCCCTGCCGAATGTAGGCCAATATATTTAATTATAGCCTTGATCACGAATTATCCAGCTACTGGTATGTGGAGCAAGCCTTTCTGTAAGTTTAGGGGGAATTCGTGGTGTGTTTGGTTAAATAGTGATGGTAAAGCTTGATAATACCGCAGAATGTGTATATTTTTGAACATTGTAGAAAAATAATAATAATGTAACGGGTCTTAAATGCGACTGGAAATTTAGAGGTAAGTAGTGGTAGTGGTAGGTATTTTATGATACTTTATTTATTTACCCGACGTTTCGGTCGAACTGGGAAAGAAACAAGATATATCTTTAATTTTCAATTGCGATAAAGATCCATTGCATCATAATATAATTATTATGTGTACAGCTCCCCAGTATAAAAAATAGTTAATCTATATAATTTACACAACATTTTACCAGTAAAATCACTTTACTCCGACAACTTAGTACAAAACCTAATATTTAAGATTCTTAGCTGGCAAAGCCAAACAACCATTACAATTTGTGTCACCAGTGACCCACAGACTTATATTATGTAGAGTGTTCGTTGACCGGTTTGCTACAGCAACATTACTTTGTAACTACACAGAATTCTTAATTATAATCTAGACAAATCTTTGCATGCCAAGGCTCCCTACTAAGTTGTCTTACTATAGTTTAACTAAGTACAAGGCTTTGTAGACAGTACTAACAAGACTACTAGTTAACGTAGTCTGGTTTACGTTAGTATTTTGACAGACATTTTTCTGCCTAAACTCGCAAAGCCTGCACGCAACGCAATTTTGTCTACATTTTCAACAGTAGCTAGGCATTTTTTCACAATACTTTTTTGCTATTCCTGCTAAAAACTTCCTTAGAAAAAAATATTATTTTGTTCTTTTGAACTTTTGAGTTACGCCCAAAGGATAGAAATAAGCCTTTTCATTCATGGACCAAGATCCCAGAGCTGCCAGACCTACGTCATTTTAGCAAAGCTGAAACTTTGAGGATTGTTAGTATAAAGGGTCTGTTAAGAGGTATGCACATCCACTACCTTGAAAGCGGGGCCGTTTCTGAGGTAGCGCGGAGTGAAGGAGCGTAAAAAACGACCCAACCCACGTTATAGTAGCAAAGTTGGTTTTCAGATATGTTATTAATGATATTATGTAGAATTAAAATTGACTATTGCCAGACCGTTTCCCGGGGCCATTACTTCTGCCAGACGCCTTAAATGTTATAAAAAAATGAGGTCAACTACGTCATAGTAGCAAGCCTAAATTTTATATATGTTATTAAAGGTACAATTTTAAGACCCCCTGTATGCGGACAGACCATTCCGCGGGGCCCTTCGTCCCCTAGACGCCATTAAACTTTCCCTATGAGTGCGAGAGTAAGAGCATTATTCATACGCATAAATGAAAAACGATTGAATTTAAAAAATTTAAAATTGAAAAATTATTGAATACTAACTGACCCGCGCATCTTTGCTTGCGTCACTTAAGAGAAATAGGTCAAAATGTTACATAAACGGGTTATGTAACATTTTTCACTGGTACTCTACTCCTATTGGTCGTAGCGTGATGATATATAGCTTATAGCTTTTCTCAATAAATAGGCTATCCAACAGTAAAATATTTTTTTATTCGCACCAGTAGTTCCTGAGATTAGCGCGTTCACACAAACAAACAAACTTCTCAGCTTTATAAAATTAGTATAGATTAAAAGTACTTGGAATGTTTAGGAAGATAAGTAACATTATTTTGGGAATTATTTTAAAAATAGATATGGTTTACACTATTCACAAAAATTATGAAAAAAAAATTGTAGTCATTCATCATCATCATCATTATCTGAGCTCTTACTTCCCTCATCAAATTGAATATTTAAATCATCCCCACCATCGTCTTCATTGTTACTTGAATTCTCTGTAAAAAAAAATGTAGGTAATGATGTTGAAAACAGTTACAAGTAGGTATATTGAAATAATGAAATAAAATAATATAATAATATATAATATAATATTAATAATTGAAATAATGTTACTTATCTTCCTAAACATTCCAAGTACTTTTAATCTATACTAATTTTATAAAGCTGAGAAGTTTGTTTGTTTGTGTGAACGCGCTAATCTCAGGAACTACTGGTGCGAATAAAAAAATATTTTACTGTTGGATAGCCTATTTATTGAGAAAAGCTATAAGCTATATATCATCACGCTACGACCAATAGGAGCAGAGTACCAGTGAAAAATGTTACATAACCCGTTTATGTAACATTTTGACCTATTTCTCTTAAGTGACGCAAGCAAAGATGCGCGGGTCAGTTAGTATTCAATAATTTTTCAATTTTTATTTTTTTAATTCAATCGTTTTTATTTATGCGTATGAATAATGCTCTTACTCTCGCACTCATAGGGAAAGTTTAATGGCGTCTAGGGGACGAAGGGCCCCGCGGAATGGTCTGTCCGCATACAGGGGGTCTTAAAATTGTACCTTTAATAACATATATAAAATTTAGGCTTGCTACTATGACGTAGTTGACCTCATTTTTTTATAACATTTAAGGCGTCTGGCAGAAGTAATGGCCCCGGGAAACGGTCTGGCAATAGTCAATTTTAATTCTACATAATATCATTAATAACATATCTGAAAACCAACTTTGCTACTATAACGTGGGTTGGGTCGTTTTTTACGCTCCTTCACTCCGCGCTACCTCAGAAACGGCCCCGCTTTCAAGGTAGTGGATGTGCATACCTCTTAACAGACCCTTTATACTAACAATCCTCAAAGTTTCAGCTTTGCTAAAATGACGTAGGTCTGGCAGCTCTGGGATCTTACTCTATCATAATTTTATGTGAATATAATCAAGCGATTGCTACTGATTTTGAAAACTTGGGTTCGATTTGAGGGCTAGACAATGTGCCATTAGTCTTTTAAAATGCCTATTAGATTATTATCGATAGTAGTCCAAAGGATCTTTACGTGCCCGGTATATGGCAATAGGCTCGAGCCCTATCACACGGGGCTGATACTGTAAATGACGAGAGGGTGTATTTTCAAGTCTGCTTATACCTTCAGGTAGAACCAGCGTAATAGTATGTACATATGTAAAATCGTGAGATTATCAAAAATGAATACATAGTATGATATTCGTATTTATATAATAATATATTTCATAACAACAATATCAAGACAATAATTCGTCGAAACAAACAACCAAATAAAACATATTGTTTTAATAAACTTTGTTCTAACATCGACGTAGCGTTCGGAATTAATTTACTTTAGTTGTTTATCCAAGGAAGTCTATCTGTAGCGACGTCTGTTTTCTTAAGTATTAGCGTCTACTGGGAGCTAAAAACTATGATGGTTGCCCAGTTTAGAATAACAAGATTTGTTAGTAGTATTCCTTAATGATAATGATTATGCTGTTTAACTTTTAAAAGAACTTGTAATGTACTACACGCGGGATAGTGTCAAGCCAAGAAATATTTGTGGATTAGGCGCTAAATAGCTTTTATGCAAATTACCTGGATTGAACTTTTCTGAGAACTTGTCGAATTCTCAGAAAAGTCGAAATTGGCAGAAAACTGCGCCTGTGCACTTGTTCAAAGTGCTTGTTCTTATGCAAGATTACGTTTTTCTAGTCCCTGAATACCTTGACCATTGTCAGGTTTCTCAATGACAAAAAATATTGCTTTGACAACCTGAGAAAGGAGCACGGAACACCATCGTTTTGCTGACCAGAGTTGGTGGACTCGAAACCTGACCTGGGACGAGACATTTGCCCTGCAGAGGGGCAGTAAAAATGTAAACAGGAATGTTCAAAACGAAGAAACACCAGCAAAACACGGCCTTATAATTATTATGCATTTGGTCATCATAAGACTATTATTCGCGTAGCTTTTCTTACACCAGCACCTTTACTTCCTCAAATATGCTAAATTTAAAAGATGCCTATTCCGGTAGCCATTTTAATTTGATGGTATAAACAAGAAGTTGAAAGGGCAAACAGAAGGTTATTTAATGTAAATTACCTTACGGGTGTGCCCAACAAATAAACGGGGAAATTTCAACGTGGAATTGCGTTTTAGGGGAGAAAAAACAACAGGTAGGGGTAGTAGAGGCTTTGTAAATAAGGAATGGAGGTAGTTATTGTCTGTTTGTGGAGTTCTTTTATTAAGGTTTTGCCAATTGATTTTATGTTAATAATTGGAGACTTTTAATTAAGTTTTTAGCATGGTCGCAAATAGTATAAAGAGTACGCTCTAGTAGCTATAAAGAGGTTTAGTTTTTTGAAAGGAAGAAGCTGTACAACATTTAATTTCTTGAATTATTATTTTTGTATTATTGTTCTTTTATCAGGTTGACATAGTATTTTGATGGCTTAAGGCCTCGTCAATAAATATGATTGAAAAACAAAATATTTATTTTTAATATTTTTTTTTCTGTGTGTGATTTGAGAAGCGTAATGGCATTTATAACTTCGTAGAAAAAAACGATACTTTTATGTATAGGTTATTCATAAAAGAATATTAATATGCGAGAAATGGGGCTGAATATTTCGTGAATATGAAATTTTATCTCAGCAATATGTTTAGATATTAAATAAAAAATTCAATCGCTTTGGCCTGAAGCCTAAATGGATCCGATCAATCAAGAAACTAATCAATCAATTCTATCGTCGTTCTAAGATGTAAAATAAATTTTTGGCTCAAATTCATTTCACAGATATCTTTTATTGAAAAAGTAGAGCAGGATTTTTATAACGTGAATAAAGGACGGGAAATTAGTAGGTATATATTATTATGTCCTTGAGTTATTGTGCCACTCTTTTAGGGATGAGGTCCTCTTCATCTTGTCTTTATCCAACGTTGAGTGACGTCCGCACAGCATAATTTGTTTCTCAAAATCATGTTGTTGCTCAAGAGATTTAGCTTATGCTTTAACAATTAGCTGCCGGAATCACGTGAACACTTAAAGTCAGTCACCTAGCATATCGGTCATACTAGATTTTAAAACAATTTCATTTATCAATAATTGGCAATTAAAGATGCCAAGAAAATATAGTATAATGAAGCTTTACTGCTAGACTTATCCTCCACGAATTTTAAAATTTAAATCATAGTATCCATCACGCTTGCACAATGCCAGTTGAATTTTTTTTCCTACTTCCCCGGAACAATATTTTTTTACAGCCCAAATGTCTATTTTTTAATGGTGAACGTCATTCAAAACAAACAACTCAGCTAAGTTTATTCTCCTGCACATAGAAACAGTTAAGTTCAGTACATGCGGTTAAACTTTGTAATTAGGAAGTCTAACCTCATGCTAACACAATGTTAGTTTAACTTGCAATTTAAACGTCATTCCAAGTCACGATATAATTACGCCTTCATTATTTTAGTAGTTTTGAATTTTGATATAATAACTGTTTAGTTTCTGTCTTGCCGCTGAAAGGGGGATTTGGAAGGAAAGGGGGAGGCCTTTGCCCAGCAGTGGGACACTCAAACAGGCTAAGGAGGAGAGAACTGCTTAGTAACACAGACAGTGGCTTTGATTTGGTAATAACGATGTCGATCAAAAAAAATTGAAACAGTTATCTTGACAATTGTCTTTGCAAATAGAAGTGCAAGTAGGTACATGTAACTTTAATTTCTATAGTGGTCTTCACTGATGCACATTTATTATTTCAGTAGTGTGATTTCCTATAGTCGAATAGCGAGCATTTGACATTTGAAATTACTTTAATAAAATAGTTCCTGGAACGATCGCTGGTTGCGCTAGTTGTCTTAAAAAACTAATCGTTTCAATGATGGATAGGGGGAGAAAGTCACCCTACTGTTCTTTTAGAAATTAAAATCTCTGTATAATTAACCGTAATATAGAAAATTTACGACTATCTAGTTCCAGATTAATAAGTCCAAAAACCTCTTTGGAAATTCCACAACGAAAAGTTGCTATCCATAATACACGCAAACATTCATAAATTAACCGAAGCAGGTGCACAACATTATATGAACGCAAAACACATGTTTACACCAAAACAATGCAAAGAGCGAGATAGATGATCTCTTGCATACATTGATGCATAAGTGGGAGTGAGACGGGGTTAATCTTTGAGAATGTATTGTCGTAAAGTATTGGTTGGAACAAAACGGTTCAATCAATTATAAAGCTAAGTCATCGATCATTTTATAAGCGACATGAGGGTGGAGCCTCGTTTGATCTTAGGATAGTAGGCTTTGAATATATGAGAAATATTTAGCCAGTGCCAGTCGACACTAAATAAAGGTTTTTTTTTAAAAATAGTGTTCAATTTTAAAACCCCTGGCGGGACGTTAAGTAGAAGAAAAAGTAAGCGATAAATTTGATAAGGGTTTTTTGGACACAAGAGGTCACTTTCTTGTATTTATGTACAGGGAGTCCGTCAGGCTTAATCTCCGTCAAACTACATTGTGTATGTATATTGCCTCTGAATATTCAGTTTAAATCACGATTTTTGCTTTAAAAAAAAAAACTTATTTTGTGCACATTCCTTCAGCTACCTCCTAATTAAAGTACAGCAAACACTCCGCAGTTTGAAGACGAGTGCAGATTAGAACGTAGTACGGCGCAGTGTGTGCAGTATATCTTCAAGTTGTTGAGTGAACCACAAACACAGAATAGGCGGAAATCGAGTGACGTGAGAAACTTGCATCCTTACTCCAAATCAAAAACAGCACAACGTATTTGTACAGTCATATACCTGTAGTAGAGCAGTTGAAGCTGTACCAAAGGTATATGACAGTGTGCAATACACTTAAAAAATGTTGCATGCATAAATAAAACCTTGCATGCCTAAAAATTCTGCGTCTGCATAGAAGAATCGAGCATGAGCCGAGCACAAATTTGGATAGCGTGCACTGACTCGACTGACTGAGAGCCTCGAAAGAGCACGTTTTTAGAAGAAATTTGTGCTGAGCTCGTGCTCCACTAGTGTACGTAGCGTAGACGCAGCTTAAAAGAAGCCCTTAATCTGCACTTGGTCAGCGTGGTGGACTCACTTCAACACTCTCTCACTCCGGGAGACCCTTGCTTGCCACAATAACTGTAATGGGCTAAATCTATTTTGGGTCTAAACTAAATATAGAACAATAACACTATCCTACAAAAGTTAAGCTTTATTTGCCTTCACTTTAACACATAAAAGGTATTATTTCACACAAATCCTATTGAAATACAATTACATTCAAATGTATTTATATAACCAACTGTTTTAGTTAGCCCTTAAATAAAGTTTATCTAAAAACTTTACGGAACTGTACAAACATACGCAGTGACCCGTATAATTCCTATCCAACTAGACATTGGGATTCTAAATATTATGCTAATGTGATTATTATACCGGAAAATTATTTTCAACTTATAATCATAACATAGAAAGTAATGTTCCTGGACTACTTTCCACAAATAACGAGATCAAATAGTGTTCGTATCTAGTATATGATAGCTAAACTAACCTAAAAAAATAGTTCTTGTGAGATCCACCAGGGGCGCTACAAAAGCTTTCAACAGACAGATTGTACCATCGTAGTGTCAGTAAATCAAATAGCAGTCCTGAACTTATCTTGGGCTGTAAAACATTAGCTAACCTAAGACCAGTTAACAAATAGTCCAACAACGTGACAGAGAGTTTGAATGCAAGGTTCGCGGTTGTCGGAGGTGTACAAAATATCATCAGAATTAAGAACATCTTACTATTCTTCTTCTTCTTAGTATTATTTATTACAATCTACCTCTGCTAAGTAAGACTATAGTCATGGACACAATAATTGCCTCGTTGTGCTTATCAAGGAAGCAAGTTACTTTCCATGCAAGTAGCAAGTACAATCTGAATGCGTCACATAAACAACTATAGGTCGTGCCAGGCTGGCTTTTAAAGAAAAATCTCTTTAATGGTCCGGAATATCCGCAGCTAAGATTGATAGCACATTCGCCGACGCAGCCGTCACATTAGCGTTTTTTTTTACTTACAACTTATAATTTGCAAAGCTATTGAGAGTTCATGAAACTTTGATAGTTGGGGACGGCTAAGTTTTAAGCGATATTTTTAAACAAGGTTTTATTTTATTTTACTGTATATTACTACAATCTAGAAGCTGTAATATAAATGAGTTTAAAGAATATAGGTATTAGTCAGGTATGGATTCAGGAAAGTAACATAATTCAAGTCTTACATATTTTTATCAAAAGTTTGAGCAGGCTTGAGAGCATAGTTAAATGGGCTTAAATTTCTGATTATATTATCCAGGTTTTTCTTCCTATAAGTTATTTATGGGATTCAAAATATTTATCACTATCTAAACACAGAATTTTACGATACAACCAAGAATTTCTTTAGAACTATACCTAGCACATGATTTTTCCGCATTTTTCCTTCCAGCTCCAAAATATTCCCACAACGATACAACTCCGTAATAAAGAAAGCCTGTATTCAATATCGGAACACTTTATATAGGAAAATGGACCATAAATAAAAAAACATACCCCGTCGAGGTATAAAAATACGTTTACGATATATATCGACATGTTTCGGGCTAAAATACTAGATTTTCCCGCCTCCGGGTTATAAGACGGTTTTCGCAAACTTAATTTTTTCAGGGTCATTTTGTTTCTTGAAGATAAGGAGATAAAAATGTACCTTTTGCGATATTGCTCCCAACTGTATCGTGTTATTTTGATCAGCTTTGAACTAATCTTGGAGTCTTTGTGCTTTTTGAGTATATCAAGTTCGTGTTTTGCAAATATATTATGCAGGATTAGGTACTTATCTGAGCCTATGTCTGTCACGTTTGAAGCCAAAGTGAAGTTTTCAAGATAAATCCGATCTGCGTAGGCCGATGATGAATCTTGGAGAAAGCTGCTTTGATCGCAGACTCTACTTAGTATTCAGACTTTGAAGGCTTAGTCTCTACCTTTTCAGTTTAAAAGACACCTATTGCCATAATGCAACCGTAAGGCTGCTTGTCTATAGACGCAAAACGGCGCTGCGGTGAGGACAAAATGAAGATATATTAACCAGGTGAGTACAAAATCTCCGTTTCTCTTCAGGGATTCAATTAGATTGGTTAATTTTTCTCTGTACTTTTTCATCGCACACTCAATAGACAGGCAGCCTAAAAGCACGCCGTCCAGTAATCAGTTCCTCTCGAGGCCTGCCGGTGGGCTGTTGCGTCCGGCCCATCGGCATATGGAGTAATAGGGTGCATAGGACAGCCTCTGTAAGAGACCCCTAATTGGGGCAACAGCTGGCGTGTGGATTGCAGTACATGCTTCGACAATCATCCCGATGCATGCCGCGAAGCGGCCGTGAAGACACACGTGGTGGTTTAGTGGGTATGCCTGCCCTGACTCTGGCGGAAGAGTCCTTCATAACCCTGCACTCTATCCAGGTGAATACAGGATAAAAAGGCATCCCAACAGCAAACTTTTACGATCTTCTAAGAATAATTTATGTCAGGACTGATTATAGATTTAACTTTAATCCATCATAAGATACATTAAGCTTTAAAAGTCGACGACCTTTGTACCATCCAGGCTTAATTTCTGACAGTAGGTTTACTAGGATAAACGAAATCTTAAATTATTAATTTACCGTTCATTCGCTTTATTATATCGAGATAAAACACTATTATCACTTTTTATCACTCAAGCCTTTAGGCTTATACAGGTAAAATGTTATTCTCGTGTTACCCTCAAAGATTTACAAGATCAAAACAATCCTTGACTGGCAGCCTCTTAAATAAGGTCCATAAAAGCAAATTATGTAGCCTATCTCCACGTTTGGTTTAATCTGAACTAAACGTTTTTCTGAATAGATAAATACGGGTCCTTGGCTTTCTACAATAGTCAACAGAAACTGAAAGGTAATAAAGCACTTTTATTACAAAAATAGAAATCAAAGGACGTTTCTGGGAAAACCTCAATGGTTTTGTTTAAGTAAAAAGGTAGACCGTATCCTTTTTTCAGGTTAAAACGTTAAAAAAATTAAAAGTGTGTTTGAATTATTCATTTCTATTCAAAGGATTTTTTTGCTACAGTAAAGTTCCATCGCCAAACTTTGAATGTTGATTTTTAAAGAACTATTTTTATAAAGTTAATGTATTCAATATTCGGTTTTGTCTTACTTTCTTTGTCGTTACAAGAAATATTCTCAACTACCGTCCCTTTACACGTGGCAATAATTTCGCAGTTTGGTAGGTACCATCTACGAACTTATTAACTGGGAATTATAGTCCAACAATTCAGTTGAGACACTTGTATGCAAAGTTTGCTGCTGGTACACAAAATTTTGAATAAGGTCCATCAGTGACCTGTTACAGTAGGCTTATGGAGCTGGCCGTGATATGTATAATAAAGTTACTTGATTTTGGAAAATACCTACTAAGAATTGTTTATTATGATATAAATAATCGTCCGTGACCAGGCTCTCTACAACATTTTCAGACTATCATTATACGAAGTTCATTCCAAAATATACTTTTAATAAATAAAATAAATGTTCTAACTACATGACAAAGCTTTTGGTAATAACAATATTCAAACAAAATACGTATAACAATAAGCTGTCTCTTTCTTCGCCTTGACCCGACAACGTTCAAACGTCCAAGATTTAATAAAGCAGTTCTCAAGGTTTCCCCGACATCAATTCTAGCACAAACTGATCTAGCATTAAGATCACTATCTCCTCTTGTAACAACTTTAGGAGCTCAATGTCTTATCTTTCAAACTTTTATTAAGTTCGCTAAGAGTAATTAGGAACTGGAATCTCGGGAACAGTTGTTGAAGACCCTTGCAGTAGATCTGCGATTAACCTTAATTCTGTTGTTTTTGAGTGCTGGCTTTGTTTCTGTAATTTCGCGAATGAAGTAAAGATGGCGCTGCTGTTTTGTACCAAAGATAATTAATGTAATACTACACTAACATGTTGTACCTTTATTTTATAAAGACCAAAGTGACGTCAATGCTAGTTCGATTTTATTTCAGTCTTTTTCTGAATTGTGTGTGTCTGAAGTAAGATTTATTTCTTTAACTTAAATTATTTATTGAAGTCTTTATTTTAGTGACACTAATTCTTACAAAATGAAAAATAAAAACTAATTAATCATGCATTTCAATCAATTGCATATATTTTTATATCATATGGTAGCCAAATTTATAACGTCGCGTCACGGTAGCTGAGTACACCATGAACACGAGTTACACTACCGGGTACAGTAAATGTATAAATGTAGAATAAAACCTATGTTTCTAGAAAGAGTAGAGATTGTTCGGAAAAAATGATAAAGAAATTTATTTTTGCTACTTTATTATATTTCACTATTATGGTTTCCTTTTCATGTATTCCTGTTAGGTTATATTTATAATAGGAAATATAATATATAGTTTGTTATTTTTATGATAAACTATCTTATTAAACGTAGTTATAACCGTATGATATTTCTGTGTTGTGTTTTTAATGTTAGTACAATATTTGACAATAGAAATCGATTGCTAGTTTTACACGGAAATTGTGTATAAATTTTATTTATATAAAAAGAATTGTCTGAGCCTGGATATTAATAAATCTATGAAATTTCTCTCATGTGTTGTCTAATAATACTCGGAAATTTACGCAAATGCAGTCTTGGTCTACTCGACGTTTCGGCATCCATTCCAAAGACTTAATTAAATCATAATACTTATTTACTAAGCGAGTTTTAAACGTAATAAGTATAGAATAAATAACAGTACCCGACATTTCAAACGAAAAAAACACTATGCAATAATTATTGCTCTGTCAGAAACATATCGCTATTATAATATTCTATAATATATGACGTACTTCAACTAAGCCTCTAGATTGCTCTAATTATTATCACACATATCCACTAAGCTTCCGTAGCGATAATTATGCAGTAAACTCCCTGAAGGCTGTTTAATGCCATCGTAAATGGTAATGATGACAACAGCCGTACTGAGAGACTGTTAAAATTTTATGTGTATATTTGCTTTTCGTACCGATAGATGGCGTTGTTAAGATATAACTGGAATGATTGTTATTTTTTAGGCTTTATTGTTAAATTTAATATTTTTAAAATAAATTTAAATTTTGGAAATGTTTGTTAAATATAATAATATGTATTTTCTTTCACTTTGTTAAAATAACGCCGACAGCAGCAACGGATTATCTTCAAAAAAGAAATATTTTTCATACATTTGCCATTTTTTTACGTCAGTTTTCTTCAAGCAGAATATTATTTGTAACGGTTAAATAAATTAGGTACCTTAATGGTTATTTAATGTCAACAATCAGTAAATAGCAATTAAAACATTATTACATCAGTATATAGCATGTTTGATTACATTTTACACAATTAATTTCAACAAAATACCCTATTTTAATTGTTAAATAATATTTCGTTAGTAACCGAACAAGAGAGTTCAAGCCCGATTAATTCAGTTGTTTCACGAATCGAAGAACAATATCTAAATGAAAATTGATGTTTGAGTGCCTTATTTTCCTCATTTCCTGTGATATTTTTGATAAACAATATCTTTTGTAATTAACCTTGACTTTTGGCTTGAGATTAATAGATTTAAATTTGAAATAAACTATAAATATGGTAAATATATTTTTGATTGAAATAAATAACTATCTTAATATAACAGCTGAGTTGAGAGCCATAGCTTTTACAATATATCAAGATTATAATTAATAACTGTATGTATTTCTAAAGCAAAGAAGCTATATTAAACTGGCCACGTTCTGTTTTTATATAGGTTTCAACCAACTCCTTGTACACATGGCTCTTTACTAAGTTGTCAGACAGTTGCTACAAATAATTTGTACTTAGAATAAATTTATTTTTTAAGTGATTAATGTAAAAGTCAAAGTATTCTTAAAGCTTAAGACTTAACAGTAAGACAGTTTTAATTGACAACAAATAACCTTTTATGCCCTCCTAAATTGCTCAAAGACAGAACTTACTTCGTTGATCACTTATTTACTGACAAGTAAACAAAAGATTTGAAAACAAATTACTTGACATTTTATTAAGGACTAAAAGAAAAGGATTATTGGAAAACTTTGTTCATTAAAAAAAAAATATACAAAAGCTTATAGCCGAGTTAAATATTTTTACATTTCTAAGTTATCGAAAAATTAAAAAACATCTGATCAGTTTCATGATTCTTTACAGTCGATGCTAACAATTGCTAACAAATATTGGTACTTTGACATTTAAAATGTACTGCAAAATAATTCCTACAGCACCCGCTAGAGGCGCTGAACAAATTTACATACAAAATTACTCGATAGCTAGCTAGTTATTGATAGTAACAGAAAGTCGCGCCACAGCGCCTTTAGCGTATGATCCTAGAATTATATTTTTCAAGTGACTTTAAATATCCCTTAGTAGATGTCCCAATAAAGTTATTGGTATGCTCACTTTCTATGACAAGAAAACGATTTATACAAATAATATTCCAAAAGGGCCGAGACTTTTGTCCATTTAAATACATCTACGACCTAGTTACAATACCCGACAATATTTCAAAGGAATAAGTCGTAAATTCAAGTGTGATATGACAGCGAAGCCTTCTAGAGTCCGTTGCCTTAACTTCATAAAGCTCGCCTTTGTGACCGCTGGAGATAGAGCCGTCTCTATGGTAGTCGGATTTAATGCTATCGCAAAACTCGTTTATCGATTTTGTATTTACTTTTTCTAGAGTGAAATAAAAAAAATGTATTGAAAATAAAATTATAGTTTCATAATATCTACATGCAAAATTTACTTAGAAAATCAACATTTTTATGCATAATGTTTGTACGAAAACCTAACTACTCTTATACCGGGTAAAGATTTAAAAGTGTCAAATAAATGATTCAGTTGCTGGCCAAAAACCTGCTCCCAGAATGAGGAAGTTTGATGGGTTCGGGATTCTACATTTACCTTTCATAATATTTATTCCACAGATAAAGAAGTTATAATATGTATAAAAAACCTACGCATGAATTGAAAACACACTTATTTTCATGTTAGTCTCTCCCTAACTAACTACATACGCTATGTTAAAACACCCTAAAAAAATAATCAACCAACCAAATAAAACCATGTAAGTTAATAGTTTAAATCCATCCCGAACAGGTGGGTTCAGTAGAGAGAAAAACGCAAAAAGACCACAACAAAACCGTTTCGCTTCGCTTCCATAAAAAATACTAAAAAATACAGGAAAACAATGGATGAAAATCGTTTTCTCATTATAACGACGACTTCGCGTTCTGAATTTATTATTTTAACAGTAAATTGTCCGTCTGGCCGCAATTTGTGGCTTCCCCCTATTTTAGGGGTCCCCCCCCTACTTTAGGGGAGCGACAAAAAGCTGTCAACGCACACCTAATGATGTGATTTGGCTCACACCGGTATTATTTCAGGGAATGGATTTTGTTGTGAGCCAGCGCTGACTGGTGTGTTTTTGAAGTAAACTAAGATTGTTTGTTGGTTTGTATTTAGTTTGACCTGCGTATAATTGGAAAAAAAGATTAGTTATAGGTACTGCTCAATTTTCTTTTATAAATAATGATAATGGATAGATAGAACCTATTACCGTATACAAGACACGTTACTCAACGACAATAATGTATAATTTGGAAAATCCCATTAAAACTTTTTGTCAGTTCGGGAATTGAACCAGTGACCTCGTGATCTAGAAATTGACAGTTAACTTAACTAGTACTTATCTAGGGGTGTTAAAACATACTGTTATTTAAATTTCCCATACATATATGTCGGCCTGTGGTTTTTCATTCCCGTCACGTTTACAACACGATTTACAGGTAAATTACTGTATTCAACCCCTTTTTCGGCTTTCGTTGAACAGAACATACTGAAATCAGTGCTGCGGGTAGCAGCGCAATTTAAAAATTGATTTACGTAAAATTAAAATAATTTATTTTGTTATACAATCCAAAAAAATCTTGTTTCTTTATTTGAATACGATAATCTTATGACTAACTGCAAAAAATGAAAAATAAGTAGAAGCCACATTCTATAAAAAAATATGGTTATGTAAATCAATTACTTTTTGGTATCACGTTTCGACCTAAGAGAGTTTAGTCAATACAAATGAACTTAAGCTATACTATGCTTAACCTATACTATGCTACTAATCACTATTGGAATCGCGTTTAAAGCAAAAGATCTTTTACAAGTTACGTTTCATATGGAGAAAACGTAACTTGTAAAAGATGGCTTTTATTCTAAAAAAATACATATTATATACAGAAAACGTACATAATGCAATTCTTTCAAACAAAAGGTACTCAATCTTCCAATGTACAAAACATATCTATATTAAACTTTTCTAAGAAACGTCGTGGAATAACAAAAACATATTCGTATCGGAAATATTACAAAGATACAAAGCTTCTAAGTGATTGATTCAATTTTATTCTGCCGACTTCCAATACATTCTTTGTTTAAGTAAGTAATTGCTGTATTGCTTTATTTAGCAATTTTCGATTTTAAGGACTAAATTGTATTAGGCGAATTGTTTGCTGGGCGAAGGTTAATAGAGAAGTATGAAAGGTGTGTTTGTGAATTAGAAATTATAGCGCGTTGCTTGGTTTGTTTAATCTGCGGTTGTTGTGTTGGGTCGTCTTAGCCAATTCGTAAGTTGATAATATTGTTGTTATACATAGAGTCAGGCAAACAGTAGGTAAAACGATGCGCCTATAATAAGTATCTAGTCTGGACTAAAGCCGACATGTTTGTATTGTTTATCTTATCAATAAAGGCTCACTGTTTCAGAGATTTCTACACTAGACCAGCCAACTAAATTATCAATGTAAATAGGTAGTGCATTTGGCACATCCTAAAGTTAGGTTCTACGAGTCTAGGATATAAAGTATATTTGTTGCATACGTAATCAACAGCAGCGTTTTTTGGTCTCTGCCGCAAAAATACGTGATTCTGTATGTACGTCAAAGTGAAGATCACACAAACTTAAATGTTATGGTCCTTTATTCGTACCGGCACTGTCAAAAACATCTTTAACAATAGCGGAAAATTAGCCACAAACAAATTGCCAAATAACAAGCCATCCTAATTTCCGTTAGCATTGTAACGCTTCGGTAATTAATTCTCGGAATGATGATGATGAAATGAAATCATAATAGAATCAGCTGTACTTTTCCCAAGACACAAGTATTTCTTGCGACGAAAGCCTGTTAATGTTTCCGGCATTACGTTCTGCCTATTTTAACTTGGGGTCATAAACAATAATTGTAATCATAAATAATTGCCACTGTCGTTGTGGTCTACTAATGTTTACGCTAGCAGATCGAAGTCAAAAAATGCTAGTTTTAGCATTTTTGCTTTAATTTAGACGTTGCAGCTCGATTTTACCTTTATTTTACACAGTTTGTTCTCTAAAACGAAATTGAATTATTTAATCCTGAAGATATCTAGATCACAATGACATGCTTTTGTTGTACCGTCATCATTAATTAGGAACCTAAAAAAACAGGTATTGATTACTTTGTCAGTATAAAATTAAATATCTAAGCTTCAATAATCCTCCTAAGTACAATAAAATTAATTACGTTTGCAATTAAACACAGCCCCTCGAAAAATGTGCTAATATTCTCAGAAAACTGCATACGATTCCAAACTCAATGATGAATTCGCGTCAACGTTTGAAACTACCAACTCAAACATAATTAAAATCAAACCAAATGAAATTAGAAAGACATGAAAGTCATCGAACTCAGTAAAGAAACATACAAACTGATTGACAGATCTAGACCGCAACTCGATTGTACGCCAGTCAACAACAGATTTCAATGACGTTTCGATGACAATTCGATATCATCTCATCGCTCAGAGTTGCTTATTTTTTTGCTATTTTTCCTTGACGTGGAGGCGAAAGATAAAGTATATTCCTTCGGGACATGTTTCGGTCGATGTTATGATGTGAAAGATTTTTTTGATAGTATAGTAAGGTAGTATTCAGTTTACTAGGCAATGTTATGATGATATTTACTTCTTTACTGATCCATAGAAATATACGAAAGTAACTATGAATAAACAGCGGTATGAGTAGACAGCTCGGGAAAGAAGTATGTTTTTTTAGATAATAATCTGATTTTAAAAGGTTATGATATATATATATATAAATAAAAGATGTCTTTTACAGGTTGGACGCGGTTGGCAAAAAATGTTGTGCCCCGAAGCCGAAAATAATTCTTCGAAAATCTTTTGGTTCAGCAGAGAGCAAAATAAAAGTTAAGCTAGAAAATAATATTTTTAAAAACAAACTTGTACATCAAGGATTATGTATAATACTAAGATTTTCATTTAACAAAAATTATAACGATTTTTATGACATGTTCAGACATCAATATTTTATACTCAATTTCTCGCGAAAATCCCCTTTTGATTCATTACGCAGTATTTATATTTTATAACTTTCGTCAGTAAATAATTTACAAAAACATTTAAAAGCGTGTCGATGGAATTAAATCAAATTATTCGTTGATTGAGAGGTCGTTGTTGAAATTTCCAGAACTGTAAATGTACAATTAAGTTAAGGGCTTATTATAAAATACGTATCTTTTTATATGAATAGCAATTATTTGTTCCTTATTCATCATTTTTGAATGTAATTTAATAATTTCTTGGAATATATCAAAAAGCAAGTGAAAATAAATGATTGATAAAAATATTATTTCTATGAGTGCTTTAAAGAAGTCGTAGCACAGGCACAGTAGTCATGGTAAAAGTATGGGTCATTTACATATGAACATAAGTTAACATTATTAACGTCTAATTTTAGACTGAAAAATGCACAGACAAACACACAATATGCCTTGGAAACAAAGCCTGCGTTCTTTTTTAGGTTATAATCGTAAGAGCGGGTCAGACACATAAAAAAACAAAGCTGCTTTTGCTATTAAAATATTAATGGTATCTTATCTTAAGGGTGGGGGTGCCGGTTAATAGTCGGCTGACACTTCGACCACTCTTGATCCTTTGCTTGTCTATACGTTGGGGGGCAGAGCAAAACCTTTCAGTTTTGCATTGCATTTCATCGGTAGTAGCCAGTAGTCTTCTAGTAGTTTGGGAAAACCGCAGCTTAGAAGATCTATTCTTTAAAAAAAATGATAATGGTATTATTATATAAATCATCAAAAGATCATTGTCCTCTTAACTTTTAGGGAAATTCAGGTGTGAAATTATAATACCACTTCTTGTCCCCATTTCTCAGAAGGGTTAACTATTAAATTAGACTCCCACGTTTTGTTTACGACATTTGAGAGGTTATATGGAATCAGCTCCTTATTTATAGAGATCCGCTCTTCCTAGAATATCTTAATGGAAAATTTTATGTATTCTGGAACTAAGCCTTGCTGTTTAAGTTTTTGACAGTTGTGTGTATGAGTTAAATATCGAAAACAAGTTTGAGAAAACTGTGGGAGCGTAAGTCGACAAATCTCGGTACTGGGTTTATTTGAAGCACATCAAAACATAAGGTACTTTTAAAAAATGATATTTTATAAGTATCGTACCAATTGGCGTTCTTTGGTCTACCTACCGCTATGAGAAAAAGGCGTGATTTTGCACATGTATGTTTGAATTTTTATATTTCCTAAATTACACGCGAGCACAGATAATCAGTTAATGGCAGGCAAAGATGTTTTATTTCATAAAATTTAAACAACTATTTGAAATCCTCATAGTATCTATAATCTACCAGTAGTCTAGTAACTAAGTAGGTATATAAGGTAAGATTACTCAATCATATTTCAAGCGACGTGTGTTACAAAATTAATTTGAGCTGATGTATCTCGTAATACAAATACGTAAACCTCAACCGAAAATCCGTCACTAATTCGAATATCATACTATCAATAATAACCTGACCTATCACATTCAGACATTTAATACCAAGCAGGGGTCTAACTATTCTGGTCATATATCGTAAAATCATTTCCTAAGCTCTAAAGAATCACAGCGTTTCAAATATCGATAGTAGTATCGATGGTATCGATGTGATTCGATTCGTTTCGATCAATTGGTTTCGGTAATGAACGATGCTCAACGTCACGGAATCGTATCTGATTGTATGGTACTCGAATTGAGCACTCTAAAAGTCTGTTAGAAATGTTTTTTTGTTGTTCAATTGTGAATGTTTGTAGTTTTCGTGGTACTGTGATAAATCTAGTACTTCTGATGCTGGACTGGACAGTTGTTTCTCGAATTGAACGAGTATTTCTGTTATCAAAATCGAGGCGCCCATAGCCAGTTGCGTTCACCGGTTGGTAAACGATCTGTGGGTTAAGCAATCCTCGGCGCGGTCATTCCATAGATGGGTGACCGCATAGTGGTATTTGAGATGAGCGTCTCCGAGCTTCGGAGGGCTCGTAAAAATTCGGTCCCGGCTGTTGTCTTCTAAGATAACAGTCGTTAAGCCATGTCAAAGGCCTCTCGGGCGGCTTGGACAACTTTGACACTATGTTGACCACTAACCATACGACGAACGAACGAAAGTTATCAAAACACTGAACAAAATGATGTTTAATTGCCAGTTTGGGCGGCTGATGGCTCCAATTTACTTCTAAATATTCTGTTTCTTTTGACTTCAACGTTCATATAGAATATGAGGATTGTAAGTTTGTATTTTTTTTGTAAGATTAATTAAAACGTTATTGTTAACCCAGTTAAGTAAATTTTATATAGGATCTCTAGTCCAAAAAAAGTATTGAAGACAGTCGAAAAATTTAAATATGCATATTCAATAGGCGCCTATTGAATAAAAAAATCAAAACCTACACAACAATTCTGTAAAAGCCAAATTACGTATATACAGTTTAATAAATCCACCGTTTATAACTGTACGTTTTCCACAAAATGTAATATCTTCCAACTTTACCTTGCCAAACACCCAATGTTTACACATCTAAGAGCTCATTACTTTAACAGACACTTTCCAATTTCCCCCAAAACTAAAAGGGGCTTTCAATGAAAGAAATCTCCAAGTTGGAAAGGTGACGTACTTTTACACCACGTAATCAAAGACAGGGGAGGGTGGCAGCTACACGTATAGAAAAGTTCTTTTTTGTCTGATTCAGGCTGCTGAGTTGTTGTTATGGAACTCTTATATAAATTGACGGGGCTTGTTTGTTAAATTTATGGTAGGTATAGTATTGTGTATTTGGTAATCGAGGATCTAGTGACTGTCACTGTCTTATATTAAAATTAGTTAATCACTGTTGTCAACTATCTATAAAATTAAAATATTCATTTGTGAATGTGATTTGTGTGGCTTTATAAATGTTTAAAGGAAAGTTAGATACAATGCAAAAGTTCATAAGTTATAGTCTGAAAAAAAAGTCTGTGCTGTAACTTATGTAGCAAAGACTAGTCTAACTGTAATAAAGGATAATATCGTAAGTATTTTTTTTATTTCAATTTATTAATAGTCAACCTAGCGTCAAGTTATACTCAACTGAAATAACACATAGCAGTCACCCATCTATGACATCCATTGCAGCAAAGGTCGCTTAACCTACTGATCATATACCGAGCTGCGATTGCTAGAGTGCCTAACATTAACAGATAATTTTGTAACAATTTCTTATCTTGCGTATGTTAAATTTTCATTATAACGCGAGTCTATCAGTTGTTTCTTCTTATCTATATGTTCACAATTTTGTTTTGATGTCTCCTTCAATGGGACTTTGGAAACCGTTATGAAGTCTTGGAAGTAATTGTTATGTGTTTTGATGGTGCTTGTTTGTATGACTTTGTTAATGATTGTTAAATTTTAAGGAAACGTTTGGTGGTATAAAAATTAATGTGTTAATAAAGATTATAACTGCCTCTGTGGCGCGGTCGGTAGTGTATCCGACTGATAACCACGAGGTTCTATTCTCGGCTGGCGTAAGGTGCTATTGGTATTTTCTAATTAATGTTATAATGCTTCTCAACTGTAGCCCGGAGTTTGATAACGTACTCGTTATATAGACTCGCCCCTTATTACATGGGACTAACATTGTAAATGGCGAAATTCGGGTGGACTTCATACACCTACGCCTAAGCCGTTATCGTTATTGGTATAACAATTGTTTACGTCTAAAACAGCTACAAGCTAACAAGGCTATGTTTATATAATAGTGTATCTTTACAATAACATGCCAAAAATTATGCACTTATGTCCTTAAACAAAACATATAGTTTTCTTTGAAGTATAATACAGGAAAAGGGCTTAAAAGGTATCTTTTGACTGAACCTTCCAAGCGCAGTGTGTGGGTGTTTATTATAAGGAGATTAGCAACATATTCGGAGCGTGGGCAGGCATCCCACATTTTATATGAAAATATTTTTCATGGAATTTGCTTATTTTTTCTGAATGCCATATTATTTCAGTAAACAATAAATGCCGAAATGAATTCAGAAATATAAAATACAAAATTAAATTGCTTTAATTTTTTGTTGAATAGAGCCTCAATTTATTCAATTAATCGTATTATATGTGACAATAAAAAAAAACAAAAAATATGCATTTACAAATATTTAAGTGTATTGAAAGAATTTTTCATAATAATAATATATGTATGATAGTGGTTTAGGTCGCCACGCCAATACCATTGCGCCGAAAGGTTGCGGGTTCGATTCCCACATAGAAAAAATATTTATGTGTATCACGAATTGCTGTTTTAAGTCTGTTACTTGTTTGATACTTTAGGTTCGTTGTTTGCAGTTTTGTAAAAGTCCCTATATACGGCACTTACACAATAATTTGCCAGAATAGTTCAGGAATAACTTAACTAGCTAATGCAATGACAATAGATTGTCTACTGTCTTTACCCATTGCTTAACACCTTCATACATCATATTTTTTAAAACATAAGCCTAAAGCTATAGTACTCGTATTTCGACAGAAACATAACATTCCATCATCAAAATATTATCACTATCCAAAATATTATTCACACCAAAATTACCAGTTAATCAACCCTATTATCAAGCTATTTGCTCACAAAATTGCGACCACAACAATCCACTTCCTAAGAAAGTCACAACAGGGCTTTCACACTACTAATTTATGTTCAATTATGGTTTAATTCTATACACTTCCTGTGCTATTCAGTATCATTGATTAGCTCGCCACAAATTATCAAGTGTACGGCTTTTGAATTACATTCGATTTGTGGTTTAGAATTTAGAACTGTTTAACAGAATAAAAGGTAAATCACGATTTTTACCTTTGACTGTTGTGGCGTTTTCGAATCGACTGATTTATATGTTAGGCTGGGGAATATTATAGGTAATTTGTTGTTTAGAAATTTGACATGTTAAAGTATAAAAAAGTATATTGTAAATTAATTTAAAACTAAACAGAATAGCATGACGTGTGAATTAAGACGTCTACTTTTTTATGATTATAATAATATCGTCAAAACACGTCCTATCTTAAATAACGAATTTTATAAATGTATAAATATTTTTTTTGGGTCTATCAGATAACAAAACAATACACAGTCAAGATGAAAATTGGTTTAAAGTGGCATAACGATTGTCTTGTTGTAAGAGATGTAATTCGAAATTGGTGTACTTCATTAATCTATCTTCTGATTTTTCATAAAAAGCCTCACGTGATTTATCAGGTTTATTTTCAAGAAATGCACTGAAATAAATCATTCGTTGTCAAACAAACACATTTCAGAGAATATTTTCAATATACAAGTTTTACAGGAACATTATAGAGTAGAACATTTCGACAAGCACCAAGTTTGTGTGCAACTGAAGTCGTAAAAACTCCTGCAACTAGTTACAACAGCTGTTCTTTGGATCGATTGGAATAACAAAACTATAAAATACATATGTTGTAGGACCAGAGATGTCGCAATAAAGGTAATTATGATAAGACTCTTACTGAAAATGCATCTAAGGGGTTTTATCTCTAGGTTGGATAATTTATTTTTAGGTTTGTTATATATATTATTACCTGATCTAATCGTGCTTTGTTTTGTAAATGGGATCCCGAAAAAGCTATCCTACTTTCATTACTTTTACTTTACGTGTCTAAATAATTACATTAGTATCTAGTCTTTTTCTTGGGTTGATTGTTTTTAGTCTTAGCGAATCTTCATAAATGGTACCTAAATATTGTTATGATCATGTCAGCTTTTAAGCTAGAGAACCGCATCATACTCGGTCCAATCATTAAGGAGTTACGGATGTCAAGAAACAAGAAAACGTGTCAAACTCATAGCACCATTTTGCTTTGATGCGATAGCTCGATAGTAAAGGAAGCTAATTCTTTGTCACACCTTGACCCCAAAAATTTAAATTCAAACTCATCATACAAAATGTAAGAGAAAAGATCTTTTAACTTAATAAATAAACAGCTATGCAAATAAAGTAGGGGTTTTCCGTCACGGGTGACTGAGCTGTCTCAAAGTAGATGTTTAATCTGCTTAACATTTATTCAAAAAGAATTTCATTCGCACTCGTTGCCCACTGGTTTTATTTACAGGGTAAAGTGAGATCGTGTTTGTAATCTTTTTGGAATCATATTTGAGGTCTGTGGCTTGTTTCTTTCGCTTTACATTTGAAATGTCAACGGTTTCTTCGACTCTTTTTGAATTTTATTCCTTGTTTTTGTGTGTAGGTGTTCTTGAACGTTTAGGAGAAGTTTTATGTTTGAAAGAAAGAAAGATGTATATTGTCACATAAAAAAAAATGGTGTACACTTTAAACATAATTATTTGCTTGAGTAGCGTGACATCGAGGTCAATGTTTGAAACTTACGCGTTATACGTTAACGATCTTATATTATGCGAGAATGGATGTGATCATTCTTTTATTAAGTTAAAAGGAAAAACAATACCAAATAACAACTTATTAAGTCCACATATATATTTACTGTGGATTACTTGACCTTTTGACGCGGTTGACAGTAGTTTGCAAGCTGACTTGTTGAACGGTTAGCGACCACGGTCAACTAATGTTTGCTGTGCAACATGTGTGCAAATGGGATTTGACACATTTTTACTGTTGCATAACATTCTTACGTGCAAAAGTACGTTTTGTTGCTCTATACGATTTATCTTTAATGACCTTACCACTGTTTAAAAGGCTTGACAGAGTGATTTATTAAAAATCAAAATCAAATAATTTATTGATTTAGGTCAAATATTGACACTTATGATAGTCGTTACAATTACTGAAACTACCACTAGCTCGGAAAGGGGGTAGAGCCTTATGAGAACTAGCAAAAAAAGTCACGGCCACTCCTTTCAATCGCCAATAGTTTGACAATGTGGTTGATACAATATAATAAAATCACTGAAAATAATAAAAGCATATAAATAGACATCAAACGCGGTGCCTTCAAAATAAAATACCTCATACATTGAAATGACAGCAAATTTAATGAAATTTACTTTATCCTGAAGTTTTCAATGGAACTTTGAGCCCCAGCCAAAAGGAAGAACTTGAACCCAATAACATTATGCGAACAAGACCCCTCATTCTCGCAATCGGCTAAAAACCGATAGCGAACTAACATAATAAATGTTACTGAATATTCATGAATACAGGAACAACTAATTTCGTTTGCAAATAACCTGCTACTTAAAACACTGAATAATTCAAAATGTTTATTTTAGTATTTCGTTGCGTTTAATTTGTATAAATATTTTACGTTTTATTATTGTTGGGCTCGAACAGCTGATTTAAACGGTCTGTTTTGTTTTGGTGATGTTTTTTTTGCGAAAATAAATAAATACTTACGTTATTTAATGGAATGTTTATTTTTGTAAATCGTTTTTTTTTACACAATCGATTTGTTATTTATGTATTCAACTTATGAGTAGAGTATTTTTTACCTTTATAAGTACAGAACTTATAAAGGAAAAAAATACTGCATACGCTAGACCTTTATGTATTGCTACAACTACGATCCCACCTATATTTAAACGATTTTAAAAAGAGGAGGTTGTCGATTCCTGCGTGATGTTGTTTTTTTTTTGGTACACCGATTACGCCGAGATTTATTTGATAAAATGCTTTTAGGTTTATTTACCTGGTATTTGTAAACGTACTTAGTTTAGGATTGCACCAAGTAGCATTATCTAGTCTCTGCCTACCCCTATGGGAAGCGGGCGAGATTTTATGAATGTGTTTAATTTTTCGATAGAACTACTCAGTAGACTAGTGGACAAATTGTATCCCTGTTAAGCAAAGGTCTCTTTCTAAAACTTCCGGAATTCTTGCTATACATTGGTAGTAGACCTTCCTCGTAATCACCAAACGCAGTACTCCAAGTTAATAAATTCATAATAGCCTTCATATATTTCACAAAACGAAACATTTCAAAACTCTTTCCACACGTTACATTAAATAGAAAATAAACCTGCAAAATATGGTACCACTTTCCACATCCCAAAACTGTCCTGCGAAACTAAAATTCAACTTTCCTACCAGTAATTGGACCACAAATTATACGACAAAACAACTTTTTGTATCAAATATTTGGTACACAAGCACCTAATTGACGGCTTGTTTACGAAAAACACGGGGTTTGTGGACGAACTGAAATATCTGGGAGTTTTATATGAGTTTTTTAAGGGCTATTTATAGGTAGGCTTTATTTTTAAATGAATTTATTTATAGGAAGTAGTGTAATTTTTAATAAAGGTAGTGAGTAGTACTCGCAATCGTGACTATATGTGTGCGAGTAGACTAATTATAGAGTACAAAGGCTAGTAATGTAGTTTTTTTTTTGAGTTTCATTTCAGGATTTCAAAAGCAATCAAGAGGTGCTAGAAGTTGGCATATTATCAGTGATATACTAAATTCATAACTAGCTGCACTATCGGTTATAAGAACATCTCACAACTTAATATATTTCTGCCAAGAGCTTGCAATAGATAATTGAAGAGCCATGATTAACATACAACTATGTTTATTAAATAACAACTCAGACCCTCTTGCAATACAAAACACTAATTGTGTTTTGTATTGCAAGAGGGTCTGAGTTGTGATATATAATATACATATCTGTGTTTTAACCGAAGTGTACATAAAAACCTCTAACAAAATAACAGCATAGGAAAATATTCAAACACCGTACAAACCAAGCTTATATTTACCCACTAGGTATTCCCAAATACATATTGCTTTTCTCTTATAATCTAGCTTTGTAACCTAAATACTCAAAGGACCTCTATTTTTTATTCGTTCGACCTAAATTCCGCTCCGTTTCACACAATGTTCGAGAGAGACACGTCAAGGTGACGAAATTAGAATTGTCTGCCTATTGATTGTATTACAAAGAATTTCAGTATTTCATTCAACACTAGCTTTTACCCGCGACTTCGTCTGCCACCTGAATTTTCCCATGGGAATGCGTAATTTTCCCGGGGTCAAAGTAGGATATGTCCTTTTTTGGGTATCAAAATATCTCCATACCAAATTTCATGCAAATTTATTCAGTAGTTTAGGCGTGATTGTGTAACAGACAGACAGACAGACAGGGTTACTTTCGGATTTATAATATTAGTATGGATCATGTAACTTTTTGGGTAACTATCTCAGAGCAACAAAAGAGGCTTACTTATATAATAGGATACGGGAATAACGCAGACACGCATTATACCTGGGAATGCTTGACGTTTCGGGGCAGGTTACATCCGAGCATAAAGAATATTTTTGTAACTATCATCATCATTAGCTCAGCATTTCTTCCAAACTATGTTGGAGTCGGCTTCCAGTCTCACCAGATGCAGCTGAATATCAGTGTTTTACATGGAGCGACTATCTTACCTCCACAACCCAGTTATAACCTGGGTTATAACACGATACCCTGCGGTAAGACCAGTTGTCAGACTTTCAAGCTTCTGACTACTGCTAACGACTGTCAAAGATCTTTCTAAAGGTCCTAGAGAGTGCAATTTAGTTCCTGAGATTTCTGTCAAAACCGATTAAAATCACGTTGAAGCATTGGCATTAACGTGATTTTGACAAACCTTTTCCTACATGCGTATACAGTACACGACATACAGACATATAGACAGATAAACAAATAATAATAACATATAGACAGACATTACATTAAAATATGAAGTGATATAGTGGTCTGTAGTTAAATTCTCTACCACTATCAACTACCGACAACTGGTTTTCGAGAAATGTATAAAATTCTGATCAGCGCCTCTAACGGGCGTCATGAGAACTATTTTAGCAGTACAATTTAAATGTCAAACTCTCGATACTTGCCAGTATCGACTGTAGAGAATCGCGCTACAGTATACGACACACAGACATAACATTAAAATATGAAATGATATAGTTGTCTGTAACGTAAACGGTCATTACACGAACATTATTACTATCACCTTCCCCACCTGTTATAACGCGGCTATCAGCGGACACATAATATTTACATTTAATTATAACACTGCTATTTAAAACGGTAAAACTATCTCCAGGCACATTTATTTTATAACGAGAGACTGGAATTTTATATTTTATGTTAACTACCTTGAAGAATAGAAAATACAGTCGAATTGAGAACCTCCTCCATTTTTGAAGTCGGTTTAAAGTATCACCTTGGTTGTTCTAGTTAGCTGCAGATGGCCTGGTCGATCTATTTGTTTTAAACGCAAAATATTTTCAATATTGGCATGATAATAACTTATGTAATAACTTTAGACAGAAGGTCCTTTAAGTAGCGACTAAATAGATTAATCGACTTGGTATTACATAGAGGTCACAACTTTTTACGGCAGAGAGAATGAGCTGCGAGACTTGGGGTTTTTACAGAATGTTTTTGATGGCATTCATTATACTCGTATGTTATACCTAAAGGTGATGCTGATCCGCATTTCGCCAATAACAATGTTAGTCCCATTATACCGGGCTGTCTGTCTACTGTTACAGTAGACAGACAGCCCGGTATATAGCAATGGACTATAAGTCTATAAGACTTATACTCTAGACTAGACTCTATCTATAGTCTATAAGACTATAAGTCTGGACTGCTATTGACAATAAAATAACATAAATTAAAATAAGACCGATAGAATTATTGATCTATGTATATGTCACTGCAAAAGCCCGGAGTGTGGTAAATCCTAAGATTTTCCAGTAAAACCTAAGATTTACGAATTATCAATGGTAAAAGTCCGAACAAATGAAACAATTGACTTGTTAACTGATACTGTACGTATCAGGGGAGGTTTGAATACAAATATATTATATACATTACACAACATTATACAATTTCGATATTGTTTTCAAAAGGACGGCTGTATTATACCCTAACATTTCACCAGTATTATTCTAAATATTCAAAATGACCTTAATCCTCTATAAATAGGCTGCCTAATGATGTTTATTAGACTCATTACGCTACAGGCTTTAGCTGAATATTGGCAAATAGAAGCTAAAACGAGGAATTCTATACGCGATACCATGTTTAGAATTCACTTTAGTTATGCCACTAGCGATAAATAGTATACTAACTATTGGGTAATTAGACGTGTAGCAAATGAGTTGAACACTCTATTTCTATAACATTACAGTGAATTCTAGGAGTGACTCTTTTTCCAATATTTTACATTATGTATGTTATACATACATACATACAAATATTCATAAAATCACACCTTTTCCCGTAGGAGTAGGAAGATACCAAAAAACTTTCGTATATTTCACTTCTTCGCTTTCCGAAGACAATGTCCAGGACAGAGCAAAGTGGAGGAGAATGATCAGGAAGGCTGACCCCACTACCATATGGGATTCTTAGCATGGAAGAGAGAGAGAGAGAGTGACAGTGAGATATTTCACTTCATTTATAGCAAAATTTAATTTAAACTACATACATAACAAATGCTTGAGGTTACGGTAAACGTAAGATATCATACAAAGCAAACAACTCCGAAAATATACCTAAAAATATCCCGATTTTAAGATTTGCAAATTTATCGCTGCTTGTTTTATGAGATTTTCTTTACATTATCCCTTATTTTCCACATTTAAACAAATTAACAAAGCAATTACAAGAGAGAAGAAACAATTCCGTGTTTTGTCAGTCAGTTGAAACTTTGCCGATGAAAATCAACTAATGACAATTGGCAAGTAATATTGGAATCGACTGTGGCGGCGTCGATAAGAGTAAAGTAGGTTCCATTCTGTACAATGTTTATTGTAACGATTATTATTTCAACAATAGCTTTTTCATTGAAGCGTTTAAAAATATTGTGTCTGATACGGCAAGCATTCCGAAATAATAGCCATCAGCTATCTTAATAAACAGCAACCAAGCCGACTTTTAACGTAACCTTCGAAGCACAGAGACGTCCATTTCAAATACGCTTTGCAATCACCCATCTATAGAATGACCGCGCTAAGGGTTGCTTACACCACAGATCGTTTACCGACCGGAGATCGCAACTGGCTATGAGCCAAGATTTTTATAATAAACGTTGGTAAATTTTGGAACTTTCAGTAAGAAATCCAATAAAAACTAGCAAAGAAAAAAAAATAACAATCGAATTTGTTCTAAAACATTTTACGACACTGAAACTAAATTCCAAAAACCAGACGTCGTTTTTATTCTTTAAACAATTCGTTCTCCATTTTTATTTTCACTTGTATAATTATTTTATCTTCAAATGTAATAAGGTCTAATTGATGGGCCTAGTATAAAAGTAAAATAATTAATTCTGTAGCCCGTAGTCTGTATTTTACATTCATTAGTTGCTTCAAGAATTCTCAAGTGTTCATTTATTTGAAATGTTCAAGTCCTACTTCAAATACCTTTGTTTAAATTGTATTGATAACTATTGTGTAATCAAAAGTAGGGTTTTGTTGTAACTGGTTTTATACCTAGTTACGTTTATTACGATTGTTACTTTGATAATAATACATACATACAGTTTTTTTCTTGAAAGCGTTATTCTCGAATTTAATTTGTCTTATCTATGTGCAAATCGTTTCTAATGGCAAGTTATAGTAATAAAACGACTAATTATCTATAAATCCGTTAGACAACTGTTACATGACAGAGCTCTCAGCCGCCATTAGAAACCTTTACGTTCATCATATATTATTATTAGCATTGCAACAAATAGTGTGAATTCCAGGACTTCCACCAACAACTATTTATGCTCACTAACAATCTCAAAATCAACACTTATAGGAATAACTGTTTATAGGAGAATACCGAAATCAGACGGCAAATGCTCATAGACTATTTCACGGGAGACGTAATTTTTTTGCTTGATGCCAACGACATTGCAGGTTCATTTAAGTAACCAGATTTCCAAATTTATCTTTTAGTCTTATCCATGTCTTTCTGAGAAGTTTACTGGTTCCTCGCAATTTAAGTAAAAAATCGTTAATTTACTCTCGACACTAAGTAATGGGTATGGTAGACAACGACACAATTGATATGACACGGGACGTTAAACCATATCAAAGACCAAAGTGTAGACCTAAGAGTTACCGCTACGCTATCAATACCTTAACGATTAGGGAAATTGAGCTAAGTAACTATTGAAAGTGTCATAAAAGCCGTTTTCCGTTTAAAAAACCTTCCTAAACATTTTACCAGCCGTTTACAACCCCATCGGGAATACTGAATATCAAATAATCCTAAACTATTCCACTAAAACTAAACAACCAATTCAAATATAAACTAATTTAGTTATTCGCAACGTTACCAAATTAATCCCTTGAGCCGTCAAATAGGATTCAGCAATTTTCTAGAAATGTGAATAAGTTTTCAAAGAAAACTAAGGATTTACATAGATATCGGATTTTTATCTTACATTGTAAGCTTCAGCTTTCAGGATGGAAAATATAATTATGGTAATCTTTGGATAATGTAAGAAAAACTTTGCAGTAATATTAAACTACCTTTCGTCCGTAGCTCGCGTCGCGAGATATTATATTGAATTACTTTCTTGAGAATAAAATTTTTAGAAATCTTTTTTTTGCTGACGTTGCTTGTGTGTCGCGTAGATTATCCAACTGCTGACCTGATGGGGTCTCGGGTTCAATTCTAGGCTGGAGCAAAATACTCCCGGTATTTTTATAATTTATATTAAAACAGTATTCAATAGCAGCCCGGAATTTGCCATCGTGCCCGATAAATGGCAATAGGCTCGCCGTGATTAAACGTCGATATCTGCCTTTACCTATATATATAACAAACGTGATATTATAATGTGTTAGATAACCTATCTGCTAAATAAAATGACAGCAAATGCATGAAAACATCTGTCATAGTTCAATCTGATAAGCTATCTCATATATAGTTTTAGTTACCATAGTACAACGTGTATGAGTTGTCCAATTATATACCCGCGCAACTTCGCTTGCGTCACATAAGAGAGAATGGGTCATAATTCCCGTTTTTGTAACATTTTTTTCTGGTACTCTGCTCCTATTAGCTGTAGTTAGTGATGATAGAGCATTCTCGATGAATAGGCTATCTAACACTGAAATAATTTTTCAAATCGGACGAGAAGTTCCTGAGATTAGCGCGTTCAAAGAAACAAACAACCTCTTTATAATAATAGTATATTAGATATACATATATTATGTTAATATTGTAGGGTGGAAAACCGGTATTTTCCAGAACTATCTATGAAATAGCACCTAGAGGAACAAATTTCAATATTAGTAAGTTATACCTAAATTAGAACAAGTGTGGTCTAATCTGTCTTACCTTTGTCTAAAACTGAAACAAGGGAACATTATCCTGTTGACTGTAGGTTGGGTTTCGTATTATTTCCTTAATTTGCCTTTATGTGACCACCTGGAGAGAAACATTATTAGGTAACATGTTACGGGTAAGATACGAATAGGGCAATGCTAGAACTAACCAACAAAAGTTGAGCAATAAATTAAATCTTAATTTTCAACAATTTGAGATCAAACAAAAGAAAACAAAAAATATATAGCAAAGTCAAAAGTTGATAATCAATATGACCATAGCGTAGCGCAATTCTTTAGAGTCGGTATAGTTGAGTATCGAGCTTGACATTTATAATGCACTAGCTGACCCGCGCAACTTCGCTTGCGTCACATAAGAGAGAATGAGTCATAATGTTTCCCGTTTTTGTAACATTTCTAACTGGTACTCTGCTCCTATTGGTCGTAGCGTGATGATAGATAGCCTATAGCCTTCTTCGATAAATGGGCTATCTAACACTGAAATAATTTTTCAAATCGGACCAGTAGTTCCTGAGATTAGCGCGTTCAAACAAACAAACTCTTCAGCTTTATAATATTAGTATAGATTGCCGAGCCCCGTAGAGGCGCTAAACCAAATTTCTCGATAGCTAGTCGATTTTTGGTAGTCAATAGTAGTAGAGAATCGAGTTACTGTATACGTATTACGGTGTATCTCAGTCGACAATTTGATACGTCAAATTGATGCCTACTATTCAATACATTAATCTAAGCGAGAAAATTGAAGTAAATTAAAAGTTGTCTACTAAAGTACTTGATAGCCTCCTTGAACAAAACGAAAACGAACCAAATATTTCCCGTAACACAAATTCTATACAACTACAAAATATACAAGTAAAATACACAATACATACCACTTAACGCCTCGAACAAGTCATAAAATAGTCTGCGAGCTCTCAGATGATGATAAAAGGTAACATTTAATGCTTGGAAGCTTTACTTCTGCTATTTACTACATTGTATTTCTTGATTACATGTTTTTATATACTAAACTAGTTTTCGTTGAAGGTTTCTTCACTAGGAAAATTAATATCTTTTGTTTATTAGGGTAATAAACTATTCCAAATAACTGCAATATATAAATTAGCGTGTACCCTACACGCTAAGTTTATAACAACTTAATTAACCGGTTTTGATCGAAAGCCAAGAAGGCATAAGTTTATGTAAAATATTGTATTTAGTTACAAAAGTAGCAAAAATATGGCTGTGGTTTTTTCAGATTTAATTTTGCCTTCAAATTTTTCAAACATTGTGTGAATGAAATGATAAATATTAATAATTAAGTAAATATTTGGTCGGTCAATCACTTTTATTACAACAATTTGCTTTACGTACATAATAATATAGGGTTACAGAAAAAATTCATTCAATAAACAAAAACAAAAAATTACAATACTTCAACACTGAGGCGCCCATAGCCAGTTGCACTCACCGGTCGGTAAAGATCTGTGGGTTAAGCAACCGTTGGCGCGGTTATTCTATAGATGGGTGACCGCATAGTGGTATTTGAGCTGGGCATCTCCGTGCTTCGGAGGGCACGTAAAAAGTCGGTCCCGGCTGTTATCTTGACTGCTTAACGGTTTGAACAACATAGACACTAGGTTGACCACTAACCGTACGACAAACAAACAATACTGATGCGCGTGTTATAAAACTGATAAAAACAGTTCCCCAAAAACGAAACAACTGAATTAAATTCTTAGAATAAGTTCTTAGGAGTTGAAAAGCCATGCATCAAACGAAACGTAAAGAATGTTACAGCGGCTCTTTACTCAGAAACTTGGGGTGTAAGATAAGATGAAACTTTATGCCGGCAGTCGAACATTCAGTTTGAATGTAATGGTCTATGTGAGAGATTGTAATGTATTGTACAGCGAATACCTCGATTTCACGTTGAATTAATAAATTAATGTTTACAGAAAATAAAATGACTAAAATAGAAAATTTCGGTTCGGAAAGATTTGTAATCGAAATCAAATAATTAGGTCAGTTTTTTTATTTGAATTAAACTCCGTCTTATTATATTTCAATAAGTATAAAAGTTTCTAATAAAATATAACAATGATAAACGAAATAAATAATAAAATAAAATAAATAACAATAACAATCATACATCAAAACACGTTTTCCCATAGGAAGAGACTAAACAATAATATGTGATATTATTCTTGATCCATTTTAAAATAAATTTTTCACAAAAACCTACCTTAATAATCTTTTCGTGCAAACAGAAAACTAGGTTACAATGTAAACAAGCAATTCTCATCTAGATTCTAGGCTCTATTTCGTAAAACTACTAAAGTAGAAGCCATTTAAGATGTTTTAAACGTCTGTTCTTAAAGATTGCAACTCATCGTTAGGAATGTTTCCAGCAGCGAAATTGTGGCTGTTTCCTGGAAAAGATAAATTGTTGGGACATAATGGGCTTTTCTTTATTTCTTGAAGGATGAGCGCTTGGTGGTTTTTGAATTTGTTGTAAATAATAATATTGTAGTGAATAGTTAAGTACTGCACAGTACGACAAGGATGTATATTTTTATAAAATTGCAGACCGTAAAGTTCAACCTTTCCCGTTAGTATACAAAACATAAATAGTATTGACAAAAAAATTCATCACAGTTTTTATGGTTTGGTAAATAAAGCATTTATAGACTCGCCCATTCACTTTTAAAAGCAACGTCTGCTCTTAGTATAAATGTAGTCTCACAATTTTTTTTTACCCAAAATTGGTAAATCACAAATTAATTTGCTGTAAGAATTAAATTATGATGATGCTGAAAAAAACCGTTTTCTTAATAAGGCAATTTGCATATCACACGTGGCCCGAACAAATTATCTATAGTACCGCTACAGAAATATATAACTGAAATTAAAAAAAATCTTCAATCAACCAAACTAATTACTATTACAAACTACAAAACTTTACAGTTCCAAGAATTATGGTAATCATGTTTAGTAAGTAATATAATTGTAAATTAGAATTATTAATATTTATTCATTATCTTAGTTGTACAAACCATCTGTTTATTCCAAATGAATAATGGAGGTCAAAATTATATTTTTATGGTTAGTCAGAATTGATAACAATAAATAGTTTGTTACCGTTCAGCCGATTTCCATATTATTCAAAACTTTAAAATTGAGATATTTGTCTAATAAATTTGTTTATTTTGAAAGCGAAGTTGGTTTGGTTCCCACATGAAATAAACTTTAATACTAAACTTATGTGGTCCACAAAAAGGTTGTTAAAGGTTCGAATATACCTACATACATTGTATCCGCTATTCTGATCATACAAGTCCTAAAACACTACATCATTTTTCGTAAATTGCCTTTAAAGATACTTCATTTGCTTCTAAATAAAGTTATCTGGCTATAAAAAAATCCTTATATACATAGCAACACGCCTGTTTTACTCAAAAGGGTAGGTAGAGGGGTACGAATTACACCCACGTTTCGACATTAATAATGTTAGTCCCATGTAATGTAAGGCGTGTAAATTGTTTCCCTATCCTAAAATAGGACTAAAAGAACATAAGACTCTAAAAAGTTTATAAACAAAATCTATAATAACCGTTTAAACCATTCATGAACTAAGCTGATTTAATTTCGCATAACATTAACATTTAGAATGTCGATAAACTTCAAAAGTTTTTCCGATAACCAAACAGTTTATAAATAAAGGATCTACTGAAATTGTCTGTGGCCTTTTATAATAAACAAGTTATGATTATAAAACAAAAATATTTTATAAATTAACTATAGGCAAGCTCTCGTTATTATAAACGTTTAGAATTTCGTTACTTCTATGTTGATTTTTTTTCAATCTCAAAAAGTATAAAAAAGTATTTTTTTGTATAATATTAACCATACACGTGACAGGTTTTGCGAAAAGACCATTTTTTTAAACGTCTAGACTATTTTTATTTATACTTTTTATCGAAATATTTCAGTAATTGCTGAAGATTTTTACTTACTACTTTACTACTATAAAACAGTGTTCTTTGAATAATAATAAAACATATTTTATTTAAAATATTGAAAGCTTACACATATTATCATACTCTTAAATATTCTTCCACAAAATATTTACGAGACTTTCTTGCACCCGAAGAGTTCCTTAACATCAAAAGTATAACAAGACCAGCAATTATAAAATCAAAATATTCTTAAAACTATAACACTCTTAAAATCATAAATAACAATACCTCCACATAAACTGACGAACACAGCAGAGAGACAGAACCCATAAAAACAAAAGTTCCAAAACTGTAATCCAGTTAGAACTGGAATATCATTCCGTTGTACAATTGACTGTATTTCATATCCCTGTACAATGGACTGCAGCCAACTGAAAATGAAAGTAAATGGACTGTATCTAGAATTAAAACTGTTGTAAGTTATAGTTTATGTAAATATCAAAATGATGGTGAAGATAATATACAGATTGTTTTTGCTACGACAATTAACTTGTAAAGACGGTTTTTACAATTTTTCAGGGTTTCAGGTATTCTAATGTATTATCAATCTCAAAAAAAAGAAAAAATTAAACAAATTATATTTTCATTGTAGTTTTTAGTCACAGAAAAATAATATAATGCCTAATCATGCTATTATTTTTCAAGCAACAAAAGAAACCGGGAAATATGATCTTGAAACTGAAATCAACATACACGATGGCTTAAAAAAATCCGATAGACCAGAAGTAATCGAACTGTGTTCTACACAAAGCACAAAATTCAAACATATTTTGTAATCAAATATGCAAATATTGAACAAACTAGAATTTGCAGTTTACGATGTAAAAGTGGAATTAGGATTTTAGGCAATCGTTTTTCAATTATAATTGCAAATGGAACAGTCACTAGTTTTTAAAGCATACTTAATTGGGTTTTTTTTAGAAAAGTTTAACTTGAAAAAAAATGGCACTGAACTGTTAGCCTATTGAATATACTAATATATTTTAATTATTGTGTGATATGTTTAAAGTAAATATTTTTTATTGTAGGTACGACTAGGTATCGAGAAATTGACATTAAAAATGTTCTCCAAAAATAGTACCTACGACGCCTGCTAGAGGCGCTACCTAATTTTCATTTAAAATTTGTCGACAGCTAGACGGTTGTCGGCAGTCATTGGCGGTAAAGAATCTCGCTACTATAATGATAGTAGCGAGTAAGAACAGGTACAGACAGAGAACCGTAAGAACCGAAGTGTTCTTACTGTTTCAAAAAGCGATTTCGAATGATCTATGCAATATAAAACAATTATTTAGATTATAAGACTATTCTGGCGTCATACCAACCCCGTCAACATAATAGTAACAAATTCACGACAGTCATTTTTGAAAAATACCATTTACGTGGCTTGGCATAACGATTTTAAGCGACCAAAGACCTAATGACCACAATACGAGTTTATACCGACATTTCAGTAACCGTTAAGTAGTATTAGTGTACCCCATAATGGTAGACCTTAGATTAGATCAGCTATTAACATATTTCAGGCTTTCATCCGACCTCTGATTACTCTCCTTTATGAAGGCTAGACGAAATTAGACATAAACTGTATTCATACTACAATATTACTGGCATAAAAGTAAATACAACTTTGTCTTTACGTATTTAATTAAGGTTATGGTGATAAAGTTAGTTTATGTAAGAGAGTATGATTAAAGAATATAAAAAAACGTAATAGTTATCTACTGGTTTATGAAGCATATTATCATTTAATGCAAAGTTATCGGTAGATAGACACAATTGTCGTTATTGTCCTAAAATTTAATATACATATTTAGCCTATTTCCGTGTCCCACTGCTGGGTGGTTTGTTTCTTCTTAATATCCATCCACGAAAGATATTTGCTGAAAATATGATTTTCCGGATGTTTCAAATTACAGAACTACCCATCAAAAATATAATAATATCATAAAAAATCTACTGAATTGCAATCCACGTTTACAAAGAAACAAAGCCAACAAGATTAATTTAAATAAGATAAAGTGGTTCGGTTTTTAAGCCGATAATTACTGCAGTCATGAATACGACCATTCACAGGCTTTTTCAAAAAGTCAGTGGATCTTAAACTTGTCGAGCATTTTTTACAAATCATTATAGCTCTCGCAGGCTATAATATCTTGTCCGAGATAAAAAGTAGCCTATGTGATATTCTAAGTCTTCAGCTACCTATATACCAAATTTCATTGTAATCGGTTCTGTAGTATTTGCGTGAAAGAGTAACAAACATCCATACATACATACATACATACATTCTCACAAACTTTCGCATTTATAATAGTAGTAGGATTATATTGTAACAACTTATGTACTTAATGTACTTAAATGGGAGTGGGCGGGTCACGTCAGCTGCATGCACCCAGAAAGATGGGCACGGATCGGCACGCAATGGGTGCCTACAGAGGGACGTCGCCGTCGGGGCAGACCCAAGAAGCGCTGGCGTGACGATCTAGATGCCTTTAATATTAATTGGACACGAATAGCAGGAGATAGAGAGGACTGGAAGAAAATGGGGGAGGCCTTTGCCCAGCAATGGGACAGTACGGGCTATGATATAAAAACTTATGTACACAGTTTTTATGATGCAATAAATATAATAATATGTCTATATCTATCTAAATCAGTAGCTTGACCAACAGTATAAGAAAATCGCTTTTAACAAGTAAAATGTACCCAGTCTTTCGAAACAGGAACACAGCGGCACATAGAAACAAAAAACGCGAACAATATTAACAGTCCTATTCAATGACACCGGTCTCGAGGGAGTGAGACAAAAATTTTTCATCCCACGGTAATCCTTGGAGAGAATGAAATAAAAATGTTTTATATTTTTGCGATGAAACCATGGTGATGTGTCGGCAGAATGAAAAATTGTGTAGTGCATTTTTATGTTAAAAATGGGGATTTTTGATGGCCAGTTGGGTGTTACGCAGATTTTAATAACTATACAAAATATTCGTTGAAATCGTGACAATATTGCAATTAATCTGATCACTGATACCCGTAAGCTATAATAGGCTTTAAAGAACAAAAAGAAAGAAGTTTATTAAATACATCTATAACTATTCATTTACATTTAAAATATCGAAAAATCACGCCTTTGCCCCGACATTTTTTTTAAACTCAATGTCATAACAAACACTATGCCAAGGAAAATTACACAAGGTGGCTATCACGTTTCTCAGTTGACAAACATTTGAAAGCCACTATTCTGTACATTGTTTTCTCCCTTAGATTGTAGTAATTTATTCGTAACGTCAAAGCATCAATGTACTGAACAGTGACTATCAATATGACATACACTAGTTGTGAATTACGTATACACAGTAGCTCAATCCTCTACTACTTTTGAATACCGACAATCGGCTAACAATCGAAAAAATGCAAACGAAAATCTGTATCCGTAAGAACTATTTTGGCAATACATTTTAAATGTTAAACTCTCTATACTCGACAGTAAGTACCGACAGTAGAGTGTCGCGCTACAGGTCCTTAAAAACGTACTAAATTTGGGAACCACTGTAAAACCTTCCGGTCTATTTATTTCACAAATCGAAAAAAGTCCATTCGGTGTACAAATTCCTTTAACGCATTTGTGGTGGGATTTTATTGAACCTAATCGTTTCCGCTAATAGTTTTCCTGTTTCGATAGCGTTGCGTTAGTTGTGTTGGCTGTGCTCGGTTGGATAGTTTGTTGGATGTAGTTGTTGGGTTACGTTAGGTAAGAGTTTGTTATCTATTTTTATTACTTGAAATTGCTAGATAGAATTTTATGTTTGAAACTGTTGGTTTTAAATTGTAGTGTATAACTGAGTACAACAGAATACTAACAACGTTTTATTTGTATTGTATTTTTTTACTTAGCTGCTTGTAGTACGTACGTAATTTAATCTGATCATAAAAATATCCTGGCGCAGTAGTTACGCATTTCCAGAGTATGGAGGTCTAAAATTCGATTCATAAACGAATCAAATAATTGCGTTGTCCACAAATACGTAGATGTCCCAGGTATTGTTTAATTTTTGGCAATCATTTCAATTTTTTTTTCTAAATCTTATACGAGAAAACAATTATAATTATACGGCATGTGTACAGTATGTATACAATACTGTGAGTCGTAAAATTACAGGTGAATAATCTAAGTGAGAAAGTTGTTAAGATAATGCTAATAATTATTATAAGAGATATAATTTTAAATACCCCACCATATAACCATACAAGAACGTGTAGATGTTTATTTTTACCACACAATAATAACACCATGAAATACAAATTACATGAAATTTGAAGCTTCGTACTTTAAGTCTTATTGATTTAACCCTTCAAGATTACGGCTCACACGTGGCATGTTAACGTTAATTGACATAAATGCGACGTAATAAACTTTATTTAGTTCCACTGCCGCGTTCGTTGCTTGGTTTGAAATACACGTGTAAAATAAAGCGTCAATGGATTTATTCTTTTTAATGCTCACTATCAAAACTTTTACAGAACTTTAACTAGTATTTTTAAATTATAATTAAGCCCTACATGTTTGGTAGTCCTCCAGTTCTTTGAGGAAAACTAATAAACAACATTTGATTCAGATCATTTCGCCTTAGCTATAAATGCTAATCAATACATAGAGGTATAGGTGTAGCCTTGAGGGTGGGTAGAGATAAAACAACGTAAATTCTAGAATACTCAATAGTTTATATTTGTAACTAATACATCAACACAACGTATATATGAATGTAATATCGCGCTTGCTATACCCATAGGTTTAGGCAGAGATAAATTAAACAAATTCACGTTTTGCCATTTACAATGCATACCCATGGGTTGACGGGGCGAGCTAATAGCCATATAGCGAGTACGTTACCAAACTTCGGACGACTATTGAGAAATATTCTAGCATAAATTACTTGGTGATCAGCAGGAGCAAACATCGCCATCCAGTCACAAAATTAACACCATAAACTTATTCATCGTTTGACACTAGGCATGAAACAAATTGCCTCTTGCCGTCATTTAATGTTACATTTTTCAACGCCCTCTCTTTGACAAATGAACAAAATATGTTAATAGGTACAACAAAGAGACGAGCCTTTTTCATAAAGAGTAACTAATTTGTTTCCCTTTTAATGTACTCGTGTGTTTTAGAACATAAAAAGGTTTATTTTTGAAAGAACTAAATTACAATGGATGTTGGACATTTACACTGTTTTAAATCCTTATTTGGGAAGGATTAGCATTAAGGCTGGTTTTACAGTGACGTTTGTTAGCGACTTTTAAACATGATTTGAAAGCCAACTACCTTCCTGATCTTTTTAAGCAGTACACGGTTAGACAACTGCGAGAAGAAGTGAGCTTTCTATCAGAAAAAAATATCCCTGATTGGCTAAAAATATAACTAGATAACTTCTAAGATATTCGATTTTCTGGACAGAGCTACTATTGTAATCAAATTATTAAGATTGTACACAAGAATAGCAAAATTATATATCAGATATAGGTGGTGTTTCTCAAAGTATTCAATTTAGTTTTCAAGTCTTCTATAAAAAAAACAACTAGATCGTAAATTTACCATGTAATGAATAATTAATTTGATCATTGATCACGATCCCTAAGTATCAGGACTTACTATATCGCTTTCCGCTACTAGCTAGTAGTATTACTACGGCATCAGCCTGCAACGTACTACGAATCACAAAAATAACATGACTTCATAATCACTCTTTTAACTGTCTTAGCGCCGGGCACGGATTTCCTCTTATTATGAAAAGGGTTAACACTTATTCCACTACACAATGGTCTAGGAAGGGATTGGGCATACTTTAACTTTACTCTATCATAAAAGACACCATAACTGTCACGAATGCAAGCTTCCTTCCTTCCGTCTCTTTGGTTGTGCTTATTTATTTTGAAAGTATACAAAGTCGAGGTAAGGTAAATAAAAGTAATTTGTTTGACGCAACCTTTTTTTTAATTTTCACCAGATTATACTTAGCTATATCATGTTGACACATCCGACATGTGAAACCATAAAACCAATGACATCTTTCTTTCATCTTTTAACCACTACTATTAATTAAGATTAAATTAAGTAAGTATCAGAAGTTTAAGCTTAGCTATTTCCATACAAACATAAAATCACACCTTTTTTCAAAAGAAGTAGGTAGAGACCAAAGAACGCCACTTGGTACAATCCCTACAAACTTGTCTTGCCTCATTCACATCCATACATCTGATAGACTATTTAATTGACCGATATCCCAGTGAATAAAGTCACAGTCAATATTTATTCATGCACATAGCTGTATTAACAAGCGGTGTAATATCCATAGCTGCGGTCATACAATCAAACATGAATCAACAGTACATAGAGAGCAATCAACTTTTACTGGACCAACCGACACGGTACAGTGGGAATGTACTACAATACTTGATTGTATGGAGAGTTCGTGTCATGAAATCGTGATGGATATTAGGCTATTAAAAAAAGGTGATTTGTTAATTTAGCTAGTCTAGATACATTTTGGTTTGTTTGCCTCTGTGGTGTAGTGGTTTAGGTCGTCACAGGTTCGATTCCCACACGGAACAATTATTTGTGGATCGCACAAGTAATTGTTTCGATAATATTATTGATAAATTTTATTTTATTAATTCTTAGAGAGGAAGTTGTTTTTAAAAAAAGTTTTAGTCTAGCTTTTCCACTCAAGTAAGAATTTTTGTCGTCTATTCCAGCCAAATATTATAAACGCGAAAGTCTGTTCTTTAAGGGCTAAACCGCTCAACAAATTTTCATGAGATTTAGTACGAAGATAGTTGTCGACTCGGGATCAAACAAACTATTTTGTCCAAAAAAATCGGGAAGCATGAAGCTACAAGTTCCGCCTAATTTTTAAAGTCGAACTAAGTGACACAAAAGTATAAAACTAGTTATATTTATTTCTTGAAATATGATCCACGCTTATCCAAACAAATCGAAAATGAAGAACCATTCCATACAAAACACCTAATAGAATATGATCCTGGCGGAACAACCCAAATTAACCCCACAGTATTTAATTGTGCCAACAGCTAATAAATCAAACACCCTTATAGGTAAGGGTTGAAATTAGATACGTTAATCCACAATAGGTTATATAACGGAAGGTATCGTATTTTGCTTTCAAGGTTAAATTGAAGTTTAAATATTTATCGTTAAGTAAAGAGTAGTAGAGTAGAGATAGTAAATTATAGAGGTAGAATAAGAAAAGAGGACAATTTTTGAGAACAAAGATTTTTACATCAGAATGATTGGAAAAAAGAATGAAAAATTTATTGATTTGATTAAAGTTAAAGTTTGTAAGTGTATGCCTATTTTTGCTCGTGGCAATACTGAGTTTAGTAACGTGGCCGGTAGATGGTAGTAGGCTCCCTATTACATGGAACAATACCATTTTGGTTCCTGTTCTGAGCTTAGTTGCTAATGTACCTAAATAAGTATGTATTTAGAAGTATATAAGCACATATAATATGTTTATCAGGTATTTAGTTACCATAGTACAGGCTCTGCTTAGTTTCAATGCGAATGACCGTGTGTGAGTTGTCCAAATATGTATTAGGTCGGGGAAAAAGTATTTTTGCATTATAGAGTAGGTATGTATGAACTTGTAATAAAATCTTTTCTCTAGACAAAAAAGCTCGATATATGGATACCTCACGAGCTCACTGAAAGAAACCTAATGAACCGTGTACTCATTTGTGATTCTTGAAGCCAAAGAGTTTTATTACAAGTTCATACATACTATAATGCGAGAAGACTTTTTCCCCGACCTAAAATAATAAAACTAACATCTGTCTTCATCTTTAGGTATAATAGGCGTAATTTGCCCTTCATAGACCGATATCGTCTTTAAACTAAGCTAGAAGCTTTCCACAGCAACATTTCCTTATTACCCAACTTGTATGTACACTGTACAGTGTACGGCGTTGATACCGGCATGACTAATGAACGTCATACCGCCGCTCTGCAGAGTAATTGAGCGAAAGTGCTTGATTTATTCATAGCACGTATTTTAGTTATAAGTGTTGCAGCCTGTCTTGCGGTTTTTGTTGTGTTTTTGAGACTATTTTCTGTTATGGTTTAAGTATACTTAAAGGATAGCAATTTAGTAATTACCTAATATAAATATTTTTTTAATTTGACTGTAACGTTCACTTTTAATCCCTCTGTTTAGACATCGTTTATACTTGAGACATATAATTTAAAGGTTTTTTCTAGGGATTTGGGTTGATACAACAGTTCTGTCGGGAATCTCAGAATTCAGTTAATTTAAGGCTTTGTATTAAGAGTAGATTTACGTAAGTAGTGCTAAGAGTTAGATGCGGATCCACAACCATGCGGTGATTGCAAGGCTATTGGATATTGCCACACACACATAGATACAAACATACATAATAATATGTACATACATAAATACATACACACATGCATTCATACATACATACATACATAACATCACGTCAGTTCCTAACAGAGAACGCCATTTGGTGTGATCCTTACAACCTTTCCTTGCTTCATTAACATCCATACATCTTGTCATACTGGACTGCCGGTTACGAGTACTACGCAACTGACCTTTTTGCAAGTCATCACTGATATGATCTGCAAATGCATGATGTCTATTTATCATATTGCCTTAGCTGGTTTATAATTATTGTCACATGTTTTTATTCTGTAAGATATTGTAAAGAAGCTTTATTACGTTTTATAATGGTCTACTAACTCACGTAGTCAGTGTGGCAGAGCAACTTTTATACCGAGAAAACCTCTTATTTATTATGTTTCAGACAATAGTTTAGAGCAAAAATAGTAGCGTAACTTAACAACAGTTTAATATATGGATTCCCATTGTTGTAACCAAGGAACTATAAACCAAGTGACCGTAAAAACTTCTTCAACGAGTTGGAAGTCCGATAATAATTTTCTTGATACTTTCCACACGCGGTTTCGAGTTTCAGCAAAAACTCGGAATATATTTCTGTAATAAAATCCGCTTGTCCGTTACTTTTAGTAGTTAGTTGTTCCGGTTTTATGTTAGTTTTTGTATGTAGCTCCTAAATGATATAAGTATGTGGAGATCCTGTGGTATTACGGCCGACGAGGTCAAGAGTAATAAAAAACTCTGTGCAAAGGCTCAAGTAAACTTAGTCTTACTAGAAGTCTTACTTACTGAACTTGATCATTCTAGTCATATATAGTTATGTGAATCCTAGCGCTTACTATTTGGCTAAGCAGGTCAAAAATGACTTCTATACTAAAAGTCAATATTACCAAAGAAATAACCAAATTATTAAATTAACACTTAGTATTTGTAACACAGAAATTAATTGATTAAGCACTTAAACAGCCTTTTACTATCTCTCTTGTCATATATTTCTCTTATAACACATAAAACAACATGTCTGTATGTAATCACAGTTATAATAAAAAGCATTCAACATCATTTTGTGTTAAAATTGGTATCGCACAAGGAGCAAATATGGGTCATGAAGCAACGTAACCTTATCAAAAGGCTTACCGAAATCCGAAATATTTCCTTATACTTTTACAAGACAAGAGGCAAAGACACCATTGCTTATGTTTGGCCTATTCTCATTTGCACTAAAGCTAATTTGGTAAATGTGGGCCGGATTCCTAAATATTAAATCTGCAACGTTGTCACTCAAGTCACGGTCCTCGGGAATTATCACTCTCATTTTGTTGAGACCAATTTCTGTCAACGCTACCAGGGAATGTTAAACATAGTGTGGGGGCGCGCAAACAGCGAATGCTTTTGCGCCTGTTTGTTTTATGTTTTTACTGAATTTGATTTTATTACACTAGAAATTGTAGGGTAGTTGTTTTTACACTTCATTAAGTATGACATTTTTATCATAGATTAATCTGAATGAATCTGTTGTCTGCATTCGAAAATATTAGCTATCTGAACAATAAGGCAACCTTGTGTTACTGTTTGTTTCCTGCATTTCTGTATAGATTTGTTTTTCAAAATTAATGCAATAAACTGGATCTAGTGTTGAAAAATGTTTCGGGAATTTTTATTCGATAAATATTTTTCTGAAAACTTTACAATATGTGTAACGAATAAGTGGTAACATCGAATTTTTATGCTTCATAATTTTCAGAATAATATTCTGTACGTAGAAATACAAAACTAAAAACATTTTTTATGAAAAGTCTATTAATTTGATAAGCTAACCCAAACATATCCAGAAATAGTAAAACCTGTTTAAAATAACTCAAAATATAATTTCTCAAAATATATTTTCATTGCTAGCGATACTCAAACAAAAAACTAGACAAAACCAAATAATCCTACAACTTGTATAATATTTTTATTCTTCTATACATTTAAATATAAATCGCCTCTTTCACAGCCACGTATCAAACGTAAATTGTAAATCTGCCTCATTTTACTTAGCTGCAAGGCTAGAGGTGGAACCAAAATTGTTTTGCAAATTGTTCACATTGAACACGACTGGGATCGCACCCCGCTTTGCTCGAAATACCAAATAACCATTTACCGGTGCAACTAAGGATTTTATTGTAATTAAAATGTGGACTTATTTTGGATTAAAAGCTTATGTGTGGATTTGATTACTCTTGTTACGATTAATGAATGTGTAGTTTAAATTGGTTTAGTGAAAATCTGTTTTGGTTTGTTAATAATTTTAAAACATTTTTTTATTAAATTGATGCTTGCATGGATATTTAATTAAAGATTGAAGAGATGCGATAAAATTGTTTTTTTTTTTAATAATATATAGTGTCTAAATAAAATGTCACAATGTGCGATATTTTGATGACAGGAATTTTCCTGTCATCAAAGTATCGGTAGGAGTGATATCACTCTTTTTCCCGATTCTATTCCTACGAGAATTTTATGGCTTTCAAACAATAACTATCTTGTCAACCCTTTAATAAAACTGTAATTCTTTTTCGAAAACCCCTTACCCAAGTATACGGTATCCCGCAATCCTAAACTGCCATTACGAGAAACAAATAGCAGCATATATCATCAGCTTATACGATCCCGGATCTAATAGCGAACAAACGTTTCGTCTGATAATTCCAATCTTCCGTTCATTTGTTCGTAATATAAGAATGCTTTTTCGTTCTCTGTTTTGTCGTATGGTTAGTAGTCAACCTAGTGACAAAGTTGCTCAAGCTGCCCGAAAGGCTTTTGACAAGACTAAACGATTGTTAAATTAATTGACAACAACCGGAACCGAATATTTACGTACCACCCGAAGCACGGAGACGCTAAGTTCAAATACCGCTATGCGGTCACCATTCTATAGAATGACCGCGTCAACGGTTGCTTAACCCACTGGTTGTTTACCGACTGGTAAGCGCAACTGGCTAGTAGCGTTTTTTGGCTAACAATAAATGTAATGTAATTCTGAATAATCAATTAGTTACGTTACCCGTCTTACGGTCAGTTTCTTCCTAAAAAGTAACAGCCAAAATATATGGATAAATTAAAAATGTCAATCAAATTTGTTTCTTCACGAATTGAAATAAAATTAAATGTCAAGTGAAAGTCGATCTCTTCAACTTCGACATTTACATTTTTTTTTTATATCTATGAAAAAACGGGCCGATAAGAGTAAAAGGTAATAAAATACACTAATGTTAAAAAGATGCTTTCGTCAGACACTGTTCTAAATGCGACCTCATGCATTTTTAGGACTTTTATCTAATTTTTGATGACAAGTTTTATCTAATTTTTGATTGAATATTGAAAAAACGTGTTTTATCTTCTAATAATCTATCAGACGGACCATAAGAAATAGAAAACTTCCCTATTGCAGTTTACGGTTCAGAAGATTTTTTTCTTTCGAATAACCCACCCTAATTAGCCCTCCCGATTTGTGTGTGGAAGTAAAAGGGAGAATAATACGCGTATTAGATGTATTTCTATTGTTTCGTTCAAGTGAAAACGGTTGATGGTGTATTTTTAAGGTAATTTTGTTGCTTTGGATAAAGAAGAAATCGGACATTTTATTAGGGTGCATATTATTGCTATTAGAAACGGTTAATTTGACAACGAGCATTTATTGTTGAAATACATAGTACTATTGACATGCCTCAGCCCTAAGATTTTACCTAACAGCCCTAAAATATGGACTGAAATATGCAGAATCAATTTTTATTTATTTTTCGTAAGTAACTTTGATCAATCTACGAGTACAATCTGAAAGTTTCCAGTTGCAATAAACTAATCAGTCAACATTGGAGACAAAAATTGGAATAAAGAAGATACCACTTATCAGACGAAGAGTAAAGGAATTGTTACAAACAATTATATTATCTACATATTATGATTGTTATATGAGAAAAAAAGTCGAATAAAACTAGCAACAGAAAACATACGCCAAAATCTCTATCAAGAACGTGTTCGCGCCCAAGTCTTTTACACATCATAACATCACACGACCTATTCATAGTTCCATCGACCGTAATAAACAAATATCTCAAGATAGACCAATAACCATTAACATAGCAGTTAGGGTCTGAACCGTGCAATGCACCAAATTGCCACTGTACCGAACGACAAAGCTAAACAAAGCAAATTTGGGGCGCAAAACAATAAATAAAGATTACAGTGGCGTGTTCCCGCCAAAATGACCGTAAATGTTGGGCTAGGAAGTCTGCGAATAATCGAAAAATGCATGTTACATGGTACTATAGATATATTATGTATAGTAGATGAGTTCAAACGCTCATAGTAGTTGCGCTCACCAGTCGGTAAGCGATTTATGTTTGCAGTCCTTGGCGTTGTCATTCAATACAGTGTTGATCAACATTTTGTTTTTTGCACCGGTCAGTATACGACCTATGGCTTAAAATAAGTAACCTTTGGCGTGATCATTTCATAGATGGAGACCGCTGTTACTATTTGAACTGAATTTCTCCGAGCTTAGGAAGACACTTAAAAAATTGGACCTGGTATTCGGGGCGAGCCTATTACTCCATACCAGGCATGTTACCAAACTCCGAGATAACTACTAAGCAATATTCTAATATAAATTAGAAAAAACCAATAGCACCTTACCCACGCAGAAATCGAACCCGTGACCTCGAGATCAGCATTCGTAATACATAACCGACAGCACCAAAAAGGTAGTTTACCGTCATAGACAGGATACTTCATCAACATAAAACAATCTTTATAAGCCGCGGATCGTAACACAATTTGTTTTCATCGACTTGCATTTAACGGTCTTCTTTGAGCACTCTTCAACAAAGTTGCAGAATTCAAGTTAAAATGGTGAACAGTAACTACCCTCAGGTAAGTTGAGAGTGTATTTCCGTGTTCATCTACTTTGTTTTACTTCATCAAGTATAAGTTTTAGTTCTTGTACATTAAACAAGAATATGAGCTTCAAACTGCTGAGTAGTAAATTGTATATCCGATTATTTTAAATAGCATACCTACCATTCTGAAGATCCTTCTCTTAAGGCATTTTCTGTGCTGGGATATGAATCTTGTGTGGATGGATAACAATTCCTGCCTTTACAAATAGACAAAATAGTCTTCGTACTAAGTAGCACGTATATAATGAAGTAATATTACACTGTCAATATCTACGATTATTTAATAACTTACTGTACCCAAAATCCCACCAACAAATGATTTGATGAGATTCAAATAATCAGCTCTGTAGACATAGTAGCAAAGTGAAACATTGACATTATACAAATAATATAAGTTACAAATAAATAAACATCACTTTCGTGTTGTAATTCATCTGAATTATCTTCTCTACTATGAGAAATACACGCTCACAAATACTAGAACATAGCAGAAGCAAAGCAATGCTGTCAAGATACACTTAGTACAGTCATCCTCAACAAGACATTACTTCCCATTAGCCGTAAACCGTAGCTTAATCGCCCCCTACAACACCTAATAACAAACCCCGCGTGTTTCATGGCCCCAACCGCATCCAAACAGTCCCTTTCTATTGTTATCATTACACTAGTAAGTTCAGGAGCCGTTTAGACGTTTAAGCTTAATAAGGAACAATAAATATGCCGAAAAAATGGCAAACAGTCTGTTTATTTGAGAACCATGTTGGGCGAAATGTAAGGAAAATGGGGTAGCACCCTTAAGCTCCGTGCACATTAGTCGGGCGGATACGGAAAACGTGTGCGGAATAAAATTGCCGATGTACGGGTGTGTAAATAGCTTTATTTGGGTGTAATAATAATGTATTGAAATGGTTTCGGTACAACTAGAGGTGACATCTTTATTGTTGGGTGAGTGATTTTTTTTGTTTCTGGGCTCTGTTGGAAGGAAATTGGACCTTATAGATTTGTGTATACGTCTGACTACTAGATAAATAGGCGATCTGTACCTTGATTCTCTACCACTATCGATAACCGACAACCGGCTAGCTATCGAAATTTTGACATATAGAATGTACTGCCAAAATATTTCCTACGACACCCGTCAGAGGCGCTGATCAGATTTTCATACAAAATTTCTCGATGACAGGTCGGTTGTCGGTAGTAGAGAATCGAGCTACAGTAAACATTTATTACCAGTGCCGAGTCAACTCCAGTAACAATATTAGACGAAACGATAGTCTGATTAATAATCATACATTTAAAGAACATTTTTAACCACTTTACAACGGACGCTGTCATAACGATTGCTGCTGAAAAGATACCGAAGGTAATTTGAGGATGATATTGTATTTGTAATTTTTAAATATACTTTTATTCGAATCCGTAAAAGTTTGTATAAATTGATGTAAAGATATTTGTCACTTTTTCTTAATAATGCTCGATGATAGATGGCTCATAAATAGATAAACGCTTAATAAGTACTTTTTACCTCGAAACCTTTCTAAATAAACTAAGTCAAAGCTAAAACTAACAAAACACCATTCAGTATAACTTCTAAAGCCATTATAGCAACAAAAAGACACATTTCAAAACATTTCATTCCCTTTAAACTTGCCATAATAAACCGTATAGTAGGCACACAATTAAGGTTTGAATCAAAGAATCCTCTTCAAAGAAGGCTTAATTGACGTGCATCGTGAGCGCTTCCTCACTTAACGAGAGTAAATACTTGAGTGTAGTGACTGAGCGCCATCTGACGGCGGGGAATGGAACTAAAAGTAGTGTTTGATTGAAAAGTGGTTTTTCATTCGTCTGTCTAGACTGCTTTTATGTGATTTGAATATTTGTGTTAAAAAAATAAGTACTTGGAGGTTTCGATACATTTCTTGTTTTTTTCTTGTATTTAATTGTGGTTGTACCTATGTGCTGTAAAAGCTATAAGCATGAACGGAATGCGCAGAGATATAGAAAAGATACCGGTTGACTATGAATAAAATACTTTTTATAAGCTTTTAAAATATCTAATAATTCAATTCTTTAACATAAATAATTAAAATTTTGAGGATGATATAAAATGTAACTACTCGTTTTATTTAAGTTTTTACTGACTTACCTACTGACTCATAATAACGAACCTTACTTAAAATAATAGGATCCAAAATCATATCAAAAAACCTAAAATAACAACATAATCCATCAAAATTGTACAAACAGTTACATTTCAACAATTTGACAAGAACATACCTCAGAATTTACGAAAAGCCGCCGAAATCTGAGAAAAAATATACCAAAAAGATTCTCTTACCACTACGAAGCTCTGAAAAGGGTTCTTTGTTTGCGGTACAGGCTTAATTGCAAATAGATTACCCCATCGTTCCCTCGAGGGCTGTAGGAGCTGAATGAAGCATTCTATTAGAAAGAAATGTACCGTTTATTTGAATTGTTATTGTATGAGGAGTTTGTTGAATCTGTATCGTTTGTTTCTTTGCATGAGTGCTAGCTGTTCCAAGCGTCTTAACTCGTATGTAATTTGGATCTTTAACTACCTCTTTACAAAATTTGACAAAGTTGATTTCGTGGTTTAGCCATGTAAGCGTAACACGCAAACAAACAGTTTTCCGCATTTGTAGTAATGGTAAGTAGCTGGTACTTTCGACCTAGTAAATTTAGGAGACCTTTGCGCAGCAGTGGGCATAATTTTTAAGCCGTAACTAACGGCTTAAAAATTATCTTCAACATTTCAACTATTTTATTTTGCCTTATACGCGTTTGCTGAATTGTTTCTATAGAAATTAGTAACATTATAAATGTAATCCTGCGTTATCCTATTGCTCGGCGAAGGTCTGCCACTGGAATAGGGGTCAGGCAGACATTAAATTATCTTATTATTTTGTGTAGCATTTTCAGTAAACACTCGGTAAAATTAAACCGAGTATTAGGAAATCACTATACTAAAATCTCAAAACCAGTAACTATTAATAACAAACTTAGAACCAAATGATGCACAATAGCCGTCAAGCCCAAAGGTCTTTGAGGCGGTATTACAAGATACAAAGGCATCCGCGTTATCTAAACAGTGCTGCGGTTACGTAATATTGGAGCTATACGACTGCTTACATTGCTACGCTTTCTGCTAAACGATTTATATATTTAAAAGGATTGTGAATCTTTTGAGACTTTATTGTTTTCGAAATAATTGTAAAACATTTTAATTTACTTGTCTAAACATCTATCAACACAGCCCAAACCACTGGACTTTACCTTTCAAAAGCAAAGTCTTGCTTTTTTCTAAGCAACTTCATAAAATAGTATTAGAACACACACAAAACCAACACGTTGATATTATTGAAATATACTAAATCAATGTTTAGACTGTACTAATACCTATAGTTCTCTATTTTATGTTTAGTTTAACCAATTTCAACAATTTTGAAATATTTATTTCGCTTTTCCTCCATAAAGCGTTACCCCAAAACATTCGATAAATAGATAAACAAGATTTAAAGTACAAAAAACGGGCAATAAATTTAAAGGTAGGCTTCTGTCGTGATTTATGTTGGATCCGACTAACATTTTAGTGAAAAATTGCTAATGCTTTTTGCCAACTGTGAAAAGTAGGGTAATGGTTTCCGGTGGATGCCCAACCTATTGGAAATATTCAGTGGATTGTCAAATGACGTCATATGTTTCGTGTCTCGTGTAACTGCCGGGGAGATGATAGACAGGTAGACTATACATACATTTTATCTAACTATGTATGAGCAATAAATAGCCTGTACGTTTAGCGCAGTGGTTAACGTGGTCGGCGGTCGCTCACCGCAATAACCGTAGTGACTTGCCGCGTATGGTGGGTTTGAATCCCACACGAAACAAATATTTGTATGATGGGCAAGAGTATCTGTTCTAAGCTTGTTTATTTATCTGTATGTATACGTGTGTATTTAGAAGTATAAACGTATGATTAGCAGTTGTCTAGTTACCACAGTACAAGCTCTGTTTAGTTTGGTACCTGATGACCGTGCGTGAGTTGTACAAAAATATTTATTTCTTAATGCGAACATAAGTTTTCCTTAGTTTGCTTGAGGATTTGCTGCAGGTTACATTAGTCGTGGTAGCAAGCCGACAGATATACATAGTAGGTACGTAATAAATGTTATAGCCTAGAGCCATCTAGCCTTGTACCTTTAGAATAGAGATGGATATTGTGAAATATGTTCAATAGATATAACAGAACCAACTGGAGACATTTCTTGCTCTTAATTTATACTTCAAGTAGAAATAGTAAAAGTGATATAAATAAATTAAAAACTCACACACGTTTATTCAATACTAGAAGACTATGGTAACCGAAAAGTGATAAACATACTTATATACTTCTAAATACATGCTTGCATAGATAAATTAACAACCAGTCTCAGAACAGATACTCGTGCTCATCACACAAATATTTATCCCGGGTGGGATTTGAACCGACCGACGCTATGATTAGTGCGGCGAGGTGACCTCACCACTGCGCCAATATACTCTAATTTTCCGAAAAGAAAATAATCATATTCATGTTTCAAAGTCCCCAACCCGCACTTGACCAGCGTGGTGGACTCAAGGCCTAACCCTCATTCCAGGAGGATACTCTTACGCTGCTGGTAAGGATACCCTCCATTGGCCATTGAGGAGTTAAATTTATTTATTAAAACAGTTTATTCAGTCTATAAAAATAATAAAAGGTGTCATCCAATTACGTATGGCTGTATCCACAAAAATAAAGCCTTGAAGCTCTCAGAAATAATTTTCTCCGTATATTGTAGAACAAAATATAATTACGACAATAAAGTCTTCTATTTTTGAAGCCGACATCGGAGACTGTGGCAGTCTGTCGGCAACAATAGGGCGGAGAAGTGGCTCTCGTACTGTTACCAAGATGTAGAAGAATGCTGGATGGGATTTATCTTTATTGAAGACTTTTGTAGCATTTTTCATATTGACTTTTGAAGTGATCGTGATTGGTACAACTCAGGTTCTTAAAATGATTACAAAGAGGTAGGTTTTCAGCAGTATTAAAGCAAGTTTCAGGTAACCGAGAAATTCTAGGTGTACGATTGATTAGCACCAATGAAAATAAGGTCTAATTCAAGTTTCACATTTTACAAATCAAGAAGATTTTTTCTGCAAATAGGTTATGCGGCAAAAATCCCTCTCTTGCTTTTTATTATTGTAAAGTTTTAGTAACAATATTAATCACCCCACGTAATGCCACTGGTTTAACTTGCTTACTCCCGTTAATAACAATCCCTATAATATAGCATCTATCCGTTTGGTTCTAACATGCATTCAACAACACAGAACAAATTTTAATAGGCTACAAACATCCTTATTACCCAATAAAAACAGCATCCAATAAAAACAAACAATCCATAAATAAGCTACAAAATAACACTTCCAGTAACCCAGCATCTGTTATCCCTGGAGAGGGCTACTAAGTGAAGTCCAAGCACTGCTTGAGCACTCCATTTTATATTTAGAATACGTTGAAACACATTCTGGGAATCAAATGAGTGGCGCCTTTGATATCGAATCTTGTGTAAAACACGTGGAATGATGATGTTTCTGTTCAGATTTTTGAATTGAATCTTTTACTGGGATAAATGTACTTTTCCGTTAAATTGGACAAGTTTTAAATCCACCACGTTGACCTATTGTGTAGGGGTGACTTCAAAAGTGCTTTTTATTTTCTTAATAAGATGCATCTCGACGAAAATAAAGGAATGGCTAAAGCTTTTACAGCAAACGTCTATGCAAAATTTATGTCGTCTAGTTACAGATGTTAAAAGAATATTAATTATTATAAATAGACTTCCGGCGTGAATGCAAGTTAGACATTAGGCTGTACGCATGGTAAGTATTCAGAATTGTATCTTGCATTTGCATCTTTACCCTCCTGGATACTCACTTACGTCGTTTGTAAATCTGATCCCATGTAACTAGAAACCAGTCTATAGCCCTACACCAAGCACGTGCCAAACTTCAACTGTAGAGAATATTCTGACAGAAATTGGAAACACTCGAAAGGTCGAACCTAACACTTTCGATTCACGAAGCACGAAGGTGAAAGTAGAGATGTAAAGCGAAATACCGAGCACAATACAAGACCTAGCTTTGTGCTACTATTGTGTTCAAAATACTTGTACAAAAAATCTTCTTCTTGTCTTATGGTTAGTGGTCAATCTATTGTCAAAGTTGTTTAAGCCGCCCAGAGGCTTAACGACTGTTTTTTTAATTGACAACAACCAGGACCAACTTTTTTTGTGCCCTCCGAAGCACGGAAACGGCTAGTTCAACCACTATGCGATCACCCATCTATTACCACTATTCGGGTACAAGAAATTAAATACCATGAGCACCTTTCGAACCAAACATATCATAATATAAAGTCATACATTTATCACACCAACCACAGAAACGTTTAAAATCATATTTTCCAAGAAATATTTTGCAATTTAAACATACGCGTATGAAACAGTTTTCCACAGCAACACTTCCAAACACAATTAAAGCAGCAGTGGAGAAATATTAAAACGTCAAGCATTTCTGTTGATTACACGCGGCGTTCCAAGACCTACTGCCATCTAAGTCTGTGATTACACTTTGATTGAACACGAAGGCTTTTCTAGACTAAGGCTCTTTACACACGAAGTAATTCTACGCACCTACCTGTAGCGCTATTATCTGTCAGTGTTGACTATCGATAACGCTTTAATTACTGCCAAATTTCATGTGTAAACTACATCAGCGCCTCTAGCGGCTGCTTTAAGAACTAATTCTGAAGTACATGTAAAACGTGAAATACCCACGTGATTTTCTACGCTTGGTATTATTGAGTAGATAGTTTTCATTCGAGTGTCGACCATTTTGATAAGCCCAGGTACCTACATCTAGTAGTAGGTTTGTTTCATAAAACAATTAACTAAATTCATAGTTTAAGAAACAACTAGTGAATTTACATTTTGCGTTTGTTTATTTATATTATATCGAAGGAAGGAAGGAACAGAATTGTTTAACTGAGAATTCATTCTGAAATCATAACAAATCAAATTCTGGCTGAATCATAACAAATCAAATTGTTTATTTGTCCATGTAGGTATATTATAAAAGGTATAAAGGTGGCCTGCTGAGAACAATAGAATCAGCAGAAGTTTGGGCATCCATTTTTAGATTAAACACTCCTAAAGTCGCTTAACCTATTGATTAATAACTTATTGATAAGTACAAATAGTTTACGGCATGGTATACGATTTGATTGTAAAATAATGTGTATGTGTTGCCTTTACCCTTATTTTCTCGGCAACCAAACAGCAGTATTTTCTTTCTCGATAAGAAGATTTGTGTACCAATAATATTGCTCATTACTGTGTGGAAACTAAAGGGACGGTTCTGAAGTTGACAGGTAATATCGTAGGCTTAAACAGTACTTTGTTAAGGGTCAAGTGAAGTAATTAGTACTAATTATTTCGCGAGCAAGGGAACATTTGTAGACGTTTTTGGGCTAGGCTAATGACTGCTGTTAAAAACTAGAGAATATTAATGTGTTTTGAGAAAAGTTTGTGGTAAATTATAGCGTGTAAAAGGCTGCGCTGTGTCGATACTAATTTTGTGAATGTAAATGTGTGTTTCTTTGCCCGTCTTTTTGGTGAAAACGCCATTACTAAATTTTATAAGGGTGTATTGACGAGCTTTAAAAAAGGAAAAGAGCATTGATTATCTTTTGTGCGCGTAGAGTCAGGGGGTTAAGCTAGGAAGATAATAAAATAGTTTAAAAAGTTCATCGTGGAAAAAGACCTTCAAAAGCACCCAAACAACGCTCGCAATGGTCAACTCCTGAAACAACCATCAGGTTCACTACAATTATGTTCACGTGGAAATTGAACCCACGACTCGTGCGCAAATAGCTTCGTAGCGAATACTTTAATCACTGTATCACAAATGTCGTCGAATTCTCATTAACACAGTCCCAGACTGCCTAAAGGCAACCAATGTCTACAAAACCTTAAAGATCAAATAACAAGCTTTGAACGTGCACCTGGTCCATAGGGAAAGTCGTTGGCTTTCCATTACGTTCCCGTACGGATTCCGTCCGACTTGCAAACGGGAGTTTGTTGATTTTCCTGTTCTTGGTAACAGAGGATTCTAGTTTGGTTATCTAGTTCAATCTGGTCTTGAAACGGCTTTATAGAACTGGTTTTAGTTGCTTACTTTATTGTTCATTTAGATGTAAAATGTAGAATAAGGTAAATTATATTTTGATGGTGGTATGATTGGTTATCAATGTAAAATGTTTACCAATAACAAATTAATATACTTAATACTATTGAAAATTCCAGTAAAAAAACGACAGTTAAAAGTTTTGATTCTGATTACTAGCTAATAAAATTTGTTTGCTAAATATTTAAAGATATAATAACAGTATGATTTTTCTTTGAAACTTCCTCTAACTACATAAAACAGATGCAATAAGAATTATGGTAGGTTCCTCGCAAGGAAGAAAATATTAGCTTGACCCACACATAGCTTTTTCTTTAGCTCCTGATTATTTTATGCTAGCAAAGTCAAGGCGCCAGCAAAACGAGGCCAAGTAAATGCCATACATTTTTCTTTATACCTATTTAGAACAAACATTCGGAAAATCTAGTATTGATTGCTTGTGTTGTGATTTATTGTGACTTAAAGTTTAACGTAAGATTGTAATCAGTTGGGAATTGGTTTTATGAATAGTAAATTACTCAAAACCATAGCCGGTAAGCCATGACTAAAATCACCTGTAGATTTTATTTTTTTACTTCAAAACATAGGTTAGTAAAAAAAATAAACAAGAACCAAGAACCTCCCTCGTTTGGGAAGAGACCATTGCCCAGCAGTGAGCGAGTTCAAACTCACTGCGTCACTCAATCACACATTATTTTAACCTATCCTGCCTAGAGTTAACCTAAAAATTATGAAGAACCAAATGCATTTAAACTTAAAGTCATTAAAAAACAGATCACCAGATCATTCGTAAAGGAGCTGACGTAAGGTACTCCAGATCCCACTCAAATCCCCAAGGAGACTAACAATGAAAGTTTATCCCGGATCCGTCATGGAAAACAAAACAGTTTAGACCTTTTATCCCGGCAGGTACCTCCCAGAGGCATAGTACTGAAGACGGGTACATTACAAGTTTGTCAAACTTCAAATTGAATCCGAAGTTTAGCTACCCAAAATCCATGAATGGAAAGTAGGCTGGCTGCATTTTGGAAATAGTTTAGCCAAGTCTAACAGAAGCGGTTACATAGTTGTGAGCGTAGGATGTTCTTCGGCTTTGTTTATGTTTATAATAGACCACGATATAAATAGCCTGCTGCTAAATTTCATTACATACATCATAGGGTTAGCAATTTAGTTGTGAAAACACTCATAGTTCAATGTTTATATAGCTGAACCGTGCGGCTTTAATTGCGAAAACAAAAAGACAGAAGTAAATTTAATGTGTTTATTTCATTTTCATTGCTTCAGTTAACCATGAAAGCTGTGAAAAATTACCCAAATATTTCGTAACCAATTATTCGCTAAGAAACTAACTTAGACAGAAATACTTTCGCTAATCCTAACAACATTGTTTTCACTTCTGGGAATATTTGTAGTACAATAAAATACATGCATATTGATTTTTTCGTACTTTGACCCTTTTTTGTACAGCAACTGTTAATGCCAAAGGTCAAAACAGGATAAGCAACCAAATAATGGTTTCGTGGAAATCAATTAGCAAATCAATTAAATGCGTATTCGGCTCAAGAAAATACTGTTGCCAAACCGACAAAGGATTATTCTTGTAATTCCTTTCGTATTACATAAACCAATGATGCTCAGCCAAATTCAAAAGGTAGTATTTTATGGGAAGCTGTTGTGAAATATTGTTTTTTAATACGTAAAAACAATAAAAAGCTGCCTTCGTTTTCATATTCTATCTCCTCCCGAGTTGGTAAGAGTTAGGCCTAATAATAGTCCACTACGCTTGCCAAGTGCAGGTTTTGGACTCTTCATGCCCTCAAGAAATGTGTTAAACAATTCTTAAGTATAGGCAAGGCGGTGACGTTGCAGAAATCATCATTTTGTAAAATTATGTTCATGGTATATGAACATGATTTTACAAAATAAACTTTGTATAAAACATCCTTTTCACATACCCACAATTAAGAGCACGTATTACTCCAAAATCACTAAATATAATCTTCCTGATTCAAATATAACAACGCCTTCTACCCGCATTCTGAAATCCATTCAATCATAATAGATGAATACTTCAAAGCGGTACAATTGAGCTACCGAATACTATTACAAACGTATCTCAGTTAACCTTATGGTGCTCCCACATTGCCGTTAGAAAATGTTTGTAAACATTTTATAACACCAAAACATTTACTAACAAATGTTAACAATTGTTGCACTTTGTTAGAAACTGTTACATGTTATAAGTGCTCCTACATTGATGGAAAATGTTCAAACATTTTATAACATCTAGTATTGGCTCGCAGTTTGGTTTCGTGTTCTGAGGTCCGAGGACGTCTACACGAAAATGGAAGAAGATTTGCTCATTGGAATAGCTTTTATTTTTTGTTTAAAAAAGAAGAAAAAGCGCTCTTATTGGATGCGCCAAACGCTAAAAGCTAGAGGAAAATATAGTGCCACAGACTATCTCAAGGATTTGGGTATTGACGGTTGCTTAAAAGATTTTATAAGAATGAACAGTTATAAAATGTTTACTAACATTACTAAACATTTTCTAACATGAAAATTTATTTGTGATTAAATGTTTGCTAACAAATGTTTACTAACGTTATTAAACATTTTCTAACGGCAATGTGGGAGCACCATTAGAACGTAGATATTCAGCTTTCAAACTATTTGAGAGATTCAGGCATAAACTTGATATTATTATCTGCGTCAATGGGATTGGAGAGACACTTAGCTGTTTGCATCAATCAAAAGATCACTAGGGACCGATTATGTACTATTATCGAGTATCGACAACCGGGCAGCTTTCGAAAAATGTTGTAGACACCATTTTTGCCGTAAATATTACATGTTAAACTCTCGTTATTGGATGGTTCCAATTGTAAAGAAACGTGCTACAGTAGCGCTATTCTCTACAGTGGGCACTTTTGAGTACAGAGAATTTGACATTAAAGTGTACTCCTAAAATAGTTTTTTAGGTATCAATCGAACTTTTTTGTGAATCAAGTAATGATTGCTACAAAAATTGACATTGACATTTTCATAAAGCTACAAAAAAAGAACTAATACAAAACTTCTGCTAACAACTAAATATATTGACTATCTACAGTGTAGTGCGCAGCGTAGCAATTTCCTTTCTTAACATATTTAGAAAGACTTTTTGTAATAAATGTCAAATAATCAACTCTAAAGCAATATGATACTAGATACACTAGACCGTATAGAAAATCGTCTTTCAGTACTATTATTTGAGGCAAATTTTCTAGTAATGCTGAATATCAAATACGCAATATAAAGCCGATACAACCATACCTCGTGTAGGTAATCGCGCTACTCATAAATTTCATACCTTCTTTGGTACTAAAACAGTATGTTGTAAATCAATACAATAATCAAATCGAATCTCCCCCGACTGATAGATCTTAAACCCTTGATTAATACCAGAAGGTCTTAGATATCATTAGTTACATGTTATTGTACGGCGATTGGTTCAACCCTAATTTATTAGACGTATGCTTCGGTTACACGTATTGTGATCGGGATTGGACGGCCTGTAAGTTATGTGGCTTTGTATGTGATCGTATTATATTGTTTCGTGTGTTTGTGGTATAGCCTTGATGTGACAATATAATATAATTAGATAATTATGAGGGCATTTTCTACTACTTTCGACTATTAATATTTATTTATCGGAAACCGATCAGCGCCTCTACCGGGTGTTAAAGGAACTATTTTTAGGTACATTTTAAATGTTGAACTCTCGATACTCGATAGTAACTTTAGATAATGGAGTTGATTTTTTTTAAACGATCTTTCATGTGTATTAAATTCAGTAAAAATATACAAACCTGGGTATATATCTTGTTGGCGAGTGACTACACGACTTCAACGTAACTCCTTTTTTCGGCTAAATACAAGCTTATTTGCAACCAAAAAAAAGAAACCAAATGTATAAGCTGTTAAGCCTTAAAAACTTGCATGAAAAATATAAAATCACGTGCAAAAGCGAAAAACTCAAACCGAAAAGCTGTATTCAAAAAGAAAACAGAACCGACCAAAATAAGATCATGATTCGTAAAACCAATAAAAAAGTAAAACATTCAGTCAATTCAGAGATCACGGATCATTTGCACAAACACTTTGAACTCAAATATTTACTCTAAACAAAAATCGGTAAAGAGATACAAAAAAAGGCTTCGATTGCCATCCCAACTGTTCGTACGTCGCGAATGAACTCAAAATGTGTTCAGAGCAAACAAACTGAAACTGGACGCAAAAAATATTCGCCCATTTTGGTCCAATCATTCGAATTTCGGACGCTCAAAGCATTTTCTCTTTGTAAATCGGAGTGGTTTTTAAGGCCAGTTTCGTTAAATAGAAAAGGCACTTAGGTTTAAATGTGTAAAGGCTTTTTGAAGAAATAGAATTTTGGCTGATTAAGGCTCGATTTTTCCACGCTTAGAAAACATGCTTTTTGATATTTGAGGAATGCTGATAATGATTCAGACAAGATTATTAGGTCGGATGACACTGCCTGACGATGATCCATCGGTTCATAAATGCGTTTTAATTTTTAACTCTGTTTATAATAATATAAAGAGTTAAAAATTTACTTGTTCTTTATACTACGTAACTATGTTTGCTTTTAGGACTTACTTTCAGTTACGTTTACGGTTTGGTTTGGTTTCTTACCTAAACTCCAATACAGCAAACCTGTTCAAAAAACCATTGTAATGAAGTTTACATGAAATATAAATAAATTCAACCCACTAATATCCCACTGCTAGGCAAGGGTCTCCTCCCGTAATGAGGGAGGAGTTCGGCCTTGAGTCCACAACGATGGCCTGGCTTGCGGGTTGGAGATTTTGCATACCTTATAGAACTGTTCTAAAGAACTCTCAGGCATGCAAACGGTGAAGGAAAACATCTTAATGCAAATCACGATGTTTTCCTTCACCGTTGGAACAAGTGATAATTATTTCTAATGCACACAAAGCTTGTGTTGCCTTGGGTTTGAATCTGCGAAAAATAAACGATGCTAGAATTTCGAATTCGTCAACAAACATGAGTCCATGAGCGTAAAATCCAAGCACGTAACTACAAACCACATTTTGTGGCGTCCGGAAATCAAAGCCGCTGCCCTGACAGTGGGCGGACATTGCAACGTTGCGCCATTTCGATCATTATCGACCGGATTGGTCTTTTCCAAATGTCAGCCATGTTTATTTTCGTCCTCGTTACCAGAGATCAATCCCTTCTTATGGAGAAATGATTTTACTACAAAACAGTAGAAGTTACTTTATTAATAAAACAATCGAAAAATACTTCTAATATTTGCTTTTTGATTGCAGGGAATTTTTGTATTTATATCAGTATGTATTAAAGTAATATTGAATAAAATTTCAATTCCAATGTTTTTGTATTGTTTTGCACTGTTCCACTGCGTAGCAAAGGTTTCCTCTCTCTTCTTCTTTCTGTATCTGATGTCAATATCCGTCTGATTCCAATCCTATAATTCTAGGTCTAAGTAATTTCGTAACTTCTTTCTCTAAAGTATTTTTGAACTTACCGCGTTCAATATTCAGACAAAAAAAAAACAGAAATACAACAGACCCCTTATTTATTTGCCACCAACAACCTCTATAAAATACGAACTAAAACAACTCAAATTACTCACTCCATTTACCCCAAACTCAATAAATAACAAGTTCTCAATTCCAAAAACGTGATTTTTAGACCTCCGTTCAAATAATCTATTGAATGTTAAACATTGCTTTTCCTTTTTAAAAGACAACTCCCGCACTAAAATTTGCTCTGGTAAGGCGGGGACTTTTACAAACATACAAACAACGGACACTAAGTACAACTAGACCCGAAACAATTATTGTTGCGCTCACCGGTCGGTAAACGATCTGTGGGTTAAGCAACCCTTGGCGCGGTCATTCCATAGACGGGTGAGCGCATAGTGGTATTTGAACTGGGCGTCTCCGTGCTTCGGAGGGCACGTTAAAAGTCGGTCCCGGTTATTATCTACTACGATAACAGTCGTTAAGCCATGTCAAAGGCCCTCGGGCGGCTTGGACAACTTTGATACTAGGTTGACCACTAACCATACGATAAGAAGAAGAAGAAGAAGACCGCACAATCAATTGTTCCGAGTGGAAATCGACCCCGCGACCTCCCGAGGTAATGGTAGCGGCGAAGCAACCTGAACCACTGCGCCACGGAGGCAGTAATTTTTATGTATTTCTATTCAAAGTAGCGTAATATTTTCATAATTAGATAGCTGACCCTTATCACAGTTGATATAATATAGCGTGGCATGAAATTGATGGGGAGTGGGTGCTGAACGAATTTAAGCTGAGATTCTGTCTTTGTCAAGGTCGCAGCCGGCCGTGGAATAATCTGGGTTAATGAGAATTTTTGAAGAATGTTCATATGAGACTTGCGAAGATATGTGATGTGACAAGAGTTAAAAGTGATGAATGTAATTAAGTATGTTAGTGATAACTAAGAAAAAAATATCGGTACTTTAAAATATAAAGCAAAAAAGATTACATATTTCTCTTCTCTCTTTACTCCTAGTACGTTTTGTAAGATGGACCACGTAAAAATGTTAAGCCTTAAACGAATATGATAAAAAATACAGTTAGACACTTTATTTGCAGACAAAATATTGGCTAATTTATTTATTGTTTGGTGTAATTTAAGAACTTGATCTTAAAATCGAAAGCTCATCTCAACACACTTATATTAGGATATTTTTAAATTTTAACGTCATTAGTACAATGTAAGTACGAAAACACAAAGACAGTCCTCAAAATCAGAAAACAAATGAACCGAATCGAAAGCTTAACTCCAGACAGAAATTACAGAAAATGTATGTAGGCACGTGAGCCGACACCGTGACGAATTAAATGTAGCCCAACTTTTAATGAAAACGGCGTGTGACGACGAAAATCTCTCTCGTAAGGCATTTTAATTACATTTTGCACATTTTGTTGACCATTAAGGGTATTTTGGATGTATCAGATGTTTGAAAGCAGAACGTTTAGATCAAGGATAATGTTCGGCCTGTTATTTATGCCTTTACGACCACGAATTCGGGTCAAACTTTCGAATATGATTTTGCTATCTTGTTTGGTCGTGTGGCTATAAATATTGGTTCAAATTAATTTTATCATAGAAGTAGATAAACAAAATTGGAGCCATAAAAGCATTGACTGTGAATTAACAAGTTTGAGATTAAAAGGAAATTTATAAATTATTCGGTTATTACAAATTAATTCATGTACACTTGGATAAGCAAGGGAAAACATTGCAAAGAGTTCTTTTTCCTACTTTCGTTCCGTGAAACAGAATTTTGTTAAGGATATTACACAAGAACACGTGCCGTAAAGTTTCCAAGAAACTATAATAACAGGAGCAATTCGTTTCTGTATTCAATGTAATCAATTCATTCGGCAGTATACAATTAAATCGGTATCGAATAAACAGAATTTTATCCCAACAGTAGCCTTTTTATCCATGACTTCGTTTACGTAAAAAGAACATATTATTATACAAAAATATTTTAAGTTTTCATCATGACTATAAACAATCAGTATGCAAAATTAGGTACATCTAAATTCATCAACCAATTGTTGCAGAATGAGTAACAAACATATTTTGCACATTTTTTTGTACCAGTATTAGATCCGTTAGTAGAGGCTCTGTGGTGCAGCTGTTAAGGTGGTTGCCACGCCACTACCAGTATGTCGGGAGGTCGTGCGTTCGATTCCCACTTTGAACAATTCGTGCGATTTACAAATAATTGTTTTGGGTCTGGTTGGACTTTGTATCCGTTGTTTATACGTTTGTAGAAGTCCCCACAACACAGGAGCAATTATTCTGAGTGTTAAAAAAAAAGAAGCTACGATTTCACTCCCGGTTTCTGATTTTCTTTATCTATTCATAGCGTTTTTATTTCTATGAGTTTAAGCGCTATTGAATAGATAAACTACCGCTAAATGTACTTCAGAAACCGAGGGTTAGAGTCTTCAAATTGACTACATATTACGTAGACCGTATTCCCCAATCTCAATTATTGATAAAACTAAGTTTGAGCCTAAGTCTATTAAATTCAAATTAGTAATAGATTAAGTTTGCCGAGTGCCCCACTTTACATATTATTATCTCTGATTAACATTGAAACACCTTTTAACCCCAAATTGTATTAAAATTCTTTATTGAATCTGATCTTTTAAAAAAAGCTGATAAAATATTTTTGATCCTACTTTTATCTTTTTTACATTTTGTTTACATTTTCTAAGTCCCACACTAAAATTCTTAAGCTCTATGAAATTCGACTAAACCTACCAACATTACAAATTCTTAAGTTTTGTGAGGATGGACGTATGTGGTCATGCATGTATGTATGTTTGTTTCTCTTTAACTACTTAACGGATTTTGATGAAATTTTTATCATACATAGTTTACAGCCTGTTACAACTCACATATTATATCCTGGGGTGTCTTTTAACACTGACGAAGTCGCTAGTAGAAAATACTCTAATCATAAAATGTAGTTCTAAATAAAAATAGTGTAAAACGAACTTTGTATGTATAAAAACGATAGAATTCAAAAATTTTACTTCAAACGAAACAAAAAGTTCGCTACATTTTTCTTTCTGATAGTAATTGAACAAAATGACAGATTAGACCTCGTTTTTAATCTCAAAGCTATTAATTATGATGATTTTTCAAAGGGAGTCGTGTCCGTACAAACGTTTGAGTCTTGGCGGTCTCATCAATCAGAGCATTTGATTGTGCGTGATGGATGACGCTAAATTATGGAAGGCTCTGAACTTTTTAACCGACTGCTGGAAGAAGAGGTTATTATTAGAGGTTGTTAGTTTTAAAGTATGTTGTACATAACTCAGTTGTAACATAGCCGTCTCTTATGTTCACTGTAAAATAAGGTTTTCTTGTAAAATTGCCCCTTTTTTTAGATCTGCTTATATAATAATATGATCTGTCTCAGAGTATAAGTAGTAGTAATTAATTAAGAAACTCATCAATTATTTTTAAAGTAGGTCAATGAATATCAAAGACTTTATTTTTTCGGTACGCAATGGACCTCATTATCCATGTCAACGTTTATGAGAATAGAGGCTTGTACATTTTAGAGCTCACTAATCAATAGATAGGTCACTAGAGTTAAGCAACTCTTAGAGCAGACATCCAAAGTTAAACTTCTTTATCTATACTATACTAAAATACTATACTAATATTATAAAGCTGAAGAGTTTGTTTGTTTGAACGCGCTAATCTCAGGAACTACTGATCCGATTGGAAAAAATCTTTCAGTGTTAGATAGCTCATTTATCGAGGAAGGTTATAAGCTATATATCATCACGCTACGACCAATAGGAGCAGAGTACCAGTAGAAAATGTTACAAAAACGGGGAAAATCTTGATTCTCTCTTATGTGCAAGCGAAGTTGCGCGGGTCAGCTAGTGTATTATATTTATAAGTCGGTTTAAAAATTGGCATAAACTTAAATACCTTAACCATTAGGTTGACCACTAACTAAACAAATACATTACATAAATTTCTTACGTTTTTTGCCCAGAAACGTTTAAGTTCTTCCTTGTTTGTAAAAGCTTAAACGTAGAGCTAATTAGACAGTGAGTCTGTCTTTTAAACATAAGAGTACTTTACATTGTGTTTTGTTTTTACTCTTAAAAACTTCTCTTGGAGTAAAAACGAGTCTTGTGTAATGGAATGACATTCTGAACGTATAATAATTATGAATACAGAGCAAATATATTTTTTAAACAATTCTTACTACAAATGGCTTTTATCACAGTTGGTAGTGCGATCGACTGCTGAGCATGAGGTCTTGAGTTTGATGCTCAGGTTGGGCAAACTACGTAGGTAAAGTAAGTAAGGCGTAGTTTAGTATACTGCAGTATAGACAATAACAAGAGAGGTTCGTTGTAATTGTCTAAACATGGGTACTTGTATAAAATGACAAGTCAAGCTTGACTTGACTCGACCAGATTGATTGACGACTCCAAACTAAGCAGAGCTTGTACTATGGTAACAAAATAACTTATAAACATACTTATATACTTGTCAATACTAAATTATTCTTTCGCATTTTGAACAAAAGGTTCAGTTTGTAGGCTTGTTTGGGTTTTTGTATAACTGAACCCGTTTTCTGTGAAGTATTCATTTTACATTCTCAAAATCGTTCAAAAAATATGATATAATTTCATTCCATACATAATTTCTCTTCATCATAAACTATGGTTTTCAAATTTTATTTCAATATTATCTATTAAAAATAGTTCACGATGAAGAGAAATGTTTAATTCTTTATCATGTAGCGTAGTTTGTATGAATATCATTATTTAAATACTATCTTTCTAATGGCATATATTCTGCGAACGCGTTGAGGATCACAATATTGGTTAAAGGGCTCTGTCACCTGCTGGTGAGTTAACTGGTATTTTGCGGCGACTACTATATCTTTTGGAGGTCCACATAACAGACATTTCCGGGGCTGACTTTCTAGTTTAGGAAAAGTATATCAAAATAACAACAAGCCCACACTCAAGCTAGATTCAGCTTCGTTTATCGATAAAACTGGAATTCGAGTTTCACCACGCTTGGCATTTCACAAAGACAATACACAAACTATGTCTATACAGTTACACATTTTGTTTTGCAACCAATAATACTTTTTACAAAATCTTCCAGGGTTTATAAAAGTGGACTTGATGTAATGGCGGCGTAATGCAAATTATAAATTTTATTATATTGCTGGAACTAATCTACATTATTGTGTAGAATAAATTATGTCTAAAAAGGAAAAGTAAAAAAAGAAAATTGTACTAAAAATGAAACTACATAGTTGAATAATAAATTGATTCTATATTGCATTTCTTAAAACATTTGCATCGACCTACTATAAAGTCTCCTATGTATCCTACCGCAAGGCAAAAGTCTTGCTAACCCCATTATTCTCAATATATATTATATTTAATGACACAATACACAAAATTCCCTCAAAATAACCGAACATCTTTCCGTTAAATTCAGTTCTAATGTAACCCAGTTAAGTGACTAACCAAATACGGCGGCTTTCTGCAGATTACATTCGACAATCCACAGTGCCGTATGCGGGCTTAAACCTTGCATCCCAGTCCCCATCTCCGGTAGGACCTTAATTCATCGGTATGGATAAAGCAACCGTGAACTGGGTCACAAGTTTCAAAGCTATTGTTTAATAACTACAATTTTCTATGACTGTAGTTTGCAATTTCTGATCTATATTTACTTTTTAGCTGTAGTTGGAAAAAGTATTCTGAGTTATTTAAATCATAATTTAAAATGTAACCACCGTTTGGCGCAAGCCGTGAGTTAGATTTACAAACTAAGAAAAAATGTGAATTCCCTAATCATACAATTTTGGATGTAATATGTACCTAGTTCCCTTTGCTTATGTAAAGTATTCACAACTTTAACCTTATACCTTTAAAAAACATATCACAAAAGTTGTTATTAGAAATATTTACTGCAGCATCTTAAAAGATTTTCTCCCACTTTTAAGCCACAATAATTTGCCAACAAAATAGTATTAAACAATCTTCTTACAAACAATATTATTTCCCTCGGGGATGCAGCATCCTGCTCAGATTCAGCCAGCGGTAATGACATCGAACTACCAACACGTACAAGTGAAAAAGATGTATACCCGCCCCTCCTCATTAGAGTGAGCTTCAAGGAAATTGCGTTACGATGTCGGAAGTAGCCGGAGTCACGTAACCAGGTGGATATGGAGACGATTTTACAAATGTACTTTTGGGAGCTGAACGCTTGAAAGTTTAATTGGTTTGTAGCAGGATTATTTATTTTGAGCTCTTTTGACAGTTATTAAAATAATGTGAGGCTCCCGGTCAGTGTGATCACTTTGGAGACAATTCATACAAAGAGAAAACCTACATATTATTATGTCATCTTTCGAATAAAAAACTATATAATCCTCAGGTTTAGATTGTCGTGAAAAAAGTATTATAATTGTGATTAGTTTCTCTTTTTTTTTCTGCTGGTCAGTTTTGACCAACGTTTGATTGATTTTGTTGTGTTTTTCGTTAGTATAAAAAGTATAATTAATTTTTCTACATTAACATACGTCCCTTTTTACAGAATTACTTCCGCACTTAAAAAAAGTACTCACAAACTATGTAATACTATAAGAACATCTTAACAAACACTCCACGTCTCAGAAAGTACAAAAACAGTCACAATAAATTCATAAGCAAGATAATCTTGTTCCCAAATTTCGCATTCAGGCCTCGAAAACTACCACCTACGTAAGTACGAAGCTAAAAACTTAGTGGCTGCAGTGAAACTCGCTGCATAAATCATGACGACACCTAAAGTGGACAAATTCCTTCCTTTTAGCGGGACAAGTATAAAGCGCTTGCTGCTTTAAGGTTATATGAATGTCTTGGGAATGTTACTAGCAACTATTAGGAAGCTATTTTATTTGGGACAGTTTTTTGGTGGAACGGTTGGACTTGTAGACCTCAAAGTCTATCTGGATACTTAACATTGGGGTCTTGTACCCAAGTACTAACCTGGTGACGGAGAACCAAGTGATTTTTATCCCTGGTGTGTTAAGACTGATTCCAGGTCTAATGATCGTTTTTGCTGATTACGATACTCTAGATTAAAATAACTCAATGGGTAAGATGCAGAAGTGTGTTTTTTTTTATCACACGTCAATGGTTTTTGTTTGATAATTTTTTAAAGATTTACGGATATTTTATAATTTCAGAATGTTGTCTCATTTGTGTTTATCACTATCATTCTTTTGAGATTGAAGAAGTGGATCAAATCTTGTGTAAACAAACAGTCTCTAGTTATCACTACCTACAACATCAATACCTAGATTTATACAAGAATCACTATATCCCAAGCTATCAAACCTAAGGTAAACCAAAATCACTTAAAGTAAACCCAACGAAATGGAGAGCTAATAAACAAAAATATTTTTCTAACAAAGTACTGAAACTGTTATCAGTCTACAGAAACGATTTCAATATTATTTGTAGGATATTTACTGTATCTTGAGCTAGGCTTTAGGTTTTGAGTTCCAAATATACAAAATACACATTATTTACTAATATTTTTAATGTTTTATTATTCCATCAGGACATAAATTTGTCATACTGTGTCGTTTGTTGTGTATGTAACAGGGGAAGCTTATTGTAACATAGTAAGTTTTGCCCAAATTCTAACTGCATGGATTATGAAAAAAACACTTTCTCCCCTACCATTATACGTTCTTCTGATGCCCTGGTTCTTTCTTGGACTGCCAATGGGGGCGCAAAAACAAATGGTCTTGCATTTTAATAAACCCCTAAACTGCATTTGACCTTATGATCGTAGTTGAACTTATGATCTAAAACCCTTCCTCCAATCTTGAAGAAATCCTTGCCCAGCAGTGGGACGATAATGGGTTTAAAAAAAATCAATACAGCTTTGCTCTCACCAGTGGTTCCCAACCAGTGGTCCGTGGGAGTCATAATGTGGTCCGCAAATGATTTTAAAAGTTTAAATTTTCACTAATTTTCAGGATGATTACTACACTTTATTCTTAATATACTTACATAGTGGTCCCTCCTAACAAGAATAATATAAAAGTGGTCCCGGACTAGGAAAAGGTTGGGAGCCCCTGCTCTACACCGTCAAATAAAACAACCTCTAGACGCCAGTTATAAAGTCATAAATTGGACCCCTCGTAAAATAGCTAAAAGTTGCCAAATCTTTCACCAACCGCAATTTAAAATCAATTCTTACAATCCATACGTTCTGCAGACGGGGTGACGCGGCCTCGCGTTATTACGATCTTACCGTCCAATATTACTGCAAGGAACCCACCTTGCTACTGAAATTGGATTCCTTTGCTGTTGTGACGAATAATTTAACTTTATATTCTTTGAACTAGAATAGATGAGAGTTAAGGAGTCATGAATAGTAATGTTTGACACTGCAATTTAAAATTGAAGCGTCAGAAGCGCAATGGTTAAAGGTTCGAATCCTTTTGCTCAGACTTTTAGGTGAGTCGTGACTTTTATACTCTTATCTGGGGGCACGGAAGTGCCCCCGCAAGTCGAGCAAAAAAAAAGCGGCACGGCCGTAACATCCTTTTCTCGAAGCAATTCGGGCTATTTTTGACACCCCTATAATTTCGTTGTGGATAAAACAAGAAGCCTGGATTTTCAGCAACTAATCAGTCATTGTATAAACACGGTATATTTAAAATTTCAGTCAATTTGAACCAGTAGTTTAAGAATGACAACTTGTTAAAATTTTGAATTTTGTCACTCACTGATTCACTGACTCACTGACTCACCGATCATCAAAAGTCTAAGGTACTTCTAGCAGACTTAGAAGCTTAAAATTTAGAATACAAATAGGGTTTAGTGTCTTAATCATGGGAAAATTTTAATATTTTCTAATTTCGGTCCAGTTTTCTAAATACACCGACTGCAACAATAACTTTGTAATCCCATATAAATGTATAAGATTACAAGGTTACATTTGCAGTTAATGAATTGTTATTACTGTAGAAAATACAATAATAAATAGGTGTAAATAGGTACCTACTATATGAGGCATAACGGGAGGGGGTAAAGGGTGGGTAAGGGTGTTTAGCCCATGAAACTGAACAACATTCCCATAAGAAAATATGTTGAATTATGAAACAAAAAACGTCTTTCCATACAAATTGGACTTATGTTCGCTCTACAAAAAGAAGTGAGATGCCATCAAAAACATTCTGTAAAAACCTCAAGTCTCGCCGTTAAAAGTTGTGAGATCTATATAATACCAAGTCGATTAATCTATTTAGTCTCTACTTAAAGGACCTTCTGTCTTAAGTTAATTCGTATGTTATTATCATGCCAATTTTAAAAAAATACCTTTAAAACAAATAGATCGACTTGGTCATCGCAAGAAAACACAAATTCGCCATTATTAACATTTCAGGAGCATTAACTTCTTGTCGTGCTGTGTAGTGTGATATATACTAATAATCAAATCATGCGATGGCCAGGTCGATCTATTTGTTTTAGAGGTATTTTTTTAAAATTGGCATGATAATAACATACGAATTAACTTAAGACAGAAGGTCCTTTAAGTAGAGACTAAATAGATTAATCGACTTGGTATTATATAGATCTCACAACTTTTAACGGCGAGACTTGAGGTTTTTACAGAATGTTTTTGATGGCATTACCTAATTCTGTTTCACATTCCCACACTGATGGTTTAGTAGTAGCTAAAAATCCACGTCAGAAATACCTTTTAACTGGTTTCTAGGTTTACTAAATCGTCTTTTAAACTGAGTACCGTTTGTGATCTAGTCATTGTGATCTAGTCACCATCGCACCGTACAAGATTGTTTACGTGAATAACATCGATCCAGAACTTACTTATAAGTTCCAAAATAGCGCTATTGTTACTGAAACTATTACATCAAATACATTGTGTTCCAACTTATAAAGAAATATCTACCTTTAGATGAATATTGTTCATACAATCTTGTTACAACGCTTCGGTTATTCCCATAAGGAAGTGTATTAACCAATGAATACAAAATCAATAGGGATGTGTTTTTTCTTTTGAACGTCTGGGAGACCATGAAAAATTTTTGTATATGCATATTTTTCGAAAATTTGTTATTAATATCAAAATTCTGTGTATATGTTACTGTAAATGCCCGAACGGTGGCAAGTCCTAAGATTTTCCGGTATAACCTAAGATTTACCAATTCGCAATGGTAAAAGTCCGAACAATTCTTTTATTTCGAAGTTTTACCTATATTCACTTGATGATATCGAGATGTCGCCGGAGCCCCGCTTCGCGGGGCTCCTCCTTCTGGGTGGTTAAAAAAAAATAACCACGAAGGCTAAGCTTAGGCTAGCCTTCTAACCTAACCTACCCATGTCGCTATGCCCAAAACTCCTTCTTTATAACTATGTCACAGTATATAATTATACCGTGAAATAGTTATAAACATAGTTATGAAGGAGGATTTTTTTATATATCGTAACATAGTTTTTAAACTCTGGCTTTTTCGGACTTTTACCATTGAGAGTTGGTAAATCTTAGGTTTTACCGGAAAATCTTAGGATTTACCACAGTTCGGGCTTTTACAGTAACATATATACGGTGATACGGTATTTTACAACCACTTAAATTATCTTCTCTTTACAAAACAAAAACACATTTTTGTATAGAAATACGACGTCACAATGTCGTATTTTCGTTGTCACCAAATTTTTGCCTGATTTAATGGTCAAATTAAACAGCAAGCATTTCAGGAAGCGCCTTTTGCTCCTACAGTTTTAATAATTTTCTGCTGACCGACTAAGATACCTTATTAGTGTCTTCCAGCTTTGTCATGACTAAACTTTAATGTGTTCGAACTAAGTCTATTTTTTATATAAAATACTTGTTTAATATTTTTTAATAGTCTGAGTATTGGGCCTACTAATTACAGTATGTCTTTGCTGCCTTGCAAACATCCCTATAGTCAAAATATTTGTTCGGAACAGTAAGAAACTAGCAGAAAGTTTGGCGATACACTACGGGAATAAAACGTAAATTACCTGGGAAGTTGGCGAACTAAATGTAAGGGCGGGGTTATAGTGTACGGCGACAGCAAAGCGAAATATAAATATATCATTAGCCTAGCCTTTCTTCCTAATTATGTTGGAGTCGGCTTCCAGTCTCACCGAATGCAATTAAATATCAGTATTTTACATGAAGCGACTGCCTGACATCTACAACCCATTTATCTGCGTCATAACATGATACCCTACGGCAAGACTGGTTGTCAGTCTTTCAAGCTTCTGACTGCTGTTTGCAACTGTCAAATGACCTTGAACATGCCAGCCGGGACCCACAATTTAACGTGCCTACCCATCCACAGAACGACCTCGACTTAAAAAATATTTTACAGTCATTTAATTTTGTAAGTACCCCTCTAGTTAGTGCAGATTCAATATTTAATTTGAAGCTATCTTTTATCTGGTTAAAAATGGACATTATAAGATCTTCAGTAAATAAACACCAGTAATTTTTTTTCTCGCTACTCGTTTTGCTCCACGCTTTCACTCGCACCTACACCCAAACCTAAGGGGAAGAGAGTAAGGGAATGTCCCACTTTGTTTTTAGGAAATAGGAAACAATATCGCAAGTTATAAAAAACTCTTATAAAGGTAACAGGGCCCGGGAGCGGATTCGAGACATGAATGAGAATTCGCTTTTAAAAATACTACACACTGACGGTTTTTTGGCTGAGCAAAAATATATGAGAAATGTATTGCTATTAAAAATATTCAAGGCGCGATTTTGGAGCAAATATTCTTTTTAAATTACTTTTTTACTATTATTCGTAAAATGTTATTTTCTATGGAATCTTTGATAGCGGATAACTGCGGAATTGATGCACCGTAACATAAAATTTTTAGGCACCTACTTTTTTAACACACAATTTTTGATCACGGTACTCAAAATAAAAAAACAATTCGAGAAACAAATATTTTGTTTTGAATTTTGTATATCTTATAGCCCTCTTACAAAGTTAGGAAATTAAAAATACGATTAATAAGGCGTTAAAGACTGTGTTCAATTAATTTCCTTTTCGGTCGAAAATGTTGCCACCGATGATTATCAAAAATGTTTCTTTGTAGAATAAAATTGTTGGACGGATTCAGAATACGTGTGTATAGTAGTTTAGCAAGAGGACAGAATAAATGCAGAACCAACAAACATTTGTGTCAAGTAATCGTTTAGTTCGCGTTCTTAAGTGTTTATATTAAATAATTCTACTTTCATTTCCTTTAACATTTTTATATTAGCTTTATTACATTATAAATGAATATTGAGAATGGAATTTAAATCGTCTATTGGAACTTTGAGAACGTTCTACTTTCGATTAAGCAAGTATTAAGTAAACAGTAATATTCAAAAATTTGAAGAGACTCTTTGTTTCTAACTAGACTTAACTTTGTTAATGGTACAAAGTTGGTATAATTTAATACACTTCTGCCTACACATTCGGGTATAGCCAGTGCGATATTATGTTTGTCTTGCATGGTTTGCTATCTCCTAAACAGCTGAATCGACTTTTGCTGCTGGAAAAATATTTTACTAATATAGGTACTAGAACTATTTTTTATTTACTCAAGTTAGTATATTTTGATAACGAATTCGTCAATGGAATAAATTATGGCAGTACAAATTAAAGTGAGATGAGTCTTCTAAAAATGTCGTAGCGACTCAATCTCTTCGTATAGTTTATCTAATTCTTATTCTACAGAAAATATTATAAAGTTCACTGAATTTTCAAATCCTTTGTTTGAAATCGCGCAATGGACTTGAATTCTCAAGAATTCGCGATTTTTAATTTTTAAGAAAACCGAAGTTAGGAAATTTAAAAACGAGAAAGTATACTGTGCTGACCGTACTATGAATATTTCATATTATCTTGATTCGGTTAGAAAATAAAATTGTAAAATTAAATATATTATTTAAATGTAACATTTTCTTTAACATAACGAATATTGTTTGCCAAAATAAAATGAATCTGTATTTATTCGAACGCTTATGGAAATTGGTTCAAAGTCTGAATACTTTTGTTAGAAAGAGTCTCGTAGCGTAAATAATTGTGAATTCACATTCTTTAAATTTTTTAAATAAACAATAAAATATTTATCAAATTAATAATTCTTGTATGTATATAAGAAGAAACGCTGCGGATGTGTAAACAAATATTTAATACAATTTTAAATACATATTTTAAAAGTAATTTCTAATAGGAACAATTAAATATAAGAATTATGACACTCAATACGTTCTCAACTTACTGCACAATAGTTATTTCTCAACATCTAAAACAAACCAACACTTATCCGCGACATTCCTCGAATTACTGCGCATTAGAAACCACTTATGAATGAAACTAGATAAAACTCGTACAGTTAAACTTTGCCGGTGAGTCGATGACGTCACACTATTAAATTAGTCCATACCGAATGGCTGCGTGACACAAACTGGAGCTTAAATTTGTTTTATGGGCATGGGTTCCCTTACGAAAAGAGTGTAATAATGCCCTAACTAAGAGGTCTGTGGACTTAGGACTTATGCAATATGCATATTTTCAAAAAAGTATATCATAGTTTCATGCATAGGGATTTTCCGCATGATTTCTGTTACATAAAAGAGTTTAGGTACTTGACTGGACGACCAGTTGACACCAGTTGGCTGTAGCCCTTTTTATTTTAAAGACAGTCTAGGTCGAGGAGATAGTTATCAAACTTAAAAAAAAAATAGGTTACTTTTTTATCGGCGGGCTTTTATAAACCCTTTAAAAGTACCTAAGAAATCATTATTTCTAATACACATAGGATTATAAAGCCAATGTGGTTTTTCTAAGGCCTTTTTACTTCACGGGTTTCGTATGCTTTACCACTGAGCAATGATTCTTCGGGCCGTTGACACCGGCAAATCAAAAACGAACAGCTCACAGTGAAACGCATATACACTATCTAAATAATCTCAGTTGATTAGGATTGCGTAAAAGTTAAAATGTTCTATTAACCTTAACATATTAACATTATCTATGAAGCACGTTTTGTAAGGCACTACAAATAATTACTGCAACGTCTCGTGATTAGATTAAGTATGCAAGTGTTATATTTTCACGAAACTTGGTCAAGTCCAAGAGTTAAAATTTGGAGTTCTGTGGTGGACGGTTCGTGTATTAATTCTTTAAGCTATTTGAATAAAAATGAATATTTTCAAGAGATTTTATCGTAATTATTTGTATTTAATACTTTTTCTGCCTGCCTCTATGGGAACAAGGCGTGATTTTATGTATGTATTTAATGTATTATGTTGTACAGTCATAGATGATGACTTATAGTTCAATATAAAGTAATTATAAGTACTAAAATCGAGAGATTGTTGCTGGTTCCAGTCTTACTTTATGTACTATGTATTTATTAAAGAGTTATTAACCTATTAATAACCGTTTCTTGCCTATAATAAAGTGCACTTATGCGTCGTATTGTTCATTAAGCTGCTGAAGTTCTTAAAACATAACAAAATTTTGAACTCATTAACCAAAATATTTGGGAGAAAATGAGAAATTAATTAGGAATATCCCCAAAACGAACTAGTCAAGGAACTGTCTGTCACTTACAAATACAAAGGAGTTGGCAAATTAATTATCTCGACCTTCATTATAATTTTAAATAGATTTATTAATTAACTACAGTTTATTACAATGACTTTGTAATAAATTTATGAAAATATATCGTAGTATTTGAGACTTTTGCCGTTTGTAGAATATTTGCAAAATTAAACATTTTGCTATTTTAAGCTACGCAAAGATTTTGTGCAATCATTTAAATGTTAAACTAATAGCTGTATATTAAAACTATTTAAAATCGATTAGTTTACTAGGTCTGGAGTCTAAGCGGACTATTGCCATGTAGTTCAATACACAAGTAATTAATTATATATTGCAATAGGATTGCCCCCTATTAAATAAGACTACCTGTGTTAAATGGCGAAACGTGAGTCTATTTCAACCCTCTTAGGTAAAGGACACGAGTTTTAAGTAGTATCTAATAAAAAAACATCCCAACATAATAAGTCATAATTCATACGTATCCAGTGCAAGAAAAAATATTTTAAAAATATTGTTCATAGAATATTCTAAATAGGCAAAGTGCAGAACCCATCAAAACATCTCCTAGACAAATCCACTTATCAATAAGGTACATTTCTTAAACACACTAAGCTTATCAGTCGAGAGCGAGTGAAGGTCCCTTTATCAGTTAAATTATATTGGCCTTAATAATCTTTTGTAATTTAACGGGTATAAATGTTCAATCATTGAATGGGAGGGTATAGTGGCTTCATCATGTTGAACTGGGTTTTCTGTTTGGCTTTCGTCAGCTGTGTTGGTAAGAACTGCTTTATTTATTAGTCTTTAAATAAATACTTGTGAGTCATTTTGGAAATTCTTTATTATTATAAAACTTTGTTTATTATTGCGTTTTTGATTGTTTGTTTCTTTACGAAGTTTATTTTAAGTTTTAAGTCCAGAAGGATGTTTACTTAAGTATGTTCTTAAGTACATATGTTTTTTTAGTAAAGCCAATATTTATGTTATTTTGTGTCTTATTACCGTGGTTTAGTTTAGCCAAAAAAATGTTTAGATTAACTTTAGATTGTAAAAAAATACTTAGTAGTTGTAAGAAATAATACGCTGTTACAAATCTTTTTCTTTTACCCTTAGGACTAATTAGGATCAATTAGGATTTACAGTATCGTGTTCAAACCGGCTAGACAGTTTTAAGCGTCTGGTTCATTGATTCTTTGTATTATTTTATTTAAGAAATTCTCACGTATAGGAACAATTTCATTCATATTTCTATATTCTAACTATATTTTAACTGCACTCACTTCTTTCTAGACCTGTGAGAGATCTTTTCTTACGTTTATTTTTCCCTTGTTGTCTTAGCCAGCAATAGCATCTTCTGATAGATTTTTCGAAAAGATAGATTCAATGGCCATAAAATCTGTGATCTTGAAGAATCAAACACATCATTTCAAGACTTTTTTAGCACTTATTGTTACATGGAATACTTAACCATATTTGGTTGAGTATTCAATGTTTCTTGTTGTTGTTAATACAAAGATTAAGAAATATTAAACATTGTTACAGTCTCAACACCAACAATAAAATCCTTGGAAGAAATAAGGATAGTTGGTGGTGAAGATGTGGACATCATGGAAGCCCCGTACCAAGTGTCACTGGTGAGAAGAGGAAGACATACGTGTGGTGGAGCTATCGTCGCTAATGATATTGTTGTGACCGCTGCACATTGTATAAGTGGGTGAGTAGAAGATACTATTGATTTTGATTAAAAAGAAGCTGCTAAAGGAGGGGTGCTCAGCATTTTAAACCGTGAATGGGTATAAAAAGACTGAGAACAAAATATTTTTTTATTGGGCTTGCATTTTAAGGTTTAAAATCAGTCCTGTTGTTCTATCATTGACAGGCTTGAAAAAATATACTCACAATAAATATTTTTTTTATACAAAATATTACATTGAGTCGACCTTGCGACTATTAGTAGTTACGTATTACATTATTTAATTAAACTACTATTACGTTATTTATTTAATTTCTTATTCTATAAATCGTCTGTTTTATTCTGGAATTTTTCAGACAGTCACTTTCAACTCAACTTTTGCTAAATTAGTTGATAAGTAACATTACTAAAGTACAAAGTCATAACACAATTTCTTAATTATAATTTTCTCTACTAGATCCGTCCCAGAAGAATACGAAGTCCGCGTAGGATCTTCTTACAGTAGCGAGGGCGGAGAGCTATACCCAGTAGGAGACCTACTCTGGCATCCAAGCTTTGATTTCTACAAGATGGACTCCGATATCGCTATTCTATGGTTGTCTAAACCTATGGTGTTTAGTGATAAGGTCGCTCCTATAGATATGTTCAGTGGAGAAGAAGAAGTGGCAGATGGGGCTCCTACTATCGTTACTGGATGGGGACATATTAGGGTAAGAACTTTTGATACAGTTTCTTCTTTTCCAGATTTAGTTATTTACCAGTAAAAATATTTTTGGCTCAATGAAATCCAGATTATTATGATCTGCGTCAAATTATAACAACGATATTATGTACAAAAATAAGATCTAAGCTAAAATATTTTGATTGCTTTGTTTGGGATTATAGTTGGTAGCTAAAATCATCGTTAGGTCCAAAGCATTGATCCAGATGATTTTTTATGCTGTAAAATATGGTTAAACAAAAAAGATATACAATACATTTTTTTTAAACTTCTACCATCAGACCGAACAGGAAAAATAATTTGGTTCTCAATTTTCAGGAAGGAGGTGGCTTCCCAACGATGCTGCAGAAGGTCATTGTACCCAAAGTAAATGAGGAGCTATGTAACGAGGCCTACAAACCTACATACAGCATCACATCTAGGATGCTCTGCGCTGGTGCTCCAGAGGGAGGGAAGGATGCTTGCCAGGTAATTAGCAACATACATTTATTTATATCAGCATTTGCCTTAATTTTTTTCTATAGTAGACTGAATTCTATACTCATCCCAGAGGTGCCATTTATTGTTTGCTACCAAATGTCACCTATTCAATTTGATTTTGTTGCCCCGGTAAGGTAATTAAACGGCAGATTTACTTTCTTATTGAGAAGTAATTGTGTAGGTGTAGCGCTAATGCTTGTATTATCAATAAAATCAAGCAAGGGATATATTATATAGTTCTGGATGTATGAACGTTTAAAAACCCCATGCTCTGTAGGCTTGTCGGACACTTACATACTACTAAAAGCCATCAATCATAAACGCATTCATGATAATGATAATTCGGATTAGCATACTCTGATATTTACAAAGACAAACATGTAAAACGAGAGGTACGTTTGATGTTTTTCAAAAACAAATAAGTAATTTTCTATTCAGCAATTCTATTGTGAACACGATTCTATTTATACTACTGGATCATTATGAAAATGTATTTTCTATCATTAAATAGTGGACCATTAAATAATTTAAACATAGCACATAATGTTTATTTAAAGCGTTGATTGTTTCAAATTAATTTGGTGTCTGTTGAGTGCAATGAAATATTCATTATTACGAATGGTAATGACAGAAAATATATATTTAGTTGAAATCAAACGCTAAATATTGTGAGTCAATAAAATAGTTGCAATTGAAATTAATTTATATCTAAACAGTTTATATTGGAAGCATTAATGCATAATTGTTTTTAGGTCGTAAATTATATAATATCTTCATAGAATAATTTATTAATCGCCTCACTCCAAAAAATAAAAGTGCTAACTGTTTTCACCAAATAAAAATAAACCGACGAAGTGAGATTATTGTAAACCACATTCTTCAAATCTTTCTACTGCTTACACCTGATTTCACTCCATCAGTATAAGCATCTCTCGGCCTAAACTTGGAATTTTGTCAGTAGCTTTTGTGCATTTATTTTAACTTTATTCTGCAAATATGTTATCTGATATTTGTTTACAGTTACTAAGTATTAGTATTAAATTTTGTACCTACAGTACAATAACCCCATGAATATTCTTTGGTATATCATCGAAACTTTTCCAGTTGTCTAAACCTTTCTTTCTAACCCATAATTTTACATAATATGGCTCATAACTTGCTTTTCTTTTACCCAGGGTGACAGCGGCGGTCCTCTAGTCTACAACAACAAACTCGCCGGCATCGTTTCCTGGGGTCTCGGATGTGCCAGACCAGACTACCCTGGAGTCTATGCGAAGGTCTCAGCTTTGAGACAGTGGCTGGATGACAACATCGCGTCTATTAGACTGAGGCATCTTTTGAGAAGAGCGTGATTTATTAGTTTGTATTTTTGTATGTTTGATATATAATAAATTGAAGTAAAATATTGCGTGGTTTGTATTATTTGCCATTGACTTAAAAGCCCATATTTTCAGTAGTGCGATTAGATAATATCTGAAGCTGGTACTGACGACTATTTTTTTAAATTACAAAATAATTGCTTAGCGTTTTAATTGGCATTTGAAGTCTATACGACTGTATTAGTGGCAAGGCAACGTCAAAATAATTTAAATAAAATCCTTACTATTAAAAACAAGATTTTTTTAAATTTTAAGCTCATAACTATGAGCTTAGTTCTTGTAATAGGTGAGGATATATATAAAAATATGTGTAATAAAACCAAAGCAGCAATCATAAGTTTCAACTTTCTGTCCTAACAGCCTAGCTCTATGCGGGAAAAGGGGTTTTAACGCGGGTTAAAAATATATCAAATAACTTTTTTTACAAAATAAAGTGTAATAACATTTGTACAAAGACAAAAAAAATATTAAAGCCACGTGACATTACAATAGAAAATCCCACGACCGACTTTCCACGGCTTGATGTTTGCTTCAAACTACTGCACTCGATCCGGATTAAAACTAACCCTTTTAATTTCCGTTCGAATAAAAATTGTGTCCAAACTCGGCGACTTTCGAACGTTGGCATCGTGATATGAGCAAAAGTTTTCCTATTGGGGACGCAATTTAAGGCAGCTGTTATTCATCCCCCTTAGTCCCGGTTCTAGTTTAAAAATGATGTAACTTTTTAAACTGTAGTATGTATGGAGTAAAGTAATTAAGATAAATGAAAAAAAATAACAAGGAGCTTGTAACTAAGTAACAACTGCCGAAGAAACTCTAAGGTTAAGCAACGCTTGCCGAGGTTGTTCTGTGGATGGGTGGCCATCTTGTAAATATCGAGTTTCTCTGTGTTTCGCAATTGACCCAACATCTGTAAATTACCATATTTTGAGCAAATAAACAAATTTCATTTCATTTTATTTCAATTTGTCAAGTGTTTTGCATGTTTTCTAAGTTCAGTTTCAGTTTTACTATGTGATTGCTTAGTACAATAATTACTTATCCGGGCAAGCTACTTAAAATGTTCTTAAAGAAGTTTCGACAGTTTAAATTGGTCTTTACCGCTCTTAACGGAAGCTGAACCATTAGCACTCGAACTACTTTTACAAGATTTTTTTAATTGCACCCAAGTTTAATGTTTTCCGATCTGCATTCTTCGTTAATCCTGGGATAAGGAGCATTTCTTTTTTGTAATCAATTTCTCTTCATTCTACATCTGTCTGTTTGTACTCGACTCCAAATTACTTACCCCCGGTGTCTGTGTACATTTAACGGTAGTTTATCTATTCGATAGCGTTTTTATATGAGTTTAAACGCTATTGAATAAATAAATAGACAACCGCTAAATGTACCTCAGAAACCTGGGGTTGGTAGATTTTCATGAATCTTACACAGCTAAGTTTTATGTGATAATTCTAAGAAATAGAATGATGTTTTATACATACATTGTATGTGTGTGTATTTTTTTTAAGTCCCCAACCCGCACTTGACCTGCGTGGCTACGGGCTTAAACAAAAACATTTATCATTAGTGAAATTAAATCAAGACTACAAAAACGTCAACATGTATTTAATAACTAGCTGACCCGCGCAACTTCGCTAGCGTCACCTAAGAGAATGGGTCAAAATTTTCCCCGTTTTTGTTACATTTTTCGTTGCTACTCCGCTCCTAATGACCGTAGCGTGATGTTATATAGCCTATAGCCTTCCTTAATAAATGGGCTATCTAACATGGAAAGAATTTTTCAAATCGGACCAGTAGTTCCTGAGATTAGCGCGTTCAAACAAACAAACAAACAATCAAACAAACAAACTCTTCAGCTTTATAATATTAGTAAGTATAGATAAAGTCAAATAATTAAATGTCCAACAGTGATAAGAACAAAATTAATAAAGCACCAATCTTTCCAAACCTACATAAATAATAAATAATTTATGATAAAAGAAGAAATGGGGATCATTTATCTCATTTACATATTAACAAGGACGAGTTGGTTTTGTTTAAAAATACAATTACGCATGCAAACGTTTGGACAAATGGTTTTCAAACATCGTATTATATTTTACGATTTGTTTTGGCCCTTTTGTTATTTGTGAGAGAAATGCGGGTTCTCAAATTAGTATTTCATTATCGTCGAGCTTGGTGTTGGAACAATTATGTTATATCTCACTCATTAGGTGTAGAATTTGATTACTGATATTCCTGCAGATTTATTGCAGAGTTGTAATCTTTTTGCAGATTATAAAGTTTTAGCCAGTAAGAGACTTAGGTAGTTTTTCAGAATACCTATGTGTTTTGTATTATGTAGCATCACTTTTGCAGAGCTAAAACCTAAAACTTCTAAACAGCAACCGCGTAAATTGTGTTTTAACCGTAAAATTATCATTTTACTACAATACGTGTTGCACTAAACAGCACTATAAGACGAAACTAGAGCATTTTAATTTGAACTTGAGACAGCAATAAATCAGAACTGATAATATTATTACTATGCATAAATTCAATAAACTTGAAGTATATTGTTAAGTATTTAGATAAGTACTTAATAATACCAGTAAATAAAGCATACAACACAATGTAATTTCATAACTATTACGCAATATCTAAAGAAAAATATACCAAAAATTAACACAATCAGAAAAGTGGAAATGTATGAAGAAACGTAAGTTCGGCTAGAGTTGGAAAATAAGATATCAAAAACCACAAATATTTTTCTTCAAGTCCAGTGTAGACTTGTATTTAACGATAACTGTTATATCTAAGTACCGTAATAAGTATCGAAATGCACTCAGTCTGTCTTGAAATGTGCGTAATAATAAACATGTTATCAATTGCCTTGATAATAGTTCTATCAATAATACAAAATGAAGGAGCTAAAATACTAGCATTTATCCCGACTCCAGCTATAAGCCATCAAGTAGTGTTTCGACCTTTAACTCAAGAACTAGCGAAGCGAGGACATGAAGTCGTCGTCATCACAACAGACCCGATCTTTGAAAAAGGTAAATCACCTCCAAATTTCACAGAAATTGATGTCCATGACATGTCTTACAAAATTTGGGAAGACATTTACAAAAGCACATCGACAAAAGACGATGATGTGAAATTGAAGATAGCATTCTTTAGTATCATTGAAGTTATTGAAATGCAGTTGAAAACACCTGAAGTACAAAGACTGATCAAGGAGGAGACATTTGATTTGCTCTTTTTAGAAGCCTGGCCGGGATTGACTTTAGCCCTATCACATGTGTTCAAAGCACCGGTCATTCAAATAGCATCGTTTGGTTTCCTGAATGATAATGTTGATACGATGGGAGCGTCTTGGCATCCGTTCTTGTATCCAGATGCAAATAGTCATAAACTTTACAATATGACAAAATGGGAGAAGATGGAAGTGTTGTGGGATTTTTATATGGTTGAAAATTTTATGAATTCGGTTAGAGAAGCAGAAGATGCTATGGCTAAGAAATTGTTTGGACCTCATGTTCCAGCTATAGAAGAATTGAAGAATAATGTTGATATGATGTTTTTGAATATACATCCCATTTGGGAGAACAGGCCAGTGCCGTCAAGTGTTATTTATATGTGGGGGATACATCAAAGACCGGTGAAAGAATTACCAAAGGTATGTTTGATTCATTATATTCGTCACTAGAGAATAATACTGCTTGCCTCTGTAAATTATTTAATAAGATGGTCGTCACGCAACTTTTTGTGAATTAATTTTTCACATGGGATAATCATTTGATCCATAAATTGTTACGAGTCTGGTTGTTCTTAGTATTAAATGAATCATTGTAAAATGCACATAGGTTATAAAATAAAAATATTATACATTTTGCCTCTATTACAGGATCTCAAAACCTACTTAGACTCTTCTAAAAACGGAGTGATCTACATGAGCTTAGGTACAAACGTGAGACCGTCTATACTACCACCAGAGAGGATACAAATGATGGTGAAGGTTTTTTCAGAGTTACCTTATGACGTCATATGGAAGTGGGACAAAGATGAGTTGCCTGGACGGTCTGAAAACATTCGGATATTCAAATGGTTACCACAATCTGATCTTCTACGTAAGTATGAATACATATCGAAGCTCATTCTCTGTCTAATAAGGATTTTTTTTTAAATAACTTAACAAATCAGGTGGGTAGAAAATCATAGGTAACGGTATATTTTTGATACCCGTTACCCGGCTGAGTCACATCAGCTTTCTCCAGCTTTATAAGAGGCTATCCATCTCTATCTCACTTACATCTTTTTTCTCTTGCATATAAGTTATCCTCATAAATATATTCTAATATAATACGCTAATAATATATATCTTTCACTCAAAGGGCACCCAAAAATTAAACTGTATATAATGCAAGGAGGTCTTCAATCAACGGACGAAGCCATATCAGCCGGTGTTCCACTCGTCGCTATACCTATATGGGGAGACCAGTGGTACAACGCAGAGAAATATGTATACCATAAAATAGGAGTTAAATTGGATTTGACTACTTTTCAAGAAGATGAATTTAGGAATGCTATTAAAACTGTTATTGGGGATCCAAGGTAAGCATCCACGATAAAAAGAATGACAGTATGCTATTTTGCGTTAGTCTAATGCAAGGTACCTCAACAGCATCTAGGTAATGTGATGAACTTAAAACCTCAACTCTAACTTGCTCTGGGAAGATACTCGTACCTAATTACCTAATACCTGTTTTACCTATACATGACGTCTTAAATCAACATTCCTTGTATCAGTATAATGAAACAGTGATAGCCGAGTGGCAAAAGTTGGCACTTCCCATGGTCGGCGGTTCAGACCCGAGGCAACACACCAGGAACTTCTTGTAATTATGTGTGTATTAGAAATAATTATCACTTGCTCTTGCTGAAGGAAAAAATCTTGATGAAACCTCGCATGAGTACAATGATAAAACACAAATAATATGCTTGAAATGTTTTAGCTATCGGCAAAATATGCAACGGATACGTGATTTGATGGCTGACGAGCCGATGAAGCCATTAGACCGCGCAGTTTGGTGGACGGAGTACGTACTACGTCACGGTGGAGCCAAACATCTGAGATCACCTGCAGCCAACATCTCCTGGACAGATTATCTTGAACTTGAACTAGTTGTGACAATTTTTTTGATATTGGTTACAATATTGTCTTTAATCTTGATATTTATGTTTTATATCTGTCGATGTCTGTGTAGATTTGGAAGTAATGATAAAACTAATAAGAGCAAAACGTCTTAAAATATGAATAATTGTAATGAATAAAATATTTTGTCATATATCGCACGCTTAATAAGAGACTGGCCTAACTCAAAATCTTGATTTGTAGGAAACCATCAAAAACATTTTCGAAATCATAGTGATAATTTTGAAAACGCATGAAAGTGAAAGAGACCGATATAGTAGTAACTGGGTCTAGGAACGAGATATTGAAAAAAAAACGAGATATATGGCGTTGAAACGAGTTCCTTTGTTTGCTTAACTCATTTTGGACCTAAACTGTAATCGGTCAGTTTATAGTTAAGCGATATACGAATAATATGTGTGTATAAAATCAATTATTTTTCTCAGAAACTGAATAAGGAACCCTGTTGAATTGTACTGCTTAATAAATGCTATGCTGGCCGTATCATACAAATATAGCTATGATTGCTCGTTTTGTTTATGCTTAGTTAGAAAATTAATTATCTGTTGACATTCCTACTATCAATGCAAAGGCAATTTATTTGCTATAAATAATAATGTTATTGATAAGGCAAAGTCTCTATGAGCGGTAAATATGACATTTCCGTGTTACAAGAGCGAATTTGCTATGAACTGTTTCTACGGCGCATCGGCAGTAAATATGACTGACATTTTAAGGTTTTGGATTTAAATCTCGGGTCATGCAATCCTTAGTGCTTCAATTAAGATCAGAGATGAACGTGCTTTAGATAGCACTATCCCAACCGATTTAACTGAGTAACGAAATATAAAGGAAATCCGTGGCACACATATAGTAACTTTTAACAATATTATTCGCAGTTTTCTAGATTTCTACAAACCCTTCCAAGAAAACACCGCATTTTTATTATTATACTAAAGAAACTAATTTATTGTTTCCAGTAACCTGTTCTTTAGAATTTTGATTTACGTTCTATGCAATTTTCATGTCATTCATTCAACAGCACTTGCGTGCAGTGTGCAATCAGACTTCAAGTACACTTCACTTATCTAATTACCGTCTTTAGATATATTTAAATGTATTTCTACTACAATTCTAGACGTCTGTGTGATAATAACCATGTTAGTGATTGCAATAATATTTGCATTATTTACACAAAATGAAGCGGCAAAAATATTAGCTTTTATTCCGACACCTTCTATCAGTCATCAAGTTGTGTATCGGCCTATAACTCAAGAACTAGCAAAGAGAGGACATGAAGTGGTTGTTATTACGACAGATCCTGCCTTTCCAAAAGGTAAAGCACCTCCAAATTTAAGAGAAATTGATGTCCATGACATATCTTACAAAGTTTGGGAAGAACTATACAAGTTAACTTCAAAGGGAGACAAAGATGTTATTGGCCACGTTAAACCTGCGTATTATGAAATCATTCGCATCACTGAAATGCAGATAAAAACACCCGAAGTGCAAAAGCTGATCAAAGAAGAAAAGTTTGATTTACTGATTTTAGAAGCCTGGACAAGACCAGCAATAGTTTTATCCCATGTTTTCAAAGTACCAGTGATTCAAGTAGCCTCGTGTGGTTTTCTAAACGACAATATAGATACTGTAGGAGCGTCGTGGCATCCACTTTTGTATCCAAATACTTTGAGTCAGAAACTTTATAATTTAACGCAATGGGAAAAACTGGAAGTTATGTGGTTGTTGTACAGGCTCGAGAATGTTTTCTCTGGGGCTGTAGAAACAGAGAATGCTATGGCTAAGAGACTGTTTGGTCCAAATACTCCCAGTATAGATGAACTGAGAAATAATGTACAGATGATATTTTTGAATATTCATCCAATTTGGGACAGCAATAGGCCGGTGCCGCCAAATGTGGTGTATATTTGGGGAGTACATAAAAGACCTGAAAAAGAATTGCCAGAGGTATGTATTAAAAAGTCCAGGATTTTATCAATTCATCCGTAGTTGTTTACGTGTTACTTTATAAGTTTGACCCATTTGGTTTATTTCTGTTTTTATTTGAAAGTTTTTTTTATGTGGTCCTATTGAAATGACACCTAGAAGAGTATTTTTAGAGATAATCTTTACCAAACTTTATCTTCATTGATGATTTATCTAGTCGTCTTTTTTCTAAGAATATTTTGCTTTTAAAATATTTTTATTGATTTCCATAAATTAGATAAAAGTTCATTATCTTAATATACTTTCAGGACCTCAAAACTTACTTAGACTCTTCAAAGAACGGAGTGATTTACATGAGTTTGGGTACAAATGTGCGTCCGTCTCTACTGCCTCCAGAAAAAGTGCAGATGATTGTCAAAGCATTCTCAAAATTACCTTACGATGTGCTATGGAAATGGGATAAAGATGAGTTGCCTGGACGTAGTAAAAATATAAGGATATTTAAATGGCTGCCACAATCTGACCTTCTCAGTGAGTATCAGATCTAGAAACGATTTGAGGTCATTAGTTGCAGTTAACAGATAAGGTAGTCAAGTAGATAAATGTAATTTAATGTGTTTAAGATGCTGTTTTTGTAAGGAAAGAGGGTGGTTTTAAATTTGAAAATGATTATCATTGGTCTCTTGCTAATCATCCTTGCTTGTTTAGCGTATATATTCTGGAATGAGAACGGAACAGAATATAATATAAAACAATTTTTCTTTACTCCAGGGCATCCAAAAATCAAAGTGTTTATCACACAAGGAGGTCTACAATCAACAGATGAAGCTATAACTGCTGGAGTACCACTTATTGGTATACCAATGTTAGGAGATCAGTGGTACAATGTCGAAAAATATATTCATCATAATATTGGAATCAAACTTGATATAAACACTCTTAAAGAAGAAGAACTTAGAAGTGCTATTGATACTGTTATTGCAGATCCGAGGTTTGTGTGCAAAAATGTTTATTTTAGGTATTCATCTACGAATAAGCTTTAATGCAATACAATCTCATGTTTGGGGACGAGTCTTCTTTTAGATAGAGAAATTGGTCAAGACGGAAAGACCATCACGCTGGTTATGTATGAGTAAGGAATAAGCGTTAATTTGGAAACTGTTTAAAGAACTATTAAATATATTAACCACAGGCCACAGCCTAATTATGATGCCTGCATAGAGCAATAACCGACTGAAATTTGGATTTTTAGTAGGTTACTGTTTTAAAAGTATTATTATTAAGAAATTTTTGAAACAATCGAAACAAGAGCGTTTGTCGAAACGAAACAATTAATTTAGGCAAATCTTCAGCAGTAGTTGGGATAAACTTGATATACATTTACCCTATTTTATTTCAGCTATCGCCAGAATATAATCCGCTTGCGTGAATTAATGCGTGACGAGCCGATGAAGCCTTTAGACCGCGCAGTGTGGTGGACTGAGTACGTATTACGTCACGGTGGAGCCAAACATCTGAGATCACCTGCAGCCAACATCTCCTGGACGGAGTTGATCGAACTAGAATTGGTTTTAATAGTACTATTTGTTTTTGTTGTTGGGTTAACTGGAGTTTCGATAATATTATGCAATATTTGGCAATGTTTTCGCAGAAGTGGAAGGAAGAACAAAGCTTCGAAAAGTAAAAAAAGGTCATGAATATAAAATATCCTTCCATATTGTGTAATTAAGAAATTCGCTAATTTTATATTATAATAAACTAGCTGACCCGACAGACTTCGTCCTGTCAAAAAGATTTGTAAATGTTTTTTTGCCTACGTATTTAAAAAAAATCTCCTGAACAGAACCTTCACCCTGGTGATAGGACGTTGTGAATAAAAAATAATTAAATACAACATATATAAGGATTTAAAAGTAAGTAATCGCTTTATTGTTAATCATGTGAATCATAATTATTATTATTATCATTGTAGTGCTTTGTGGTATACGATGTTTTTTGTTTAATTACCAGGCGCATAGATAAACAAATCTGATGGTTTTCCAACACGGGAACAGGCAACATACAATTGACCATGTGAGAAACATGGGTTTTCTAGATTAATACCACAAACACTTAATGATTGCCCCTGGGACTTGTTTATAGTCATAGCAAAAGCAAACCGCACTGGAAACTGTAGTCGTTTAAACTCAAATGGCACATCAGTCGGAATCATTGGGATGCGCGGTATGAGAACATCTTCTCCTTCATACTTTCCTTTGAGTATAGTTGCTTCTATCACATTGTTTAGTAATTTTTTTATCGCTAACCGTGTACCGTTGCAAAGACGCGGTTGGTTGATATTTCGCAACATTATAACCACCGATCCAACCTTTAATTGAAGATTGTGAGGTGGCAATCCTGGCAAATCCAGCGAGTTTAAAAATTCCGGTGGATAGTTGACTAAATCATCTTGATTAGTAGCCGAATCAACTGATTTATATATCCTCAATTCGCCTGTAATTTGTTCTTGAATTTTGAAATTTAATTCATTTACATCTATGTTTTTTGCAGCCAGTATAGCTCGTTCGCTCAACCAATCAAGGTTTCTGTAATTTTGAAAAACATCTGGAAACACCTTTTGAATAAGTTCATCTTTTGATTGAGTTAATTGACAAAAACTTTGAGGAAAGTTAATGCAGCCAGTCAACATGTCTATAGGAAATTTGCCATTACCAATGTCAATGAGTTGTTTAGAGAATATGTTTCCAGATTGGTCATTTTGCAACTCGACGCGCATATTCTTGCTTAAATGTAGTACTTTAACATGTTTCCACAAATTGGAGGACTTTAGACATGCATTGAGTTCATCAGCTGGCGTTTATCGTGGAATCACTGGCAATGTTTGACGAAAATCTCCTGCTAATAAAATCATTGCACCACCAAATTGGTTATTATTGCTCCGTAGATCTTTTAAGGTTCTGTCTAAAGCCTCCAAAGATTTTTTATGTGCCATCGTGCATTCATCCCAAACAATCAATTTACATTGCTGCAAAACCTTTGCCATTGCAGAGTTCTTCGAAACGTTGCAGGTTGGAGTTTCATTGCTTTGCATATTTAATGGCAATTTCAGTGCTGAATGGGCTGTTCGACCACCTTCAAGCAAAGTTGCTGCGATTCCCGACGAAGCGAGTGCAAGTGCAATTTTATTTTGTGAGCGAATTGTTGCTAATATTAATGAAATCAAAAAACTTTTTCCTGTACCACCAGGTGCATCTAAGAAGTAAATCCCTCCAGTTTCATTATTTGTTACTTTCATAAGAGTTTCAAATACATACTTCTGTTGTTCATTTAACAGTGGAAGATTTGTTTGAATTAATTCTTTCAAAGCGTTGAGATCATACAGTTTTTCTCGATGCAACTCTTGGTTAAAAGCATCATGCATTGGACGATTGGGCGCGGTCAGGCCTAATTGAATTAATAGTTTGTTTGACATTATCAAGCACATGTCCTCAATTGAAATCAATGCTTCATTGTAAATTTCTTCACTGATTTGTATATTTGGATTTCCCATTCTATTCCGTATTTGATACAAAATATCATCACACATATAATCTTTGTACTTGATCCACAAATCAATTGGGTTTGATGGGAAGCATGTAGATATGATTATAGAAAACAATGTTCGTATTTGATGAGCGTGTGATGATATTACAGCATCATTGAGAGTTTGATCCCAATGAGCGTCATTTTCAAGCAATTGCAAACGTTGACAGGCTTCTCTGTAGGATCCGCACAATTCACCATCAACAGTTCGTAACTGTTGGAATGATGTTGGGCCACGTACATTGACTAATAGCAGTCGTAAATAAAAACATTCATCATTGCTTGGATGTACTGAATAAATCCGGCCAATCGCATCGGTAGAATATACATCTGTATATCCTAGAACTGGTTTTCCTTGTTTCCGTCTTATAAATCTCCTTGAGGATTGATTCCAGGTATAATATTTTGGCATTTCAGAATATAGCAATGTTTGTGCGAAATCATCGTTTTGGCATGTCTCAAAAAAACTGGTTAATGTAGTAGATGGTGGCTGAGCAGCTCTTTGTACTGCGTTCTGTGCTGTAAAATACACTCATTGTCCATTTTCTAGCTGACCCGACAGACTTCGTCCTGTCAAAAAGATTTGTAAATGTTTTTTTGCCTACGTATTTAAAAAAAATCTCCTGAACTAAAACTGGTTAATGTAGTAGATGGTGGCTGAGCAGCTCTTTGTACTGCGTTCTGTGCTGTAAAATACACTCTTTGTCCATTTTCTCTTTTTAATTTTCATGTGCTGTAATATTGCTTTGAATGTCACCACGATATACGAATTTGTTTCGTGTATTAGTTGACAAAAGCAAACTCAATAGGTTAGGTCACAGACAATTTTTTTTTTTAAAATTTGATATGACTTGAAGTCACATCCTTTTAAGCCGTACGAATTATTTTGTTTACGTAAAATTTGGATATTAAAAATAATAAAACACTGTTGGTAAAGCGATTTTTGTTTGACTGATGTAATGACGTGGAAACTGATGCATTTTATCTCGCGTGCCGAAACTAATACAAAAGAAACGCGAGTTTCGGAACGCGACATTTAAACTCCTCCAACTATGTATTCTGTGCTCCAACGAACACACGCACATTGTTTTGACAGATACGATCTTTGACTTTAGGAACACACCTACATTGCTTAGACAACAATGAGTGCATGTAATTTTGATATGAACTTTATACCATAGCAATAAAGCTCAAATTGACTACGTTTTAGTTACAAATCATTTGTATGAGAAAAAGAAAAGGGTTATTTTTAGGATTTTTCCAGCGATAATTCTAATTTTTCTCGCCGTAAAAACCATCCTTAAACTTCAACGAACATTTAAAAAAAAGATTTGGCCAAATTGGTCGAGGCGTTGTTGAGTTATGCGCTTACCAACACATTTTGCGATTCATTTTTATATTATAGATAGATTACAACAATTATTTCTTTCAGTTCATATAAATATAGTTTTTATCTTAAAAGAGCACGTAATGTGACAGATACTTAAGATAGCAATAGGAACATGCACTGATAATGGCTTCCTGCATTTTCAATTGATTGATAGATGTTTACATTCCGATAATTTTATGTGATAAGCAACTATGACGTGTTACAAAAGATGCTTCGTATAAAATCATATTCATCGTCAAAACTTCGAAATGAAGCACCTTACAATAATGGATAACTAAATAACGTACCTATCTGCTACGCTATCATAGCTAAATTGCAGAGTCATTTTCAAATTTAAGTTTGATGCAAAAATCCGGTATATTTTATTTCAAATCATCGCCTAAGGTGCGGAAATAGGGAACAGTTAAGAATATATTAAGAATTCCCCCCATTATTCTATCACCATTTCGATTAAAAGTCACTCTTGCTTTACATTTCACATGCAAATACACCATGTAGATTTTACCGAGACAAAACCTGCTCCTTATTCCGAACGATTTTTAAAATCGTTCCATTATTCAGATGTTATCTTAAGATTTAAATTGTAAGAGGCTCGTGAATGTCTTTGAATTGCCGTTTTATTGTGTAAGTACTTGTAATGTGGTTACGATGTATGGCTTATGTTGTTAAAGTTTGTTTACTATTACTATGGCTATAACCGCTGTAGGGCTCTAAAATTATACCTAGGAATAATTATTGATGTTTAACATACACAACAACACTCCGGTTATACCTGAAAGTGTAGGCCAGGCATAAGTGTGCGAAATAATCATGGTCACCATGACGCAATAACCAAAGCGCCGTGTATAGTGGGTTAAGTGTATCTGCTCTGAAAGATAGTGAAAATTTATTCAAATACTAGCTCCTGCCCGCGATTTCGTCCTCGTGAAATGAGTTCCTTGACCAAAAAGTATCCTATGTGTTATTCCGGGTTATAAACTGTTTGTGTACCAAATTTCATCAAAGTCCGATCAGTAGATTTTTTGCGAAAGAGTAACATCCATCCATCCCTACAAACTTTAGCATTTATAATATAAGCATCAGAAGAAGGTATAAAGTATGTTTATTAGTTATCTGGTTACCAAAATACAAACTCTGCTTATTTATATAATCGAGATACACATACATATACTAAGTGAAGGCAAATTCAGTTATACTAGTTTATTTTACTCGTCGTCTTGCCACTAACAATATTAAGATGATTTAAGATTAGTCTTAAGTCAGGGTGCCTTACGATATTAATGTATTTTGTTAAGTTCCCACACATGAGAAATTCAATTAACTCTATCGTCTTTTGGTCTGAATTTGGTAATTAAGCTCAGCATCTCGTAGATTTTGCAATGAAATTATCAAAGATATATGATTTTAATTTGTTATTCTCTCATACTATATTGAAGGTATTCAGATACAAGAATTAAATAACAAAAAAATAACATATTTTTCTAGGCTTAGCTACTCCTATTATTTGTTTGACAATTTATTTGAAATAATTCCGACATATCCAAACCTTAAGCTTTAAACATCGAGTATTCCCAATAGAACATCAAAGTTTGGTAACGTCTCCGATATACAAATAAATAAATAAACAATATGGTAATAGACTTGCCCCTTATCGTAAGAAACTAACGTAGTAACAGGGTGCCTAAATATAGATATACTCTGACCTCCAATCGGCAATAACAAAATCCTTCAACATAAATAAAAACATACCTAATTTTCATTGAAAATTATAATCCATCGTTTGCTAAAATAGAAAACAAATGGTTTTCCCTTAAACACTGTATTTAGTCCTCAATCATACGAACTTATTTTCTGTAATAATAAATAATCATGTTGTATGTTTGTTCTGTATGAAATTAGCAGTCATCCATCATGCGGCGTCATTAACGTTAATTATTAACTGAATAACGTGTATGAGCAAACACTGGTGTAGGACTTAGGGTTCCTTAGGAAGAGGAATATTTTGTTATATAGTAAAATGAGTCGAAAACTCCCCATTTACGTTGTTGCTCGACGTTTTGGCGCAAGTAACACTGGCAGTGGTTGCAGGCTGACTGGTCAGTGATAACTTCTAAACTAGCGCGTTGCGTGTTTAATATATTAGGTTGGGGAAAAAGTCTTTTCGCATTATAGTATGTATGAACTTGCAATAAAATCTTTTCTACACAAAACAGCTTGATATTTGGGTACCTCACGAGCTCATTGAAAGAAACCTAATGAACCGCGTACTCATTTGTGATTCTTAAAGCCAAAGAGATGTTATTACAAGTTCATACATACTATAATACGAAAAGAATTTTTCCCCAACCTATTATAATAGGATACGCAAACACGCATTTTACCGTGGAATGCCAGACGGTTTGGCGCAGGTAGCACTGGCCGTGTCTGCCAATGTAAAATGCGCGTTCGCATTAAATCCCGTGTTCAAATGTGAACAGACTGTTGATCCAACCTAAGGATTAAATACTTTTGAGACATAGAAAAAAAATGTTTATGTCTTTTTTGAATAATTAGAAATCATGGTCAAAAAACACATACACAATCATTTTAAATTTTATAATATGTGAGTGTAGACGAATTATTTGTGTTTGTTTTTGATGGCGCAAAATGTTCAACTCGAAAAAATATCGTGTCTAACACTTCAAAACGATCTACTAAAAACAAATCACAGTTTTTTAGACATAGAACATGATATACTGTTTGTTCACTGGATAACCAATAAAATGTTATTTATGAACTTCGGTATTATGCACCAGTTTTATTCTAAAAAATGTATGTCGAAGCATGACAGCAAACAGAACTAAAACTGATAATTCGTGTGAATGAATGGGTTTTTGACTAAAACAGCACAGAGAATTGTAGCTAGTGGAGTAAATTGTATATTATTATGTGTATTCATTCGTCAAACAGTGAATTCTCACTTTAAAGAATGTTAAGTAGCCCCTTGTAAGTTGATAATAATCTGTAAAGGTTTATCGGCTTAACCTTTTCAAGTAATTTTTTTTAAATGTTTTTTTTTTATATTTTTTGAGGCAATGTGGCCAACCTATCGGGCACGTTCCCGGTTGACAACGATGCGGACGAATTCTACGACGCCCTGTAGGTTTATTTTAATTAAATTTAATGTTTTTTCTTTCTAAATCTTTTTTATAATTGTAAATATTTTCTTTTTGTTAATCAGTCATAGTTTAGTATCATTAATATTTTTCACTGGTTAATAAATAAAATCTTAAACACAGAAATAGTCGAATATAGTAAAGTCAATTTCTCTATTAGCTTATTTGGGCTTCTAAGTCAAAAGTTCAGTTTACAATCATTTTACTGTTGAAGCTGGAAAGCTATTTTGCCATAACTCTTCATTAGATCTGGCGTTGAAAGTGTTTTATTTTGTCATACGTACACTATCACTACAGTTCGATGTCCGCGCGAGGCAAATATTTGTTCGCCACAAATATTTGTTCTGACGCCTTTCTGTTTACGTAATAGCGGGTAGTATTACATTACATGAGAATATAGGGATTCTTTTGTGGTTGTGCTACGAATACATATATTTATTTGATGGAGAAACTAGTTTTATATTTGTGTTGTTCTTAGAACATAATTTCTAAGTGCACCTTATGCTAGCACGCGTGACTTAGTCCTCTGTCTATTGTTTTATAAATATTTAAAAAAAAAATAATGCCTCTGTGGCATGGTCGGCCGTGTAACCAACTCCTGATGAGGTCTTGGGTACGATTTCCGGGTCGAACGAAGTGCTATTTTATCAGAATATTTCTAAATAGTAGACCGGTGTTTCGTAACGTGTCTAGTATATGGCAATAGACTCACCCGCTATTACATGACAATTACATAGTTGATGACCAAACGTGGGTAGTTAATACCTCTGCCCACACATTCAGGTATAACTTCCGTGATATTATGTACTAGCTGACTCGCGCAACTTCGCTTGCGTAACATAAGAGTGAAAAAAAAAATACCCGTTTTTGTAACATTTTTTACTGGTACTCTGCTCCTATTGGTCATAGCGTGATGAAATATAGCCTATAGCCTTCCTCGATAAATGGTCTATCTAACACTGAACAAATTTTTCAAATCGGACCAATAGTTCCTGAGATTAGCGCGTTCAAACAAACAAACAAACAATCAATCAAACAAACAAACTCTTCAGCTTTATAATATTATAGTATAGATGTATGGATACATTTACATAAAAAAATGTGTTTAGCGCCACTTTCGTAAAATTTCGGACCCAAGCATTACCTAGAGCTACATACATACGTAGGTAATATGTGTCAGTATCTTGGAGACCTCATTAGGGCGTAGATTGTCACGGCCCTAAATATTCTCGCACCTCATTCCGCGTTAGGCTCTAGTTACACGATCCATTTCGGCACCATGTTGCGTATTCAGTGACGTAACGACTAGGTGAAAGTAAAGGTATTTGATACATACATTATTTAATATACATTAATTACAAAAATCATTAAATCCAAGGTGTGAAATGAAGTATAGTTTTTGGATTAACGCAGAATAATGACTGGGTTAGCAGGTGTTTCGAAAATAAAAAGATAGTAGTCTTAGTTTACTATGCCCCAAAAGTTAATCATCCCTCGGAAAATATAACAGACTTATTTAAAGCTTAATAAGTAACTAACTGTTTTGGATAAAAATTGAACTCATCTAGTTTCGCAGGAGTCTTCTAAGCATCAAGGAAACCGACAGTAAATTTCTTGATTTCACGATAAAAAAATGATGATTTGTACCAAAAACGCTAAACAACAAACGTTGCAGCAAGTTTCTTATCTTTCACCATATTTCATATGAAAATTAGAAACAGGAATACACGATACGATATCGGTAACTTCTGGAACTTTCCAAATGTGATTTATTTGTTACCTTATCTGTACAAAGTTTTTTATTGCTCAAATTCGTTGTGTTTTTCGATCTACGCTTTCGTAGTGTCAGTGAATTTTAATTTTCTTTGTGAGGCGCTCACAGCCAGTTGCTCTCTCTAGTCGGTAAACGATCTCTGGGTTAAGCATCCCTTGCCGCGGTTAATATATTGATGGGTGACCGCGTAGTTGTATATGAACTTAGCGTCTCCGTGTTTCTGAGGGCATGTAAAAAGTATATCCCGATTGTTGTCTTCTTCTGTTCTAAAAAACAAGCGACTTTATGGGCTTTACGGGCTATAAAATTTGATAATAAAATAGTTACATTTGCATAATCGTTAAATAAAAGTTTTGAAATATTTCATATTTAAGTTTTTTATTGCTGTTGTCAGTCAACTCGTGTTCTGAGGTCAAAATGTTAGTACTATTTTATGCCCCTCTGAAAGTTAAAACAATATTTTCTGCGGTCAATTTATGGATTCCATGTCAAAGGTTTTATGATTTATTTGTCTGTAGAATTCGTTTTAATAGAAGAGATTTATTGGACAATCGAGGGCTGATTAAATAATATTAAATATATCTAGAGTCCGCCTTTAAAACAAAAAGAAAGAAAATTTCGGTTTAATATGGTATCGTTTAATTTAATGAAACGATTAAGTTTAATTAAATAAATTAGCATTAAATCAAAAGATTATAATTTTTAGATCCAGATAAGAACTAAATTTTAGCTAATAATAATTTTAAACAATGAGATAAAATCAATCTATTTACAAAAAATGGATGTTTCTTTAAAACATTTGAAAATCCTGCGGCAATACAAGCAATCTGTAAAAAAATTGTACCTTTACAATATCAATAATATCAACTTGGTAAAAAATATCAATAAAGTATCAAGACTGTTTAGTCTTTTTACTTTTACTATTACAAATAAAATAATAGGCATAATATACTATTATAATAATTCCTAATAATATAACCAAAAATACTAAAAGCATTGTCAGAACTATTTCAAGTTCGAGATAATCAGTCCAGGAGATGTTGGCTGCAGGTGATCTCAGGTGTTTGGCTCCACCGTGACGTAGTACGTACTCTGTCCACCACACTGCACGGTCTAATGGCTTCATCGGCTCGTCACGCATTAGCTCACCGAGGCGAAGTATATTGCGACGGTAACTGAAAATTACATTACGTTTACCAGTAAGTACATCTGTACTAATATTATAAAGCTGAAGAGTTTGTATGTTTGAACGCGCTAATGTCAGGAACTATTGGTCTGATTTGAAAAATTCTTTCAGTGTTCGATAGTTCATTTATCGAGGAAGGCTATAGGTTAATGATCATCACGCTAGGACCAAAAGGAGCATAGTACAAGTAAAGAATGTAACAAAAAGGGGGAAATTATTACCGATTCTCTCTTACGTTGCGCGGGTCAGCTAGTTTCTATTAAATGGCATATACATTATTTAATTAGGCAATGCCTGCGACTGTTAGTCAGTTGTCTTTTAGTTAGTTAAAGTTAGTTGTACTATCCTTTTCCGCATTTTTGTTTGCTACGTTAAAATTTTGGTTCTTGATACTAAAAATAAAAGTTGTACAATCACTTTAAAGAAATAAAGATACTCCTGTGCGTCATTATCATTTTTTTTATTATTAAGGTCTTTTAAGTCACTACTATTTATTACGAACATTATGATTGTATTTTATTCTGTTGTGATAAATAAGGATGGTTGATTGCATTTTTTTTAAATTGATAACTACTGACTTAATATTACTCTGGCCTACGAGAATTGTTTCAGAACTCTCAATCAAAGTAATAAAGTTCCCTTTACCTGTCGTCTCTTATCACAGTTTCAATAGCATTCCTAAATTCTTCTTCTCTTAACGTCTTTATATCAAGTTGAACTCCTATTCCATGGTACACGTATTTCTCCACATTGTACCATTGATCTCCTAACATCGGTATACCAATGAGTGGTACTCCAGCTGTTATAGCTTCATCTGTTGATTGTAGACCTCCTTGTGTTATGAACACTTTGATTTTCGGATGCCCTGTGGAAAAGAAATATGTTTTGTTAACAGCAAAGAATTTGAATTTGTAGCGCGATTCTGTACATTATATGTAGTATTGAGAGTTTGACGGCGTCCGCTAGAGACGCTTATCAGATTTTCATACAAAATTTATTGATAGTTGGTTGTCGATGGTCAATAGGCGTAGTGAATTGAGCTACTGAAGGCCTCATTCCAGATACATTCCATGACAAACGTCCTCTATAATATGCTTACTTATATACTTGTAAATACATACTTATAACGATATTGTCATATTGAGTTTTAATGTATCATCATTAGCTTAAAATTACATGCCTTGTTTAATGACAATAGCACAAAACATAGGTCTATCATAATGGTCTTTTTTATACTAAATTGTATTTTAATTGCACGTACATACATTATTTCACTTATATTCGAAACTTCTAGCATTATATCATTTGATGTCCGACTAGTCTTACACTTGGCCAGCTTAGTGAATTCAAGGTTCAAATTGGGGAGAGAACCTTGCCCAGCAGTAGTACACATTTTACCACTGCAAAACTGTTCACGCGGAGGAAATCGCGGGCGGAAGCTAGTCTTTTTATATAAAATGGTATTTGAACTTAGAATACCATAACATCGTATCAAAGAAATGTTTACCGTTATTTTTTTCTAATCCACGAACCTTATTACTTTTTCTTAAATAAGCAAAGTTAACAGCCAGTAATTTCTAACAATCAAAACTTAACATTATTACACTAATAAAAATGTCAATACCAATTTTATATTAAAAAGATAAGCTAAAACGTTATTATTGCGAATTTTCAAGTTCAACTCAAAACTGCCTAGTCACTAAGCAATAATAACTTAGACTAAACGGCTTAGTTTATATTATTTTAGTAACAACGTAGGCCCAATTTGAGCGAATATTTACTTTAAATATTATCTAAATCCTTTTATTTATCGAAAGTCTAATAGTTGTATTTTACGTTTCACTTAACATTGTTAGGTAATTTTGAAGAAAAATAAAAGTATGTAAAATGGACATTGTGCGTAGGATTGTTTGTAAACATAACTTTACTTGTAATAATATTTAAAACAAGCCAGCATTTAGCGAGTAAAATAACCAACATTTTATCATAATTAATAAACATATTCTTGTTTTTGAAAAGAAAGGTCCAAACATGCGCGTCCTGGGCGGCCGACGGTCTGAACAAGAGGCTATACACCAAATACATTTTGAAGTTATATGTGTGCATTAGAAGTAATGATCACTGGTTCTAACGGTGAAGAAAAACATCGATATGAAAACTTGCATTCTTAAAAGATGTTTAAAATATTACTTGATATGATGATACAAAGTCCCTAAGCCACACTTGGCTAGCGCGATGGATTCAAAGCCGTACCTCAACCTCAATTCGGAATCAGACCCCTACCCAGAAATGGGACAGCCACCGGTTAAAAAAAGATTGACTAAGAAAATCTTGTCCATCCCAAGTTCGATGTTAGCCACCACTATCAAAACATTTCAAAAAGTTTCCTTAAAACAAGGAAAAAATATTACTTACTAAGCAAATCAGACTGTGGCAGCCATTTAAATATCCTGATGTTGTCAGTCTTTCCAGGCAACTCATCTTTGTCCCACTTCAGTAATACATCGTAAGGCATTTTAGAAAATACTCTTATTAACATTTGCACCCTTTCTGGAGGTAGTAACGAAGGTACGACGTTTGTTCCCAAGCTCATGTAGATCACTCCGTTTTTTGAAGAGTCCAGGTAGTTTTTCAGCTCCTGAAAAAATATAATGTAAATGTTTCAGCCAAATGAGACTCAAATTTCACAAGGTTTCGTTCAATAGCGTAAAGAAATTATTGATAAAAAAATAAAATAACTTCTATGTTTTGAATAAACTTATGGGGACCTACTTTTTTACCGACTTCAAAAAGGATTAATTTGATTGAATTTTTTTGACATTTTCGTCGATTGCTTCACGAAGTGTGAATGGATTATGAAAACGTTGTTTTTGGCTTTTAAATTTCAAATTAAGTCCAACATTTACGTCTAGTTAAACGAACACGTAAAAACAAAAAACAACATACCTGTGGTAATTCCTTCATCGGTCTTTCATGAACTCCCCACATATACACCAAACTCGGCGGCACCGGTCTATTACCCTCCCAAATTGGATGAATATTCAAAAACATCATATCAACATTATTCCTCAGTTCATCTATACTTGGTATATCTGGACCAAACATCCTCTTAGCCATCGCATTCTCTTCAGCTGAGATCAAATCGAAAAGATTTTTTAATCTGTACAACTCCCACACCAATTCCATTTTTTCCCATTTTGTTAAGTTGTACACTCTTTTGCTCAAAGTATTTGGGTAGAGAATCGGATGTCCAGCCGCTCCCACGGTGTGTACATTGTCGTTGATAAATCCAAAGGATCCAATTTGAATCACCGGTACTTTGTGCACATGTGACAGGACTAAGGCAGGTCTTACCCAAGCTTCTAATAGCAGTAAATCAAACTTTTCTTTTATTATCTTTTGCACTTTTGGCATATTTAATTGCATTTCAACAATTTCAATTATTCCCATAAATGCTGCTCTCATTTGAGCTAATAAATCACCCTCTCCTTGAGACGTTTCTCTATAAAACGTTTCTTGCCATATTTTGTAAGACATATCGTGATCTACGATTTCTGTAAAATTTGGAGGCGTCTTTCCTTCAGGAAACGCGGTGTCTGTTGTGATGACGACGACTTCATGTCCCCGCTTGGCTAGTTCTTGAGTATAAGATCGAAACACAACTTGGTGGCTGATGGAAGGAGTCGGTATTAACGCTAATATCCTAGCCGCTTCACTCTGCGTTGCAAATGCAAATATAAATATAAGTACAAACATGTTTATTGATAACACTCGCGTGTAAGGTCGGACTGCGTTTGCATTTCAGCCTGAGATTATCGTTCGTCTTATATAATATTTAAATTATAGACGGCTCATAGTCCGGTAACACACTGCGCGTGTAAGCGACTGCAGATAAAAAAAAATGTAGTAAGTTAATGAGATGCATTATAACCATTTTTGGTCTTATTTAAAACCGAAGATATTAAAATTTACATAAATATATTTTTTGGGTGTTATTGAGTAATTCTGTCTACAAGTTGTTAAAATAAAACTAGAAACGAATAACTGTTTTTATAGCTCAAGAATAGTAAAACAATAATTGGTTTTTCAAGGTTGCTGGGAAATGGCAATATAGTTAGTTTCACTTCCTATTACGAACTATTAAAAATAACAACTCAAAACAGATTTCACGTCAAATACTAGTGAGAGCTTGAATTAAATTTTAATTATTAATGACTGCCTCTGTAGTCTCAGTGGTATGCGACTGCTGTTCTCGAGAGCTCAGGTTCAATCCTCGGGTCAAGCGTAATGTTATTGAAGTTTAGTTACTTACTTCCCTTTTTAATTTTTACAATATATCTCAAATCTCTTGCTTCTCGCGATAGTTGGTATAATTACTGCATCTGCTCGGTAAGAGGTGTAGAAAACCTTATCTCGAAAGAATTTTCCGGTCACGTTTATCAATCGCCAAATAATTTACAATATTAGAACGTGTGAAGAGCTGCCAACAATTAGTGACGTAGACTAAACGTCAGTTATGATCATTAGGGATGCAAACGATATATCAATATTTTTGGTGCATCTGTGTCTTGATCTAACCATCGATGGTTACTATTATAGGTACTCATAATCATAACAAGATTCCAAGATTTCCAAGAATCGAGATTTTTCTTAACGATGTACGTATATATGTTTGCATTACTGTTGAAAAGAACATTTTTAAGACAAATAAATAAATATGTGCCCAAAAAATATAGAGGGAAGGTTTTTTCTTCACTCCTGGATTACCGTTTATAAATATTTTAGTCTGAAGCATTGATGTATCCATACATTTATCTTTTTTATTCCGCTGTTAGCATCCCTAATTTTATTTGGCCTGTGTCCATCTGGTTTCATATAGGTAACGCCACACAAATTCACGGCGGATGAACATCTTCATTCGTGACTAAAAACTCCTAACCGGAATCTATAGTAGTTAACGCTTTTATGGAAGACGAAAGGGGGGGGGGGTTAATTTATTATTGATGTCGACTACGAAATGTGTTTTTGTATTTTTTTAAATACAGAAAAATTGAAAACGACCAACTTTTTTTGAAATTGGTTACTAACAAGTATGTTTCATGTGCAGCCGGCCTTATGTTATATTACACAGTCATGTAAATTCTCTATACGTACTGTCATTAATATCTGTATATGCGTCTATTCGTTTACGATCTAGTACTGAAGACGTTTTCATTTAAATTCCTTCTTCGAACAAGGATCTCATTGAAAGTCTAAACGTTTAACTATTCTTTATTCATTTCTTGTTTGAATGATGCAAAAGGTAATTAATTAGAATGTGAATTATATTGAGACTTGTGGCTTTATTCCACCGCGAACAAAATCAATTTCTAGATTGGACTGTACTGTAGCGCGATTCATTGCAGTCGATACCATAAAGTATCTAAAATTTGACATTTAAAATCTTCTGCAAAAATAGTTCTTATCGTGCCCGCTAGAGGCGCTCATCGTATTTTCATACAAAATTTCTCGATAGTTAGCCAATCAGCAATAGCAGACAGTGTAGTATAATAGTAATAATGTCAATTTCTCGATACATAAGTGCCCAGTAATTAATATTAACACTTAAAATGACGAAACATCGGTCTGTTGAATACATCTTCGTCTAATTTTCATCGACTCGGCTCAACATTAAAATAAGGTGACAAGAGACGATAAGAATAAAGTCTTGTCACAGCCACGAAGAAATAGTCTTGCTTTCTCTTGTCACACACGACAAGACTTGCCAATAACCGTGCTAGTAAGCGGGATAGGGTTACAATACTAGTTAACTCTTGAGTGATGAGTAAATGAGATGGCACAAATAGAAATAGCTCATATCACTGCGATTATGACTTGCGTCTTTCCGTAATGTCTAATCTATAATCTAATAGTATTATAGCCGTTTATTTTTGTTGCAGGATGCCGGAATGTACGATGACGATTTGCTAAATAATTTGATACAATCTATGCCTAAACTTTATGAAAGAATTTGTTGCTTTTTGCACGGATACAGCAGAGTTTCTGTCCACAAAAATACCAGTCATTGTCATAGTAGAATCTTAATAGATAATTGTGCCATTACTGTTTTGTCTTTCAATAAATTCAATAAAGTGGATACTTTCATGGGTAACAATACATATCGTTGAAACATTTTTGCTCAACAACTACTCGAGGGTCTATTACGGCCGCATATACGATTGCTGATCATGTGGTCTCTGGATTTGATTCCCGTGTTTAGGATAATAATCTTTTTTTTTTTGGGGGTTTTTTTTTCTTATCGTAGCCCCAAATTAAGTAGTTAACGTTATGAAAATAGGGTTGCTCCTGTTCACACGAGACTCTGAAAACGGTAAAACTTAAAAAAAACTATGAATTTCATTCACCTTTGCCTACCAAGTTAACAGTCATGATTTTTTTATATTAGTGGTATAGATACCATTGGATATTTTATTTATTTAATGAGAAGCCGAAGCCGGTGACACCATCAAGTATATAACGAACTGATAAGCTAACTGCCAGATGTACATGACATGCATTACATGCGTTACAAGTCATAATATTTATAATCTTTAAGATAATTTTAATAACTTATGATAAATAAGGAAGAGATAATTAATGCAGACTACTTAGGTGGTCTAGATGATTGTAAGCGTGACTCGTTGTTATGTTAAACTAGTTTATACTTGTGGATGCGCCTGTGTTGTTACTCTCTACTACGTAGTATAAAGCAAAGTCGCTTTCCGCGTCTGTCCCTGTGTCTGTATGTATGTATGTTTAGATCTTTAAAACTACACAACGGATTTTGATGCGGTTTTTTTATAGATGGGGTGGTTCAAGAGGAAGATTTAAAAAATTGTAAAGATATTTCATATACAGATCTGTTACTGACCAAAATTTTATCGAATTCACAATAAAATTTTGGTTAGTAACAGATAATATTCTAAGGTATGCCCATAATTACTTATATTCTAAATAAGGTTTGGCCTTATTGGGTTGTAAAAGCAATATTTGAATATGACAACGGCAATATTCGAATATCAGTAGCGCAATTCTTTACTGTCGAGTACCTAGAGTTTGACATTTAAAATGTACTGCAAAAATAGTTCCTGCGGTGCCCGTTAGAGGCGCTGATCAGATTATCATACAAAATTTCTCGATAGCAATCTATCTATACTCGATAGTCGTACAAAATTGCGCTACAGACATCAAATGTAGGCTACTCCGACTATGCTTAAGTTTGAATTTATAAAGAAAAGAACTTCGATGTGCTAAATATATATGTACAATAGGGTATGCAGGAAACGGATATATAAGTATGGAGCACGGGTCAGCTAGTAAATAAATAAGTCCTAATAAAATAACAATATAATAATAAGGTTCAAGAAAACTTGCAATTTGATTCAGTACCGCTATAAAATAACAGTAAGCCTTACATTTGATGTTATTTCCAGCTCCATAACAATATAACAAAGATTTTCAAAGCACCGTTGCACTTTGTGTAATGTGTTATATTTTTCATATAACGTAAGGCGACATTTTATAAAGCTCAGACCTTCAGCGTGGAAAGTTTTTATTTTTCAACTACATGAGGCTTTGTTTGCGGTTTTGTATGAGGATTTTATGGGAAACTTTTGTTTGTATAAAAGTCGAAATGGGGAAAAACTTTTATCTAGTGCGTTTTGATTCATACAGTTTAAACATGATTATTACCCTTTTTTATAGAATAATAAAATGCACTTGACTGTTAAAACTACCGAATGGATTTTATTGAAATTAGGTACGTAAGTGATAGTCGTAAAAAAACATATCTTAGACCTGCCCATACACTCCAGATCAGTTTTCAATGCAACAGCATTTTTAAATAAAAGAAAAACACCAAAATTGGTTTTACCTACATAAACGTAACAAAGATAAAAATACACGAGGAATTAAAAAGAAACTCCTTTTTTAAGTCGGTTAATTACCAATAAGATTCTTTAAAAAGGACGTTTTTTTTACGCAAATAAAATTACCAGAAGCACGTTTTAAATAAAGGAAGAATACTATTAGGTTCCCTAATTTAGTACACAAGCGAACAACCGGTTAGTTCTCAAAACTCATTAGTATAACTTACTAGCATTACGTTGTAGTGAAATGCGAATGGGTAAAGTTAGTAAGAATGCTCGGATTAGGCTGTAACTTGTACAAGTTTGTGCAAACAGCCGGCAGGGAGTGGACGTCCTTTAACAACTTGTGGATATTTTCGACCACCGTTGATATTGGGGTTTGCCTCTATTTTTGGCTTTCGAGTTGTTTTCGAAGGCTATTATTAAGCACCTTAAAATAAGTAAAGCCGCAAGGCAATGTAAAAGAAATAATTTATTATAGCAGTTTAAAAAAATACATGTTTGTGGTTTCAAAGTATTTATAAGAATGAGAAAGAAAATGTTTAACTGAATCTAAGTTCACATTAATTTTGATATGTTAAGTAAATTAGCTAATTTGTGAGGGTCAAATATCGCTTCGCTTTGTATGAAATACTGGTAGTACAGCTGCATCTAGTGTGACTACAAGCCGACTCAAACATAGTTGTAAGAAAGGCTACGCTGATAGACTAGCATTTAGTGAAGTAGTCATTATTCATCTCTTTCTAACTACTCTCTAAAGCAAGCCCATAAAAGTTTTATTTACAACAAAACACTTCACATTACCATTCAAACGCCTATTCAAAGAGAGAATTGTTAAACAAAACGACCCTACGTATTACGACTGCAGTTAAAAGGATAGGAGTATTTCGCACACTCTAAAATTTTGCCGCATTTGTCGAAAACATCAGAAACCCTTTACTATTACGAGGCTTAACCTGAAAATTCTAGGCTTTTACGCTTCCAAATGAATGCTCGAAACGGCTCAAAACACTCGCCTCTTTAATATCTTAATTACTGTAAAATGTACTCTCTTTTACTTTGCGGGTGCGGGTCAAGTTATAGACGAAGAGCGAGTTGGAATTACCTTAGATATTAATGATAGTTAATCTTCAAAACAGTTTTAAGAGTAGTACAAAATATATTCTTTGTTCTTGGTTAGAAGAAAAAAATAGACATCTCGTAACCTAACATTATTCACCCCAATCGCAAACGTTATTGGAAAAAACGTTTAATTACGACGCAATAAAGCGAGCATTTTATGCATATCTAATATATCACTAAACAGGAAACAAGCGTGATTTTAAGAATTCTTTACTATTAATTCCATCTATGATAGCAAGTCATTAAAGGTCATTGTGAAGGAACGTCTAAAAATTACTTACTTTTCATGTTGTAATTGTTCCCATTATTGAATTCCCGTCATGAATTCATTTATCCTTGCTCATGTATTTCAGATCCGTTTATACACAATTAAATTTTTATTAGAGCTTGGATCCTCATATAGGATTTGATTTTGTAGGTATAGGTACAAAGCGTTAAAATCACCCGCCATCGCTTATTTTTACTTTTATTTATTCAGGATAACAGAGAATTGTAGAACAATACATTATTAATAATGTAACAAATATAAATTACTAGTTCTTTAACCAGCACCGTTACCCACATTAAATTTATACAAGGTACCGCAAAGTAAACCGCTTATAACTTATTACCGTTCAATTTACTTGTGTATTTATAATTTTTAAGCCAGCTTTGCACTTTCTAACGAGTCGTGTGCCACATATTTCCCCGTTAATACCGTGCGTGCCTAGTCAAATCATTGCTTTCAGCTCAAAATAGCTGAATGGAATGTTTAATGGTTCATTTAAATTCCGAGGTATTTACTCAAAGGTAATGATGGAAGTAAGATTTTGTATTTCATTTGGTTTTTACGAAAAAGCAAACTTTATATTAGAATTAATTTAAAGATTGAATTTGTGATAAACGTTGAACTTTCATTTTCAGTACACAGTACACAATGGGTCTATTCTCTACTACTATCGACTATCAACAATTGGCTGGCTATGGCGAAATTTTGTATGACAATCTAATTAGCGCCTCTAATAGGCGTCGTACGAACTATTTTGGTAGTACATTTTAAATGTCCAACTTTCGATACTTGACAGTAGAGACTGTAGAAAATCGCGCTGCAGAAGTATTTAATTACTAAACGATTGAATGTGAATCAAGTACGGATTTGTAAGGATCTTTCTTACCAGGTGGCGTTCGTGATCTTTGTTTACTACTATAGAAACAAGTGATTTCATGTATGTATGTGTGTATTTCAACTGCCCCTGTGGCGCGGTCGGTAGTGTATGCGACTGCCGCGCAAGAGGTCTCAGGTCGGGCCTAAAAGTCTTTTCTGATATTTTCTGTTTAAAAATTCTCAGAGATTGCTCGGAGCTAGTAAGTTGAGGTCTTAGACCTCCGTGCCTCGGAGAGCACGTAAAGCCGTCGGTCCTGCGCCTGACCTCTCCTCACTGGTCGTGTCGGTTTAGCCGTCCCACCAGACTATGAGAGTAATAGAACAGAGAGTTTACCTGTGTATTGTGAACACACTTGGGCACTATAAACAAAGTCCTGCATAGTTGGCTGGTTTCAATGAAACTGGCCGCCGTAGCCGAAATCGGCCGGGACGACATCATCGTGTATATTTATTTATGAGAGACAATGTTCCAAAAGAACAGACATGTCTTTTATTAAATTCATTAGCGAAACTTTTTCAATAACAAACCTAATACGGATCTGAATCTCGAGGGACAGTGAAATTGCGTATAGATTGCGCCGATCCTTTTTATATCGATACTTCTTTACTTCAGACGAAAGATAAACTTCAAGTCTGCAAGGTTTTCTTTGGGTTGTCTTATAAAACAGGTTTTTTTGGGAACGGTTTAAAAGTTATATTCACTTTCGAACTTTTATAAAATACTGTTAAAGAAATATCTTGGTGATGAAACTACGCAATCCATAGAAATGTTTAAATTGATATTGATTCAGTTCTTGTGGTGAACTTGGGCCTGTATTCCTCTCTCAGTCTTGTCAGCTGTAATGGGTAGTTTATCGGGACTACTACCATTATCATTCCATTACATCGTATAGTTAGTGGTTGACCTAGTATCAAAGTTGTTTCATTGTTATCTTAATTAATAACAACCGGGACTGACTTTTATAGTGCCCGCACGGAGACATTCAATTCAAATACCACTATGCAACCCATCTATGAAATGACCGCGCCAACGTTTGCTTAACCCGTCGTGAGCACACCGACCGGTGAGCACAACTAGCTATGAGTGCCACGACATCCACATGTAAGCATCAATCTGGCTACCATACATACAAAACATACATTTTTTTTAAAGAATTTAATATATTCGTAGCATCTACGCGCCAGTGGGCTTGTCGACCGGTAATCGGCTACGAACGCCTACGACAGCTTAGGCACCGCTTACTTACTATGACGTCATCTGCTACATCATCATAGCGTAGCACATTTTTTGAAGGCCACCATAGCGTTTTTTTTTTGTTTTTATGAAAATGTCTGTAAGGTAATGTATTATTGATAATGTACTTAATGAGATAATAAGACTTAATGCTTAAAGTTTTGGTGATGTTTTTGCTTATTAGTGTAACTTATAATTTTGCTTTATTTTTTACGGGATATTGTTATACTTTAAATGTAATCATCAATTTAAGTATTTATTTTATAATCAAGATTTTCCCTCAAAGCGTGTATTCAATTTACAGCAAATTTAATTAACAGATATTGTTCAAATAAAGTGATAATTCTTTCCTACATTCTATTTGCGTGTTAAATTCCTGACCTAACGCCACTTGTGTATAATACATCAAACGTGAAAATGTAATAAATTGTCAATAATCATAATTAATTAATCCATAATTTCGTGTTAATATTAAAGACTACTAAAGTCTGTTTGTCTGTTATGATTTACGTCTATACCACTGGTTCGATTTTAATGAACATTAGCGTGGCATTAATCAATAGAACGGGCTCCTATGACTGTGGATTATATTAGAAAATATGCAGAGTATCTGAGTACGAAATTGGCAAAATGTCCAGGAGTTTTGCAAAGACAAAGAGTGGTCGATTCTCAATTGTAGGTTTATACTTGTATACTGTGAACGATGCTTATGAAAGCCCGGACACAAATATAGGTGACTTTTTATCTAAAATCCAAGTAAGCGGAGCCGCACAAATCATTTTAGTTGTCCACAAATGTACATTCACAGCCAAAGCCCCACCCAAAACCTTCTATCGGTGACTCGACGATATGGACACGATACACTTTGTATTCCCTAAAGTGACTGTTGTTTAGAAAAGTTCGAAGCAAAATATAAATTGTATAATTCCTCAGCTCCCTTGGTGACGGTGGCAGGACGGAGTAATTCCGTCCCTAATTGGGAATCTCAAGGGAGAAATACATGGGGCGTGTATTGTATCTGTTTTGTATGTTTGAGTAAATAGATAAGTACATATTATATAACAACATGCAGGCCGATATTCTGCTACGACGCGACGGTCAGTTTCATTGAAACCAGCCACTGTGCAGGACTTAGTTTTTAGTGTCCAAGTGTGTGCACAATACACAGGCACACTCTCTGTTCGTTCACTCTCATAGTCCAGTGGGGCGGCTAGGGCGACACGACCAGTGAGAGGTCAGGCGCAAGACGTGCTCTCCGAGACACGGAGGTTCCCAACCTCAACTTCTTTGCAGTAGATCAGATAGTTTCAAAATATCTGTTTTTACACAGTATATTGTAAACCTACGTAACTTAACCTTCAAACTTTATTTACAATTTTTAAAGCACAATCATAAATTCACTTATTTTTATCGAATAAATATAAATAGTTTGTTAACAATACAGTATGTTAAAAACTAACCACGCAAAAGAACGAATTCAATTTACAACTACCGTTTCACTATCGGACTACAAATACTAGCTACTAGTATTTTAATTCTATTCTCTAACCCATATCTCTTGCAAACGTACGAGACGGCCCGACCACCAAGTCTATAAACGTTATGTATGTACACTTTACTGTTTATTTGTATTGACCCATTGGAATAGAACATACAATACCTATAGTAGTGTTAATTGGTTCATCTGATGTAAAATATAGCTGTTAATAGAAAGGTATTTTGTTTGTTCACAACTATTATATTCTAAGATGTAGCCAGAGGAATGAAAAATACACTAACATTAAAATTTTGTAATTAATGTTGAATGCGCGTTACCACACTTCGAGTTACGAAAAATTTATAAATTTATAGGATAAAGATAGCATATATAGATAGCACTTTGCCTAGCCTGACTTGGAAATCAAACATGAAAACATTGCAACCAGCAGTTCTACCCATTGCTTAGACTATAAAGTCAGTCGCAGACATGCAAACATAACGCATTGATTGCTTAACTAATACCTTAAACAAACAATGATCATTTGGTGAATATCCATCCAAATCTTACTTGTATTATAAAGATAGCTATTCCAAAATTTACTCGTAAGTGAAGCAATCTTCCCTAACACCTGTCAGCCTTTTACTTGAGCATCAAAATAAAAACATAACGAAAGTGAAACGGTGCGGAAAACATCTCATCCCTCATGGCTCACCTTTCTCAAAATTGGTGTAAGTACTTTAAATTTAGTGTTACCTCGCTAACTTTGTTTCCTCGGAATTAAAGAGTTTTGACCCAAAACGCGGTTACCGTTTGAAAAATCATTTTCATTTGGAAATGTTACGTTTTCGTAACGATGTTTTAATAGATTCTGGTTTTGTTTTCTTTGCTCGTGTTTATTTTTAAATTAAGCGTTATGGATGGTTGGCAGGAAATGGCTGATAATTGAGACTGATAGAAGAATTTGGGGAGATCTTTGACTAACAATAGTACAGTAAAGTTAAACAAAAATAGAAAATATGAAAAATTATAGCTTGTAAAAAAAAAACTGTTTGATTGATTTTCTTTAAAGAATATATTTTAATTATGATGATTATGATAGATTTTAATTATCTATATAATTATCTTTCGCAACAGATTCAGAATTTTAACGTAACGAATATTCATAATAATAATTAGAAAAGATACATTTGGAAAGTCGAATAACTTTACAAACAAGTAATCAAACACATTCCCTTTTGATCAGGAATTATACATCAGAATCGCAAATACTTTGCTCTAATCCTGATTGAACTCCATTGCTTACCACAAAGCATTACAAAATTTCTTCTATACTTCGTTTTCTACATACCATTGCTGCATAAAAATAGGTATTATAAAACAAAAAGTTTATTTTACCTGTTCGACGGTAGCCAAAGTGCTTTGGCTTGTACAAAAAGTTTTGCCTTTTGTTATTTTCGAAATATCATGAAAATTTTCTTGGCACTCAACTGAGCATAAATCTCCAGTGAGAGGGTGTCGGCTTCTTTGCTATGAAGATATTGTAGGCGTTATCCAGTTGCTATTAAAACTGATATTAAAGGTTTGGGCAGAAGTATGCTTGGATTTTGGGTAAATTGCTGAAGTTCTTCTTATAAAATTTGGTACGGAGATTAGTTTACTGAACATGGATTTTGAGTATTTTATTCTAATTATGTAGTTACTCTAGTGAGTGCTTCAATCTATTCAAAGTATAGTGCGCTCTAAAGTACAGTCATTCATTGTAGGTATATATTTTAAGATCATTCCCTAAAGTTACGTTTATTAAAGTGAAATTTAATATAGCTGTTTTTTATTAAAACATTATAAATAGTAACTAAATGAAGGTTTGTGTGGGAAAAAAATATATACTTTCTTTTCTAATTGCTATAATTGTAGAGAAAAATCAAAGTAACTTCGTAAAAAAAATAGGTCTTTTCAAGAACAACATAAGCCCGCACTAGCTTTCCCTATCTTCACAGTATAACAAACCAACCGACCCATAACATAACCTTGAAACATAAACAAAAACCGGTCCTATGAAGCCATCATTCAAAAAACCATCCGTAGTTGCTTGTCAACGCAAGAAGGTCAAGAACATCGTTTATCTCGACTCATGGACAGATAACTGGTGCTATCAATCTCCCGTGACGTCATGGGTATGGTGAATGAGGAAAAAATGCATCGATTTACATATTGAAGGTCGATAGTGATAGTGATGATGGGTTTCTGATTTTTGTTGACTTTTTGTGGTTTAACGTGTGATGTTTATTTTAGAATTAGTGTACTTATATTTGATCTTAAAGGTCAGTTTCACATAATAATATGGACAATTAAACTCTGGTTAGGAAGTATATATTTTTATAGCCTAGTACAATTACTTTCCAAGATCTCAGTTATTCTCAATAATTATAGCAAAATGATTACCACATTAAATAATTAGCAATTTCATTTTTCATTGATTAGAAAAAGCTGTCAACTTTTTGTAATGAATTCATTTTTATTACTCTAATAAAGAATAGCATAGGATCCTTTGCATTAGATGTAATCAATTAATTTCTTTAAAATAACTTTAATATTATTTAACTTTTACCATTTCTTAAGCAAAATAACAAAACTCAGATATCAGACAACTACATTTTAACAATTATGAAATATAGAATAAATATTTAAACATGTATTACATTTGAAAAGCATCACTATTTTAACAACGAATAATCAAGTCATAAAATAAAAAAAAAACAAAGACTTACATAATAAGCAGCCTAGTTCAACGACGGAGGTCAGAATAAAACCACGACATTTTTAATTTAAAGAGAGCTCGGAGTATTGATAAATGCTAATAAGAACCGTAAACCCGAGCTTTAAGACGTAACACTAATGAGCTGTATAAGTTCTGTGTAGTGGTTCTTTGTTAATTAATAATAGATAGTAGTGAATCTTTCGTAAGACAATGGGTATTGAAATATAGAACAAAAGGTAGAAGAATAAAGCCGTATTAAAAATTGACTGAAATTTTACGCAATGAATGGAAAGTTTGGAAAATAAAGAGTTTTGTTATACTAAAGGAGCCATCATAGCAACGTTGCAATAGCTGTCGTACTTTGAATCGGTAGTCCACACTAGTTTATGTTTATTGCATACAGACATACCTAGTACTTTGACCCGATTAATATAACTCGAACCCTCATGATCGGTAGCGCGATTCTTTACGGTCGGTACGGTCGAGTTTCGAAAGCTAGACATTGAAAATGTACTGCCAAAATAGTTCCTACGACGCCCGTCAGAGGCGCTGATCAGATTTTCATATTTTTTTTTCGATTACTAGCCGGTTGTTGGTAGTTAATAGTAGTAGAGAATCAAGCTTCTAAACTCGGATACATTACTGACTGCTCTATAGATCCGGCTTTCAATATTTGTAGCATACTACCGATTTCATAAAACATACGTTTAGCCATAACTGCCCCAGTACTAGGCAAGGATGTCCTCCTCGAATGAGGGAGGCTTACGCTTATATGCTAACTCTCTACCCTACCTAAGTTGGAGACTCAACATCTTTAAGAACTGTTTTAACAAACATTGCGTGCCTAAAGCAAGATTTCATTAGATTTTTCATCGTTAAAATAAGTATATAATAACACTAGCGGACCCGACAGACGTTGTCCTGTCTACACGTCTTTAATTTGAAAATTTTAAACTTTTTTTAATAATCTAAACCATTCTCAGATCTCCTTGAACACACACAAAAAATTTCATCAAAATCGGACCAGTCGTTTAAGAGAAGTTCAGTGACATACACACTTACAGAAGAATTATAATAATATATATATTATAAAGATTGTAAAGTAAAAATCATGCAATCTAAATGCTCTTTTTCAGATAAATTGAAATTAATATTGATGTTCGTCTATTTGATAGGGCTCTGGCCGAACTCCGCGACGCTTACAGGCGTGGTGTCAGTTGCAGCAGACACCTTTTTTTATCTTGAAAAAGTTCAGCGTAGTTTTAATTAGAACTTTTCTTACAAGCCGAGTTCTATAGGTCTTTAAACTTAGATCTATTTCCTGATGTTAAAGGCGCCTTTTGACTAAGTGTATTTATGTTTTGTCTAAAAGACTTTCTTTTAATTCAAATACTGATTTAAATTGAAAACGCGTTTTGAGTCGCTTAGAAAATTACACTTTCCCTTTGTTTGATCACTGGGTCCGAGACCAAATACCGTAAATAGTATTTCCATCATGAAAACACTGGGAATCTAAAGTTCAAGACCTTTTAATTTATTGTACTTATATTTTATTATAGAACTAGCCGACCCGCGCAACTTCGCTTGCGTCACATAAGAGACAATGGGTCAAATTTTTCCCCGTTTTTGGAACATTTTTAACTGGTACTCTGCTCCTACTAGTCGTAGCGTAATGATATATGGCCTATAACCTTCCTTGATAAATGGGCTATCTAACACTGAAAGAATTTTTCAAATCGGATCAGTAGTTTTTGAGATTAGCGCGTTCAAACAAACAAACAAACAATCAAACAAACTCTTCAGCTTTATAATATTATAAGTAATATAAGTAATAAGTAATAAGTAATAAGTAATAAGTAATAAGTAATAAGTAATAAGTAATAAGTAATAAGTAATAAGTAATAAGTAATAAGTAATAAGTAATAAGTAATAAGTAATAAGTAATAAGTAATAAGTAATAAGTAATAAGTAATAAGTAATAAGTAATAAGTAATAAGTAATAAGTAATAAGTAATAAGTAATAAGTAATATAAGTAATAAGTAATAAGTAATAAGTAATATAAGTAATAAGTAATAAGTAATAAGTAATATAAGTAATAAGTAATAAGTAATAAGTAATATAAGTAATAAGTAATAAGTAATAAGTAATAAGTAATAAGTAATAAGTAATAAGTAATATAAGTAATAAGTAATAAGTAATAAGTAATAAGTAATAAGTAATAAGTAATATAAGTAATAAGTAATAAGTAATAAGTAATAAGTAATAAGTAATAAGTAATATAAGTAATAAGTAATAAGTAATAAGTAATAAGTAATAAGTAATAAGTAATAAGTAATAAGTAATAAGTAATAAGTAATAAGTAATAAGTAATAAGTAATAAGTAATAAGTAATAAGTAATAAGTAATAAGTAATAAGTAATAAGTAATAAGTAATAAGTAATAAGTAATAAGTAATAAGTAATAAGTAATAAGTAATAAGTAATAAGTAATAAGTAATAAGTAATAAGTAATAAGTAATAAGTAATAAGTAATAAGTAATAAGTAATAAGTAATAAGTAATAAGTAATAAGTAATAAGTAATAAGTAATAAGTAATAAGTAATAAGTAATAAGTAATAAGTAATAAGTAATAAGTAATAAGTAATAAGTAATAAGTAATAAGTAATAAGTAATAAGTAATAAGTAATAAGTAATAAGTAATAAGTAATAAGTAATAAGTAATAAGTAATAAGTAATAAGTAATAAGTAATAAGTAATAAGTAATAAGTAATAAGTAATAAGTAATAAGTAATAAGTAATAAGTAATAAGTAATAAGTAATAAGTAATAAGTAATAAGTAATAAGTAATAAGTAATAAGTAATAAGTAATAAGTAATAAGTAATAAGTAATAAGTAATAAGTAATAAGTAATAAGTAATAAGTAATAAGTAATAAGTAATAAGTAATAAGTAATAAGTAATAAGTAATAAGTAATAAGTAATAAGTAATAAGTAATAAGTAATAAGTAATAAGTAATAAGTAATAAGTAATAAGTAATAAGTAATAAGTAATAAGTAATAAGTAATAAGTAATAAGTAATAAGTAATAAGTAATAAGTAATAAGTAATAAGTAATAAGTAATAAGTAATAAGTAATAAGTAATAAGTAATAAGTAATAAGTAATAAGTAATAAGTAATAAGTAATAAGTAATAAGTAATAAGTAATAAGTAATAAGTAATAAGTAATAAGTAATAAGTAATAAGTAATAAGTAATAAGTAATAAGTAATAAGTAATAAGTAATAAGTAATAAGTAATAAGTAATAAGTAATAAGTAATAAGTAATAAGTAATAAGTAATAAGTAATAAGTAATAAGTAATAAGTAATAAGTAATAAGTAATAAGTAATAAGTAATAAGTAATAAGTAATAAGTAATAAGTAATAAGTAATAAGTAATAAGTAATAAGTAATAAGTAATAAGTAATAAGTAATAAGTAATAAGTAATAAGTAATAAGTAATAAGTAATAAGTAATAAGTAATAAGTAATAAGTAATAAGTAATAAGTAATAAGTAATAAGTAATAAGTAATAAGTAATAAGTAATAAGTAATAAGTAATAAGTAATAAGTAATAAGTAATAAGTAATAAGTAATAAGTAATAAGTAATAAGTAATAAGTAATAAGTAATAAGTAATAAGTAATAAGTAATAAGTAATAAGTAATAAGTAATAAGTAATAAGTAATAAGTAATAAGTAATAAGTAATAAGTAATAAGTAATAAGTAATAAGTAATAAGTAATAAGTAATAAGTAATAAGTAATAAGTAATAAGTAATAAGTAATAAGTAATAAGTAATAAGTAATAAGTAATAAGTAATAAGTAATAAGTAATAAGTAATAAGTAATAAGTAATAAGTAATAAGTAATAAGTAATAAGTAATAAGTAATAAGTAATAAGTAATAAGTAATAAGTAATAAGTAATAAGTAATAAGTAATAAGTAATAAGTAATAAGTAATAAGTAATAAGTAATAAGTAATAAGTAATAAGTAATAAGTAATAAGTAATAAGTAATAAGTAATAAGTAATAAGTAATAAGTAATAAGTAATAAGTAATAAGTAATAAGTAATAAGTAATAAGTAATAAGTAATAAGTAATAAGTAATAAGTAATAAGTAATAAGTAATAAGTAATAAGTAATAAGTAATAAGTAATAAGTAATAAGTAATAAGTAATAAGTAATAAGTAATAAGTAATAAGTAATAAGTAATAAGTAATAAGTAATAAGTAATAAGTAATAAGTAATAAGTAATAAGTAATAAGTAATAAGTAATAAGTAATAAGTAATAAGTAATAAGTAATAAGTAATAAGTAATAAGTAATAAGTAATAAGTAATAAGTAATAAGTAATAAGTAATAAGTAATAAGTAATAAGTAATAAGTAATAAGTAATAAGTAATAAGTAATAAGTAATAAGTAATAAGTAATAAGTAATAAGTAATAAGTAAGAAGTAATAAGTAATAAGTAATAAGTAATAAGTAAGAAGTAATAAGTAATAAGTAATAAGTAATAAGTAATAAGTAATAAGTAATAAGTAATAAGTAATAAGTAATAAGTAATAAGTAATAAGTAATAAGTAATAAGTAATAAGTAATAAGTAATAAGTAATAAGTAATAAGTAATAAGTAATAAGTAATAAGTAATAAGTAATAAGTAATAAGTAATAAGTAATAAGTAATAAGTAATAAGTAATAAGTAATAAGTATAGATTTGGTAACGATTTTAAGTATTGAGAAAGACATCAGTGTTTCCAATTTTATCAATAGAACGTTATTTACCCGATTGCCGTTATATATTTTTCTGGGAAATTGTATAGAACATCAATCCACCCGGTCAAGCCGCATCACGATGACATAACTAATTCAGGCCTTTTCCCCAACACTTTTTCTACTCGAACAAGTTCGTTACAAGTTCAAACAAGATGTCTTTAAGTAATAAACTTGTTTCAGAAACATTATACTGCTAAGTTGCGAAGTAACAAGTTACTTAGAAACTGTGCACTTGAAGGTGTGTTTCGGTTTTAGATGTGACTTTTTGGAGAGCTAAATTAATATTTGTATTGTTATTGTTTGAGTTTTGAGATAGTCAAATGTTTGAACTCATTTTCATTCGGTACTTATTTTCGTGATTTGTAATTTAATTGTAGTATTTGACTTAATTTTGCTTCTTTTAAAAACGATTCGTATTATTTTATGGCTGTACATTGGTTAACAAAAAATTTTGCTTAGAAATTTTTAGGTTTTTCAAATATGATGACGTACTTTGATATAAACGGCTGTTAAAAAATGTACTGTATCAAAAGTCATCCTTTTATTCATACAATTAATTTTGTATAATGGATCGTATGTGTCTCCTGTTAGTTGTGTAGTCAGCTAGATTTATACTTGTTTTATCTTTATATATATTACTAGCTGACCCGCGCAACTTCGCTTGCGTCACTTAAGAGAGAATGGGTCAAAATTTTCCCCGTTTTTGTAACATTTTTTACTGTTACTCTGCTCCTTTTGGTAGTAGCGTGATGATATATAACCTATAACCTTCCTCGATAAATGGGCTATCTAACACTGAAAGAATTTTCCAAATCGGACCTCTAGGTCCTGAGATTAGCGCGTTCAAACAAACAAACAAACTCTTCAGCTTTATAATATTAGTATAGATATAATTCTTCTGTAAGTGTGTATGTCAATGAACTTCTCTTAAACGACTGGACCGATTCTCATGAAATTTTGTGAGCATATTGAATAGGTCTGAGAATCGGCCAACATCTATTTTTCATACCCCTAAGTGACAATATATTTTTAATTTACATGGCAAAACAACGTTTGCCGGGTCAGCTAGTCGTGTATATAAATTAATGTCGACTCCACGCTACTAACCTCACCACAACTTTAGGGACACCATATTACCAGGGCTTCAAAAACCGTTGGCAGTATCAATGTCTACCCATATACCATGAGTAATACCCGTTTTGGGTTCTTCACTTAATATAGTAATTTTTCAAAAAACCTTTATTTTTTCTGTCTCTTTTTGTCTTTTACCACGATTTTTTCCTGTCAGGGGACAGATAAGTAAACGTCACGTAGACTATTGATAACATAGTTTTTTTCGTGATAAGTTTTATTGAGGTTGGGTAAGGTCATTGACACTTGATGGTGCAGTAAGGCTTTTTGTGGGTCGTAATATAGGTGTGAGATTGATACAAGAAAATATTTATTTTATGATAGCTCATGACCATTTTTAATTCGGATAGAAAAACTTATTTTTGTCTGACGTCTATTCCTACTAGTATTATAAATGCGAAAGTTTGTGAGAATGGATGTATTTATAACTCTTTCACGAAAAGCTACATTACGGAATTTAACAAAATTAAATGATACACAAATAGTTTATAACTTCGATTAACACAGGATTTTTCTTATCATAGGAATTCCTTTCACACAGACAAAGTCGCGGGCAAAAGCTAGTTCTTTATATTCTAATTGCATATATCAAAATCTTATATTTTACGCTAGACATATATCGTTTAGAATATAACTCAAAATTTCCTCTTAACATTATCTAAATAAATATTGCAGGCAAGGCATTTCCAAGAAATTTTCATATTGAGAAACTCAGAGAAACTCCCGCTTTCAAACGCTATTTTCCCCGAAAATAGAACCTGAAACTTCAGGATGAGCCCTTGCATTAGCTGTTAGACATTACCCGGAAGCCAGAACACTTATTTATAATTTACTCAACCAACATTAGTCTATGTTAAACAAGTTTAAACTCCGGTACATCTGATTTTAGTTTATTTATTAGTAAAGCAAACTATGGCAACTCTCTCAATTTGATATAACTTGAAAGAACATCTCAGACTAGCAAAATAAAAGCGTAAACTAAAGGCCGAAAGAGTTACTTTCGCATTTCTTGGGATAATGCTTTAGGCGTTAAACTACAAAAAAACTAGTGTTGACATAATTATAAAGTCAAACTGATAATTATAATCTCTAGAATGTTAGCTTCGTCTACAGTCAATACAATCGAGTATCGAGAGTTTGTCATTTAAAATGCACCGTAAAAGTAGTTCCAATGGCGCCCGTTAGAGGCGCTGACCACACATTTTCATAGACCATTTTATCGATTGTTAGCAGGTTGTCAATAGTCGATAATGTTACAGAATCTTGCTACTAATTACTTAAGGCTTAATGAAAATAAAACACCGTCAGAAACTACAAGTATTTATACAAAATACTCTCTTTTCCATATTACCTTTCCATGTAACACGCAACAAACCTATCACTTAAAAACCGATTCCCTTTATAGATCCTTATTATATATTTATATAATAGCGAGAGGGACTTAAACCGTTTTGGGACCGATATGAAAGGATCGTATCTAGTTCCTATTATGTACGCTTAAACAGCTTGTATATAAATACATTTTTACTATTATAAATAGCCGCCTACGCTTCCTTCGGGTTTGGTTTCTAATTGTGCGTTTGTAGATATTTTGCTGTTCCGTTGTCACCGTAGTTACGAGGTCGCAAATATATTATGTTTTTAAGATTAATTTAAACGATTACTTCTGTATAAATAACTTGTTTAAATTCCGGGGCCTTCACTAACACACAAACAACGGAGATAAAATAGAGACGCGAAATATCAAATTATATTAATACATATCGTATATCTACTCTGTTTGGAAATCAAACTTACAACCTACTTGCGTAAAATTGTAGTGGCATGTTGACTTAAGTGGTCAATTATTCTACAGGCAGACAATTACATCCTATCAATTTGTTCGACAAACGGCTAGCTATCGAAAAGTTTTACACGAAAATCTGTTTAGCGCCTCTACCGGAATTACGGATTCCGGTGGAGGCGCTAAACAGATTTTTAGAAAGAAATATTTTGGCAGTACATTTTAAATGTCAACCTCTCGATACTCGACAGTACCGACAGTAGAGAATTGCGCTACGGATGGGCTGCAATTCAAAATAAGATAGTATTTATTTCCTCTTTAAAATTATTTTCTGCCGTTCTACCGATGCCAAAAACCTCAGCATCTGCTATTTCTAAGCCTACTTGGGACTGCTGGCATTTTTCCAGTTCTGTCCACAAACATATTGACAAATGACATCGTACATCAATGGCCGCGATCACTGAGCCTCGACCGATTTATTTGCTGTTAAGGAAAATGCCGTCTATATTGTTCATTTGTTTATAGGGCATTTTCGTAAATATTTTTGTTTTTATTTGCATGTTCGGAAAAACTGTTGTAATTGGATACTAGTGCAAAAAAATGGGTACAAATTAGGAATGAGTGCAGAAGTTATTGAAATCGATTAACTGTTTTCAGACAGAAGGTTTATTCGATTGAAGTCAAGGGCGAAATATAGTAACCCCTTAAATTAAATGAGCGAAATAAAATAATTTTTATTTACATATTATTTCAAAACATATTTTTCTAATTGCTTCAAAATTTGTAAATTCAGGAATAAACTCGCATCGCGGGTACTTTTGCAAGTATACAATCATCAAAACCACTAAGCGTTGTCACTATGTCGTATTTCTATACCGAAATGCATTTTAACATTTCATAAAGAGTAGCTGATTTGTCTAGTCAACTACCCTATCAGTAGCGATCTAAAACAGCTTGACCAAAACCGACCAATCACCGTTATCCCGATCATTTACACACAGAACAAACAAAACATCCGAAATGACGATTCCACAAACACAAGTGCTGTTTTGAACCTATTTCGCTAGCTGGAAACATTGCCAACGTGAAGGCTTTGATGCTAACTGTTGATACTCGTTATATTAGTTGCCTTAATACACTCATTTATAGATCAAAAACTGTTATCAACCACTTTAACCATTGAAGAAATCGTAGAAAAAAAAATTTATAATTTTGGTTAGGTAAAGAGAAGATCAGTTATTAATATATATTATATTAATAAGAAAATAAAGGCTAATCAATCCACATGAGTTTTTTAATAAGCTTAAGATAACTACAAACGAGATTTGAATTCAAATTGTTTCTAATTGTTAAATATTTTTACTTTTGGACAAACAAAACATCAAATAACGGTGATCACAAACTTCTAAATTTTTTACTATTTTTATCCAATATACTGTAGTTCACCTAAGCGATTGTATAACACCGTTATAAAAAAACTGTTTCATAATAATAATTCTACCAGCCATTGTGAGCATAAAACGTCACATGAATATTTATCACCCTAGTGGCAAACTATCACAAGCCGAAAACCCTGAAAACCTTATCAACGAAACCGTTTCAGGCTCGTTTCATAATCGTACCTATAAAACAAAAGGTCTTAAAATTAATTCAATAATACTCATTATTAAGCCCATTTCACACAGGAGTGAGGGAATAAGCCACTAGGAAAGTACGAACAGCCGTTTCCATATTTATAAGGGTGTTGGAATATAAACAATAATTTTACGAGTAATAAAGTGGGCATACAAAAGTGGGTGGGCTAATGTCTTGATGTTAGGCTTAAGGGTTTCTTTACTACTGCTTAATTTAACAGCTTAATCAAGGATGCTTTTTGGACACAGACATTAAATAAATAACCCTATTCAAAATTAATTTTGATACACTAATGGTTAACTTTCACTTCGTCGATTTAAATCAATAATCATAAATATAAAACTCTTCCGTCACTGAGTGACTGATGGATAACGTACAGCCGAAACTACTGAGCGTAGAAAGTTGAAACTTAGTATAAAGATTTTGTAGAAAGTGTAGAAGGGCACTAAGAAAGGATTTTTGGAAATTCATTCCCGAAGGGAAAGATATTCCGGGCGGAAAGCTAGTTTTAATATAAAGTTTGGATAACTTGAATAATAAAAAACTAAAAATACACTTCTTATAAAATAAATGCGGTTAAAAATCCATTAAGCGTATACCATCTGGGCAAAAATAAAATACAAACCAAAATATGAAAAATAGAGGATATAGGAATGAGGAAAGAGTGAACGAGGATATTCGAATATCCCTCTTCATAGTCGAGTGATGTGTCCTTGAGAGCACTACATCCTTTTATTTGAATGACCGCCTTAAGAATCCACGGTACCGACAATGTTATACGAAGACAAATTATTTTGTTGTTATGAGTACGCTAAAAATTTATCTGTCACCAAAATTATACCACTTTTGTTTCTAAGTAGTAATGGTTACCCAATTTCTTTAAAAGTATCGTATATATTACACATTATCGGGACTAAGATATGGATAGATTGATTCAGGTAAGCTATTTACCACTTATCGTGTTAATACCCAAGTAACTGGGTTGTGGAGGTCAGATAGGCAGTCGCTCCATGTAAAACACTGGTATCCAGCTGCATCCGGTGTGACTGGAAGCCGACTCCAACATAGTTTGGAACAAAGGCTAAGCGAATATATATATGTAAGCTATTTACCACTTATACAGTCATAACCTCTCAGGCAGTTACAAAACACAATTTTATGCAAACATCATGAAATAAGCCACCATAATACCAATTAACTATGCCAGTTAATTTAAAATGATTCCAGCATTAGGGCGAATTCTGTGCTGCCGTGTATTTTTATAAGAAGAAAGGAAATAGAGTGCATTTAAGTAATAGGTTAAAACAATTTATTTAGAAAATAACTAAAGCTGCTTTAGTTTTAGCACCTTTTTATCTAGAAAGTAATATACCGATATTAATTATGCTTGAGGTACAAAACCAAGGGTGCAAAAATATATACTTCTTCCAAAAATATGAAGACGACTATTTCTGAAATCGTTAGTATGATTTTAAAGTGAGCCCGCAGGAATTAGCTACTGTATTATTTAATTTTAGAATATCTATATTTATACTAACGTTTAAGTTAAAATTACATAACGGTTGCTCTCAAACCATCACACAAATAGAATTAAACAGCGTAATAACATTTTCACAATATTAAACGACCTCATTTTCTCACAGTAATTACATAAAAACTCGTTTCCTAGTAAAAATATTTGCTTCGAGTCAACTTGGAAGGAAGAAAAAGACATCTTTAAGCGTTTATTATGTTTAACAGCTTACAGTCTTTATAGGAACTAGGGTTAATGAGGTTTTATAAACTCACACTGATGGTTACGCCTCTAATTACAGAGGTGAAAATATTTCTTTGACACTACTATTAACGTGGCTAATGTATTAGGTCAGGGAAAAAGTCTTTTCGCATTATAGTATGTATGAACTTGTAATAAAATCTCTTTGGCTTCAAGAATCACAAATGAGTGTAGAGTTCATTAGGTTCCTTTCAGTGAGCTCGTGAAGTACCCAAATATCGAGCTTCTTTGTGTAGAGAAAAGATTTTATTATAAGTTCATACATACTATAATACGAAAAGAGTTTTTCCCCGACCTAATATTAAGCATTCACCTGCACTGTGGTTGGAATGCAGGGTTATGTGGGATTCTCCCGCCAAGAGGGCAAGCATAACAAATCACTACCCTAATGTACATTGTGTGAATTTTCTGAATAAAAAATGCATTTGAAGGCTCTAAGAAAGAATTAAATCAAGGGTTTTTGAGTTCGCAACAAATTAGAATGGATGTAATTTTTTGAGTGTTTGATTAGATGAATCCTGTATAATATAATATTATACTCGTGAAAAATACATGCTTGAGCCTTTTCTTTCTTTCATCACAAAGTTTATAAAGCAAAATATTTTACTTATAAATAGTATTTCCAAAAACTGACTTTCTTATTGAGTACATAATTATATTTAAAATACACATTTGCTTAAGATCTATAAAAAGTTATTTATACCTCATGTAAGAGTGTGAGAGTTCTCTTTCCTAGAAATTATGATACAAACGATATACAAACAAACTGGTTTACTTAACAATGTAGAGCAAAAAATCTATTTTTATTTATAAACAAAGTAAAAATAAATGCTGTTGTACTATGATAAACGATACGCGATATTGCTTTATCAGTATACGTCTAAAATGGTATGGAATTTTATATTAAAAACAAGAAATCCTGACAGTTTTGGTTTCAATATTGATATTAATGAAAATGTGATACAAAAATCTTTCTTATATAATAGTCTTAAGCACTAGGTTGCTTACATAAAAATGATTTTAGCTTGAAAAAAGGCTTTGAAAGTTCCTGATTGCTGTACATTTTTTTTTTTTGCCGAGTGATATATGTATAATGGCACCTACCACGCAAGTGGTCGATTGGGAGGAGACCCTTGCCCAGCAGTGGGACAGTAATTAAAAAAATGTATATTTTCAATTTTAATTCCCAATTTTTTTTTATTTCGTAGCAATTCATAATTACTGCAACTTATCTCAATAACAATATAAATAAATGAAAACTAAACTGCGATTACAACGAAGATTGTCTGTAAAAATACTCTACCATTCGTCTTGCAATTGACCATAGCTTTGCCCACAGAAAGTTTTGTTTGTTTCTACTGCAACCAAAATCCTTTGTGATATTCCTGGACGTGAAAAATTGAACGCATTTCATAGGAAAGCATTCACCCGTTACGCTGTGATTGAGATACGAGCTACACATCCATTTGAACGTATACCAGAAGAATCTCTGTTGATACTTTGTAAGTGACGGTACAAGCGATGTACTAAAGTCCGACAACTAAGTAGAAAACTTAGAAACCAAAATGAAATCTATACTAATATTATAAAGCGGAATAGTTTGTTTGAACGCGCTAATCTCAGGAACTACTGGTCCGATTTGAAAAATTCTTTCAGTGTTAAATAGCCCATTTAACGAGGAAGGCTATAGGCTATACACTACCACCAATAGGAGCAGACTCCCGGTAAAAAATGTTTCAAAAACGGGCCAATTTATGACCCATTCTCTCTTATGTGACGCAAGCGAAGTTGCGCGGGTCAGCTAGTTACAATGTAATTATTATATTTACAATATATAGCAGGAGTGGTATTTCTCCTCATTATTGTAGACCAGACCACGTTTTTACAATGCTAATCTTTAGGCTTGAGTAAAAGTCAGCACCCTGGTCACACGTCATTTTCGCAATTCTGTGTTTTCAAACAGGCCATCGTCTGCTGTAAAAGCCTGCGGGTCACTGATTAACTGAATTCTGTATGTTTTATATCTCCGCAAGTTGTTATCCTCCTATACCAGGCACTATACTAGGTTGTTAGCCTATAAATGTTTGTTGGTGTTCTTGGAAACCGAATCGAGTGATTAAAACGCATCGCTTTGGCGAAGGATTTTCGTCGGCTGATTTCAGTTTCGTGACTGTCGTGTGGTTAGAAGTCAATTTATTGTAACGTGCTCTCCAAAACTTGGTTCGGCTGAAATACGTCTAAGCGGTCACCCATCAATGGAATGTCCGCGCCAGAGTCTCCTTGACTCGCTGTTTGTTTAAAAGTGAGGGTTTATAGAGCAGATTGCATTCTACATAATTTAGAGCATCAACAAGGACTATTGTCAAATATACAAATAACATGCGGTTTTGGAGGTGTTTGTGTTCAAAACTCCAAAACTGCTTGTTTAATTGTTTAATATTAATCATTTGCGATACATAAATACGAGTCAATGATGATGATGATGATTGTGTATATTTGGTTTTATAAATAAAAAATAAACACTTCTTTTTGACATAAACGTTTCTTTTAATAACATGATTAATTTCTTCCAAAAGCATGTAATTAAATATAAAATTTAATCTGTACAACAGCCATAATATTGATAATGATAAAAGACATAAAACTGAACAGTACTCGCAATGTGAACGGCACCGCGCGCCATATTGTGTATTGAAGTGGACGTTGCTTCATCACTCTCAGGACTAACAGCATCTCGGATCTTTCGCGTTCATCTGAAAAATAATAATGTAGATAAATTATTTAAAGGCTTTACTGTCCTTCTATTATATTATTACAGAAGTGTTGCGGCGAGACATAAAGGCATGTGAGGTTGAGGAAGACGACGTCAAAGATAGGGCGAAGTGGAGGAAGAGTGTAAGGGAGGCTGACCCCACTACCATATGGGACGAATAGCCAGGAAGAGAGAGAGAGACTGTCCTTCTATTATAAACGGGCCAAAATAAGAGATAATTTAGGATTTGACTCTACCACTACTGTGGCCTATGATTGGATTAGAGCGTTTAAAATTCTTTGAGAATCGATTTAAACAATATCTATTTGATTTATTTGAAGATTCTGCTTTAATGTGACTCCATGTATGCACGATCTCGTCACTATGTCTTATTTTATCACCTACATACATTCTTATATCTCAGGGGTTCCCAACTTTTTCTTAGTCTGGGACCACTAATGTAAGTATATTAAAAATAAAGTTTAATAATAAGTATATTAAAAATAAAGTTTAATAATCCCGAAAATTTAAATTTTAAAATCTTTCGCGGACCATAACTGTTTCATCTTAAATCCGCGCTTAGACAGCGTGGTTGATTCAAAGTCTAGCCCTTCTCTCATTACGGGTAGTAGTATATTATAGGCAATACGATAAAAATAAATTTGATATCTGTGAGACACATTTCAAATTGGATTGAAGACATTTATTTGTTAACAAAGTAGTAAGAAGTAGTAAGTAAGTAGAAGGCCAAGACGCCGTTGATACATTCGCACATCATTTTGCTTCCGTTTTCCATAAGGAAACCCCATTATTAGATCCAAAGATAGCTGAGCGTAACAGTAGAGACATTGGTTTTTCAACACAAATAAATATCGACCAGATAGGTATAGATGAAATAAGAAAAGCTGTACGTCGCTTAAGAACATCTGCTGCCTATGGACCCGATAATATACCCGCTTTTATAGTTAAAGACTGCCTTTCTGCACTAGAGGAACCACTTCTTTACATATTTAATCTCTCTCTCCACAATAGTTGCTATCCTAGTCGATGGAAAGTTTCAAGAGTAATACCAATACCCAAGACCGGAACATCGGCTGAGATTTCGAATTTTAGACCCATTGCAGTCCTTTCCGTGTTTGGTAAACTTTTCGAATCTGTTGTTAATGATAATATATTTAAACAGGTCAGTACTCGCCTAGATAACTCACAGCATGGATTTAGACCCGCACGTTCTACCTTAACTAACCTTACTAATTTTGTTGATTTTATAAATACCAGAATGACCGCCGGATGTCAGATCGACGCTGCATATTTTGATTTTAAAAAAGCATTTGATTTAGTTGATAATGATGTCCTTCTCACAAAATTTAGCTCGATTGGATTTAGTTTCCAATTGCTTACGTTTATGGCTGACTATCTCAGAGATAGGAAGCAGTATGTAAAGTTGGACAATTTTGTATCGCAGGAGTACTACACTCGATCGGGGGTAAGTCAGGGCAGTACCCTGGGACCAACGCAATTCTTGATAATGATAAATGATCTGCCCAAATGTGTTACAAGATCAGAATGCCTGATGTTCGCTGACGATCTAAAGTTGTACACAGCCGTCTGCGACACCAGTGATTGTCGAAACTTACAGGATGATATTGACGCTATCGCCGAGTGGGGTTTGGCGAACAAATTATCATTCAACATTTCTAAATGTAAGACAATAACTTTTACTCGTTCCCGTACTCCCATAAAAGTCACTTACGAACTGGCCGGTGAACCGCTCGAACGCGTCACTACAATACGAGACTTAGGACTGACTCTCGATTCTAAACTTAACTTCCATGAACACGTAAAGAAAATCTGTAAAGAGGCGAATAAGTCGTTAGGTTTTATAATGAGAACTTCATCTCAATTTCAAAATGTTCACGCAATAAAACTACTCTACAATGCATACGTACGCAGTAAACTAGAGTATAACGCAATAGTATGGAATCCACATGAAAAATTGTATAGTGTCATGATAGAAAAAATCCAGCGTAAATTTGCCCGCTATGTTTATAAACGTGTGCATGGATATTACCCATATTTGTATCCCTCGATGTTCGTTTCAGGAATGGTTGGCATGGAAACTCTAGAGCTTAGGCGTAAATTTGCTCATATGATGCATTATTTCTTGTTGTTAAATAACAAGATAGACAATCCATCGGTACGTGAGTCAATTCACTTTAATGTGCCCGATCAGTACATGCGAGGTGTAGGAAGACGCCAGCATCGTCTATTCGCCTGTCCGCCATCATGGCGCTCGGCACATGCCACCAACAGTCCTACAGGGAGGGCTATCACTCTATTAAATGCATTCCTACAAACCAATCCAAATGCAGACATATTTGCTGACAGCAATACGAGAATGATCTCAAGTATATCTATATATTTAAATAATAATATTATATAAGTTGTGATAATATATTTTAAGTCTGATTTATGGTGTGTGTATTGTTTATACGGTATTGTTATTTTTGATTTGTTATTGTTTGTGCTACTTAGTATTGTATATTATAAAATGTTGTATGTAACTTAGAATAACATATAAGCGCTTTGGTGAACACTGTAAGCTTGTACTGTTTAATAAATAAATAAATAAATAAATAAATAAATAAATAAAGAAAAATATTTAGAATTTAAACACGTAATCCTTGTGTAACTTTTACATGATATCTCATACAACAGGTATTATACTTTGAAGTAAACATTCAAAGCCTACAAGGTATGTAGACTAAACTCGTAAGCCGTAATTATGAATGTCGCAAATATTAGCTCATGTAAATTGTGTATAATATTCATTAGAGGCTTCAGGGTTAGTCTAGATCTGGGATCGTGTAGTTTCAAGGACAGTTTTAATAAGCTTTAGGAACGGTTTTAGCCTCACTGAATATGTATCAGTTGCGCGGCTTCTACAGTCAGTACTATTGACTATCGAGAATTTGACGTTTGAAAATTAGTGTCTACGGCGCTCACCAGGGGCGCTGGTCACGTTTTTATACAAAAAAATGTTGAAAGTAGCAGAAAATAGAGCAACCGGTTGCCTGACCAGTAGAATATTGACTGTTTCTCTTCTTGTTTTGTTTGTAACTTTATGAATCGATTGGTCAAGCCTACTGCTTAATCGTTTAGTCTGAAATTTTTACTATAAACTCGTTCTAGTAACGGTTGTGTTATATTTTGCTTTGCTATATTCACTAATACAATATGTCTTGAAAATGCGTCGCCAGTGAGTGGTTGGAATGCACCAGACATTTTCAAAGTAATGAACACTCCAAATACGACCTGTGTTATATACTTACTGTCACACTTTAAACACTTCATGATAATCATAATTTTAATGCTGTTCATGTCTTGCACCACTAAGTCCATTAATGATACAATAGTGATCAAGAAACAATATGTCTGAGGAACTGTTCCCAACATTTCAACTGCACTTGTTACAGTTGGACCCTGAAAATAAAAAGCATTTTGTAAAAATGAAATACTTTTCTTTCGTAGAGTGACACTTTATTGACGTATTGGTTAATTTTATCAAATGACCGTGTGTAAATTGTCCAATGATATATTTGATCACATAAATAACATAGCAATAATAAGTATTAAATCTGCTCCAAAGGAAACATTAGAAAGAATGAAATTAATTAATTAGACATTAGACACTCCATGATTTTTGTTGAAAAATAATTCATACTTTACTTTAATCATACATTTGTGAAATCAGTGTCGTATTTTTTGCTTTTTAATAATAGTTTTGTAAAAATACAAAAGTATTACATAACGTAAAAGTAGTAGAGGAATTACATTATATTGTGAAATCTTGGTTAATCGGAACAAACCCGCTCCTGCCCAACTAGTCTTTTCTCATGTTTAAATATTTATTTAACCTTGAATATTTTATATAAATCGGTTCCATTTAGCTCTCTTAACTACTCTCACACGTAAAATATCACTGTCGTCGGCTGAAATCTAGTTCTAAAAAGCTCAAACTTACGTTTTCTTTCAAATCTGAGATCGCATCAAAACATTCTTTCAGTAATCTTGGTATTGAACAAACCAAGAAAAAACATTGCTGAAAGAAACAAAAAAATCAAACATCAATATAAATTCTATTATATTTCCTATGACTACAAAATTTAGATTATTTACCATAAACTTAACGGGGTAATCAGTACTATCCAAATTATCCAAAATCGCTTCATACATCTGCATATATCTCCTCGGAGCATACTTCTTCACCGGCACATTATCAAACCCGTGCTTCTCCAAAGTTTTCTTCAATATCCGTACTCTCATATACAGCAAGTAAAATATTATCACATTACTATACTGTCCAACATCAATAGCCAACCAAGTAAAATTCATCAATACTATAGAATAAATATAAATGCAACGCGGGTGTACACTGTAGCAGAATAGAAGAAAATTCGATATTCTGTACACAAACATGAAGACGAAAGCAAAATGAATGACATTTCTGAATCGAGCATACATTTTCGCTGCACATGGTAAAGTATCAACCGTCATACGCATGAGACTGTTCACAACATATTCGTCTCTTGTATGAAGAGCTATCAAACAGTACACAGTATACTGAACCACAGGCACATTTCTAGTCAAAAAAGGCAGACGAGGAGACAACACCCAAGTACTAGTACACACAGTACTGACTAAAAATATACAATAAGCTTTTAATATAATTCGTAATTTCGGTGATGAACTTATAAAATTACTGTAGAAGCCAAAAAATAATCGAGTGTAGAAAATAGGCTTTAAATTACACACTTGGGGACGTGAGCTAGACATTTTTGTATACGTGTATGTAATTTGTGGGTTTATTTTCATTGCAGTATTGATAAAGTTTCAATATGTTAAAGTGCTGTTCAGTTTATTACTCATTATCTGTGATCTGGATAAAAATATCACAATGACCTGTTTGTTTTGAATGTCTTCTGTTGTGTAATTCAGGTTGGGCATTATGTAATTCCTTATTAAGTAGTTAGTAGTAGCACACTTTGTTATTGTAGATGCCGTCAGGAAACTTGAACACAACTGGTTGTAGAACAACTGAGACGCTGTAGGTACAGAGGGCACTCGGTCGGCTGATCTACCAGACGGGCGATCAGAGCGCAATAGCCCTCACTATTACGCCCAGTACTTATCGGCACGACAAAATATCGTTCATTGCAATCTAGTGTTACTGTTAGTGTTGTTTTACTTATTGTAATGCAATTACGCAACAAAATACACAAGCAACCAAGGATTGACCGTATCAAAGCTAGAATATATGTAAGGTTTCGTTTCCTCTTACGCTGTGTCTACCGTAAACGTCTCCGTCGCTATGCAGTTCGACGTACTTCACCAACTTTTGTATTGGCAGTAATTCCTTTATACAGTAACGCAGTTCTCTGCTGTTGGCACTATCGACTATCGAGAGTTTGACATTTAAAATGCAATGCAGAAATAGTTCCCACGTTGGTCGCTAGAGGCGCTGATTAAAATCTTCATACAATTTTCTCGGTAGCTAGACGGTTATCAATAGTTGTTAGTGAAAGAGAATCATGCTGCTGAATGATGAACGCAACTGAGTATGAGCAAGCGCTATATTATTAATATACCTACGTTTGACTACCACAAACTAAACGTAGACATATAAATGATATGCTTAAGTCTTGCGTCAAAATGAAAATTACACATTGCGATAGTTAATTATTATTGAATCAAGCGGTTACAAGGTTGATGCTTCGTTCTGTAATCAAAGTGTCTAGTTTAAACGTAATATTACGGCAGTCAGTACTATAAATTGTACATGGGGATATAAATAGAAATTGCCTGTTATGTAAGATTAAATAAATTATAAAGATTTATGATACAGAAAACTTACGCGGGTTTGTTCTTCAGCTGATAGTCCTATCCCAAGCGTAAATGAAAATAACTACATACATTCATAGAACTCCAATTTGTACTTATTAGAATAAAAATACTTGATGAAAAAGTTTTTTAAATATAAAACCTATGCATCAAACGGTAGAGTATCATTGAAATGATAATACCAAAAATTTATTATTTTAATTTATCTTTCAAGAAAAAAGCAAAACAGTAACAATTGTATATCAAAACAATGATTTCAAATATAAAACTTAATTTGGACGATAGCCATAACATTGATGACTAGAAAGGAGATGAAACTGAATATAACACGAAGAGTGAAAGGCACCGCGCGCCACACAGAGTATTGTAGAGGGCGCTGCATCATGATGCGAAGAAATAACCGTAGCTCTGATCTTTCACGTTCATCTGTAAAGAAATAATAACAAAGATAATATTCGTTTTGAAGATTAAGAAATTTTATAGCTAATACAATATTTGTCAGATGTGGATTAGATTGATTTATTGAATATAGGTATGACGTTGGCATCCAGGAGGTTAAAGATGCTAAAGAATCCTCTATTTTTGAATGCATTAAAAACTCGATAGAAAAGTTTTATTTTGACGTTTTCCTATGTCACCTTCAAAGATACTCAAAATAATTTCGAAGACCAATTGTGTCATATAATCACATAGGTTAAAAACCGCTATTTAGTTTTGCTTTTCTACCTCTGACAAACAAATTAAATACTAATCTGGACAAATGTAGATAATAAATGATTAAATACACATACCTGCACTTTTCATACATTTCTCAATTATTCTTATCCTTATGCTATTCATGTCTTGCGCCACTAAATCCATTAAAAATATAGTCCATACCAAGAAACAATACACCTGTGGTATTGTAAATACCCATTCAACGGCTCGAGATACTGTAGGACCCTGAAAAATGTTCACATATTTTCATTAAATTCCTATTCACCGCCACTGGTCAGTTAGTGTTAGGATTCATATCAGTGCTGCCAAACATCTTGATCACAAGATTGCAGTCGGTAGAAATAGAACGCAGATGCAAAGGGCACTCGGTAACAATGCAACAGTCTCCGTTATTGCACCTAACAATCGTTGAATCGTTGTAAGATGATCTAACATCACTGTTCAAGTTGTTTAGCAGCGGGAATACAGTGAATACCTATATCAGATCTTCTTTGCTTAGCAGCGGCTTGTTGTCTTGTCAAGAAGATAGTACGTGTCCTAAGCGTCTATTCTGTATAGTTATATTGTTACCTCTTACAATATTAAGTAGATACTTACAGTTTCCTTCATAGCTGATACAGCTTCAAAACATTCCGACACGAGTCTCGGTATTGAACAAATAAAAAAGAAAAATTGCTGTAAAAGATAAAATAACCATTGTTATATCAATAACGAATAAATATTCAACATCGTTACTATAGTTCTTATTAAGACTCACCATGAATTTAAGAGGATAATCCGATTCATCGACATTATCCAAAATGGTTTCATACATTTGCATGTATTTCCTTGGCGAAAATCTTTTCATCACAGCGTTATCAAAACCTTGAATTTCTAACGTGGTCTTAAATATCTGTACCCGTTTGTATATCAAGAAGAATAGCATTAAATTACTATATTGCGCAACATCTACACCCAACCAACATAGATTATGTAGAAAAATAGCAGCAGTTTGAAAGCACCGAGGATGTACACCGAAACAGAACGAAGACACCGATAATATTTTAATAAAAATCCAGATAACAAAAAAACGATTAACAAATTTCCTTTGCTTTATATGAATAATATTAGCACAAGGCATTGTATCAACAGTCATTCTCATATAACTTTTAACTATAAATTCGTCTTTTGTATGAAGACTTATTATACAATACACGGTGTATTGCAACACAGGAATATTTCTAGTTAGAAATGGTAGTCGTTGTGTAGTAACCCAAGAAGAAAAAGCGATTGAAGTGGATATAAAAATACAGTACAATTTTAATAAAGGTTGTAACTTTGGTTTGCTGCATGCAATATTATTATAGAAACCGAAAAATAAGCGAGTGCACATTATTGGTCTAATATTAAAAACTAGCGGACGCGAGCTGTCCATCGGTTATTTTGAAATACACTGTATTCAGGTTAATATAGCTACGTTTTATTTGAACAATTTCATTGTCGTTATTGTGTTTTATCTTCGATCTTCAGTTGTTTTGATGATGATGCATTTTTCGTAATCAAGATCAAATGCTTAATGATTAATATTTGTAGTTTGGAAATCAAACCTGCCAGCTATGTATATATTTATTTTAGTAATTGTCTCTATCACTCACACGAAAATTATTATGTAGAGCACAATTTAACTACACACGCTTCGTAGGAACTTTCTTAATTTTTTGCTGTTTATCACAGATGTGATTATAGGAATCATTAATGCTTAGAGCATAGAATTTTCTGTACAATAATATAATATAAATTAAATAAATCATTTTGGAACTTAATCTACTATTAAAACTACAAAAATATTAGCTTGAATTTTTTACTGAGAATTAATATGACCAACAAAAAAGTACAAAAACTAAAAGCAAAATAATGAACCTGCTTTACAAATAAAACTTAATTTGAACGACAGCCATGACATTCATGACTAGAAAAGTGATGAAGTTAAATATTGTTCGTAAAGTAAATGGTATCGCGCGCCAAAGAGAGTACCTAAACGGACGGGCAGCCATGATACGAAGAACCCATTTCAACTCTGATCGTTCCCGTTCATCTGTAAGAAGTTAACATTTTGTATGAGTATTAGTTTATATTTTTAGAAGCAGTGCAGACCTTAACCAAGGCAGATTATTGATTGACGAAATAAATGAAGATTCACACAATTTAAATAAGACAAAATTCCAATTCCTACAAGACGAAAGATATAAGACTATTTCAAATACTTTGTACAAAGTCTTCGAATTAAGGAAATGTTCAATTTGAATTTGATAGACATGTTTGTTTCACATAGTCAATAGGTTGTGATAAGTCGGTCTTGAGTATGGTTTGCACAGTATATAATTGAACTCTATATAACTGAATTCAAGTTCACCTAAATATAAATATAATAGCTATATTTATTGACTGATGTAATATGTTCTGATAGTTGCCAGTTACATTATTAGTTGCAGTATTTTTTTTAAATATTAGGTACCGCAATTAAATTCTAATCTCTCTAATCTCCAAAATATCTTCCAATTTTTTTATTTTTTTTCAGATAAAATACCATACCTTCACTCTCCATACACTTTTCAATTATCAGAATTCTAATATCATTCAAGTCTTGTACCACTAAGTCCATCAATGATATTGTCCAAATCAGGAAGAAGTACACCTGCGGTATCGTTCCTAACATTTCAACTGCTTTTGTCATTGTTGGACCCTGAAATAATATCAGTTCTCATTTTATGTTCGTTCGTATCATTAAATATTCGACAACATTTAAGATATGAAAATCTTACATGTTCTTTCAAATCTGACACAGCAACGAAACATTCTGATGTCAGTCTTGCTACAGAACACAGTAAAAAGAAGAGTTGCTACAAAGATTAATACATATTAATTATTATATTAAAGTAAGTTCAAGCCCATAAATAGTTTATCCTTGAACAACCAACCATGACTTTGACAGGGTAATCAGACTCGTCAACATTGTCCAAAATCGACTCATACATTTGCCCGTATTTCCTCGGCGAAAACATTTTCATCGGAGCATTGTCAAACCCTTGCTTTTCCATCGTCGTTTTAAACCACTTTATTCTTTTATAAATCAGGAAAAATATCATAAAATTTGTATACTGCGCTACATCTACTGCCAGCCAATTGAGGTTCATCCAAAATATGGCAGAGCTTGCCACACATCGAGGATGAACGCCGGCGCAAAACGAAAGGAAAGACCAAATTTTGTATAAAATCCAAAAGAAAAATAATTTATTAACGAATTTCTTATACTTTTTATAATTATTCCTTGCAACTGGCAGAGTATCAACAGTTATTCTCAAGTAACTTTTAGCAACAAATTCATCTTTATAATGTAGGCATAGTACACAATATACGGTATACTGTACCACCGGTACATTACGAGTTAAAAACGGCAGGGCTCCGGATTTTAACCAATTAGTACAAATAATAAAACCAGATATAAATACGCAGTACAATTTTAGTAACGGTTGCAGTTTAGGAGAAGTAAACGCTATGTTATTGTAGAAACCAAAGAACAACCGAGTGTACATTATGGGTCTTATATTAAACACTAGTGGTCGCGAGCTAGCCATTTGTTTTTTAAAACTAATATCAAAGGCGAAGTTTCTTTCGAAACGATTTACTTGAAATATTAACTTTAATATCTTATAATTGTTCGTCATGTATGTTAATGTTATTTCTATAGGGGTTTTATCAGTGATCTTTCATACAAACAACATCTACATAGATTACTTTGTGAACCTGACTTTGAAGTAATTTATGACATTATTATTTATTATCTCTTACATTTGTTAGATTGTAAGTAACTCTCGTACCTCACTTAAACTTATAAAATGTACTGTACTCGTATAAATTTCCTCGTACTAGCATTAATCAGATAGGTTTTTCTGATCACTGTAAATATAATATGATGTATTCTACGTACAGCTTTAGACTGAAATAAATTATGAAATAAGTTATGATAGCGAATTATCATCGTTTATTTATGATGATTTTAATGTGATACTTTTAAAAACTCGTTTTCATGACGAATTACTTGACAGTGGAATTATTTTTGCAGTACATTTTAAATGTCAAACTCTTCATATCCGATAGTACCGGCTGTAGAGAATCGCACTACAGTAGCTCAATTCTCTACTACTATCGAAAATCCGATCAGCATCTCTGACGGGTGTCGTAGGAAATATTTTGGCAGTACATTCTAAATGTCGAAATTTCGATACTCGACAGTACCGACTGTACAGAATCGCGCCACTGTACATTTGTTAGGAAATGTATAAATAATAAAGTTTGTTTCATATATTCATGTTGCTTATCAATATTTTCTACGTTTGATTTTATCTGCGTCAATCGTTCAAAATTAATAGGAAGTAAACAACGTTTATGGTTTTTAGTTATTGGGAAGTTTTATAATATTTATTTTATGTATCATTATTTATTTATTGTTGATTACTTTACGCACAAACATGATTATTTCAAAAGTAATCATAGTAGACACCATTACAACAACTGATTATATTAAATCTGTAAATGATTAAGTCCTAATCCTTCTGTTCGTAATCATTATTTTAGGTCGGGGAAAAAGTCTTTTCGCATTATAGTATGTTTGAACTTGTAATAAAATATTTTCTCTACACAAAAAAGTTCGATATTTGGGTACCTCACGAGCTCACTGAAAGAAACCTTATGAACCGTGTACTCATTTGTGATTCTTGAAGCCAAAGAGATTTTATTACAAGTTCGAATACATACTATAATGCGAAAAGACTTTTTCTCCGACCTAATATTATCTTTATTCCACGTCAGGTGGTCAACTCAAAATTCTCACCTTAAGCTTTTCTTTACAAGCCGACAACACTGTCTTAACCCCTTTCATTTACATTCTTTTACACAGTCCACCCATCTTTTCCGGTCTTCTTTCACTCACATGCCCATTTATACAGCCATAGAGCTGGACCTAGCCAGTCTATTATTGAAAAATATACCAAGGAATAAAATTCAATTTGTCAGTAAAAATCTATAATTGGTTTTAGTAATATTTAATATCAACATTGATAACATTTTCTAGAACATAAGAAAATTCAAGATAAAGCCCGGTTAGAAATAATATTTGATTTGGACGGTAGCCATGACGTTGATGACAAGGAAAGACATGAAACTGAATATAACTTGCAGAGTGAACGGAGCCGCGCGCCATATTGTGTATTGAAGAGGTCTCTGCTTCATTATGCGCAAGAGCAGCTGTAGCTCGGATCTTTCTCGTTCATCTACGACAAACAATTTTAGACAATGAAATGTAATGAATAGATAAAAATCTGATAATGTAAAATTAGTACCATAAGTGTTTAAAGATAACAAAAATAATGATCCAGGAAATGTTAACAAAGAAACCAGAAACACTACATTTAATTTTGCTTTAGGTAAACTGTCATGAGTTGGAATACAGAGAGTCTATTCTCCAGTGAATTGCTGATAGATCTACAAAACATTGACAATCAAGGGCAATAAAGAATTCAAATAAAATAAACATAAATATAACATTAATAACATCTAACCTACACTTGGCCAGCGTGATAGACTCAAGGCCCAACTCAACTAAATTTAGGAGGAAACCTTGGCCCAGCAGTTGAACAGAAATATAAATATCAAATCTAAATTTTTCATAGTTATACATACTTGTACAAATCATGCACTTCTCGATAATCATCATTTTAACACTGTTCATGTCTTGTAGCGCCAAGTCCATCAAAGTCACGGTCCAAATCAGGAATAGGTACACCTGTGGTTCTGTTCCTAGCATTTCCATTGCTCTCGATGCCATGTTCGGACCCTTCAATAAAATTATTAATTAGTTCCTCAGTTTTGAACTTGTCTGTACCAAAGTTACTATCTTCTAAATATTTTTAACCGTTGAGTTTTCTCATATTTTTAAGTATATTACTTGGTTCATCACAATTAATATTTTGTTCATTGCTGTCATTGCCTGCTTTATTTTTTTATTATTATGGTTAAAAATACTGATAAAAATATTGCACTCACATTTTCCTTTAAATCTAAAATAGCTTCAAAACATTCTGAAGTCAGTCTCGGAATAGAACACAGTAAGAAGAAAGCTTGCTATAACAAAGAAGATAAATACACATACACTACAAAATCATTTCGATCAATTCAAGTCAATTATATTCGGTAATTTTTATATTGTTGCAACTAACCATGAATTTAACAGGATAATCCGTATCGTCAATATTGTCCAAAAGAGATTCATATATTTGCAGATATTTTCTCGCTGAATACTTTTTCAAAGGAGCATTATCGAAACCTTCATCTTCTATAGTAGTCTTAAATATTCTTACACGTGTACAAATTAAATAAAAAGTCATAAAACTGCTATATTGAGCAATATCTACAGCCAACCAATTGACATTCATCCAGAAAATACCAGGATATTCTAAACACCGGGGAAGAATGCTTATACAGAAAAACGTAAAACCTAATACTCTGTACATTAACCAAATAACATAAGTACGATTAATGACTTTTCTAAATCCTACATAAATTTTCGTTGCACAAGGTAAAGTATCAACTATAATTCTTCTATAACTTCTTGCAAGAAATTCATCTTTTGTATGTAAAGATAGCAAACAATATACTGTGTACTGTAACACGGGTACCGAACGAGTTAAAAAGGACAAATGAGCGGATAAAACGTAATTAGTTGTTGCTATAATACTGACTAATAGTACACAATATAACTTGACCAAAACTTGTAATTTCGGTGAAGTGCATATCATATTATTGTAGAAACCAAATATTATTCTTGTATACATTATGGGCTTTATATTGTACACTTGTGGACGCGAGCTGTACATTTTCACTTTCATATAACAGTAATTTATCGAGTGCTTTGTTTATAATGACATGTATTGAAATGTCAATTTAAGTAACGTATTATTTGTTTTTTTGAAATTACCACTTTGTAAAATAAGTTTATGGAATCGTTTATATTTTATTTATAGTTGAATACCGAAGCCATGAGACGGAATAATAAAACTAACCATTATTTCTATTACAATATTATATTTATTATAAAAGTAGTACGGAACGCTTACATTAAAAATGAGGTAAAGAAAAAAAGAGCAGTGATAGCCGAGTGGTATAAGTTGGTACCTCCCATGCAAGTGGTCGCAGGTTCCAACCCGAGGCAACACACCAATGACTTTTTGAAGTTATGTGTGTATTCGCCAGCGGCCAGTATTGGCCAGCGTGGTGGACTGAAGGCCTAACCCCTCCCTCATTACGGGAGGAGACCCTTGCCCAGCATTGGGACATTAATGTGTGAAATGTATTATTTATATTTATAAAGAATACAGTTTTTGAAGTTCGCTCTAAATAATAAATAAACCCGTTAAAGAAAACATATACTATGTATAAAAGTGTTTATTTTTAATCATTATCCTTTATAGATTACTTTGTATACCTACCTATAAAGCTATAGTTAAGTGCATCAAATTTAAAAACAACGAATCCTACCTGTATGTTATGTATAATAAATGTTAAATATATATTTACGAATACATACATATATGTTGTTTCTAGTAAAAACAATGAAACGATGATGTCTATAATTCTAAAGTTAACAATAAAACAAATTGATTTGCTTCAAATATAAAAATGAAATAGTCAGAGAGCCTGTTGTACATAAAGAATTAAATATAAAACCTGATCTGCACTACAGCCATGACATTAATAATAAGGAAAGACACGAAACTACAGATAACTCGCAGAGTGAACGGTATCGCGCGCCACAGGGTGTACTGGAGAGGCCGTTGTTTCATTATACGAAGAACAAGCTGCAACTCTGATCTTTCACGTTCATCTGAAGATAAATTAAGAAATAACAATAAGATTTTGAACAGAAAATTTACATCCAAAATTAGTATTACCAATTATTTCGTCATGTGGACTTAACTTTTACGCGTGTCCACATGGTGAAACTTAAATGAAATCATGTGATGTAGAAATTACCATTAATGTCAGGCTTGTTTCTCGCATATTCGGTTCGGCAATATTTATCGAACAACAAAACTGACTCGACTCACTTGTCCGGCTTGTGCCGATGGGTTTCCTCTACTCATATTTGGCTTTGCCCTCCAGATAGGCCGATTAATGCCGAACCGAATATGTATGTAGCAAACCTTATGAAGGTTACCATATTGGTCCGAGATATAGGTATAAAACCAGTAAAGAATAATAAAAAAAAGAAATAGAGCCTGCTAATAGCTTAAACTTAACAATATATTAAGATTTACTAACAAAAAATGAGTCATTGTTACTTGAAATAAATAATATTCTATTCTAAAAAAAATGATAATATAATTAGTAAATTATTTGTTCTGTTTATTGTTACCACATCTCAATACTAGTTTATTCGTTAATTTTGATGGTGCTTTGCAATTTTTCTATTTATATTTGCAAGTCTTCACAGTCAACAAATTAAAAGTTCTATACTTACTTTTGCTTTTCATACAATTCTGAATGATGATGACTTTTATAGTATTCATATCTTGTACCACTAGGTCCATAAATGATACTATTGCTATTAGGAAGCAATACATCTGGGGTTCCGTTCCTACCATATTGAATGTCGTAGATGGGCCCTGGAAAATATGTATTAGAAATTATTCTATCTTTAGGAACTGAAACAATGAACAACTGGACAATGAAATAAACTATGACTAAAGTTAACCAGCAAACAACATACTTCAAAAAATGTAATAAGAAGAAGAAAAGTTAACTTACATTTTCTTTTAGTTCAGTAACTGCTTGAAAACATTCTGTGACCAATCTAGGCATTGAGCAGACTAAACAAAGACATTGCTGGAACAACAAAATTAAAAGATAAAGTGCATTTTAAGGTAGTTATACTAATAGACAGTAACACACTTTCAAATAAGTATCGGATATCTTATCAGGAGGAATTTCTTCAATGATATGCTTATATTTGCTGCTACCAACATCAACTACCAAACACTCATCTATAATCCGAGAAACTAGTCCTTAGATGGGTAAATAATATTAGCTTAATTCCTTACCATACATTTGACAGGATAATCTGTATCTTCAATGAAATCTAAAATCGCTTCATACATCTGCATATACTTCCTCGGCGAATACTTTTTCACTGGAGCGTTATCAAACCCTTGAGATAACAATGTATTCTTAAATATCCTCACCCGCAAATACAGCAAGTAGAAAATCATAAAATTGCTGTACTGAGCAACATCTATTGCCAGCCAAGTGATATTCATTAAAATAATACCGAGATACTCGAAGCAAATTGGATGATTAATATAACAAAACCTACAGCAACTTAGGATTCTGTACGACACCCACAAAGCAAGCGTGCGGTTAATGACCTTTCTAAAGAGATTGTACATTTTCTTCGCACACGGCATCGTATCAACAGTGATTCTCATAAAACTTTTGGAGAGAAATTCGTCTTTTGTTTTCAAAGATAGATAACAGTAGACTGCATATTGAAGCACCGGTACAGCACGAGTTAGAAATTCTAAATGGGCTGTCAACCTCCATGTAACAATGCAAATACAACTGACTAATATTATACAGTACAATTTTAATAATACTTGTATATTTGGAGATGAAAATACATTATTATAGAAGCCGAAAATTAGTCGTATGTATAATATTGGCCTTAAGTTGTATACTTGAGGACGCGAGCTCACCATTTTCGATTTGTTTTACTGAACTGCGTTTGACCAATGTTTTCTATAAAATATTCATCGATAGTTTAATATACTAAGTGGGCTTTTGCTGTTTATCGTTGAGTGCTATCGGTGATAGGAACGAAATTTAGTTTTAATATTTATATGACAGTACGTTCTGGTTCTTGACTAGCTGTTGACTGATATTTATAATTGTTGTCAAATACACAATAGCGGCATAGTCTTGGTGTGTAATTAGTATCATTTAAAATAATAATAAATAATTATTTCATACTAGCTGACCCGGCGAACTTCGTACCGCCTAAAATATGCAAAATTAAATGTTGATTTTTCAATATTTCGGAAAGATTTTCTTAATATTTTTTCCGTAAGAACCTTCTCTTTATTAACAAATACTACACAAAATAATTAGTAAAATCGGGCCAGCCATTCACGGGGTTTTTTTTAAGACTCTTATTGCCGTCCTAATAAAGCAGTCATTTGAATAAAAAAATTATGACGTACTCATATCAATGGGTTAAGAAAACTGTGGTTGGTACAATGAGTGGGACAATAATATCAATATCTTTAGTTGACGCTTATTTATATACTTCAAAATAATATAAAATTCAGTGTCGTAACGACCAAAGACACATGCTGTTAATTTTACTACAAATTGATCTACTAGAACTCATCACACTTCACTGGATAACAATAATCGTTTTTTAAGCACAAAAGGTTCGCCAAGGAAGGAAAAACAAAAAAGTTACGTAACAAAAATTAAGGAGAGCATATGTGAAGCGACCCTCAGTCAAGTAGGTCGCCCAGGCTTCGTTATAAAAAAAATCTCACATCTTAGACTCAAGTTTAAGCGAAAGCATACTTAGGTTACGCTAGCACGTACATGTTTTATGGAGCAGGTGGATTTTAAAGTGGGAAGTTGTCTTTTTTTAATATGAGATGTTTTTAACTTTGACACATTTGCATATTATTGTGTTACGAGGTTCCAGAGAATTCTTTATTTTTTGTATAAGTGGATTTGTTGGAACACAATATTAGTGAGTGACTTTGCACAACAGTCATCAGATGTTAGTTGGATTGTAAGTTAGTTATTCTGACATAAAAAAACCACTCTAAGACCCTATTTCATTACCTCTAGATAACTATCAGATATCTAATTAAAATAATGTTTATCATACATTTTGTTGCTCTTTATCAAGCAGATAGATTAACTGATACTCATTTCTAAACTGTAAACAGTCATTATTGTCATTGTATTGATTAACCGTTGTCATGACTTCAACACATCACAATAGAAGCGCTGTGAGATTTTGAGATCAAAATATCACAATTTTATATCGTATATTTCTATTCCACACAATTTTGTTATAAAAATAAAATCATCGATGACAACGGTAACCCTTCTACCACCAACTCATATTTTTTTCTCAGAAATATAAACATGGGAGATCAAACGTAACACGTGTAACGTAAGCTAAGTATGTCCTTCGTTTTCCTTTCGTAATTGTCTCTGTGACGTTGCTTTAATCCCTACGAACAAGGATTCCCCCTATATTGAGTTCGTTCGTAATATTTCGCTTCTGTGTTAAAAAAATTGGATATACTTAATAATGTTTGGAAAAACGCCTCAGGGTACTTTGAAATAAGGTTTTTTGCAAATGGTTAGTCAAAAGGTTGGGACACCTATGAAGACCTGTGTTTGTCTTAAGGATTGTAATTTGAAGATGAGGGTAAGAAAAATGATTTAATTCTATACAGAGCTAATCAATATCAGTGTTCCGGACAAATAGTTGTGTCTATAAGTTTCATGAACACATTTTTTTTGTTTGAGAGCTTTGAGAATAAATTGCATATCAATCACACTTTCCATGAATAAATTCATAATCAACTTTTGCAATTTTAACAACTTGCTGATAATATATTTGCGACTCGTACGTATAGTTTGGGTTCAAAGAAGATAACATAAGATTTCTCCAACTGTTTCTTACTTCATGAAAATTGGTTCAATGTAAACAACATTCTCTTTTTCCATTTAGTTCCGAAATTGGACCTCCAGTTTCATTTATCAATATTTCTTATTACCGCAGTATCAAGTATTTATTACAACAAAATGTTTTCCGAGAAATCTATTAGGATACACGATACTTTTAGCATTAGCAATTCTCTAGAAACAATAACTTTTCGGAAATTTCAACTTCCTTTTTCATCAGAAATCAAAGTCAATTTAAGTCTAAAAATACGCTTATATTATATAGAAGGATAAATAACTGTCTTTCTGTCGCCTATAGTAATGAAAGAGGTATAATATGGTCTTGCGTCTAACACGCATGCCAATTGCGTTAATGCAATTAGAGATTTTGCATTACTTTCTGGTTAAAAACTCTCAGGCAAGGTTTCGTCGCGATGAATCGCATCATTTTCGATCTTTTATCATTCATGTGAAAAGCGACTGCTTGTTCCGACTGTAAAAAAACTATTGAAACCTTATAAGTGAACCTGGCGTATTTAGCAAGAGCTAATTTCTAGAGTTATGTTATTTTCTTTTTGTTATTCTATAGTACTGACTGAAGAAAATCGCGCAATTGTCTTGGGCAGCTGTAGCACCAAAATCAGCTATCCACAACCGGCCAGCTATCAACAAATTTTGTATAATAACCAGACCAGCGCCCCTAGCGGATGCTGTAGTTACTATTTCAAATTTTAAATGTCAAAAATTAGCTGTTCGACAGTACCGAATGTAAAAAACCACGCTACTGTTCCAGCAGGTAAAAATGTATTCTAATATTCAAGATGTTGATAAAAACATACAATTCCTAATTTCTCTTTGTGTTAGCTTCTATTTGTTTTCGTGAAACGTTTTTTTGTTTTCCGTAAACATTGTTTACGTGTTTCGTTTCTGTTTACTTTTTCTGCGAACAATATAATTTAGGCACAAGCGTTTTCATACAGGCTGAGTATTTGGTTAAAAAAGTACTCGCGTATTATTTACGGTACATTGTCCGAATGGGAGCAACTGTTGCTCAGAGGTCTTTAAATTGAATCCCCGTTACTTATTAGTGTAAACCTCAAGAGTTATTTGCTAGATATATATAGTATAGTAAACCTCATAAAACTAGAAGTACTTACACCTTTTTATTGATGACTAGCTGACCCGCGCAAATTCGCTTGCGTCACATAGAGATTGGGCGAATTTTTCCCCATTCTTGTAACATTTTTTTACTGGTGCTATGCTCCTATTGGTCGTAGCGTGATGATATAGATATAGCCTTCCTCGGTAAATGGGCTATCTAACACTGAAAGAACTTTTCAAATTGGACCAGTAGTTCCTGAGATTAGCGCGGTCAAACAAACAAACAAACAAACAAACTCTTCAGCTTCATAATATTAGTATAGATGGGAAAAACATCTGTTAAACTCATTCTATAGAACATTGGTTAATGTCCCATTCGAGCTTATAATTTATTTTTAACAACGTCATGTTAGATGTAGAGCAGTGATAGCCGAGTGGTATAAGTTGACACCTCCTACGCAAGTGGTCGCAGGTTCGAACCCAAGGCAACACACCAATGACTTTTCGAAGTTATGTGTGTATTAGAAATAATTGTCACGTGCTCCAACGGTGAAGGAAAACATCGTGAGGAAACCTTGCATGCCTAAAATGTGTTTAATACATTTACTCAGGGCATGCAAAGTCCCCAACCCGCACTTGGCCAGCGTGGTGGACTCAAGGCCCAACCCCTCCCTCATTACGGGAGGAGACACTTGCCCAGCAGTGGGACATTAATGGGTTAAATTTATTTTATTTATAACGTCATGTTTGTTGTATACAAATAAATTACAGTTCGACTCAAAGGTGTATTCCATTAACCTACGTTTCCTCATTTATAATGTTAAAGTTTATACTCGTATATCGATGGTCCCTTGTCGTAGAACAGTCTACTACTGAAAACAATCAAACAGAATTTGGACAACTTTTATAAATCTTTAAAAATAACAGCCGAGCCCCGACAATTTAACTTGCCTTACGGACACACGGAGGAACTCGGTACGCATAAAATGGTCACCCATCTGCAGAACAGCCTCGGTACGTGTAGCTTAACTTCAGAGAACGATCCGTGCTGCTGTTATCACTAAGCTCCGAGCTGCTCTTTTGGAAATATTCTAACAAATCTAATAAGAAAAGATTTATAACACTATTTAGTCACAGAAATCAAATCGTTATCATGTAATATTAAGTAGAACGTAGGAAAATGTAATGTATTGAAAGCGATTCCCTTTCATGAGATTTGAACAACAATGGTTTGAAAATAAAATGTATATTAATATCCCGCTGGAGGCGCAAAAAAGGCTAATGTAATCGAGATTGAATACACAAACAGATATCAGGAAATAAGGTGACTATGATTTGGAATAATTTAGGTCACGACTTATTATTTTTTTAATATATTTATAACTTCTCATTATAATCGTTATTAACATGTAAGTAAGTATACTAGTTGCAGCTTTACCCGCAGGGTTTGAAAATGTAAATGGAAAAAAAATGTTCAATCGATAATGTAATAGAATCTAAAATGGTTTGATTAGAAATAAGGCGTCATAGTCGCGTCATCATCCAGTCAGATTCTACCTTCACAGTAAAATCGTATCGGAAAACATTTAATTTAGTTCGCAATAACAATTATGTTTTTAGTAGCACTAGTAAAACTATAAAGCTCATATTTATGAAGTATAAATAAGTAATAAAGATACCAAATAATAACGAACAATAATAATATGATTCGCTATAAAAATAAACATTTATTAAGTCATAACAGTCACGCAAAGAAATTGTAGACGCGTATTCACTATTTTATGAGTTTTAAATTTAAAATTATATATATACTACTACTATACTTTCATGTGAGTATTTTTAAACCCGGTGCAGGAAAAGATGTACGAAATACACCCGTCTTTCACCATTAACATATTAAGTCTTCTCTAACAGGCCTGAGTGATCCTATTGCCATTTGCCGGGCACATTTCCACACTCCGGGCAACCATTGTGAAATTATACTACTTGAGGCCGCCCGTGACTTCGTCCGCGTGGAAACCCTTCCCGTGAAAATCCCGATCCCTCGAGAAGAAAGTAGCCTATGAGTTATTCTGGGTCTTCAGCTACCTCCATACCAAATATCATCGTAATCGATTCAGTGCTATCTGCGTGAAAGAATAACAAACATCCATACATACTCACAAACTTTCGCATTTATAATATTAGTAGGATAAATTAAAAAAACAGTAGGACTTTGTCCGACCCGAAACGAAAAACCCGAATGTAACTCTAAAACCTTATGATCAGAACTTACTATCAGCAGTCAAATATACTACTGACCGTACAACAGAAGTAGACCGTAAGTCGAAATTGGCCCTATTCTTTAGTGTGTATTATTTATTTTATTTCTGGTCACCCTACTGTAACTGATGAGGTAAATAATAATATCATGTTTCTTTTATGGTTTCGTATCCGTTATGAATAAAAACATACTGATATTTTGTTGAAACAGTTAATCTATTACACGTGTAGTTTAAGTTTTAAAATCCTGAAAACATTACTTTTACCCTTTATCGGAAACAGTGTAAAAGAAAAATGTGGATATTTACTCGTTATTCTAATAAACGGCCGCGATTATGTGTAGAAAATATGTAGTAAGTACTTTATTTAAGAATTTGTCTATATGTTCAAATGAAATTGTAATACGTTGCTAGAATTTTCTGCAATGATGTAATATCAATAATCTGAAGCAATATTTATAACACTTACAAATATTTTGCTTAATAATTAAAATACTAGAAGACTTGCGCTATTCTGCTTGCGCATAAACTCTTTTCCCTTATTTCAGCCTCTTGAAAGCTGATTTTTATAAAAAAAAGATTCTATATTCTACCGTTATTGGCTCATTAGCAAAACCGTGAAAACGTGACAGTATTATAAGAAGTCTGTAAGACAGTATAAATGTTGCATTTCCCAAACCGACAATAACGCAAAAATCGGATTTATTTACAAAAACATATTAAATTTATGTACGTAACTATAAGCACTTACTATCATATCACCTCAAGAGAAGGGTTCTTATCCACTCTGTTTATATTTACGGTATAACCCGTCGTAATGTTGACAAACACTTATCATGACGTCTGAAATCCAATTACATTGCAAAAGGCTTACCTTCGCGCCGAGTGGGGAAGGATCAGCCACTACGTACGTTGAGCTTTGGGAATAAAGATGTGCTATTTTTTTGCTTAAGTTAAAATATATGTTATGATGAAACGACTTTAAAATTACGTACTATGAACTTACGATAATTATGTTAAGTATAATATTTTTATTTGTTTAATTTAAATCAGCTAACTGCCCTAAATTGAGCTTTATTTTCATGCTTAGAAACTTACATATTATTATGATACAGTAAGTTATCAAAAATAACGAATTAAATCAATCTAATTAAGTTATTTTGCTTGAATTTCCAGTTTTATTGTTCAATCACTATTTAATCATATACTAATTAATAATAATTGTCTTAAAATATCGTGCCGAAAACAAAGCGCACACATAACCACACTACTACAATAACCTTGTCTTAAACTATTTCACTAATATACAACTCATTATTACATTACCCATCTCTTTTCCTCTTCCTCATCTCCCATCTCACATCATCTCCTATTTATTTATTTGAAAAGATTAAAAACATAACTCTCCCCGCATCTCCGAGTAACATGATTTATGGCGTGTCCATACGGTAGGTAACTGGCACACGGTCCCGGTGGAAATTAAAAGAATTTTTGCTTAGAAACCAGCCACTACATACCTTAGCACCTCCTTTCATATGTGAGGTTACGTAATAGTTTAAATGTAAATGTAGGGTAGTTTTATTTTGTAGCTTCTTATGATTATGGTGAGAGGTTCTGTGAATATTAATGTTTAGAAGAGAACGTGTTCTTTGCGTAAGTGCCCACTTGTTTTCAGAATCATAGTTACACGGTACTTAGTTGCTTTATAAGTTTACGTTTAAAATATCGGTTACTGTAGTGAATAATTTTATTTATACGTTAAAATTAAAAGTAGATAAAAAATAGCACATAAAGAAAGACTTTATGTACTGTTATGAAAACTTTACGAGTATTTCAACAACTAGCATGTCATACAAAATATCGAACAAAATTTTAATAAATGCTACAACTCTCGTGCACAAGTAACAAAGCCAATAAAAAGTTTGATTAGGTTTTTTTTAACATACTATAATTAAACCCCAAATAACCTATATTTCAGTATTTCTGAAGTACAATATCTATTTTAGATACTAATTCAAAGTACATCTAAAGTCAAAGGTTTGAGACCTTACAATCTGTCATGAACATACACTAGATCAAAACTTGTATCTACTTACACACTAACTAGCCGGTCCGCGCCACTCGTGTTAAAACTTTCACCCCCTATTTTAACCCCTTAAGGGTTGATTTTTGAAAACATAAGTAGCCAATCTTTGACCTCTACTTTTTCTTTATCACAATGCTTATTTTCATTGCAATCGGTCGAGTAGTTTAGCCACTAAAGACAGGCCATGGTAAGGTTTATTTTAATTATTTGTACGAACTTGTACTTTTGTACGAACAAACAAATTTACTAGCAATTAACAGTTTCTTTAAATTTTTTTCTTTAAAAGACAACTCCCGCACTAAGAATTGCTCTTGTGTCGCGGGGACTTTTACAAACATACAAACAACGTACACAAAGCACAACCAGACCCGAAGCAATTATTTGTGGATCGCACAAATAATTGCTCCGTGTGGGAATCGAACCCACGACCTCCCGTTGCAGTGGTATCGGCGTGGCGACCTAAACCACTGCGCCACGGAGGCAGTCAAATTTGTTTAATAGTAAAATTTGTGTTAATTGCTAGTAAACTCGCCAAACTTTGATGTTATAAAAATAAATAAGTTTAAAGTAAAAATACTATATATTTTTTTACAGATTATGGTCATAGAACTAGCAGACCAGCGATCTATTCGCGCACAATTTTGATGAATTAGAAAATATATACAGGAATTAATTGAAAAAAAAAACGAAATATCCGGCTATGCTTAATCCAGTCTTATAAAAATAGTTCACCGTTTTAGCCACGAAAGCGTTACAGACTGACAAACTTTAGTCCTTATAATATCAGTATAGATAGTTTTAGTCTAGACTTATGTTATCCTAATGGGCAATAAAGGTTAATAGAAGACGTTTTGTACATACTAATAGTGTAATATGTCTGTCTATACCTATTTATGGTTGAAAGGATGAAATATTTTGTTGCGTGATAAATATTCCGTGAAACGGTACTTTCTTAGTTCTATATGAGACGTAAAACTTTTCTGTACGGTTATCAACTACTTTAAATGTATTACGAACAATATTCCTTATTAAGTATTTCAGTCTTTTAGCTATTATTTTATCTAATGTTTATATTTTTCTTTCTTTGTTACACAAATAGTTTACAAACCTTAATTATCTGGGAAGAGAGTCTCTCTTTCCAGATACCTGAAACTGCAAACTAAAACTAAAGATTTTTATTTAAAATTTCACATAACAATATAATATCTATACTAATATTATAAAGCTGAAGAGTTTGTTTGTTTGAACGCGCTAATCTCAGGAACTACGGGTCCGATTTGAAAAATTATTTCAGTGTTAGATAGCCTATTTCTCGAGGAAGGCTATAGGCTATATCATCACGCTATGACCAATAGAAGCAGAGTGTCCGTAACAAATGTTACAAAAGCGGGGAAATGACCTATTCTCTCTTATGTGACGCAGGCGAAGTTGCGCGGGTCAGCTAGTTTTCTCATATTATCCAATTTTTCAAGCAGCATATTTAATATTCTCAATAATAAAGTTGCAAGTAATTTCTTTTTACCCTTGTTGGCAGCTTAAACTGTAGTCTCCCGAGACATTATTCTCAGAACTGGTTAAATGTTAGAACAAACAACGCGTACACAATGTCATCTTAAAGTAATTCTTAATTAAAATAACGACTAAAACTTTATAACAAGCACTTTATTTAAAGTTCATTTCTTGGTCATTAAAATTTATTCGAGACACTTATACCTGGTTACTAGATCATCGTTCGGTAATTAATGATTGAGTGAGTTAAGCAACCTTGGTGCGGACATATCATAGATGGGTGGCCGTTTGCTAGCACGGGGAGACGCTTAAATGAAATTACTGTAGAAATATCTTAAATCAGAGTATAAATATTTTCAACGTTTGATTAATCGGGTTATTAGGTAATTTCTTCAAGTTATTTATGAGCAGTTCATAGCCAGTTGCGCTCACCGGTCGATAAGCGACATGTGGGTTAGTAACCCTTGGTGCGGTCATTCCGTAGATGGGTTACCGCATAGTGCTATTTGAGCTTCGGTGGATGCGTAAACGGACGGTTTCGGTTGTTATAAATCAAGTTAACAGTCGTTAAGTTAAGCCGTCGAATGACTAGCCCCCGATTTCTGAGGTACATTTAGCGTTAGTTTATCTACTCAATATCGTTAAAACCCGTATAAAAAAATGCTATTGAATAGATAAACTACAGCTTAATGTACTCTGAAACCGGGTGTTAAACAAATGTGCCACCAGGTAAAATACGTTGAAATAAACGAAATTAAAATGTTAACTTTTTACCATCAACTAAAAAAGTCTTATTGAAAAACTTGGAAGTAAGGAAACTACTTACGAATGCATCTTTTCAACTGAAGCTTATGTAAAGGTGACAGAATTCGTATATTTTATTTAGAAGACGACGTTTCGAAACTTGTACTGCTCGTGAAAATAGAATAAGGCTCTAAGTGAAGTATGTTGCAGATAATTTGACGAGATTCGTAGAAAATAAAAATGGAAAGAGGGTTATTTTGATACCACTTGTATAAAAAATACTTTGGATTATTATATTAAGTTTTAAATAATGTTCATATTTCTTTTTTAGGTAAGTATACTTAATATTTTTCCGTTACAGAGGTTGATTGTGTTAGCGAAAACGTCAAAAAATAAAAAGTCCAAAGAAGCATTTAAATTATACTAAAATGTTAAAATCACAATCCCTTCAAATAGGTAAATAATAATATGAACTCTTCGTCAAAATGTTAAGTTTATAACGGTGTTCAGAAAACTTATGCTCAGCATGTGTGTAATTTGAAAGACTGTAGCTGCCATAGATCGGCGGCAAACAAATAAGGTAAAAAGTGGACTATATTAAATATAAATAACCAATACAATTTTACCAATTCTTATCTCAAGGCAAGATTTTTATTCAAAAAGTAAAAAGTATATTTTCCTTAATATAAAACTTGGTAAACAAACCAACAATCAAAACAGAAAATTCCGAATAAGATTTTCCGAAACTTACATTTCGAACTCAATCAGCCTTCGAGTTCACGTCAATTCCTTTCTAGGTGGCATTCCAATTGGGAACCTCCCGGTCCAATTTAAAACGACCAACACTTGAACCCAGTACTGCCACTTGGCTTGCAAGCTATTACCAATTAAGCCTCGGTGGTTCGTTACAAGATACGCGAATGAAAAATGGTTGTTTGGTAATAGTGTTTGTTCGGTACACGGGTTGAGAAAGGCGTATTTTGACGTTGAACGGTCCAAGGTGGACGTAAAACGGGTAATGTTGAGTATCGTGTCTTTATTTTTTTTGTTACTTATTCCAGGGTCATTAATATGCAATTCCTTACTATCCTTCTTTGACGGGCCGCACCGAAAATGATTATGTGTGCCTATCATGCGTATTATGTACCTCAGATGACAGTCAGTGCATGTCAGATTAAAACCTAATATGCAATAATACGTTGCTTTGGCATAAATAATGAATCATCATTATTATATCAAAGAAACAATGTACAAGCCAATGACTATCAGATAGTTGTCAACGTAGATACACGATAGCCCCCCAGATTATGCAACAAACTAAAACAGTTTCTTTACAAACAACTATAAACTTACTCAAATAATCTCCCGCTCCAATCACACACGTAACCACTCAAAACTTCCAAGCAAAAACACATCAACATCCTTTCAGAATGTGACGCATATAAAAATTTACGACCCTTCGAATTGCTCAAGAATCGACGTCAGTCCAAATGACGTATCCACTCAGGAGTTTTACTGTTGAAGATATAGGCAATACATTCACTTATCAAATATATTGTTACGTAGATTTATGAAGAGGTTTTTTTATGGGACCTAATGGGGCGAGTGATTTGGGTCGATTGTTTTCTTTCGAGTGTGGTGAAGTTTATGAAGTGAAAGTGTGTTGCGGTATAAAACAATCTAATTATTCATTTCGGGCTATATTTGCCTGTAACCGTTAGCCTAAGAATACATATAATTATACAAAAAAAAACCTATTATTATCCCATTTTGTGCACAGGTTTCTTTTACTTTACGATGACAAATAGGCAGCTCATCCACTTCAGTGAATATGTTCTAATATAACCAATACAGTTGCATAAAACCTTCGCTCCGCTTTAGTGTCTGCTTAGTTACGTTCCAGGAGCCTTAAGACTTCGCGGGCAATTTCTTTAAATATACCGCGCTGGCCCCAGACATTTTTTTAAAACTGTCGGGAGAATTTTCTCTATGCGAAATAGGTTTACGATAATACTTTTCGATTGAGGTACACCAATCATGCTCACGGCCTGATTTAAAGACACATTTACCAATCTAGTTTTATGTGGTCAAACCGCCATAGTTAAAAAACTTTAATAGCCTTACCATGTTTTTCTTTGCCATTATAGCCGGCGACTTTTTGTCCAACAGCTTAAGTTTGCAGCAATTATTTCAACTTTAGAGCTCTTAACTTGTAATTAGTCAGACAGTTTCAAACAAACGAGACTTAAATACTCATAAGAGGAAGAATGTAACCTTAATTTAATATTAAATCGCACGTATTATGAACGTTATTTCAATTAGAGTCGAAACTTTCATGAATTCATGTTCAGAATCGCCATAATATGTGCTAGCAGGTGCCTTTTATAGCGTATTCGAGGTTTATAACCTAAATGGTTTTATCTTTAGAAGATTTTCTGCACTTTGTTTAAGTAATTGAACTTTATTTGTGCCTCGTTAAGTTCATGGCTATACTTTGAATCCTACTTGGAGAATGTATTTTTAATAAGGATGTGATTTTATAATTAACTATACAGACTATATATGCGGTTGATGTGACCCGGCTACGGATCAGAGATTAGAGAGCCTTACTATGTTCATGTTAAGTTCATGACGTGATCAAAATTTTGAAAATATTTGAATGTGTCCATTTAAGATCTTTTTATATTTATTTCGACACAAAGCAGTTAGTGCTGGATAAGCATGCCTTATGTTCTGGTACAAGTGTATAATACATGTTTAAACAATAGTACAAGAATATAAGACATGCTTTTTGCCGACATTTTGTAACGCATAGAGTCGTGTATCTAGTTTTTCATATCTTTCATAGATTGTCTAACGGCACCTACTAAAGGCGCTGATCCGATTTTGATACAAATTATTTCAACAGCTAGCCAGTTGTCGATAGTGGTAGAATTCACTCCTCCAATTGCCAAGGCATTGTCTTCCGTAAGCAAGGAAATACAATACGAACGCCGACTAAGAATCATCGCCTCCTTCTGCTGACAGCTACACAAACCTAGGATATTTGATTTCGTTGCCTCTGTCGAGCGCTTACGTAAGCGCTATCTAGTCTATCTTGATACTAATTGTAACCACAAGACTTTGAATAAAGCGAACGAAACCACGGGTAGCTTCTTATTCTAAATTAACATTTCCAAAAGTATTAAATAAATATATTTCAGGACGAAGAAAGCACATCGGTTGATTCCTATTTCGCAGAGATATTACTCGCAAACATTCTATTAGTTATGCCGTGATAGCATACAGACAAAATAATAACATAAAGAAGCATGAACACAAGAACCTAAGTGTAAATAATATGATCATTATTTACAACTTTTCTTGATTCCGAGAGGTGACTAAAAGATATTACAGTAATGGGTAGAATTTACTATTATTCTCTTTAGTTAAAATATGACAAGAAGTATGGATGTGAATGAAGCAAGGGAAGTTTATAAGATTCGTATCAAATGGCGTTCTTTGGTCTTGCTTGCCACTATGCGAAAAGTCTTGGCTTTATGTATGTATGTTAAAATATATAGATAAATAATAATACATTAACAAAGATTTTTACTTGTAAACTTGATTACAGACTTTCGCATTTAGAATATTAGGGTAGACAGTTATAAATCTGTAGGCGCCAGGGTGCCTATGTAACGAGAGTTATTTACTTTACCCATTTATCTTGACCCGCGCTTGCCTTTATATAAGACTTCTTGGATATCAGCATGTCTAGTTGTGATGAATACTAGGAATTTGTATGTTTTTATCAAAGAGATAATACTAGGTTTTTTAGTTGTATTTCTGTTGAATATGTTTTTGTGACGTGAAAATCACAATAAACGTCACAATTTTTTACTCGTAACGTTCAAGAAGCCTGGAATTATTTCAGTAGAATGTCTGGTCTATTTCATTACCCACTAGCTGACCCGCGCAACTTCGCTTGCGTCACATAAGAGAGAATGGGTCAAAATTTTCCCCGTTATAGTAACATTTTGCACTGGTACTCTGCTCCTATTGGTAGTAGCGTGATGATATATAGCCTACAAACTCCCTCAATAAATGGACTATCTAACACTGAAAGAATTTTTCAAATCGGACCAGTAGTTCCTGAGTTTAGCGCGTTCAAACAAACAAACAAACAAACAAACAATCAAACAAACAAACTCTTCAGCTTTATAATATTAGTATAGATAATACAATAATACATAGGTACCACATTAGCATTAGCACAGTACGCTGTTAATAGGCATCATGCAGTGGCTGAAACGGTCTAACGTCACTGCAGCAATAACGTATAGTTTAGCCAAATAGCAGACAAGACAGCAAGTCTTCAATACTCAAAGATTTTAGTCTTCAAGAAACTGTTGCCATGACAATCTAATCCAAGATTTGCATAGACTTGTGTATGAAGGGTCTTAAAGATATTTTGAATACGGCTTTGGCAGTTTGACTTTAATTAAAATCCCTAACAAGATATAATATAAGAGCCCAAAAATGAAAGGTCACATAGAAGTACAATCTGCCACAACAAAGAGCTGATCAAAAAATCCGATCAAACACCAAACTTATTTATTTATTCCATAAGCAATACCGAATATAAAATTACTCTACTTTTTTACTCGACAAATTACCAATTCAAATTGTTTAGTTCAACAGGTTTCATCAATTTCCCGGTCCCTGGAGTGATGTCGAACATATTAATAACGGATTAAATTCTTTTGCGAGGACATTAAGCGGATATTCCGATGAAAAACGATTTTATTAGGATTTTAATGGGTTCGTGAGCTGTTTTAGAGAATAAGTTAGAATTATGGTAGCTGTTTTAAATAGACATATTGACTGCTTTAAAATATTTATCCTTCTATTAAATTAATAATCTTTAATTTTTAGGTGCCTTACACACACGATCTATCGCGCGTGAAAGAGCGTGCGTGTGAAAGGTGTGCAAGGAGAAAGGAAAGAGCGCACGCCGCGCTCAGCTGTCAAGCCGCGAAGAAAATCGCGAGCGAAGACCGCGCCGTCTTTCCCGTGCGTAATCCTGTACGCTGATAAAAACGCGCGACAGAGCGTATGTGTAAAGGCGGCCATTGAACACATAGATAACACTGTAATATTCAATATGCAATAAAATATGTATAGTATAAAAGACTGAAATATCTTTAGCCGTTCGTACACTACGCAGTATTCGTTGCTCAACGATTTTAGTCTTTAAGCTCATATCGCCACTACAACTTTACGGCGAGTATGAATGGCCGTAAGGCCTAAGGGCCGTATTTATAAAACTGTAAAGTAGTTTCTGGCTCTGATCAAATAAGATCTGTTTGTAAAGTTTCAAATAAGCATCTTCTTGTAAATTTTTAACGAAGTTTTTATCTTTTAAATAAAACAACAAATACTTGGCTAAAATCTTTCTCGGTTCACAACTACTCTGAAACGCATTTGAAAAACGGTAATTTTGTAAGTATTTCAGGATTAAAACCCAAAATTTTCAACAATCATTTATTTAAACTACGATACAATACGAATATTCGTAAGAATCAATAGGTACTGACTGCCTAGTCCGTGACGCGCTCGGTAAAGAATCCCATAACCAGTTGCGTTCAAAGGTCGGTAAACGATCCGTGGGTTAGGCAACCCTTGGCGCGGTCATTCCATAGATGGGTGACCGCATAGTGGTATTTGAGCTGGGCATCTCCGTGCTTCGGAAGACACGCAAAAAGTCTTAATTCATGTACGTCTGCCTAAACCTTGAAAAAAATATTTTATTACTAGCTTTTACCTGCGACTTCGTCCGCCTCCTGAATTTTCCCCATGGAAATGCGTAATTTTCCCGGGGTAAAAAGTAGCCTATGTTCTTTCTCGGGTATCAAAATATCTTCATACCAAATTTCACGCAAATTGGTTTAGGCGTGATTGAGTAACAGACAGATAGACAGACAGAGTTACTTTCGCATTCATAATATTAGTATGGATTTAAAATGCCTTTTCCAAGTTCTGTTTGATATTAACTTATTTTAATAGATTAAAGTGGAGCTATACATTTCAATTTGATAGTACTGTGTTATATTAATAGGTATAGAATTGATTGATCGTATTGTTTGTGCTAAACTGTCCGTGTTTAGTGGTAGACATTTACTCACTGCTTTGATTGATTGTATTGACCTTTTAGTATTGGTCGGCTGTGCAATGAGCTTGTTCATGTAGACTATTTGATTTAGCCAATAAAATATACCTAAAGTTCTTATAATATCAGTTATTAAAATATTGTTATGCTTTTGTAAATCGTAGAGGGTCATCTTGACACAGGCATGTTTAGTGAGAAAACCACTAGAAATTGTACCTTTCGTTAATAATCTACCAGCTTTAGATATAGTAATAATATGACGTGTTTATTTTAGAAACTTTCACATTTGTCTAAAGTTGCAATAAATATTTTGTCATTTTCAGTTGTTTAATTATATTATTGTAATATGATTTCCGTAATGTATTTGTTTTTCTACGGGTATATGTCACAAAATTATGTCACGGAAGAATAATTACTAAACACTCTATGTAGACCGCGAAATAAGTCTTTTTCAATAATTTATTTAACATAATAAAATAGAAACCCTATATTATATTTGGTATTGACATATAAAAATAAAATTGCCAGTTCCCTAGACTACTTCAAACAAGAAGACTTATACACAAACAAATAACAACGCCTTATTTTCATACGAAAAGTCAAAGACTAAAAAACGCAAACCTATTTTCATTCAATTACATTCATAACAAAGTTTAATTAAATGAATTAACGATTAATTTTTACCTATTATTAAAAACCATACTTACTTCGCAATAGTCCATAAGATGAAAATGCAGCCATCAACCGGTCGCTTCGCAATCGCTAATATTAGTCCCAAGAGCGGTATGCTATTTCTTCCCTTCATCGCTTACCCTAATGTCTATGGGAAATACTTACGTAAAAGGTGAATATTTAAGATGTTATGGGGTTTTTAAGGACTGTATTATTTTTAAGGAGACAACTATATCCATGCTGAGTTTATAAAACAGGAAAATATAAGTATTTCATTACATAAACGGTATAATTGTAAGAGAAATCTGTTAATTTTATAGAAAAAATAGTAAATATGTAAGAGTTTTTAAAAGTAAAAGGTCAGTTTTATAGCTAGTATATTAGGTAAAACCATTAAAAACAAAATTTTATATTGAAAAACAGTACAATTAGCATTAACCACACTCATTTACTTCAATATAACGCTCGTCACCACGTGCATTCCTGCATACTATATGCTTACGATAATATAAATCCTAAATTTAACAGGATAGATATGTAGGTACTTCACCTGCTGTAAGCAATCACCCTGAAAGCGAGTCATAGATGATTTACGAGGTACAATAAAACAAATAAAACTCCAGTTAAACGTTTATTCTTTCCCATATTATAAACAACACCGCTGGCTTACTTCCTCATTAATTATAATTAGTATTTAATACATCATAATTGTTAATAGTGGTGCGTTAATACCTGAAAATATTTCACACACATTGTTGCTGAATGACAGCTTTATTTAATCATCGTTATAATTGTGACGTCATAGTGGCTGTCAGGAGCGAAATTTAAAACACATTTCAAGTTTTAATGAACAAAATTATGCATAATAATTCATATTTTATAGTCTTGTTCTATGACTGTACATTTTCATTGTATTATGCATACAAGTTATTTCTTCCTAAATTGTCTGGAGGGTACGAATTTTTTTTGACATTTATTTTTATCTTTCTTCATGTCTCGTTGGACCATGAAACTTAAATATTAGGATACACTCTATTTTATGAAGTGTGCGGAACGCAGTATCCCATGGGAACACTGTAACATTTTTAATTCGTGTATTTAAAAACAGGCAATGGAATATTACATAGACAGTCATATTTTTAACTGTCTCTGAAAAACGGTATTTATGTACTTATTAGTAACATTACTGATTTTTCGATAAAAAATAAACCATCTACTTTTTTATATAGCATACAATTTTGTTGATATTACTTATGAATAAAATTCCCACAATTGCCTGCGTATGGACGATCCGATCAACCAAAAATTGCCAAACAGCACAACACATTACCATCTGTATTAATTACATTTATCTTCACTTAACAAACTTTAAATCCAATTTGATTGCGACAGTAATTCAATGAGTTACGTCATATTTGCGCTCATACTTAACAGTATAGGCCGCACAATTACAAATATTCAATAATAGTAAAACGTACAGAACAAACAAAATTAACCCGATATTGTTATTGTGGGGATATAATCAAAATTTATTGGTTCTAGTTATTTGTACACTTGGATACAGACGAGCAACTTTTTGTGGTAAGCAGTTGTTTTAAACCTCACACTATTAGCATTTGTCTCATAAGATAATACATTTCAAGCTCTTTGGCTCACAATTATGTTTCTGATAGTGAGAAACTATAAGAAAGACGATTAAAATTGTTAAACTAGTTTATTTTCGTAACAAAGAGATGTCAAATCTTATACAAAAATCAAAACCTTTTGTGTTTGACAATTTATCGTTTTTCTTATAGTACGTATGATAAAGTAGCTGGATACTAAAAGTTGCCAATCTGTACGTGTTATGTTTTGCTAATCTCCATGAAAAATCGGTTGTAACGCACCACTCTATAAAATAATATAAATGAAAATTATAATTACATGTTTTTCAATTAATTTTAAATCAAAAGTAAAATTATATTTTGGATTAGACGTGTTTTTAATTAAGAATTTTGAGTATGATTGTTTAATGGCTGCCGTGAAATTAAACTTTGAATTATTTGTGTAGAGGTAATTTTCTTTACACAGGTTTCAATGGAAAATAGGTAATTAAATTATTAGGTTAAACCGTGTTAAAAGCTTTTACATTAACCAAAATAGTGTTATAATATTTTAATACTGCCTTTCACGAAGCGATATTGAGCAACAACGCATCAACTTAGTTGTGAATATTTTGAACATAACAATGCAAAAAGCGCCGGCTAACTTATCGTAGCGTGCTGCTACGAGGCTACAACTTTCGTAGCACACGCTACGTCGTAGCTGACTGACGAACTTGGTTTGCAAAAACACTTTGTGTCAAAGCAGTATTACCATATTTTACAGACAGTGAAGATATACATACATAGCAACAAAGAACAAGCGTCTCTTTTACATGAGATTAAAGGACACAGCCAACTGATCAGAACTAAACCTAAGAACAATATTGTCGCTAGTAGTCTGAAAATAAACTTTATATGCAGCCTGCATTTCTATACTGAAATAAATATATGTATATATATTCTCCTTATAAAGACATGTTCATGTCTTTCAAAGCCTAAAATCTTTTTGAATTTATAATAATATGAATAATTTTGAATATAAATGAGTTTATCGAGCTTAATGATCAATTTATGTTTTTGATAAAACGGCAGCCATTGCAATCAAATTATACAAAACAAGTGAACAAATTAATAATACATGTATAAGTACATTGATTTTAATATTACATTATAGTCCGAGAGACAGCGACGTTTTATAACGAATTAAATTATTTTCACAAAATGATTGACCATTTTTAAATAATTCGCTTTTGAATACATATTTTTGGTATTCACATTTCGTGTTTTCGAGCTTTAGACAAAGGGTTGCTTTAAAATGTAAAATTATTCTACGAAGCCACGTCAATAAAGAAACGATATGATATTTTTAACAAAAATCATCTACTATTTCATCTTTCAAGAAAAATATTTGAAATAACATTTGTAAAACAAAAACTAACTGAAACGAAATACATTACATTAGTGAAATCGTAAACGAATAATGGATATCATTTCAAATTTTGAGTATTGTAGAGCCAATTACAATTCACTTGCATATTAAACAATAGTTCTAAGTAAGGTGTCTACACTTAACGATTTTCATACAAAAAGTGTGTATTTCAAATGTCAAATATCCATTATAGTTTGAACTCTCATTAACTTTAGTCTCTTTGCATTTATAGTTCAACATATTCTGGTCCATTTGTGTTGTAGAAAATTAAATTCAGAAAATGAGCTTAGAAATATTTCAGTATTTCTAAAATTAAATACTCGAATAAAACCTGACGCGAGGCGATTCTCAAAATTATATTTGAATATAATACACGTTTGAGAATATTGAGTTTAATTAAAATAACAACGGTTAATTTAAATAACTTTGGATATTAGTTATTCTGCAGTAAACCTTTTTATTAACGCAAATATAATTTGCTTTTATATATTTCAGAGCTTTTTAATGTTTATTTTGGCTCGAAAACAAATAGAACGTTTGTTTCTTTTCTATTCGCACGTTTAGCCTATTTTTTAAGACCAACTTGATACTTAGTCCCGTTAATCATGGGTCTCAGAATCACGACAAACATTTTTTATAAAGTCATGTATTTGTTCTGAAAAGTCATGTATTTATATTACAGTTGGGCGATTTTCTACGGTTATCAATTATAGACCAGCTAGCTATTGACAAATTTTAAATGAAAATCTCATTAGCACCCCCAGTGGTATTTGCTACAACCATTTTCTTCATATAAATTTAAATGCCAAATACTTACTAGTCGATAGCACCGAGTGTAGAAAATCGCGAAACAGTAAACCATCTCGTTTGCAGTAAGTTTGCCGATGGTACTGTAATGTCACTCATAGTCAATCAATACTAATGTGATGAGAGTGAGATGCGATCGAAATGAGTGTCGTCGGCAAACTTGTAGTGTACGAGTAGTAATGTGAAATATTTCTGAAGTTCATAATACTTTTAAAGTATTGATGAGTATTCTATACGACATGAGACTGGCACGATATATTTTTTATTTATTCTCGGCCATGATATTAGTTATTTTTTTCGTTCTTGGTAAATTATATTACAAACCAATATAATAGAATTTATTAAGATCAAGTATTTTTTGATCAAGTTAATCCTCGTATTGTTTTACATAGTTTCAATGTAATAAAAGTAACAATGAAAGTATTAAATCAGAAAATATAGTTTCGTGGAACTACGCAAAAATAACAAAATATTAAATTAAACAGTTGCAAGCCCTTTGTCTATAAACGTTTAAAACAACGAAATTGTCTCTCAATAACAGTTAGTTGAAACTGTTTTTCTTTAATATTTAGAACAATTCAAATTAGTATCAGTTGTGAAAACAATTCGGAACATCGCTATCTCCCAAAACTTTCAATGGTAACTACCTACAATTCGTTTATCTATTTACAGTGTAAATAATCCTTATTTACATTTTAATGTCATAGTTACATGTTGGGACCGAAAACTGAAAGTAATAAAAAGTTTCCACCGATGTAACTTTACGATAAGTATTATGAATTGGGGTGCGATACTCTGATATTAGACCTAAAGGTAAATATACAAACAGCAGCATTTTAGGCACCGAGTGTATGCTCTGTCTCTTTTCGACTCATGTCGTTTGCCACTAAGAGTAACCGAGACGGTAAATACGGTAGCTAAAATGCTGCTATCAGATGTTTATGAGTAATGTGTGTTTAATTTGCAGGTCTTTAACGTCAACATATTTGCGACACCGTCAACCTTTGACATTTTCCGGCATTTGATTAAAACTTGCGCATTTAACACTTCCATATTTTATTAGGTGACACGAAATATGAGGGCGTCAAACGAATAATGAATTATATGTCCACAACATTACATTTTATTACACGACTGCTGAAATTTCGGGGTAAAAATAAAACAATTTATATTGCCAACCTAAAGTAACTTTCGAATACTTTTAAAATAAGAACGAAGGTAGTATTTCAACGAATTCCAGACAATTTATTCGAGAAGTTTCGCGGCAATTGCCATTAGAAACTGGCCAGAAATCTTTTGCGGAATGTTCTTTTAATAAATACAAACAACTTTTAAAATTGGAATGAAACCAGCTTTGTAAGACAGTCATGTACCCTCGAGTAATAATTCCAGAAAGTTGTTGGATAAGATAAGCAAGTTGGAAACTAACGATCCGACAAAACTAGTTTCATTTCAATTTGCATTATAAAACATTTTTTGCTGTAACAATATACAATTGTGGAAGGAAAAATGAGACTGGCAGTTGCATTTACCGGCTGGTCAAACATTTTGTATTTATTTACGTGCCATACATTTTGAAGACATAAATATAACATTTTGATGAGATGGTAGTCCATATAGTAGTTTTACTTTTACACACGTCGTATTACAATTTTCTTTGAGTTCTCATCTTTGAAAAGTAATATTGATGAGAATAAAAAAATGTGTTTTACATCAGCAATACTGATGCGATACAAAGTCTATTGACAGACAAGGATGGCACTATATAGAGACGCTGACGCTATCTCTTTTTTACTCATTTTGTTATAAAGTTGTACTTCATTTTATACCAATACCAAAATTAAATTTTCTAATAATAATATCTTCGTTTTCACTTCAAATTGACCCACAGCCGATATTTCGATAATTCATATAGCAGTAACAATCGTAACATAAAACTCTCAAATTTATACCGAGAACTCGATTAATAATTCTATTCGATTCTGGGCACGTTATTATCGATATTGAATAAATTTTACCTCTAGTAATTATATTCTGGGAAATGTTAGTGATGGTCGAAAATTCCTCGTATTTTGTTCTATGAATAAGGTTGTATTGTAATTTGGAAGTTCTTGGGATAGTGTAAAGTCGATCTATTGTTGACCAAAGCAAGGTTACTCGCGCTTCAGACCCAATTGCTTTTGTGCTATAGCAACTAAATTGGAACAATAGATAAGCCTCTAGAATCTTGAGGACTAGTTTCACGGTTTATATTTTAGTGTCATACAACTAACGGACAAAAATTTTACCTGATAAACTATACATACTATTTTAGTAGTTGTGAAACCGGGTCTATGTCACCGCAACAGCTAATAAGCAGTAAGTGAACTAAGACTTTGAAACGTCACACTAAAGACGCACGCTCATTGATACGCATGCTGTATATCTCAATTGTCAGTTAGTGTACGTCAATTTGATAGCCACTTTGTAGTACATTGCTTCTTCAACTTGACGAACTAATCACCGTGATTTAAGGAAAAATCAATGTACATATTAGCTATCAAATAGTCGTCAAATGAGATTCACAATAGCCTCCGAGATCTCGACGTTGACTCGTGAAATTGCTTCTGACAACATTTCAACGTCCGCTCTGAACTATCGTTGTTGCGTGAGTGTAATGGAATCAAAGTCGCCAACCAGCTGACACATGTCGATAACTTGCGTCGGCGGCTCTTTACTTCAAAAGAATTGTGTCTGTGATTTGTAGACTGCCTTTGCAATTAAGTACCTAAATCTAGTCATCGACTGTTTTTTGCAGTTTGGTGATGGTAGAGACTATATTATCAGTGATTTCAAACCTTTGTTTAGTGATTAGCTCTCCAAATATAATTTAATCGAAAAATGGACAGTTCGTAAGGATCGTACCAAGTGGCGTTCTTTGGTCTCTGCCTAAAAAGTCGTTATATTATGACTACAAAATTACATACAAGCATATGTAAGCTATTTGATACAGTCGGAAAATCGTACCTAAACATATAGAACCTGTCGATTCAAAGATTAATACTGAAAACTCATATGTACAAATATATTGTTTTCCCCAGATTTCTAAGAACCCATGATTGAAAAATTCTTCCTATGTTTTTCATAACTGTTTCTCTACCATCGAATCTTATACAATGGTTACATTCACGATATTATTTTGCGACAACGGCCTTACCCCGAGGCAAGATTTTCGTATATCCTATTACAATAAACAAATTCAATCCCTCTTTATGTTGGGTAAATATTATATTCCGACTATTATATTGTTTGGGTATAAATAGAATGACCCATATATGTTATGGGTATTATTTAAGAAGATTAACGGATTTATTAAACGGCCGCATTTTTCTATGGCTTTGACTTTGTCCCTTTAACGGAACATATAGTTTCCTTTTGCGAAATTATGAAGTAAAATGACCGACGTTTTTCGTTTTTTTTTTAAATAGACGGTACGGATACAAATCTTCTTTTGGAAACAAATCTTCTGTAGAAATTAGCGTTGCTACAAAACTATCAACTACAGAAGATTTGGTTTTCATCTAAAAAGATTTTTCATCTTTTCTTTCTGAAGGTTATTTAATACAACACATATTATACCCTTTTATTATTTTAGTCATAACGTGTTATATGTTAATAGGTTTATCAAAATAATATACGACTAGCTGACCCGCGCAACTTCGCTTGCGTCACATAAGAGAGAATTGTTCAAAATTTTCCCCGTTTTTGTAACATTTTTTACTGGTACTCTGCTCATTTTAGTTGTAGCGTGATGATAATTATATAGCCTATAGCCTTCCACGATAAATGGGCTATCTAACACTGACAGAATTTTTCAAATCAGACCAGTAGTTCCTGAGATTAGCGCGTTCAAACAAACAAACTCTCCAGCTTTATAAAATTAGTATAGTTTCTCCTCAATAACAAAGGGTGTGAATAAATCCGCGGTAACAACTACTATAATAACAATATGAAACCGCTCTATTGTCATGTATTGCACACGTTTACTCTAGCTTTCAAATTGGTTTCAATTTTGTGGTTGAAATGATTATGACAAGTGTTTCTGTCAGCGATTTGCTGAATATTCCCGGAATTAGAACATGAGCAGAAACATTGTGCAGGCATTATTTTAACTCAGTGTGATATGTTTACTGTATAATAGAAATGAAGCCCCAATATTATGTTGCTTAGCGCTAAGCTTGAAAATTTTATGATTTTTTTTTATTATATTTTCTTTTAGGCAAAATGCTATTAAAAATTATGAGAAAAATTACAATTTACGCGTAGGGCAGATAGTGTGAGATAAAATTTTAAAGCAGATGATTTTCTACTCTATTTATAACATTTAAACTTTCGCGTTGCTTGTTTATTTTATATGGGAAGCAAAACATCAGGCCGTATTCCCGAGTTATTCTATTTTTTTCAATAATATTCTAACTGTCCATCGACAAATTGACTATTGAGACGAAGTATTAATAAAGTTTTAAAGTAACATTTATAGTAAAGCTCGCTTTTGATTCGATGGTAAAGAGAAAACTATTACAAAAATGACCTTCCCAAATCTGACCCAGAATTCGTCTCACTTTTACAGTAAGTCTCCTTTACTTGAGCCCTTCTCTTATTCCTCGACCATTCACTAACACTTCACAAAATAAGCCCAAAGAAAACCTCAAGAAATTAATTTCGCGAAAACCTCTAAAACTTGAAACTCAAAACATTTTAATTATGGATTTCGTCGACCAAAACATAACCAAAGCGAACATTTTTGAATATCGCAATTATGTAGATTTCGTGAAAATGTTTCGGCAAATACAAGTTTTGTACGGTATGAAAAATTACTATACAGTTACAGCAGAAAACCTTTATTCCATCTGTGTAATGGCGAATTATTCGATAAAGGCGAAAACACAATTAGCTTACGTCACCACACGGTTATGATGTAATACGAAAATAATTTTGCTTCACGACGACAGCTTTATAAATTGTACGAAATTCTACGACCATAATAGTAACGACCTGTTTTTCAAAAAACGACAGTAAATCAATTTGTCAAGTATAGAATTTCATTAAACGTATCCTTGAAAATAAGCTTCTTTGTTAATATGAATAGTTCCATCTACTTATTCAAGTATTCAAGTAGATGGAACCTTGTCAACCCATACACAAAGTACTTGGCCTCAGTACTGTAGACATAAAAGAAAACCATTACCTATAAAGTATTTGCCGTATGTGATACAGTCAGTGACAAAAGTTTATATGCTTAATTAATTATGTTTATGTCATCTTCTTACGTATGTGGCATTTATAAAAGAGTGTCTTAGGCATAAAAATCAAAGTCACAAATTACAGTGGAGTAAAACTGAAATTCTATTCCTCATCGCTCTGCACATGGATATAACAATTAAACAAATGTGTTCAAGTTTGATTGCCATTTAGATCCCATGATCAGTAGTCGGATAAACTACCCACCAACAGAGGCAGTCCTAAATAGAATTTTAACTTTCTTCAAATTAATAGGTCAGGTTATGTTCTGAAGACTTTTGTATCTGACTGTATACACAATAACTGAAAGCAAATTTATACTAACAAATAAAGATACATGTTAGATACCACTGACATATAGCAATCCGATATAAAAGAAACTTATTGCCTATAAAACTATTTCTATGAACGGAAGGAATAAAGGTATACGCAGAAGAATCGATCATTTCTGTCTAACCTCGATTTATCATCGCATAATAGTCTCGCGAATAATTCTAAGGATAGAGCTATCCAAATTCTATTGACAGAAAGGGACAGCGCTATACAGAGCTATCCTTTTCTCACGATAGAACTTGAATTGTCACAGCTTGTCTGAATGTGAGCTTGTTTAACTTATAGAATTCTCAATTACTTTGTAAACGGGTTGAATTTCTTCAGACTATTTCTAAAGTAGAATATGAAAGAAGTGTTGGCTTTGACAGAGATTTTTAAAAAACAATATATTATTATCAGTAATTCGAATTTATAACCATAAATCATAAATCATGACAGTAACAGGGATTTTGCAAACTTTCAAGTTACGACCACTTCTTTTTATTACAATTTTGGCAAAAGTAATATACGGATCACGCGAATATTTTTTTCATAGCGGAAATCGAACTAACTGCAGTGCGCCAATGGCAATACGGTATACCAAGCTATATTAGAAATCAAAAGACAATACATAAAAACCCCTTTAAATATTTATATTATCCTATTTTTTTAGTATTGGTTGTTATCGGCTACTGAAATACATCTTCTATGAAAATTTCACTTTCAAGCTATCACGGTTCATGAGATATAGCCAAACAGCCTATGGTGATAGCCAGACAGCAAAGTCTTAGTAATATGATACCGTTTTAAACTATTCGGTAAGGAGCCCTAAGAAAAGTGAAGTTTATATCAAATATTCCTAGAAAGAAGAAAATGATAAATGAAAATTAAAAGTACGTCTTAATTTGCCAGCACTTTTAAAAGACACCTCTTTTAAAATATCATTGAGCGTTGCTTGAAAGCGAGCAATAAGCCGAAGTTCGTTTCAATCTTTTGTTATTTTAAAACAGAGATAAGAAATTTAATAACACAAACTTTGTAGAAGAAAATTGGAAATTTCACATATGGCGCATCGAGAAAATGACCTTGCTTAGTCATATATTGTAACACAACGGGTACTGGATTCTAATCCTGATCTTAACAGAATTTTATACAAACAATAAACGACGATGTCAGTAGCGGTGTGGTACCGCTACCCCTAAATATGTCATGGGTTCCATTCCCTGATGAAGCAATACTAGTCAGATCTACATAGTTTTGGCTGCTGGTTGTAATTTGTGGCCATTGGTTACATACTCTTTAAAGTCACTTGCATTTAAAGATTTATTTAAGTCAACTGAAAAAATAGTAATTATTTGTGGTAGCAATTCGATTCCACCATTATCCATATTTGAAGGACCGCGACACAAACTTATATTTATGTAGAATATTTTGTAAACTGGATAGAATTTTAAGACATAAACTCTTCAGAAACAGACAAAACTAATATCACCAAAAACAAAACGTTTCTCAGTTGCATACATACGTGTTTTGCTTTGTTAGAACATTTCGTATGGCTTATTGCGCTCAGTCTAGATCTATGCTGGCTGTTTGTGCATATCATTTGTGTTTGTAAACACTCACGACACACAGAATTCTAATGTGAGATGAGTGTGCGGTGTTTACAAAGCTGTGACGTAGATTCTAAATGTTGCACTACAATCACGATAATTTATTTTATAAATCCATTGTTGTAACGTAAGCTAAGTATGTAGCAAGAAAAAATCGTGATGTATTCGTCGTCGTGACGTAAGCTAAGTGTGTCTGCCTTTAAATCAACGTTATGTCAAATTATTATATCTAGTACAGTCGCAGACAAAAGCTGTTATCTTCATTTTTCAACGTGTGTCATATTATGTACATCCACTAAAAAGTGTTTTACTTGAATTTTATTATAGTTTTTGATTGAGGCTCTCAAAATAAATTGAAAATAAAATGAGATCTACTTTTTGATGAGTTTTTTAAAATCCCGGGAGATGTCAAAGAGCGTTATTTTTAAAACCATTTGCAGTTTGTATTACTGAAAGTTTGAAGGAAAGCAATTTTTCTTTAACACCCTTTTTTGAACTTCGCTAAAATAAAATTCGTAAATAAAAGTCACGAACTTGTAAAAAATATTGCTATAACAACAACAGTAGGCGACTGAACGTAAATCATATCTTTTTTTAAACCGAAACTTCAACAGTATACTTTTTTAGTTTTCTTTGAAAACTTAAAGTGTCAGCCGAAAGGGAGTGGTCCTACAGTCGACAATCAACTTAACGTACTAAGGAATAGAGTTTAAAATAACATTTTTTATCTTTTAGAATTTTATAATACTTTAAGAGATCGCACAGTCAGAATTGCCCGCGGATGTACTTTTAATGACTTTCCCGTACAATTTTTTATTCTTATACGAAAAAACTTGTTTGAACTAAGTTTCAAGAATTAATGGCTACAAATCGGAATAAATTATGACTCAGTTTGTTGAATTATGGCCAAAAATAACAGTTATAAATAGAACAAATTTAGCCCAATTGTGTCCCATTGCTGGGCAACTGTCTTCTCCTGGAATTAGGGAGAGGTTAGGCCTTGAGTCCACTACGCTCGCCAAATGTGGGTTAGGGACTTTGCATACCTTCGAAAACTGTTCTAAGTTACTTTCAGGCATGCAAAGTAACATCACGATGTTTTCCTTCACCGTTGGAACTGATACTACTGTCACAAGTGATAATTATTTCGAAAAATCATTGGTGTCCTGCCACTTGTACAAATCCTCGACCACTTGCGTGGGAGTCGCAACTAAAACTACTAGGTTATTTTTGCCCTGTTACAAATATACCTAAGCTTAAATTAGAAGCCAGTCCTCAAAAAGATTAGTAGATATTTATTGAAAGCAACTCAACAACATTTACGAAACCAAAATATTCTGCGTATATAATTCATGAAAGATCAGATAAAGTATAATATGTACAAGCTTAACTGAGGCAAAATTCGAGGGCCTACAATCTATGAAAGCGATCTTCAAAGGAGTAGGCGTTCATTCACGTACACGTGTGTATCTAGCGGAAGAACGCCATCTATCGGATAGAAAGATAAACTGTGGTTTATTTTCTGTTAGGTATATTTTTGTGAGTGGGATGTATGTTTGCTTTGTCATTAAGGTCTGTTTATGTTATTTATTTTGGGAACAAATCTATGTGGGTTGGGCAATTGATCGTTTATGTGATTAGAAAACTCATATATTATCAAACTCTAAGGTTTTATTCAGAGCTTTTTTAGTTACTGGAGAACCTACGCTTATCTTGCTTTCCAATTTCGGGTTGACGAATTCGTACTCTTTCGAGAACGTTTTCAATACTTTTAGCCACTCAAAAGATTCCCTCAAAAGTTTAATTCCCTGTGTGAATTCAATAGATTTCAATTCAGTGTCAATCAAAAGTCACCTGGCATCACCAGGCTTTCCATTATTTCGTCCCCATGCGTTAAATGTTTATAAATGCCATATTATGCCACTTTTGCCGTATTTTAAAAAAGATTTGCCAAATTATACCAAATCAGATTTCATCTTAGTCCACACTTAGACATAAACAAGAGAATTTAAAGAGCTTTACCGCTGACAAGGGTAGCAGGGATTCCGACAAAGATAAGGAACGATAACCACATTTCTTCGAATGCAAAACAGCTCTTGGACGCGCTCCAGATGAAAAAATCTCGCAATAAATTCACACGGAGGCGACGTATTTTAAATATAATACCGACAAATCATTTGATATGATCCTTTGTGGTAGATATTAATATAACTTGACAAAGTCTTCACAAAGTACTTTCTAAGGCTATCAGCAAACTTGGACGTCTGCAAAAAAGATGGTGTTTAGTGGTTGAGTCAAGTTTGATAGCTGTCAGCGCGTCAGTTCGCTTGCTTTTTGACTGATTTACTATACAACAATATTTCTCAACACCTTTCGTAATCAGATTTTATAAGACACTTCTAAACAAATAATAAACCAACTTAACAACCATCAAACTAATATTCACAGTTGAACAGCTATGTATAAATCGTGGGTACGAATCAATTGATGCTAAAGGTCTTTGACCAGCTGAAACACATCGCTATTGACCTTAACCACTTAATCAAAAGAGAACGATTAACACTGTCGCCAATTCGCCGAAGCGCTGGCAATCATTACAGGGAGAGTTTAAGGCTGTATTCACATGGCGTATTCTATACCAAACATACGACGTACATTTCATGAATGTACATAATTTTTATTCCCAAAAACCGAGTTATTACGTGTTGTTATGTATTCAACAAAACCATATACAATAATAATCATGTTGGTGGGAATTTTACAACATTCTGAAACATAAAGTACACCCAACCCCGTATTTTAGTGGGTTACACAAATAACTGCACCACATGGAAATCGAAACCACTGTCCCCAAAAGCAATGAAGATCGGTCGCTAACGGAGTAATTTTTTGTACGTACGTATTATCGTGTGTTTTCTAAACATGTGTCTAGATACATATCCCATTACTGGACAAAGGCTTTGACTTGTTAAGTTATCTTGTGAACAAGAAAAAATTTACTATGTTTTACCACCCAAAAACTGCACTATACAATGCGGTTTTTTAACTGCGATTGAACATTCAAAACGCGATACGCATGCCAAAAATACGCCGTGTAAATACTTCCCAACACGATGCATGACTGCGTGCGAGCGATGGCCAATAAAACAGACATAAAGACCCGCTGCTGGTTCCGCTCGTAAACTGTATGAATCTTGACGACTGACTTTGAATACTTCTTTTTATGTGTTGCCAAGGGTCAGAGGCTGTTTGTTTTAGTTCAGTCAACTATTTAGAAGATACTGGAGAGATGTTAATGGCCTATAAAGTACAGGATTGTGTACGGCTTTTAGTTAATTTGTTGTGATTATTTTCAATTAGGACTGTTTTGGTAGCGCAATTCTCTGCAGTCAGTACTGTCAAGTATGCAGAGCTTGACATTTAAAATGTTAAATAGTTCCTACGGTGCCCGCTAGAGGCGCTAATCGGATTTTCATACATAAATTGTCGATCGCCAATAATAGATAGTTACAAGAAATCGCCTCTCTGCGGTCATTGCGTGTTTGTGACTAAAGTCTTAAAATCAAATACTACTAACTTAACCCATTAATGTCCCACTGCTGGGCAAGGGTCTCCTCCCTTTATGAGGAAGGGGTTAGGCCTTGAGTCCATACTATGTTGTACTCGAGTTTTATCCATGTTTTTTAACTTAGTATATCAGTTTTAATGTCAAAGCACTATCCAAAACGTTTCAATTTGCTATAAAAACGATACATTGTTACGTCTTTGTTCTTAAAAGATAAAACTTAAACGTCTTATAGCAAAGAAATTACTTACAAAGTTATTTGAAACTATAAGACCCTTCGCACAAAACGCTACGTTAAACTCCGCTGCTCAACGATTTTAGTCTTGAAGGGATCTCTATCACTATCAACTATCGAGGAGCTTTATTAGAAAAAATATCAAGTATCAACAACCGGCTTGCTATCAAAAAATTCATGAAAATCTGATCAGGGCTTCTAGCGGACGTCAAAGAAACTATTTTGCCAGTACATTTTAAATGTCAAACTCTCGATACTCCATGGTTGCAACTGTAGAAAATTGTGCTACTGATCAGCACCTCTAGGGAGTCATAAAAACAATATTTTCGTTACTTTTCAACTGTCAAACTTGTGATACTCGATAGTAACGACTGTAGAGGATCTCGCTACTAGTCGCGAAACGAATGACACAACACGTACTTCAATGAATTTGTATGGCGGTAGTCTTGTGTGCGAAGTTACCTTATTTACCGGGGGTAAAAATCCCTTCGGATGCCCATCTTTCCTGGAGGAAGAAAGACTGGGTTATGTGGTGTAACCAGCTATTTGATGCGTGGTTAGAGAGAAAATCTGGATCCTAAAACACACCATTGAGTACTGTGTACGAAGGGCCTAAGACTTAAAGATATACGGGAACCAATTTCCATGGCTTTTCTCTTAAGAAGGGTCTTGAATGGAAGTGAAAAGTTTAATGAGCTGTGAAATTATCGACGCCGGCCTGATCTTAAGGTGTTATGTATGGGTAATTATCATAAGCTATTATAGGGTGCATAATTATGTGTTTAATTAGTTCGTTCTTCGGAATTTGCACGCTATAAGAGCATTTTTGTGTTTATTAGAATTGCTAGTGCAATGGAATTTGTTATATTTGGGCCGACTGCAAAAAAGGAGATTCTGAATACATAGGAATGTTTATTTTTATCTGATGTTATTATTTTGTTTGTCTTAAAATTTAACACAGCATAATGTTTTTCTTGGCGTTTTTTAAAGTAAGTAACGAAAAAGTATGTTAGGCGTTCATATTATATCTACTTCATCTTTTTAAGGACTGGCTTAGAGACGTCACAAAATATAAATAATAGAAATAATATAAATATTTAATTTATTTTATGATTATCTATTTTGAAAGAAAACCTGTGCTGAATTGCAGTTCATGTTCATATGTGTTATATTAATTTGGAAATATATTTTCTCATAATGTTATATTTTAAAAGTACATCCGTGAGAATATTCTGACTGTCGGAAAGATTATTCTAGCGTTTACGAACGTAGTAATTGTGACTAACATTACGAGGTGCTGCGCGTCCAATGCGCGCCGGCTATATGTCAGCTAATGGTGAGAGCTAGGACGAGCAGCAATGAATCGGAACAACCCGCCGCGCCGCCTCGTTGCATCGCTAGCGGGTTTTCTCCTGTTGAAAAACATGATAAATTAATATTTTGGAACATGGAACAGAAAAATCATACATTATTATCAATCATACTATTTTATCACTTTCGTATTAGAGTTAGACTATTGGTATAGTATATAGCTTCGTACATAAATATGAAAATAACTTATAATTTTAAATGACTAAAATAGCATTTTTTATGTACCTATACGTTTCTCGTGCTTGGATGTAGTACTTGCACTTGTTGTAACTAAATACCCGACTTTCAAAGGAGGTTCTTAGTTTGACCCGTAATACGTATGTTGGGCCACTATTATTTTGCTCATGCCATTATTATGGCAGACATGAAATCTATACTAATATTATAAAGCTGAAGAGTTTGTTTGTTTGTTTGAACGCGCTATTCTCAGGAACTGCTTGTCCGATTTGAAAAATTCTTTCAGTGTTATATAGTCCATTTATCGAGGAAAGTTATAGGCTATCATCGCGCTACTACCAATAGGAGCAGAGTACCAGTGAAAAATGTAACAAAAACGGGGAAAAAATTGACCCATTCTCTCTTACGTGACGCAAGTGAAGTTGCGCGGGTTATCTAGTCTGCTATAAAAGAAGTATAATACAGAAATTAATTTCAACATCAAAATCCTATATAGATAATATCGATGCTTGGTTTGATAATAGTTCATTATCACTCTGTAATTATATTGTACGTATTTCAGAGAATTTGCCGCCATTGTAAAATTAAATTAAATTTATAAATGCAAATTATTTTATGTGTCTGCCTATTGCATATTATAATAATTATATTATCATGATTTTATTAGTTTATTTTGTAAAATATAAAATAATTAACAATCAGTATAGTATTTTTTTAAATAGTAAAACTTATTTAATTTCTTTGGTCGCTCTTATTGTATAAAAATGTAATTATTACTATAGCAAATTAACAATTTTGTGCTTACATTTCGTCATATTTATTTCAACATTTCAATTTTATTTTCTACCGAGGCGTCGCAAACTTTTAATTTTTGGATTTATAGTCCATAAGTTTTAATATTATTAAAAAAATCTTTTGCATAATTTTCTTGTAATTTATGTAAATTCCAAAAATATGTACCTACAGCTTTTTGCGTTTCTCAAAAATGCAAAATTAAAATACATCAGCTCTACATTTTATGCGTTACATCAGAAGTGCATTATATTAAAATTGCAAACTTTACGTCATGCTCTTATAAAATTTTCGAATTGAAAATTTCCTAGAAATTGAGAACTCTACATATTTAATACAAGCACTATGCGAAAGAGAAGTATTATCTCTGGCAATATATTGGCATAATAACGCATTTATGTACAAATTAACACATAGAGTCAATGACTCTACCTAATAAAAGATGCATTTAAATATTCATCTCACCTTATAATAACAAACGATGCAGACACTCTAATTACTCCGACTCTACCCACTCGGCATTATCAAAGAGAGGTAGAGTCTTATCTCTACATTAAATAATGCATATCACTTCATTATATGAAAACCACATTTGACTGTTAGCTAGGTTCTTGTTGAAAATGGCTCTATGTATATTAGCTTTTGCACAAAGATAACAACGCGATGACTCTACTTTGTTACTTTGATCAAATTTTCAACACTTGACAGCTTTCAGATGTGAAACTGCAACATTTCATATTTAGCTATTACTTTATTTTAAAACAAAGGTCAAAAAGTTAAGCCTTTTTTAATTACTTTCCTATTTAGTTCTGTAGTGCGATTTTCTACGGCTTTGTAATACTGGATAATTTTGTTTGATTACGCGTTAGCGGTCCTAACGGGTGCTGTAAAGACTAATTTGCAAGTACATTATAAATGTGAACTCGATATTCGACGGGTATTACTGTAGAAAATCGCGCTACTGATGTTAATTACTGACGATAAAATCATCAAAAGCCATCAAGGGACATTAACTTACACACACTAACTAAGTCACAAAAAAGCATATAAAAAATATGCGGAGAATTCTATTTGTAATGTTTCAGGGTCCGTCACATCTGACGGAAAATGCATCGGGCGTAGTTTAATTAGTATGGGCTACGCACCAACGCATCTTTGGTCGAGTGCTTTTCTGTACATTTGTCTATTCTGGCGTTACATACCAATAATACGCGACGTATGCTCGTCAGATATGATCCAACCCTAACAGTAAAAAAAGCTTCACACGTTTACTCAACGCTAGTACTAGCATACTAGTTAAAAAGAATACAAGGACTCTACTCACGACTTTTTAATTATTCAAAATTTATGTTTACAAAGTTTACAAGTCTAGTTAAAAACTATCATCAAATTTTAATCAAAAGTTTGAAGTAGAGTAGGTAGAGTCTCACCTCTTAAAACGTGCACCGACACGGCTGACGCGGCGACGTCAGCGAGAGAGCACGTGTAGTTGCCAGAGTCATTTCTGTTCGCATTCGCTATGTAGAGCCGAGATAGAGCGCCGTTGGATGTCGCCTCTGTTTTAACACTGGGGACAAGGAAGTTTTAGTTAATTATGCTTTACATATTTATAGCGAAGAATATATTATAAGTAATAATGCAGCAAGTCCGTAATATTTGTCGGTATTTACAAGTACATAAACTATGATAAATAGTAAAATGAGCCCATTGCCGACTCAGAGATTAGTATACCTTGCAGAAAGAGAATTGGATTAGAAATTCAACCACAAAATAAAGGTCCTGATAGTACTTAAGACGTAAGCAAAAATTTAAGGACGAATTTAAAAATTCAGTCCCTTACATTATATAAAAAAACTACACTTCATTTTTATGATACAATAAATATAAAACCCAAGATTTTATTAAATTCTGACAATTTCCATCATATTCCTAAAACCAATTCAGTAAAGTATAAACATTTAGACACCAAGAACCTTGAGTTTCAAAACAACTTTCACCAAAAAGTAATCAAGGTGAAACCTAAACAAACTCAGACGGTTATCAAACAAATCCTAGAAAAGCTATCAAAATCACTTAGGAATCAAAATAAACGACCTAGCAATCAAAGCTAGTACTTAAGGCTATCTAAATATCCAATAGCCTATTTTATATTATACTAGCGGACCCGACAGACGTTGTCCTGTCTACACGTCTTTCATTTGAACATTATTATTATTATTTATTTAAACTTTTTTTAATAATCCAAAACATTCTCAGATCAGTGTGAGTTTCTTTAAAGTCGAGATTATTTAACTTCCAGCTGCATGATTTCTGTAGATAAACCACTTACTACCACAACAATCCTCTATTAATGCACACCAAAACTTAGGGCATCGTGTAAGCACCTCTTAACATGCTTCCGATGCCTATACCGATAGACTAAGCACTACAATTTGTGTAGTACTCGCATTACATTTGAGATCGGCTCAATGTGCTTCACACAGCTATATTGTATTCAATAATATTAACAGCAGTTAGCGCCTAATCGCTTCAAGTACAGTATTAAATTATATAAACGGAATTTAATCAAATTAGGCTATTGAAATTGGGTCACCTCCCGTAATGAAAGGGGTTAGACCTTGAGTCCACCACGCTGGTCAATATCGGGTTGGGTACTTTGCATACCTTCAAGAATTGTGTTAATGAACTTTCATGCGAGCAAGGTTGCATCACGATGTTTTCCTTCGACGTCAATAATTTTTACCCCAAAAATCCCAGAGGAATGGGATCTATGCGGATAATAGGCTTATTATGCGCATAGTTCCCATTCCCTATATAATTATATTTATATTTACAGTTACTTTCCTTTACTTTTCCCTATATAATTATAGTTACGGACAAATCGCGGGCAAGAATTAGTACTAAACCAATACCATTTGCGTATGGCATTACTTCGACTTAAAATTGACTTCGACATCCAAGATGAGGTACTATAAATAGCTTTATAACTAATCTCACGACAAAAGCCTTATAGCACATAATGCTAATAAGTTCTATGCAAATACCATTCTTGAAGGGATCTAAGAACCATACGTACTGCAAGTCGCTTTTGTTATGGCGTTCCACCATGAATCCGGTACGCTTGACTTAACATTTTAATTAAACCCGATAGGGGGTAACTACCCCTAAAGCAGCCTTATTAGATACCCAATAATCTATTTGGGATGAATATCATTTAGAATTGTATATCTATAAATTAATCTAGTTTCTGATCTCTGCCTATCCAATATTGGATGGCGTTGTGATCTTATGTATGTATGTATGAATAAAATAATTTTGATTGTAATTAAGAAAATTTAAAACTCTTCCATGCAAAAGGAATTAAGGATACTAAGGCTTGATAATAATGTAGATTCATTTTTAAATAACTAAAGGTTTTTTTTCTCTACAATCCCCTCTAAAGATATGTTTGTTATATTATGCCGCCTGAATTTTACCTATAACTTTGTAAAAGTTCCTCAGTTTAGCGTGGATTTACATTGAGTCAGTTACGTAACAGACAGACAAATAGAGTAATTACGTATTTAACTACGACATTAGTATGGATTATGAATGCTTCCTCCAAGTAGGAAGTCATGGGTTTCAAGATTATAGAGTACTAACTAATTCACTAAATAGTCAGGTACTATTACCCCAAGAGGGAAGGAACTGCTGTTTACACGTATACTACTTCATTGAATAAATTGCAACGCGCGTCGTCTAAATAGAGATAATTCGTGATTGTAACGTCTCTATAGTGTCGGGATGCACACAAATGTTTGTCTCTTCTGTGTTTTTTTTTCATTTTCTTATTATTATTTTTTGCTTTGTGCTTATTTTTCTAGACGCAGATATTCTCGGTATTGCCTCGAAAATAAAATATTTTCTTTCTTTTATTTATTTCTTCCAAAAGTGCAAATTAACAAATCGCTACTTCAACCGTTTATAACCGAAGGTGCACGCAACTATGTTTGTCATAATTTGGCCTTTAAACTGTAGTGATAATCCCTTTGACTGCAACCTTCAACACACTTATCCCAAAAGCCTTACAATCCTAAACAACGCTGTCCACTTAAACTTATAATATACTTACGCGTTCCTAAAATAACATAACCTACATAATCTAATCCGAAATCCAATATACAAGACAATGAAAATACTTAGAAAACTATTGTTTTGCCAAAACTTCCCTCGGAGCCCTTTCAAAACAAGTTGTACTGTACCCTTCAGTGGGTTTCCTCAAGCCCTTCTTAACCTGTTTATTACGGAGCAAATTAATTATGAAATCGTGGGGCTTCTGTTTAGATTATGTTTATATCCCTTTTTAATATTAATTTGCTTGGTTGTACACAAATCTGGTTGTACTTTGTACGTAATTGTTTGCTGAAACATTCTACGACATTAAACTTATATTAGAAACGAGATTTACTTTCTGAACAAAGCAATTACAGCTTAGTGACAAAAGATTTTGGTTTCCAAGCAAATGAAGCATATTGTGAAGAGCTTAAAACCACTCTTCAGCAAGAAAAAAACTATAACCTTACTATAGGACCACCAGAATGCTTGTGAGTTCTTTGCACAGTTATTGACTACATGAAAAATCTGCTTCGAAGATCTAAAACTTTCTATCATTCAAGCAAAATCATAATTCTATCATTCAAACTACATTTTTTTAGTATCAAGTGTATAACTTGGTTATAAAAAAAAATCGTTACCAAAAGAATAATTTTATTATCTTACAATGAAGTTAGAAATCTTTAAAACATCGTAATGGGGTCAAACAGTACAAGAAGAAAGGGAAAATAAAAGAAAAACGGTCCAACAGCTGAACGTAATGACGAAACTCGTAAACGTCTGGAGAAAATGACTGGTGCACAAGATGGACGACAGTATGACAGTATGTCGCTTTGATATACGTGTATTTAAGGCCAGTACTACGTCTGTGGCGTAGTGGTTAAAATGGTCATCACATGGATACGCACCGACCGATTTTATTTGTGTAATTCACTAATCATTTCTTAACGTATTATAAAAATTTGTGTTTTTTTTTCTAAAAGTGTAGGTGACAACCTAAAGGTAAAAAAAGTCATATAAAATGGCGTAAAGTTAAAACAATATTGTTCGTAATTTCTCATTAAAATAATAACAATATCGACTCATTTTCTGGTCTGACAGATTCTGTTCCGCTAAATGTATAAACTATAGGTACGTCTGTGTGCTTTGAGAAGAATATTAAACATTGATCCTGGATGTCACCAGTTCACTATAGCCGTTAAGTCATTTTAAACAATAATTTCAAACAGTTTTAAATCGAAGTTCATCTATAACAACGCTAAAAAGGACTTATTTATAAATGTATTTATAACATATAGTCAATACAGCACGAGTACTGAGAAATCAGATAGTTATTTTAAAGTACCTAAACTATGAGCAAACTCTAGTCAAACCTCATTTACCCACGTCGCCAGTACATCGTATAAATGTGCAAAAGTTATCCGAGCTGACAGGCAAAGGAACTTTATTTGCGGCTGAATAATTTGACGTTTCATATGCCTTCAAGGTTAGGCTTTACGCCTTGAATAAATTACTTTAGTATTAAAATGGTTGGTCCTTGAAAGTTGCCTACTGCCAAATGTAGAATAACTTGGGAATTTTTGAGGTTTTCAAAAAATTATGTATTTATTAAATACTTATTCCAGATAGAAATCTACTTATTTTTAAATATTAATTGGTTTTGAGACTACTACAGAAACAAAGAATACAAATTATGGCATACGGCTCTCAAGATTTCCTTATATGTTTAGGAAACCAAATAAATGAGACCAATAATAAGATTTCCGGTTAAATAGTCCCGGAAAATAATTAATAATAATCATTAATGTAAAACTATCGTTAAGTAAACCATCACAATAATTAAGGCCATCTATCGGACTTAAGTAAAAAAGGAAAGCGCTTTTTCTCGTCATATTTTTTTTAAACATAACCCTTGATTTTTTACAATATGTTTTAAAAAAAATATTTTTATCTCAAAACAAGAAAATAAAAGAAAAATTAATAAGTTAAAAACAAGTCCTTGGCATTATTCCGGTCATACGCCAATCCTCTTTTTTCTCAAGTAATTTGGCAAAGGAGCTTATTATCTAAGCCTTCGTTATTGTCCAAGAGTCATACAGACTGATAGCAATCTGGTGTAATCAGATATGTGGGTTGAGATGTCCAAATGTTCAAATTTGTATGAAAGAGAGAAAATATGGAAGAAAATTTTGCCGCAGTGGAGTCGCTATGACGTAGATGAAATAATGCGTAGATGTTACGATATCTTGAAGATAAATTACTTTTCTGCAACTAAAATATGATTTCGAAATGTATTTCTATTTGTTTTAATGTAGAACAATAAGATAAGTAGAAAATACCGCTATACAACCAGCCAATTAATTTGTACTTGCTAAACGCGAGTGTACCTACTTCATACGCAATACGCATTTGCCTTCACTTTTACATAATAACTAGCTGACCCGACAAACGTTGCTTTGCCATAAAAATTCATTAAAAAAACATTGTCCAGCGGACAAAATAGTGAATCTAAACCATTCTCAGATCCCCTTGAACACACACAAAAAATTCATCAAAATCGGTCCAGTCGTTTAAGAGAAGTTCAGTGACATACACACTTACAGAAGAATTATATATAAAGATATATATATACAGTATAATAGCCGTGATGGTAAATGTGTACGTAATGTATGTGTCCTGCCATTGACGTGTTGAGTGCGCCGTTTTTATAATCTATACTAATATTATAAAGCTGAAGATTTTGTTTGTTTGCTTGAACGCGTTAATCTCAGGAACTACTGGTGCGAATTGAAAAAATATGTAACTGCTGGATAGCCTATTTATTGAGGAAGGCTATAGGCTATATTATTATAACATCACGCTACGACCAATAAGAGCAGAGCACCAGTGAAAAATATATCAAAAAAGTTATGACCTATTCTCTCTTTTGTGACGCAAACGAAGCAGCGCCATTCAGCTAGTATAGAATACCTATTTTAGTTTACCGATTTAAATAGTTAGACTGGAAAAGACTTGAAAAGAGTACTTTAATAACAATTAAGTACTTAAAAAACAAACAACATTCAAATCCAATAATCATCTGTCCACAATCCTTTAAACGGCTTAAGCATACAATTATCTCAAGACCCTCTCATCAAATTCAATTTGCTACAAACAAAAACAGGTCTGCAGTGGCTTCGAAATAAACGCGAACAACATCAATTCATTGCTGGCCGATAAGGCTGCGTTTTTACTGGAGATGTGCGAAGTAGGCGGTACGAACAGGTCAAATGGGAAGAAAATAGCCAGTTGTACTACACCTAGAAGTCTATTAAGAGCAAAATTCCTAGCAGTGCGACTAATAAGACTACTGGGAACTAGCCAAAGATCCCATCTATTAGAAAAGCTGCGCTAAGCGCCATAAGCTGGATCAATCGAGAAACATCTAACGCTTCTGCGCTGAGTGTTGTCTCTTAACACATTGTGTTTATGAGTATGCTAGACCGACGTATGCGACTATAAGTAGGAGAAAAGAAAACCTAAAACAATCTTATTTACTAACTTTATATACACACAGAGATCGTGTGCTGAAGCATGACCGTGTGCAAAAAAAAACATTAAATCATTCATCCTTTTTGAACAACTCTCAGTGCCCGTATAAATGAGACTCATGGTGGTATTCCTCTTCTTTCTTTGCCTCGCTACCTCGCACAGCTTAAGTAAAAACACAACCTTAAAAGACACTCGGGGACATAACGCTATCACCATTGAAATAGGACAAGCGTCAGCATTCTCCAAAATTTTCCTAATCAAGGGAATTAAAGGGGCGAAAACACCCTTCTTGAACAATCAAAATTCCTTGTTAATTCATCTGCTTACAAAATTTATTGGTACTGCCCGCCCAATTAATAAGAAAACACCCAAGACCTTTAATTCCAAGTAAATCAATCTACATAATTTGATACTTGAAGCTTGTTTTGCTACTGAACTTTGGTTATGCGCGTCTTAATTGCTTTATTGTGGTGTTATGGGAAAATATTTTTCGTGTTGACAAATAAACAGTTCTATAAACAATAATTTTATTATGTCAGCAAAGAATATAGCCACGATCTCTTATCAATATAATTATGTGTCTTAATTTCTTGTATGTCTGTCATACAATGATGCAAAAAGTTTAAACCAAATTATATTGAAAGACTTTTAGAAATGTCTGAGAAAATAGAATAGTATTTTTTATGACTTCAACTTAAATAGAACGAAATCACAGCTTTTTGTTGGTTACTTACACTACAGCAGAATACTTGCAATTGTCATATTAAGACCCACTGCGACATACATAATGACCTATAATACTAATTAATATTTAGAAATAATCCGTACCCTTTGTTAATTAAATATAACCCCAGTAAATCAAGATGTTGAATGCTTACACAACAAACAGAGTAATTTAGCACGCTATAAATTTGTCGGGTAGTCGAGTACTGGCATTGATCTAGGAGAATTACACTGTATCGGAATTGTCGCTTTTTTGGTTATTATTTCGATATCAAGAATAGACTGTTTTATTTCTATTTAGAACTTAGGTGTACCATTGTAGATGTTTCGTTCACTCTGTGGTGCAGTCGTAGTGAATTCGACTAATAATCATGGGATGTTAGGTTCTATTTCCGAATCATGCAAATTACTGTCGGTATTTTCTTATTTACACAGAATATTTCTCAGTAGTGAATTTTGATAACGGTCCCTTATATGGCAATAAGCTCACCCACTATTACGTGGGAGTCATGGGACTAACAATGATGTATTTTTGGTAGGAATAACACACGGCGAAACGTTGGTATATTTCATATAACACTACTTACACCTTCCGGTAAGAAGCGTGATATAAGAATTGCTCTTGGGTCGCGGGGACTTTTACAAACATAAAAACAACGGACACAAAGTACAACCAGCCCCGAAACAATTATTTGTGGATCGCACAAATAAATTGTCCCGTGTAGGAATCGAACCCACGACCTCCCGACGCAATAGTAGCGGCGTGGCGACCTAAACCATTGCGCCACAGAGGCAGTCGAAATGTATGTATTTAACGTATAATAAGATTCCAATTCAACAATTTCATCAAACATTTCTACTTATATTATAAACGTACCTACTATAATTATTATTCCTAACATTTTGAAACATTAAGAGATTATTAGTTTCCGGGTCAGTGATACAGCTCGTGAAATTAACTTCAGCGAACGATCGATGTTAACATTTTAGTACTTAGTCACGTTATGTAAAAGGCTTTGAAATAATAGTTTAACTGTGGTAGGCTGTATGCAACTGCTGATTATGAGGATTCGGGTTTGATTCCTGGCGAAGGCATTTTGGGCTGTTCCAATTTGTATTGGAATTTTTTCATTCATAGATCGGAGCTTGAGCTGTGATTAAAATAGTTGTAATTGGAATGATATTTTACGTAATTTTAGGCCTACTTAGAAACATTGACCCATTGACATTTGTACTTTAGGTCGACTATTGTTCATTTGTAGTAGTTTCTTAAACAAAAGAAAGTTTATTTATTGATAAAGCATGTCAACTATTTCGTGTATGTTTATTACCGTTTTCTATTTACACGTACATAATAATATGTACATTGCAACTGTGCAATGAAATGCAATCCGGTACTGAATGGATGCATATTAAAATAACTAGCTGACCCGCGCAACTTCGCTTGCATCACATAAGAGAGATTGGGACTGAATTTTCCCCGTTTTTGTAACACGTTTTACAGTTACTCTGCTCCCATTGGTTGTAGCGTGATTATATGTAGCCTATAGCCTTCCTCGATAAATGGGCTATCTAACACTGAAAGAGTTTTTCAAATCGGACCAGTAGTTCCTGAGATTAGCGCGTTCAAACAAACAAACGAACAAACAATCAAACAAACAAACTCTTCAGCTTTATAATATTAGTAATAGTATAGATATTACTTAACCATTGTTTGACTGTTTTAGAATGGTCGGGTTTTTTGACAAAAATACAATGAATATTCGTTTCCAGAATTCATTCTCATTTAGATTGATATGACATTTTCTACAATATTTTCTTAAAATATTTCTACTCAAATACATCAAATATATATTATTCAGTTCACAGATGTGGAAATAACGTTTCTGTGATGGATCGAGCTCGACAGGCGGACCCTAGATTTGGACGATTTAATAAGGGTTCTCTATATGCCTATGTTATTCTAAAATATCGGATTTTCTTAGGACCTATATACTCAATCGTATTTTTGGAAATATTGTAAGAATCGTAGCATCAACCCACATACATGCGTAGGCTGTAATTCCATAAAAGTAGCATTCATTTATTGTTCAACTATAAAAATATTTTAAGAGTACGTGTGCTTGAAATAAAATCAGAGTTTGTAAACATACATACAAACTATCACGCCTGTTATACCTGAAGATTTAGGCAGATTTGCATAAAATACACTCACGCTTTGCCATTCACAATGTCAGACCCACATAATAGGGCAGCCATATACCGGGTACTTTCTGAAAGTCGAAGCAACTATTGAGGAACATTCTAATATAGACTCGAAAAAACCCGGGAATTGAACTCTAGACCTCTGTGCGGCAGCCATATGAACTACCAACTGCGCCAAAGAGGCTGTAAATAACATAGTAACTGTTTAATAATATAGTACCTCTGTATAATACAATAATATATTTATGTAATAAATATAATTTTAACATAATAATATAATGTAGCTATATTGTAATTGTATGATAAAGTTATGTTTAAGGATATTGTTACGTCTATCGAATAAGATGTGCCTGAAATGTGGATGGTATTTATAATATACACACAGGTGTATATAATAAATAAATAAATAAATAGTGCAGTTTACCTGACACCGCCTCTTTTAGTATCATAATTGAGTAGCCTGGAGCCATGCTTCCAGTTGACCTGTCGCGTCGGCTGCGGCACTTCGCTCACGACGCACCGCAACTCTATGATAGAACCTTCTTTGTAGAACTTGTCTTGAAGCGGACGACCTCGCTCGTCTACGATCTCCACTTTTGGCACTGTTGACAAAATGAGAGGTTAATTTTGATAGATGGAAATAAAAGTGAGAAGAGCGTTATTTTTTCATATTTTGAAGTAGGTTTAATAAATATTTAAAAATGTCTACTGTTAGTCTGTTTTTGAACCGAAAACTAATAGATAATATTTCAGATGACTTGTTTTTTATACCTAGTATATACTTAGGATACTCGTATTAAACAAGTATAATAAATAAACAAAGAATAAATATAATGTATAAAAAAATGTTGAACCAAAAGAGCCAAAAAAAGTTTGTAGATTCCTGAGATAAAAGTAGATAGTGTAAAAATATTTCAATTAATTTAATGAATCATTTAAACTAACAAAAGCACTCACAGCTAACAATTTAAGACAGCACTTTCATTCCAACCATTTCACAAAAGGTTCAACAACCCAGCTTCGAACCCACACTCATTCAATCAAACATCCTTTCACGTTATCTATCTAAAAGAAACTCCAACCAATTATAAGTTCTCATACACGTAATTAAAGTTTTACACGAAGATAAATTAGTTTCAATAACTTTGGCTCTTCAGTTTACATACAACATGGTTGAAGCTACATATACAGTTTTATTTGATTACTTAATATTTGCACTTGCTAGAAACAGATAGGTCCTGTAGTGCGATTCTCTACCGCTATCGATAACCGGCTAGCTATAGAAAGATTTTGTATGAAAATTTAATGAGCGCCTCCAGCGGGTGCCTTAGGAACTATTTTTGCAGTACATTTTAAATGTCGAACTCTCCATTCTATATTACCAAACACAGAGAATCACGCTACTGTATCTGTTGATTTGACGGGATGATATTATTGGTAGTGAGGTTCTTTACGGGCACCTGCTAAAGGCGTTGATCTATATACAAAATTTTACGATAGCTAGCCGGTTGTCAACAGTAGTAGAAAATCATGCCTTGGTACTATTGCATTGTTTTTTTTACCTATGTATGACAGTTGAAAAAAATGTTCATTCAGAATACTGTAGGGGAACTGTAGCTCGATTCTCTACTACTATCGACCACCGATAATCGGCCTGTCATCGAAAAATTTCGTATAAAAATCTGATCAGCGCCTTTGTCGGGCGACGTAGGAACTATTTTGGCAGTACATTCTAAATGTCAAAATTTCGATACTCGACAGTACCGACTCTACAGAATTGCACTAGTGTTCTATTTATCATAATAATTATTCTGGTCTGCTACTCGGTTGTCGATTGACAAAAGTGGCAGGATTTCCCCTCTGAATAATACGTGATCTTCCAGTAGCAGCAGACATTCACCAATCCCTTAAGGTACCTATTAGAATGCTGCAATTTACATCAACGGTAATCTGTATGAGGCTAAGGCCCTTCCTGGCATTTGGCCATATACACCTTAGTGGATAATAGCCAATTTATGACATAGGTAATCTGTCCCTTAAATGGGAACAATTGAAGGATTAATGGACGTGAAACCTAGTTGTGATAAAAAAATCCGTAAGAAATATGACTGAGGAAGTTTTTCAGTGCAATATGGCTGAATTGTCAAATACGCCAACCTTAACATGACCGCGTTGCAAAAGTGTGTATTATGTCTTTAACGTGATAATTTAGTTGGCTGGTAATAAATGCCCATGGCATTAAATTACGTCATTTTGTTGTTTTTTGCCTACCAATCTATCGACACTCACGCGTACCTTTGACTGCATTTGCACAAATATTTGAAGATTTTTTTGGTTAAAAAGAGCACTGTAATAAAGCGTTTATAACAAAAAATTATTTCATTGATTGTATCTTCACAAAATACCCAATATCTAGTCTATCAAAACTATTATGATCGATTAATTGATATAAAGTTTGACCGCAAACTTCACATCGGACCGATCGTTTGTTACAACACGAAGTTAGCAATAACAGATGTTCGTATACCCGAGGGTATACGGGTATTTGTATCTAGGTAATAGATCTGGGTATTGTATTCGCGGTAAAACCGCACAGGCAAATAGCGTAGTGCAAAGTTATTTGCGGGGAAATAGAAGTTTTATTTATGTAGGTTATGTATGTAGTAATATTTTTTGTTAGCTAATATTTCATTAGATACAGATATAAGTCTGACTTTGAGGTTTGGTTAAAGTCTAGTGTAAGTTTCTGATTAGAAATATAATTTTTTACTTTATTTTAGGTATAGAACTAGTTACTGATGGCCGACAAAAGCTGCAGATATAATAACATCGCACCTGTTTTACCCGAAGGTACAGATGAGGATTTATCAAAATCTCTCCCAGTTTATTCCAGTATATTCCAAATAGATATAGTCAATTAGTTCTGTGTAATAGAAGGTAAGTCTATTACCATTTACCAGGCTCTTAATCAAAACCAATAGTCTCATACTTCTGTCTGATGTTGCTTCTGTGTAATAGTACTTTAAAGCAGTCATAACATCGCATATGTATTGCGTCACGTCACCTTGGGTTGCATTTGTAATTAGCGTTAGACAAGGCGTAAAAGTTTTATACATTCTATTACTCAAAATCTTCTATCTATGAAACATTCTGCGTATATCTTGTCCAACAAAATATTGCACAGCAACCGACATACTGTAAAACGGTTCAACAATTGCTGAGTGATGTAGTTTGCGTCTAAAAATTGGATTGACACGAGTAACCGAACGGTACGGAGTGAAATAACAGGTTCGGCACAGTCAATATTTTGGTGGCAAATTGCCATCAAACGCTCTTTGTTATTTTACTCCTGTACTGGTATTTTATGTACCAGTATTTTGTGTACCGTTGGTTAAGTTTAGAATGCGAGTGTCGAGTTATGCAAAGTGAGGTAAGCTTTTCTTGGCGCAGTTGACTATGCTGCTACCGCTTGACTGAAACGTCTTATAAAAGGTATAAGTGCCGCAAAACTACTTGAACTATTTTACTCGTAGTGAATGATTTTTAGATCCGCGAGGAGGGCTATTGCACTTTGATCACCCGATGTCTCAGTTAAACAGAAGTGATTTTCTATAGTTGTTCTTACAGTTTGTTTTCTAAGACGCCCGGTATTCAATTCTTTTTCTCAAGTTTAATTTTAATCGCTCATAGCCATTAACAATTTAAGCCCTATGTGATAGATGCCTATTTTCATTTACCGGGCACGTTACTGTACTCCTATAATCAACAATACTGTGTCCAACCCGGGAACCGAATCCGAGACCTGACAATCAGCCATTGAATTCATTACCGACCGCGGCACAGAGGCTTGCAGTCACTTTGTTAGACAAAAACATCAATGTAGGTATATTATTCTGCTAAATTTTCTCTAAAACCCAGACACCTAAAGACCTTATTACTACGATAACAGGTACCTTTCAAAATAATCCATTATACAGATATGGAGGCTCAAAAGTGTTTAACAAAGGGTCTGACTTTCAAGGTACTGTCGTAGACCTCAACCTTTCAAGGGCGAATATTGATGTCAAACAATTTCTGATTTAAAATCAGTACTGAAATAGGTGAAAAATAAAGCTTTTGTGATAAATTTTGAGTGACGCTGACGCTTGCTTCTTATTGATGTTTACTGCTACAAAAATATTTTTATAATATCTACAGTATTTGCACTTTTAGCGTCTAAACATAAATTTTAGATAGCTATCCGATACTTCTCTTCTCTCTTCAGGAACTAAACAACATTTATAACACCTTAGTCTAAAACGATACATGCAAATAGCGCTTTGTCCTTCGTCCAAAATGGAAATCGAACCCACGACCCTAGTATTTAACGGTCAAATACACTACCGACTGCGCCACAAAGGCAATCAAACTACAACTTATGTTATTTCGCACGTCATATAATAATATTCTTTCCAAAACTATCGAGTTAGTAAACCCACGAAATTTTCATATAAACACTCACGAAAACCAAAATAGTTCCAATTTTATTTACATACATACAACGTTTTCATACATTAGTATTCCACTGTGTTGTTTCGCAAATAAATAACGCACTTTCCTTTAAATGTAGCAAAATTTTACGAAAGCTAACCGCGGGGTACTAAACAAACAAATATATAGAAGCGCTTCACTGAATTGATAAGTAGAGAATTTGTTTACTATTAACTTATATTTTTCCTGGTTCTGTGGTATATTAAGTTCACAGAGTCTAAAAATATCTTCGAGTGAACTTTCGAAGAGGATTTGAGACAGCTCTTAAACAATAATTTCGTGTGCCTTTTGATTTTTTTAAACGATCAAAAAAACATTCGTTCTATATGGAATTCTAACTAACGAAAACTACATGCAGCCGTTTTTATTCTATCTTTTGGATATAAGAAGCCTGTAGTAAAAAAAACATATTTATTTTATTTTGTCACCTTCGTGTAGTCTTCTTTAAGTTTTTTCCAAATTTATACATACATAATACCACGCCAAAGACCGAAGAACGATCTATTTTTAAGATATATCCCACACACATTAAATACAATAGTCTTTACGCAACACTATAGTCTCTATACACTATTTATTTAATACACCCACGCAACACTACAGTCTTCATACACTTCTCATAAAGTCTTATAAAAAGACTTAAAAAAACCTTCTAAAGCCATACCATTATCTCTCCAACCAATCTACTGGCACACGCACTTCGCAGTATCGAAACATCGTAAATGCCATTAAGTATGTACACGCAGTATTGACCTACATGAACCATGAATTGTAATCAGGACGCACCGCAGCGGAATATAAAGTGTCTTCGTATTTTATTTAACATTATGTTTGAGATGTGAAAAATTCTAGGAAGAAATGTTTCATGTCAAACGCTATTCTAGGAATGGAATTAACAGAAGCAAATTGTAATAAGTATATCAGAGGGATAATTGTAATAAAAATTCGCTTATTACGTCATTCGTATTTAGTTAGCCAGCGTTGCGAACTCAAAACCTAACCTATTATTCATTTCGTGACGACTACAGTGCAGTAGTAAGCGTTTGTATTATACAAATGAAGACTAAGTTGATATACATTAAGCTAAGGGTAATTTCGAAATGAAGATAAAATCACTTTTCAACTATTATCATAGATTTTAATAATTACGAAAAAAAAAATGCGTTTGATATATATTTTTAAGTCTTCATCTAGTTTTATAAATTTATTTTTTCTCTGTGACTTACAAACTTCATACAATTCTCTTGAAAATCGAATGACAAAGACATCAGCAAATTAAAGCAAGCTATTTAAAACCAATCTCTATCTTCAGTCAGGTGGGAAATAAAAAATCATTTCTGCAAAACACATAAGAACAAAATAAAACGAAATTGCATTTTTTCTATAAAGCTTATCTGCAAGTCTCAATGCATGGCTATAACCGTTAAGATAACGACACCATACGCAATATGAACACTGTCGATTTCTTTTTACAGATAAGGGTCTCCCATTGAAAGGATTTAGACATGTGAAAGGATGGCTCATAGATTTTGTGCTGATTACTATGGAATTTTAATAGAAGCCACATGGGAATCTGTATGAAAGTGACTATTATCTAAAATAGATTGTTGGTTTCTAGATTCTAAGCCCCAAGGTTTGAGGTTTTAAGGCAATAAATCTATGGGTTTATGGTTTTTTATGTATAATTATGGGCTGTAATTAATCTATCAGTGTCTATCACTGGCAGTGATATTCGAGTGGTTTAAATTGACACCTCCCACGCAAGTGGTTGCAGGTTCGAACCCGAGGCAACACAGCAAGAACTCGAGGCCTAACCCCCACCCCCTCGTTTGGGAGGAGACACTTGCCCTGCAGTGGGGCAGCAATGGGTTAAAAAAAAAACTTTATCTGTTTTTTTATACTCGGTACTATAGTATCATGTCGCTGTTGAAGACGTTTTTCAAGCGAAATTATTCAACAGCTACTTGTGATAAAATCGATCCCTGGGCTAGTTTCAGGTAACAGGTAACAAGTTTGTGGCTTTTCTGACTGAAGAGTCCGAGACTATTTAGCAAAAATCTTTGTGAAATTCTGACCTGCTTTATAGTGCAATTTTCTAAAGTCAATACTATTAAGTATCGAAGGTTTAACTTTAGAAACCTCTTGAAATGGAGTTCTCACGCTCTCATTCGCTGGAAGCACTGATCAGAGTTTCATAAAACATTTGTCAAAAGCTAGCCGGTTGTTAAATGTCGATAGTAGTAGGATATTAATCATCTGCAGCGCGATTCTCTGTACAGTTGCTACTGTCGAGTATTGAAAGTTTGACATTTAGAATGTACTGCCAAAATAATACCTACCATGCCCGTCAGAGGCGCTGATCAGATTTTCATAAAAAAATTCTCGATGACAGGTCGGTTTTCGGTAGACGATAGTAGAAGAGAATAGAGCTACAGTAGCGCGATTCTGTACAGTCGGTACTGTCGAGTATCGAAAGTTTGACATTTAGAATGTACTGGCAAAATAGTTCCTAAGACGCCCATCAGAGGCGCTGATTAGATTTTCATACAAAATTTCTCGATGACAAGACGGTTGTCGGTAGTCGATAATAGAACAGAAACGAGCTACCGGTAGCCAAACCAAACCTCTTTTTAGCTTTTTGCATAACACTTTCATCTCCTAGATTTGCGATGAAAACAAGTAAAGAAAACTTCATATACATAACAATAAGTCAAAGACGGGTATGACAATGGGTGAAATCCTAGCTTTTGTTGCGTACGGTCCGAGAACAACCAAATAGCTTAGTTTAACAATAGTCACTTGTACTCTCCCAGGGATTTTGTTCTTGGGATTGTGTGAACTTCGCAGTTATGAGTTATTCAAAATATACTTATGGTGCTTTATAGCTATTAAATGTGTAACGTAATAAAAAAATCTTAACATTATTTTAAATTTTAATTTAATTTAAATTAACAAAATAAATAAATAAATATCATTGGACAACTCACTCATGGTTATCCTAAACTAAGCAGAACTTGTACCATGGTAACCAAATAACTGATAAACATACTTATATACGTCTAATTATATACTTATATAGATAAATTGACAACCCGGCTCAGAACAGGTACAAATAGCTATTTCAGGGTCTTTTAGAATAAACAAGAAATTGTCCGGTTATTTAGTTTGGTTGAACAAACATGTAAGCGAATTGAGCTAAAACTATATTGGAATAAATGACGTTTTTATGTCTCTTTCTATTACAAGAAGTCACTAACAAATTTTCTGTATGTTCTTGAAAGAATCTCCGCCTTTTACATGATTATAACGAAATTTATAAATATCAAGTATTTTCTCCAAATAAAAAAACTACTATCTAACAGTTTTCATAGCTAACAAGGTGGGTCGCGATCGATCGGTTCTTTTGTAACGTCGGCTAAGGCTCGTTGAGCACATTTTGATCGAGTGAACGCACACCTCGCCTGCTCTCGTTAGCCAATTGTCATTGTCAGTTGAGAGGAAACACATGAATTGGTTACGTGAAAAACGCGCTAAAACATTTTGAAGAAATGCTTGTGTATTAAGACAATGTTAAAACGGATTTGTCTTGAACATTAATTCATCTTTAGAATTATGGGTTTTTGTGAAGCAAAGAAATTGCAAGTACAAGAGGCGTTCCTTGTCTTCTTTTATGTGATGAAGGATGATCAACTTACATCACTTACGTCACAGATGGAAGGTACAGTAAAACTCAACTCAACTCAACGCAATATCAAACTTGTTTGTATGATCAGATAATAATCTGTCAATCGTACAAATATTTTGTGTCCTATACGAAAATCGAACACTAACTACTCAACTCTCAAGGTATAAGTTTCGTAAATAACCATTGTAGTAAATATTAAAGATCGATGATAATATTTTCAAGGCGTCGTTTAATAGATCTAATAATAGGTATAGCGGATGTCTAGTAGCAGTTATTACGAAAATAGCCTTCTATAGACGTAGCCGGCTGTAAAATTTACTTTCACCTTATAGGAATTTTATACCCATATCCTAGATTATAGTGTAACCCATACTTTAAAAATCATAAGTTGGATAGCTCAGCTTTAAATTTTGCTTTATAATAGAAGGTGACCGAGAGTTGAAAAAAAAACATCAAGGCTTTTTACAAAGCCTGCCCCTAAGATACTGGAAATTTATATGCGAGCTCATAAACATACAACTAAATACCTGATTTACTTTAAGAAAAACCCTTTTTAAACCTACTTAGCATAAAATATCACGCCCCTATCTTAGGTCTACATTAAACGAACTCATTTTTAATACCGAGATCAAATGAATAGTCAGCACGATAGGATCCTAAAATTGAACTTGATTTAGGTTTCAGCTCTAATTTTTCATCCCTATCTGTGAAACGCAGAGAAATTCTGGGATATTTAGGGGCATTTCACACACGACACGGCTGCGGCAGGAGGCAAGGTGACAGAGAGTGCGGGTGACAGGACGGAAGGAAGATTGCCGTTACGTCTCCTTTACTCGTACTTTTTACCTGTGTCGTGTATTTACTTTTTACTTACTGCGCAACCAAATGTTTGCTTTATTGAGACACAATAACTTAATTGACTAATGCTTTAGTTGTATGCGTGGTGACACACACAGCTTAAGTATTACTTATATGCGTTGCTGTTTGCACGGTTGGTAGTTCTAAATTAGACTCACGAAGATTAGAGGATGAAAGTTAAAAAAAGTTTTTAGATCAATTTGGTGTACATTATAAAACTCAGCAATTCTATAGTTAATTGTCGTGATCGCTCAAGGAAAAAGACTGTAAAGCTTATAAGTATCGAAAAGTCTATGTGAACGAATATGATTTTATATAAGCATACGCTTAGTATGATCAATCTTACTAAGCGTATGCTGCGACACGGGTTCGGTTTAACGCAGTACAGTATTTATAAACCGCGCAGCTCACGCTTTCAAAACGTCTATACACGCTCTCGCGCCCTATGTGTGTCAGGCTTTAGGTAGAAATCCTTCAAATCACGGCCTGGAGTGGCTCTTGGCAAACAAAACTGGGTCTTGGTGACATCGAGACGTGTAATAGAACGTAAAGGAGGGATTATCTCGATTGTGCCGTATCAATTCCGGTACGCCTTGAGAGATTGCATGCCATTGTTCCAAAGTTAGAGTTTTATTTGAGGAATTTGCATGTGTGTGTTTGTGTGGGTGATCTTTTTGAGTACGTGTGAGTGAAAAATTTGAATGTGTATGTGTGTAAGTGATATTTGTGTGTGTGTAGGTGAGTAATTTGTGTGATATTTTTGAGTATGTGTGAGCGAGCGATTTTCATGTGTAGTCTTTTTTTATACGTGAAGGTAAGAAAATTGAATATTATTATCTGTGATGTTTTGAGCACGTGTGAGTAAGTAATTTGTGTGTGTGAGTGTATCTGTACCTCGATTCTCTATCACTATCGACTACCGACAACCGGCGAATGAACTGCCAAAATATTTCCTACAACACCCGTCAGAGGCGCTGATGAGATTTTCATACAAACTCGATGACAGGTCGGTTGTCGGTAGTCGATAGTAATATAATAGAGAATCGAGCTACTGATCTCATTCTGAGTAATTTACTCATTTGTGTCATGTTGATAACTTTGTGTGAGTGAGTAATTTCCATGTGTGTAAGTCGTCTAAGATCTTCTAAAAATAAGCCGCAGTAGACAGGTTACCGTCCGCGCATAAGACATTTTGTCCACTTAACTGTCATCACCCGTTGACTTTGCTTGTAAGGTTTTCTACGTAATTATCGGATTATATATTTATTTTTCTGTGTGCTTTCTGTTCAGATCGCTGTTAACAATAAATTACAAGCAAAGAACTAATAGCCGTCAACAAATCTCTTTCAAATATCTGCTACTACAGCTTTTAATCCACGGCAATACTTTCAACAGCACCCAATAACTCAAAGCGTTGGGAATCATCCGGAAACTTGGCAAGGCTTACAAGACTGCACCAGATAATCTCTTAATCGTTTTGTTCCGGAAATAAAGTAACAATGTAACTCATGACATAATTTTACGAGTACTTTTGACTTATTGTTTGAAATACGGTTTTTAGTTCTTGAAGAATTACACTGTGGTGACTTTAGTGGTATATAGTTATGATTTTTAAATTTCATAAATAAAGTAGGTATATAAGTATGGTTATCAGTTGTCTGGTAATCATAGCACAAGCTCCGGTTAGTGTGGAATAACTGCGTGTGAGATTTTAAAAATATTTAATAAGCTACTGCGGAAACAAAACAAAGAACATTTAGTAGTTTGTACCCATAATGTGTAATTATAAACAAGTTATTCGTTGATTCTGATAAAAGTTGTATTTTGAGTTACAGCACTATTGTTTTATTAGTGCGATATATGAAAGCATACAACTATGTACCGACCGGCGATATTGTCACACGCAGTATGAACTCGCATCACAACACGTACGATGGTATATAAGTGGACTTAAAACCCATAATGGTACCTGTACGTAGTTGCGCGTTATGCGTTTTAATCTTCATTAAATCTGCCTCCAAACACGTGATCAAAAAGCAGTTTTACCCACAATTTTCTTAACACTTCATCAGACTTGAAAAATCTGAGGTCTCTAAATCATGACCTAGACTCGACCCAAAATAAATCACGAATTGAAACCTAGTTTTGCCAACTCATTCATTTTCAGTCGCTAGCTCGATTACACCTGAGTTTCTGCCTCAATTGTTTCAACAAAATAAATTGTTCAAATGCTTGCGTACCTTTTAATTGGGAAAATCTTTAAATAGAATAACTAAATGTCAATTTAAGGTTACCCTTTGTTTGTTCATGTCTTCGTAGGTTTAGATAAAATATTTGAGCTCTAAAGCTTCATAATATATCATCGCTAGTAAGAAAATGTTTAAGAATCCACAAAAAAAGAATTCAAAATAAATTGGAAGAGCTATATTAACCACAGTTTATCATGAGACAGTGACGCGCTTGATTTCATAAAATCATATTTTTTTATGAAATTTCGCATCCACGTAAAAGATTTTCCAAGTTATGTGTTACATCAGGTTAAAAACTATCTATACCAAATAACATCAACATTTATTCAGTAGTTCTGGCGTGATTAAGGTAATTGAGTAACTTCAAAACGAGACTTCAAAAAATAAAAAACAAATGCACCCAGGGCTCTATTTTATTTTATTCTTACTCAAAAAAAGCAGTTCTATAAAAAGATCTATATTTCCAAAACCTTATCAAAATTGCAAGAGTGATTCGATGCTAACACGACCGCATAACAGCTGAATATATTAGGTATTCATTGTATTTCATATATTCTATGCATGAGAACTACGGTATACGATGTACAAACCACTCATATGAAATATGATATACTGGTTAAAAGAATTTTCATGTTGTAAAAATTAATGAGATTGGGTTTCTGAGAATCTTTGGTCAATGTTGTCGTTTGTTTTTTGTCTGTTCTAAAGGGTATTGTTTTCTTTTTATAACATTTACTCGAATGGCCGTGTTTGTTGTGTTTGTAAATAAATAATATAATTTAAAAATGTTACGTAACATATTTTTTTCTTTACTAAATATCCTTTACTAAGCATGGCTGCTCTGGTACGCGCCCTTATGTAGGTAAAACTAAACTTATGTCTTTACTAACTTTTCTACTAATATTATAAACCATTTATGTTTGTTACACATAAAACAACCTTTTCTAACTAATATCGTACAAGGGATAGTCTATGCTTAGACAGCATAAAAGTATACTATGATAGATCATAGTATGCTTTCCCGGCTAAGCCGGTAAATCATTTTTGATAAACTCAATATGGACATATTGGGATACTTAAAAATTCAAAACAAAGTTTTTGAACTACTGTATACACATATGGGATGAAAAATTGACGCGTCTAAATATTGAATATCTCAACTACGCCACACGTATCTTTGAAGACATTCCTACAATATCTTGTACGTATATTATAATTATTTCATAATTGGCTCGGCTATTCATCACAGTGATACTGCGTACCAAATAACCAATTTACCAATATCTAGTTGCTTTCCTTTGTACCCAAACTACTCAAAATACCTCCTAGTTTCAATAACAGTTTATCGGGAATCAATCTCTAATTACAATAACCCTTGTGAAATGGATGCTATCACAAATTTGTGATTTAAATTAAGGGCTTTAATTGGTCCAAGTTTGTTCAATGTTTGATCGACAAATTGTTCCAAATTGATCAATGGGTTAGGGCTAAGCTTCCGATAGACTAGGTACTTATTGTCAAAATGTTTGTTTGGTGTTATTTAGGGCGTGAAAAGCTTTGATTGAATATCACAACAACGGCTTATAACTTTTAAAACTTAATAATTTTTCTAAAAAGTAAACTATTATCTTCTTAATTCTAATTTGTCACAGCATTCCTAACAGACGGTTAAATAATGTTTGTGATATGATCTATAGAATTGACATATGAACGGTACAAAATGAGCGGAGTTTTTAACCCTGAACTGTTTATTACTTATTTAGTAGAATCAAGTGAAATTACTGCGTTTATTTTTATTTCAAAAGTACATGATACCCTATTCAACTGAGTCAAGTAATATTATTGCATGACATCTATTTTAAATTGCAAAAGTACATTAAATGCTATTTGATGTCAATGAAAATGTACGTTTTAATTGTGATAGACATCCTAAATAAATCAATATTACATTAAGAAACTTAACAAAAAGATATCTTAACAGCAGTTATGAAAAGTACACGCGACTGTACAGTAAAACAAACCAATCAAAGCACAAAAATACATTTAAAACCGAATCACAAATACAGTCGTCAAATTCCACAATCATTTCGATATTCCCAAATCATTTCGATGCAGCTTTCGTGACCACATCAATAAAAAGAGATTTAATATCGAGTTTTAAATACAATTTTCTTTCGGCAGCCTTTCTACGGCCGTAGTATATTTACTTTGGCCCTCATTTGCATGGAGGCACGCAAATTCGATGGCAATTTGTGGTTACAGGTGTACAGAAGAGCTTTTGTTGATTTTGTTCAGATGAATCAATTAGTATTTTAAATTTTCTGCCATGTTGCCGGGGTGAAGGGTTGGTATTTTTGTGTATCTTTTATGTTGTTGTTTGCTAATTTTGTGAAGATTATTATGTCTATGTTGTAAGAATATTTTTTGCTGAACTAGTCACACGTTACTGCCATCGGCAAAATGCGATTTAGATACTGGATTTTATATCAACGTGTTCAAGTGAAGCAAGATATGTATTTTATTCCCAATGAATTACGTTCTTTCGCTTCTTTTATACGCCTATTTTTTTCTCTGCAACGCCCACCGTTTAACATGTAAAGAATACCCCCGGGACTAAGTGCGCCGTGAAGAAAAATTTAAATGAAAAAATACACACAAATTTCAAAATATCATTGGTGTTTTGCTATTATTGAAAATTCAAATAAAACTTTCAATACATTTTGCAGCCAGTTATTAAAAAGAAACGTATTCTGCCGTTAACTCGAATAACACTTCATTTTATTTTGACCTTAAAAACCAAAAATCCCATCCAATTTACTTCTTGAGATCAGCTGCATCATCAACAAACCAATACAAACCAATGTATTCAAATAATCAGAAAATCTACTCTGTATTCAGCACTGTTCTACCAATAACCCGAAAACGTACAACACAAATAAAATATACCAAAAGCTTGGAATAAGGAAGGATCGGGAATGTGCAATAGCATTGCACCTGTCACACGCTTGGTGGCACTCGACGATAAGTTAGCATATATACAAGCTCTCAATATTATCTAGGAAGTGCGATATCTAGGGTATTTGCATTTTATTATTAAATTGAGGTAGTTTTATGTTAGTGAATTTTGAAGAATATCTGTCATATTTTTGTTTTACCACTTTTTTTCTTTTTAAGGTATATGTATAAAGGTGTGAATCCGTAAAAAGATAGAACATCTATAATTTTTTGCGTTTTCTCAATTTTGTGTTTTCTTTTTAGGTCTTCATTAAGATAATATAAAATTGAAGTCATTAACTTATACGATTACTAATGTCCTAGCCGAGTTACTTGCCCGCTTGCTTTCGGACGGAGAATCTTTTTGGTCAATCTACCTATCACATTTTGTGATGGATTTGAACTATCAAACGCATGTTTATTGTTAACTGTCGGTAAATTTATTATATACTAGCTGACCCGCGCAACTTCGCTTGCGTCACTTAAGATAATCATAATTTTCCCCGTTTTTGTAACATTTTTCACTGTTACTCTGCTCCTATTGGTCGTAGCGTGATGATATATAGCCTATAGCCTTCCTCGATAAATGGGCTATCTAACACTGAAAGAATTTTTCAAATCGGACCAGTAGTTCCCGAGATTAGCGCGTTCAAACAAACAAACAAACAAACAAACTCTTCAGCTTTATAATATTAGTATAGATTATTTATTTATTATTCCTTGCATCTCCAATGAAATAACCTCTAAACTCTCAGTGTTTTCCTTCAAGACAATCGCCACTAACTCCCGGAAACCGTGACAAACATCTGCACAAGACAAACAACATCAAAACAAGCGAACATTGGCCCAATTATCTGAGGAACAGACGGCCAACATCAAGTTAATACTGAACCATAACTCAGTTAGAACTGTGATGGTCACTAAATTTTATGGCCAGTGACTTTACGAGCGTTTTTCTAGGTCACAGGTAGAGACTCTAAGTACCGGAAAGTTAATTATATTATGTGGCATTTTTCCTTTGCCTACGTTGCAAATACTAACTTTAGTAAAAAGTGCCTAAGGTTGTTTTTTTTTTACTTTTATCCGATAAACGTGATTTTGGATATTTTGATATAAGTAACAAAAACAAAATCATAAATACAAATGACCAATTTTCATTCGAATTAGATTAGATCGGGTGGAGACCCTTGCCCAGAAGTGGGACAGAAATGGGTTAAAAAATAGTTCTTAAATAGCCACAAAGAGTATACTTTTCCGATGCTTGTGAGTGCCACGGGAAATATTTCTGCCGCGGATTTTTCTACTTAAAAAAAATACAGTACGTAGATGCTCTCTTGCAACTAAGTAGCTGCTCAAAAACCAGTCAAAGTATCTTAGAACAATCACAGCAGCCGGCAAGCTACTCCGATACAAAGGCTCTCCCCGTTATATCAGTTTTCATTAAAACTTGGTAAAATATAAAGGTTTAAAGTTATAAAGTTACATAATAAGCGTAATGGGCGCAGAATGCTTTTGAAAACCTTTAACACGGAAGAAATAATTGTGATCTTTGAAGTTCCAAGGGAATGAATGGGGAGAATTTAATTAGTACTTGTTGCTTTAAGATATTGTTCTGGATTGTTGAAGAGAAAATATTTAATGAATAAGTTCAAGAACTGAGACGATGTTTGGAATGCGATTGAGTTATTGGTCTTTTTCTGCGCTAATTTTAGCTGTTTATTTTGTTTTTAGAAGCAATGCTCATTTCGTTGTCAATTATGGCTATAATTGTACTTTAATAGATTGTCGTGATAAATAATGTGCAAACGAAATAAAATAACTAATAGGTCTCTGGACGAGTAGTGGTGGGACGGTAGTGGGCTATAAAAAAAATGAGTGAATTTAAAGATTCATGGAAATTTTGACCTTTAAATGTGAAACAATAATAATTATAAATATTTTTTTATTCTTTAAAATACTCCGCTTTCTCTAAAACTTGATGATAAAGGTTCAACAATCCAACGATTAACACCATTGATTGAAAGATTAGTTAACACCATTCGGTTCATTTTGGCATAGGCCATCCTCCCAGGAAAAATCAACTAGTAGGTAACACTACGATCTTTAAAAACAATATAAATCCGACTTACCAACAACAGTCAAATGCACTCTCCTGACCAACGGCGGGTGTGTAGAGATCTGACACTCGTAGAACCCTTCATCTCTTTCACTGACGTACTGAATGAGGAGACGCCAGTCGTTAGGGTGCTCGAAGGCGAGGGAGTAGCGAGAGTCAGCCGAGTAAGTGTGGCGACCGAAGGAAAGGAGGTGGAGCTCTTCACCGCGACGACGTACCCAGGATATCTGAAATAGAGATGAGTTTTAAAATATTTATTCCATGATAATTAGAGACAAAACGAAGAGCTCGTGACTAAGTAACAACAGCGGATCGATCTATTAGGTTAAGCTACGCTTGCCGAGGTTGTTGTGTAGATGAGTGACCACATTAGGCATCCCGGCTGTCCTTTTTAAAGATCTTTGACAGTCGTTACCAATAGTCGGAAGATTAAGACTCTGAAAACCAGTCTTACCAAGGGGTATCGTTTTTTAACCTGAACCGAGGAAACCGGGATGTGGAGGACCGATAGGCAGTCGCTCCATGTAAAATACTGGTATTCAGCTGCATCCGATAAGACAGGAAGCTGACTCCAACATATTATGTAGTTGCAAAAAAGGCTAGACCGTTTTCGCATTACTCGGTGAGATATAGAGACTATCGATTTGAATCAATTTAAACGGCACACCAACTTTATGTCCCCTTCACAGTAGCAACACTAAAGTCATTGTCCTTTAATAAATCCTTTTGAAAAGCTTATTAGCCACTTAATAGTAAACTCAAGAAAAATACCGCTGCCAAATTAGTTAATTTTCTACTAAAATCCCACATGAATACTCGCTAGAACTATAAAGCCGTCTCGTTTAGACACAAAATATACACAAGATGACAATCATTCACTATAATGTTTGGTTTGACTTTCAAAAGAGTAATTAAACTTTGTATTGCCATATTAGGAGTTGTAAAGAGAAATCACTTTTGAGTAGTCTAGTTTTGTGTTATCCTCCCACGTAAGTGGAGAGTTTGTACATAAAGCAAACATACAAATAACTTTTCAAAGTTATGCATACATACATAGTATCACGCCTGTTATACCCGAAGGTGTAGGCAGAGACGTTACTCACAGGTGTCGGACCGACGTAAGAAGCGAGCCAGTAGCCTTTTACCTCTGGCCTACTATTTAGAGATATTCTAATACAAGTTAGTCAAGACCAATATTTTAGTCAGTTTTCTCCTCCCAGGAATCGAACCCGAGACCTCATAATCAGCAGATACACCGCCGACCGCGCCACGAGGCAGCTGAAATAAATTTTAAATTCTCAATTTTTTTAAGACTTTTTTATTTCCGTCTCCGAATTGATAATGCAAATAGAAACTAATAATCAACACAACCACTAAATCAACTACGCATTATATCTCAACTGTTAGATATTCACGGTACAATCAACTTGTGTGTGTGTGTGTGTGCGTCTTAACCGCGAAGGCTTACCGCATAGATACGAACTGATAACGGACGCTCGGTCGACCGCAAATATTTCGTATAGCTATCATAGAAGTTTAGTATGTATTCATGAGGTCGTGAAGGGTTTAGATATTGTTTTTTAATACAATATATAGAAGATGACCTGTCACGTGATTTTTAGCAGAGTATTTCAGTTTGGGATTTAGAATTTTTTCAGAGTAGTTATAGGCAAAGGGTGCTGATACATTTTTAATACTTAATTTTTCAATTTCTGTTAATGTACCTCTGTAAATTCCTTTTAAATTTGTGGAAAAAGGCGGGTGCAATATAAGGTAGCGAAATGTAAAAAAAAACAAAACAAATTGAATATTTTTCATGGCTCGAAACTTTGTGGTTTGGCTTTCATAGAACATGAAAAATCACAAAAACAAGATCATTGACTATGATTTATGAAAACTACTCTATCCGAAACATAGATGGCGCTGTACTAAGAAATGTTTCATTCGTAACTACCCTCACCTGCATTAAAACTATCTTACAGTCGACTCAAAGAATCCTGATAAAGTGTATCTCGCCTGTTTATCATATGAAAGCTAAGTAAAGCTGCAGTTCGGAGCAATAGCCCCGAGCCACTTACAGCAATAATGAACAAGTCTGAGTTATTGCGATAGTCGGCGAAGTTTTAAGATGTTTTGTTGCTAACTGATCAGTTGAAGATTATAGTTTGAAATCGTATTTCGAGTGGGTATTAGAATTGTGATAGATGAAATTGCAACGCATTTGTAATGCCGAATGATTTATCTTAGGCATGATGTCATAATATATCATGCTGAAACAATACTGCATTTTGGACAAGAATAATTGGTGCTGTCGATGCGTAAGAGCATTAGTCTCTATCCCAAATGTTATTTAAATCATTGTCTACTTTATTTTTCATCACATTTTTTTAGTTCCTTTACTTGTTTGTTTGTTTGTCGTATGGTTAGTGATCAACCTTCTGTCAAAGTTGTTCAAGCCGCCTGAGAGGCCTTTGACATGGCTTAACGACTGTTATCTTAGTAGACAGCAGCCGGGACCGACTTTTTACGTGCCCTCCGAAGCACGGAGACGCCCAGCTCTAATACCACTATGCGGTCACCCATCTATGGAATGACCGCGCCAACGGTTGCTTAACCCACAGATCATTTGCCGACTGGTGAGCGCAGCTATGGGCGCCTCGTTCCTTTACTTAAGTAAGTTTTGAGTTTATTGGATGTATGAATGTGAATGAAGCTAGCAAAGTTTGTAAGGCGTACCATGTGGCGACTTTTGGTCTATTTCTACCGCTATGAAGAAAAAGGCCTGATTTTATGTACATTTGTATGTATGTACTTCTTGTTTCTTAACGTCATTGTTTATTTTATCCCAATAGACTTAATTCATTCACCCCTATTTCATTAAAGAGCCATTGTACTGCAGTGGAGCAGCATTTGATTCATTGGGACATAATTTTTTGACATACTTGACTATACAAAGACCAAAAAATAATTGTGTACGTCAACAATATTCTTAACGATAATACTTGTAGATAAGCCTATTGACTCCTCGTGTAAATAGGCTTATCTCTCTCTCAAGAGTATTTAGTTAAACAGTACCTAACACATACGTTAATTTTATTACACGTTTGTTCGTCACCTATGTTTGAACATCCAAGAATAGTTTGAACACGACGGTAATCATCAAATTGGGAATTTACATCGTATTTGCGATAAAATCATCAAACCGTAAGCTACATAGAACGTTTGCTCTCCACAATTTCAGTAATAACTGGACTGTGTATCGATGAGAACAGTGTTTACATTTCTGCGTTACTTTAGTACATGATTGCAAACTATTGCCTGTATGCATAACAATGCAATATAAACGGGTCTTTCCTAAAATGGAAATTCTAGGTATTGGTGTTTTTTTAATCTTTGTATTGGTATATTTTTGTGTTTCAAAATATGAACGTCGAAATTTAATTCACGTATTAAATTAAACAATAAAGAAAAATAATTAGTATAATGACATATCTTTATATATATAATTCTTCTGTAAGTGTGTATGTCACTGAACTTCTCTTAAACGACTGGACCGATTTGGTGAAATTGTTTGTGGGTGTTCAAGGGGATCTGAAAATGGTTTAGATTCACAATTTTGTCTGCTGGACATTGGACAATGTTTTTTTAATTAATTTTTAATTTATTACACAGGACAACGTCTGTCGGGTCCGCTAGTTTTAAATATTTATGTACCTTGCGTCTGATCGTCATGATCACCATCGTTACCCTTATGTTGCAGAAGATTTGGTAAGTAATACAATATGTAGAACAAACTTGTTATTCTTTTTTTATTTTACCCGTGATTGACCCACTGCTGGGCAAGGGTCTCATCCCGAACGATGAAACTGTTAGGCTTTAAGTCAATCACGCTGGCAAAATATTAGTTGCAGTAATAAAATAATAAAAAAGCACTGGTCTACTCACCGTCTTTTCCCCAAGATCATGGACTCTGCAGTGCAGATGTACGCGACTGCCGAGCTGAGCAGTCACATTGTTAGTGGAAGCATCGTCTTCGAAGAAAGGCAGAGGTTCAGAGGTAGTAGTAGAAACGTCCTCGTCGTGGTCCTCGTATGTCTCCGTGAAGACCTCGGACCAGAAGGGGCCGTTGATGACCTTTTTGTCACCGGTTTTGAAATCTGTTGAAGAAAATAACGGTAAGATTATGGAAAAAAATACAACTATTATCTGTCTACTCAATTTTATATAGATTAAAGAATTTAAGTGATAAGTTCTATGATGGATGAATGATAGGTTAAACGTATGACACCGTTCACTTTTACGTCTGACAAAAAAGAAGTCTAGTAGACAACCTTAGTCTGTGAATAGCAGAGATACTGCGAAGGGGCTAAAAGTGAAAACCGAATTCCCCTGATCCTAATTTATCGATCAACTGATAGGCATTTAAAATTATATTTGAAGAGAATTTCTTTACGAAAAATATGCTGCTTAAGCTATAAATTTTTCGATAGAGCCCCTATAATATGTAAAACCAATTTGTACCAACAAAACCTTCGCAAAATTTCAAGTGTTTCTTTCCAAGCAGACGTTTTTTTACCTAATTCCAATTACTTTCTCCCCTTATTTACATTTACATAGAAAATGTTTAAACAAGCTCTATCTACCGACGCACATATTTCCCAAATTAGAACAATATTTAAACCCAACGGGATGGAGAGGATTTTTTCTCGAAAAAGGTTACAAGTTACAGAGAAAACGTCGAAAGCTTAAAAGAAATCCAGTTAATTAGTAATTAGGGTGACTTTTCCTTCAATGTTAAGGGACACATTGGGAAGAATTAGGAGGGATCGTTACACTGTTTGCCAAGTAAGATGTCTCTGATGTAAGACTGGAATTTTCTACCAAAATTTGCTTAGAGTGAAAATGTTTGAAAGAATTTTGCTGTAATAGCACCGAGTCTAGAAATATTTTGGCTTCCTAAAGTGACTTAACCGGAACTTTTCTTTTACTAAAAATATAAATTTAAATCTTAAAAACTTTCAGTCTGGCTTTTGAAACTTGATATTACTGATTTACTGCCTATAAACTAGCAGATTTAGAACCAAGATTAAAAAGAAATCAGAATATGGTAACGAATATTGATGCGATAGGAAAATACTGCTGATGCATAGAAAGAATTTTGCATGCGTCAGCATTAAAATTCGGGTGCATGCATTTTAAAGGTGATTTGTGATCTTTATCTGTCTATGTGTCTCGCTGACTACACTAAATTACATATCACTACATAACTAGAAGGACACATACTAGTTCGATCACAAAATCTTTCAATTTAGATGAAACCGAAACCAAAACCATATAATCCAAACATAATTAATATAAATTGAAATTAGCATGCTAACATATTAACTATGCCAAACGCAAAAACATCGCGTTAGTTCAACTATGAGTGAAATTAGTATAATGTTGTGTTAAATTACATTTACAATATGTGTACTTTATGCGAACATTAGCTTGTAATATATGCCGTTGTTTCGCATAATTAAATCTGTACGAGTTTAAAATATTACTACGTTCTCACGACTGATATTTGGCCACGCCAGTTTTATTAAAATTCTATTCAATTTCTATTTTAAAAGACAACTCCCGCACTAATAATTGCTTTTGTGTCGCGGGGACTTTTACAAACTTATAAACAACGGACACAAAGCACAACCAGACCCAAAACAACTATTTGTGGATCACAATTGTGGACACAAATAATTGTTCCGTGTGGGAATCGAATCAGCCAACTGTGCATGAGGAACAGAAGTACGATTCTCTACCATTACCGACTATCGACTATCGGCATGCTAGCAACAAATTTTGTACGAAAATCTTATCAACACTTTTAGCGTATCGTACAAACTGTTTTTAAAGTACGTTTTGATTGTCAAATTCTCTATACTCGATAGTACCGACGTCTGAGGAACGCGCTACAGGAAGTATTTAATGATTGTCAATTTTATCAATTGCACAGTACACGCATGCAGTTCTATTACTTTACTCCCATAATATAAGGAAATGGTCTCTGACACGACCGGTGAAAGGACTGGACCGGTCAGAGGACCGACAGCTTTACGTGCTTTTCGAGACATGGAGATCTGCGACCTGAACTTTCATACATCGAGAATCTCTTGACAGAAAATTCCGGGAGTTATCTTTTTGTGTCCGTTTTGTATGTATGTTTGTTAAAGTACCGCGACAGTTAAACATTATAGTGACTTTTTTAAGAAAGATAACGGGTAAACCGGAATTGTGGAGTCGTAAAAACGCGCAAGCTCAAATCCAGCGAATAAAAGGGGATGGAAGATCCCGGTAAGTAATTGAAGATATTCGTTAGGCAATAAATAATAAAATATAGGTAGTGTAATAAATCTAGCGAATGCCGTAGACTAAAGTTATTTATGAGGTACAGAAAATATTTGCGAACAAATACACGTTCTAATTAAGAAAACCTTTTGGATAAATATAAAGAAATTATAAAAGGTTTTTTTACCTTTAGGCTTTATTAATATTTCTAAGAATAAACTTCAAGGCCGGTTCTATACATATTCTATCCATTTTTTTTAACGTATGGTCATTGGCTAACCCAGTTTCAAATCACCCTAAGATCAATTACGACTGTTATTTTAAATGAAAAGAACCTCTCTACCACCGGCTAACTATCAAGAAATTACAATAAGTATGTATTTAGAAGTAATTAAGTGTGTTTATCAGTTATTTGATCTCCATAGTAAAAGCTCTGCTTAGTTTGGAATCCGTGTGTAAGTTATCTAATTATCAAACAATACATATTTAATAATATGTTTCTTGGTATATTCCTAAAAATTATTAACAGAAAACGATGCTCCGAAAACACGCCGTCCCAAAACATTGAAATATGAAGCCATCCTCCTTTTTACTGAATCATCGTAACGCAATATCCGGGCCAAAAAGGTTAACCCGGCTGTCCTAATGTTTCACACCATCGATTAACCGGTGTATTGGACCGGATTGACCGGGCAGATTATTTAGTTATTATAAGGAAAACCGTGATTGGTAAAATCAATTAATGGGATTGTTTTGGTTGGTAGAACGATTCTGTGGGTTGAGTCAGGAAATAAGGATTTTGGAGCGAAAACATTTTGTGGCTAAATTAACTTATTAGGTCAGTCTAGCTGTAGATTTTCTTTATACGGTTGGTAGGATGACTCATTTGAAATGGTCATAAACGTTTTGAAACTGAACTTATTAAATAATTATCTTAATAGTACGAAAACCATTGCTAAATCGCATATTTCATTCCATGAAATATTAATCAAGTAATCAGTGGATTTATAAAATAACAGTTTTGTGTGAATTATCTGCAAAATGGAAGTATAAAGTAAACTCCTGTTTAGGAACTAAATGGTCTAAAAGTAGCAATAACACGTATTTAACTATGACTGTGTGTATTCGTAATCGAATACCAAACCGTGCCACACACTACTTAACCGTGTATAAACTGCGCCAAGAACGATTTGCGCCATAGCCATTTTTTGCCTTCCTCCGCCGGCTCTTATCGGTATCGGACGTGTGTTTGTTGCGGTAGCGATTTTATTCCTAAATTCATTTACTAAATTCTCATTGGTCAAGACACGAAGTTACGATTCCTTGTCTCTCAAGTGGAATTTAAACCAGTGACCCCACCTACTGGGCGGACCTAGAGCAGGACAGCGGCTGTGAGTGAGTTACATCTTTTGATTTATACGTTTTCCGAAGAAACAATCACTAATGACTCTCAAAAAGCGAAGCTGTTGAAAGTCAGGCTCGAACCGGCGACGCATCAGCGCAGTTCATATGCACTAACGACCACGCCACCAACGCATTGACGCGGCGCGCCAATTTGGCGACCACTATCACCTACGTACTCTATTTACTTATACAGCTAATAGGTGTCGCTACCAGTACTATTTGTTTACATTGAAACTTGGAACATCCATAAACTCCTACTCTTCAAAAATGCCACGCGTCCAAAAATCACCACAGTCTACGAACATAAGTGAAGCACATTCAGAACCGAATGTAGCGGCTATAAGCGCTTGTGAAACAGTGGATCCTATCAATGTAACTTCTAGAGCAAAGCGTTTACGCCGAGAGGTCTCATTCACACACTCTACTGAGATAGAAGAATTAAAAGAAATGTTACTTGCCTGGAAAAATGACCAAGCTGCGATACTGGGTGAACATTCTACAACATTAAAAACAATAGTTTCAGAGATAGCTGATTTAAAAACACAATCATTCCAAATTCAGAAATCTAACTCTGACATAGAGAAAGCAATGGAGTACTTCAATAACACTTTTGAAGACATGCAACGTAGAATTACCGACCTAGAAAAAGAGCGTACCTTCTACAAAACGGCATTTGAGGGCTTAGAACTGAAATTGAAGGATATTGAGCACAGGTCACGCTCCTCAAGTATTGAAGTTCGGAACATACCATATAAGGAAACGGAATCGATTGAGGAACTACAGAATATTGTAATCCAGATAGGATCTAAGATACAATCTAACGTGCAGCCTGCAGAAATTAGAGACATATATCGGCTGCCAGGAAAACCAAACACCAGTAGGCCGATTATTGCAGAATTTTCGTCAGTACTGATAAAAAATCGTTACATATCTTCCGTACGATCTTACAATAAAAATCGAGACAGAGAAAATAAGCTCAACTCTTCACATCTAGGCTTGAAGTGTGAAAACCGGCCAATTTATATCAGCGACCACTTGTCTTTATCTGCTAAAAAAATATTCTACATTGCAAGAGACTTTGCCAATAAACACAATTATAAGTTCTGTTGGTGTAAAAACGATAAGATATTTTTGCGTAAAACTGAGGGTGAGAAACAGATTTATATAAAATCTGAAAAATGCCTTGAAGAACTGTTAAAACCACAATGACTAAATTCTTTTAAATACTGTTTTAGTCTCTTTCAGTCACTGATTTGCTATTTTTATAAGTTACTCTATTTGTCTAGTTTTTCTAATAATTTTAAGATTTTATACTTTTTTAAACACAATCATGATCTGATTAACACAACTTCCACATCCAACTACAACACATCAACTCAAAACATCACTCTGTTAAATCTGTCACCTACCATACACACAACTAACCTACTCACCCTATACCTCACATATACTGCATACACAGTAAATAATTATGAAAATACCAAGTGCTTACCAGTATCAATAAAACCTATGATAAACAATATTACCATGTACATATTGATCTTTCATTTTGCGTTCCTTAATAATATAAATATGGTTAATCAAATTAACGAACTCACACAGGATTTAGAGTCCATCGAAGACTCTAAATCTTATAAAACTAAATATATAATACTCAAAACATCACAATATACAGTCACACAAATATCAATTTCAATACATACAATCTATTTAAACTTCAACATACTTATCCACCCTTACTTACCGTCCTCTCCACCATCATCGTACAATCATTCAATACTCATAAGTGCATTCAATCATCAACTTTCAACATATATCCCTACCTTTTTATTTGTGAACTTCCGCTATCAACTGCATAAATCAACCCTGCTTTGTATACTTTTAAAACTTAAAATTCGATAACTTTCAAGATCTACACAATGACTTAGATCACATTTCAGTGGCTCATTCATCGGTTTGTATAATTGAGGATTGCCCTAACATAGCTCGCTCGCATGGGGAATCACTGACACTTCTCTGTCAAAATATCAGGAGCATCAATAAAAATTTTGATGGTTTACTCAGTCTTGTAGAAAGAAGCAACGTATCATGGGATCTCTTGATTCTCACAGAATGCTGGTTACAAAACTCACCTCAATTACCACCAATACCTGGGTACTCTTCCGCTGCAACCAGTAGACTAAGTTCACAGAATGAAGGGGTAGTAGTGTACTACAGTAACAATCTTCAGATCTCTTCCTCTGAACCCCTTGTTCTAGATGCAAACTGCTTAGCTATTACGATAAATAACGACACGGTAGTGATAGCCATCTATCGCTCCCCTTCGAATCAAAACGTTTCATCGTTTATGACTTCGTTAAATGAGATTCTTGAATCCTACAAATCCTTTAAAAACATTATATTAACGGGTGATATTAATATCGATATCTCAGAAACTAATAACGACTCTCGCTCTTATGATTATCTCAATATGATGGCGTATCACGGAATGTTACCTGCTCACACACTTTACACGAGACTCAATCGCTCCTGTCTTGATCACTTAATATTAAAAACCAAATTACGAGCTTTTTGTTATGTAGCAAATACTTCTATCACCGATCATGACACACTCCTATTTTTTCTCTGTTCTAAACAATTCTCTAACAACTCCTCCTTTAATTACAAAACTATAAAAACCATTAATTTTGAAACTATGGAATCGGACATGATCAATACTGACTTCACCCCTGTGTATAATTACCAGGATGTAAATGAAGCAACAAATTACTTTATTAATACCATAAACACGATTATAACAGCAAACACAGTTTCAAAATCTGTGCCAAACCGTAAGAGGCTTAAAAATCCATGGATGACTCCTGGTTTACTAAAATGCCTGCGCAATAGAGACAACCTACATTTAAAACTTAAAAGCAATCCTAATAATGAAATTCTAAAACTAACATATACAAGGTACAGAAATTATTGCTGTAATTTAATCAAGAGCATAAAAATAAACTATAATAAAAACCAAATAAACAAAGCAAAGGGTAATACTAAAAAAGTCTGGGAAGCTATAAAATCTATCACGCACTCAAAAAAAGATACCTCACAACCTATTGAGCTCCTGTCGTCAATAGATCCAAAACGCTCGGTAAATGAAGTTAATTCCTACTTCGCTAATGTAGGACGATCACTCGCAGAAAAGTCATCTACTGTGTATACAACTTCTAACCCGGCTAATGATCTTCCTTATCACCAACACACACTAGCACTTTTGGAAACAGACGAGGCTGAAATGGAGCTTCTCATAATGAACCTTAAAAGTAACTGTGCAGTTGGGAACGATAATATCTCTGGCAACCTACTCAAAAAATTCAAAAACTTTTTGGTTTCACCAATTACATTCATATGTAATTTAGCTTTTAACACAGGTACATTCCCGGAAGCATTCAAAGTTGCAGAAGTTCATCCCATCCATAAAGGAGGTGACAGAGACCTTCCATACAATTACAGACCAATTTCTATTCTTCCCACGCTTTCCAAACTGCTAGAAAGATTAATGAACAATAGGCTGGTGAAATTTCTCGAACAAACCCAATTTCTGTCTCCTCGCCAATATGGCTTTCGTACTGGTCTTTCTACAACACAAGCGGTACTGGATCTTACTAACGAAGTTGTCGCTAAGCTTGACAGGAAGCAGAAGGTTGTTGGAGTCTTTCTAGATATCGCAAAGGCATTCGACACTATTTCTGTTCCTATCCTAACAGCTAAATTAGAAAAAGTTGGAATAAGAGGTAACCAGCTCTCCCTCTTCAGAAGTTATCTTACGAATAGGAAGCAGTACGTTAAAATTAGCGATTACTATAGTGAGGAACTTTCTATATCCTATGGTGTCCCCCAAGGCAGTATCCTCGGGCCTACACTATTCTTACTTTATATCAACGATCTTTGTCAGCTTCAACTTTGCAACACCACTATCTTTACTTATGCCGATGATACTGCCCTCATATCCTTCGGAGCCTCCTGGGACTCAGCATTTCAGACCGCTCAATCTAGTTTTAGTACTGTTACTGATTGGTTAGCTTCTAATAAACTCACCCTTAATGTTGATAAAACTACCTACCTCACTTTTTCATTAAAGAAACCCAATAACTTAAATTCTTCATCCAACTCTATCATTGCCCACTCCAGTAATCCTCATTGTCATCGTTCATGTAACTGTCCCTCTCTATCCCAAACAAGCTGTGTTAAATATCTGGGGATACTAATTGATGATGCCCTATCCTTCCATCAACACATAGACCTACTTACGATTAGAGTGCGGAAACTAATCTATATCTTCAAAACTCTTGGCCCTATAGTCGATACACAAATCCTTTACACCACTTATCTGGCTCTTTGCCAATCTATCACGCAATACTGTATCGTCGCCTGGGGAGGAGCACATAAGACTTATCTCTTAAAACTAGAACGTGCTCAAAGAGCAGTGCTAAAGGTTGGGTGGAGGCTTCCATTTCGGTTTCCAACAACAGATTTGTGCAAAAAGTGTAATATTCTCTCGGTCCGGAAACTATTTATTCTTAATCTTATTCTTATGACTCATTCTCTCACTTCTTACGACCCCGCAAAAGAAATCTCTGTACGTCGAAAACACCAAGTCCACCCACCGATTTTGGTAAAAACAAGCTTGGCCCAAAGATGTTACTACTTCCTTGGTTCTTATGTATATAATAAGGTAAACAAAATTCTAAGTCTGTATCCCATGACTAGAAAAGAGTGCAAAGCAGCAGTAACGAAATGGCTTAGTGACCTTGATTATGAAGAAACTGAACAGGTCCTTTTCATTACAAAATAATACTAAAATATTTTCAACACATTTTCTAGCATAAACGGTTCGGGCACAGAGACACATATGCACACACATACGCATTCGCACTCGAACTTGTATACGCACACACACACGCACATGCACAGGCACTCGCACAAGTACACGCGCAAACGCGCGCACACACACACACACACATACACACACACACACACACATACACACACACACATACACACACACACCACTCACATTAGTTAATCTCTTGCATTATATAACCTGTGACTTCACCATCTATAACATTCTGTAAGTACATTATTTACATCTGTGATTGTAAACCTAACTTTTGTAACCAGAAAGGAGGGAGCCTGGAGATTTGTAACACAGGTGTCAAGCCTAGTACAGACTCCAGCTCTCACTAAGGTATTAGTTTTAAGGCTTGTTATAAGTGAATTATGTACTTCACCTTTGTGAGAGATAATAAACTATTTTTTATTATTTTATTATTATTATTATTTAGTACCAAACTTCCATACTTTACCATGAAATATTGGCCCAAAATACATGTCAGCCGCCACCAATTTCCATTAGAAACGAATCAAAAATACTAAAATATCGTGATAAGCACGAGTAAATTCCTTTGGTGACGTTCTCTACAACATATATTACTTGAATATTTGAGGGCGATGGAAATTCCGGGGATTAGGCGTTTAAAACACACGATACGGTAACGACACGACTGTTGACAGACAATTAATGTGAAGATAAAGAAGTTCTATTCTTTAGTGCCACTTGTAAACTGCCTATATCATGTTTCATTCCAAAGCCTTTTGTTGTACAGCTTGAAAACCTCTTATGTGCTCCCGCAATACATGCTTAGAACACAATACAGCTTTATTTTGATTTCGTCTGAATGGCAAAATATGGTTCTAATAAGACACATTCACAGTAAGGTTTAACTTCGACTCACTTGAGAATAAGCTTCTGGTTATTTTCAAAATAAAATAGCTGTAACAAACCGACTATAGTCAACTGCACTAACCTACGGTCATTGGTATTCTAAATTCTAAATTTTGTATATGCCAATCGCGAACCCTGTAAGCAGGGTTTTCTTCTAAGTTTTTCGACTATAAGGACACTATCTAAGACGTGACATGATAAGTTGTTTCTTAAATCTTTGGATATCAAGTAGCTATTATTTAATTTCATAGTCGTATCGACATCGTATATTATAAAAACCGCCATTCTTCACGTTATTATGTGAACGAGGTTAGCTGGCACCGCTTGCCTTATTGTGTTGTTTTAGAGTTTGTTTGTATTACATAAGCATCAATGTTTAGATTTTCACGCGACGCTCAGATGTACGGGGAAATTGACGCTCTATGTGTGTCAGTGATGTTGCGAGTATTTGCACTTACTTATACGTTGTTTCAATATTTGTTCACGTAAATAACGTGCAAATTCAAAACAGAATTTATTTTGCCACTTGTTCAACCTTATATCCCTTTCATTCGCCTTTTCAGGGTTGATTTTTTGTCAAAAAAGTAGTAGTAGGAGTAAATTATTATTGATTCTGGGTTTAAAACTATCCCTTTGCTACATGTCGTCAAAATCGATGAAGGGATTTAGCCCTGATAGTTAGTTAGAGAAGAAAGTAAGACCGTTTCATAAAAACAAGATTTCTTGAAAATTCGTAGCCGATTCATTGAAAAATACATAGTTTATGTCATTTAAAATAGCATTTAAATCCTTAAATTGCTGGAAAATTCTTCTGTATTCTAAGACAGTTCTAAAAATGGTTTAAGCACTAGAAATATATAATTCTATAGAAGTTCCTTACACTGAAAACGCTTGAGACATCCCCGGAATTCTGAAGACAACTCCTAAGAAAAAGTTATTCTTAGAAGAACATCTATGACGTCACTAGTGTGTATTGCCTAAGGTTTCCATCGATTCCTTTTCATTTTATTATTGGTTCTCAATCTCAAAGGGAGTTTATTGTAATCACTATGGATACGGAATGGGGAATATTGGGATTCGCAGAATTTTATATGAGCTTCGAGATTTTGTTCGCTCATTTTTGGAATGTCTTGTTTGGTATATTACACCTTTTTTGGGGTTATAAGTAGATCCCAATTTAGGTAGGTACTTTAATAATACAGAAGAGTTGAGATTATAGCTTAAATATGGACTTGATTAAACTACTCTTTTGTACGCGATACCCAACACACTATCAATAACTATCGAGCTTTGTATAAAGTTGATAGCTAAAGATGTTTTTTAAACACGCAAGTGGCATTTATAAGTATTTTAGGAAAGTTAATAGCCAATATTTCTTCATATTGCAAGGAACAGAAACCATTTCTCACTGCAGTTTTACTAAACAATAATTTTCTGTATCATTTCCTCAACTCACATTATCATTATGAGAACATTGTTTTCCATTTACAGCAACACTTAAACAGTATTATTTGTTAGTTTCATTATTAGTTTTGTTTGTACGAAACAAGGAAAATAGTATACATTTCACGCTTCGAAGATTTTTATATTTCTTACAAGTTTTATTTAGTTTTTGACCAAGAACAACAAACCGGATTGTATGGTTTTATTTTCTTGTTAATTTTAGAATATTTATGAGTGATTTTTATAGCTCGTTACCTGTTTATTTGCCTCTACTATGCCATTTTCTACTGTCAGTACTACCGAGTATTCATTGTCTTTTAAAATGTACTTAGTATTAATTCGTACACAGCCCACTAGAAGGGCGAATCATGTTTACAAACAACATTTTCAGATAGCTAGCAAGGTGTCTAAGGTCAATGATTTTAGAAAATCGCTTTTATGTAGCAACTAACTATAAACACTTCTGCAGCGACTTGACTACAAAAACCATAGACTGATTGATGTCGCCGTAAACAATTATTTGCAGTCTTTTACGATAGCGAATAGTGTGACAATGGTGAATATGTTATATTCAAATTATATCGAATAGCCGTACGTATGGGTGTATACTGGGTTACGAGTTGACATGTGTACGATACATCTAAAAAACCCTCTATTTTATGTAGTAGCAGTCTGGTTACTACTGTTAGGCATTCAGAACTAGAATATTTAGGCTTTCGATTGACGGCCTGGCATAAATATTTTACCTACTCCTGACCTTACATGGCTTAGATTTTAAAATTTAAAGACGTGTCGAACAGTATATGCAATACCAAGTTAATCTGGGGGCACGGAAGTGCCCCCGCAAGTCGAGCAAAAAAAAGCGGCACGGCCGTACCATCCTTTTCTCGAAGCAATTCGGGCTATTTTCGACACCCCTATAATTTCGTTGTGGATAAAACAAGAAGCCTGAATTTTCAGCAACTAATCAGTCATTGTATAAACACAGTATATTTAAAATTTTAGTCAATTTGAACCAGTAGTTTAAGAATGACAACTTGTTAAAGTTCCTGAATTTTGTCACTCACTGATTCACTGATTCACTGACTCACTGACTCACTGACTCACCGATCATCAAAAGTCTAAGGTACTTCTAGCAGACTTAGAAGCTTCAAATTTAGAATACAAATAGGGTTTAGTGTCTTAGTCATGGGAAAAATTTAATATTTTCTAATTTCAGTTCAGTTTTCTAAATACGCTAACTGCAATAATGACTTTGTAATTTCATATAAATGTATAGGATTACAAGGTTACATTTGCAGTTAATGAATCATTATTACTGTAGAAAATAAAATAAATAGGTGTAGATAGGTACCTACTATATGAGGCATAACGGAAGGGGGTATAGGGTGGGTAAGGGTGTTTAGCCCATGAAACTGAACAACATTCCCTTAGGAAAATATGTTGAATTATGAAAAAAAAACGTCTTTACATACAAATTGGACTTATGTTTCCTTTACAAAAAGAAGTGAGATGCCATCAAAAACATTCTGTAAAATTCCCAAGTCTCGCCGTAAAAAGTTGTGAGATCGATATAATACCAAGTCGATTAATCTATTTAGTCTCTACTTAAAAGACCTTCTGCCTTAAGTTATTACTTATGTTATTATCATGCCAATTAAAAAAAATACGTTTAAAACAAAATAGATCGACTTGGTCATCGCAAGAAAACACAAATTCGCCATTAACATTTCGGGAGCATTGGCTTCTCTTCGTGCTGTGTAGTGTGATACAAACTAATAATCAAATCATGCGATGGCCAGGTCGGTCTATTTGTTTTAAACGTATTTTATTTTAAATTGGCATGATAATAACATACGTAATAACTTAAGGCAGAAGGTCTTTTAAGTAGAGACTAAATAAATTAATCGACTTGGTATTATATCGATCTCACAACTTTTTACGGCGAGACTTGGGAATTTTACAGAATGTTTTTGATGGCATATTGTTCTAAATATAAAATTAAATCTATGCCCTCAAATTACAGTAATTATTTTGTAAATCTAATAAATTGCAGAGTTATCACTAAGCACACTGACCTTATAGATATAGATAGACGTATAGATATAGATAGACGTATAAATAAAGATAGAAGTATAGACAAGACGTTACCTGGTATCTGAGGAGCAATAACGCATAGCGTCCTTGTGAGCACGGAGCAGAAGACCAATAGACCAGCCGACGTCATCTTGTCAGCCCCAGGAGTTTGGAGCCATAGAGTTCATCTGTCCAGCCGTCTGTGCATCTGTTGACAATATAAAATACAATTTACAAACAATTATGACAAAGAATATGGTTACTTATCACATAATGTGGTGAAGTCATCAGTTGCTTTACTTTAGTTTGTGCTACCTAAAAATTCTGACAGATATGTATGTATATAAAGCCATTTCCAAAGAGACAGCTTTCTACCAAGGCAATTTATTTAAGACAGAAAATACCATTTAACTAGAACTAAGAAGTGGTTTTTAAAAGTCTGCCACATTCTGAATTACAAACACACCCTTTATATTAAACTATATCGTTCCACTAACGTACAAAGGTATACCCCATAAAAAATAGGTTGCCGTACAAATTTTAGACGTGTGATACAACTTGCCACTTTTTTCATGATAAGGATTGCCGCTGTTGTAATAAATAGGTTCCCTTCAAATCATCAACATTGTCTTTGCAATACATTATCATATCAAACATAATAACCATATCAATATTTCAACAAAAAACAAACACACATCCAATCCGTCCAATCCTTTTGATCAAAACAAATTCGAAGAACAAAACAACGTAATTGACAAAACAATATTCCTGTAAAAATACACTTTCTTATAACAATGCTAAGAACGGATAATACGCCTATAATCCGACACAATCAGTCGAAAATTCGTATATTTCATCTTTTGTGACGGACAAAGGGAACCAAGGAGGCTTATTGACGCAAAGTCGAGATGACAAATGACGTAATTTTTGTATTTGATAAACAAAATTCTCGAAGACATGTTGGTATTTTGCTCGGAGCAATGTTCGTATTGGAACCGAAATATACTTCCGATTTCAGTGTACAACATAACAGAGATCAAATGTCACCAATTTTAATTTATCATTGAATACTTAATGGCATATTTCAGTCTTTTTTGTGAAGAAACAGTGCAGAACGTAATTTTGATCTAAGTTTTGAAACTCTATTCAATTGAAAGCACTTATAGTAAGGTAAATGATAGCGATTTCATTACATACCTAGTTACAATAAATACAGACATAATATTTTATATCGTAAATCAAAAAACGCCAACCCACAACGATCTATTCAGCAAACGTAGCAAAGTGTATAGGTAAGCAAAAACGTAGTAAGAATTATTTTCTAGAAACATCGTCGTATTTTTCTCAAAGGTCTCCGTAAACAACAATAGCACGGCTATCTGCGTCCAGGATTAAGTACTTCTTACCTCTCTAGACTTTACTTAACAATTTATATTTTACAACATTTTACTCTTGCTCATTTTTACTTTATTCACCGCTACTACAAGCGTTGGTGCATAATCTCCTAAAAGTAAGTAATAATACCTCTCGGTACGATGTGAAGCAAACCTTCCAAGAGTTTTACTAAAACTTTCTGTCTGAAGTAACAAGATAAGGGGCTTAGTTAACGAAAAACTTTCTAATTGCCTTTATCCATGATTCGCGACTCGTAATCGAATGATCTCGAACGTTATTTGATATAATGTCGTTCCATTCATTTCAGATTTCCGAACCTCGTTGGTCGAAAGTGTAATTGAGTTTTACGCAATTTTCAAATTTGATTTTTGTCGTATAGTTTCGAGTTTCGATTGCAGCAGACAAAATTGCTGTTCACATTGCTCGTGTTAAATTAATTAAAAAGTAATAGTCATATGATTTAGTATGATTGTTCTATACCGAATTATCGCCGTGCTAAAATTAGACTGCAAATTAATGCATATTGTTTGCTGCTATAAACAGGTCATAATCAATGTTTGTTTCTATAAGTATTATCTGCGTTCCATGAGCCAAACGCAGATATCGAGGTCAAACAATATTATCATTAACCAGCTAGTAATCTGTAGACTAACTTAGCGGATTATTGCAGAATTTCATATAACAGCTAGCTATGAACATTGAGAGGCAATTAATAGTTAGCTCAATATCAGTCTAGTATAACAATTATCGTTGCACGCTGCATTCGAATACAAGCTTTTTGAAGTTGACAATGGATTAATATTAGTGACATCTTTTAAATCTGAATTTATAAACCAGAAATATTTTGTAAGAGATCTTAAATTTTAAAATAGCAATTTGTCTAGCTTTGGATATGGACTGCCACTGCCTACTACCCAGCCACTAGCAAACAGTCTATAAAAAAACGTAAAATGTAGAAATATATACAAACAATACAAATGTACATTAGAAATTGAACCCGAGACCCTGCGATCAGCAAACGTAGGTATTACCGCCCAGTCTACAAAGGCAGCTTTTGTAGACTGGGTAAGTATAAAACCAGAATTTAAAATTAATTATTTTATCTCCATTTTGTTATAGCGTCACATGCTAACACAACCATCCCCTTCGTTTAAACTATTCAACCGATTTTTCCGAATGAGATGCCCAATGATCTGGTTAAGTGGTCGGCTCCTACAGGGCGCATGAAGAGTCCTAGGTTTTAAATGAACTGTCCAAGTCTGTGATTATTTAGTCGAATGGTTTCAAGGTGTGCGAGAAACCATCGAATGAATGAACTGAAAAATTATAAAGGCTTCCACGTTTACTTTTGGTAGAAGAGAATTCAGCAGGCTATGATGTTTAAGATAAAGAATCAAGTGTGTTTTGACCGGTATTCTTTGAACAAATAAAACAAACGTTTAACTTCTCTGGTGCGGAAGAAAATTTGGATTTCAATTTCATTTCGACTCAACTCACAGCAATATTTTCATAATATGTTAGCTTCTTCTTTCAGCTCAGAATTCTAAGCTTCTGGACTAACCCTGGAAAAAATCTCTACATAATTTAAGTGTTTATTATCAGTTATAAAACATTATATTGAACAAAATTATCAGCAAAAAAAATCCACCCTTTGTAGCAGCAGAAGATATCCAAGAAAATCGATCCCTTTAACGAACAGATTACCACAAGTAGAACTAACTATAATTCACTGGATCATGGAAGCCTGATGTCCAATTTACTAGCCGATAACTACCCTGTACTCTTGGGAACAACCCTTATTCACTCCACGATGAGTTGTTAACACGAACTAATTACAAATTTTCATCACCCCAGCAGCCACCAAAGAATAATGTCAGCGAAAAATATCCCTTACAGAATCAGTAGGGACAGATTTATGGACCAGGCTTTTGTCAGAAATAAATAGTTCAACGGAAAATTTGAGGTTATGTTCGATTTTTTTTTGAGGAAATACTTTCCTGTACAAACAAGATGTATGGATGTAAATGGAGCAAGAGGACTTTGAAAGGATTGTAGTATCGCTGTCTGTCTACGCGTACAGGATAAAAACGTGATTTTATGTATGACTGTGTGTATGAGAAATGTTCTTTTGGATGAATATTTATGATATCTTTTTTATGCTTCCCTCATTAAAATATATATTAAAGATCCTGATTATAGTACTACTAATGAATGATTTATTATGATAATGTTATTCTGGATTGTAATTAACTTTGTCTTACTTTTCTTCTGTTACTTGGTACTAGTACACGTAGAATCGACAAATTTTCCAAATATATTTATCTATTATTCCTGCTTTCTACAAATCATTGCACAAATCAGACTTAATAACATAAAAAATACAAAGTTTCTACTTACTTTTAACTTAAGAATACTAAAAGCTAAAGTTTCACGGGCAAATAAAATGGATTATGGTCTTTACTCAAATAAACCAAACGTAATGGAAAATATGGAAGAAAATACATCTCCTCATAATAATATAAATAAAATGCGTATTTTCATTTAACTGCGGCCATTTAAGTATATTATTACGACATTACGCCAACAACGGTCTGTTTTGATTGATCGACCCAGAAAATTGAGCGGAGAGTCTCAAGTTACAAGAGGGTATCAAGTAACGATAATGCATAATATTCTATACGATATTCTAGATATAGAGGGTGCGTCAAGATGCTTCTATTTATTATAGTAATATATAACGGTGTGGTTTCGACATTATGGAAGTGAAAGTAACATTGTTAGAAACGCTTCGGAGAGAATAATAGAAATCTATGACTACTAGAAATGCCTCTGTAGTGTGGTGGGCAGTGTATCTGATTGCTGACCGCGGGGCGTCGGGTTTGATTCCTGGGTCAAACAAAGGGGTCTTGATCTTTTCCTTATTAATATTAGATTATTAACAGTTGCAGTCTGGAGTTTGGCGACGCGCGTGGTATTCGGCAATAGGGTCGCTTTAAATAGGCCATAACATTATTAATTGCGAAACGTGAGTGTATTTCACCTTTGCCCCTTTGTATATAACAGGCGTAATTTTATATATAAAAATCTAAAAATAGGAATGAATAAAACAACCTTCCAAAAACTCGTCAATTCATTCACACGAGAGTACTATAGATTTACGTACACACATATTCATCAAATAAAAATATTCAGCGTTTAAACGTTGAATGTAGGGTATGTTAACAGAAAAGTTTATTTATATCCACATAGATCGCGGCGTAGTTAACAACAGCCGCGCGGATCGATCTTTGAGGGTAAGCTACGTTTGCCGAGGTTGTTATACGGATGGGTGACCATCTCATACACAACGAGTCCTCCGTGCTTCGCAAGGCACGTTAAATTGTGGTTCTCGGTCGTCATTTTCAAAGATCTTTGATTGTCGTTAACAGTAGTCAGAAGCTTGAAAGTCTGACAACCAGTCTTATCAAAGGGTATCGTGTTATAACCTAGGTCCGATAGGCTCTATTTAAAATACTGGTATCCAGCTGCATCATGTGAGACTAGAATTCAACTCCAACATAGTTGGAAAAAAGGCTGGGCTGATATCGTTTAAACGTTGAATATAGGGTATGTCCATACTATAGTTTATTTATATCCACATAGCGGCACAATGAACGCCTGAAGCCACTTGCTTGCATGTTATATCGCCCTGGTATTAATAACAAAGCTTTGGAATGCGGACTGTGTACTACACACTGGTTAACTTATATGTGTTTGATGAGCGATGGATTTGTGTAGACAAGTGGGATTTGGATTTTGTTTTGCTTTTTGATAGATTCTCTATTCATTTTCCATCATGACGTCAAAGTTTCTCCTTGAATAGAGATGTATGACAATGGATTATAGTCAAGTATTTTTTGGTACCGAAGCGCAATTCTCTACAGTCAGTACTGTCGCGTCGAGTTTGACATTTAAAATGTACTACCAAAATAGTTCCTACGGAGTCCGCTAGAGGCGCTGATCACATTTTCGTGCAAAATTTCTCGATAGCTGTCGGTTGTCGATAGTAGTTGAAATAAATCAAATCACAAATGAAATAATAGTATCATAAATGATATTAATATTTCAAAATTAAAATGGTTATTTTGATAGCTGGTACTAACAATCAAACAAAAATTCTAGTAATATTATTACGTTACAAATAAATAATACTTATATTTATTATAGAACTTACAGACTGGATTTCAAAACAAATGTTCATTTTAAACATTTTAAACGTCAAGTTTTAAATTAAAATAAAATAAAACTGCCAGAAAAGTATACAATCATTATTAAAGGTCAAACATATTTCAAATTATAGGTCAGACTTTGTCATCAAAGTCGACTACAACCAAATACAGTACATTCATCATAGAAACACAGCTCCACCCACTAAGCATCATTCATCTGCCCCAACTTCATCTACATGGCTTACACGACACTAAACAACTATTAATCACGAATTATTACTATTATGAGTTACGTCTGTCTAACTCAAGTACCACAATAAATATGTTTCACGAACATCTTAAGCATAATTAATGAGTTCCATACTTACACATTAAATTTTGTGTCCAACAAGCTCATATTTCGTTTGGAAAGTTTCCAACGGTCGCTCTGGGACAGTCAGCCTTCAAAATATTGTTTTACTTGTTCTGCTTCTGGCTTCATTTGCTTTGAATACGTAATGGGGTTTCTTGTAATTATAATTGTAAGTAGAATACAAACGTTTCGACAATGTAATTTTGTTACCTCATTCGGAATTCTATACAACATTTTGTTCAAGTTAACAAACTCAACTGAGCGGCAAAAAATTATACCGAAAATAGTTTTTGCCTAACTGTTAAAGAGAATACTGAAAAGTTATGTAATTGTAAGAAAGATAAAAAAGAACCTAAAACCAATATTTCTTCCTAAATCTTTTTTATTATTGGTGGCAGATAGACATCTGTTTCTAAACGTTGGGATGATGTAATATTCATAGAAACAGCCAAGAAAAAAACTGAGCCTTTTTAGGCAATCAAAGCGAGGAAAAATATTTCAGCTAAGACCTTAATCACAAAAAGGGCACGGAATATTTATATCGTGGCTAGACCAAAATGTAGAAGCATTTTTATGGCAGGAAAATATATTATTTCCTAAACGTATGACGTATGTAGGCCCCAACATACGCCCTTGTGGTACTCCAAAATTAGATTTTGGTACGAGCTGTTTAATATAAAAATAAATCAAATACTTGAAATTGATCGCTCAAGTTTTTCCAATACGTGTTATAAGAAAATACTAGTACTTTCATTTTTCTTTGTTTTTGTACAAGTCTAGAAATTTTAGTGTTTTTCATGAGTTATACGATTGGTTTTCTTTTTAAATTGATACGGTTCGGTTACTGATTCTCGCAAAGAGTTAATATTGTTTGATTTGATCTAGACTTATTACTTTAAAGTTGGAAGAAGTAAAGATATCTTTATTTTAACTTTTCTTAAAAGTAGTCCGTTAAAATAAAGAAAACGTCCCTTGTGGATCGTCGTAAAATTTCTTTCATATTTTTGCGGCCATATTCTGTACCAATGTACCGTTCAATTTTAATTCAAGTTTTTTTATTAACCACCAAAAAATATATCTCTCTGTTTATCTACTCAGCCCATTTGTACCTAGATATATTTCTACTGAGTATAGGCCTCTCTTTTTTTACGCTTGCGCTTTTTTTATCCATGGCAGTGCACATTTCGTTTGACCATCTAATTGTATGCCTTCTTTGCAATCTTCACCCGTTGCAAGAAAAATTCGCGTTTCCCAATTTCCAAGCAAAGGATGTGGGTTTAATTTCATCATAAACATACAATATTAGGCTACTAGGCTTAATCCAAATAAAATTTTACATTTCAACATGGGAGCCAAGTACTAAATTGCCTAACGCCCTTAATTCGATTTTGGCAACACCAACCCTGTACATTTAAACAGGCCATTAAAAATAATGTGGGATATCAAAAAATATGATCAGACTAACCTACTTGCTTTGCCAGGATTATAATTAAAATATATTTCAAACATACTTATAGCCGTATTCGAAATAATATTTGCGTATTTGTAGTATTAAAAAGCTTGATATAACAGACAATGTGACTAGAGCTCGTTCTGCAAAAGTACGTTGACTTAAAGTATTCACAATTTGAGATGGAACTATCACAAAAATCTAAAGAATGGCGCTAAGACTAACATAAGAAACCACGTAAAATTATACATCTAACCTGTTGTATTTCTTGATATATTGATTTCTTATAAATTGTGAATTATACTTACGTAACCAATTTATTTATAAGTGTTTATTGAAAATCTTTATTCCAGCAAAATATTTCGTTCAAAAAGCTGTCATCTTAAACTGTGGCTAATAAATAATCCTATGGTAGATTTATCATCATGAAATCATTCTCGAGCTCATCTTCATAAATCGAAATCAAAATCCAATAATTTATTCATTAAGGTCAAATGCTGATACTTATGATAGTCAATGATACATAAGATTTTGTAGAGACCTTTTACAAACGTTTCATAACTTACTAACATTAATCCTAAAATTAATTTAAGACTAACATCCTACATTATATGTCCAAGTTGTACTCCTAGGTTAATACCTACCTACAAAAGACCTTAAACGTGACAGGGGAATGTAAAAAATAATGTCGTTCTCTCAACACGTCCCTAAACTTTTACAATTTCTCGTAGTACAACGCGCATACTAAAAACTTTTTGGCTCCATCTAAAAAGGTGATAGTTATTACTAAAACAAACGGACGAGAGTTAGGTTATGTTCACGGTTTTGTTTGAACAATGAGTGGGATAAGTTATGAATAAACTAGCCGTTCTTTAAAGAGTGATAGACGGGTGAGGACACTTGGGCTTATGTAGACTTTAGTAAAAGAAAATTATCGTTGGTAGATTTAAAGGTTTCAGTACTTCCTCGTCTTTCAACTATTTTATATTTGGAATGTTTTCATTAATTAATTAACAATTTCTCAAACCCATAAGGCAAAAATTCGTGATTGTATGTATATTTTCAATATTTTTCCTCAATGTTAATACACATAGGTATTATTTTTTTCATGCCAAAGATCTCAATCTATACTAATATTATAAAGCTGAAGAGTTTGTTTGTTTGTTTGTTTGAACGCGCTAATCTCAGGAACTACTGGTCCGATTTGAAAAATTCTTTCAGTGTTAGATAATCCATTTATTGAGGAAGGTTATAGGCTATAAATCATCACGCTACTACCAATTTGAACAGAGTACCAGCGAAAAATGTTACAAAGACGGGGAAATTTTTGACCCATTCTCTCTTATGTGACACAAGCGAAGTTGCGCGGGTCAGCTAGTAATAAATAAATTCAACACTCCTACAACGATTTAAAGACTCATTCACAAAGAACTACTTCAACTAATAAAATATTCAATTAAATAAAGCAGCTGACATTTTATTTATACCATAACTTTAATCTTTCATATGTTTTAACGCAAACCGCTTGGTCACATTTTATTTAATCTTTGAACAACATTATCATTACCAAGAGTCTACCTTTTATAACGCTCGAGCAAAATATTTAAAAAATCATCTTTATATTTTCAACTCCTTATCTACAAATAAATTCATCTAACTATCACCACTTTCGTGTGAACGTGCCTCTATTGTTCTGTCTCCAACTCGGCTCGTAGAACTTTAAAGAGGTGTTAAAGCATTGTGAATAGTGAACTCAAATGGCCCCGGTTCAGAAGTTAGGGTGAACTCGCACGGAGAATCCAGATAAGTGATCTTCGACTATTTTTGTTTGTTGCTCGATTTCTAAGTGCGTGTTAAAAGTTTAAGATACAATTTTAGTGTTATTGACACAACGTGAAAAACATAAACATCAAACTATTTCTGCAATAAATAAATTCATACAAAACTATTTTTAGATTTTCTTTCTTTATTAATTAACAAAATAGATTTGAATTCTTAGCCTCCGTGTTGTTACAATTTAAGTTGAGAACCGTTTGACTTCGTTATTATTTTGTAAAGACGTAAATGCCTGTATTTCTGTTGTATCCATGTAAACGAACGGCTTGTAATAAATAAAATTTAATATTGAACGAAACAATCGAGAGCTTACTTTACTGAAATAAATAACAATAATAAAATTAAAGGCGGCACGATCAGCAACCTCATTTTAATCTCTGAATGTGGCAACACATTTAAGCCGTAACACATATATTATTTAACCTTACACAATCGTAAAAGCAGACCAAACCTACATACCATTGCCAGAAAAGAAAAAAAAATTAAATCGTTTCAACTCAAATTCCGTAAATAAGCTTTTTAAAATTCAAAAAAGGAACATTCACACGACGCCGGGTAATGCCGCATTGCGTATGAAGCCACCGTTTGCTTGGAAAACCCGCCAAAATATATTATTCGTTATCTGTCCCTAGGGCGCGGTCCATTTGCGCTCGTGAACATGAAACACTATTGGCCCGCATATTATTATATTTAACAATTGGACCCCCGCGCTGATTCTTCGTAACTACTTTAGTTCCGAACTCCGCCGCAGGATTATCGTGGCGCTAGGTGGATGAAGAGGTCATTATTTTCGAACCTTTGGTATCATTACTATCTGAAGTTACCATTGCGAGGTATGGAACTCTATTTAGAATTTATCTACTTAAACCTGACGCGTAGTCAAACTGGCATTGCCAAACATGCATAGTAACTTATATACATAAAGTCAAGCCTTTTTCCCATAGAGGAAGGCAGAGACCAAAAAAACGCCACTTGATACGAACTATACAAACTTCTGTTTATTCATTCTTATCCATACATCTTTTCATACAAAACTGCTGATTACTCACACATTCTTTTAAAAATGAAAAATATAATCCTTCATTCTGCAGATTAATGTTTCAGCTCTAGATTAGAACCTTCAGATGACAAGGCAATATTACTATCTACTACAGCAAAAGCACTTCATTTTTATTTAGCTCTAAAAGTTTGTGAGACAATTTCATTTATTTATTGTTATCTTATGACATGAAGATAATTTTATAAGCCTTTATAAGCCGATTATATACTAATGAATCTTAATTTTAATGGCGTCATATTTATTTTCAAACCTTGTATTAAATAAGCTTTGTCAATATGAATTGTATATTTTGTTTAAATTAATTAAAATATATTTTAATAATAAAGTCACAATTTAATTAAAACTGGTGCATTGTTTACTACAAATTAATGTTTTTAAAATTTATTTACAATATGCGTAATTATATTTCCATTATAGCATCGTAATAAATTAAATTCACCTGTACATTACTGTACATTAAATTCAACACAACTATCGGAAGATAATGAATAATATATTAAGGACTAACACTTTTATATTTATGTAACCATACATGCCGAGAGCAGATAATCTAAACATCCATTTATGTCCTGTGAGGATATATATATATATATATATATATATATATATGTATATATATATATATATATATATATCCTATAAGGAGCTGTATATCTATCTCATATAAGGAGTTTCTCAAAAAAATGGTCCACTATATCAAAATAAGTATGTCATATAACTTGGCAAGCTTAATCTAACCTACCACTAACGACATCTACTTAATCAAAAAGCCTATCTTTCAAAACTAAACCTCAGAGCTAATTTACAGTATTTTTCTTTAAAACATACCATAATCCACTTAACATTGCTCACATTTAACTCATTATATTTTCGTACTAAATATTTATTTAAAATAAACGTCAAAAAGAAGCTCAAATATTAAAATCAACCTTACGCTAACACACTACTAACGAAATTTACTTAATCCTCGAAATAAATCTCAGGCCTAATTTACAGTGTTTTTCTTTAAACTAACCATAATCCACTTAACCTTTGCTCACACTTTACTCATAATATTTTTGTACAAAAAGATTAACTTCAAATTAACGTCAAAATCAAGTTCAAGTATTGAGATTTACTAAATTTAAGCCAAGACTAATCTTGACTAAATCCCAAACTCGATTAATAAAGGTAAAGCAATTGTAAGATTAAACTATTGACGAAAGGGCTTAAGAATATTGAACAATCAAAGTAATCAAAGTAAATTAGTTGGCACTTGTTACGTTTTAAATTGGAAGTTAATTATTGTTTGAATATTGGGCATATTTCTTGTACATTTTTTATTGGGCGGCAGAGTGAAAGCAATTTGGCAGCAAATTTTGTTTTCTTTGATTTGAATTTCATTTATTTATGTTTTTGATTTGTCTACCAGAACTATGTCGCACCCGATGTCTCAATTGTGTCTATAAATATAAGCTCTTCCCCTTTCTCTTCCTGGTGAAAGAGAGATACATCTATCTATCTATCGTATGGTTAGTGGTCAACCTAGTGTCAAAGTTGTTCAAGCCGCCCGAAAAGCCTTGGACATGGCTTAACGACTGTTATCTTAATTGACAATAACCGGGACCGACTTTTTACGTGCCCTCCAAAGCACGGAGACACTAAATTCAAATACCACTATGCGGTCACCCATCTATAGAATGACCTCGCCAACGGTTGCTTAACCCACAGATCGTTTACCGACCGGTGAGCACAACTGTTCTGGCTATGAGCGTCAGAGAGGTACAGAGAGGAAGAGAGTTTCTAAGAAGAGAAAAAAAAAAGAGTAGTTTACCCGTTATTGCAAAACAGATAGACATGCAATCAGATACGTTCCTATATCTTATCTTTTCTAGACCTTAATTTTTTAAGCAGTTTAGTCGTAGAAGCGTAGATAGTCTTATGTTCCACAGATTGAGGAATGGCATAGCATTCCTCAATCTGTGGAACCAAACAATATAATCTTACAAGCGGATTAACGTAATTATGTGAGTCAATAATTCATGATTAAGTTAATTCCTGCATTGAATTGCAGTTATACATTTATTTCAAAACAATATATCATTACTTATCTATACTTAATATTATAAAGCTGAAGAGTTTGTTTGTTTGTTTGTTTGAACGCGCTAATCTCAGGAACTACTGGTCCGATTTGAAAAATTATTTCAGTATTAGTTAGCCTATTTATCCAGGAAGGCTATAGGCTATATAACATCATCGCTACGGCCATTAGGAACGGAGTAGTAACGAAAAATGTTACAAAAACGGGGAAAATTTTGATCCAGTCTCTCTTAAGTGACGCAAGCGAAGTTGCGCGGGTCAGCTATTCAGAATATAGCTTGAGTCCTATCTGTAGAATGATATAATAATGGCACATACGGGCAAGTGGATTGAAACTGTGTACTTCTTTAAAAGCTGTTCAATAATGTTTAAATGAATGTGTGAACTTTACTTTAATAAAGGTAATCTTGCATTAGAATAAGGTAAAGTATTTATTGTTTAAAATAGACACTTGCTTAAACGTTATTCAAAAGTGAATTGACCGTGGAATTATAAGAGACACATAAAAAGTAATATTTGATATTTATAGAAAACGTTGAATGTTCGCAATACCTAATGACATAGTGTAAATGTAGATTTGAAAGTCAGACCTTGATGACATACACATATTATTATATAACATCATGCCTGTTTGACCCAAAGGTATAAGCAGCCAAATAAAGCCACAGTTCACCGTTTGAGCCCTGGAATTTGCTAGTACATAATATTGAACGTAGTCATACTACATGTCACAATCTATAATAAAGGCTGCAACATCTTAAATACCAATTCCTCTTTAAAATATAAATAATAATTTCATAAAGCATCTTCCGAGACTGCTCACGTTTCGCAAATATTTTAAAGAAAATGGCAAATAAATTATCAATTTGCATACTCTTTGCTAACACATGTGCGGCCATACTTTTGCAACAGCCTTATGAGATATTGCACCATAAAACTTAAAATATAGAGCTTCTATTTTTTACAAAAAATTGCATATTTCCCTATGGTTTTACGTAAGTACTTCTTATACCCATATATTAGCGAATAATTTGGATAAAAAATAGGTGACAGTGGAAACAGAATACTTCGATACTTTAAACGCTTTTAGAACAAAACCATTGAACCAATTTCCATGAAATTTTGCATGTAGGTTCGTAAACAACAAAACAACTGTGAGTCAAGTATCTATTTCCAAGATATTTTTAATATCTTTTTCGATTATTATCAATGATTTTATTAACTTGTGTGCTGTGCGGGTCAGCTAGTCGAATATTAAAAGTAACTGTACAACAATGATTACTGACTACCCTACTGTCAATAAATAAATCTAAAGAAGAGTTTGCATCTTTTGGGAAATGCTACATATAATCAAACAGTAAATATCAGGTATTAGTAACACAAGTAAAAGTATTTACCATTAACAAAACCACTAAGTTTTCCTTCCAAGAAGAATTACAGTTAATCTGCCGAGATTATCACAAGATTTTCTCCGAAATAGGGACCTTGCAAACGCGTTCCAGGATCCGATGTAAGAGAGAGATGACGCTATACGGCTTATATACCTCTGTCCCTCTCTAGGGGTAGTTGTTGGGGGTCATTGGTGAGAGTATTTATTCGCAGATAAATACTTCCACTCACGAGATGTAAAGGACTGAAAGTTTCTTGTTTACTTTATAAACATGGTCAAAGGTTGTGACCACGGTCTTGGGGACAGATAATGTACATAGTGAAAGGTAAGTTGTTGCAAACAGAATTAACTATTTAAAATAAATGACTGTGAATTTAAACAAGATTTTTATTGACCAGGGATTTTTTGGATATCAGTTAATTTATCCGTTAGTTGTTCAAATTTGATATTTTTTTGTTAAATTGTTAAATTTCTACATTATAATGCTTAAATTAAATCATTTGTTATAAAGTCATTACATCGGACATGAATGTGTTAATACCGGAAATTTGTGCCCTCTTTCAAAATTAACTAAATTATTTTTCAAAATTCGCAGTTAATACACCTTCATATTTAATATAAAATATATTCTTTGACACATAAAACGCTCTAAATAAGGACGGCAATGTCTTGCTCCTTATTATTTACATAAACCAGAAATAACATTCACTAGTTCGTGAGAAAATGCAATCATTCTACGTAGTCTCTACTCAAATATGCTCTATCCAAAGCAAATCGTGGATCTCAAATCGTTAAACCACCAGTCAGTTACATTTCACTCTGCCTTCGACCGAGATGCATTACCAAATAGATTCATCTAGCTCAAAGAATCTCAACCTTTAGTCGGTACCGCTATCCTCTACCACTACCGACAACCGGCTAGCTATCGAAAAATATTGATTGACATTCAGCGCCTCTAGCGAGCATCGTAGCAACTATTTTTGGAGTACATTTTAAATGTCAAACTCTCGATACTCGAATATACTGTAAAGAATCGCGCTACAGATGTGACACATTAAAACCTTGCATTGATTCCTGGCTCCTTTCTTTGCCTTGGTCAGCTAACCTAAAGTGTGTTTGGCGACTGGAGCGGAAACGAAAGGGGCAGAGCTAATACAATCGAGTTTTTGCATTTGCATTTGTTTTATTAGTTGGCAAAGCTTTGTTTCTCTCAGTTTTCCAAACAGGCTGCTTTTTAGACAGCTTAACGTCTGAGTAGATACATTATACGTGTTTTCATTACCTAATCGCCTTAAGTAGTATGCGTTAACGCGACATCGCGAGCACGCGGTCGTTGTTGATTTACCATCAGTAACTTTACTATGTCAACCCAATTTAACTTTACATATCATTGTAACTTGTATCATAATTGGCCATAGTTAAACGGAAAGGATCCAACCCACACTATTAAAACACTCCTTGAAGTTAAAATTTTAATATCACGAAAACAATCCAAGTAAAATTCAAACCCGCCATGAAGTTATAGTCCTGAGTTAGTCTCCAAAGTTAAAGTGGAGAATCAATGACGGAATACGATCTGAACTTTAAAGTTAAATATCTTGAAACTACGTCTGTGTGGGTTGGATCGTTTCCGTTTAACTATGGACAATTAATTAATTGATTAAACCCGTTAAATAAATAAAATAAAAAAAAAACTTGTATCATTTAACGCATTTATTTATTGCAGCGAATAGTTAGTCATATAAATACTGTATGAGAATGCGACGGCTTTGTTAGCCTGGCGGTAGTACAGAAGCGGTGAAGTCGTGGTGCCACCTGCACGCAGTTACGGTGCAACAATGCATGGGTCCAAGCTCTTAAGGTTAAGTTTTAAGTGTAAGTGGTTTACCCAATACATAATGGTGGTACGTGTGGTACTTATGAAATAATGATAACGGCATGTTACAACTACTATTACCGCGTGTCGTGTATATTACGTATGTTTAGCATATATCTCTTTTTATCATCTTTCTAGTTTGAAATCGGTAGCGCGCTTTCTACACTCGGAATTACTGGCTCGTACGCGTTTGAGTTACAAAATACTTGAAGAAAATAATTCTGCGAAAATAGGGGCGGTGATTAGCTTTTCATACAAAATTGCCAATATATACCTACATACATAATATTATTTGGGTTTAAAATAAAGTTAAGAAACAATTCGTTTCAAAAATGTTGGGAACCTCAGATTTAAGTGATATGCAGCAATGCAACCCGATCAATCACTTACTCGCCAAGAACTTGCATTGAATCACAATTGGAGTTCTCAATCATTTTCTAACGTAGGTATTGAAGATTGACGCGCAATCTGTCTTTAGTTGGTCTTAGAATGATTGATGAAGATTGAAGTGTACGGTCAATCATTCATATAGTCTCTATAGTTGATAGACATAAGCTGAAGATAAAATATGGATGTAAGATATTTTGATATCATTGGACTAAGCAAAACTGAGACTGTATAAACTGCAGACAGGCGTACATACATAAAATCACGCTTGTTATGCCCGATGACGTGGGCAGAGGTACAACAAGGGGCCTTTCGCTATTAATATTTTTACTCGCATTTAATAGGGACGAGCTTATAGCCATTTACCAAGCACGCTACCAAACTCCAAACTATTATAGAGAAAGATTCTAATATCAATTAGAAAATATCAATAGTACTTTGAAACTAAAGACCTCATGATCAGCAGTCGCACTCTACCGACAGCGCCACAGTGGCACTCATATAATCTACTTTTTCTGGTGGAGGCGTTCTCTCAAAGCAACAAAGACACGACCTTCAGTAGCGAAGAATACGATAAAAAAACATAGAATGTGAATTTAAATATCTAAACGTGTTTTCAAATATTTATAAAACATAAATAACACAGTCACCGAGCTACAATAAAAACATCAAAAATATTTCAACGTGCCGGTGACCACAGAAATCCAACAGAATTTCTTTGCAAAATAACATTCAAAGCGTAAAATCGCCTCACGTACGTTTTACAACTTTGGCGTACTTTTATTCGCCGTGATACAGGACGATACACCTCGCATGAGCAATAAAGGCTTGAACATTTTCTTTAGATTTTCACACGTAAAAAACAGACAGGAAAGATGACTCTTTAAAACTGTGGTGACGTGATGACTTTAGGCTTTACTTGTTAATTAGAAGAAGTCTGTAAAATTTAATGAACTTAATTTACTTACTAACGATTAGTATGGTAGAAGTCTGTGAAAGAACGGATTTAGTAGTTCTTTTTATTTCAATAGCGCTTTTTTTGTAGTTGGTTCGATCGAATACCGAATATTTGACGCTTAAAATTACTTGAACGAAAAAAGTTCTAGCAAAGCACGCTAATACGCAATTTTTCCATAAATAAATTGCAATAGCTAATTTGTTTTTCTAGATGTTTTAATTCTAAAATTTGATAATTTTTATCTTTATTTAGGTATTGCTGACTCAAGAAACCGATTTGGAATAAAAAAAACCGTTGATCGTAAACTATTATACAGTTTGTTATGCTACATAATGCAACTTATCACATGTTGCGTATGTTACACAACACTACATTTGACACTAATTCATCTCCAGCCATACAACTTTGCGTAATTAACAGCAATGTAGCAAGGAATCCCTAAAAATCTCGAACTGCAATCCCCCAAGGTAATTACGAACATTTGTCACTGAATTGTTCTAATAAGTTGTCCTAAGCTAACACAGGGTACTGACGTAAATTTCGGCACAATTAACTCGGGCCGCATTGTTTTTGATTAAGTATCTACGTTGAATGGTGTACTGCCGGGACCAGGGTTTATCAGATTAAACTTGTGCTGACAGTTAAGGTAAGGGATAGTGTTGAATGTTTTATTCTGAGAATATTGTTTGGGCAATTTTGGATAATTGGACGACTTGGAAATATTTTGGATGCAGATTTTTAATTATGAATAATACTGTTGAGTATATTATCGCAGTTTATGACCTGATAGCTCAAAAAAAGTGATTATTTAAGAGATACGAACGTAATGAACGCTTTTCAGCGATTTAAAAATACTTCTTTTTTGTGTATGTAACGAATGATAATATTCTTCTGTGAATAATAATATTAGAAAACGTTTCTGTGCTGGTTGTCTTTAGAACTACCTATTAAATAAAAAGTAACTCTACCATGGGGTAAATACAATGGGTAACTTAACAATACAAAGTAACTGTAAAGTAAATCCAACCCTTCCACTACTAGTTTTGTACAAAACTTACACAAAAATAAACACATACTAGTTCGTACAACAATAGCAAAAAATAGAAAGCACACAGAACTCGAATACACTCGGGACGAGCTTCTACAGCAGCTGTGTGACAAACAAACAAACAAATAAAAACTGGACACCTCCCAGGGGACTGATACAAACACGGATATTGACTTACAAGCTTGTAGCGAACTTATTTTGTTTGGATTTTTTTGAATTTGGATATAGAAGTCTTTTATTCGCCTGTAGGTCTGTAATTGACTTTTTTGAAGAGTCTGTTAATTGAAATATTGCATGAACCGAGGCTAATAAATAAAAACTGGACATCTCCCAGGGGACTAATACTGATATAGAAAATACTGATATTGCAACCTCGCAGCTGTCTTTTTTTTTGTTGTTTTTAAACGTCGTATACAAGGCGTGTGTAGAAACGTAATTAACTATTTAGCTGAATCTGCCAACACATGACTATTTGTCAACGATTGTTTAGAGCGTAGAAGTTACAGTAGAATCTTCTGTAAGATTGTGGAGGAACGAGGTGATCATGTTCCTCCAACACCAAGGGAGGATCCTCCGACCAGGCGAGGTGATCATGCCTGGTGGGCCTAGGCTGCCCGACTGTTGTAGTCGGGAACTTGTATATATTGTCAATTGCAGTGCAAACTTCGATAGCGCGATTGAGGACTTGTGACGTCAGTCACACCGCCGCGTGGTGGTTGGTTTTTAGCGCTGGTCCCAGTAGATGTCGCTGTATGTAGCGATCCGCTACAAGTTTACCAAGTTAGTTTTTACCGATAATGTCGTGTGACCGTATTTAAAGAGCAATGATTCAACAGTTTAGTCCTGAAAGCGCAAGCAACATTGCTACTGACTAAGTTATTGCCAATATAAGCTTGGATAGACGTACTTGATCCTACAAGAAACAATCACCCAACTTATTGTCTCCAATTTGTAATACATTAATCATGTCAATTGTTGGAACAAATGATTGGCCCCAGTTGTTCGTGTTGGCTCTCAATAACGACACAGCTTGCAATTTTGCTTGATAAACAGCGAACGGTATCGGAATACTAAGTATGTTTATTCAGAGACACGATTGCAGAGTATTTTTTGATAAAATACCGATATTTTTTATGCTTTTCCGTTTAATAGTTTTGTGTTTTAAAACAGTTGAATTTTAGTGCAATATTTGTTAACAGCTATTGGAAAATATTTTGCATATTTTTCATGGAAAACAAAGTTTGGCGGCATCTGTGGCGCAGTAAATAAAGCGGTCGAACTACTGAGCTGCGCTGTCTGTGCATCGGGTTCAATTTTTTATTGTGATTTGAGCCCGCGTCTAGAATATTTTTAACGACTCCCTTTCTTTCTTTTTGACCCAAAAAAAGTAAAAAAGAATAAGGCAGTCATACATTTAAATGAAAATGACTTGCATAGGTATGAACTCGTAGCAATATCCCCAAAATATTCATTTTATAGTAATTATTAAAAACAATTTCCATAAAAATTTCAAAAATACGCAAAATAGCTCACACACAAAATTGTCATACACAGTTTTACAAAAGCTTCAATTAAACTCCTAAAAAGTTAACACTTTAAATACACCCTTGTTTGCCATAACCTCAAAAACAAAGACCATCCACGAAATACAGAAAACAAAAAGCATTTTCACTTACAAAAACAACATAGTACTATTATTATTCTCTACGAATAACATCCATTGTGCAAATGAAAGAAAACAGGCATTGTTTATTATTGCCAACAAATGGGAGCAATCAGTTAAAGGAAATAGTTAATATTAGTTAATCGGTGAATGCTGTAATTGATCGAATGTAATATTCGCGCTCATATTTTTATTTGTTCGTATGTTATGTAATGCTTACTCTTTATTTCTTCCCTCGACTATTAGATTAAAGTACCTATACCACCTGCCTCTGTAGCGCGGTCGGTAGTGTATGCTGCTACCGTACAAGAGGTGTCGGGTTCGAACCGCCTGAAGTCAGGAAGTTGAGGTCGTCAACCCGTGCCTTGGAGAGCACGTAAAGCCGTCAGTCCTACGCCTGACCTCTCACTGGTCGTGTCGGTTATCCGTCCCACTAGATTATGAGAGTGTACCTGTGTATTGTGCGCACACTTGGACACTATAAACCAACCACAGGCTCCGTTGGAATTATTTTGGCAGTACATTTGAATTGTCAAACGCTCGATACTCGATAGCACCGATCGTAGAGAATTGCAATACTGGTCAAGTAAATTTCGAAAGGCCTTTGACACAGACATTAGCAAAATACTACATTGTCATAGACTATTGTCTTAATACAACACTTGTTCATAATCCTATGTAAACTGTACACCAACAACAGTGAACAGTAACAAACGTCCAATTCAATGACGCACTGACTACAGTGCTTTGAGCCAATTTTCCGTATAATTCAACCAATCGCTGCTATATTAAGTAACAAGGATTTCCTAGAAAGAGACTGCTGAAACCGATCACTGTAAAGGAGGCATTGGTCAGTATACTCGGAATCCAGTGTCGTCTTTCGGACACAATTTGTTACTGTTCTATTTCAATAGTAACATTAATTTAATCGGACGTTTTGGCAAAGCAATATCTTCTATCCTAGGGAAGGTTGTTTTGGTTTTAGTTAGGGATATATTGAAAATCAACCACTTTTTGCTCCCGACGCTTCGCATACAACATTTCATAAGTTGTTTCATTCGCTTTAATCTTTGATAAAAGTAGGTACCCTATGTGTACATATGAACCCGGGTTATTATCTAACTTTAAGTTATTAATCAAAATTAGTTTAAAGCTAGCTATTAACGCAAAACAAGACTTTTGCAAATATATTAATGAAGCAAATTACATATTATTATTTATTTTACATTACTTTGTTGCAAACACGATCAGAAATCTGAATATTCACATTTTTTTCTGTTAAAACTAAACAAGTGCTGAGGAGTCGATGAAGCATAAATAAACTATCGATATTTTCCAACAAAAGAATTACCACTAATAGCGAATAATGCAACAAAACCCTTCACAATGTAGCACGCAGTTCAATGCCCTGTGCCTAAGGACATCAAAAGCCGCCTTGACGTGGGTACCTATTGTTGAGCTCCTGACTCTACCTGTTGTGATAGTAATAAATTACTCTTGTAAAGACATCAATAGCTTTACGTTAATTTTCGTGGCTTTTTGAATATATTTTATACTAGGTTTTGCCCGTAATTCCACTCGTATGGGCATTATTTCCAAAAGCAGCTTTAGTTTTTCCTTATGTGACGTAACGTATATGTAACGTTTTATGATTCCTTCTCAGGGTAATAAAAATACATTTTAAGTGACTTTAACTTCAACTTATTTTTGTAGTGGTAACGAAAAGTCGCTAATTTCCAAAAAAAAGACATAAAAATGTTTGTATGTCTGTTAGGTATTTCCGCCTAAATGGCAGCACCATTTTTATTAAACTTGTGTGAAGTATTTCAAAGAAACAGGATCAAACAAAGGTCTTTTAAAAATCACATCAATGGCTCGCTTAGTAATATAATCAGTAATAATCGCGTAATCTTCCTCTACCTATCTTTATTATTATAAAATCAAGAGAATTCTTTATCCAACACGATTCAACCAGACTCAATACAAAACCTTTCACATTTAACACTGTTTCAGTGTCGTTTAAACGCACCCAATAAAAGGTGCATTTAAATGACTACAATTTATAGTGGGGAAGAAAAAGAGGGGTACCGTCGCTTCAGGTAGTTTGTTTACGTCTGATGTAAGTGGTTCGTGTTTTATTTTGTAAATCTGAAAGTTTCCTTGGTTTGCATTGTGTTTGATGGTATAAGAATTGTACTGAGCTGGGAAATAGTTTTTTTATTTATTTAAATAGAAGTAAAGTAATAATCATAAGTTTAATATACCTTTATGTATTTAATTGCATTGGTATTTCAAAATAACCTAACTTTGCACATACGATGTTTTTTATAAATGGCGGTTTTAGCAATACCGAGCAAGTATCCAAAATTCTATACTTCTATGAGAAATCCACCATTTATTTTAAGAAAGTCAGTTGCAAATTTTTCACTCCGAAAATGTTTGCCCCGGATTTATCTTTGGACATTCACTTAACCAAAAATAATATCCTAAACTAAAATCCGTTAATATGAGCAAAAACAGGTTACTTTTACAAGAATTCACTCAAACACTGGTTCAAGTTTTCTCTATTATTAACCCTCTGCTAAGTCTATATTTCAATCTAACGATGTGTGGTTTGGCAGTCTCCAAAGACTCTTTGTTTGTAATCAGTGGCCACGAAATTGTCAGACAAAATTGGCAAAGGTATTTCCATTTTCACTATCAGTTGCTTTATCATAGTCTGCCTATAATTTGGAATTGTGCCAGGTAGATAGCAATTAATTGTCTTTTTAGGAAAATAAACGATAATTAATTTTAATAGAGAAGTTTTTGTGTAAACTATTATGATGATAGATGGCACAAATTATAATTAGCGAATAATTTTCTAGTGTCTTATAAAACCTGAGTCTCCACCCCCGTCTCGTCATACCATTAAATAACGGAGATATAAAATACCAATTTGTCCGTCACCTCATAACGAAATTACTGAAGCGATCATGATAAAAATCTATGAAAGGTACTGTGCTTACATTTGCCGCTACCGTGAAACGACTTTCGACAATAATTATTTCCAACACATTTAAAAACACTGCTATGTTACCTTAGATTTGAACATTAAACCAGTAACATAGAAGCAAACATTATTTTTTTTCCATTTCTGCGCACTCTAACAAGCAACTTTTATAACATAATTCATCATAACACATTGCTAACAGACTTAAGACCAAACACTCATCTCTTCATGCGCCGAGTATTGCAGTTACGATCACTAGCAGGCTTAGCGAGTCGTTATCTGACTCATAATTCAAATCAAATGGTCTCTCACACCATATTCGATTCGTGCTCAAGTTGCTGCTAAGTTGGGAAATTGCAACTTGGGTGGAATTGCTATTGTCAGAAGAAAATTGTTTATTGACTTATACCTTTATTATAAAGATGGATATAGGTGTACTAAGTTCCCTCTAAATAAAATAAAGATTATAAATAAATAAATTATAAAGGTGGATCTTTGTTACCCGATCACGGAAACAAGGCTATACGGGTTTACGTCAAAATGCATTTGCATACAGATTGTATTTAAAAGTAAAAGTAAGTGACAATTGTAAAAGTAAACGCGGACCAAAATGCATACAAAAATACTGATTGTATAAAACGTAAACAACAACAATAGCCAGATAATTTAAGCCGAACACACGGCTTACAGATAAAAGAGTGTCTGATAGTATAACTGATAGATAAAGTTACAAAAAGCCTACGAAACATTCAACTTGAGTTAACCTATACTTATTTAAAGCGTTGACAACCATATCAATATCATAATACAGTTATAAAATATCACAAATTTATACGAGAGAAATATTTCATAACCGATGCAGTCATCGCCAAAGCATACAAACAAACAAAAAAATTGATCAAAAACATGCGGAAATGTTATTTCGAAATCAATTGTTAGTTCTACAAAATTTATAGAGGTATTCTAAGCCACGCCCCCTGCCAGTATAAAATACAGTTCCGTTCGAAATGAGGTCCTGTAACGAATTGATTATACTCGTGCTTGCAGTGTAACTGTGAATTACATTACTGGCCATGAATATTTGGAGATTAGTATGAATAGTTAACAACTTTCTTACCAGTATTAATTACTGGGGAGATATCTTACATCAGAGTGGAAGTTTAAGGTTCGGTATTCAAAATCTAGAGTTTGGATACACCTAAAACTATTTGCTCCCTGCCTACATATATTGGGAACAGGCATGATTTTATGTATGTATGTTTGGGTACTGGTTATCTTCTCAAATGAGCCGTACTTTTGACTGGTCCCAAACTTGTTTTTCACCAGCGTTGGGGGCTTAGCTTTTGCTCTATCAAGAGAAAGAAAGACACAATCTCTTCCTTTCTCTGTTTAATAGGCAGTAATAAATTAAAATTACTTATAACTAGCAGGCATTTGTGACAATTCTACATATTAGAGAAAAAATAAAAAAAAATATTTAAACATAAGAACACCGCGCCTAGTCGGTGTAGGAGGTGTATTTATGTAATAAGGATACCTACCTACGCATATTGTGAAATCCATATCAATGATTGCTGATACCCCTCATAAAACACCCATGCACATTTCACGGGCTTCAGGGTTTCGAAAGATGAAACTTTTAGGCTTTAAGTGCTATATTCTGGGAGCTAATGAACATAAATGGCGGTTACGTCGTATAGACATTACATTAGGCGACCATTTTCAAAAGTCGGCTCTAAGAGCTTGGTCTATTTTTTGTAGCGTTGCCTTAGTCGTAATAGTGGGCTCTAAAATTCCACATTTTTATTTATTCAGAAATGAACAACATTACAGATTATTCGAAAATGTATGTAAATTGGGATCGTTATGTACAATTAAGTCTTCTCATTCAGTCTTTTAACGGCCTTTTAATTTTGTCTTCTTAATCAAATCTCTTTATATTTTATAGCACACTGGTACATTAACTATTAAACATATAATATGTAAGGTAATCTTACGAGAACAAACCGAATCATCATAAAAGGGATTCTATCTAATTTACTCAAAATCGTAATACAGAAATTATAATATTTCATACCACTACTCAATAAATAAAAGGTACTCAATAATCGGATTCCATCGACCTCAAATTGCCACTTCGGGGTCTAGACACTCAAATAAAGATGAACAAGCAATCCACTAGATAATTTAATTTCTCCGGTCACAGATATTTTTAAATAAAACCTGAGGACGAAGGCACGAGCGGTTCGAGGAAACCGATGAAGATGAAATCTATACTTTTATTAAATTGTAAAGTAAATTGATGTTTGTAGGGAAATGTTTTAAAGAAATTGCCTGGTGTGCTGTTTGAGGGCAAATCGTTAGCTTTTCTTTTTGTAGGTAGCTACAGAATGTTATTGATAGATTTAAATCAACAAGTTGTTGACAACATTTATTTTGTATAAAATTGAGACTTAAGAAGAAATTAGACTCTTCTACTGCTGGGCAAGACTTTTCTTCCTGAAAGAAGGATTATCCCTTAAAACAGTTGAAGACTTTACATTCCTTCAACGACTTACCTACAATGTTTTCTTTCACCTTAGAAGCAGGTAATAATTGTATTTCATTCCCACATATTTTTGAAGAGACATCGGTCAGTCGTGATTGTTTATCCGTATGGTCGTCCTATTGGACGTGGCAACAGAGTGGAGCAGTTATTAAACAAAAGTCGCATATCATCATTCGTATTGGTCTTGCATTGATACTGTTAGAGATACATTAAATCTCATATAACACACGTTACACTCTTCTAGACACGACTACATCGAAAGTTAAAGACTATTTAACGTATCTGCATTCATTCACTGCAAGAACATAAAGAACAAGGTTTCGTTTTACAATACCCCTTTAATCTTCCGAAGTAATTAAAAGCTTTGTTCACCAAGTTGAAGTTTTGCCAAGTTGTCAACGTACCTTCTATTTTAATAAAACTCCTCTACCGTGATTATAACGTGAAAGGTTTATCTCATTCAGCTTGTTAACGATATTTAATTAATCTTTACCTTTTGAAAGTCGAGTCCGTGGTTCAATGAACTTGATGTTTTTGGAAAAAGCTAAGACAGTTAGATAATAATATTTTTACATCCTGTATTATAAATATTTCTAAAAATGTTACTTGAAAATGAAATAATGTTTATGTCCAAACATACATACTATCACATTTGTTATACCCGAAGGTGTAGCATAGGTGTATGAGATACACCTACGATTCACCGTTAATAATGTTAGCTCAATGTAATAGGGGGCTAGCCTATTGCCATTTACCGGGCACGTTATCAAACTCCAGGTTACTATTGACAAATATTCCAATATAAATTAGAAAAGACCAATAGCGCTTTGCTCGACCTGGAAATCTAACCTCATAGGCAGCAATCGGATACACCACCGGCTGCACTATAGAGGCATGTCATTGTCAACACGTAAATCTATGAATAAAATATAACCAAGTACTTCGCACAGCAATTTGAGAAATACAGTTTGCTAGACTTGATTAGGGCACACGACCTTAATTTAGGACAGTAGACAGTAAAATTTTGTTTCAAATAATTTATCGTACCTAAAGACCATTATCATATTTCAAATCAAGCAATAAAACTAAACTCGTAAAAACCAACTAAAACTTTAAAAACTACATTCCAACTCATGATAATTTATTTCTATAAATTCATTTCAAAATTAGTAATACGCTTTTTCACCTTTACTTGAACCCACAATTAAGAGAAATTACAAATACTAAAAACAAATAAAACTCGGCAAGCATTGACCCAACTTGGCAAAAATTCACAAACAAATTATTTTATATTAAATAAATAAATAATAAATATTAAATAAATATTATTGGACAACTCACACACGGTCATTTGATTCCAAACTAAGCAGAGCTTGTACTATGGTAACCAAATAACTGATAAACATACTTATATACTTCTAACTATATACTTATATAGATAATTTGACAACCAGGCTCAGAACAAATACTCGTGCTCATCACACAAAGATTTGTCCCGGGTGGGATTCGAACCCACCACACGCGGCGCTACGGTTGTTGCGGCGAGGTGACCGCTTAAACCACTGCGCCAAACGTGCAGTTGAATACACAGTTCGTAATCAATACAATCTACCAGTAACTTCTACTATATTATCTTAGATTACAATCTGACCTAATAATCAAAAATTTCAATAGGCCCATTAGTGAGAAAAGTCGACGGGCTATAATTATTTTCTTTTCTGTCACATCAAACAATAATACGAAAAAGAACCGGCCAAGTTCGTGTCTCCGCAATTAAATGTAAGGCTTATTTTTATATAGAAAAATCTTACTATTAAACTTATTGAAAATTTGTGTTTGGACATTACTTGAGTGAAGGAAGAAATAATCAAACAAATATAGTCAGAAGAGTATGTGTTTGTGTGGTACATAAAAATATTTGCAATACTGTAACGTGTTTAATGTTTGAAAAAATATAATTGCTTAATTAAAACCACATAATGATGCACACATTTTTTTATTAATTAAAATCTTCTAGAGCAGTGACAGCCGAGTGGTACAAAATGGTACCTACCACACAATTGTATTCACCAATGACTTTTTGGAGTTATATGTGTAATAGGAACAAGTATTTGTGTATTTTACATAAAAAAAACTAACCTTTGCCGGCGATTTCGTCCGCGTGGTTTGTGACTTACGACAGAACTTTCATATAAACTTTCATCCCCTATTTGATCCTCTTGGGGGTAGAATTTATCAAATCCTTTCTTAGACGATGCCTACGTCATAACATCTACCTGCATGACAAATTTCAGCCCGATCCGTCCAGTGGTTTGGGCTGTGCGTTGATAGATCACTATGTCAGTCAATCAGTCACTCAGTCAGTCACCTTTGAGTTTTATACATATAGACAGCCATAGGAACAGGATTTCTATGGCTATTTTTTATATAAAATACTACGGATCGCTAAAATAGTGGTCACCATAACTTTCCTGTAGGCATATCTTAGATTGAGCGATAAAATAAAATTAATGGTTGTGTACACAGAATAATAGAAAGCATGCCATTTTCAAGATTATGAGCAATTGGTTGAAAAACTGAAAAAATATTTACAGGTCGTATTTATTATTTGATAAACATTTTGCTGCTATATTTTATTTTCTTCTACTATTTTAACTTTTGGGAAAGGAAATAAAGTTTAAATAGTATTTTTAAATGTATTTTTATCTATGTGGAAAGGCTTGTATAAAAAATATATCTAAATGTCTTTTACTACTTCTGATATACGCACAAACCTCTTAAAACTCTCAAACAGTTTAAACTAAACAAAAACGAACTACGTTTTAGTAAAATCAGTACAATATATTTCTAAGCACTTAATTTTTTTTATAAGTCTTTGCAATTTAAATCATAAAATATACGTTGACTTCAAACTGTAGACTTATTATCTTTGCATTGCTTTTGTCTTGAATAAGTTTAATAATCTTTGTTTATTTTAACTTTTCCGTAACTGTCATAATGCGGTATATTTTTCTTTAAGAACACCGTAGTAATAGATTGTACGGGTGTAAATCTTTAAACCACCATAAGAACATTTTATTTCACAAATACAAGTTTTCATTCACATTTGTTTATTATGCTTTACATATAATTCATAAAATTTCACAGAAAGCAAGTAAAAAATTGATAGTTTATTAATTTTGCAAAACAACTATAACAATGGATTGAGGACTTTTCCTATAACCAGTCACAACATGCAAATTAAAAACGATACCGAGAATTTTCTCATAGAAAATCATTCAACAAAGTCAGCATACATACCCAAACATAACAAAACCAAATAATATTTACACTATTATATTCCATGTAAGGAAAAACCCCGGCTGTTCTTGTATTTCTTAAAAGGAATCCCACGAAAGAGGGATCTTGCCTTCACAAATTCCTCGGAAGCTTCTAGAATACAAATAGGATTACCGTCTCTATCCAAGATTTGGTTTACAAGATAATGCCGTGACTTTGTCTGCTGTATTTTCGAAAGTAACCTAGAAATGATAAACGCGTTTTACTGTTATTTGATTTTCGATGAAACTTTTCTTAGTCTGAAGTTTGTTTGTAGAGACGCAATAGTCGGGTCACCAGGTGAATGAAAAGACTGCTGTGTCAAGATTCGAAGATTTGATTCCCGTGTCCTATATATTAGTATTATTTCGAGTTTTATAGCATTGTAGCATAAATATACATAGACAGAGATAATGCCGTGACTTTGTCTGCTGTATTTTTAAACCTAGAATTTAATGATAAATGAATTTGATTTTACTGGTATTCTATTTTCGATGAAAGTTTTCTTAGAAAGAAGTTTGTGTATTAGCACAAAAGTTTGGTCACCAAGCAATTACAAACTGCTATCTCAATGTAAGACGATTCGATTCCCGCGTCCAACAAAACATTGTAGCATACATAGTATTCGTAAACGGTTGTGGTCTCGTTAAACTTTTTAAACAAATTTTGTTTGCTACAGTAAGAAAAGAACTAGACGCGAATATTTTTATTCGTACGCGTAAAGATAACTTACATCAAATTTAATAAAATTCTAAGGTAAAAAATACTTTGAGAAATAACGCATTCAAGCCAAAAGATTAGCTCATAAATAACTCCATCTTTCAACTAAAAATTTGGACAGCCTTGCCTAATTTTGTTCCCACAAAAAGCTTTCGTAACTTAATGTAGATTCAGAATATTCAGTCAACGTAAACCCATTTGTACAAGCGGATTAACAGGCGCGTTGCCAAATACACAGTCATTTATCTTTACACAGAAAATACTAATATGAGCAAAAACTACCACGACTTGACGTTATTTGGTTAGTAGTATTTACTGTTTAATTCTGTTGCAGACTTTTTGCACACGCAATACTGCAAGCGCATTTAAAATGACGGACTATCTAAGACAGTTTGACGCGACTTAATGCGACGCAAAGCTATAAACGCGTCATTAAATTTTGCATAAATATGACTATAATAACAAGCCGCTGCACAGTAGGTGAAAGAGAAATCCTAAATACGTAAGGTAGTGCAAGGAACGTAGGTAAAGTTGTAACATAAATAACGACGACGGAAAGTCATAGTTATTAAACGTCAGTGTGCTAATGTGACGCGACGCGACGCAACGGTTTGTCCTGCTGCAGCTCAATTCTCTATTACTATCGACTACCGACAACAGACCTGTCATCGAGAAATTTTGTATGAAAATCTGATCAGCGCCTCTGACGGCCGTCGTAGAAAACTTTTTGGCAGTACATTCCTAATGTCAAAATGTCGATAGCTAGCCGGTTGTCGGTAGTCGATAGTGATAGGTGCAACACAGACAACAGACTATCCTTGACGCACTTTTTAGTCTGTGAAAATAGAACTTACGCAATTATATGTAGTAACGCGCCGGACTTTTTGCGCATTGTGTGCGTTACTGCATATAATGGCATAAGTTCTATTTGCACAGACTAAAAAGTGCGTCACGGATAGTCTGTCGTCTGCGCTGTACCATAGAGAATCGAGGTACTGTATTGCGTGAGTGACGAACGCGATTGAATGCGATTCAACGTGACGCGGTATGTCAAATTGAAGAGAGCTTATCATTTTCTTACAACAACATTCGTCTGTAAAATGAAACAACGCTATTACTTACATTGTGTTTGTCGACGTCACAGTTGTATTTTGTCATAAATATGATCGCGATACGCATCGCATCGCATAGAAAAAGAACTAGTACATACCTGAAATAATAATTAATTTTTAAACGAACGAATGAACATCATTAATTCAAACCAAAATGACAGTTATTTTAGATTTATCTTATAAAATATTGAAACTAATTTTACTCATAAATCAAAACGATTTACATAGTTTTCAGTACAAATTGAACTAGTTTAATTGCTTCAGAACCTTTCAAATTGTTTTTTAATTGGATATCCCTTTGATTTAAGACAGACGGACGATTTTATCGAATGTTAATAATTATTTAAATCAGTAAATATGACCCCGTCACTTTAAATAATTATAAATTACTGTATATTGAAATAGCATTTTAAGTATTAAATAAGATAATGTAAATGAGTACATCTTAACTAATTCTAAATTAAGGATAATATATTATAAATAATTTCCCTATTTACTTAACATTATTCCTATTTGTACCAAAAAGGCACCTTATGTCTGATAATCTAATGCAAAAAGTATGTAACTGGCGGTACCAAAACCAAAACTGCGTGTAAGATAAAACACACTGCATGTTTCCCTATTATCCCCATGAGTGCAAGTGAATTACATATGTAGCAAGCCCGTTTGTCACAAGATTTCTTTTGCAGCCGCTACAGAATCCAAGAGCCACCAATTAGGTTACAATGTTGCAGCAATATTGTCGCAACGTTACATGTTGACTTTTCCTTGTGTATTTATTCGGCCGAAATAATTAATTAGGAAAGGGAAAATGGGACGTAAAGTATACTTGTGTGCAAACGTTTGTCATAAAATTAACCCTTGTAGAATGTACAAGAAATATTTCGTTTAGGTAAGAATATTTTCTTGCTTATAAGGAAATATTTTAGCATTGCTGTTGAGCCTTTGGTTTCAGGCAAAGACTTGATGTTTTGCTGCAAAATTCTTACACAGTATACCTATTTAATATATTAATTGATAGCTTTTTTCCGCTCTATACGATACAGTACGGATTTTTTAGTGTCCTTTATAAGCGTTCCAATTTTTTTTAAACGTAGCAGTGAAAGTCAGAGATTCAACTTATTTGATCATTTTTAAGATAGCAAAAATAATAAAACGCTGTAGTTTTGATTGCACGAACTAAAAAATACATTCTTTTTTAATTTCAATGCATAAATAATAAGGTAAATGTACCCAATACGCAGTAATTTTTTTATAACCAAGCTTTTTATAATTTTCGCTTGATTGATTTTCCCAGTCAAAAGTAAATACATAGGTTATCGGTTCTTCCTGAATCATGGTATTATTTATTTATATTTAGACACGTTTCCTCGTTCCACTTAACACGCCACCAAAGGTTTTGAAAAAACTCTCAGTCACGCAGATTTTGTTGTGATATTTTCCTTAATCATTAAAGTGAGTGCTCATATTTATATTAGATTTATAGCAGTAATGTATATGCTTTTGTTTACTTTGAATGAAATTAGATATTAATATGATTCCCGAGGTAACTCTTTTTTGAAAATATTATTTTTTGTATCAATGTGAATGAGGCAAAGGAAGTTTGCAAGGTTCGTATCAAATGGCGTTCTTTGGTCTCTGCCTATCGCTATGGGAAAAAGGCATGATATTTTGTATGTATGTATTAGTTTATTTTTGATACGATTCGTAAAAGTACTGTCCCTTGAGTCAAAAACTTCAGAAGCAAACACCTCTCTTGGCCGAAACATGGTTTTAAATAAAACGAACTTTAATTAAGTAAAACAATCAAAACGAAAAACATCAGCTTAACACCTGTCAAGGGATTAACTAAAATAAATCATAATTTCAGCAAGAAAATAGTTTACAAGAAACATTTTTATCTCAGCTTAAAACGAGACATTAAACTAAAAGAATTCCTCGCGGTTCTATATCAATAAAACGTTGTCATAAATAAAGCTAAAAAAATTGTATCGCACTTTTTCGTGGACTTTAACTGCTTTGAGCGTAACTGCGAAATTATTCATGAAAGGTGCCTGTACTGTGATTTGTCGTTCACGAATCACGGGGGCCGTGAGTACGTGACGTGTGTCGCCGTGTTTTGTTTTACAATCACATACGCCTTTACTTGGTAAAGGTCGGTATGCTTTAGAGACAGCTACAAGATTACTGGCTGATCCGGCAAACGTTGTTTTGCCAAATAAATGAAAAAGAAATAGTGTCACTTATGAAAAATAGATGTTGGCCGATTCTCAGACCTTAATATGCTCACAAAATTTCATGAGAATCGGTCAAGCCGTTTCGGAGGAGTATCGCATCACAGTTTTCGTTGCCAACTGTGATGCGAGAATTTTATATATTAGATAGCGTGTTCTACGTGGGAGCTCCTGTAAGAGATACTACTGTCTACTCCACTGCTGTATGACCACGCTTAGACTCGGCAACTCTTCATCTCTCATCTTACACTCTTAACTGAACGCTGTTCTTGTCGTTCTTTCTTTCTAGCGAATCATTGCGAAGTTTTGAAAATGCAAAAACAATCGTATTAAGCAATTGGCAATCGAGTTTTTTAGCGATAACAGCAGTTAGTGAACTCATCGCTTGAGCTAGGTTCAAACTCAAATTCAAAATATTAATTGCAACAGGTATGGCTTTGATTTGTCTCCTTTCGAGGTTTTTAATATTAAATTATTCACTTAAGACATGGAATTATTGAATGATTACCCAAGCAAAGGAGGAAAACCACGGCTCTAATGTGTGTGTGCCTTTTGATTGTAAAGCTGAATCATGAAAGTTTCACGGAAGGCCATATTTGGAGTTCCATTTGATTTAAGAGTTGTGTGCGCGAATTTTATGGTCGTGTGGTTTCTGCTTATAATTAGAAGTTGTAGAGACAAAGTTTTGTACAATTTAATTCATTAGCGGGCTTCGGTTTGAAAAAGACAGGCATTTGACCGACCGACGGCCGAATTTAGTAATTCGAAATATGATGGTAAGTTTTCGTGGAAATTGTGAAATGAATGTATTTATAGACAAATGATTTATATTTTGTCGTGAGCCCATGAAGGGACACTAACAGTTGTACTGAATTTTATGTCCATATTTGCAAAACGAATATAATACACAGCCACTTAGAGAATGATTTTTAAATAGTAATCTATATTTGATGCGGGGTTTCGACTATATCCATGCTAAATCTAATTCTTCTTCTTATCGTATGGTTAGTGGTCAACCTAGTGTCAAAGTTGTTCAAGCCGCCCGAAGGCCTTTGACATGGCTTAACGACTGTTATCGTAGTAGATAACAACCGGGACCGACTTTTAACGTGCCCTCCGAAGCACGGAGACGCCCAGTTCAAATACCACTATGCGGTCACCCATCTATGGAATGACCGCGCCAAGGGTTGCTTAACCCACAGATCGTTTACCGACCGGTGAGCGCAACTGGCTATGGGCGCCTATATCTGGATCTAATAAAAATCGGTTAATAGACTTAACTGTAAAAGCATAACCGGCAGAAATCACATTAATAATTTTGTATGCATCATTCTTTCTGCATAATATTCCACAATGAGATTTATGAATTGCTTTCACACCCTCCATTTCAAACGAGTCGAGCTGTACAGTTTATAAACCGGCTGCCCCACTAACCGTTGGCTAACTGCCAGATAAACGCGATACCTCTGCCAAGCATGCGATGAGACTGAACAAACTTTACAGAGATATATACTGACTACAAGAACAGTTCAAGAGTTTAAAAGTTAAACCGTGGTGTGAATGTTAGCTAGTTTGAAGACAGTACTTGATTTGTGGGTTCAAAGAAACTACTGTTCTAAGAGACTATTTCTTGGCACTATCGAGTAATTATTAATTTTGTACGAATAAATATTTGTATATATAATTACTGGTCAGCGCTCCTAGCGTATTCCGCGAGAACTATTTTTTGAAAATATCAAGTTGCTTTGGAAAAAAAGTCAACGGACTGTCTTCGTTTTCACCAGCAAGATGTGTATACAATAGCAATTGTTAAGTTGACTAATATATTTGAAAGTAGCAACATAATTGTGACTACATTTGAACTATGGTAGAAATGCGCAAGATAATTTTTGAGCCAACAAATAACGGTAATTTTTTAAGTTTCATTGATGAAAAAGATAGAAAATTTTACAGTGTATACATATTTTGGCACGTGACTGTAAATGAATGTTCATTTCGGTATTCTCAAAAATGGAATGCTTAAATTGTAGAACTTGTTTCAACTTTATTAATTTCTTTAGACTTTAATAAAAGTTTATAAAAGACAATCCTTTAGTTTTTGACATACAAACTGTATCTTAGTAAAGTTTATAATTCACCTGCAGACGTGATAACAATTTAGTAAAGAAAACTTTTACAATTTCAGTATAAGCAAGTTGCAATCGAATGATGAAAGATAAAATATTGTTTGAGTATTATTTTGTGTTTGATATCATGCTAAGTCATAAAAATTATAAATTAGACCAATAAACATATATGTACGTACTACGAAGGTTTTAGTAAATTTATGAACAGACCGTTATAAATAAAGATATAAAGACCTCTCTCTTTCTTGGTGTAAAAATATGATAGTTTCAACAATTTTTACAATCCCTAGAACCCATTATAACTGCTGAACAAATTTGGAAGGAGTGAATGGCATTTAATTTGGACCACTATACAATAATAAATCAGACACAGGACACAGGTAAAAATTAAAATAAATTGTGTACAAAACATTGTACAACAAGAGAATCACTGAAAAACAAACTAGCAAAAATAAACTACGCATTCCAGTTTGTGTACCAACATAAAGTTTTTACAAGCAATATTTTTCTTCGACCAACAAGAAATAGATCACTAGAATACCTCCCTGGGGCGTCGTAAAAACAATTAAGGGATTATATCGGTAAGCAACCGTATCGACCTAGTTTACCCGCCAGTTAACTACGATAAGAAATATCTACTGATCGATGGAGAATCTCATAGACATTCTGCGTTATTATAGAGTACTAACTCGGGTTACATACTCCAGTTAGACTTGCTAAATAAATATTCGGTTCCTCACGAACGGTTCAGCAATTTTTGGCCATCGAATCACAAACCGAACTAAAGCAAACTACTGCACTTGTTCGGCTTGTGTAATTAATAAATTAATCGTATGAATTATTTTTTCGCTACTTCCTTGCCTATATTTGGTAAGCGTCGTGAACCTCTCTTTTAGAACCTTAGCCCAGCAATGGGACATACAAGAGAGGTACCAACTTATACCACACGGCTTTCACTACACAATAATACTTACTATGAAATACTATTAGTGTAGAACGAAGCGTCTTCCATACCCTATTATATTCTCAAGCAGATTTTTAATCCGCTATCACTCCAAAGCTTCACAGAGATTTGCAAGCCTTACGTAACATCAATGAATAACACAGGTTTATAATTAAACCAAGTTTTAAATTAGAACACGCATGTATAATCAAGAATACCTTTTGCAAAATGAGTTTTGTTTTAAGATGTCAAAAAGTTTTTATGTTTAAGTCTGGGATGAAAATGTTCTTTATAAAATTGTCTCATTGTATCGTGGGAGTATGTTTTATTAAGGTTATAAAGTAACCTCGAATGTGAAGTTAAAGTTGTAACTTTGTCAAACCTTTTTAGAGTAAGTAGTTGCTTATAAATTACTAGATATAGCATCCCATCATTGTAAGTCTGAACACCAGTCTTACCAAGGGGTCGAGGCTCCCATAGCTAGTTGTGTTTACCGGTTGGTAAACGATCTGTGGGTAAAGCAACTCTTGGCGCGGTCATTCCATAGATGGGTGACCGCATGGTAGTATTTGAACTGGGCTTCTCTTGCTTTGGAGGGCTCGTGAAAAGTCGGTCTCGGTTGTTGTCAATTAAGATAACAGTCGTTAAGCCATGTCAAAGGCCTTCGGGCGGCTTGAACAACTTTGACACTAGGTTGACCACTTACCATACGATAAGAAGAAGAAGAAAAAAATAAAAGAAGATCGAGGGGTATCCTATTATAACCCTGTAGAAAAGCTAGGCTGATGATAAGTTGAGAAAGTGCATCGTATACAAGTTCATAGACTAATAGATATACTTTTGCTTTCACAACGTGAATTTTAAACAAAATATTTCCCATAAACGTTGGCTAAACTCCTAAATTAACCTATAAAATATCAATTATCTATCTACAAAATGGCTTAATGAGTATAAATTAGGCACACAAGTCCGTACAATGTTATCGACCCCAGCAATTAGCGACTGGCTGCAAGCCAAGATATTATCGGTTCATCTACCTTTAATTCGATGGAAAACTTTATTACGGGTTTCAAGAGACAAGTGCTGCACTGAGGATTATTTTGTAGGGTAAGGACTTTTACGAATATAGGAACGGGCTCTAGTAACAATGAGACTCAAGAGTAGCTCACAAATATGATTCGTGGTCTATGTTAATAGATCACGAACCATATTTGACAAAAATAAGTAAAAAATAAGTAAAGTCAAAAATAAGTAAGGTTTTTTTTTATTCTTATTTATTTTAAGGGACCTTGAGCCATAATTGACTATGTCAGTCAAATAAGTAAGGTAATGATTGCTTTTATAGTATCCATACTTTGATACAAAAAAGTCGAGCCCGCTCAATGTTTATGGGGATCAACGTAAACCATAACATAAGCTATGAAGTTATCTGATCAAGTTTAACTCTAGATTAGAAAGAGAGAAAGCATGAAGAAAAATGAAAGAAATAAAATAATTAATTTTCTAAATGATTTCGAGATGCAATAAACTATATAAAAGACGACGTATACGAAAAAACTCTACACTGACCGACTAGACAAAAAAGCAAGATATCTCGTTTGCTGTAAAAAGTTAAAGCACATAAAAGCACCAAAACGACTGTACAAAGGTCGTACGTACAGAAACAGCGAATTCATGGCGAAACTTTATATGAAACGACACAATCTGCGTCAAATGTAGAAACTCAGTATTACTTAGTTCATAGGCTCTTAAGACATACCTCAACAAATGTTTCTGTAAAGGAACGTTCTCATTGTGAGTTGTACACAATTATAGTATTTTTGATGTTTACTTCACTTCTATTTTATGCTATAGGTTATTATACAGGATAAGTCGCATTTGTGCAAAGTGGAGCCAAAGGATTGTAATTTGCGTAAAATTAAAACAAAAGATTTTTGATTAAATAAGTGTAAAGCTAAAAGTAGTTTATACTGATGTATACAAAATATTTAATCTAAATTTTTTCAGTAGTTGACGAACCGAATGCTAATTTGTTTGAATCAGGTTCGAGATAATGTGAAATTGAACTCTTAAATTAAATTCTGTCGAGAGTAAACCCATCGTCCTCTGAAAACATAAATATGCAATAACCAAAACCTGTGACCTAGATGCGATGCTAGCTAATTTAACATACATTTAAGATAGAGAACGGAGATAGCTTAGAATTTACAATTTCGGTTAAAAATAAATCGACAATCGCGCAAAAAAAATACGTTTAAATCAAACATTATTACGTAATGTAAAGAAGAATAACTTCCAACCCAAGAAGAACTACAACTGTCTCACTTCATATAACACCGCTTTACACAGTCACATTGACAAAGTCGCTACAAGTTCTAAACAATAAGCTTTGTCCTCACGAAGTTAGGTAAATAATTATTACTACGAGCCGAGTGTCTAGAGTAATTGCGGTAAAATAAAAGTTGTTACTAGCTGTCTTTTGTAAGAAAAAATGGTGGAACAAAGTTGAAATTAGATTACGAATTGTATTCAGTCTGTTGTAGTCTTACAACTTAGTAGATGGCATGCACAATTTATCTAGATTACGATTTAGAATTTCAAGCTGTGATAGCCGAGTGGTATAAATTTCCCACAGAAGTGGTGGACTGGACCGAGGCAACACATCAATTTCTGGTTCTTTAACGGTGAACATCGTGATGAAACCTTGCATGCTTAAAAATGTGTTCAATACATTTATTCGGGATATGCAAAGACTAACCCCTCCCTCGTTCGGTTCCCCGTCTTGCTCAGCAGTGGAACAGTTACGAGTTAAAAAAAAAAGAATTTTGGGTATTTCGATGGGAAGGTTTTTGTATCAAAGCACCGACACCGTTAGCTACATAAGGTTGCGAGTCACTGCTGCTCTAAATTCCAAATGTTACATGCCTCCGCTGGCCGCGAACCTTGCCTACAAGTCTCTCTACTAAGTTATTAGACTATAGTACTCATTATAGTAAATGTCTATTTTATTGGTAGTATTCGTGTCCCACGCGAAAGATCGAGGGTTCTAAACTTAAGCCAAATTAGTTATTGAAGTTATATTGTGTGTAAGTTTTTTTGGTGGTAAATCTTTTGTACCTACTTGAAACTTTCTTTTATAGGTACTCTACAGTAAGACAGTAAAGTTAAATGTTCTCATATCTACCACTAAAGCAAAAAGACACAACATTGTATGAAAAAACCCTTTTTGTAAAAAAGCATTTCGTAATGATAGAGTAGAGTAAAAGGTCAAATCAAAGACTGAAACCATTTGTTCTTTTTGAGAAATATAAGTTCTGAACTACATTAATATCGCAAGTTCTTGGGTACTTTAATACGCTTCTGCCAAACTCTTTTGAGTGATGTAAGCGTGTTGCGTCATTACATATGTATGAAGCAGTGAAAGTTTCCTTAGATCGTTGAGGTCTAAGTCGGAGGTCTCGATTTCAAGGTCCCTTTAAATAATATAGTGCTTGCGGCACTTGTACAAGCGATGTACGTAAATAATTGTGAGGAAACTTTCTAAGAAAATCTAGATTTTAGGCCTCAAATTCTCCTGTGGCAAAGCTTTGTTGCTTGTTAATTATTTACGTAAAATAAACTTGCCTTTTGTGTAAAAGAAACCAAAGAAAATGGTTTATTATTATCCTATAATGAAGAGAATATAAAAATAATTCTTTAGCAAGATAAGAATTGCTAAGCTTCAATCAAAAATATTACCAAAAGCTGATATTTTCAAATTGTTCTAATTTAAGAACAGACACTTTTTACGACCATCGGTAGGCGTCTCAAAACCCACAAGTCAAGATAATATATTAAAAGAAAAGATTAAAGAGACTTCAGATAAACCTTAATAGATTTTATTCACTCCCACATCTAAAAAGGTCCATTTTTTCATCGCACTAAGAATCAGATAAATGTCAAAGGCTCTTGAAATATTGCCTGTCAAATAAATTCAATGGAGACCTAAAAAAACTTCAAATTGAAACAACCAAAAATAATTTTTCGTTATCAATCATTGACGTGAAATAATAAAAATCTTGAGACCTCAAAATGTTGGCACGTGTTGCGTGTAAACGTCTAAAGGTCAATAATATAGACAACATAGACATGCTTCGACTCAACCGAACAAAAAATATTGGAACTATAATCGTATTTGCTATTTAACTACCTATCTATTTTTCATCGGTCTACTACCAGAATATCAAAAATATGACCATATAAAATTTTGACTGCTTATACCTTTTTTAACTACTTACTTATCATACAATCATTACACATGATTACTACCTCTAAGATTATATTTTATTATCAGCCCATAAATTGGATTCTCCAACTTACATATTTTCCATTATTTGATATAATAGAAACCACCACACTATTCCCAACCTAACCTTCTTTTTGACCTTTAATAGGTAACATGCTTTCAGAGCCTTTCTACATTTAAAATTTGACTTTAACAGTTACAACTACGCTTCATAGCAACAAACCTCATTTACCTGTCCTAAACTACTTACTGGCTGTAAATTACACCCTATTAGAACCTTCCATGTTCAAAATTTGACATTGACAGTTATTTAAAAAGTAATTAATCATAGTACATGACATTACAACATGGCGACACGAAACGAAACAATCATTTATTCATCTACCCTCAACACGCGATCGACACCATATTTTTTATTTTCACCGTCGACTCCAATTATTCAAATGTCCACGGAATTGTTCAAGGCTGTCATGTTTAAGTTCAATTTATAAGGAATTTAACGCCGAATTAATTATACTTGAGTGAATAAACAGTAAAAAATAAAGAGTCATGTTATTTGGTTTACCAATAGCCTCCGTATCCTGACACGCTTAAAGCTTGAAACACGCAGATAGTAGGAACGTGGGGATTTGTTTTACAACGCATGAACTGCATCATAATTCTGTACAATCTGTACCATAGAGTATCGAGATTTTGACATTGAAAATGTACTGCAAAATAGTTCCTACGACGTCCACTAGAGGCGCTGATCAGATTTTCATACACAATTACTCCATAGCTAGTAAGTTTTCGGTAGTCGATAGTAGTAAAGAATCGCGCTACTGCTAAGTATAAATCTTTATACACAACGCGGTTGCGGGACGAATGCGGTGGTACTATGACAGCTGCAGCGACAGCGACAGATACGCAATGCTGTTGACAGCGCGACGGGTGACACTCCCGCGCCCCACGCCCTCTGTCAGTGGTGTGTTTATTACTTGGAATGACAAACCATGATACAGTAGCGCGAATCTCTATCACTATCGACTATTGCGCCTCTAACGGGTAAAGTAGGAACTAGTTTTGCAGGACATTTTAAATTTCAAACTCTTGATACGCGATACTATCGACTGTAGAGAATCGCGAAGCTGTATTACAGTGGTGCATTTAAACGATTCAAGATCGACCTTTAGGAAAGATATATTATGCTAATTAACGTATACATAGTGCTATCTCTTTCTCAAGATAGAACTTAGATCGCTTTTGCATGACAGGCTATATTCTCTAGTCATCGTTAAAAAGTGTTCAGCAACCATTTTTGCACAGAGTATGTGATTAACAGTAGGTAATTGCTTGGTAAATATACCTTTTATTTTCCCCTTACACGTCGTCGATAGGAGTCAAATAGTAATAATTTTACCTTAGTACTAAGATTTTTTTTGGGAAAATTATTGTGATTCTATTAGTAATAGAGGTAGAAAGTTAACTGTATTTCTTTGTCATATAAAAATAGCTGATATAGTCCTACACTTACGAGTCGTCTTTTTACTCTTTTTTAATCCAGTTGCTGTCCCATTACTGGGCCACCATCACTAAGGACTAGGGAAGGGTTAAGCTTTGAGTTCACCACGCGTTCCCACTATGTCGTAACGATTAATTTATCTTTGGACGACTGTCGTATCTAGCTGTTCCCATTATAACGATTGTTTGTCGTCAAAAAATTTTATCGCTTAGCGACTGTCGTATCTAGCCGTCCCCACTATCACGATAATCTGTCGTCACTGCAAAACATGTCGTAGATGACAGTAAGTCGTGTCGTTCCATATGTGAACACCTCCATTTAAACATATAAGCCACGACACTTAAAACTACACGATTATCTGTCGTCACGACACATTGGGAACGCGCCCTTAGAGCAAGTAATAACTATTTTTAATATACACGTTACTTCGAAAAGTAATTCGTGTGTTGGTTCGCCCCTTTCACCACTTGCATGGCAGTTGTACTCATACCACAAGTCTATCACTGTTATTTTTTTGCTTTACTCAAACATAATATTTTTTTTTACTTTGCACCTATTGCTATCAAGTTGGCAACATCTATTATTTTATTAATCCCGCCAGACAAAAGTAATGACCACAATTTATTTAACAAATAATAATCCCTCCCAAGTACTTCAATTATACATAATTCTTTCATACTTTTAAGACAAACTAAAGCAAAAAATAACCAAAAAAATATACAGTCTGGTCTCGTAAACTCGCAAAACAAAGACTCATCAACCTTAAAATATTTAAAACATCCAATTCATAACCCACTAAAAGTAAAAGCCGACGAAAATAAGGAGTCGTAAAAATGATAAAACCCAAACAAATGAATACAAGTAATCACAAGCTTTTAAATTATTTGAGCAGATTTTTTTTGGTGAAAGATAAATTTTATCCTTAACGGACTTATGGCGGGTTCAGACGGCATTAGGACGGGAGATTGTAACTCGTCTTTTAGGAGTGATACTTGCGTCATCTGTAGCTCGATTCTCAACAGATTCTCAACTGTCGTTACTTTCTAGTAACGACAGTTTTACATTTAAAATGTATTGCAAAAGTAGTTCCTGAGGCGTCCGCTAGAGGCGCTGATTTTCATTAAATAAAAGCGATAGCTAGCCGGTAGAGAGTCTCGCTAAACATAACATTAGTTACCAGTATGCGTATGTTCTTTTCTATTTTCTTTTTATATGAATGCAAAAAGAACTATGTATTGGATTTAAACAAAATATTTTTGGATAAAATACTGCTTATAGCTTTTAAAATTATTTCGTGCTTTGCAAGATCCATAAATATGTACGTTTTGTGCTTGCGTAAATATTTTAAATATTCCTTTAGCGAATATTTTGGCAACTTGTATGTTATTTTATTGAACATTCTTGATGTAGCCGCAAATTGGAAATGTAAAATAAAGCTTTAAGGAATTTATAGGCTAATTTAATTTACAGTAATTTTTAAGGCAATTTTGACTTGATTTTTTATTCTGAAGAATAAGATAAATACCTAATGTCTTTTTGTCATATTGATATTAGATGTAGTATCTAGCAGCTTTAAACAATGCAATCTTGCAAAAAGACACCAACAGCAACACTGTCCCAGAAACCATTACCTTATACTATTAAAAATTACTGTTTTCAAGCACGATCTATCTAAATTTTTAAGAATAATTTGTGAAAAAATTTATGTAAATTTATTTGTGTAAATGTCTAAGTCACCACCAACTGCATAAACCTACCCACTACAAGGCCTTATTCTTTTTACTAACTCATGCTATTCTATAGGCAGAGATCTCCACCAAATTTAAATTACCAGCCCAAAAAACTCATTTCAATCACCACTAACACCATCTACCGACGCCATTAGCTTAACAGCAGTCTTAAGCCTAGTTCTTGAATAAGACACAATTTGAGCCTAACTCCAACAGGCATGTTCTCTTTGTACTACGAAATTAGATTGAAGAACCTTTTACAAGCTCAAAAACGTAATATCATGTAAAAGCTTTAGACAACAAAGAGAATACACTTTGACTTCGTGGAACTATGGGACTTCTTAGAATCGTGAAGAAATTATGTCATATAATATAGAAATATTATTTAATGAATAATCTATAGCAGCCGACTGCGGACCACGAAATCCCGGGTTTCGTTGGTCGAACAAAGAGACCTTTTTCTTACACAAATTAGATTTCTGTCAATAGTAGTCTAGAGTCTGGCAATAACGCAAAAAAAACATCACCAAAGTCTAAAATTAATTACCATTGAAAATGTTGCAACGACATTGAAAGACCCTCATGTCACTTTTGCCCCGGGAATCGAAACAAAACCTTATAATCGCCAGTCGCATACAGAGTCGCTCAAACTTCAAAGGTAGTCAATCGGATTTTTATATTTTTAATTATTACATTACCTCATAAGTTTAGGCCCTCTTACCTCTGAAGTAAATATCTATTGAAGCTCATCCGATGAAATTTGGCGTTTGTTTACATACATTGAGTGTCACTTAGGTTACCAGACATTTACTTAATATTAAAAACTGTGAAACGGGCCCTAAAAATAATAACCTACATATTACTAAAAAAAATTGAACGTCAAAAGATCAAAATTTTGCAAAGTACAGCAATATTTCTCGACTTTTTAAACCCATATAATTGATGTCGCAACCCTTAAAATTAAACACAAAACGCCGTCATGTTGCAAATTTCCTTCACATTTTGTAACTCAGGGTTAAAGGCAAATTTTGGAACGTCAAAGGGTGATAAAAATGTACCGTCGTATTACAGGGGATGAAAATAAAAAGGCTTTTTTTCATGCTTTACCACAACAAAAATAAATATATTTTTAAATATTTAGCAGCATTGAGCATTGCTGATAGGGGATAACCGTTTTTGCGCAAGCAATAAAGTAATGATTGTGAATATTTTATCGGTAGTTATCCATATCTATGATAATCGATCGCTTCAACAGAGCATTTCAAGGGTTCAATGGTTCTCACACGATCAATCGCTCTTACTGTAAAGGAAAACATCGTAATGAAACACTACATGTCTGAGCATTCTTATAAGCAGTTTATGCACAGGCTTCAATCCACTCTTGGCCAGTGTGTTCACCAAGACAAGAGCGGGTTAAGACCTAACCCCTTATTCTGAGCGAGTCTTGCTCAGAATGAGGGGTTAGGTAGGCTTAGGGTGAGTTGAGTTATTAATGGTATTTACCTTAATCCTAAATAATATGCAAATGATGATAAAGAAAATATGTAGGCGACATCATTCTTACAGATACTTCAGAATATTAACAGCAGTACTTTAACCGGTAAAATCATTTCACACCAAACAATTCCATACATCCATAAAACATTACAATATCTCATCATACACACAAAGGATCCACATAATTCATACACCCATCCGTTTTAATTGTATGGAAATGATTAAAATTTTGAATGACTAATTATAACTTTAGTGTGTATGTGCTAATTACAAAGTGTAATGGTTATAACGAGTCGGGAACGTAATTTCGTACCGTTGTTATATTTGAATAGAAAATGGGATCATTTTGAGATTGTACGCAAAAGATTTCGTTTAATTTGTTTGTTAAGCGATTGTTTCACAATTAAATGATAATTATAAATGGAGACTTTTAAATTTAATCGGCAAAATAAAATAAAAATTCAACACAAAAGTTTGTAAAGATGGATTTATTTTCGTGTGTTTGTTACTCGATCACGTAAAAACAACGAAAATAAACTTTATTGTAAACTAATTGTTGGATTTAGTATCATAGCTATTTTTTTTTCTTGTCATAATAAAAAATGGTATTAAAAATGTCTTTGTTTTACTATTACACATTTTATTTCAATGTAATTAAAATTTAAATACATAAATGTTTAACTTAAGAACCAAAAATTCTAACTTAAGTTACCAGGAAACGTAATCATTAAAATATCATATAAATCATATAAAATTAAATCAAATACAAGCACTTTATTCTGAAAACTTTTGCCTTCTTAACTCAAGGAGATTCAACAACTATTGTTCGGAGCTAGCCGAAAATTGCTCAAAGGAAATTGAAAAGTTTTAAGTACGTAGTCAGGTATTCTCTGAATAACATTTACAGGATTATTTATCGTATTTTCTGGTGCCAAAGTACTAGGAACTTTATGGAAATAGTATGAAACTTTTGTTTTTTGATCTAACTAGGTGTGCGATGATCTGTAAGCGATCCACCGTGAAGGTACTTCGAACTACTAAATAATTATTTTTAATTCACTCATGACTTCAAAAAGACATTGGTGTGTTGTAATGGATTCGAACCATCGATCAATTATGTGTAAGGTACAAGCTTAGACCAATTTTCTTTTACTGTGTTTTCTAAATCATACATTACTTCAAAAAGACATTGATGTGTTGCCTTGGGCACAACTTTAGAACGCCTGCGTGGGAGGTGAATACTCAAACCAGTGCTCTCAATAAACGTATTAGGTCACAATTATTTAGATTTACATGTTTATAAAATAATAGATTAGCATCAAAACAACTAAACCAAATAACCAACGATTCAGACTCATATCAATGCACGAGCCAACACATAAAACCACATTAATATAATCTCATTGAAACATGCATGACGTCACACAAACGCACGACTGCCACTAATACAATCAACCCTGTGGTACACCGTTTTATTTAACAAAGAATTAGTAAGCGAAATGAGATTACTGGTTAAAACTGGTTTTATTTCGCGCTCGAGAATGACAAGTTTAGGTCAGACTTGTGAGATGGCAACGTTACTAAGACGAAATAGGTGATTTTTAAAAAGCCCGTTTCTCTCGATTTTTTACACAAATACATAAAATCAGTCCTTCTTCCCATAGGGATAGAAAGAGAGGAGAGAACCTGTATATACAGATATGATATATGACGAAAATTGCTTTAGAACACAAATTCCTTTCCACTTGCATTCATTTATAAACTGATAGTCGATTAGTAAGACAAAAAAATGTATAAAGTAGTCAATCTAATAAGTCGTTAAGTTAAGTCAAAGGTTTTGCTATAACATTGCATTGCACATTTTGCAAATATCCACAAGTCTGTAAACAATAAAATACAATACATTTGCTCTTTCGCTAACAATCTGCGCGCAAGCGGCAACAGTAACCAGCCTAAACACTGAAAGACGTAATGCGTATGAATATATAATTTACAAATTAATTACATTATGTAACATCGTATTATAATTACTTTGTCTTGTGTATGTACTTAAGTTAATTAAAATGTAGGTTTTAATTAAATTTCACTGAATTATAATGGAGATTGCCTCTTGTATGGAGAGGACCATTAACGTACATGGTTATTATGAAATGATTTTGACGAATGAGCTTATTGCGTTTTATTGTCAGTGATTTATGTGTTTTAAAATAGCGGTTAACCGAAATCTGATGTTCGCGTTCATAAGAACTTTTGATATTTGAACGATATAGACCCTAGATTGTTATAATAAAATAAAAAGTGTGGCGTAGACGGTAATATGAGACTGCTGGGTAGTGGGTCTCGGGTTCGATTTCCATGTCGAACAGAATCCCTGGTATATGGCAAAAAGATGTGTGTCTTACCCTTCAATGGCGATTCTGGAAGTATAATTTTAGGAATTTGCGCTCTGATGCTTACTGTACCTAGTTCATTCAACAAAAAGTTCGGCATTCTCATGTATGAAAATAAATAACAAAAACTAAGTCGAAACAGGAGAATGTTTTTTAAAGAATTTCAGTATGTTTGTTTTGTGTTGTCATTAAAATTAAATTCTTTGGCCGGCCGCAGAGGGGCGGGTCGCTGATAAGATATTTAGATTAGGGGTTCCTTGAATAAAGAGCATACTTTTAATTTTGTACAGTCCAAACACGCGTCCGAATTAAGAAACTACTAACAAGGTTTTCTGTTAAGAAAAGAATATTATTCTATATGACAAGATGTATGGATGTGAATGGAGCAAAGGAAGATTGTACGGAACGTACCAAGTGGTGTTCTCCGGTCTTTGCATATGGATAGAGAAGTAATTTTACATTGTTATCGTCAATATGTATAAAATTCTACGTATATACATACCTATATATATTGATGTATTGTTGTTGTTAACTACCAAATACAAAATAATTGATATCGTCACCGTTTAATGCCAGTTATTTACTTACTTTTCTCGAATTAACCCAAAATTTCCTTAAGTCACCCCATGTACGGACGTACTCGGACCACAGAAGTAAACAGATCTAATCTTTTATTACAACCTCCCATAATTGTACTCAAAGCTGGTTACCACGAAATAGTTGGTGAAAACACAGAACATGATGAAAATTACAAAAAATAAAAATGCTCCATAATATAACAAAGCACAATCGCGGCGACGCAATTTAAAAACAAAGTACTTCGTTATCTGAGAAAAAAATGCCTTATCTTCACTTTGAGTGGCTTTTTAGGTGCCCTACGCCGTTCTAGGTATTACTCAACGAAACATATTTCGTTATAAAAGTACGAAAATAGAGGAACAAATTGTGTATCGTTTTTTGTTCGTCACGGTATTTTGTTAGAATCTAAAAATGTTGTTTGTGCACATCGAAAATTGTATTCGTGGAATACTAAAGATTTTCAGACGTGATTTTTATAGGTTTGGTTACGTACGTACATATTAGCAATGAATGTGAACTTTGCTGACGGTGCTGACCAAATGGCGCCCGTCTTTACTTAATAATAGTATGTATTTATTTTAACAATGCTTGGCACCTTCAGAGCGAACTGTGTAACCACGACGTACAGACATTAGAGAGTCGAATCGCCAAAGTACGCGTGTATTATTTTATTTACGTCAATACACGACATTTTTGTATAAGTTGTCGTAGTTCTTCTCTCTGTGTGCGGGACGGGGAAGCACCGGAAGGAAGACTTATAGGAATAAATACTCAAAATTACGTTTGTGTGTCATAAAATTCATGATGTAACAGTCAGAGAGCAAGTGCCATAAGCACCGCATCTAACAGATCATTAAACATAGACATAACACGTCACGCAGAGGGACGCAACTATTAAAAATGCGTAACTCACTAACTCTAAACACCAGTACCTTGATTCTCTACCACTATCGACTATCGACAACCGGCTAGCTATCGAAATTTTGACTTTTAGAATGTACTGCCAAAATATTTCCTACGACACCCGTCAGAGGCGCTGATCAGATTTTCATACAAAATTTCTATGACAGGTCGGTTGTCGGTAGGCGATAGTAGTACAGAATCGAGGCACAGCAATCTAGATGTAGGCTACGCTTACAATGTGTGTTATTAGTCTTCTTCAACTTAAATTAGAATATGATGCAGCCATTGTAATACAGATGCTTTATTTTGGAAATACACAGAATTGTATTGTAGTAATAATTTATATTCTCTAAAGTCTAGATAAATCGTGCATGCCAAGGCTTCCTACTAAGTTGTAAGACAGTAAGTGTCTAACAATCAGTATGTGATTTCGAGTTAACGGGATGGCCAAAGTCTATCTACTTGACGTAATTGGTTTAGAGATTCCCAGTAGCAGTTCAAAGCTAGTCGCTTGTTCTGGAAATGATTCGTGATTTAAGGAACTTTGAACACATGTCGTACAACAAAGCATAATTAAAACTATAAATCTATACTAATATTAAAAACCTGAAGAGTTCGTTTGTTTGTTTGTTCGTTTGTTTGAACGCGCTAATCTCGGGAACTACTGACCCTACTGGTCCGATTTGAAAAATTCTTTCAGTGTAAGATAGCCCATTTATCGAGGAAGGCTATAGGCTATATATCATTACGCTACAACCAATAGGAGCAGAGGATCAGTGAAAAATGTTACAAAAACGGGAAAAATTATGATTCTCTTATGTGACGCAAGCGAAGTTGCGCGCGTCAGCTATTTATAATATGAATAGTACCTTTGTGTGAACGAGCTAATTTTAGGTACTACTAGTTCGTATTGACGAAATCTTTAGTACATACTCCACTCACTGAGAAAGGACGAAGACTTTATACTATCACGTTATATCTAACAGGAGTGGAGAAGCAAAATGATTTTGTGAATATGGTAAAAGCAAAGTCCACACGAATTCAATCTCACAAGTGACCGCTTGTTATTTGTACATATCCAATGATGTTGACGAGATTTAAATACACCCAAATACAGTTTTAATTCTTTATGAGTTAATTCACGACCTTTCAACTTAATTTTCATTGCTCATTAATTTATAATTATTTAATTCTCAATGTGTGTATTAACACCAATTATAACCTCAATAATACTTTAAATATTTAATGGAAATGATCAGAATAACAAATATTGAAAGACCGATGTCAATTTGTTGATTGTATTTATTATTAAACTAGCTGACCCGCGCAACTTTGCTCGCGTCACATAAAAAGAGAGAGAATGGTCATAATTGTCCTCGTTTTTGTAACATTTTTCACTGGTACTCTGCTCCTATTGGTCGCAGCGTGATGATATATAGCCTATAGCCTTCCTCGATAATTGGGCTATCTAACACTGAAAGAATTTTGTAAATCGGACCAGTAGTTCCCGAGATTAGCGCGTTCAAACAAACAAACAAACAAACAAACAATCAAACAAACAAACAAACTCTTCAGCTTTATAATATTAGTATAGATTGAGGCGTAATTTTATTGTATTGTAGTTCTGTTTTATAAATGATTTAAACCAGTACGAATGTATTGCTAATTAGATTCAAAGTAACTGTTAGAAATAATACGTTCTATTGTATCGATTTCTTGTTTGTAGAAAGTGAAGGGTATTGAGAAATTATGAAATGAAATGTTTCATCCCGTATTACAGTCTTTAAGGGGTTAATTAAAAAAAGAGCATAATATCTCTCTCCTTCTTAGGATAATAAACTATGCATCTACTAAGTTTCATTGCAATCGATTCAGTAATTTCCACAGAAATAAGGACAAACAGACGCACATCTTAAAATATATAACAATTGGAGCGTGCCAAATACTTAAACTTAAAAAAACTTTACTCAATACTCACCAGTCACCCACCCATTCTATTTAGCATACACAGTACTGCCCTTAAAAAACATATTCCCTTTTATGCCGGTCCTAAAACGTACATGAATATTACAACAAGTATTTAGTACAGCGGTGACGTGTTGAGTTACCACCCTTATAAATATAAATAAGATAAGCATTTCTGTGGAAACTCAGTTTAAGATGATAAAATGTAATTGGTGACTAACCCACGGTTTCTGAGTACATTTAGCGGTAGGTTATCTATTCAATTGCGTTTTCTATTATTAAAATTTGATTTATTAAACCGGGGGTAAGAACAGTAGCGCGATTCGGTATAGTTAGTTCATTCAAGTTTCGAGAGTTTGACATTTAAAATGTAGTGCAAAAATAGTTCCCACGACACCCGCTAGAGGCGCTGAACTGATTGATAAACACGATACACTAAGCTATAGCCATAATCAGGGCCAGTCTTACAGCTGATGGATAATATAATCGGTCCAAATTCCTCTTGATAAGCTATCTATGTTCTATATCTAATATTACGTTAGATGTGTTACTACATAGACAATTTTACTCCTACTTTAGCCCGGTTTTGTAAATTAAAAATATCTCGATTTGCTATCACATATGGTATTACAAATCATAAATATTACTGGTGTCAAATTTTATCATTTACACATTAATTTTTGCTTAAAAAGGTAACAAACTTAACACTGGTCTATCAAAAACTGCGTTTGTATTAATAAGAGCCTTAACATCTAATCAAAAGACTTTGACTCCATGAACCGCTAGTAGCCATTTTTCTATTAAATTTCACTCATAACTGCTGCACGTAAACAGTAATATGACACTTATACGCCCACAAACTATCTGAGTTGGCTGCCGTCCATATCAAAACAATAATGTATGAAATTGTAAAGAGCTTTAAAATACGTTCACATTAAAAAGGAACTGGTATTGTGGGACCTGAGTTATAATGCAGTTATGTTGGAGTGGAGTCTAACTTATTGGTATACTTGTTGCCTTTAAAGACCTCTATAAATTGGCCAACTGAGAAATTTTCTACTACTATCGACAACTGGCTAGCTATAGATATTCATTGATGTATGGTTAGTGATTAACGTAGAATCAAAGTCGTTCAAAGCGCTCGAAGGCTTTCGGCATGGCGCAACGACTGTTATCCAAATTGATGACACAAGACTGACTTTTAACTGCGAAGCACGGAAACGCTTAGCACGAATACCACTATGCGGCCACCCAATACAACAATACATCCATGGAATGTCCGGGCTAAGTTTGCTTACCTGAGTGATTACCGACCGGTAAGCACAAGTTTTTCTTTTTCACGTAATTTTAAATGTGCCACCAACTTGATAATACTTACATTAGACAATCGCGCTACTGAGTAACTATAGCGTTATTTTTATCTTGCTCTCTTGCAAAATTATAAGCAGTTTTAAAAATAGTAGCCATTTTTCTCGCGACTATACCAAGTGACATTGGGTTAACCTATAAATTTCCCTCGATTTAGTAATTTTGTTTACCCGAAGAATGTAAGCTTGAGATATGTCCCTACCTTTTTTACCTTTTTAAGTTTATTGCCAATATAAAATTATCGGTTCCGAAGCATTTTGTTTGCGTGACACATATTACATGCCTTCTTAGTTACGTAGAGGCCGTAAAAGCCTTTAGTATTAAGGCTTTAGAGGGTCTTTACTGTATGAATTTTGTAAGGTTTATTGAATTACTTTTGGGACTGGTTTTTTACGCACTAGGAAAATCTTGTGTCAGAAAAGCTTTGGTAAGTTACAAATCGCAAAACAATCAGAGTTGAAATAAGTGTTGGTAGATTAAACAAATAGATAATTTGGTTCCTTGGGTAACTGCTAAGTTTATGAGGCTTGAAAGCAGGTCTTGGTAAATATGTGCCTGTATATTAATAACAAACTTTTACGTGGACTACCCAAGTATCCATTAATGAGGAATCTCTTAAATGTGTGTTATATAAATTCACAATCATTTATCAATGTTAAGACTTCTAATAATAGTTACAATTACCAAGTCTACCACCAGTTGTTTAAAGGCCGAAAAGAGCTTTACAAAAACTGCCAGAAGGAAACTTAAAATCATTCTTTTACAAACTAAACAGTTAAGTTTTAAAACATATAAACGTATTAATATTTACGAAATTCGGATTGACCGTACAATCTTAAACAAATAGAAAAAAAAATCACGTCTACTGCAATACACTGCAAATACTTATCATTCAAAGAGCCCTTCAATCGTAAAACGCAAAGTTACAACTATATAAAACATATCTAAATCAAGAGCGCATCTCTATTTTATAGCCTGAATGGTCGTTTTCAGGTCACCTGTAGATCTATAACAAGTATATAGTATATAGGTCGATGTCGGGCATCGTCAACTGAGATTGAAACTTGCAACCGTTTGTAAATACTCGTGGATGGTTTGATATCAATTGTCAGAAGAATGGATTGTTTGACTGACTAGAGATCAGAAGAATGTTTATAAATCACTAGGGTACTTATTTGAATAACATTTAACCTTAATTTTACAGTCTCTACAATAATAATTAAAACTATACATTAAATAAATACTTTTAATAATAATTTTATATGTACAAAGGAAAAAATATAATTAGTGAATTAAATAGTGTACTAATATAAAGTAGGGTCTTCTATAAAGGGTTTTGAATGAGAAATTGCACATCGGGTGTTTATTAATGCCACTCATTTACCTAGATCGAGTTTCATGTCGATAAAAAGGTGACTCATTTGATACCATATACTTCAGGAATGCAAACCTAATACTTGAGCATCGTTGAATTCGTTTGTATGACTCTAGATTTTTAGTAGCACGATTGCTTACAGCTAGTACTAGCAAGTAACAAGAATAAAAAAAAATGTGCTGCAAAACTGGTTCTTACGAACCCCGCTAGAGGCACTGATCCGAATTTCATACAATGTTTCTGGAAAGCTAGACGATTGTCAATAGTCGATAATGGTGAAGGTGAATGGTGAATCGCACTACAGGTAGTTGAAAAAAGTTTTGAGTGCAATCAAGGTATAAGTAGAATGATATTGTGTATAAAATAATTTTGAGCTATAAGATCGTAGGTACAACCGTAAACAAAAAATAACAGTACATTAAAATACCTTTTTTGGCCGTTTTATATACCTGTACCACTACGTAAAAGGTCACAGTGAAGTATTTACCTTTTAAACTTCGTTCAAGTAGTAGATAGTCAAGACTGTTATGCAATAACTTCAAATCTTCATAACTCCACGTTGTGAACCTTATGAGTCGAGTATACCATATATTGGTATGTTAACTTTGAAATATAGCAGCTACACGTAGTGTTGAGAGCAGCTTTAAAAGTGGTTATTATGTAAGAATATAGGGAATTACTGAATACAAGATTTTGTTCATGAAAACGACTTATTTAGGTGCTAGTTTCAATAGATACAAACATTTGTTTAATATAACCCTACAATTGCGTGCAAAAAATCTATCAACTTCCAATGTATCCAAAATTTGATAACCTATGATCACTGTGCGTGAAGGTCGTAGATTCGATACTTTTCCAGAAAAAAAAACATTTTTGTGCTCTTCAAATACCTGCTTATATTTTGTCTACGCTGTATTTGTGTTTTTCTGCAAATAATCATAATAATATATTGGCAGTAGCACACACATACATTCATAATGGTGTCTTTATCACAAACGGAGAGGCCAAAGAACGCCGCTTAGTATGATCCTTCCGCGAGTAGTTTTTTTTAAATCAACATTGAAATTCAACTAAACATTTTTATATTTATTTTCTACTCAATATCAAAGCTTAAGCCCGAATAACATTCAAATCCTCTAAACCCGTATAAATAGTGATCATTGAAAGCCTTTACAAAAAATGCTATTACGGTATTCAATCAAATCCCGGTTACGTAATAAGAGGATTAAAGGCAAATTTTATAAGAGATTTAGAACTGATCTAATATTTTTGAAGGCTATTTAAATGAGAAAATTGGTAAGCATTTTTGAAATGTTGGGTTTACAAAGAAATACGGGTGAACGAATTTGTATAGAGGTAGATCAAATGGGATTGGCTATCAAGTTATTCTAGGCCTTTTTATAAAATCCCACAGGTCCCGTATGGTAAAGGCTGAGGTGTATCAAATACACCTTTTCTTTGACTACTGAACTCCACCAGTGGAGGTAGTATTGTTTCTATTACGTGTTTACATTTTAGTCCACTTTTCCACTAACAGATGACCAAACTTCAAATAAATGCAACCTCGAAAAGGTACATTTAATCAAAGAACCTGAAAAAAAAGAAAATAGTATTGATTTATGTTTCGTAGATCGTGCTACGAGAGGCTACGAGCGGGCCTGCAAAGTCGTAGAAGCGGTGTAGTACGGAGAGATGCAAATTTGTGCAAATAAAAGCTAAATATTTTAAAATTAACTATTTCGATAATTATTTTAAAGTGAGTCTCAATCTTTCGAAATATATCGAAATATACTAAAAGTCTACGTGAAATCTACTCTAGTGTAAATTTTTCTCTAAAATCTTGTGTGGCGTAGCATTTAAAAATAAACACATAATAAGTAAATACAGGTAAAAAATACATTAAAATAATAAAAACATACCTTGTCCTTGGAAATCCATAGCACAAACACCACTCAACAACAAAAGAATTCCGATAAATCACAATTACACAAACACGTGCGCGTGAGTCACTGATAAGGGTGTGAGTTGCGTTAATGAAGCGCTCACTTCGGAAGTTCACAAAGTAATGATAATTAAGTAAAATAGTCGGTCTCTTTATAGTTTTCGATTGTTTGTTTATCGGAGTATGATGACGTGTACATAAATAGTGGTGACGTGGCAACTGACTTTTCACATTTATGACCTATGGGCGAGACCACCGTGTGCACTGGCCATGTTGTTCATAAAATAACTGGACGTACTGGAGTACAGGGAAACCAAAATTTGTGCATGCACCACTACTTAAACAGGGTAAATATAGTTATTACTAAAGGAGAAGTCAGAAGTATAATCATTATGTTCGTAGTAGGCTACTCGTAGCACATATGCTACGAGTATGCTTCGTAGCAAGACCTGCGAACACCGCGTAGCATGTGCTACGGGTGAATCTCGTAGTTACTTTCTCTTATCGTTTGCTAGACTGTCAAATATGTAACTAACCATTTGGAATACTTTCCTTGTATGTTACAATAAAGGCACTTAAAATCTACATCCATAATTTTAAATTACGAAATCAGTCATGTTAAACAGTAGAAGTGGTCTTTAAAACTGAGTTCATGATACGATCACAAATAAAGGATCTCGAGCATCGCCACGTGTAAGGCTTAGCGTGAGATAGTAACGGGAACAGAGGCCAGTGTATTTATAGCAAAGGACAAAGCTTCGATAAAGGCTACGACTGATCGGATTAAAAGAGATTACCCAGTGTGTTGATTAGAAGTCGGAAACAGTACGGTAGATTACTGGTATCCTTTAGTATAAAGGATTTGATAGACCTGTGTCTACGGCTGGGCTCTATTACTAGCTGGCTTCGCCCGAACGTGAATTAATAAAATATAGTAAGTATATACTGCCTCCGTGGCGCAGTGGTTTAGGTCGCTACGCTGCAACCACTGCGTCGGGAGGTCGTGGGTTCGATTCCCACACGGGACAATTATTTGTGCGATCCACAAATAATTGTTTCGGGTCTGGTTGTACTTTGTGTCCGTTTTTTATATGTTTGTAAAAAGTCCCCGCGACACAAGAGCAATTCATAGTGCGGCAGTTGTCTTTTTAAAAAGAATAAAGAAAAGTGTGAAATTTAAAAAAATCATTTGGTTGATCCACTATATGCCATACTGTCGCATTGGGTACAAACCTGTAAAGATAGTTGTAAGGCAGATAAATAAATAATTAAAAATCATTTGGTTGATCCCGAATGTTCTTCTTTTTTTCCATGCAAAATGTTATCAAAATGAAGTACGTGGTTTAAGCTGTCAAAAACTCTCAGACAGAGAGACTCCCATTTATATATTAGTATGGAAATAGGGATAGTTTATATTATTTACTAGCTGACCCGCGCAAATTTGCTTGCGTCAATAGCCTTAGTCGATAAATGAGCTATCTAACACTGAAATAATTTTTCAAATCAGACCAGTACTTCCTGAGATTAGCGCGTTCAAACAAACAAACAAACTCTTCAGCTTTATAATATTAGTATAGATACGGTTAATGCCCAACCTAATGTCGAAGTTGCAGAGAGAGTTAATTCTCATGACACGGTTTATTGGTTGTTATTTTAACTGACAAAAACATGGACTGATTTTAACGTGCCCTCCAAAATACGGTTTAATGAGTAAACATCCGGATTTTTTCTAATAGCCAACTCTAACGAGATATTTTTTATCTTTAGCCTTCGGTTTCTATGGCAACTATTAATTATCCTACCATTATTCGGTTCCAAAATGACTACGAATAAACAGCGCACTCTCATTATCCAAGTTTTTAAAATTGTGAACGATTTTTTATAACGAAACCCTGATGATGTGTTCATTATTTTATTACACAGGCTGTAGGAATAGATGGAATTAATGTGTTTAACTCATTACTGCCCCATTGCTGGGCAAAGGTCTCCCTCTCGTAATGAGTGAGGGCTAGGCGTTGGACCCAACACGTTGCGGGTTGAAGATTTTGCATTCCTTCAAGAACTCTCACCAGAATTAATAGAATTAATTATCACTTTTTCTAAGGTAATAATAAAATACGAGCATTACGTGTTTGATATATTTATTGACAGAGAATGCCAAATCGTTATATGATTAATATATGGCATCTACCATAGAGTAGAAGGAGTTTATGTGGAGTTTAGGTTCACCACATTAGCCTTTAGAAAAAGTGATAATGGTTCATTTTAAGACACACATAACTTCGAAATCTCATTTATGTGTTGCCTCGGGTTCAAACCGGCCACAATTTGCGTAGGTGGTACGAACCTATATCACCAGGGTATTACTGCCTTATAAATAGAAAATGAATACAAAACATTTGTTGGAACAAAAAATGCTAATAAAAAATGTTATTTTCTCATACCAGTCCCTCCATTAAACTTCAAAAACATTGACGTGTTATTTTGGTAATTTTGTTTCAAAACAGACATAATTAAAATACAATTTAAATGTAATTTTTGTTTGAAAATTGGAGGGTTAATAATATGTTTGCTTGGTTTAACGCTGAAAGGGTTGAAATTTTAGATTTTATAAAATTGGCTTTTTACGGGTAAATTGCTTCAATTACAGATTTAGGTCAGTTTAAAAACGTGATAGAATAACAAAATAGCGTACAGAAAGATATTTGAAGTGGAGTAAAAAAAATGATTTGTTAACTTCGATTAATATCAATGTATCGATTTAATTTTCTGAGTCTTTCTACCACTATTGACAACAACAAAAGTTGCCGGATGAAAACCTGCTCAGCTCTCAGCATAATCGACGAACATACTATATATTTCGAATAAGTTATTTAATTAGCAAGCACTCAGTACTCGAAAAAAACAATAATAATATTAATGTGATATACTCGTATGTATAGCCGTTACAATACCACAAAAAAATACTTATTTTGATTTGTGATATACATATAATTATAAACTACAAAAATATCAGTGCGTATTAATTCTAAACAAACAATCCCAATACTTAAACAACTCAATTCAATTTAGAACACCATCAAAAAACATTTTCCCTCATCACACTTTAAAGCAAAGTATTCGATGGACCATAAGCCGGTGAAAAATCTACGGCGCCCACGAATTCTTTGACCGATTACTTCGGAAGTCATTACTGGAAAATTATTCTTATCCTGCGACCCGAATTTAAGTAAAACTCCCATCAAAGTGACATAAAAGTTTGCGATTGCAGTCAATAGAATATTTTTTCGAAGTTGCTTTTACACTTGGGTTGTTTTCTGTGGCCTGTTTTATTGATGGACAGAAATCTGTCACTTTCCACAGGTTAGTAAAATATAGAAGAAGAGTGCTTTTTATCAAGGTTTGGTGTTCTTAAATATTTAAATTAATATATAAAATATTTATATTTATTTTTAGTAAACAGTTTTAATTAAAAGAAGTATAAATGATTTATTTATTTATGATTTTGTCCTAAAATAATAATAATAATAAACAGTTTTAATCAGTCATACATTATTAAGAGTTATGTGCATTTTACGAGACCCGTATTATCAATGCATTTCGTCGAAATCTAAATTCTATGTAATTCCCTGATTGACATTTATAATTTGATCGAATTTATCAGGAATACTAGAAATTAGAATTGTTTGTAAATTACTTATCTAGAACGACGTATGTATATTATTATAGACAATAAAATTAATGCTTTTCTATTGAATTCCACCACCACTCGCTCCTCTTGAAGAAAGGCTAGGCTGATGTTAGTATAAAACCAGTTAAATAAAATAGATTGAATACTAAACATCGTTGAAAAGGCTTTCAACTCTTACTTTGGATTTCTGTCAAAAGTGACAGGCACCATAGAAATAACTAAAATTCAATTGAAGAGCTCCAACTTGAAAAATATCGACTCATTCAATAAGAAAAAAAATTAAATGTGAAACCGCCTTAACAAAAGCTGAATCGAGTATTCTCGACCATTCGAGAACGGCTTAGAATCGAATGAAAGATATCGATGCTCTCTTCAATAGAGCTTTTATTGTGACGAATGCATTTTTTCTCGTTCTCGTCGAGAATTCAATGAGGTTGGGTGAATGTGAGATTGCGCGGCGGATTCACCTCTTTGTGAGAAAATGCATAAGATTTCAATTCTGTTCTTTGTTGGTCGATATTAATATGTTTTTTTATCTTTGTTTTTTATGACAATGTAGCGTGATTGTTTTTTGTAGAAGAAAAAGATCAGTGAGGTTTACAACGTAATGGTGAAAGAATTTTAAAAGATAGGTTTTGTTAGATCAGTCAATCCACATGCGACGAAAGTTTTTGAAAGTTGGGAAATGTCGGGAAATAAGAAAGTACCGCGGCACATACATACTGTCTTTTTTAACACGCTTGTGAGCTTAAAAGAACGTGAATACATTGCGATAGTCTAAGATGCTTATTTTATGCTTATAGTTGCTTTTGTTTATTTGTCTTTGGATAAGTTTTGTTTCATTGTTACAAAAGATACACACGTTTACATTAGATGTTACGTTATCTATTTTGTTTCAAAAAATATTGTATACCTCGACGACCTATTTTTGATCGCAAAAATGCAATTTTTACGGCTAAAAATAAATTCTAAAAACTAACATTTTAGAACGCGCAAAAATACACAGTTTCAATTTCAATGTTATTATAACGTGTGGCACAATTTTCAACTAAATTCATTTAAAAAACAACGAGTACTTTTTTCAACACAATATTTGTTTTTCATATTATTTATTTATTACAAAGTTGATGTATTCATAACTGAAAATTACGCATTGAATGATTAATCCTACTAATATTGTTAATGCAAAAGTGAGTCGAGATGATTGCAAATATGAATTTTATATTTATACTAGCTGACCCCGCAATTGTTGCTCTGCCATATAAATTTAAAAAAAAATTAAGTCACTCAAGGGTATGAAAAATAGATGTTGGCCGATTCGCAGACCTACTCAATATGCTCACAAAATTTCATGAGAATCGGTCAAGCTGTTTCGGAGGAGTATGGCAACGAAAACTGTGACGCGAGAATTTTATTTATTAGATTATTATAAAATGATATAAAAATAAAAATTTACACATATTAGAGCGAATTCCTGCAGTCAGTAGTATCAACTAGCTAGCGTTTGACGTTTAGACTACTTAAAGAGTTCTTGCAAAAGACGCTAGGGTCGCTGATCTGTTTTTCATACATTTATTTAAAGCCGATTGTCGATAGATGTAAAAAGTTCAAGTCAAGAATCGAGACTGAAAATTTTGAGTCTCAATCAGCCTATCGCAGTCCAATGCTGGACATAGGCCTTCCCTTACTCGCTCCACCACACCCGATTGCCCGCCTTCAATTGATTAAAATTTAGAGTGAACCAACCGTAGAGAATCGCGCTAGAGGATATAGAGTACTTTTTACCATAGGAAGTCTTTCCATGACTATAAAGTTGCAAGCAGAAAGTAGTGAATATATAATTTCGCATTATTTACGAACTGACAACGGTATATAGAATAAAACCTTGTTTCTAATTACGATAACACAATTGAAATTAGGAACACTGCATGCGGCATGATTCCATGGAATATAGTTTAGACTAGCTGACCCGCGCAACTTTGCTTGCATCACATAGGAGAGAATGGGTCATAATTTTCCCCGTTTTTGTTACTTCTACTCTATTTATTCTATCTCCCTCTATTCTGCTCCTATTGGTCGTAGCGTGATGATATATAGCCTATAGCCTTCCTCGATAAATGGGCTACCTAACACTGAAATAATTTTTCAAATCGGACCCGTAGTTACTGAGATTAGCGCGTTCAAACAAACAGACTCTTCAGCTTTATAATATTAGTATAGATACGCGTATAATATAATTTGTGGATACAATATTGTAATCTATACAAATGTAGCGTGTGGAACCGCGATAGAATTTTTGTGTGTGACCGCATGCATAATCGTTATAATTACTAAATAGTTTAATGTGCATTGAACCAGAAACTTTATTATCATAATATTTATTCAAACAAACTAACCCTATTTCAGTGTATTTACATAATTTTAATAACTATTATTTATTTATTATTTGCTATTGCCCGCGACATCGTCCGTGTGGTTGAGTGGTGCAATTTCCATACAAATATTCATCCCCTCTTCTAAATCCTTTTTCTCGCTATAAATAGAAGAATATGTTCTTTTTCATAGTCAACTATATCTCTGTACCAAATTTTATAAAAAGATTTATTGGTTTAGGCGTCAAAGTGTAACAGACAAACAGACAGGCTCGCATTATAATAATTCTGGTAGTCGTATTTAATTTCCGAGCCAATTTTTATCATACTTTAACACAATTTAGTTTTGGTTTCTTTTAAAATGTAATTATTTGCCATACCAATAACCGTAAGTTTCTGCTGAAAAAATAAAATCTGAAGCCATAATACAGATTATACAAAACCATAAAGTATAATAATGCTATAATTCGCATTCTGCCATTTCGGTTTCGTTCAACAGATTCCATAAAAATCTTTTATTTTAAACAAGCCCATTATTATCATAATAAGAACATAAAGACAACTTATGGGGAAAGCAATCCGTAGGCCGTTGACCTCAATATAAATAATTCATAAGAAAATCAACTATCTGGCACTAAAATGCGCAATAAAATATATTTTATGAATAAAACTTGTTTACGTCGTCGTCCGTATGATGGTGGACCTTCAATAATATTGTACAACACTTTTATGGTGAAACATGAGGAATCACGCGGCTTCGCTTGTGTAAAAAATATTTTGTTTTAAGTTTCTTCGACGTAAATTTCTGCTTGCAAAATTGCTCAGCCAGCAGATAGACTGACATTAACTATATTATATAATGAATTTATTGTCTGTTTAATTCTACAATGCGGTGCACGCCTCATTTTTGGAACAAATTATTCTATGCAATCCCTCTGCGAAACAAAATTAAAAAATATTAAGTTCCTTGGTTGCAAAAGCGAAAAATATGGTGCATTACCCACAAATTCTTATTCAAACGTTTGATCACACATTTTGTACCACTAAGATAAATCTTTAGATGGTGTGTAATATTCTGCAATATAATTGACCGTTTAACGTGTTTCGGAAGGCACGTTAAATTGTGGGTCCCGGCTGTAATTTTCGAAGATCTTTGACAGTCGTTAACAGTAGTCAGAAGCTTGAAGGTCTGACAACCAGTCTTACCGAAGGGTATCGGGTTATCCCAGGTAACTGGATTGTGGAGGTCAGATAGGCAGTCGCTCCATGTGAAACACTGGTATTCAGCTGCATCCGGTGAGACTGGAAGCCGACTCCAACATAGCTTGGAACAAAAGCTAAGCTGATATATAATTGACCGTTTAAGTCCCGCCTAACTTAACCTACAGAATATATTTATCTCTGTCAACAGTAAATAATGAACAGGCCGAAAAGACAAGTGACGGCTGTTTTAAAAGAAAAAGAGCAATTGATTTAAGTGTTCTCTGACATTTCGGAAATTAAGTTTTTTTTCGGTATACCCGACTTCCGTATCTTGAAAAGTGTTTTTTATACTCGGCTGAAATGAGTAGCCTTTAACTGGCTTCAAATTAAATTTTCGTCAGTATAATTTTGGATGTTTAGGTCTCTAACCAATAAGATACATTTATACTATATATTTTTACTCATAAAAATTAAAATGTATTCGACATTACCAACAATATAAAATATTATACAATCCAGAATCGGTTGCAACACAAACACACGTACCTACACGTTATTTTAAACAGTTTTTAAAGTATCCTAGAATAGCAAACATTTAACCTAAAAAACATATAAAAGTTCTATGGAGAGGACTTAATCCATTAATTAATTCAAACTGCCAACAAGTGCTCAGCTGTTAAAAAAATATACGCAATTTCACTACACCGACTAGATACCTCCTCAACAATTCCTGTCTAGCCGGTGCCATAAAGACAAGCATTCTTACCAGCCAACAACTCTTTTAGTACAAATTCTTACACGTCCAACGAATTACACAACAGACACAATAAAGGGTGCCTTTTAAGGAATCTCTTTAGAAGAATTTCAACAGTAATTCCTGAACGTAACAGATTTTTGTCTAACGCAAATATCCTGAAACCCGACCGCGGATGCCGACCTCGAAATACTTTTGCCATACCTTTCTATTGCGAAAAAGAATATAATAGTGCGACTTTGGTATCTCTAGCTTGATACTATACCACTATCGACTATCGACATATACGTAGACATACATATTTTATTGCATCATAAAAACCATGTACATAAGTTGTTACAATATAATAATAGTTCCAACAGTCAACGTTTCGGGTGTTGCAATTTTAAGGGTACATACCTACTTATTATATATTTTATTGAACTATTAATCTATTACAGTGTTATTATTACAATGTGACAACCGGTTAGCTGTCAAAAAAATTGTATCATGATCTGATGAATGCCTCTAACGGACGTCGTAGGAACTATTTTGGCAGTACATTTTAAATCTCAAACTCTAGATACTCGAAAGTAACGACTGTAGAGAATCGGCTACTGTTGCTAGCTTTTAAATATAGGTATTTTTGTACATAGGAAAGTAGGTAACGTGGTTGCTAAGTCAACCTCAGCGCTTGGGGTTCTAGTAGATAGACATGAAACAAATATGGACGATACTCTGGTTATACTTTGAGTTTGTTTGTTTGAGTATATTTCTAAAAGTCTGGTACTTAAGATTTTGCTGGAAAGTTAACATGAACATATTATTATGTATTTATTAACAAGGTACAAGTGGAAAAAGTGAGAATGATGTTTAATAGACGAAGAAAGTGGGAATTGAACCCAAAACCATTTTGGAAGCGGCGTGTCTTCGCAGAAACTATTATTGTTTTAATTGCCTGCAGTTTTCTACTCAACTACGACCTTTTGCGAGAGGTTACTTATTATACCACTCGACTATTATTAAATTACAAGGAAGGAAAGTAGCAAAATAATATACTATGAACTACACCCATTTAGTCGATTACTTTACCAACTTCTTTGATATAGAGTACAATTTAGTCGAGTTACTAAAACTATTTTAATCAACTCTGGAGTTTTTGCTTCATCTTTTTGGTCACGGGTCCGAGAACTGAATTAAAACTATGTAGTTTAAACTAAAAAGATTGCTGCTACTACTGATCTTGTAGGAAAAGAAAAGAATTACGTTCTTCGCTCCATCTAAGAAATCAGAAAGAAGTGGGAACTTTCGTTTTAAAGTATGGATTGTGGTCAACTGAGTCGTTTATTCAACTGCAGGATTAGGTTATTGAAGTAACTAATTTGAAGCTTAACTGTTTGATAATTCTTGGATCAAAGGAGTTGTGATAAAAAAGTTCGAAAGGTTCACTATCTACATATCTGTCTATTCAGCTCACTTCTACCCACTGTTCAATATAGGCGTCCTCCTTAGTTCACCATTTGTTACTATCCTGTGCTTGTTTTCTCCATTGCAGTCCTACTCATTTCACGATGCCGTCCGACCATCTACTTATTCTTTAGAATTCATTAACATTTTGCTATATTAACATAACATAATCAAATATGACTGATACACAGAAATCTTATGTCTTTCTATACACTGTATTGTGTAACTAAATTGTAATTTTAGTTCTTTACAATATGTCTAAAACATCGGCTACAATCTGACCCAGAAAGTTTAGACAAACAGCATGGACAGTTAATCCGTATCTCATACAAAGCGTCTACGTGACAAAGCGAAATGTACTGCATAATTAGTTCCCATGACACCCACTAGAGGCGCTGATCAGATTTTCATGCAAAAATTGGTCTATAGCTAGCTGGTTAGTTGTTATAGTAGGAAATTGCCCCTCTACAATGAGATACATTGCTGTTGGACCACAAAAACCGGCTGGAAATGTAACCAATCTTCAAAAATATCAAAAATCTGACCCAGAAAGTTAAAACACAAAGCGTGAATGTTAAATCCGTATCTCATACAAAGCGTCTACATGAAACAGTTTCATCACAAAGAGGCAATCGTTAGCCACTCTACAAAGGTGCAACTGGTTCAAGGTCACATAACTATGAGCGAATTTTATGATACTTTTATAACACTGTTATACTCGACTATTTAAGAACAGATGCATCAAAATAATGCACATACTTTTATGTGTTTTAATATTAGTCCTAGGTAAGAGGGAGCAAGTTTGTATCTTAGTATCGAGCATGTAACTAAAATCTGGACTATTCTATGAAAAAAATAGGAAAACTTAAAAACACTGCTCTCGAATCTATATTAACAGTAGCATACAGTACTGTTGAACGACAATTTTTTTTTGTTAGTATTAGTTGTTATAGTGGCAACGGAAATACATCATTTGTGAAAATATCAGCTTTCTTTCTTTCTTTCAGATACAGCCTGGAGACAGACAAACAAACAGACAGACAAATAGACAGAAAGACAGTCAGACAGACAGACAGACAGCGGAGGCTTAGTAATAGTGTCTCATTTAACCCAAAAATCCTTATAAATCCGTATCTCATACAAAGCGTCTACGTGAAACAGTTCTGTCACAAAGAGGCAATCCTTAGCCACTCTACAAAGGTGCAACTGGTTCAAGGTCACATAACTCACAGAGAAACGTTGCAGAAAAACTATTTTATTCCATTGTGAAAGAATTCTACCTTGAGTGAGGAATGTTTTTATTGAGTTTTTTCTTACCTTTTGTTTACGGCGAAGGTTTTTGATGTTTTACTGGAAAGAAGAAAGAATCTTGAATTGATAGAAGGTTAAAAAAAATTGCCCCGAAATTGTCCTATGTCTTTCTGGACAATGGTCTTTTCACGGAGTGAGGAAAGGATAAGGCCTTGAGTCCACGACGGTGTTCAAGTGTGGGTTGGAAGATTTATAGTTCTGGTGTTTTTTGGTCTCTGACGACACTCATGGGGAAAGAATATGACTTTACGTATGTATGTATTATCAGCTGGCTTATTATTTAGACGAAAATTGTATATTTATGTATTTGGAAGTATTTAACTATATTCATAAGTTGCTTGGATACCACATCAAAAGTTCTGCTAAGTTCGGAAACAGATTACCGTGTGTGAATTACCTCAGAGCTTATTCTATTCTAAATATAGAAATTATTGAAGTCATTTTAATGACAAAATGGATCATACCTACATACTTTCACATTATAGACCGGTATGAGTCTTCGAAGGGACTTAAGGTCAATGACTTAATGACAAAACAAAATTCTGTTGAACTTATATCCTTGTCACTGAAGTTAATAAGCCGTGAAGTGAATCATTAATCACTATTGTGTAGCTTATTGATTTTTATACTGATTCAATTATCATGACTAGCTTGTAGCAGTCTAGAAAAATGTATATCAATTTGTATTTCACGAGTTTCACTTGAACTATTTATCATTTATAATAAAAAAAAATCATGGGTTCTTCCTTCTCACAATTATTAAATTTTAAAACAAGAGAACACTGTGTGATATTTTACTAGAAACTAGTATTCTATAATCTAATTTATGTGCCCTCTGAAGCACGGAGGCGCTCAGTTCATATACCACTATGCGGTCACACATCTATGGAATGACCGCTGTAAGGTTCGAAGCCGATCGTTTACCGACCGGTGAGCGCAACTGGCTATGGGCAACTATCTTTCCTTGGCTAAGCAAAGGATAGATATATAACACAGGCGGGACCGCGTGAGTCAGCCAGTTAGTAAATATTTATAAATTATATGTTCCGCGTGATGTTGAGAATGACGATGTTGCCCTTTCTTCATACAAAGTACTTACATATAATTACTATTCCAATCCGTTACACAGACTTTTCTTATTAGTTTGTTAAATATAGCCTTTCGAAGTACAAGACCAAGGAGTTCTCAAGATAATCTTGCAGAACTGATCGCGGTTAACTCCTTCCATACATATTTTATGAAGTAATCTCCTGTGTCAAAATATTAGCCAACTCTCTAGACTTATTTAGTATTTCATAAGGCGTTGCGAAGGTATTTATGTGATACCTACTAGATTTTACGTGCGGCTCTGCCCACGTAGATTTTTATTGAGAAAAAGCAGCTTATATTCTTACTAAGGATGTAATCTGTCGCTTTGTCATTTTAAACAAATTTCTACAACATTATTTTGTAAAATCAAAACAGGCAGGAGATAGTTTTTTCCAAAACGGCTATATTACTTCAGTTAACGGCTTCTTCCAAGTGATTTTTTGTAACAAACCAGGAAGTGTAATTTATGAACGACAAAGAACGGACTGCTACGACGTCAAAATATATCCCAAAAGAAATTGAAAATATTAACTAATTCGAAAATTGGTACTCGTCAGTTATCGCAATGGAAACCAAAACCATATAGGCAGTTTTTCAGACACATCTTTATATATATAATTGTTCTGTAAGTGTGTATGACACTGGACTTGTCTTAAACGACTGGACCGGTTTTGATGAAATTTTTTGTGTGTGTTCAAGGGGATCTGAGAATGGTTTAGATTCACAATTTTGTCCGCTGGACAATGTTTTTTTATTTAATTTTTATGGCAAAACAACGTTTGCCGGGTCAGCTAGTATTCTTTAAAATACAACTCACGTATCAATCATGCTTCTTTAAAATAAACTCACAAACATAAATATTCCATTAACAAACACACTCACTACTACATATCATAACAAATTACCTGTATAAATGTTTTTGACAAATACAAGCATATAACAAGACGAAACTTCTTGGCGTCGTTGCCAAGAAACTAAACGTGTCATTACTTCACAGACGAGATTCATAGCTTGTCGTTGCTAATACTGAATAAATATTAATGTTACGGCTAAATTGACTGAGATCTGTTTGTTTTGAAAGCTAGCTTTTATTTTGATGTAGTTCACTATTACGTTAAGTGGCGAGGCTATTTTTTAAGTTTATTTTTGCAATTTTGCTCGTGTCTCCTCCGATGGAGAGAAAAGTTACGAATGGAGTATTTTTCCTTTCTGAGAAGGGCACCAAAATGGGGGTTTTTAAACGTGGTTAACGCTTAAAAATTGAAGTGATTGAAGCTGAAACGATTAGTTACGAGGCACAGATGAGTATAAAAAGGTCAAAAATTTTATATGTATACTATACTTCATAATATATTTTGTATGTATTATGAAGTATCAAGGTATTGTTGGATTATTTTTATTAATTAAACGGTCTACAAGCAAGAATTTCCAACATTATCGCTCAGTCAAAAAGCTAAAGATTGCCTTAATCTTACATAACAGTAATCTTACACAAAAGTTAATATTAAGTCCTTAATCCCTCTCATAATGAGCGAAGCAGCACTCGCTTGAAATAATAGCATTTGAGAATGAGCAGACATGAGTAACAATTGCGTCACACACTCGAAATAGGCGCTCAAGAGACTTTGTTCCTTGTCGTTTTTGTCTCGAAAATCAAGATGGTATCGAGTTGACGAGTGAAGAACGGAAATGAATAGATCCGTCTTTAGAGAAAGTTTTCGGTTGGAGCCACGAGTGTGACGGCTGAAAGCCAAGAAAATGAGACAGCTGTATTAATGGTGGTTATATCCGAAAGTTATTTATTCCGACGGTATGGGGTTCAAATATATTTTAGTGAAATATGAATTGATGGTTTTTTGTTCAGTCTTGCTTCACCGCTCCGTCTTTTCTGCATTATTTGGAACTAAATTGTTTTTCTTTTGAACAACAGAAAAATTTTGGTTTATAGAAAATCTCATACACAAGTGGATGCACCGTGGAAGCAGCTAGATTCGGTAAAGCAAAACCTAGCCTGACCAATAATCTCACCACAATAGTACGATCCCGCCTAAACATTCAGATACCAATGCCTCGTCCGTGGATCTGTGGGACCTTATATCTGAAATTTCCAGTCTCCGTTAAAATCATTTAAATAAACAGTAGACATTTAAATATTTAATGCAGGACAGAGGGAAAATATATTAACTTTATGATTTTCCGATAAAACTATCGTAGAATCAAACATTTTTAATAATAGCAGTATTTTTCATATCAGAAATTATTCTTCTTCAGAAATAATACGTCGGGACATCACTACCTGCCATGTTCAATAGCTCCGACATACTCGTACAATTTTATATTTTCTCAATAGTTTCTTGTATGAATTTTTGATAAAGTATATCGGATTTGGCACGCACTTGTATCTAAATGTGACTCGAAATATAATTCGTGTTTACTGTAGGATAATAAAACCTGTATTTTGGGTACCCTGTACTCTTAGAAGAACACTCTCTTCACTGCATTTTATTATTCACTGTAATATAACGAATAATTAGGAATAAAGAAAACAAATAGATTTTGAACCACTTAAACAGTCGAATAAATATATTGAACTCATATCGGACAACTAACCTAGCGTCAAACCAAGCATAGCTTGTACCATAATAATAAGACAACTGATAATATTGTGTAACTCATATGATTGGTCATGTTTCGATAATACACACTGCATAAAAGATTCAAAGTCGCTCTCCCAAAATTATTACTATCTACAATAATAACCCAAAATCCTTAAAAGTAAGAAAAAAAAACCGCTATCGCTCCCGCCTATACCTCAAGCCACTCCTACCCGAAATTCCCGACATTATGTCCACGCTATGACCAATGGGCTGGTCTTATCTTAATGACCAAATCTGACGTCAAATAAAGATCGATTGTTGAATGCCTGTCTGCTTGACCGCCTTAATAGCTTTTGTTTTGAAGGACGAAAAGTATTTCACAACTCCATTTTGTTAGAAATAAAGCGATATTTTGTGGATTATTTTTAGACGTGCTATTTTTGTCTATGATTATAAATTGCGAAAGAAGTTTTCTTTTTCCGTCCTATGTTTATAGACTACTAGAATGGTTAGTAACTTTGAGCAAAGTTTTTCAATGCCTGAAATAAATTATTTAGCCTAACGACAACCACCTTAAATAACATTAAATAACATTGAAGGGGACCTTTATTACGTCCCCTTCAATGTATATTCATGGATGCCCAAATAATTTAATGAACTAAGTGTTAAAACTTATCACCACGGTTAAACACAGATCACAGTCTCGTTCAAGTTGTTTTTTTTTTCTTTCCTCAACATATTTACAGCTTATTATATTTTTTTAAAATATGAACACTTAAAAACTAAAGATAGTTGATCGTGTTTTTAGATCATGTGACATTTAAAAATTTAGAAAAGCATAAAAATATCTTTACATTCAGAATAACATTATGGATTCGCAACCAAGCGCTATAATTCATAATATCTTTGACTCTTGAACTGTAAAGGTGAATACACAAGTGCACAAAGGACGTACGTGAATACAAGGCTACTCTTTCATATTATTTGTTTGATACAATTTTATTCATTCACTTTTATCATAATACTAGCTGACCCGCGTAACTTCGCTTGCGTCACATGAGAGAATCATAATTTTCCCCGTTTTTGTAACATTTTTCACTGGTACTCTGGTCCTATTGGTCGTAGCGTGATGATATATAGCCTATAGCCTTTCTCGATAAATGGGCTATCTAACACTGAAATAATTTTTCAAATCGGACCAGTAGTTCCCGAGATAAGCGCGTTCAAACAAACAAACAAACAAACTCTTCAGCTTTATAATATTAGTAAGTATTAGTATAGATGGTTAGTGTTCCACCTAACGCCAAAATTTTTCAAACCGCCCCAAGGTCTTTTATATGGCTTAAGTATTGTTATTTTAATTGACATTTTACGCGTTCTGCGAGTACGGAGACGCACAGCTTATTTCTACTACCCATCTATGAAGTGTGAGCGCTAAAGTTGCTTAACCCACTGATCGTTTATCGACTGGTGAGTACTAGTTTTAAGTGCCTCACTTATACTGTAGAGATATTGACACTAGTGTTAAAATGTTCATTTCAGTTTAGATGGGGGCTTTGCATTTTATATTCAATTATAGTTGAACCAATACGCTAATATTTTGTTGGTATTTGTACTAAAATATCCTTCTGATTTTTTTATGTGAGTCACATTAAAAGCCTTCCTTCAGTTTAAACGACACTTTTTTCAACGCGAAAATTAAGATTTACTAACTCAATACATAACAACTTGACCCCAAAAAGTTTCGACCAACCACGTCAAGTATCTTAAAAGAATGTACGAAAAAACATAAACAATGGCCGCATAATTATAACCATTACCCCAAAACTGGAAGAAAACCTTCTAAAATGTAAATAGCTTTGTGATATTTCAGCAGCAAGTCTTCAGACAGGAAATGAGAGTTTTAAACGCGCAAACTTTTAGAAAACCGTTTCTTATTTTACAAATTACTTTTTCTCTTCACCGCGAATTGTATTAGCATTTGATATTTCCATAATATTTCTGTCGGGAGTTTTAAATGCGAATGTTATTTTGTTAAGAATTTAAGTCTTGCTCTAGGACTTTTGAAACCCTGTTATAAGCTAAAGCTATTGCAAAAACACTGCTTTGACAATTACCTACGAAAGAAGTATTGTGTGAGAAAGTCAAAGTTATAGTCCGCTCGCTAATATTGATGTGTGTCTTTAGAAGTTGAGTTTAAAAAAAGCTATAGCCTATTTTTAATTCCAGGTGATCATCTTCATGCAAAAAAATTTGTTCAGTGGTTTGGCTGCAAAGGCTTTTGCAATTTACAAAACCAAAGTGTGGCTATAGTAATCTTCTGAAAAAAGTACCACATTATATCCGAACCTTCGACTATCATCATGCAACTTTTTATCAAAATCGATTCAGGTGTTAAAGCACAATATACATACCTTTGTATTTATAATATTATTATTAAAGTTAAGCTCACGGTCGCTCTAGGATCTTATAAAACCGTTGAAAACCGTTTAGTTTTTCTTCCAAATTACTAACTTAGTCGTTAGGGGCAGAAATTTGCGCTAAGTACTGGCAACCGTACCTCGATTCTCTACTACTATCGACTACCGACAACCGGCTAGCTATCAAAATTTTGACACTTAGAATGTACTGCCAAAATGTTTCCTACGACACGCGTCCGAGGCGCTGATCAGATTTTCATACAACATTTCTCGATGACAGGTCGGTTGTCGGTAGTCGATAGTAGTAGAGAATCGAGCTACCGTATATTTTTTCACATAGTGCGTAGTCAATGACCAATTTAAAGTCAAAATTGTTCAAGACTTGCCATAATGATTACAGTTTTAATCGAAACTAATTGGCATCACATTTTCAATTGTAAATAATTTTATTGTCTGATGAAAGTCGTTGAAGCCAAATTGATACGAAAGTAATTACGAACTGAATTTAACGGAATGTTGGACGAGGGACGAGCGAACTGGCATTTTTTAACCAAATCATATGGTTCAAGCCCCACAATCGTTTATATCGATATGTTTTTATTGTAAAACGTTTTTAATTTATTCTTTGTTGGATATTCTGCTAGTAAATCCAGATTATGCTTTTGGTAACTGGGACTATAAAACAAAAAAAATAGTTTATTGTTTATACTATTTATTACTTTCTTCCAACTATGTCGCAGTCGGCTTTCAGTCTCACCAGATGCAGCTGAAAATTAGTACAAGGAGCGACTGCCGATCACAAACCAGTACCCAGCGTTATAACACGAAACCGTATGGTTGTCAGACTTTCAAAATTCTGGCTACGGATAATGACCGTCAAAGATCTTTGATAAAATTTTACAGACGAGACCCACATCTAAACGTGCCTTTTGCGACACGGAAAACTCGGTATGTACATTATGGTCACCCATCCACTGACCAACCTCGACAAGCGTTACTTAACCTGAGAGATCAATCCGCGCGGCTATTGTTATTGTACCACGAGCCACTGCCAAGCAATCAAAAATGTTGCAACAACAGAGAATGTTTTCTAAATTAAACACAAAGTATCACATGTCACTACACAGAATGCAATGTTCCTGCCAACTTCATCCTAACATAATAATCTTCAACCGTGACAGGAGTCTTCCCTGAGCCATTGTTATATTATCTCAACAATAAATCCGATAGATACACTATAATTCGCGAGTTGGCTTCAAGCCAAACCGGTACATGAGACTATTGCTCCACTATTTTACTACTTTGCTGCTCAATAACAACGGATTTAGGGTTAGAGGGTTTCTTCGGAGGTGAATTGAGAGGTTATGAGGCAGAGTTGGGGATAAAATTTAGCAGATGTTTGTGTGTGAGTTTCGTAATCTTTATATGTAGGTAAAATAAATTGAAAATGTAATAGTATTAGTAATATTAAATGGTCATTATCTATACTAATATTATAAAGCTGAAAAGTTTGTTCGTTTGATGGTTTGTTTGTTTGTTTGAACGCGCTAATCTCGGGAACTACTGTCCGATTTGAAAAAATATTTCAGTGTTAGATAGCCCATTTATCGGGGAAGGTTATAGGCTATATATCATCACGCTACGACCAGTAGGAGCAGAGTACCAGTAAAAAATGTTCCAAAAACGGGGAAAAATTTGACCCATTCTCTCTTATGTGACGCAAGCGAAGTTGCGCGGGTCAGCTAGTTAATTATATAATATTGTTAATTTGTTACTAATTGAACGAATTATTACATTAATATAACTCTAACATTATTAATGGCGAAATATGGATATATTTCATAAGCCTCTGCCTAACATTTCAGATATAACAAGCTTGTCATTTTATATGTATGTAAATCGATAATGTCGTAATGTTAATAGTGCTAAATGGACATTATCTTTTTAACCCTCTATCAACTGCAGCAGATAAAAAAAAACAACATTACGCCGATATATCAAAACACGCCTACGTTTCACCATGATTGAAAAACCGAACATAATATTAGTACATTTGCTACGCTTTCAATAATTAATACTGATCTAAATTGGCAGTGTATTAAATTATATTTATTACTAGCTGACCCGCATTACTTCGCTTGCGTCACATAAGAGAGAATGGGTCAAAATTTTCCCGTTTTTGTGACATTTTTTACTGGTATTCTATTAGTCATAGCGTGATGATATATAACCTATAGCCTTCCTCGATAAATGGGCTATCTAACACTGAAATATTTTTTCAAATCGGACCAGTAGTTCCTGAGATTAGCGAATTCAAACAAACTCTTCAGCTTTATAATATTATACAGTATAAATATACATAATATACTGGCTGTTTCAAACATTATATAAATGTGGAAACATGTCCCTGAAGGGTATATTATTTATTTGCGTCATAAAACATTAACTTCCTAAACTGGAACATTTATTATAATTACAGGATAAATACGGAAACACTCTGTTCTAGCTCTGTCCACCTCTATGATTAAAATAACTGCTTATTAAACAACATGTCGAGTAGAACCATAACATATACGACATATAAGTACATATACATAACATACACGTGTCTACACATACATACATAATAACACGCATTTTTCCCAAAGGGGTAGGCGTAGACGACTTGGTACCTCACAAACCTACCTCGCCGTGTAGTCAAGGTAAGTGAATGATCACAGTCATACATTTTGTCATACAAGACCGCCATCACAAGTAGTACGCACCCGACCAAGACATCATTGATATGATGAAAAATCATGTCTACTAGGCTTCTGCAATCTTTATATTAAAGTAAGTTTTATGTTAAACACTCATACAAAATTGCATCTTAACTCGATAGTCATCATTGCCTCATTGACTGCATTTGACGGCTGTGCGTCAAACTGCCGACGACAAGGTAAATGTAGTATTACCTAGACTAGTTAGTATTCAAGTCAACAAAAATTATTTGTGCGATTCACTAATACTACCTTCTGGTCTGTCTGTACGGCTTAGGCGTCAACTCGGGCAACAAAAAACTCGGCCTTGCCCGAGATTACTATTTTCCGAAATTAATGTCGTCTTTTCGGCCAGTTTACTCCTAACAAAGATTATAGTAATAAATTCTGCAAATACTTCACAATTTTGAAAAGTCCGTCCTCAGTATACCTAAAGATCAGTTTAAAAAAGCCAAACGAAATAAATTATTTTAATTAGACTTAACAAAAATATTTAATGTATAAAGCAATGTTTTTTTACATTAGGTACAATCGTCATGATTATTTTTAAACTAAAATAATAACAAAAAAAACAAAATATTAACATAAACAAAATTAAGTTTGTAAAAAAGGAATAGCCATGGTTGTAACAATTTATTAATTGTGCGCACTATTGAGGGTAATTTGCAAATGTTTATATGTCATTTGTCATTATTGCACTATTAGCATCGTATTAGTAAGAGGAAAATTGTATTATTATGTGTGTGAAGGAAATAATTGCGAATTGTTTTACTTAATATTAATAAATTTAAAGTTTGCGAGCATTTGTGTCATATGAATAGCGGTAAGTTTATTCAAAGTTTTCATAATCACATTAAAACCAGATTAAGATAGTCATACATAATGTAACACAACTCAGACTTGGTTTGTTTACTTTTTTTAGACATGAGGACAAATAATATAACTTGATTCGTTAATTTGTTTTAGACATGAGCGACAATAATATCGTTTCTGCAAGTGATGCAGATTTTACAATACTACCATCTCAAAGAGGTGGCAAACTTTTACTGTTCAATGGCTATCAGGACAATTTTAGATTCTAGTGTTGGTGACGTCATCATAATAATCCGCGAACAACATTTTGTTGAACTTATTTGGTATTACGACATCCTTAAGTTTGAAAAATCGAATGCGTTCTGCCTGTAAAGACCTATTTCTATGTTTGTACATAGTCTTCTTTATACTTCCATAGTTTGGTAAACTCTGTAACAGATCCAATCCAGCATCTTTCATTTCTTCTAAAGTCTCTGCATAAATACTTGGTACTGGAGTGGTCTCATTTTTAGCCCGTTCGATACATTTATTTATTTGACATTTTATTTCATTAACAGCCGGTTTTCGTACACATTTATGGTGATCTGATTTTATTATCATTGAGTTGCTATTAACCACTAATGTGGCGGAACATTCGTTTTTTTTCGAGCAAGTCCATGTAGCGTGTACGTATTGGTTTTTGCGTCTAAAATTGTACTGATAGCCATTGAACAGTAAAAGTTTGCCACCTCTTTGAGATGGTAGTATTGTAAAATCTGCATCACTTGCAGAAACGATATTATTGTCGCTCATGTCTAAAACAAATTAACGAATCAAGTTATATTATTTGTCCTCATGTCTAAAAAAAGTAAACAAACCAAGTCTGAGTTGTGTTACATTATGTATGACTATCTTAATCTGGTTTTAATGTGATTATGAAAACTTTGAATAAACTTACCGCTATTCATATGACACAAATGCTCGCAAACTTTAAATTTATTAATATTAAGTAAAACAATTCGCAATTATTTCCTTCACACACATAATAATACAATTTTCCTCTTACTAATACGATGCTAATAGTGCAATAATGACAAATGACATATAAACATTTGCAAATTACCCTCAATAGTGCGCACAATTAATAAATTGTTACAACCATGGCTATTCCTTTTTTACAAACTTAATTTTGTTTATGTTAATATTTTGTTTTTTTTGTTATTATTTTAGTTTAAAAATAATCATGACGATTGTACCTAATGTAAAAAAACATTGCTTTATACATTAAATATTTTTGTTAAGTCTAATTAAAATAATTTATTTCGTTTTGCTTTTTTAAACTGATCTTTAGGTATACTGAGGACGGACTTTTCAAAATTGTGAAGTATTTGCAGAATTTATTACTATAATCTTTGTTAGGAGTAAACTGGCCGAAAAGACGACATTAATTTCGGAAAATAGTAATCTCGGGCAAGGCCGAGTTTTTTGTTGCCCGAGTTGACGCCTAAGCCTCTGTACTTTGTATCCGTTGTATAATTATATGTATGTAAAAGTCCCCGGACCACAAAAGCAATTCCTAGTGCGGGAGTTGTGTTTTTAAACAATAAAAAGAAGACAATTTCTGCTTAGTTTGGAATCAAGTAAGCGTGTGTGAGTTGTCTAATAATATTTATTTATGTGGGTCAATATACTCAATATTGGTTTACACGTAATTGAGTAGTTTTATAGTCTCAGTATTACCGTGTCATTCGTAACAAAAATGTACCTAAGTGGATAGGTATCCTTCAAATTTTCAAAACACATATTATCCAGTGTCCAACAAGGTTCCTGTGTATTAAAAATTTATGAAGAGTGAGTCAACATAATTATGTCTCACTTTGAGAGGGTTTGAATCGTTTCAAAACAAACTAACGGCTTGTTTGTGGTATTTTATTAGATAAAATGTTATTATGAATATAAATGAGATTTTATATTTAAAAGTTTATAATAATGTTGCTAACTTAAAAGTCGCGCTACCGTAACAGCGAGTTCAGTAAACATAAACAATTATATTTCAAAAATCTTTATAGATAACAAACAAAAATCCATGTTCTGCGATGTTGAGCTTTTTGACTATCACTTATCATTTTCCTATATTTATTAATTGTAGATCTAGATGCCTTTAATATTAATTGGACACGCAAAAACGCACAAATAAAAAAATGGGGGAGGCCTTTGCCCAGCAGCAACAATACAGGCTAACAAAAAAAATTCTGTTGTTAGCAGCCGAAGGCAAAGCCTAGTGTCACTATCAATGTAACAATATCCTTGTTAACTTGAACTGTTTTTTTATCTTTTAAAATAATTTTAAATATAGCAACAACAAACAAAATATTACCAGACTAAAAAGAATTATATTTAAAACAGACATCTAACTATGAAAATTTTAATACGCACTAGCTGACCCGCGCAACTTCGCTTGCGTCACCTAAGAGAATGGGTCAAAATTTTCCCCGTTTTTGTAACATTTTTCGTTGCTACTCCGCTCCTTATGACCGTAGCGTGATGTTATATAGCCTATAGCATTCCTCGATAAATGGGCTATCTAACACTGAAAGAATTTTTCAAATCGGACCAGTAGTTCCTGAGATTAGCGCGTTCAAACAAACAAACAAACTCTTCAGCTTTATTATATTAGTATAGATTATGTTACTTTGTGTATCTGAATATAGCAACAAGCCGCTGCGAAAACACGAAAAACAAATGCGAAGTGTGGAGAACGGAGACGAAACAAGTACGGTGACTTTCCGTTCTGTCATCCGCAGTCCTTGCACTATAATTCACAACCACCGCTGACACAGTGGCGAACACCAATAATTTGACATTTAGACGACAGAAACTCGATAACATCGTATCGATCGAAACTTCGTTACCGCTCGGCGAGGTTTGAAAATGTTTCTTAGTGCAAAGTTTGTTTATGTAGTAATAAATAAAACATGAAGCTATATTCTCGGATAAGCTCATATTTATTAAACTTTAAAGCTTATCCTAGTTTAAGAGTGACATTATTTTTAACGAGAAACCGTTACTCTAGTTAATCTGTATTGCAGTCTTGGGTTTGATATTTTGGTCAAGTAGAATATTGGGACAGTTTAATGGCGGAGCGTGACTGTCTGTAGTATCAAAAATTAATTTGATATTTTATGGACTAACTAGCTTTAGTCGTTTCTTAAGAATAACAGATTATCAAATTGCATTTAAATCGCTTAATTTAGCAGATAGATCGACTTTAATTAGTGATAAAACGACTGAGCGGGTTAAGATGAAATTTGGTAAACAAACACTTCCTAGCTGGTTATAACATACCATATAATGTCCTCCTAGCCGATATACAGCTACGGCGGTCAGTTTCATTGAAACTGGCCATCTGTGCAGGACTTTGTTTATAGTGTCCGAGTGTGTTGCACAATACACAGGTACACTCTCTATTCCATCACTCTCATAGTCTGGTGGGACGGATACCCGACACGACCAGTGAGAGGTCAGGCGCAGGACCGACAGCTTTACGTGCTCTCCGAGGCACGAAGGTCTTCGACCTTAACTTCCCAACTCCGGGCAATCTCTAAGAAATTCCTAACAGAAAATCTCAGAAAAGACTTTTGGGCCCGACCCAGGATTCGAATCTGAACCTCGAACTCGCACGGCAGCTGCATATACTACCGACTGCGCCACAGAGGCAGTTAACATACCATATACTACTATACCATATACTACAAGTATTTTAAATGCGATAGTTTGTAAGGCTGTTGTATAGATGTTAGTGTCTCACAATAAAACTATATGGAACAGATTATGAACAAATATGGTAGGTTCGAAGCTGACAACCTAGATTAACGCATAGGATTTTTACCTCCGAAAATCATTTCCAGCGGCCAAATTTTCGAAAAAATCCTAGTAAAAGTATAATACCCATAAAATTTCCACTTCAACGAAGCCTGAAACCATCAATCTACATATCAAGATGTATGTAAGGTTTTGAAGGAACAAGCACTGACAGACTAGACCTCCCTCATACACTATGAAAGGGAATTACCTCCCGTCCAACAAGACATGGGTTTACAACTGTGGTAAAACATGTTCTCACGAATTATGTATTTTTGATGTGATGGTCATATTCGGGAACTGTATACTCTGTGTAGGTATATGGTTGCCTGGAAATCTGTATTGAAAATGACGGTTAAAATATTCTTTTAAATGAGGTTTGAGGCACCTTTTGGCCTACAGCATTAAAAAATACTATATTATTTTTTTAGTCGGAGAATATTACTCCGATAACTACGAAATCTACGAATGCTTCGTAATTTAGATATTTATGAACGCTTACACAAAGGTATAAAAAATACACGCTCGCTCTACTTCTATGAACAGCAAAATCCTAAAATGTATGAAACATTGAACTATCTCTTGATTGTATGGAGCTCAAACTGTTGATTACAAACTCGCTAACAAGAGTCCTAGGCTCTAAACTCTATAAAGCTGCCATCTTCAGTTTGATTACCTCTAACTTTTTACAACTAGGTTAAGACGGTATAAAGCGTTATCTGAAATAAGCACATTGATTACGTTGCCGATAAGAGTTTTATAGTATTCAGTTCAGTGCTTTCTTGAGACTTTGTTGAGTCTAGATATAAATTTATCAAACGTCAGCAGAATTTCTTTCTCTTTTTGAAGACAACGCACTAAGAATTGATCTTGTGACTTTTACAAACATATAAACAACGGACACATAGAACAAACAGACCCTATAAACTATTTGTGAATCGCACAAATAATCCGTGTGGAAATCAACCTCACGACTTCCCAATACACTAGTAATGACATGTTCACCACTATAGTCACTGCGCCACGGAGACCGTCAAGCCAGTAGGTATCAATTCCCGTTTTCCTACGTAAGCAACGCGACGTAATGCGATACGACGCGTCAAATGTTTCAATACGGAGAATTACCGCGTCTCGTCATACAATAAAATTATTAACATTACCATAAAACCTCTCATTGCTAATATAAGGGTCATAATTTAAGCCATTTATTCATTTATGTTCCCCAATAGAGTCATGAGCGTTATAACTGAACGACATTATTTTGTATTTCACATTAACAGCACATAAAGTTGACCGTTCAAAAGCCTTTCCCAGAGGAAGGAACCTGAAAACGGTTACCTAAATAATAGTTGTTGTCACAAGGCCTTGTAACTCTCTAATATTGGGAGGAGACCCTTGCCCAGCAGTGGAACGGAAAGGAATGAAATTAGTCTACGATGAAATTTGATAATAGTCATTTTGGGTACGCTATATAATAGCGGGCAAATAAGTGAAGCAGCACTAACATATATTTTTTCACTTTAATAGACTACTCCCGCACTAAGAATTTATCTTGTGTCGCTGTGACTTTTACAAATAAACAAACGGCAGACGCAAAGTATAACTAGACCCGAATCAACTATATGTCGATTGCATAAATATTCGTGCCTGGCGTGTCGACGCCGATGCCGTCAAATGCTTACTGCATTCAGAAACACAAAGTTTAACGGCGCGTATCTGTTACATAATTAGTGGAAACGTAGCCTTAGTTCGCTAATGAGGGTAGAAAGTAAAAGTTGTAAGATACTGTCTAGATAACAAAGCTAATACTTGTTCAGGTTAATTAAGATACAAATAGTTTTAAAGTTACAAGTTTCAATGACGTCAAACCAAACTTACAGGTGTATGTGTGTGTTACTAAGTACGTGAATGAAGGTAACTGCAAACTTTTAAAACGCAACTTGTAGAGGAGGATAAAATCGCATTGAAAGCGTTGTGGTTAAATCACTAATAAAGGTGTTTTTTTTTATGTTTAATAGGCGTTCGGTAAACGATCTGCGGGTTAAGCGAACCTTGGTGCGGTCATTCAATAGATGGGTGACCACATAGTGATATTCGGAAACGTAAAAAGTCGGTCCCGGTTGCTGTCGATTAAGATAACAGTCGTTAAGCCACGACAAAAGCCATCAGGCGGCTTGAAAAGCTTTTATACTAGGTTGACCACTCGCCATACGATAAGAAGAAGAAGTGTCACTCTTGCGGTTGAAAATAGATTGATTTCATCATATCATATGATGATTTGGAATTACAAAAAGATATCTCTAACATTATTACTATACCACTTGTCAATATGAAAACTATTTTTTATGATTGGTTAAATATACATAACCTTAAAAATACATTTTTTTTATAACAGTAAAGAATTTAAAAATAACTGACAGTCTCTGCAACTGGCTAAAAAAACGTCAACAATAAAACAGACTTACTTATAGTCCATCCTGTACAACAACAAACACTATACGTCAAAAGACATACGGCTTGCTCAAACACCATGTACTCATATTTATATAGTGCAAGGAAACCATCTGTAGATTCTATTAATATTTGCCCAGGAGATCTTGATCCCATGAATGTAAGAAGCTTACTCCTAAGCTGGGGTAACCACGCGTGCCGGGTCAAAAGGACACGTCCACGAGACATTGCTGGCAACATTGGGTTGTTAATGTGCTGTGTTGCCAGACTGAATATTGTTTTGTTTATTTAGTTAGTGTAGTGTACATAATGATAGTTTGACTAAGTGTTTGTTGTTAATGCCAATTTTTGTTGCTACTTGTAACAACAGCTCTGTCAAGCGTTGAACTCATGCTTTATCAAAACTCGTAATAAATTTAATATCTAAAATTACAAAAAACAAAAATATTGTTTAACATTTTGTATGACAAATAGTGCAATTGAAAACTTTTAATTTTGAATTCACATATCCATACATACATAAATACATACACATATAATATACATTAACATACCCATGCTTATGTAAATACGGACGGAAGTGTGTCTGTTACGTTTTCACTATACTAATGGTTTAACGAGTTTGATAAAATTTTGTATGGAGATGCAATGTAAAACCTGGCGTCACATAAGGGATACTCAACATCACTCCTAGAAACAAAACCTTTCTCAGAGTCTAAATTTATATTTGGTCATTCATAATGTACTCTCTACTAAAATTACTGAAAGCTTGTCCACCCAAGTAATTGTGTAAGAAATATTAAAGAACAGCCCAAACAATTATGAAACATACTTTTATAGATGTTATTATATTTTATTAGTTAGTAAACTTATAATATTACAACTTTAGTAATTGTAATAAGCGATAAAGTTTTATTTGAATGAACATTTATGACGGTGTTGAACGTGAATTTGTTGTAGTTAGTTATGTTTCTTAATACTAGTACTTAGTATTAACTTTACAGAATACGGGTTAATACGGGGTGGGTACAGCAAGTGAAAAATTTTAAACACCTTTCTATAATATTTGTTAAAAGAAAATGTTTGACACAGTCAAATTTTGATGAAAATTTTACTTTTTTTACAAGTTTTTTTTTATTTGACAGACTAACTAGTCTGTCTTAGTTATTTATTTTTAAATTCCTAGAAAGCATTTTTCTATCAGTATATTTCTTTTTATTTACAAAATCGTCTAGCCGTCTTCTTCATAACAGGCAGGGGTTTCAGTTATTTTTGCCAAATTGCTCCAACCTTTCTTTTTGAAATATACTGAAAATACATATTTTTTAATACACACTATGAATCAGTAGGCTGTTGTTCAGCAGTGGGACACAGTAAGAAAAATCGGTAATTCAAAATTATGTTTAAGAAAACTTATGTATGTATATTAGTACTTAGTTGAAAGTTAAAAGATCGCGTGACTCACGTATTGAGCCGTAACTGAATCGAAACTATAATTAATTGTAATAATTAAGAAATATATTATAGTGTGTTTGCTTAGGACGCCTAATTAAACCAATTAAGTCTCGATTTTAGTTTAGATTGTCACGCTTATTTTATTATGATGTTAACTTGACTTTCGTAATTAAGGAGCTCTTTAATAAAAACAAGCAACTTGTAATGACTTGCATGATCATACATAAGAACAATTATATTCGTCTACGACTTTATTATTATAGAAATAATAAAATGTTGTATTTGGATGTCTATGGGTAAAGACATAACGTGTTTTCAACCTTTCCATGCGATAGATAACATCGAGTTTATTATATCGTATATTTCAAATGTCAATGTGATAGTACTGTACTATGCTGGACATTCTAATGCAGTATTTTATTATTGAGAACTGATCATGAGGTCTCTGGTCTAATTTATATTCAATTACAATACTTCTCATAGTAATAGTAGTTCGGAAGCATGTGTGTTTTTCATTCACCTTTAGCTAATTTTCATTCACCTTTTAATTATAACAGGCGTGTTATTACGTACTTAATATGTGTATCTATTGATATAATAATATGCTAGACGCGTTTGACTTGCAAACATGCGTTCATACATCAACGGCACGTGAAAAAATCTCCAAAATCATGGTGTCCCTACAAAACTCCGGTATTACGGAGATTATCAATGCTATTCGTTCTCAAAGCGGAGGTAACGGAGGTACATTTTATATTGTGGCATTAAAATAAAATTAACAATGGAAAGATTTATATCTCCGCACAATTTACTGCGTTGTAAAGATTACAGATTTATACTTATTCATTGTAACAAATTGTTCTGGGAATTATATAATAATGCAATCATTTTTAATAGGAGTAATCTAGTAGAGGTTAGTGTATGACTTCTTTTACTAGTCTTTGAATATATTATCTTCATCATCAAACTTATTATTGAACTAAACTAATTAAACTTTTTAATGCACGGAAGATTATTATTTTAGCTTATTATCCAACTGATGGGCATGTGACTCACAGAATGGGAAGGTTTTGCTAAAAACTAACATATTCCGGAGCACTTCTTTTTTTTAGTTTAGAAATTAAACTACTTTTAACACTAGCGTAACTACTAAGTAAAGAACAAGAAATATTATGCAAAAACATACAATACTACTTTAAATGATATTGAAGTCACGGTACAAAGTAGTATAAAAGCCTTGCATGCAATCGGATAATCAACTTTAAGCCCAGCTTACGTTACGTATTGGATTTCACAGTAATACGAGTATATGCGTAGTTGATTTCCTTAAAGCCTTTGAAATGTGTTCTTTTGTATGTTAAAATGTCACTACGGTGGTGGTGTGACGTCATTTCGAACTACTATTTGTTATAACGTAGCTTTCTTTCTTTCGGTTAATGGTCAACATAATGTTAAAGTTGTTCAAGCTATCACTGACTCCCAGTTTCTGAGTACATTAAGCGGTAGTTTATCTATTCAATAGCGATTTTTTTTGTATCAGTTTTAACGCTATTGAATAGATAAACTACCGCTAAATGTACCTCAGAAACCGGGGGTTAGTCTCTAACACAGAATGAAAAAACAACTGTTATCAAAATAATTACCTCCGAAGCACTAATCATAAATACAACTGACTACCTATCTTTGGTGTGTCCGCACCATAAGCTGTTTACTGCTGAGCACAATTAGCTAGTAGCGGCTAATAAAACCACCTCCAGGCGTTACAACCATATATGATTTCAGTTTTTAAACACAACACTTACAGGGTTAAAAGTAAGTCTTTCTGCAACTAAATTCATACCGGGTTTAAATCTCACCTAGAAAAAGCATATACCTAAGCCAGCCACAAATACATGTCCAGTTTAGTATAAAAAGCGTGCTAGCTTCAAAGAATTAACTTTGTGTTTATTATACCATACATGTAGTTTTTCAGCTTTTTCTATCCTTCCTTCCACGAACATAGTTTTTCCTTCAGATCACAAAATAAGATACCACTTTACCTTATATTTTTAAAGAAATATGCGCCGAGTTCTTCAGCCATCGTTTCATATTATTTTAACATGATAATGTTTGCTCACGTTGCGGAAGAAACCTTTTGTTCGTGAGTGAGATCGATTTGGAACTGTTTGAATATCATATTCGTTGAGTCTTCTATTATAGGTGAGAGTTTTTTGCTAAGAAACAGGTTTTAGTCAAGACTGAAGACAGACTATTGCTTTACGAAATATGAAGACGCGCATACATCAATTATGAAATCGGCGATTCATTGTATCGACAATCCGGATCGTTTGATTAGTATTCGACTACAAGAAGATAGACTTGTTTATGTTAAACGAATCAGCTTGTATCAATTTCGTCTAAAATCTGCGCTTGGCCAAAAAAAACAAAAAAGAATCGAAAGTCAAAGATTCTATTTTGGCCCGTACAAATCAACATTTTATTACATTTATGGAGCGGTCTAAGGGACAATTATATATTCAATAGAAAAAAAAAACAGCACCAAAGATTTCAGAAAATCGGAAGTATTTGAAACATGCCTTGCCCAGCTTTGGTGTCAGCTAAATAAATAATAATCAAATTGCCTTTTTACATTTGTAAAATCTTAGCAAAAACATGCAGAGCGCTCGTAACACGTGCCAGGCTGGCTCATAAATTCGTTGGACCTCGCTGAAAGCCCCCGCGGGAACATTTTCCAAGAACTCTCGGCTGATTCAACATGGACGGGTGCTTTTTGGTGTCGGCCAACAGTTGTAAATAATCGAATGATGGTTTGACTGGCATTTATGTAGTAAACGTATTTAATCGCTCGCGAAATACGTTTTTATTGCTTCGTTTTACACAGGGATAAATATTTATGTTCTCATGCATTTTTGTTTTCTTTTAAGTATCGGCTGGGTCGCGTCGGCCTTCCTATTTTGTAGCTCAGCTATGGATATGCAACTATGGGCCAACTGATAAAAAGAGAGTTTTGTGTGTGAGGTTTGCCGCTGGCGAAATATACAAAATTTCAGGATTAAGAACATCAGCAACCTGCAGGCTTATGCAGCTGATAGTGGATGCGGTTTCTTTTTTTGGCAAAAAACACGGAACTTATTAATTACTATCCGATAAATCGTAAATACGAAGAAATACGAATCTCTACTATGTGGTTGAATTATAGTCCATGTCAGTTTAAATGCACTTACATAATAATATGTAGTAGAAACATTAACGTAACGTATTAATGACTACTTATTATTTTAGGATAAGAGCAAGGTGTAATTCTCAACTGAGATATAAATATAATGAGCCCATTTGTAAGCGGACAATCTGAGCGATATCAGGATTCAATATCTTCAACCGTAAACACTGCATAAAACCTTGTAACATCTAAAAGTCGCAAATCGAAAACTTCTCGAACAAATCAAAAAGACGTTCGAATACCAGAAAAACATCGTAGATACTTCCACTGAAACCAAAAGCCGCATAAAGAGTGTCTCTAACAAGATTGGAAATACTTCAACCTTTGAGGGGCGCAAGTTTTTTTCTAAAAATAGTTTGGACATTCGTCAGGAGTCTGTAATAGGGTCAACTAACGAGCTCAGGGTTGGTTGGTGACAGTAGCTCTTAAGGACTTTTGTATTGTCATTTTCTTTGGATTGTTGAAATCTATGTATTATTGTAGTATTGTTACAGTTATAGTAGTCATCTAGTTATTACATTGAAGTGCAACTGAGGCGCCCGTAGCCAGTTGCGCTCACGGGTCGGTATACGATCTGTGGATTAAGCAAACCTTGGCGCGGTCATTCTATAGATGGGTGACCGCATAGTGGTATTTGAACAGGGCGTCTCCGTGTTTCGGAGGGCACGTAAAAAGTCGCTCCCGGTTGTTGTCAATTAAGATACCAGTCGCTAAGCCATGTCAAAGGCCTTCGGGCGGCTTAAACAACTTTGACACTAGGTTGACCACTAACCATACGACAAGAAGAAGATTGAAGTGCTATTGTTAAGTGCTAAGTTTATTTATTTATTTATTGTACTGTTACAATTTATCTTAATCTATTAACTATTTTATACCCGCCAAACTTACTAGTTTAGTAGTTGTTCAATCGGTTTAGATCTCACCACGGTAAAAATAATTTAAACCATGGCATGGCTCTCTCACTGCAAGAGTCCTCCAAGCTGGCCAAATGTTAGAGACTTTCTCAATAGTAGCCCAGAGTTTAGGAACGTACCCGGTAAATAGTCTCACCTCCTCTTACACAGGAATACCATTGTAAATTTCAAAACTTGGGTGTATATACACACACACCTTCGTCATTTTGTTCTATTCAAGGAATTTGATAAAGCGACGCTGCACTTCCAACCAATGCAGTGAGTACTTCAAGACAAAATTCATCTCGTCATAGTTTGAGCTGTGTTTAATTAAGACGCCTGTGACGACGGCTTAAAACTGAAGCCGTTGGACAATTAGTGCCGAACTACTCTCTAATTAAATACTAGATAATACTTATAAGATCAGTGTGCCAAGTTTTCAGTTTAGTATTAGAATTTCGTTTTAAAACTAGCTTTTGCCCTAACTTTAGACCCATATTTTACCCGCTTGGGGATTGAATTGATCAAAATCCTTAGGTTCCTTCCTTCTTTCTTAACGGATGCCTACGTCATAACATATATAATAGCTCATGCAACAGAAACTTGGGAGAGATTTAGGGGCCAAAATATTTGTCAAAATATGATAGGTAATATGCGCGAACGGCTCCAGGCAGTAATAGACGCGAATGGAAGCCATACCCGCTATTAATTCTTATTTTTCAATAAAAATTTTGATTTTGCATTAAGATTTATATTATAATATCTAAAATATTTTCATTTGAATTTTTGATTGTGCTTTTAATAAATAAATGATTACGATTTAAATCATACTTTTCTTCAGTACCAAATACTTTGTTCTAGATTAACACACGGCAACGTTAAAAATATACTTTGTTAACCTTATTTCATTAGAGTTATGTTTATGTTATCATATTATAGATTAATATGATTACTGACAATAAAATATAATTGTTTTGTGAATAAGTATTGAAATAGATACTAACGTGTTAACATACATTATTAAGGTTAAGCAAGCACTGTCCCAAAAGTAGCTGAACAACATAAGCGACGAAAGTAGATTAACACACGGCAATGTTCAAAATATACTAATAATTTTGTCTTTACTGCTGCTTAGTGACTTTTGATACAATGATGTTCAGCAACATTTGGATTGTTGGTGTACAGCAACTTTAGGAATACTAGTGTACAGATACTTTTGAAATACTCGTGTTTAACGAATTTTGTAAATTTCTGGTGTACAGGCTATTTTGTTTCCTAGTTGCGACTATAACTTATGGCATTTTATTGTGAACAGGTGTTTTGTTAAGTTGATTCTGTTCATCGACTTTTGGTGCTGACTGTACATGCATGTCAAATTTCAGCGCGATCCGTCAAGTGGTTTGGGCTGTGCGTTTATAGATCACTATGTTAGTCAGTCACCTTTTAGTTATACATCAATATTTAGATCTACAGTAATTAGAGGTATGATTCCTGCAAGCTAAAGACATCAGAGTAGAATGTATCAGCGCTCCGAGCATATTTTGTAAGAAATATGTATTTCGGTCGCATGTCGAATAAAACCTTACTACTATGGTTTTTAAATAATGATGATGTAGATTAAAAAATATTTCACTGGTAAAATTATAAGCATAATTTTAGGAGTGTGCACATGGCATATTTGCTGTTTCTCATAACTCAGTGATAACCAAGATCACTGACAAGAAGTTGAGACGCTAAAATATCTGTACGGCTCTCCAAGGCCCGAAATATGTTACTGATATTCAGAATGTTTTTTTAAACATACTGTTTTTCGAGACCTAGTTTGGTCTCGTAAACGAACTCCGGATTTCTACTAATAGAAGGATCCAAAATCATTTTTCGTGGGTCGAAAAGTCCTAGAAAATAACCCAGAATCCTACTTTTACGATATCAAATAATAAAATAGCTTTGGTTACAATACCAATGGACATAAAACTCGGAACATAAACGCAGGTAGCTCTCGTCATAACAAACAGGACTTATGACGTCACCTCTTTCAATCGAATCACTTTAGATGAATGTGTTTATCGCGATACTCAATTGTTTAGTCAGTCGGGGTCGAGGTGATATGGATATTGGTTATATTATTGTAGATATGCTCTGTGAATATTGGTTATATTATTGTAAATATAAATATCTTTTTTCTTGAATCAACTGCAGGGGAGCGATTTTTAAACATTGTCAAGATCTTTTAAAATTAAATAGAGTAGATTAAAGTAAGAAAATTACCATTAATTTTAGATTTACCTTAATATTCATTAAAAGATTTACGACAACACGTAGAATTATTAATTACTCCCGTGCATTGAATAATTGATTTTCAATTATTGTACCCCCTACCCTAAGGTTTAACTGCCAGAGAATGTTTTTGGCGTAAATAATAAAGAAATTAAGTAAAAAATATTTTTTGCATAACATTACCAACTCCGGTATATCATCATTCAGCGATGACATAAACCTCTGCATTTTATATCGATGTATAATGGCTTCAGTTCAGTGTTACACTAAAGGTATGTAAAAAAAAACTAAACTTACGTTTTTATGAAGCGGGAAATCCTCGTCCTGTTGCGCCGTTTCCCCTACCACTATTTGTCCATGTATTATTACCTGAAAAGAATAGAATAAAATTATGAAATGAGTTTTATAATATTCATAACAAATAACAATTCCTAAATGCATGGTGGACGTATGTCCCAACCCTTCTCATATTCAGGGAGGAGACCCTGTCCAAGAGTGGCATAGTAATTTGTTAATTTGACAATTATACTTTGACAATTATTTCTTAAAAATGCCTTTTTTCGTGAACAATATTGTCAAAATTATAGTATATCTTGATTTCAATACATTTGAATATCTCGTAATTTCTACTTTATATCTCTCAAATATTATATTTTACTCTCCACAAAGTTCTACGTTCGATTCCTGAGCCGGTCCTAAATCTACGCAGCATTGGTCGATATGCTCATGTATCAGTGTCCTCATAGACATTCACGTTTAACTATGTGATTGGTGAAACACATGTACTCAATTAAGGCGTTTGAATAACTAATGGAAATCAAGAGCGTTACATGGAAACCACGGTAGAATTCATTATGATTTTATGTAGATTGCACTTGTAGTTCATGTAACGTTTAACTTAGCTATTCTTACCTATCAAAATTAGGTCTCATCCCTAGCCTAGCCTTTTTTCCAACCATGTTGGAGTCGGCTTCCAGTCTCACCAATACCAGTATTTTACATAGAGCCACTGCCTATAGGACATATCCACAACCCTAGGTTATAACACGATACCCTTCGGTAAGCCGGTATGTGTATGTTATGCGTATTATAGCAAAAGTTATTGGGCACTATTGTTAGAAATAATAACAATCTTGTCTAATAAATAATACTGCTTTGTACTCCGTTTCAAAATCTCTGCAACGGTCATTTTTCTCTGTCCATCTTTTATTTGTACAATTTTTAACCCTGTCGAAGATTGCATATCACAATACCATAATCCTTATGAACCTTTCCCGCTAGGATCTGAAGTCTTTATTTAATCCAATATAAAAAATCACAATCTAAGTCCAATATTCGCTTCGAATATTCGAAATTTCGATATTCTAAACCCTAAGTAAGTTAAATAACATGTTTCTATAATGTTATTACTGTACATTTACAATTGAATAACATTTATTTAGCGAGAAGCAACGAACCAACACACCACAACGACGGTACGCCTAACTTTTGTGGTTTTCATTAAATTCGATTTCGAAATAACATTTATGTCGCCAAATGTATTCTATATCTTACAATTCGAAACTTTTCTGATAAGGGTTGAAAAGCAATAAAAAATATATTTTCATTTTTTTTTTATTTATTTGATCAATGCATTCAAATAATTTTACCGGTGTTTTTCAATCATGTAAGGCAATGGACTTTAAACATTTTAGAGAAAAAAGCATTTTATCAGTAAACAAGATGTATTTGCATAAATCTCAACCAATTTTTTAGAAAAAATACTTTTTGATAATAATAATTTAAAAAAATCATTGAAATACATTCAATTTCATTTATATTTTGGGCTAATATTCAACGTTTTTTTTTAAATTTTGTGAGATCGGATTTGAAAAAATCTTTATCACTTATCTGATAAGAAAATCTTGCCTAAATCGCCTGATTCCTCTTGTTCACAGAAATCAGTATCGCAGTTATAACCTATTAATTATATATAGATATTGTTATCAATCAACTAACGCATTGTGTCAATTGTGATACATGGCTTTGTTCGTAATATAATTATTACTATTGTATGGAACGCTGATTGGGATAACTAAGGTTAATTTTAGGAAATTAACATCTAATGTTACTGTGTTTGTGTGTTGATTTAGGTTAACGTAATATTGATACGTACTGAAAAAATCACGAAATTAACGAAATAAAAATCTATACCTGTTCTACTGTTAGGCAAGAGTCTTCTCGAGCTTAGCCGCCACTCGGGTCTTAAGTTTAGATACAATGTAGTTAATTACTATCCAATTACTACCGTCCATAATGAAAGATAGATTAGGTTCAAGTCCAAAACATTGATGTTGGAGACACTGCGTCCTTTCAAGAACACTTTAACAATAATACTCTTAGGCATGCAAGAATTCATCACGATCTTTCTTTCATATAGTTATAGTTTTTTCCGTCAATATTATTATTTTTTCGACATTAAATCAATTAATGGTTATTTATGACACTTCTTCTTCTTCTAATATATAAAATTCTCGCGTCACAGTTTTCGTTACCATACTCCTCCGAAACGGCTTGACCGATTCTCATGAAATTTTTTGAGCATATTGAGTAGGGCTGGGAATCGGCCAACATCTATTTTTCATGCCCCTAAGTGACACTTTTTTTTATTTTTATGGCAAAACAACGTTTGTCGGGTCAGCTAGTAACTTATAAAAATCATTGGTGCAATGGGTTCAAATCCTCGATCGCTTAATAAGACCACTGAGTGCTTACCTTAGCATACTTAAGTAAATTTCATTTTAAGTTTTTAGGTCTCTGTCTACCCCTTACGGGAAAAAGGCGTGATATTATGTATTTATTTATTTAAGGAGGTTCAACAGCGTGTTCTTATTTAATAATATTGTTAATTAAGTTACAGACAGCCAATTGCAGTAAGTATGCATGTATTTAAGTAAATAGAACCTAACGTTCTTGAAGGAATAAACGTCCCGAACTAGTACTTTTCTTGGCCCGACCCATCTATATTTCGGGAGAAAACCAGTGCTTTGCAGTAGCTAGCTAACTGGTCAGTCGTTCTGGATTGCGTCCAAGACTCCCAGCCATTACGGTTTGAACCTGAAATGGAGGTTATGAGAGTCCAACTTGAAATCATATATTTGATTCTACGGTTTTTTTATTCTCAGTTGTATGTCGTTTTTCTGAGTATTTTTTTCCAAGAGGCTAAAATGAAATCGTAATCCTATTCTAAATTGGGTTGTACCGCATTATCGATTAGCAATACTTACCTTACCATTAGAGTTTTTAGTTTTAGTGTACCTAAAAAGGCGCTCATAGCCAGTTAGTGGTACTCACCAATCATGACGACATTTCACAGAAGGGTAGAGCTTGTGGTGTTTAAGATAAGCATCTTCTTTTAAAATACCAGTAGCGACTGTTGTCAACTAAGACATTTATAAAACTTGTGGCTTGAACAGCTTTGACACTAGGCTCACCAATAAGATATTACACGACATTATTACAACATTATTTTATAGTTTTAAATTTGTATCAAAGCCAGAAAGTTAATGAAGACACCACATTCTTTTACCAAGACGTCACTACAGTTTAACCTAAAGTACTTCTAAAACATCAATCTCTTTCTACTCTAACACCTAAACAACCTGTGGAATCCACGTCTCGTAAACACCTAAACACGAAACGTTTCACTCTTAAAACCTGGGAACAGACAGGTGTAGGGAACGTGTTATTTAAACCGTTATTGTACAGTCATGCTGATTAATTGACCTTTTGAATTTTGTTGTTTAATGACACTGGTAGTAGGTTTTATTTATTTTCACGTTTAACTTGTTAATTGGTTGTGGAAAGTGACTCAGCAAAATGTAATTTTTCTTTGTATGTATGTTTGACTTCATCAGCAAAGTTATAAACCTATGATTTATAGTCCAGACTACTGTTCAATACCGCGATTCTTTTCCACTATCGACTACCTGACAGCTATCGCGTCATTTTGAATGAAAATCGAATCAGCGCCTCTAGTGGGCAGGGAAGGAACTATTTTTGCAGTACATTTAAAATGTCAAATTCTCAACACTCGTTTTAACTGACTGTAGAGTATTGCGCTACAGGTCAGTTGTTTTATACTTTATAGCTGACCCACGCAACTTCGCTTGCGTCACACAAGAGACTCATAATTTTGCCCGTATTTGTAACATTTTTCACTGGTACTCTGCTCCTATTGGTCGTAGCGTGATGATATATAGCCTATAGCCTTCCTCGATAAATGGGCTATCTAACACTGAAAGAATTTTTCAAATCGGACCAGTAGTTGCCGAGATTAGCGCGTTCAAACAAACAAACAATCAAACAAAAAATCTTTTCAGCTTTATAATATTAGTATAGATTTAGGCGATTTATAATATTCAAACTCAAAAAATAACAAAAATAGTTGACTTGATTTTTAAAAGGAAATGTCATTTTGTAGACTATCAATCAATAAAATAGTTATTGCAGTATTAAATCGATACCTTATAATTAAGCTTTATTTCAGTAAAATAACTGTAATTAACAGGATTGAAAATAACTCAACCTTATGTAGGTTATACAAAACTAAGATTATTTTCACATTCGTGTACACCTACAATTATAAAACCTAATAAAAATAGAATATACGTCGAAGGAAACACCACACGTACATTACCCATTTTATTTACTTTTCATATAATACAAAAACACATTACAAACAAACTTCCGTCACAGGAATATAGAATTTACTGAAGCAAAAATACGTTTAATGGAAACACAAACAGATATTGAACATAGAAATAAGATACAGATTTCATCTGAAGATGAAAACTATGTTTTGTTACATGTACATTTTCTTTTAACCTAGTTTGAGGTAGAAATACTACTCAGGAGTTGTATCTAAACTTAATACAGTATTTTCAGATTTTTGTATTGAAGTTATACTTCTAGGTATATATACCTTCTTATATTTCTCTTCTTCTAATGTATTTTGTGTTATTTTATTTTTTGTGTGGTGGGTTCGAATCCTACCTGGGACAAATCTTTGTGTGATGAGCACGAGTATTTGTTCTGAGCCTGGTTGTCAATTTATCAATCTATACTAATATTATAAAGCTGAAGAGTTTGTTTGTTTGTTTGTTTGTTTGAACGCGCTAATCTCAGGAATTACTGGTCCAATTTGAAAAATTATTTCAGTGTTAGATAGTTCATTTAGCGAGGAAGGTCATAGGCTATATATCATCACGCTACTACCAATAGGAGCAGAGTACCAGTGAAAAATGTTACAAAAACGGGGGAAATTTTGACCCAATCTCTCTTATGTGACGCAAGCGACGTTGCGCGGGTCAGCTAGTATAAGAATATGTTTAGAAGTTCATTATTTAAAAGAATAAAAATCAATGACGATCCTGAAAGATGGATTCACGTAGACATGAAAACAACCAATATTTATTTTTAAAACTAAGTTTAGTCCTAAAGAGCAATGCATTCAGAAAGTGAAAAATAATACTACTAATAAAATATCCAGAAAATATTTTTTCCTTTCTCGGAATCAAACTCAAGACACCCAACTCAACTCATCTCTATGCAAATTATTTGACGAGCACTTCAAAAATCGTCTCCAATCCATACTACAATCAAAAAACAAAATCAAAACAGACTGTAACACAAACCAAGTAACTACCTTCCACTAACTGTGAAATTCATCCTTCTGTGTATAGTTCTGTATTAATAATAAAGCCTTATGTCGCCCCCGGGCCGGAGTTCCGTTATTAAAGGGTTAAAATATGTCCGGATATGAACCCTGCTACTTGTTGTCAAACATCAGCTGTCCTAGTTTTGAACTATACTCATCTTTTTGTATAAATGTGACGTGATTTTACTTGTGTTGAAAACGATTGTTTGACGTGATGATAAATAGCGTATAGACTTTTTTATGAATATAGCTGTTGAACATCTATTTTTTTTTCAATTCAGTCAGTTAGTTTCGGAGAAAAGGTTGTTTAAACAAACAAAAATCTGTTTTAATTTTGACAAAGGACTGAAAGGAGTATTATTTTCACTTAGTCCAGCCAGACCATTAGTAATTCCGACAAAAAAATAACTGATGTTTTATTGCGATTTTCTGAATGAGAGCCGAACTGAACTACCGCTTAGCGAGTTTCAAATGTTATAAAACAATTTAAAACGCAGATAGGCTGATATCATTTATTGCGAAAAGTATAGTTACAAAGGAAAAAATTCAACTAATTCTCGTCCACGAAAGATATGAAAATCTATTTGACTAAACCACCGTTCGTACAGCTTCGAATCTTTAAAACAATATCGTTTGCGATTGAAATGCGAGCCAAAGGTAAACAGATCCGTGGAAAGTTGGTTTGCGTTGAATGAAACGTGTTCAAATAACCGGTATTGGCTGGATATTGGCGGCCGCCGGCGGTGAAAACCAGCTCGAACCGGCTCAAACCAAAAGCTACCGGTTTACCGAAATGTTTGACTGAAGTGAACCGCCATAGTTTATTTGTTATTCAGTTTATTAGGATAATATCGTGTGTCAAAAGACCGCCCACGGGTATATGTAGTGTTTGATTGAAAACTTTTAGCGTATGAAACTAAATATTTTAGTTGAAATACAGAATGTTTATTTCATTCATAGAAAATAATAAATGGTTAAATGAGAAACGTGTTCGGTTGATTATTATAAAAAGGTGTTAGTCAACTAAGTTACATGTGTGTTTAAGTTACTTATTAGACTAGAACATGGCTTAAAGAGTGTCATTGAAGGTGGCACTCCATTATATCATTAAGCAGCCACCTATCTATGAAGCGTACGTAGCGAAGTTTGCTTAACCTGCATTTTTTATCGACCGGCAACAGTAACTATTTCTTCTAAGTATCATAGTTCACGTAATATTAAGTTACATAAACATATTGGTTTGGTTTGCAAATTGCATGCGAAGTATCTGTTTTATGACGTCGTATAAAGTAGGGAGAAGAAGCCTATATAAGCCTATATAAGGTATCAATCAACTAATGACAATCATGAAAATTGTAGTAAAATAAAAGAATATCCTTTGGAAATTCTTGCTACAAAGGTTTTGGGAATTACGTGGATTTATGATCAATTGTGTAAGGTCATAAATACAGTCCGCCATGGGATATTTATAATTAGCTAACCCTATGTCTTTACACGGCCAGCGTGGCGGACTCAAAGCCTAGTCCCTCCTTAAGTTCGAGAGGAGACCATTGCCTAGCAATGGAACAGCAAGCAAAGAGGTTAGGTCTTGAGTCCACAACGCTGGCCAAGTGCAAGTTAGGTTACTATCAAGGTTCCGACCAAAATATATAAATAAAATAAATAAATAAGTTTAACCCATTAATGTCCCACTGCTGGGCAAGGGTCTCCTCCCGTAATGAGGGAGGGGTTAGGCCTTGAGTCCACCACGCTGGCCAAGTGCGGGTTGGGGATTTTGCATGCCCTCAATAAATGTATTAAACAAATTTTAGGCATGCAAGGTTTCCTCACGATGTTTTCCTTCACCGTTGGAGCATGTGATAATTATTTCTAATACACACATAACTTCGAAAAATCATTGGTGTGTTGCCTCAGGTTCGAACCTGCGACCACTTGCATGGGTGCCAACTTATACCACTCGGCTATCACCGCTCATAACCAAAATATACAATAACAAAATGAAAATACATAAAATTCAATGATAAACTTTTGCATTACATGATTGTACGCAGTCACCATTTGATACAACTGCAACTGTAATAAAAATCCTAAAAATAACTTCTGTAGACAGCGGCCAAATAACAACGTGACGTCACATTTTACTAGCGCCCTAAAACTACTAGTGTTCGAGTGTCGTAAACTCTCGATGGGTGATTGTCATAAAATTTATAACAAACGAATCACATCATAAACAGTTAGTGATTTTATTACCTGTTGTGAGGACAACGTTTTTATTGAATTCTTAAAGATACGTAAAATGTATTTTTATTTGCGATCGTTTTATTGGTATTATATTGGTATTCTTCTTGTCGTATGGTTAGTGGTCAACCTAGTGTCAAAGTTGTTCAAGCCGCCCAAAGGCCTTTGACGAGGCTTAACGACTGTTATCTTATTGACAACAACCGGGACCGACTTTTTACGTGCCCTCCAAAGCACAGAGACGCCCAGTTCAAATACCACTATACGGTCACCCATCTATGGAATGACCGCGCCAAGGTTTGCTTAACCCACAGATCGTTTACCGACCGGTGAGCGCAACTGGCTACGGGCGACAGACATTTATATATTGGTGAGCCTATGACTGGTAACTTGTGAAGTTAAGCGATGCTGCCGAGGCTTGGTTCTAGAAGAGTTTACAGTTAATTATACTATTTAAATCGATTTTGATTTACATTAAATTCTTAGCTATTTTTGTCATATAATATATAACAGTGTAAACTGAAGTTAATATTTGAAACAATGATTATCATTTCGTTGTATGGCACACATAATTCATCGAGCGTGTTATGATACTTCCGCTTATACAGCTGTAGAGTACAGAGAAACATAGTTTAACGCGCTTGTTAGATAACAATTCCAATGAATGTTCGCCAGTTGAAAGTGGTTCTCATACATTTACTGACAATTATTTTTACTGAAAAGTTACTACTTACTAAGATACTTATCATTGACTATCGACAATCGTCTAACTATAAAAAAATATAGTTATACGGGCGCCGAAGGACTATTTTTGCAGTACATTTTAAATGTCAAACTCTTGATACTCGATAGTACGGACTATAAAGAATCGCGCTCCTGGCATTTAAATATGAACTGTGCGGCGCCTAGCGCCCATAGCTAGTTGCGCTCACCGGTTGGTAAACAATCTGTGGGTTAAGTAACCCTTGGCGCGGTCATTCCATAGATGGGTGACCGCATAGTGGTATTTGAGCTGGGTGTCTCCGTGCTTCGGAAGGCACGTAAAAATTCGGACCCGGCATTTGTCTACTAAGATAACAAACGTTTAGCCATGTCAAAGGCCTCTCGGGCGGCTTGAACAACTTTGACACTAGGTTGACCACTAACTATACGACAAACAGGAACAAACAAACTGACCCTTAATCTTTTGCATTTCATAGCATAGTACTACAATTCAACTTACAACCTAACATAATTATACAAACTCGTAACTTAACACTAGACTAGGAATTGAATTTGGTTGAAACTGGGTTTAATGTTCATAAATAGCTCGACACGGTCACACCGGTCACAGATTGCTGCGTTTATAGGTCACTATAATGAACACACTTTCGCATATCATCGTTACAATGTATTTTATATATTAGGACTAGGTATTGATCGTGACTCGCCTATTTTTGTATTTTTGGTTGATAAAAGTAGTGTATTCGACTGATCAACATAAGATTCTTGGCTGCTACTATCCTGTTGCTGGACATGAGAGCTTTTCCTCCCAGAAGTCTTGTAGTTTACCACGCTGGTTTAATATTAGGTCGGGGAAAAAGTCTTTTCGCATTATAGTATGTATGAACTTGTAATAAAATCTCTTTGGCTTCAAGACAAATGAGTACACGGTTCATTAAGTTTTTTTCAGGGAGCTCTTGTGATACTTAGGTATCACAAGAGCTCCGATATATCGAGCTTTTTTGTGTAGAGAAAAGATTTTATTACAAGTTCATACTAATTGTAATGCGAAAATACTTTTTCCCCGACCTGATAGTTTGGAAATGTATATTACTTTTAGAACACAGGCATGCAAAGTTTCATCGCGATGTCTTCATCGTCAGCTAGTGACTATTTCTAGTACACTCGTAATTTAAACAGTCACTGCTTATAAATCCATACCTGAATAAAATAAACTATTCAATTACCACTACACAATTTTTCATACAAAAAGGAAATTATAAAAAAGACCACACTTTCTTCTTCTAACCTCAGTTCACGGCAATATATTTATACGCAGACAGCATTTACGACTGTTCTTATAAACTTTTAATACGATTCCTTTGACCTCTAAGACAAAACTGTTGCATAATAAACTTGCCTACATTAATGTGTTTCATTGGATTTCGGCCAAGTTGTGGGTGGTGTAGCGCGCTCTCTTGAATAGCACAAATAGGTAGAAAGGTGTTCGTAATGACTGGGGTTTTGTGTAATTAATTTATAGACCACATTTAGGACTTAGGTTTGTGTGCATAGAAGGATTATTACTGATTTTGCGTGGTGCTAAAAGGGTACGTTGGCGACAATTTTGGTGTTCGTTGAGGTATTTTCGTATCCAAGTTACTTGTTTCTTTAGCAGTGGACAGTCTAGTCTAGTTCTTAGGTCTCCACGAAAATGGTGTTCAACAATACGAGAGGTAGCGATCGCAAATCGACTGCTTCCAAAAATCTCACGGTACTGTTATAACTGATGTACAGTAGAGATTTCGAGCACTTTGTCGATTCGCTGTCCACTCCACTCCGCTCTGACGGGTTTCACTTCAGCCAAACGCATCATAAAGATTGACTTGAGACTTGAGACCAAAAAAAACTACGTTTATACGTGTAATAGAAGCAATGGCATTACTATGCTCAAATGCCTAAGATGAAACATAACTAATATTCCGCTTGTTATACCTGAAAATGTTGACAGAATTTTATGTATAGTACATCCACGTTTCGCCATTAACACCGTTACTTCAATGTAATAGAGAGAAAGATACTCAAATATTTATCCCAAAAAATATTCATAGCACATCTTTTATCTTACACAAAGTCACAAAAGCCAGTCCATAAATTACACACTAAATCTAACTGAACAAAGTGCTAAAATAACTTCCAGCCAAAGTTAACGCGTTAACCGTTTCCGTATTTTTAGACCCTCGTAACTCGCTTCTAGGGGACCCTTTAGGACCCTAATTTTTAGCCTAAAGCATACTTAGTAACGCAGTTTATATGAAGCAGTAAATTTCTTTCTTTACATGGTTATAAAGTACCTACTTTTGAAGTTATTCGCGAGTTCAGTAATAGTGTCGTTGGAATTCTAGAATACCTGGGTCTTAACACTATACTTTACCTTAACTTAGTGCCTATATTTTGTTCCTGAACTAGACTAGTAAAGAGGCTGTATTACTTAGTTTAAATTTGACAATATTTAAAAATAGCACAATATACATACAAAGCTTCACTTCAAATTTTAAGTATTAAAACAGGGAATTTTCAAAAATACACGTAAAGACATACTACGCAACCTTTCATGATCTACAACCCGCTTTAAATAAAACAACCCGCCCCCCTAGGAACCGATGGCGTAGACCAATGAAGATGTAATATAAAACACACATGATATACCTGAAGATATAAACAATGGCGTATGAAATACACTCACGTTTCGCTATAGTTAATCCCATGTAATAGGAGGCCTATTGCCATATACCAGGCACGTAACCAAACTCCAGGCTGCTACTATAATGTAAATTAGAAAGAACCAACAATACTTTGCACGACCTGTGAGTCAAACCCGAGCCTTCATGATCAGTAGTCTAATACACTACTGATCGAAGGCAGTCAAGAAAATCATACACCTTAAATCATATTCCATTAAACCAATTCCCGTAATTCAAAGATAAGATACGAACCTGCATACCGAAGTTATATAATTTTCATATAAATTCACTATCTTAGTACCTCGTAGTGTCATAATTTTAAAACCGGGAAAGGGTTCTCAGAATTCATGAAAAGATCTTTATTATTTCCAGCGTCGTTTTCAAGGAAATACTATCGTTATCTCTTGAATTTTTCTTGATATTATGTTACTATATTATGAGCGAAAGTTATGGAAATTAAAGACTTTATTCAGTTAGTAAAAGTAAATATATGAATAGAACTGTAAACATGAAAGCATTATTTTGTCACTTTCAATCAATTTTGAAATGTATATGATTGAATAAGACAAAAAACTGTATAACTTTTATTAGTAGAGCAGTAAGTACATACTTATTATCAATTTTCTAAATAAGAATGCACTCAATATAATTGTTTGTGAAATCGCGTAATGACGTCACAAGTTTGCAACTCGCTGCCGACGTAATTTGATCACATCGTACGTTTCATGTTGTTTAATTGAGTTATATTGTTTCAAATTAGTTTGTCTACATCAATGTTTCGTTATAAGTATGTATTGTTTGGTAATCATGAAATTTTAGATATTTTGCTTGGTTATGTTATGAAAGGATTTTCGATTAAAATGTTTGGAATTAAATTATTTCCATGATTCATTAAAACAACTTTGGGATTAAAATGGAATAAAGGTTTTTACGCAATTTACACAAAAAAAAATAGTTGTACTATCACACTAAGAATTAGGATTCCGTTACCAATTTTATCATAAACCAAACTTAAATTATTTAGAATTATTTAAACAAGACCAAACTATTTTTTTATTGGTATTAGCGTGGAAATCGAACCCACGACACGGGCTGTTAATGACAGTAGAATGTTGTCGTGTTAGTCTTCTCAATCACTGCATCACACACATATCGAAATCAGTATAAAACATCACCAATATGCCTAGTTCAATAAAAAATAGCACTAATTTTAAAGAACGGTGCGAAAAATAATTTTCTTCATCTAAAAATAGATCCAGAATTATAGAAACTCCGACAGCTGGCTAATATAAGTGCTCGAGATTTTTTAATCGCTGTCATTCAGCATTCAGGAGCTTAATCGTACAGATATACTTCAGAAGTTCATTCATTTGGAACGAATGAATGAAGGGCGATTAGCGAAGAGGATTTATTGAAGAAAATTTTAATGTCGAGGCACCTTAGACTTTAGATAAAATGCATCGTTTAAGAACTTGCAGATGACAACTATTTATAGTTATTCTAAACTAACTAACTAAATTAATTAATATTATTTGTCCGCGAATCTTTATTATGATAAAACATATACGTGTGAAGTGAGGCGAAAGGAGTTTGTAAGGATCGTACCAAGTAGCGTTCCTTGGTTTCTGCCTACCCCTATGGGAAAGCGTAACATTTTGTATTTGTATCTTAGGGTTAAGGTTTAAAACCATGTATGTGCAATTGTGCAATGATTGATCAAAAAGTAATACGTTTGTTTCGTGTAAACATGGAACCCATGGAAACTAGCGCAATCGTGCTTTAATTCGAAATGCAACCTAAAACATCCCGGTTAAAAATAAAACGTTTAGTACAAACTTTGCCTAGCTCAGAAATCGAACCAGGGATGTTCACTATTTATCAAAACATACCGTTCTATCGAAGTACAAAAGCATTGTAAACTGCACTAAAAATAAATGTACACGAAAGATTTAAAACCACAATCCATGTTAAAATAAAACGAAATAAAAATACCTTCACAAAATATCGCTACAGTAGAATCCGTCGAATCGGCAATATTCAATGAAACGATATGCATTTACCCATACAAAGTGTAACGCGGTTTGCGGTCGCGTTTCACAGATTTTGCCGTTTAACCCAAGATATAACCCTTTTTCGATTTTATGTTTTAATATCGAAATTACATATGAATTCCCAAATGTATCATGTTTTAAATAACCGGGAAGTTTAAAGCTTTGATTGTATTTTAAATTTGTAAACCGACGCGGTTTTTCCGTATCGTTTGGGAATAAAATGGATCATGGGTATGGTTTGGGCTTTAAATCTGTTCTGCGAATAATTATAAGGCTCTTTTAGTCAATGGAGATGTGAAATATATACATATTTACCCTTTTTAAAGAAAAATAGGTTGGTTAAGGTCTTTCATGCATACATACATACAAAACCTGTTTGTTATACCGGAAAGTATAGATTGTACCATTAATAATAAACCCACGTATTAGTGGGCAAACCTATAGCCAATATCAGGCCACGTTACTAAATTTAAATTATTGAGAAATATTCTAGTGGAGGTGAATAAGAAAAGCCCAATAGTACTATGCCGAACCCGGAAATCAAGCCCGGGACCTAGTGATCAGCATTTTGATTCACTACCGACCGCGCCTCGAAGGCAATCAGTTAAGCTTGCGGGTGGTAAGCAACAAACCATTGTTCTTATTGTGTCTGGTAGGTAAGGTTTAGACAGTATAAATTATAATAGAATACGGGAATTAACGCGAATACGCATTTTACCTTAAAATGCCTAACTCGCCGTGGTCGCAGGCTAACTGGACAGTGAGCCTGCGAACACGGCGAGTGCAACCTGCGCCGAAACGTTAGGCATTTTAAGGTAAAATGCGTGTTCGCGTTAATTCCCGTATTATATTATATATTAAACATGCAACGCGAGACTTTAAAAGTTATGAAGGTATAGAGAGCCCTGTTTTATTCTTTAACACCAGGGCCTCAGACTACTTAGCTACTCCACTGGTTAAGGTACATATCTAAAGTAACCGCTAAAGCCATTGACTTTAACTTAACATTTGTGTAGTAAAGGCAACTCTGTTTCTTCATAAAACTATCAGTAAATTCGTGAAGAAACCAATTTGACCGTCAGTTTTACTTTTGATGAAGAAACTGGCTGTGTGAAGAGACCGGTGGCCAGAAGTAGGTTAGTAGTGGTATATTATTCTGTTTAATATTGTAGTTTACGTAATACGAAGAATCCTGTTAACCCTTCCAGCTAAGCTCGAGCGTGGGTGAACATTATAGTCTAGTGCACTATAATGTATTCTTAGAAGATGATACTTTCTTTTTATTATAAAAGAACGTAATGAATGAAAAGGTTTCTATTCAATAGTGTGACAGGTTATTATTGTCATATAAAATCTTTATAGTATTATCAATGCGAAAGGTTTGATGTTTACACGGATGTTTATTACGCAAGACATAAAGCGGTAGTTTATAATCTCATTTAAGACAATGTTTAAGACATATGATTTTTACACCGAGAAATCTTGTCATGCAGAAAACTTTACGGTATGATAGAAGCTGGTATGAAACAAGAAAGAAGAGGTTTCCCAGTTTCTTCCCAGAGTGAGGAAAGGATTAGGCCCTAGTCCACCACGCTGGACATGCCGTTGCGTAACTGCAAGAACAGTTTGAAAGAACTCTAAAGCATAGAAGATTTCATCACGACATTTACCTTCACCGTTAAAATAAGAGATAATCATTTCTAACACACGTATAACTTAGTGTATTGACCGACAACTTTCGTGAGAAAATATTGTAAAACTCTCTGTTCTTTTGCACAGAATCAATTAACTAAAATTAACACATTAATATTACAGAAAATATATAAAAAAATACATGTATAAAACACGATACAAAAGAGACAAATAAACAGTAAAACATCACGGGACACGTCATAACACAACATTTCAGTCCAACAAAAGCTTTTTAAAACCGAGCGACAAAATGGCAACATTAAAAACGTATATTAATGAATGTTGCCAGTGAAAATATAACGAAAAGTTTAACTAGTTTCTGTCCGCGGCTGCGGTTGCTCCAAAGTTGAGGTTATTTTTGTACATGCGTTACTGGGGTGCTTAAAATAAAATTTGTAAAGCGTTTCCTTTTTGAAAATACAACGATTACATGATATTCCGTCTAGCAACAGTACTGGCCAGTGTTTTGAATTTGAAATGTAATTATATTTGAATTTAGAACACATATAAACTATGAAATTATATGTGGCCATATATAACTATAAAAACCTTCAATGCAATTCTACACTCTACACTATTGAGAAAAAATCAACATAATTGAAAAATCCAATGTATACTCCGACCCAGGAAACAAACCAAATCACAATATTAAGGTCCAGTTCCATGACTAACAGATAAGTAATAAATAGCCTTATTACCCATACTCCAGATGAAGGGTTTACAATTCTAAATCAACATAATTATTAAATAGCTTATAACAACACAATATAGGTTAGTTCTATAATGTGTTAGTTTTTGCTTGTTATACTAACTGACCTAAACATACTGGCCATAAGGACGCAACGTCAAACACTAAATACACGACACAATAATATCAAAGCTACATAATCGTATAAGTAATCAAACATACAATAATCCACTGCCAACATATATTTCTCTCTACGAAGAAACTTGTCATCAATAATCCGTACTAGTTCATGTGTGACCTAGTAGTAGCAAACAGTAATAAACGACTGTTACAATGTGAGATAATATCATCTCAACTATGAATGAGACCGCTAACAAATATTTCCCATCTTATTTCTCATAGAATCTATACTAATATTATAAAGCTGAAGAGTTTGTTTGTTTGTTTGTTTGTTTGTTTGTTTGTTTGTTTGTTTGTTTGTTTGTTTGTTTGTTTGAACGCGCTAATCTCAGGAACTTCTGGTCCGATTTGAAAAATTCTTTCAGTGTTAGATAGCCCATTTATCGAGGAAGGTTATAGGCTATATACCATCACGGTACGACCAATAGGAGCAGAGTACCAGTGAAAACTGTTACAAAAACGGGGAAAATTATGATTCTCTCATGTGACGCAAGCGAAGTTGCGCAGGTCAGCTAGTAACTATATATAGATACATAATAAATATTTTCGAAATACATATCAATGATATATAATGGTAACAAAATAATACTCTAGTTATAAAATTTAACAAAGACGGGTAACCTACACGACCAGTGATTGATACACAAACTCCGGGAAAATACTGAGAAATACTTAGCTACTCAGCAAAAAAATCTGAAATCACTTTTTGGCTAAACCCAAGATTCGAACCCGAGACCTCTACACAGGAGAAGGTAACCTGCTCTCTATAACATAGGTTCGAATCGTTAACATTAAAAAATGATCGTTTATAACACACTCACCTTAATTACTAAGAAACTTGTCATCAATAATCCCTACTAGTTCATGTGTGACCTAGTAGTAACAAACAGTAATGAACGACTGTTACAATGTGAGATAATTACATCTCAACTATGAATGAGACCGCTAACAAATACTGAAGTTGTATCATTTCCCTTATTTCATACTATGAGTAATTTCTTATCGAAATACATAATAATATCAGCTGAATATAGCGGTAAGAAAATAGTCATCTAGTTATAAAATCTAATATAGACGGATAACCGACACGACCACTGACAGATCAGGCGCATAACGGATTTACGTGCTCTCCGAGACACGTAGGTATACGACTTCAATTTCCTATCTTTGGAAAATTTCTAAAATTCTTTCTGGCCCGACACGGGATTCGAACCCGAGACCAGAGGCAGAGGTAGCTAACCGGCGCCCTATTATTTTGGTTCGAATCATTAACGTAGAAACGTGGATGTTCTTAACACAGCTATACTTAGTAAGAAACTTGTCATCAATAATCCGTACTAGTTCATGTGTGACCTAGTAGTAGCAAACAGTAATAAACGACTGTTACAATGTGAGATAATTACATCTCAACTATGAATGAGACCGTTAACAAATATTTCCCATCTTATTTTTCATAGAATCTAAACTAATCTAAACTAATATTATAAAGCTGAAGAGTTTGTTTGTTTGTTTGTTTGTTTGTTTGTTTGAACGCGCTAATCTCGGGAACTTCTGGTCCGATTTGAAAAATTATTTCAGTGTTAGATAGCCCATTTATCGAGGAAGGTTATAGGCTATATACCATCACGGTACGACCAATAGGAGCAGAGTACCAGTGAAGTTGCGCAGGTCAGCTAGTAACTATATATAGATACATAATACATATTTTCGAAATAGATATCAACTGTATACAACGGTAAGAAAATAATCCTCTAGTTATAAAATTTAACAAAGACGGGTAACCGACACGACCAGTGACTGATATACGAACCCCGGGAAAATCTTATTCAACTGAAAAATTAGAAAACACTTTTTGGCCGGACCCGGGATTCGAACCCGAAACCTCTATACAGAGGCAGTTAACCTGCTCTCTATAACATAGGTTCGAATAGTTAACTTTAAAAAGTGAGCGTTTATAACACACTCACCTTAATTACTAAGAAACTTGTCATCAATAATCCGTACTAGTTCATGTGTGACCTAGTAGTAGCAAACAGTAATAAACGACTGTTACAATGTGAGATAATTACATCTCAACTATGAATGAGACCGCTAACAAATACTGAAGTTGTATCATTTCTCGTCATACAATACAACTATATATGATATTTTATTTCTAAGTGTATAAAACTTAATGACTGTATCAAAAGAAAAATTTAATATAGTTTCATAGGCCTACAGCTTAAAATGATATTATAGAGTAAGGTGTATGCGTTATAAAACAAATTACATTATTTAGTCTCTTCGTACCCCCATGGGAATAGGACGTCATAAATAAAATAATAAATATCAGTGGACAACTCACACGTCATGATCATTTGATTCCAAACTAACCAGAACTTGTACTATGGTAATCAAATAACTGAAAAACATACTTATATACTTCTAAATACATACTTATAAGATGAAGGAACGACTAGGCTCAGAACAAATACTCGTGCTCATCACACAAGGATTTGTCCCGGGTAGGATTCGAACCCACCACACGCGGCGCTACAGTTATTGCGGCGAGGTAAACCACTTCGCCAAACGTACAGTTAAGTAATATTTGTACTATAGAGAGTAACCTATCTTTAGTACTTAAAGTAGCTCGGATCAAACCATTAACACAAATACGTGGGTGTCTTTATACTACTGCCCACATCTTCCGATAATTATACGGGTAAAATGTCATAAGTAGATGAGAACTCACACAAAGATGCTATATTTATTTTAAAGACCTGAACTCTTACAAATATACGAAGAACGAACACAAAGTACTAGATACGAACCAAGTATTTATGGACCACACAAATATTTGTTCTGTGTGGGAAGGAAACATAGTGACGTGGTAACTATCTGAATTCTGAACCCCTGCACCAAGGAGACTGTCACAAAATATTTAAATAAAAGATCATAATAATGTCATATCATATCAAAACTAGCACATAGCTTATACTATTGTAAACAGATAATTAATACACATTCTTATATCCCCACCAATTCGTTCACGGCAGTCAGTTTCATTGAAACTGGCCAACAATGCAGGACTTTGTTTATAGTGTCCAAGTGTGTCCATAATACACAGGTACACTCTATATTCCTTCACTCTCATAACACGGTAGGACTGATAACCTACCTAACTTCCTAAATAAAAATATAATATCTAAGAAATTCTTAACAGAAAATCTTAGCAAAGACTTTCTCGCACGACCCAGGTTTCAAACCCGAGACCTCACGCACGGCAGTCGTCTATACTACCGACCGCGCCACAGGGATAAATACAAATTTACTATCACATTATCCAACCAAATAGTTGAAACTAGCACCTAATAGTTTACTGCATACACTATTGTACCAGAGAGGACAATCAAACAGAGTAGTTATTACACTGTTACGTTGCAACATAATTACATTTGAACGATGAATGAGACCACGAACAAATACGACGAAGTTATGCCGTTTCTCATCATAACGATATATTTATATGTAGGTATAGAAGATGAGTCATTACTAATATCTCATTCTATTATTTCTTATATTTGAGTTGTTTCGGCTTGTGTTTGTCAGTAATGCGTAAATGGGTAGGAATTCATTTTTGTCGACTGTTACTGTAATTGACGTAAGACTGTTTAGATTCCTAGGTTGGGCTAGGAAGTGCTATTGGTCATTATCAAATTCATATTAGATTATTTCCACTAAAGTAATTAACTTAAATACCTCTCTCTCTCTCTCTCTCTCTCTCTCTCACTCTTTCTCTCTCGCTCTATCTATCACTGTATTTCTGTGGTTTTTATCAACCGATGACATTATAAAAATAGACTTTTGAAAATCCGTCCAAAGATGGTGAAGTAAAGTGACAATCCTTTATATTGTACCTAGTGTACCTACTTTTAAATCGGTAAAAAGTAGCCATTTGCTTTCTCACTGCTAGCTAGACATGTGTGTCATCTCGGATTAATAATAACTAAAAAAAATATTATCCCAATAATAGCTTCGGAAACACTTGCGTTGAAAGCGAATGTCTTAAGTACTTTAACTGTACTATTACATATTTTTCAATAACATCTGTTGTTAAAAGAATTCAACTTTTTCAAAATTTTACCATAGGTTATAGAAACCAGCTGTCCCAGGCTAGATTTCAACCTTAGTTCTATCTTATCTCACGCATATCTATCCTACATCCTACACAAACAAACTGGAGCTACAATATATTTGTTCAGACATCCGACTCCGTGTTAATGCGAGACAAAGGAATGCCTTTATATAAGCTGAGTTATATAAACAATATGTATTAGACTTGACCTAAGAACTTTCACGTATTGTAGTAATCTTTACGAATATTATCAAGATGCTAAGATCTTTCTTTTGTGTAAACGTACTAACGGAAATCGAAATTAGATTATAAAAAAAATGTGTTTTAGAGTTCAGGGTTTAGTAGTTACTTGCTTTAGTTTGAAAAGCTTTGCATTGCATGCTTTAAATTGAAAGGAGCATTCTCAGTAGTTCTAACTAATTTAGACTAGTAGTAAGAAATTATTTTAAGAACGTGTATTTCTTTCACCGTTCAATCAAGTGATACCTAATAAATAAGACGCAAAGCGATTGCCGTGTTGCCTGTGAATTCAAATTGCATAGTTTTATCTTATGAAAACAGCAGAACCGGTTCTGTTAAAATTTTAGTTATAGACAGTCCAAGACTCGGATTACTATTTAAACATAGAGTTTCTTACATGCAAGCGGAGTTTGTAAGTAAAGTTTCCTACTTAGTTATTACTAAGCCTTCGTAAGCTTCAGTTAAGTAAATATCAATCAATCATACAGTTACCTTGCTTATTTCATACACGTTACTACCAGTAGGAAGTTAGTACTAACGTTTATGTAAGTGATTAGGAACATGTAAAGTGTTTATAGTGTGGAACTAATTGAGGCTGTAGTGACTAGTATATGCATATGTATAAGATTTTTAGTTTTCGTGCAATCAATATATTGTGTAATCAAGCTTAAAACTATGTTCAAAAATTTTCATTTTTTTTGTGCAAAGTTTGAAGAAGACAGTAATAATTTCAGTCATACGCATTATGCATTGCGATCGTTTGTATATCTGTCTGTACCGCTTATAGAACTAAACTGCTGAATCGATTTGGATGAAAATTGACATAATGACAATCAAAGATCGGGAGTAAAATATAGACTTTTTTTTTCTTATAATGAAAGGATAGAGGCCTCGATTTAGTTATTAATAAGCTTTCAAAACCTTCGGTTAAGTAAATATCAATCAATCATACAGTTACCTCGCTTATTTCATACATGTTACTACCAGTAGGAAGTTAGTACTAACGTGTAAGTAAGTGATTAGGAACATGTAAAATGTTTATAGTGTGGAACTAATTGAGGCTTTAGTGACAAGTAGGTCTATATGTATAAGATTTTTAGATTGTGTGCGTGACGTGCCATAAAATATCCTGCATTATGAATCATACAAAATATTTTTTTAGCCTTTATCAAGAGTCCATAGTACAAAGAAGACAATAATAATTTTCAGTCGTACAACAGACTATGCATTGCGAAGTTTGTATATCTGTCTGTACCGTTTGTACAACTAAACTGCTAAATCAATTTTGATGAAATTGGACATAATGACAATATCGACAGATCGAAGTAAAATAAAGACTACTTTTTATCCAATAACAAAGTTCTCAAGTTAGACATTAGAAAGCCTTCGAAGGCTTAACTAAATATCAATCAAACTTATGTTGTGTATTTTATACACATTTCTACTAGTAGTTTAATAATTAGTACTAACGTTTATGTAAGTGATTAAGTTTAATGTAAAGTGTTAATAGTACGGAACTAATTGTAGGCTTTGAGTACATATAAGCTTGCTAGATTCTGCTCGGAATGTCGCATAAACTTATCCTACGTTAATCAAAATAGGCTAATGTTTCAGTAAATTAATATTTTATCTGTTTATTCAATTTTGTAATTCGATTCGTATCGAATCGATCGAATTCAGCTTGGCTAGCCGTTTAATACGCTTTTATGGCTAACATAGTGTCACGATTATGATGAAATTGAGCATGGAGATAGGTATTTAGCTAAAAATTTAAACTGTCTTCAGACTAAATTTCATCGAATTCCGTACAACAGCTACGCCGTGAAAGGGTCAAAGACAGATTTCTCACTTTAAAACATTACTATGCAGGTCTGAAAAATTAATATACTTCTTTCAACTTGCTAACAAAATTAGGCAAGACTTGTGATAGAGCGCATCACTTTAAACTACGTATCAAATCTTAGCAATTTCGAGAAGCAATCTCTGCATTATAAGTTCAGATATTCTATGCGTATAAATGACGTCATTACGCGGCTTATTAAATGTACTAAATTATTTACTTTGTATTAATATCTAAATACTAGATCCCAATGGGCTAATATGCTTAGGTTGGAATTATAATTAAAAATTATTATCTTCATAACATTTTATTTTAGTATCGCTTTAGTGTGTTTAACTAAATTAATTAACATTGAGACTGCACGATATACAACTGGCGTTAATTAAATTAAAAAAAATAAGTTAAAAAAATTACAAGTGATGACTTTGATCTCTGACTACCCTTATTGAAAAAGGCGTAATTTTATATATGTATGAGACGGCATTTTTATACCTACTATGTAAATACTCTTTAAGTTAATTTAGCCAATTATTGTCCCACTGCTGGGCAAACATCTTCCGGAATGGAAAAGAGATGAACCTATCATACTGACCAAGTGCAAATTGGGATATATTATGAAATATAATTTTATGTTTTTTTATTCAAAGAATATTTTTTATATTTTAATAAAGAAAATAATACTCATAACAATGTTAAAGCACGATTTATATCGAAGGGCCTCAATGTATTTTACATTCCTACAATTCTCAGTATTTACATGAATCATAAAATATATTTTGAAAATGAATTATAAATTGACGGAAAATAATTTAAATATTAATGTCACCAATTTTTGTTTTCTTGTGTATGTGTATTTGTTTCTTGTTAATATTTTTTCGTTTCTAGTAACTCAATTATGTAGTAATATTTGAAAATATGATTTTAACGCAGCTATAAACACATAAACACTTAATTTATATAAGTAGTTTAATATACCCTCGTCCATGAAAATATAAATTTCGCTTAATTTTAAAATAAGCTTTAAAACACTCTCTTATCTTCTAAGAAGTTTGGAAAAATACTTACAAAATTCGGAGAGTCGTAAGGCAAATCTTGCTGAATTAAATAAAAAAGTCACGTCTAAGCAAAAAATATCCAACTTACCACTTAACACATTATCCAACACCGAAAACCTTCGAATTTTAAATAAAAAAATATCGAAAAACAAACTTTTAAAATCACAAAAAACACAGAAAAATATTTTATACCAGTTTTAAAACTTCACTGTATTTTATTGTCACCTAATTTGTACGTTTCACTAAATAGAACACATGCCCACTGTCCACTCGTCACGTCACAATTTCACACCGCTACGACGTCGCTACGTCGCTACGCGCTACGTCGTCCTTCTACGACCGCGTGGCTACGACTGTGCGTAGAGCCTACGACGCCCCCTTTCGGGTATTTTCGGAACTTAGCACAAGCGGTTGCGATTTATCGAACAAGTTTAGTTTTTTGGGAAGAAAAAAATCTTTTTTTAGTATATTGATTCATCAACCCTTGTGGAATTGAGGGAAACCAAATAGCACTTGTGTTTGGGTTAGTTCGTACATCTGGTGAATGAGGGAGGCGGGGTTTTGGTCAGCGTATGTCAGATGTAACGAAGGCAATCCTATATTTTTGGAAGGATTTGTAACTAGTTTTTTGTTGAGTAAAAGCAATACTAAAATGTTTTAATTTTAATATCACTGTAGACGCTACAAAGTATTTTAATGTAACTTAATTGATGTTGGAGTGAATTATATTTTAATGGCATTTTTACTTCATAAGTAAATGTAGTAAATTTAGCGTTTATGGTGCAGCCATATTTCACGCGATCTCGCAATTGTTTTTGAAGCGTGTATTGTTGATTTGATTCCTGCATGGTACAAAAAAATATTTTAGATAATTTGCAAAAGTAATGATTGACTACTTTACAATTGATTGTAATTCACTAAATACCAATTTGTTGTGCGAAATATAGAATTTGCGTTACAAAACTAACTTTTTCTCTCACCTTTCATTTCTCTAAATAAGATCAAATAACCAAGTCGTGTGTATGCAACATGAATTATTTATTTAGTTCCTTGTACGGATACCAATGTCGCTAGTGTCGGGATCCAATACCACTTTTATACGGAACACTGTACCAGGGTTAAAATATAAGATGAGCTTTAATTATCGAGTTATTTTACTAGAGTTACTGTATTAGGTTTTACCTTTAATTCAGTTCGTGGTGTTTACTAAGAAATAAGCAGTGGTAACCTTTCTAGAGATACCCTACTAAGTTCTTGTAAATGATTTGTTTAATGAAAATTAGTAGTTTTTTTTAACAGTAGTTTTATAGTGATTACCTGCTTTAATTGACGATTATCGTTATATCTTTACTCCCTGTAGTGGCCTTACCAAATAATCAATTACATTTTAAAGGACACCGTGAATTCTAAGTGAATGGATATAAATAAAGTGTTGCTACCAACAAAATTAAAATATAAATAATCCACCCACAACAATCCCAACTTAAACTCGTACAATTACAAACAATTACACAGAATAGTTAGTATTCTAAAAATAAACACAATTATTCACGTTAATTAAGGGATCAAAAGAAACTAAAATATATTGTAACCTTCAATCGAAACTAATGACCTTAGTTACTCTAAATTCTGTTTAAAAATAGACCTAATTAATTTCAAACACTATTAAAACAAAATATAACTCTTAATGACCAATCTCATTGGAATAAAACCTTTTTTATGTGACCTTAAAGCTGGTACCCACTTTCAGCAAGGCAAAATCCTTATAGCTAGTTGTTCACTAGACGGTAAACGATCAATGGGTTAAGCAACCTTAGCACGGACATACTATAGATGGGTGAACGCGTAGTTGCAGCTGAGCATTCTTCGAAGAGCACGTAATGTATCGGTCCTAGCTGTTGTCAATTAAGGTAACTGTCTCGATAAGGCCTTCGGAAGCCAAGTATAGCTTTGATAATATGACCATACGACGAATGAATGAAATCTTCACTGAAACGCACACAGACTACAAGGTTAAGCTTATAGCATGCCGTGCAGAGCTGTCAAATGCTCGTATGTTAGGAACAAATGACGATGGCTCACGCAGCGGCTATGCCGCCGGTACTGTGTAGGAACGCTTAGAGTTAGCTTTATAGTGCTTTATAACAAGTGACTTATGATAGTCTTAACCAGCTATGCCGATAATCGGGCCGGGCTTTACATTTGACCTTTGACCGAGAAAATTCTAGAACATTAACGTCATTTCACACTTAATATTCTCCTGAACTCGTCTGCATATTAGTGCGGTGATAAAATTTAATTTCTTTGACTTTACTTAGAGACTAGTAACGCCATCTATTGAGGAGAGTTGGAACTACATAGTGTTGGCAGAGCGTCGAGTTTCAGCGTTGAAGGAATGAGTTACATAGGAGTTAAGCCATGTAAAACTATACGAAGACCTATGAAATATTTTTGGTAACTAACTAATCTAGACAACTTTGCTTTAGCTGATTCTCCGTAATAGTTCGTTTCCTCAGATTGCAACGCGATTTTCAAGCTTCATATTACTGCTGTACATTTTTTAATTTTGCTTTTACCTATCCGAAATATTTCTGCTTTAATAAAAGACAGTCACTGTTGGTATTTCTACATCAAAATATATTAAAAATCCTGACATACTTACTAGCTGTATATAGTCAGAGAGAAGTAGGGTTTTGACAGCCAAGCCACAATATTGATAATTTCTTTTAATTTCATTCCCTGTCAATATTTCACATAGTCAAGGTTACCTTCTACATAATTATAATTTCTATAAATTTGTACTCTACTCAATATATTATTTCATTTTAGAATAGATATAATAAAATCAGAACGTGTGTTTGTTAACACATTAATCCCTGGAGCAACCGTACAGTTACCGTTACAAAAAATCTTGGAAAATCCAATAGATTTCTTTCTCGATATAATGTAAGTATATACTTAAACAGCATTACATAAACACAATAGGTATTAAAGAACATCATTTGTTAGGCTTTTGTATGTAATGGAAAGATGCTGATAATCTACAATGTTGAAGCACTTGGGATTTGAGTATTGGGTTGTAGAGAAGCGTATACATTAGACGAATGTTAAATATTTCTGTTGTTTATCTGAGAAACCAGTAAACCAGTACCTAAGTAGCTTATAATGAAATGTGTGAACTTATAATCTTATACAATTTAAAATTTCCATGTCACATTGTTAGTTATCATACTCCTCCGAAACGGCTTGACCGATTCTCATGAAATTTTATGAGCATATTGAGTAGGTCTGAGGATCGGCCAACATATATTTTTCACACCCCCAGCTAGTATCTTTCTAAAATAACTATGTTAATGTATGTACACTATCATAATAAATAAATTATCAATTAATTTAAAACGCGTTAATTTGATGGCATTTTTTTCCGGCTTTTCATTACATTGTAAACTTGAGTTAGTAGTTACAAAAAAAACTATTATGTTATAGTTACGTAACCTACATTTCAATTTTCTGTTACAATTTAATACAAAAAGTTACAATGTAATTAAATATTTTGGGTCATAAAGTCTTTTATTGATATCCAGGGAAAACAATAGTATTGACAGTGTACCACAGTTTCTACGCGTTTAAACAATTATATTAAAATATAAACAAAACAATCAATGTACTGGAACGGTAGTTAAGGAACTTGTAGAATGGACAACGGGAGTTACTATAAACCCGGGTAAGGACCAGAATCATTTGATCGGGTATCAAATGATTCTGGTAGGTAACAGTATCCTCGCGGCTTTCATATTTTGAAGGCCCTTTCTGTCCAAAAGTACTAGTCATTTTATGGTTTTGTGGATTTACCTTAGACTCTCGGGTCTCTGAAGTAAAAACATTGAAAATGGATAACCTGAAGGAGTTTCTAGCAATAACTTAATTGTAAAATGGCAAAAAGAAAATCCTCGAGGTCCCGAGCTGGAAGGTGTCAAAATTCTCCCGTCAACTCAGGTGAAACCGGACACTAAGGTATAACGTTTCTGCCAACTTCGGCGGTAGCATGACCAGTGAGGTCCAGCAACGTCACATCACTTGACCCGAAGATGCTGCCGACACTTGTCGCAGGACATTTGTCCCCTAACGTAGATACGTTAATATTATTTTATTATACATATACGTTATTATTATATTATTTTACTAGCTGACCCGCGCAACTTCGCTTGCGTCACATAAGAGAGCAACTTCACTTGCGTCATAAGGAGAATGGTTCAAAATTTTCCCCGTTTTTGTAACATTTTTTATCGCTACTCTGCTCCTTTTGGTCGTAGCGCGATGATATATAGCCTATAGCCTTCCTCGATAAATGGACAACAACAACAGTCTAAAAATATTTGACATTGCGATGGTAGCGCCGTCTGTCGGATAAAATGTAAAACATTCCAAAATCAACAACTACTAATAAATTAAAAATTAATTTAAAAAACCTTGTCCAGCCGACAAAATTGTGAATCTAAACCATTCTCAGATCCCCTTGAACACACACAAAAAATTTCATCAAAAATCAAATCAAAATCGGTCCAGTCGTTTAAGAGAAGTTCAGTGACATACACACTTACAGAAGAATTATATATATAAAGATAAAGATTTATAATATAGGTAATGATACCAAAACTATAACCTAAAAGAGAATTTCAACTATGAAAGAAAATATAAGTAAAGTTATACGATATTTTCAAGAGTACATTCCCCTTTACATCCACACCGTGTAAACCGGAATTCTATACAAAACAAAGTGATTTACAACATTGGTTTATAATAACAAAAATAACAGTACAAACTACTGTTCCAAATTATTCATTGTGGTCACATTACGGGTTGAAAACTTTCCATTTCAATAAACATTAATTAATTAGCTAGTTTAGAAATGTATTGTAATTTTAACGTGTACATTACACTAGCTTTTCACCCGCGACTCTGTCCGCGTTGAATTTCACCCCCTTTGGGCGAAAATTTTCGAAAATCCTCTCCTAGTGCTGCTCTACTCTTCCTTAGGAATCCTTTCTACTCTCAAATTATTAGTGCGTTGTCCATCAGTCAGTCAGTCAGTCATTTCGTAACGTAAGACGTTTATAATATAATATTATATTTATATTGATTAGTTATCTGGCAGTATACAATGTACGGTTTCATTAGTCACGTTTGATTCCCAGAAAATTAACTGCGACCAGCTTTTTACGAGCCCTCTGAAGCACGGAGACGCCCAGTTCAAATACCCATCTATTTGACTGAGCCAAGGGTTGGTTAACACACAAATTTCTTAGAGATTGCCCGGAGTTGGTAAGTTTAGGTCGAAGACCTCCGTGCCTCGGAGAGCACGCAAAACCGTCGGCCCTGCGCCTGACCTCTCACTGGTCGTGTCGGTTATCCGTCCCACAAAACTATGAGAGTGATGGAATAGAGAGTGTACCTGTGTATTGTGCACACTGGCACACTTATGGCCAGTTTCAATGAAACTGACCGCTGTAAGACATTATCTTAAACTATCTAACCACACAAGCATAGAAAACTATCCCACGACAAGGCTTAATCTAAAGATTACTAGTCTATCACGATATCAGAATACGTAATAATCTTGTTTCAAACACATATTACAATTTATCTGTACACATTTTAAATCCAGAGGTACTCAACCTGTGGGTGCATTCGTATAGGTTTGTGGAAAAGCCTGTTAAAGGATTTGAGTTGGGTTTTCGTGGTAAAAAATCGAAGGGATTTGCTAGGGCGAAAGTTTTTATTTCAAGTACTTGCCTCAGAAAAGGTTTGAACTGTTTCTTAGCTAGTTAATATTAGACACTAAATCGATGATGAAGAGCAAAAGACAAATGATAGGGAGGTACGCAAAAAAAGTCCCTCGAACTAGACCAAGGCATGTATGGCAAGGCAATGGATCACGAAATTTATATTATTTAGGAAAAAATAACAAGATAACCCCAAGACACTCATTTTCACAGTCAAAAATATTTTTCACACAAACAATTTGAAATGATAACAAATTATATTTTTTCTCACTCGACGCATAAAATTGTTGAGCACATCTGCCTTGAACTATTTAGATTATACATGGATTACAAGGCTTTCTTCCTTATACATTTACTTCACGTATTAGATATTCTATAATGGAAGGATTAGAATTCTAATGTAAGAGGATAATAACAAGAACGGTGTGTACTGTTTGTTTGAACTTCAATGTAGATGAGATAGCTTGAAGTAAATTGTAATGAAGCTGATTTATTTTTGTTTAATTTACAACAATTACAACAGTCCCCAACCCGCACTTGGTCAGCGTGGTGGACTCAAGGCCTAACCCCTCCCTCATTAGGTGAGACCCTTGCCCAGCAGTGGGACATCATTGGGTAACATTTATTTATTTAATTGCCCAAAATAAGCCATTTGTAAAAGGTTCTTGATTGCCCCTTTGATCTGCACTTTTCGATTCTTCGAAATCCAGGTCAGTCAAATTGCTGCTAGGTTTTATAATTTCTATTGGATTATGCTCAATAGTTACAGTAACCTGAATTTTAGTTATGTACCTGGTATATGGAATTAAGTTTACCCCAATGCCATATGTTACTGAGGTAAGCCTTCCTAAACAACAATATGTCTTACCCCCGGTTTCTGAGTACATTTAGCGGTAGTTTATCTATTCATTAGCGTATATGAGTTCAAATGCTATTGAATAGATAAACTACCGATAAATGTACCTCAGAAACCGGGGATTAATCTTTCTATTCCAAAGACCGACTATTTGAAGTAAAACGTTAAAAGTCTTTTTGCGAGAAACTCGTCTTTTTAAAAACTTCATTTGTATAAGTAACAACTATTTGCAAAAATGCTTGATTAAGCCTGTTGCTTACTCATGATGACGATTGCGTTAAAACTTTAATGTTAAGCATTTAATAGATGCACACTGCTCACTCAGGTAAAAACAGATAACCGCATCGTAGGCATGTCCACATTTTAGTCGATTATATTTGATTTTCATTGATAATTTTGAATAAATAATTATGTAGAATAAGAAGTCCAAATAATATTGTTATTGCCATGTGCAGATAAGCTTAAAGCAATTTTGAGGTTACATATTACTATTGGGAGTATACCAATATAAATAATGGATACTTAAGAAATATTAAACCTTACCTGGAGAAAACAAGAAACAAGTGACGAGTAAACCAAGGGAGCTATGAATGCTTGCTTTAATCTGCATCAAAAACACACATGAATATGATAAAAAAAAACACTGTTAATAAAGTCACAAATACTTATTTACATAAAAAAATATCTAAAAACAAGCGATCGATTCAAAGCTCGTCAACAACTCGATCCCATATAGTTTCAGTAACGATACACCGAACCATTAAGCACAGAATCGACTATACATCAATATAATAGTCGATTGCAGTTCGTAGTCGAGTTGTGTTACACTAAATAACAGTTAGTCTCGCGTTGTTCAGTATAATTTCGTCTGAAATTCCTGTCTGTGTTTTGGTAAGACCTGAAATTAAGAGCTGGTTTTATAGATTGACTAAATAGGTACTCCACGTTTTGGTAAAAAGTTAAATCCATTAAGTTAAATAAAGTTTAAAGATAAGTATTACGCTTTAAAAAAATATTTCTGGGAATGATTTACTATTGTCTGTATTCATAACTTGAATAATATAATTTGTTTAGTTCAGTTTTTATTTACCTTTTAATGAAATCAAAAGAAGAAGAATGTAACAATGTGTCAAAAATTAAGAAAAATACAAAGCATACCAAACGTAACCAGTTTTCTATTACACTTTCTTTGTCACAAGCATACTTTGTATCATTTAACAGCAAAACTAATAACTCCAACAATAAATCAAAACCAAGGTGTTACCAACAACAAAATCGATAACAATTTAGTCGATTCCCGTCACTAGCATTGCCAACATACACATTCACCGCAGCGAGAGCAATTAAACTGGGAAACTGTTGATCGTGGCAAACCGTAAATTATTTCAGATCATAAAACTCGAATGTGCTACCACTTTATTCAATTAATGCTACGATGTATAAACGACTTTGATTGTGACGCTACATTTTTGCGGAAAAGTGATTTAATGAAGTCCTGTTCAATGTTCCGTCTTTATTCTGATTGGTGATTAAAAATTGCAGTTGAACTGGGAATACGGAAGAGACGTCTCACGCTTGGATACGTAATACATGATGCGTCCAGCCTGTTTTCCAATGCAATGAATCGTGTCAGAGACAATTCATCGTCTATCGTCATTGTATTTTTTTATGTTACGGCCATTCAGTTTTCGACGGCTATTGCCGCATTTTGCCATCAATCAAGAATTGAGATTGAGAGAGAGATTAGGTCGTAAGTCCACAATGCTATCCAAGTGCAGGTTGAGGACTTTGCTTGCCTTAAAGACATGTGTTAATAAATTCTAAGGTGTGAAAGGTATCACAATATGTTCGTTCATCGCTTAGGCAAGTGATAATTAGTTCTAATACACACGTAACTTTAAAGTCATTTGTGTGCTGCTTCGCGTTTGATGGAGATTTAAAATCATGAGTTTATAATATAATAATGTACACTAAACCTCACGTGACACAATAATTGCCATCAGAAATGAGTTTAAACTAAAAAATAATATTTTACTTAATTTAAAGCACGAAGGTAATTTTCCTTAAACAAATTTTTACTTAATAGGTACGACATGAAATGGAAGTTTCCTATTATGAAATCAGCTTGATTGATTTTGATTTATTTCCTGTTCATCTCATTAAATCAGAAACTCCTTTGATGTCTCCTTCCGCGTATAACAGTATATTTGTATCTAGTTTAACTCTCGGAAAATTTATTAGAACTGATTCAATATTTGTTATTTTGTGTGTACTTAAGAGCATTCGATTGATAAGTTAACAGTTGAGATGCAAATTTTGATCTTTTTTTAAGTGTTTTGGGTAAAAAAAAATATGTAAATAACTTGACCAACATTTTTAGGGACCTTGTTTTTTATTTTTCTCCGAATTTTAAGCCCTTGGACAACATTAAATAGAAATAGGATTAATCTGGTATTTACTGTTTCATGTAGTAACTAATGTTCCACCTTACTTAATCCTTTAGCATTGAGATTTTTGACTTCAAATTTTAAGTTACGGCATCATTTCGTCAAACTGGTTAATGAGCAGGGCATATTGTGTACTATATAGCGACTATGTCGTACATATATTAGCACGTACATTACTGATTACTTATATTATACATTCTCACGTATTTGTTACTATATAAGCACTTGTTATACTCACAATAAATCAGACTAAAACCATCTCGTGTCACACGAGATGGTTCTAGTCTGATTTATTGAGAATATAACAAGTGCTTATATACTAACAAATACGTGAGAATGTTGCTGTGTGAATGCTTGTGCCCTATCTATATACGTGCTAATATGTACGATATAGTCGCTACATACTACATGCTCTGCACATTACAAATAATCAAAAATGCAAGAAAATTCCCAAAAATCCAGCCAAATAAACTCTTTAAACACAAAAAACATTACAAAACGTTAGCGGGAAACTAATAAATTATTCGTCAAGGAAAGCCCTGTGATATCCCTGAGCAATTCGTATTGCTTTATCCAACTAGATAAGAAGTGATATAAGGAAAACGCCTCACAGGTAACAATATACTCGCCCCTTAAGATTTGTTGGAGCGGAAAAAAGGCAGTTTTGTACATTCTGATATGTTTCTACCTTTATAGAATTTGCATGGAATCTTTCTATTAAATTGTGTTTTTCGGAGGCTTTTTTTTGTGTTGTTTACCGTAAGTTCGGGAGTTTTTCCCCGTATTCTTTGGTTTGAGTATGGTCTTAGGCTGGTAAAAAACAAAGTTTTAAGCCTTCTGGTACCTAAATTAGGCGTCTTTGTTTGAGTAAATTAAGCAAAGTCATATGTATTAATGATCACTAATATGACTAAACTAGTTTTAAGTCAAGAAATATCTTTAGTTCCAATTTTCTCATGAACAAACGATATTTTCTTATACCAAAAGATTTGTAAATATTTCTGTGTATCGTTTTATCAAATACAATGCACACTTGACAGTAATTCGAAAATAAGGTTAATAAAATATGGTCGTACGATTCAAACCTTGAACCACAAGTTATTTGCATAAAAACTATAAATTTTCCCAATAGGCTTTCTCTCCGCCATTTTTCTTCGCAAAGTTGACGTAATCAATATCCAACAATTCGGCCGATTGAATAAAAAATGGCTTTAAAATCCATTAAAACGAACTTAATTTATTTTCTCGCGAATAAAATATAAATAAAAAAGGCAATTGAATAGCCATGTATTTAAATTTTAAAACGATTTATTCATGGAAGTGCGTTGTACGGTTAATCTTGATGATTTGTTGCGATTCGCTCAGATTATAGTCAGCCGTAGCGATACTGGCTAGGGCGGCCATACCTAAAACTTGCAAAGACAAGAAGCTTCAAATATCCTGAATTTGAAATTAGCCTTAAAATTACACTTAATATCATAGTCGTCTAGGATAAGTAAAAAGTGACGCTAGGAGTATATTAATTTTCAGCCGTTAAGCCATGTCAAAAGCCTTTAGGTGCCTTGAACAACTTTGACACTAGGCTTACAGCTAACCATTCAATGAATTTATAAAATATTAGCCTAGCCTTTCTTCCAACTATATTTGAGTCGGTTTCCAGTTTCACCAGATGCGGCTGAGGACTAGTATTTTACATGGAGTGAATGCCTATCGAACCTCCATAATACAGTTACCAGGGTAACACGCTACTCATGGGCAAGACTAGTTGTCAGACTTTCAAGCTTCTGAATACTCATAACGACTATCAAAGATCTTTGAACTACTTTGAACAATTTAACATGCCTTCCGAAACACGGGCGTCGATAGTAAATCCTAATAGTTAATCGCCATATCAGTTCTCTAAACACAGAGCTACTAACTGGCAAGACTCTCTCGGGACGTTCTGTAGAACCAGACCTATCCGGGAACATCCAGACCGGTGGTAACCCTAATACTGACTCAGCTATTATTGTGGATTGAAACGACTATTTTAAGCTGTGAATTATTAATATGATTGTGGTCAATACGATTTTTCATGTACTTTGTGGCAATGTTTATGATATAAATCAGTCAGTCAGTCAGAAATCAGCAGTCGGTCAGTCACCGCGCCAGTGGGTTATTTTCGCTCGCCAGGTATGGGTTGAAGTCTTTGCATTCCTATACCTATTAAGAAAAGGTTTCATCACGACGTTTTCTTTCACCGTCTTAGCGAGGAATAATTTCATATCTAATCTAATATTATAAAGCTGCACCCATCTCTAACAAAATTATTCTACATTATTCATAAAGATAACCTTGGAATAATAAAGAAATATAACACAATACTATTTTGTTTTTGCATGTGAGATACACTTTAACGTGTGAAGATTAGAATGCACTCAGAATAGCATCCAATGGCAATGAATACAATACTTATCTTATACGATTAAAAAAACATGTTTTGATGAACTTTTTATGTTTTTTATTATGGTTCCGTGTCTTGTATAAACAAACTCAGCTAGTGAAAAAAACCTTCTTTAAACAAGAGAAAAACATGTACTGTTATGAAATAAAATAAGACCCAATATAGGAATCGAACTCACGAACCCCGCACGCTGTCTATAGTAGGTATAGTCTATGAAAACATAATAAAGTTCACTTCGAATTTTCAATGTTGGTGTCGAGTGATATTTTAAAGTACCTATAAATATGTAACTCTTTGGTAGCCAAATCAGTGTGTCATTACTACAGCTTGTTAAAAGACCAATACCTACATTATACAATAGGACTACAGAACCACAATACACACCAATAGTAATTAAAGAAAAATCATTCTTATTAGTAATAAAATATGATAAATTCTTTATGACTATAAAATTACTAGCTCTTTGCGTATGAATGAACAGTGAATGAGCATTACTTTTTCATCTTAACAAATAAACAGTCTTATCTACGACATTGACACATTTCAACGTGTTTACTGACATACTGGCATAATGAAATTCCTTTGCCTAACATTGGAACTCAGTTTATTTTTAGTAATAATTTCTTCCTACGATTTGTATCAAGGCAATGATTTTGGCGCGCGTATGTCATACACAGAAGTGAAAAAACATGGATTTTTATTTGTGAAACGAAACGCGGCAGTGGCTTTTGATTATCCGAACGGAACCAATATCACAGGTATTGCTTGTATAGACCTTGACCCAAATAAAAAAGGAATAGCTACAATAGAGGCTGGAGGAGTGAATCACAATTTCGTTCATATCAATTTGGAAAGTGAAAGAGGTCGGGCTCTGAGATATATTATTGAAATTTATTCGACGTCGCTCAAGAAACAATTTAAAACGAAAGTTATTAAAAAACAATGAATTGATATTTTGTACAATAATCTTTAGCCGTTTAACCATAGTTAACTCTGTTAAATACACCTCCATTTCAAATGTTGTTTTTATTTTCCTACTATTATTAACCATATTCATCCCATCCCTGATGAGTAATAGAGTGAATATTTCCTGGTGCACCTACCTACCGAATTGTTCCAGACATAAGGATGAACCCGGCTATGTTTATCAGCCAGCACACAATAATAAACAAAATGTTATAAAACAACAACATAACAAAAAAAAAACAAAGTAGGACAGTTACAATAACATTGAACGCATTTGGAAAAAGTTATCTCTGAATGCAATTTTGACACGCATGCGCGATTGGCCACTTGATTCTACAATCGAGCCAATCACAGCCAAGCGGTCGGTGGCCATTTTCCACTATCTGTCAAATACATATGTCAAACAAACCTGTAACAATTGAAACAAATCGAGACCATACAGTTTTACTAACAAAAAGTGAAAAATACTAATCAAATTACGTTTTAAAATGTCGGAAAATGGGCACGATGCGTAAGAAAACTCAAGTGTCGTTCGTGATTAGAGACGAGGAGGAAAGGCGGCATAAAAATGGTGTTAGTTCACTCCAACTGGACCCTATTCAGGGGCGATTATATTCGGCCGGTCGGGATGGGATTATACGAGTGTGGCACACAGGAAACGGTGTGCAGGACCGGTATATCCAGAGTATGGAACATCATACCGACTGGGTGAACGATATCGTGCTTTGTTGCGGCGGAAAGAACTTAATAAGCGCGTCCTCCGATACCACGGTAAAGGTTTGGAACGCCCCGAAAGGGTTTTGTATGTCTACTCTTAGAACTCATAAAGACTATGTACGTACTCTAGCGTACGCGAAAGACAAGGAACAAGTCGCTAGTGCGGGTTTAGACCGCGCTATATTCTTATGGGATGTGAATACTTTGACCGCTTTAACTGCCAGTAATAACACTGTGACAACATCTAGTCTTGTCGGCAACAAGGAGTCGATATACAGCCTTGCTATGAACCCTCCGGGTACTATACTAGTGAGTGGTTCTACTGAGAAAGTCCTGCGAGTTTGGGACCCAAGAAACTGTTCTAGACTTATGAAACTTAAAGGCCACGCCGACAATGTTAAAGCATTAGTTGTAAGCAGAGATGGAACACAATGTGTATCAGGCAGCTCAGATGGTACTATCAAACTTTGGTCTTTATCACAACAGAGGTGTGTGTCAACAATAAGAGTACATTCTGAAGCAGTGTGGGCACTACTTGCCACAGAAAACTTTAGCCACATAATATCTGGAGGTAGAGACCGACTAGTCATTATAACCGAATTAAGAAACCCAGACAACTTTATGATAGTTTGTGAAGAGACAGCCCCAATACTCAAATTATGCTTTACCGCTGACCAAACTGGTGTTTGGGTGTCAACGTCAGAGTCTGATATCCGTTGTTGGAAACTGCCACCACTAAACTCCTTAGACATGTATAATCAAAATAATTATAATACTAACAATGTGTATCAGACACAACCGTTACATCACATTCCTGGAGGTCCCGCTATAAAGCATTATACAGTACTGAATGACAAACGACATGTGGTTACAAAAGACACTGCCAATAATGTAGCACTATATGACGTTTTAAAAGCCTGTAAACTAGAAGATTTGGGTGAAGTGGATTACGAAGAAGAAGTAAAAAAGCGGTTTAAAATGGTTTACGTACCAAATTGGTTTAATGTTGATTTGAAGACTGGTATGTTGACGATACACTTAGGGCAAGATGAAACAGATTGTTTGAGTGCGTGGGTCAGTGCTAAAGAAGCTGGGTTGACAACTGAGAACGATCAGAAGGTTAACTTTGGTGCATTGTTGCTGCAAGCATTGTTGGATCATTGGAATCATCCGAATAGGGTGAATGAGGCAGGAGTACGAGTTATTGGTAACAGTTACTTCAGTGTACCACTGCATACCCCGCTTATATTTAGTGAAGTTGGTGGTAGAACACTTTATAGATTACAAGTAAGTACTAGAAACTCATTTATTATGACTCTTAACCACTATTTAGTATATTACACTTTACACCTATTCTTTTAGACTATCTACTTACCAAGCTAATAGGAATGTCCACTGATAATCTTTTTTCAAGATCTGATATCTATCCAGTTTTAAATGTCTTAATCATGGAACTTTACTAACAACAGAAAGAAATATAGACTGCTACAAATCTAGGAGTGGAACCACTATCAGATTGCATGTAATTTTTTTATTGATACCTACTTTAACCATTGCTTTTTCATTGTATAATGTATACATACAAAGTCTTTGGTGACCTATATTTAAAATCACATCCAAAAAAGATAACTTCAAGGAAAATAAACACAATTTATAAAATAACAGTATTTTCCAGTAGTATTATATCTAACAGATCTTGCTATCAGATTGAAGTCTCAGTGAGATAATGTTTTATATACATACATACATAGGTATATTATCTACTATCTTATTGACTAACAAGTCATGTTAACTGTCACTTGTTTGTCCAGTGACCGAATGATATATCTGTATGTTTTTTACCATGATAAAGCCTCATTTTTATTAATTAGGTAAGGACATATTTGGTAAGATAATAATGATCTAAAATGTTTTTGAGATTGAAAGATTTTGTTTAGTATAAAGTAGTCATTGTATATGTATTCATTTTAAAACATCATTAAATAAATATTTTTAATAGGAAATTCATATCTTATGGCTCCCTTGTTTGCTAAAATCGAAAACTCATAACACCCTTAAAACAACAAACAAACAAACCCTTAATATGTCAGAGTTCAAATAATTGGTAGCCTTTTTTGTATATAGATAGCTAAAGACCCAGAATAACACATAGGCTACTTTTTATCCCGGAGTTCGTGAGGAATCGGGATTTACGCGGGAAGGGTTTCGCGCCTCTATTTTCTGTATGAATTTGTCTAAAACTGACCTGTCAGTATTTATCATTTACTAAAAAATATTTTATTGCAACAACTCTTCCCAACTTGCAGGTAGGCGATGCGGGCGGTGAGACAGAAGGCAACTTACTAGTAGAAACGGTACCGTCATGGGTGGTAGACGTAGCTATAGAGATGGCCGCACCTAAGTTAAACAAGCTACCGTTTTATCTACTGCCACATTCCAGCTGCCAGAGTAAACAGGACAGACAGAAGAAGGTACTATTTACTTTATATTCTTCTTATTTAGCAATTTTTTATCATAGCAACCAGTTAATTGGCTATTGATTCTAACTAACTATCTCACACACTCAATTTCTCTATAAGATCAGTTAGGGGTCGATAAATCGGTGCCTCACGGTATTACGTGTGAGAATCGAACCCACCATCCCGGGCGTGGCCATGTCCTAAATCACTGGCATAATCGCCGTCTTTACAATAATTCAAGTCATTAAAACTTAAAAGACAAGTTACTTAAATATCAAGTAAAACTTTGAACTACTAGCATTATTTTTCTTCGTGAACCAAAGATTATTTTTTTATGGTAATTTTTGTCAAAAAATATGTAAAGTGTTGGTCAAAACCTCAAAGTTATTCTTCAAACTGTTACATTACATAAACAAATAAATTATTTGCTTATTCCAGGACCGTCTAGTAGCGAACGACTTCATCCAATGTCGTAAAGTAGCTGAACACGTAGTAGAAAAGATCGTGGGCGGCGGCGACGTGAACGGAGCCAGCGCGGGCAGCGGCCGCGGCAGTGCCAACGAAGATAGCGGGAATGATGCGCCTGAGGAAAGGGTGGAATTGCTGTGTTGTGATCAGGTAACACATAAAAGAAACTACTTATTTAATGCTCTTGGCTGATATTCGGCTACAGCGGCCAGTTTCATTTAACCCAGCTGCGCAGGACTTTGTGTCTAAGTGTGAGCACAATACACAGGTACACTCTCTATTCCTTTACTCTCATAGCCTGGTGGGACGCTTAAACCGACACGACTAGTGAGAGGTCAGGCGCAGGACCGACGGCTTTACGTGCTGTATGACCTGAACTTCCTAACTCCGGGCTAAACTCGGCTATCACTGTTGTACTATAAGCACTATGCCTAGTAACAATTAAGAAAATCTGTTTAGAAACAAATCAATAAAAATATTATTTACTTCTAGGTACTAGACCCTAACATGGACCTCAGAACAGTCCGCCACTTCATCTGGAAGTCCAACGTAGAATTCACACTGCACTACAGAGTACTGAAACAATGAAACACGCCTACCATCTATCAGCTGAGAAAGTACTGCACTTTCCACTGTATGTATAAACTGTGAACGAACTTTGTGGTGTTTGTGTTCAAGTTACGCGAAATAACGTCACGTTGTAGTCACATTCGCGTTGCGTTGCGGTTGCGTATCATGTAAGTTTATAATCCCTTGTCCTATAGAAGCGACGCGATGTTAATATAAAAAATATTTCGCGTCGCGTCTCTGCGATGACGTTGTGACGCGAATGTCAATATGTGAAGAACCGTTGCATTGCCTACAGACGCAACGCGACGCTTATACGAAAATACGTCGCGTTGCGTCTTTACGATTACAATGTAACGCGAGTGTCCAAATGCGAAGAATCATTGCGTTTTGTCGCTGACAGTTAAGTTTCGCATAAGTATACGCCTTGTTTTACGTGAACAACGCGATGTGATCCCGACGCGACGCGAATGTCAAACCGTTTAAGTACCGTCGCGTCTTATTACTGACAGCTATGTAACACATAAGTGTATAATATCTTGTTCTACGTGAGTGATGCAACGCGATGCGGATGCGACGCTTATGTCAAGATACGAAATATACCTTGCGTCGCATTATTGACAGCTGACTGAGTGCTCATTCACGTTGACTCGCGGGCGCGGTGGCGGGCGCGGTCGCGAAATATCAAACGTATGGCGTAGTTCCCAAGTGTTCACGTACAAACCGTTCGCGCGGTCTAAGTCGCGGGCGAGCTAGCGGCGTCGCGCGCGGCCCGCGTGGCGCGCTCGCGCCAATATCAAACAAGTGAAGATGTTCGTGTGTGTTCACGTCGAACTAGCGGTGGCGGGCGCGGTTCACTCGCGACGTCAAGTAAGTTCAACCAGTTTGAGCCAAACGCCCGCCTGGCGGCCAACGTGAACACAAATCGCCACGTCCCTGCGCTCGCGACCGCCACCGCGCCCGCGAGTTCCAACGTGAACAAGCACTAAGGGCAGCCTAGACTTAGTTATACAGTATTTTGTCTTTTTCACTCATATACAGTTTTAAAATTGATTGAGCATGACAAAACACTGTGTTAGAACTTACACAGCGTTCATTTTTAAGACAGTAAATGTATATCTTAGTCTCTTGTTTTGATGGTATGTCGCGTCGTTCACGTAGAACAAGGCCTTGTGGATAGACTATCCGGTAGATTAAGTGTACGAAGAAATCTGTTAAAATTCCAGTTGTTAAGCTATACCATACTTCGGGTGAAATAGATCGTAAATGTTTGCAATTTACTATCCGGTAATCTGACCAACTGTCAATTTGTAAGACCGCCCCTGGGCCCGCAATAATATTGCGCAATTTCATCGCTTAATATAATTAAACAGTCAATAGTCAGTATCGAAATTGCCGAATTATATTTCATACTAAATTGCTAAACGGGTCTTTAACATGATGAGTAAAAATGAGTCGTGAGAATGTTTGGTTACGCCGTTTTGGCCGATTTACGTCAGCATCGTTAAGCAATTTAGTATTATCTGTACAAGCCCCGATAGTTTAAATAGACCTTATTGTTCAATATTATTAATTGCCTAGGGGGGGCCTAAAGATGACACTACTTGCGACGCTCCTAGATTTTGTAATTAGTAATATCAAATATCGCAGCTTGTTCTATTAAAAAACTATCAATTGATATAAACTGTTATGGTGCAACCAAAACGGATACAGAAACATTCGTAAAACGTTGCCTACCAGTCGTAAACGTAAATATAGTTGCATTGCAGTTGTATACAGTATTTATTGCCTTACGCAAGTTATCTTATGTGACTATTAGGTCTGCAACCTATGTAACATGTAAAATGTGATTCTATCCATATTTTCATACTTGCCTGTTGAAACGATGTTTGATTCCGTCATAATTTGGTGTATTAAGCATCAAAAATATGCAAAAATGTAACCTATTCTGTCTGCATATTGCCTAAAACTGTATTAGCGGAGCCCAAACTCTAAATCTTGAAGATGCGAAGAATATAAGCCAATTACATGTCATATTACATGAATAATAATTATTTGAAAATGTATTTGCCTACGTTAAATATTAAATATTTTATAACAGCTTTTTAAGTTTTCATGGTTTTAAGTTTGGGCTCTTACAAAAATTTATGATAAATACTCTATCAAGTTTAAAGCAGCGACATCTAGTTTCAAGTAAGCGCAACTATTGTTAAAAAATATTTTTTGTTTAAAAAATTGGCAATATATTGACCTATTTTATTCCAGTTACGTATTATTTAATGTCGTGCAACGAGAATGTTTTAAGTTATTAAAATACTTGAAAATTATTTTGTGTTTTTTATTTTGATTAGTAGATATTTTTGGCTCACGTTTTTTGCTTTATTTTTAGCAGTCCCCTTATTGGATGCAGTTACAATTACGCATTATGCAATCTTAAACTTAATTAACTACGCAAATTATGTATAGTTGACTTAAATAATCTGTTACCTATGATAGGTTTAAATAGTTTTCCTACGAGCTAAAGTTAAGATTGTAAATAAAAATGTTCAGTAACATTCTAGGTACACAAGATTGTTCAAACTTAGCCACTAGAAATTAATGTTTACGGCTAGGGGTTATTTAAGCTATAAAATAAGTCTAAAATGACTGTTAACAAACAATAATATACTCGATAATATAGAAAAAAAATATACTAAAGTATCAAACAATTAAATATACGGCATTGCAAAATGCACTTAATGACAGGTTATTTTAAAATGCTCATAAGTATCAAGAGTGTTCAAGAACTTCATTGATATAATGTCCTATGGATAAGTAGGCAATTTTCAAATATAAAATGTGTAATTATAATAATAAATAAGTATAATGTCTTCAGACTTGTGATTATTATACTGTCTAGAAGTGTATTATATTATTACGTTATACTTATTGTAACTACTGCCGCTGCCTTTGCTTTGTACTAGTAATATTTGAGTTAAATGTATTAGTTCAGATTGTACTGTAGGTGTTACTAAATGGCATGTTCTATTAGACTTAATTAAGCAATATAAAACAAATTGATATATACAGCGAAATATATTCCGTTTACTAATGGTAGATGCACTAAAGATGTCTACTCAGTGGATATGCTCCTAAACTTGAAATAAAGTTGTTAATTTGAAAGATTTCGTTTGATTTCGAATAAATAAGTGAATAAACATATATAATTCACATATTACTTCTACCGACACTTTCGTAGGTAATAAAGGTGTGATGCTGTTACAAAATTCATTAATAAACAAAGAGTTCGTGCTGATTTAATCTAACTATATTTGACGGTCCTGTTACTACACGAATTTTATATCATCTGTCACTTGTCAAAATCTTGTCAACACAACGATAACCTAAAAATCACTTAATCTAAATGAAAAACTAAAAATATTTATATAAACATGACTGGGGGACTAGTGTTAAGGGCTTTATATTGCACATTTAGAACAAAATTGCCTTTGAGAGATAGTTTTCTCCCCAAAAGCAGGTTATGTGTAGGCGTATTTCAGATTTCTAGAAATGGATTCAGTACAAAAACACAGCCTGAAGTTGCTGAGAAAAAACACGTAAATATAGGAACTATAGGGCACGTAGACCATGGGAAGACGACCCTGACTGCTGCTATAACCAAGGTATTGGAAAAGGATGGGTTGGCGAAGTTTGTGTCCTACGATGAAATTGATAAAGCGCCGGAGGAAAAATCGAGAGGTTTGTTGTCCTTGATGACTGTTAAATAACGTTTTATGTAGCCGTCACATAATTTCTATTACACAGAACATTATAACATCAATTTCCGTTAAGGAAAAAGGCTTATGTAAATCACGACAACTGTTTCTGGACATATACTTACCAAAAAGAGACCTAACTTAATGACACTATAGAGACATATAATGCATGTGACTTTTGTCTATAAAATAGAGTTTCTAGAGTTTTGTCAGCCAAAACTCACATGCTATATTATTTTTCATTAATACCTACTTCTACTGTAAGAAACATACTTACATCTGCCATATTTACAGGAATAACAATAAACGCAGCGCACGTCGGCTACAGCACGAAACTCCGTTCTTACGCACACACAGACTGTCCCGGCCATGCAGATTACATCCGCAACATGATATCGGGAGCATCTCAAATGGATGCTGCGATCTTAGTTGTAGCAGCCAATGACGGACCTATGCCTCAGACTAGAGAACATTTGTTATTAGCTAAACAAGTTGGCATTAAATATATACTGGTGTATATTAATAAGGCTGATTTAGTTGACAATGAGGTGAGTTTAATTACTAAATTCAGCAATAAAAGGTCATGATTCAATAGTTATAGTGGTCACCTTGCTGCAATTACTGTAGTGCTGCAAATGGTGGGTTTGAATCCTACCCAGGACAAATCTTTGTGTGATGAGCACAAGTATTTGTTCTGAGCCTGGTTGTTAATATATCTATATAAGTATGTGTAAAGAAGTACATAAGTATGTTTATCAGTTCTTTGATTACCATAGTACAAGCTCTGCTTAGTTTGGAATCAAATGACCGTATGTTGTGAGTTGTCCAATGATATTTATTTATTTATCCCTAATAAACACTATTTTGATATGAAATTACTTTTTGTGTGTGTTTCCAGTTATTAGAGCTTGTGGAGATTGAGATGAGAGAGCTGCTATCAGATTTTGGCTTTGATGGAAACACTGTGCCTATGGTTTGTGGGTCGGCACTGAAGGCTTTGAATGGTGATGAAACTGAGTATGGTAGGTACTGCCTTTTTTTAATTGTAATACTGATTTGTACATACATAACACATACAAAATAGCACATCTTTTATCCATAGGGGATATAGATTTGTATATGGATTAGTGCACTAGTGAACAAAAAGCAAACCTTATCTTTCAGAGTAGGTTCAGAAAACCCTCTTCCAGACTTAGGTGTTATTATTTTTCTCCATTAAAAAGACCATGGCCAGGTTAAGCTTTAGAATGCATACATAGTGCACTTAATAGCATAAGCATTTCATGGTCATATTTCAAAAATTTGCCTTTAAAAAATCTTTTCTTACAGGTGCCCCTTCAATACGCGAACTCCTATCCACCATGGACAAATACGTACCAACAATAGTGCGGGACTTAAAGTCCCCATTCCTTATGCCTATAGATAATGCCTTCACAGTCCCAGGGAGAGGTACCGTAGTCATTGGAACGATAAAACGAGGTATTATGAAAAGAAACGACGATGCTGATTTACTTGGCTTTGGGTACAATATTAAAACAACACTGTCAGATGTGCAAATCTTTAAGAAGAGTGTGCCTGAGGTATGACTATAGGCTTCTAAAACTGTTTTTACGTAAACTTTTATGATTTACTGAGTACCTACATAGTGAATGAAGTATATTGTTAGTCTCTTACTGCAGGTTGAAAGCTCTAGGTTTATTTGTACACCAACTTTTGACGTCTAGGTTGATTGCGATAGCATCTGGAATATATCAAATCAAATGGATAGGCATTTAATTCAAGATCGGAATAATGTCTGTACCACTAATGCGTATTAAAAAAACTGGTATCACTTTATAGGACCAGGATAAAAAAAAAGTTCAAGTAAAAAAATGCTTTCAGCACTAGAGGCGTACGATTCAATTTTTAAAACACTAAACTATTTCATAATCTAGAGGCTATAATATATGTTTTTTCTAATTTTTCCAGGCTTTAGCTGGTGACAATGTAGGCGTTCTGCTCCGAGGTATAAAGATAAAATCGGTTGAAACCGGAATGTTGTTAGTAGCGGCCAAGAGTTGTCAAATGAGCAATCATTATAAAGCAAAGATTTACTTTCTAACGAGAGGCGAGGGTGGAAGGAAGAAGCCGATCTTTTCTAAATATGCACAGCAAATGTTCAGTGGTACTTGGAACATTGCTTGCAGGATTGATTTAGGTAAGATAATTTTCTTAACAACTTTATACCTTTTGCTCTATAAATTGATGTATGCATTTGATACGAATTCAATGACTAATTACCTAGAAACTGGTAGTATTAACAAAAAAATTTAGTTTTTGAAGTTTGATAGTTACGATCAGCGAAATCTGGATCTCGTTTTGTATTTTGAGCTATAGATGAAGAACATAATTTTTTAAACATCTCATCATAAATTTCAATACGCTATTACCTCGCTCTCGGGCAAGACACCTGTAAACACTGTAACGTATAAGTACGCTAATATGATGCCTACAAACTTACAAACCGTCTAGTTCCTTATATTGCTGGAATATTTATGTTTAATTAATGCTAGATTTCACCTTCCCAAGTTCGAAGGTTGTCAGTTAGTACGATAATTGTTATAGTAATTATAAAATGTTCTGAAAACCAACCGTACCTATACCACTCAGTGAGGTATATTGCTTAAATAATTAATGAACTTACCTTTACTTCTTTCCAGATCCTTCAATGAACATGATGATGCCAGGTGACCACGGAGAAGTCTACCTAACCCTTCTTGAAGACATGGTGATGACAAACGGCCAGCCGTTCACAATCAGAGAGAACAATGTCACTGTAGCGACCGGTATAGTGACAGACACGTTGAAACCTATTGATGTGCCTAAAGGAAAGTTAGGAAAAGTTGTTATGAAGTATGATGATTAGTTAACTGTAGATATTTGTTAATAAATTATGTTGTATATAGATTACTAGTGTTTGATTGATTGATTGACATTTTTTATTGTGGTGGCCCTAATTACCAAAACATCTTAGAATTTTATGTTATGTGTAGTTATATCAGCTACAATATGTATTAAAAGTACACGATTGTGTATCAGATTTACTTTTGTATCGGATGAAAATAAAACAAACTGCGTGACTCAGGCGGCGAACCCAAGATATTGTGATGTGTAGTATAGTATCCACAAGCGCTAATACCATTGAAGCCCAAGCCAAAACCATGTGCGCAATCTTAATTGACTGTATGGAGTATGTATTAGTGTTATGTAAATTTCTCAGTTGAAGGTAAAAAATAAAACTGCACAAAACATTTTATTCATTATATATTTTTTGTCAGAAGGTAATTAATACAGTGCCAAAACAGTAACAAAACATTAGTAAGAAAAAATCAAGACTGCATCTAGCATCAACTACTATTCCGATAAACAATATTCTATTATCTCGGATACAACATTTATTAACACTTATATTTTTCACAACATTCGAACAGATACTTGGCATAGTAGACTATTATTTATTTTTTAATAATATATAAATTGTGAACTAGATTCATAACACCGATACGCCTAATGGATATTTTATTTATTTTCTCTACATTATTATCCGGAGGGTAGTTATGTGCAATGTCAAATATAACTAATTTGTATGTCAATATGAAGTCAGTTTCAGTCAAATAAAATTCGATTAATCAATTCATAAGTGCGACTTTTTAAACTTATATGGGACTAGCGAAACGGCACGTTTCTAGAACTTACTATACAATCCATTTTATCTTAAAACAATAAAATATCAAAATAAATGCGAATACATGGTTTTTAATACATTCATGAATTTGTACTTATTTTGTTTGAATGCCAATTGAAATGATATATCTGAATTTTTCATCTAATTACAGCTACTATTGTCAACCTGCGCGATTAGTTCTTGAATACATGCTTCTAGAAACATCCCGTTTCGAAGTACCCACAAACCATTACAAATTATAACACTATTGGCGCCCAACGCGAGCTTATTTCATATTTGTGCAAAACATCGTTCAATGATTTTCATAATCACATTGTCTTAACAATTTTCACTCATACATTAACAGATATGCTTTGGTCAACAAACACTTCCTAATATCGAGACTAAACTCCTATCCAAGAACCAGACCTATAAACTACGTTCAATTCCTATTCACAGCTAAAGCGTTCGTGTAATAATTTCTCACAAAGAATATAATGCACATAACTACCCACACTATAATACTGCGCAAGAGCAGATCCTGCGACATACGCCGCGTCCGTTAAAACCTGCTCTAAAATCAGTCTGTCGCTTGTCACCATGCCGCGTAATTCTAACATTTAATCACAAAATTACTGTATACACGGATCTAACATGAAGAAGAGGACACCTTCAAAATATTTTTATTTAAACCATCTATGTAAAATGCTATACCGTCAGCGTGATGTGAGCTACTTCTTATTATATCCTTGGTCCATGCGAGCTAACTTGGCATCTTATGAAATACAATAGCTTCGTTACAAACTTTTTTTTGAAAAATTAGTGTTACGCTTTCGATAATGCGCGTCTCGACTACTCTAAAGCGGCCGTTTTATATAAAAATAAAATTACATCTCAACATTTATTATTACACAAAGTTTTCAAGTCTTGAGTAAGCAAATTAGTACAAAACCAGACGATTCTAAAATAGATTTTTTTTTCGAATTTTTTAGGACATTTATAATAGTAATAATGATTTGGACATTACAATATAGGTACGTATTTACTTTTACATGGTAACACGACGATATTACCATGGGAACAATCTAAATGCCACAAAGCGTAATCACACTCATCACACCATAATATACCTTGCTTAAATACCCATAACCATAAACATTCCCATGGTAAAACCTTACAATAATGTTACATAGTGCATCAAAAAGACAAAGCTGACTTTAGACAAACATATATAAATCTGTATCCTTAAAGCTATTTCAGTTACATTCAAAATGTGCTAACAGTTTTATTCCTATCAAAATTACCACGAAACGACGAAGATTCATAAAATTACTAGAATTTATTTATTTGGACTGTGTAGTGATAATATCTATATAGTTATATTTTTTTAACTGTTTCCCGTGGTAAACTTGGTAAGAATGCCTATTTTCAAACGATCAATATTGTTTATCGAGCAAGTTGATTAGAAAATGTATTAATTAGCAATTGATGCTTACTGAAGCAAGCCATTCTTTACGCTCTTGTCAAGCGTGCTTTTAGGTTTTAGAATATTGTTTGTGTCGTAGGAGCGACTTGACACCGACTATATTTTCTGTATAAGCGTATATTATTTAGTAAATACAAACGTACATGAGCGTATACGTTCATAACCAAACGTGCACGCACGTGTACGTTCGCAACATAGAAGCTTATACGTATTGATTCTACGTCTGGTGTATAAACGCCCTAAGATTGACATCCGTGCTTTATAAAGATTGACAAATAATACTGATCGTTTGATAACAGGTACAGGGTGACGTCTTAACAGAGACGTGCATTATCAAAGTATACATTATTAGCACACCACAACGACGATCGTCGCAAATACCGATAACCACGGAATTAAGTTTTAATAAGCTCATAAAATTCGATATTCACCACAGACAGTAATATTTTGTATTCATTATATAGGTATATTCATTAAGTATCTTAAAAAACACCTATTAATTTTTTTTCTTTATTACACGGACAGATCCAAAGTTATACATGAGATAAGGACTAGCGATCATCAATCTATTATTTGTTTATATATTATTTTTTATTATAATAGTGTTCGCGCCTACAAAGCTTTGCTAAAAACAACAAAAATATAACAAGAAACAATGATAATAAAAACAGAATGCAGTTATAATGGGCATTTTCAACAGTGGCAGTGTTTAGAGAAATGCTAAATTAATAGTACGTTAACATTGTAATATGTTCGAAGCGGTCTCGCGTCGCGTCTGACTCACCATTCTCAGCGCAAACATCGATGCGAGATTAACATTTTTATTTAAAAGCTCAATTCGTTTGGTATATTTTAATACATTTATTGTTATGGCAAACTATTAGAAAACTGTAGTACACTGTAGACGGACTAAATGTAGTGAGATTTCAAACACTGAACAAATAAAGACTTAATACAAATATCCCATTACATTTGTCTTGTTTAACTGAATAAAACACTGTCACTTAAAACTTAAATTATAATATAATATACTTATTGGTGTCGACAAGTAGTGTTTAGCACCACATTATAAACTATTCAGTTACGTATGCACTAACAAATCCGAGTGGCGCAATTCCTGAACAGAGAAAAAAACAGTGAGAAAAAAATAAACAATTTTTTCCCCGTGCTCAAAAACCTGTGTTTTAATACTTGTGTACGCACACCAGTTACCTAAAATATGTAAAAAATTAATTCACCAACACTTATCAACTAGAAAAATATTTTAGAAATTCTCACTTACATTTAAGAGGAACTGGCAAAATAAATCCTGTATTTCCCATTTTTTATATTTTTTTATTATTTTTTTCATTTATTCAACTCACAATTGAATACAAAAAACCAGATTTGGTCCTCACGTATAAAATTCATGATGCCATTCCTATAAATTGGACAGAACTATTCACTGTACGCGTATTGACGAGTAGCAAAAATATTAGTAGACTATGCAACACTAAACAATGGCTCAAAATATCAAATCCACTAAATACCCAATAGAAAAAAAAACAATCTGCCTATGTGTTACGGCAAAACCTCGTAGAAGCAATGTTAAACTTAAGAACCTAATAGAGTAAGATTAAAATGGTGGTAGACCGTGGCGCCGCGGCGACTGGCTTGAAATTATCACAATAGACTACCTAGTAGGACTAACCACCCTTATTGTCCACACTCATTCAACTATAAATACTATCATTTGCAACTAATATTAAAAAAGAAACATCCCATAGCTTCACACCCCACGGAACTACGAATCCACAGTATCAAAAAGTGATTAAAATTCATTTAATTAGAATAGAGTATTTGTGCACGCGTTAGTGGCGCCCACCGCGGGGCGCGACACGTGGGACACGGCCCTCATGCAGTCACCGCCCACACACCCCGTACAACTATCCCTCACCTAAGAAACGACTGACACATCGATTATTATGCTAAATAGTTACACTTTCTTCTAAACGAGGATTCTTTATACGGATATATTTTAAAACATGTAACTATTAGATTCGTACTATAAGCTTTAGGACCGTATATCCACCTATATCTATCTCCTCACCTACTGGCGAAGGCTCATATCGATATCGTTCACTACACAACTAGCATCGTTTAAAATAGATAAAAAACCAACTACAATACACAATTTTGCAGGAATAACTATCTAAACAGTGAGTTTTATGTATTTCACTACCGAGTTTTTTTTCTTGTTCGGTTAATCCTTTTTTTATAAATATTCATCCATAAATTATTATCAAATTCGATAAAGCTCTAAGATTGATCCACATTCACATAAAAATACTCGGTTATTCCGAGATACACTGAAGCATATTTGAACGCCAACTCGAGACGCTTTAACACGGACCCAACAATACGACGCACTGTCTTATAAATGCGACTCGCCGCATGTATCCGTCACCGGGCATGTCACCGGCGTTCAAACGAGGAACATTATGTTAAAACTAAATACAAAACTCGGGAATTATTTTAAGGTAACCGACAGAAGTCGAGACTCGCGAAAGCTAAAGATTAAATAATAAGAGAACCATTATCCAGTCTTGCTAATGGTGTAATACACGACTACACATTCCTAACAAAAATAAAACATCTAGCTGAACTCACTAGCGTGGTGCTTCACACATTTTTGTACATTCAGGATTTTAGGAGCAAACCATCTGTGTGAGGATAAACTTCGAGTTAACAGTAACACTCTGCGAACAGAAGCTCTGGTACATTTAACAACTATTGAGAAATTTCGTGATGAAACCCCAACTTCATGATACAATCAACTTTCTTGCACGTTTGCAAGGACACAAGGAGAGGATTAGGCCATACAAAATGCAGGATATAATTTAAAAATCTCGCGAGGGATTTCACGCAATAGGATTTGAGCAATATTTTAATATGAAAATACCGAGCTACTGTTACGAGTTTACTACATATATTAATGCCTTCTGCGTACAAAAATGCGTTTTATACTATCACTAAATTCGTATCAAATATAACCACCCACTGCCTTCAGATAATGGATCCGTCAGGACCCAATGAAAGCCGATTTATCACTCGCAATTTTATGTAAATTTAAACTATTTCCAACAATCTTCATAAACATTAACAAAACGCATTTTTGCCTGCATTGCATATAGGGTCCACATCTAACCAACATCGACAACGTACGAAAATATTTGCGAACAACGTGTCTATCCACTAAAATCTCAATTCATCTAAACATTGACTAATAATAAACAAAACAAAATAACAATCGCTATTATGATTATATTCATGCATTTTTACTACCTACAAAATTCTAGCGTTCGTAAGTTCTCTTAGGTTTACACGATGCGTATAATTGGCTTCAGACCATGGCCAAGAGGACAGAAGTTTCTAGAACGACCTTCACGTCAGTCCCTCGAAAATTTCCATTAAAATTATCATTTTCAGATCGTAATTTAGGAGGGTTAACCACTCGTCCCCGAATACCTACGCTCTATCCAAACTAACTACCCTTTAGGTTGAGCATGGTCTTAAAACTATTTAAAAGCGAGACCAAATAAAATGAGATTAAGTCTTTATCAAACTTATGACATTTTGGACTTGGTTTCTTAAGGCTACTAGACATAAGACATAGTTGAGGCCACGACGACTGTCCCCGAAGCCACGGCATATAGTAAAATACTCAAACGTTACGTATAGTTTAAATTATTTGAAGCGACAGTATTTGAGTATAATACTATGTTGCAACCCGCTATGTATATTCAGTCGATTAATAAGGACGTCTCTTATGAAAACGAGCTAGCTCTTTGCCGGTCCTAATTTGGCACAACCAATATTGGACTCGATAATGCAGTCTCAAGCACTTGAATTAAACTATTCTGGTTGACTTTGACCAGCTCGGAGCCACCTCGTTCCTGTGAGCTCTCCTGTGATCTCCCTTTAACAATAGAGCATTTTAGCACCTTCATGTATCCTCACAGATCAAATATAATTAGCGGATCACAAGCCAAAACAGCTGCAAGGACGAATTACTGATAAAATTTAGGATCTTCCTTTCTTTAGTATCATTCTTACTTATCATAACTCCGTATAAGCGTTCATTATTGGCTTTAAATTAAGTACTGAATAGTTTTGGTATTTTTTTTAGAAATTTTTCACGTATTAAGGACTAAGTAAGGACATTATTATTTTTTAATTTATAATTAGGTTATATCACACAATATTCTTAGAGATATGCTGTTATAAGCGTTGGTCATTGAAATTCTGAAATCATAATATTATATGTTATAATTTTTTTTATAATTAATTAGCGTACAACATTTACCCTTAAGGAGAACTAACTTAGGAAGAGAAATAAAAGAATTATGAAAAAGCTTTGCATGGAAATGGATCAAAAAATGCAGTAAGGGAAGCTTATGCTATGAAAACTCCAATATTGTATGGACGGAAGGAAATTTTTATTGAGCTAAAACAAACGGGCTTATATTCTGTGAGCCGGGGCGTTTCGTTGGGGCATTGCGATATATTTTCACAGCCATCAAACCTTAAAGCTGATACACATTTGTATCTTGTTTGTAGTAGGCCTATTATATAACTTCAAAGAAAATTGTAACAACAATAGAATAACATCTTTTTTAAATTTCATAAAAACATTCTAATGTAACCAACAAACGCATTTTGTTATGTATCAATCAAAATGCGTATAACACAGGCAAGCAGTGACTCAAATTTGACCAAGAAAAGGCATTTTCTAGAATTATTATAAATGCATATTTTAAACCGATTGTTGCAGTCCAGAAGCGATACGGTTGAATACTATAGAAGAGCGAATCAGCTCATTGAAGATATTTTAGCTTAAAGGAAAATCTTTGATAAATTTACGTATACAAGTATCCACTATTTGGTTGTACTATTCAATCGAACAAGTACAATGCCCAAACGAAACGTTTTAATTTTAAATGAAGCTAGTTGTGGCACAGTTCCCCACTATTTAGAAAATTCTAGAAGGACTACTTGCGAACAATTCATAGCCAGTTCAAATAATGATCGCTTACGTAAATAATGTGTAAATAAATTCATCTGAGTCCAATGGAAACTTAAATAAATCGTATCGGCTACAGTGAACATGCTAAACACGCGATATTTTTCTAATATCTTTGCATATAATATATTCCACAAAATTTAATTCCTATGTGGTTTTTTAACGTTGAACATTGGTCAGTCTATCAAATATATTTTAAGCGTGATAGTATATTTTAAGCGTATGCTGTAAGCTGCCTTGCTTTTCTATATAATCGCTCAAGTGTCGCATTTCAGTGTAGCCAAGACCTAAGAAAATTCATTTCAACAAATAATAAACTTTTTAAACAGTAATGTCATACTTTCTTAATTTGCGCTCTGAAAAACAATAAAGAGAAAAATAGATTTTTTTCTACATTGCAAGACAGTGATTTGAGGTAAATAGTTACTATATGGCAACATCGGAAAACAGTGAAGTATTTTCAGTAATAAATATAGAATCAGCTTTAGGACGAGAAATAATTAACTACCTACTAATTCGCTAAAAAACTAAACATATTTTTTTTAATAATATTGTGCTAAATATTTTTTTTCTTTAAGAACAATAATATCATCTAACATGCTATATACGCTAAGTGCGATTCGATTGTACTAATATACGTTCAATATATCAAACATTGGAAGCATTTGTATGGGGCTGGGTTAATGTTACACAGAACATTCGAGAATCTAACATTTGGCTAAAGGATTCCACGGCGATTTATAAATCAGGCAGGGGAATTACATCACATCAATTTCTAATATATTTTTTTTATAATAGACAAATATAAATCTATATATTTTTTTCAAGCCAACCCCATCGCATTTACGTTCAGCACTACGAGTGCACGGATTAAAAAAATAAATAAAGCTTATTGCACACGGAAATGCATCACGAGTAAGGTTACAACTAAAAACCTATGAAAAAACAACCAACCGACATCAAACGTTTTCGCTTGTTTGTACACAACATTAGGGCATCAAAATGCATGCACATTTTATAGAAAGGCACTAAATTCAACGAATACTAATAAAAAACTATAGCCGTTTTTGTATTTGATTAAATAAATATGTCACTGTCGGTTTCTTATATCGAAATAACACGAAATAACGCCTGTACTATCCACCAAGACATACACATAACTAGGTCCCATATAAACCAACGTATAAGTAAGTTTATTGCTATGTACTGGGCACCTAAAACTGAGATTTTCAACAACAATCAAGTACCAAGATCTGTCGCACCAACAACAGAATACAACGACCAGAGTGAATTGATACTTTCGAAACCGACAGTACATTTAAACAATAATGAAATAAAATTATTAACTAAACAACTAATATTTGTTCTTACATACTAACGAACTAAAGATGGAAGATTTCATTTAACCCTATTGTTTTGGTTATATACTGCATTTAGCAGTTTTTTGTGCACTGTGTGAGAAATTAAAGCATATGGATTTTTGAACCATACTAAGATATTAAGAGTTGCCCGGAGAGGTTTGTACAAACATAGTTTAGTTAAAAAAGATTAACCATTTCGAAAAGGTCACATTTCAAATGACAAACACATGAGACATATGCCCCTTTTAATATTCATTTAATGAAATATACTGAGTATAGAAGGCACAAACCTACTTTTAGTTGAATTAAACATTGGTCAAAAGCGAGTACAGAATATTATGCCTTAGAATTCGTAGAAGACAATGATTAAGATTTTACTGTTATTCGAAAACACAACCATAGTGCAGACTTTTTGGAATAGAATGAAAGAGAATCTATGGGAAAATGATGTGAACAAAACTATGTTTGTACGTAAATCGTATACAGCTCCGAACGACCCTTAAGAGTTACAATTCCTTGGCGATTCTGAGCGATCATGCATTGACTAACATATAACTATTTAGGAACGGACTATCCCACCCATTCGTTTTGGCCGTACATTTAGAACACAGGTGCATATTTCACTAATCAACCCTCGCATAGGGTAAAACGCTACAAATTAAATTTTTAGAAAGAATTGACGAAAACTAGCCGACCCGTTTCAAGCATCCAACCTCACTTGAAGGGTGAAAACACCAATTACTGAACACTTAAAAAAAATACACCCTTCACAATGTTAAGCAATTAATTATACCAAGCTGTGAAGGTAATATTCTATTCACAATCCATAATTGTTATCCCACCCTAACCACATCAGTACAACATCATCCGAATAAGCACTAACTATAATCTATACAAATTCATTTGAATTTAAATTCATTGTTTTTTAATTTTCTTTTTCTCATAAATAAATAAAAAGTGGTACACTTATACACTAATAGTTCATAACTTCATTTAATATATTTTCTTTTTGTTATTCGCACGAAACTTGAATATATTAAAATAGTGTCAACTAGTAATAACGTAGAAACATCACATTTTCAAGGGCTCCTTGTGTGTCGGTGTGAGCGAAAACATTCATATTCAGACAATCTATATAAATACTTTATCAATTTGTGTGACTAGATATTGCTTTAAGTGTTTCATTGTAGACATTGGAACGAATACCCTTTGGGCTGCTTTACTTTTCTCTATACTTGGCTGGAAATTCCCGATACCTTAGACTTATTCTGACAGAATTTTGAGAGCTTTCGTCGTTTAAAATTTGTACAGAACAATGGCAATTGCGTTTAAGTAGACACAACTAAGCGATATATGTAAAGTATCTGTACAAATTATTACTTAAAATGGTGGAATTTGCAACTTAAGTAGATATATAAATATATTTTTATTAAGAAGATATATTTAAATGCACTGTTATTTTATTGTCTTGTTTGTTATAAGATAGATATTGCAACAATGAAAATATATACTGTTAAATAACATAAACAACGTGAAATACTTGGGATTTTTTAACTTTTGTGGTAAAGTACTGAGAATTCCCATCCAAATAATATTGCACTCATCTTTAAAATGAAATTCAGCATTAAACTACAAGAACATACGAATCAACCTTTGATTTTCACAAGTATCGCTCACACCGGACGAAATTTTGGCAACAACAGCCAATAATACGTTTCCCTTAATACTTTTTTTTTAAACATTAAAAACCAGCTAAGCACGATGAATAAATAACGAAACTTCTGGCTAACCTACACACAGATTAATATGTATTCATTATAATCATATTATATTAACGTGGTCTCTATTATACCTGTGTTAGTCTTTGTTAAGAGTGCACTTTTTATAACTGTGTATGCTTAGTAATACTATTTTGGTATTACGTAGAAGATTTTTAATGCACAGAATAGATACGATACATACGCCATACGCATAATATCCCGCCTATATCCTAAAGCAGAGACTATATAAAATCATTAATAGAACATTAAACAATTGCGTTACGCAGTCGAATAAAAAAGCTATTATGTTTTAGTCTTTTAAAAAGTTTAAGAACGTATTTTACCCTTCTTAATTCATTTAATTTTAGAATAATTTCTATTGTTTGTCATGTTTGAAAGATAATTCATCAAAGGACAAAATCACGTATTAACGTGCACGTGATTGCACGCTCATACAAAATCAACGTATTCTAGAGGTAGCACATACAATAAGGTATGAAAGCCAAAAGCACATTGAGATATATTAAAATGTTCATTATTTTGTAATAACTAGGAATATATGATATCAATTTATATTTAGTTTCATGAACTTCTTTAAATCTTCTAACAAAATACCTCAATATAAATTACTAAGCGTACATAAATGCATTTTAAATTGTTAGTTCAATTGTAAAAAGTGTCACTCTATAATATTTATTTCCCTACAATATTTGTATGTTGATATGACATTTTATGATTGCAACGATCCCTTTGCAAAACGATACGCCTAACGTACTGTTTTATCATTTTAGTATGAAATATAGTAAATTTTTAAATAGAAATCTTAATATTTTTACTAATTTGTATGTTTTTTTGATACTAAACTTGAAAACTACTGAAACGATTTTGTTTTTTTTTTGAATGAGGGGTATAAAAGTTGTAATAAATATTGTATTATGAATTAAAACTAAGGCTTTAATTGGATTTTCTATTGAACTATAGGCAGTGTTCAGTTATTATCCTATTAAAATCGTATATTTCTTTAAAGAATTACTTACCTATTCCAAATTAAAGGGCCTTATATGATCACAAATGAAACATATTTGTATGCAGAATTATCATTTAAAACTGCTACTCTGGCATGATATAATCATTAAATAACAATGAAGTGGTCAAAGAATTTGGAACCGTCATATTTTCTGTCTAATATTGGTCATTGTGGTCAACAAATAAAAGTATTGAGAGTAGTTGTCCGAAGATATTTAAGAATTTCTATCAAAATTACCATATTTCATACTAATATAAAAAACATAGGCGTAACAACATCCCCATTTGTCGATATAAATTTCATGATAAAACGCTTGCTAGGCGAGTATTGGCTATAGAGCGTTGAGTTAAAAGTGCTTTTAAACCTTATTACAAACAGTATAGAAAACATTTTCGCTTAATTTAACGGAGTTCTTCTATTGAGAGTTGAGCAAAACATGGAAATGACTGAGCAATTACGAGAAAATCGAGTATATTGTAAATAATTAATAGTATAAAAATCACAATAGAAAGTTTAGTAGAAATCTGAAGAAATGTTTAGGTTTTAATGAAGGAATGATCGGTGAGATTAAGTAAGTTATGTCTTACTCTATATTAAATTGAGTGGTACATTAAAAATGCTCGATTCGACATGTTTTGCTCAACAGGTAGGTACATAAATGAGTCTGATATAAGCTCAGCATTTATTGGACCTTATTTGTATTGAAATTAACTTTTGCAATTCTTTAAACACATAATATATCACCCAAATTTACCTAAATTTTAAGTCAATAATTTTAGCTTCATGAAATGAAAAACTAACCATTAAAAGGCCCAAAAATTGTTTTCAACACATACACAAATCGCTTGTATATTAATGTTCAAAAACTTCTCAATTATGACCTGTTTTTTTTTTCAAATCTCTTTTAGTAATCAGCCTCTACTAATGCTTTTATCGTGAACAATGTTGACAAAAGTTGAGTATATCTTAATTTCAATACATTAAGGTCCAAAAATATACAAAAAACCCAGCTTAATTAATAGGCCCTGTAGCCAAATAGTGGTATGGGTGTCTGTTATGCATGAATCTATTGTCGTACCTCTGGTTCTTTTGATAGAAGTCGTTTCGTTGAACTTTCCTATAGTTCTGCGGTCGACGATTCTGTTGGTTCTTCTCTTGTGGCTTGTCTGTTGACTTGTTTGTTGCTTTTGTGTCGCTCTTTGTTTCAGTTTTTGGAGTTTCTGTTGGTTTCTCCTAAAATAGACGTTGTAGATTAGAGACGTTACATTGAAAATTGTCGATTTGATTGAAGGAAACACGAGATTTTGCCACTACATGGTACTAAAACAATAACGTTTTTATGGACTGTGATTTTTTTAAACGTAAACAAATGCAAGAATAATGTCGATGATAATGGTACAGGTACAGTATAAAAAATGACATATTTATTGTGACACAAGACTGTGTTTGTAGTTTTTTTAAAAGATCGGTGCCTTAAATACAAGTCATTATTAGTTCAATAAATAACAGGGCTTAAGTCAGTTTGAGATGTAAATTAATAGTAATTAGAAAGTTACTAGCAAGTTTAGAGTACGATCGAGTAACAGTTTCAGATGTTCTTGAATAATAGTCTAGCTAATTTACAGTGCGATGAATTGAACTATAATAAGGTTGTAAGGTTATAACTAATAGTTACCTCTTTAGTATCGTTATTGTGTTTCGTATTATTCTGGTTTGTGGTCGTGGGCGTTTCTTGGGGAGTTTGCGTCTTTGGCGCCGTTGACTGCGGCGAGCTTTGGGAGGCGGTTTCAGTCTGTAACAATATCACAGTTCTGAAAAAATCTTCATTGATAAAGATAGATTGCCAGATGTATATTAGCAATGTCTGCCTTTGTTCGCATGGACGTCGCAGGCTATGTTCGACCCCGAAGTTTCACCATATTCTCCGTACCGGATTTTTTAAAAGTGCCTGAGTGTTTTGAATATGAAAGCGTTAAAGACAGAGACAAACGGTATGAATTATTCGCTAACTAATTGCCTCACAGAATGGTATAGTCAGATTAATATTGAAATTATGGTACGGGGTTAAATCCCAGGTAACTGGGTTGTAAAGGTTAGATAGGCTGTCGCTCCATGTAAAACACTGGTATTCAGCCACATCCGGTGAGGCTGGGAGCCGACTCTAACATAGTTTGTAAGAAAGGCTAGGTTCGTATAAGAGGACATTTTGAATATGTTGTTAGTTACCGCAAGTTCGGTGGCGGCGCTGCTGTCCCGCGCGTGGTGCGCGGGCGCCAGCGCCACCGTCAGCGTGAGGTCGCACCACATGGCACAGCGGGCGCGCCGGGCGCTGATGCTGAGCTGCTTCACGGCCTCCGCCAGCTGCAGGATGGCTGCAGATATAAGCAAATTGATTATTATTATTACAGTAACATACATAATAGCCCCCTTTACGCACACACTCTATCGCGCATGAAACAACAATCGCGCGTGAAATAGCATGCGTATAAAGGGTTTGCAAGAAGGAAGGTCCCAAAGGAAAGAGCGCGCTTCGCGCTCATCTGTCCGCGCCCGCGAAGAAAATCGCGATCGTAGACCGCGCTGTGCACCCGCGCGTAATACTGCACGCTTCTAAGAACGTGTGATAGAGTGTGTGTGTGTGTGTAAAGGCGGCCAATATCACGGCCTGTTATAGGACGATGTCTATGAATTACACCCATGTTACGCGACTAACAATCGTAGTTCTTTGTAATAAGGGGCAGGTTATTGCTATTTATCGGCCACGCTATCAAACTCCGATTTACTATTAAGAAATATTGTAATATAAATGTAAGAAGATCAATAGCATTTCGCACGACCCAGGAATCGAACCTTACGATCAGCATTCGAATGGACTATCAGCCATACCGCAAAGGCAGTCAGGCTCTGACAAGAAGGCTTTGCCGTAGCTTTTGGACCCAGGTAGGGGCCGTGATTAGGCGTTAAGTGTTTACGAAACAAGGATGAATAATGTGAATATAGTGTATATGAGTGAGTGCATGTATAGCGTGTACATGTGTAGCGAGTACATGTGTATTGTGTAGTGCATGCACGTGTACTGTGTATCGTGTACGTACGGTCGGGTCGCACGTGTCGGTGCGCGTGGTGCGGCGCCAGCTCGCGGCGGCGCGCGGCCTGCACGCCGCCCACCGCGTTGCGCCACGACAGCATGGCGCTCTCCACCTCGCTGTGCGGCGCGCTGCACACAACACATACATATGTTACTGTAAAAGCCCCAACTGTGGTAAATCCTAAGATTTTCCGGTAAAACCTAAGATTTACCAAAACTCAATGGTAATAGTCCGAACAATTCTTTTATTTCGAACTTTTACCTCTATTCACTTGATGATATCGAGATGTCTCCTCCTACAGGGTGGTTTAAAAAAAAATTTGCAGTAACACATCATAATATATCATCACACGACTCACACAAAGACATCTAATTAAAATAAATATTGTTTGACAACTCACACATGGTCACCTGATTCCAAACTAAGCACAGCTGATACTGTGGTGTGATGAGCACTAGTATTTGTTCTGAGTCTAGTTGTAAATGTATCTTGAATGTATGTATGTAGAAGCATATAAGTATGCTTATCAGTTATTTTGTTCCTATAGTACAAGCTCTGCTTAGTTTGAAATCAATTGACTGTGTGTGAGTTATTCTTCTTCTCATCGTATGGTTAGTGGTCAACCTAGTGTCAAAATTGTTCAAGCCGCCCGAAGTGAGAGTTAAGTTATGCAATTATATGTATCTATTTACGTAGATTACTGGATTACGATATCACTAAACAGCGACTCATCTAAAGAATGACCGCACTAAAGTTACCTAAAACAATTCCTATAACAATTAATCATCACAACTTACATCTCAGCCAGGTTTTTAACATCCTCCCGCCACGTGCTAGGGTCAAAGGTCGCAGGGTCAACTCCCGTCGTCTCCTTCTCCTTCTCTTTGTCCTTGTCGGTGACCTCTTGACCTCGCTTCAACACCGTGATCTTCGACTCCTCGGGCTTGTGAGGCTTCTTGATCTGAGCCACGCAGACACTCGCTCGGAGCGTCTCCATTTTACCCATCAGGGTTAATACCTGAGGAAAATAAATTATTTGTAGTAGTGTGTACTGTGTGTAGTTATAGAATTTATAATAATTTGTCCATCAAGTATTCTCTATAGGATTATATTATAATGGTGATAGTCTAAACTAAACTAGGTATATCAAATGTTCGAAAGCAGATAATGATCATTATAAACTATTTTTTATTTTTTACATGAACTTTTTTTCAATCTTGGCAGGGCAATATCCCTTTTTTGTGAAATTTGAAGTACAGTACAGTAGTATAAGAACTACTTGAAGTACAATATAATAATGATGTCCTAGTCGATATCCGGCCATGGCGGAAAATTTCATTGAAACTGGCCAACAGTGTAAGACTTTGTTCATAGTGTCTAAGTATGTGCACAATATAAATTTTACTGAAGTATACATCTTGCAGGTAAACTGTAGTTTGATCCTGTCAACCATCGATAGTTTACGTCGTATGCTCCCAACACGTGAACAGTTACCTTGGTATGTTCCCTGAGCATGTCGACAGTGAGTCGGTCGACACGTGTGGGGCAGGGGGGCAGGCGCGGCACGGGTATAGAGTTGCTAGAAGAGACGGCCCGGCCCGGGTAGGCGAGTGCGAGGCGAGCTTCAGTACGTTTGCGCTCACGTTCCAACTGACGCCATTGTTCGTAGCACGCGTCGAGCCGCGCGTGGAGGATGCCTGATGATGTGGCTGCACTCCTGGTAAAGAGAAAGTTAAATTACTATTAGTTTATTTCCTATATTTTAATTTGACTTATTTGAATTGTGAAGTTAACATCTACCCTAACTAGAATAAACTGGACGGTTTTCCGCCGACAGGCTGTTGGAAAAAGATCACATCTGATTTAGATGATGGTTCTCTCGATTGGGGATGTTAGGGATGTATGGTGACACAGACATAGAGATGTAGACATCAAACTTATAACACCTATCTTTTATGTTAAAGACCAAAGCCATTAATTTTTGCTAAACATTCAAATGATTGAATACCACGCGGTATTTGTCGTTTTTTTATTAACCAAACCTTTAAAACATTTGTAGAGACAATTAATAGGCTGATATTAAAATATACGAGATACATTTCAAATTACTAATATTCTCACCTCATATTCCTCATAGCGTAGAAGGGAGCCAGCAGAGGTAGATCTAACATCGGCGATGGCAACACAGGCGGTGGGACCGGGGGACTTGGACCTAATAATGCGCCCAAACCTAAGAATTAAACATACAACATTTTTATTTCCAAACTGATAAAAAAAACACTCAGGAAATACTTCCACAAATTGCACAAATCCTAGTAATATTATAAATGCGAAAGTTTGTGAGAATGTATGTATGGATTTTTGTCACTCTTTCACGCAAATACTACTGAACCGATTACGATGAAATTTGGTATACAGGTAGCTGAAGACCCAGAATAACACATAGGCTTTTTATCCCGGAATTCCCGAGGGATCGGGATTTACGCGGGAAGGGATTCCACGCGGACGAAGTCGCGGGCGGCCTCTAGTGCAATATAACTTTACGAGTAGGCACTCGGAGATAATCTACTATCCTACTAAATTGTATCCGAACTCACTCGGTTAACCTGATTTGGCGCAAAAACGGTACATACATATTTAAGACCGATAAGAGCTTGAGAACATTCGGGACCTTATTAATAATGCACCCGACATTCGAACTCAGTTGTTCACGTAAAAGTAAACTGATGTTGACGTATTTACGAAATTCACATAAATATTAAAATCGTAATTATTAGCAAGCCGACTATTGTGTTGTTTACTGAATATGAGAAATATTCATCAAGGCCTCTGATTGAATAGTCAATTGGATAATTCACAGTTCTTCAACAATTTCTTGTTATTTATTGATGAATCGAAACTCGTAAAAGGTTCATCTAAAATGCTCAGGCTATGTTTTTTTTCGTAAATAATGTTGTGAACCATTTTATTAGTCACTCATTTGATTCTAACAAAAATGCAGTATCGTGACGTCGCTTCATTATATTTCTATACTATAATGTGTTTTTGACATTTCCTAAAGAGTAGCTAATTTAACTGCTGTCTAGTACCCAATTTATAGGAGAAATATTTAAACACTTACCCAGGTTAAAAGGATTACTTTCATGTAGAAACGACACATCAACATTCAATTGATTAGGCGGCGGTCGATTCCTCATTAACAAGCTCATCTGCCGAGCAATCTCCTGATTCTGTCTCATTAAAGCTGCTTGTTGCATATTATCCCTTCCGAGATTATCAAAATTCCTCTCATTTATACTCCCATTCCCTTGAAAATTATCCCTCGGCATCATTTGGTTCATATCACGTCTTTGCATAAACTCATTTTGGTTGAACCCGTTTGGCTTGAAGTTCATCGAATTAGCTGCCGAAACAGGAGTCTGGTTTGAGAAATCGAAATTCTGATTTATCGGACTTCTGTCATTCATTTGAGACATCATATCGTAAAAGTTATTCTCCCCAAAGTTCTTATTAGGCGGCATTTGTTGGAAGTTCCTGTTAAAGAACATTTTGTTCCTGTCGTCTTGCATTTTATTAAATTCTTCATTCGGATAGTGCCCATTTAAATCCATCGGCATTTTGAAATCCATATTATTAATCCCATTTTCTTCTCGACTTCTGTCTGAAGACATGTTTAATTGATTCAAATACGCCAATATTTCAGTCTCCTGGTTATTATCTTTCATGAAACCATCATATTTCGCAGGAAATCTTTGCGAGTTGTTGAATGGCGCTTCGAAATTGGAATTAAAATTCATGTCCAAGTTCAAACTATTTGGCCTGTTGAAATTATTCACTGAGAACATATTCGTTTCCGGTAGTGAATTTCTTTGGCTCGGTTCGAAGAAGTTATAGAATTTTTCGTCAAATTTGTTTGGTGTTGAGAATTGGGCACCACCAATTTCTTGAGCGGCAAGCCTTAGTAAGTTGAGCTGTTCAGGAGTGACAGCGTCCGCAGACGTATCGGGCACGGGGTCAATGCCCAGCAAAGAGCTGACGTCACTTTCGGGATAATTGACGAAGCCGTTGGTGTTGCCGAAACCGTTCTGCATGTTAAAGTTGAAGCCATTTTGGTCGTTCTGGTTGAAATTGTACAGGTTATTGTTCTGATAGTTGTATGACGGTGGTATGAAGGAATTACCCGTATCGTTTTTGGGATACTGGTTCGTTGATATACTGTTTATTGTTTTTTCCGATGGTTGTATAGAGCTGTAAGAAAAACAAATAATAAGAATTAAATGTCAGTGTTGTTATAATTTAATTAGGTACGCATTTTCAATGCAACAAGTTCTCAAAGAACTTGGTCAATAATCTCCCGCGCACCCACACCGGACACGATATCATAGAATTCATAATTACGACACAATCAAGCGTATTTTGTAATTCACACAATTTGATGCACGATAAACGCGATAAACAGAGGACGCGTCGCCCTTTAAAAGTTCTTAAAAAAGAGAATTGCGTCAATCATTTGGCATTGCGTGCACAATATTAGGCGTTCTGTTAAAATTTTAAAGATCTCGTGTATGGGAAACTTGGCAAACGTTTGATAATCGTGATTTAATTCATCACACGACTTCGACAACACAACAACATGTTTTTATTGCTACAAAAAAGTTTTACGCGTTTTCTGGGGACTTTTGTTTTGGTATAAACGATGACGTAATGGTTTTAAGGCATACAATACTTGCCAAGTCGGTTGTGTTTGGAACCTAAATCGCGCACATTAATCATCTGTCTCAGGCCACTGCCCCTACGGACTGGCCTTCACACATCTTCAAGAACAATGTAGACAAGTTTGAGATGCCTGTCATTAAGGCTTTACGACTTAAATTCACAGATTTGACGAACTTGTACACGGAAATAGATAAGTTAATATCGAGTTTGGTGTTATACTATAGCCAGACAACGGAGTATAATATTATCCCTTGCTTTGCCATGAGCGATAAAATCACAGATGCATTTTCTCTGTACGGTTTAACTTACGAACTATCTAAGAGATTATATAAAAGTCTGATGTGTTAAGAATTAAAACAACAAAAACAAATGAAAACATCAGTCTGATCTTAGCAACTGTTATCATATACCCCTTACTGACAGTTGTATATTGAAATCGGACGCTAAAACTTAAAGAGTTAGATATAAAGTTTGTAAGCGTACTAACCTGCTCCCTTCTGAAGGTCCGGTCTCATCAAGGATTTTTGTGATGAGATCACGGACGATCGAGTTTTCTTCCATAATGCGTTCCGACTGCGAACAAAATAAACAAACATTGAAACATTACACAATGAATCTCATTTTTAACCTTGACCAAATTGATATGAACAGGAAAAAAACCATCTCCTAACTAGAGGAAAAGGAATAACCCAGAGTTATTTTGCAGTGGAAACGAAAGTGATTCAATAAAAAATGCAATCCAGACGGCTGAGTCAACTGCAGCGCAATTAAAATTCGTTTCAAAACTTGATTGAAACAGTTTCGTTTGTATAAAGTTATATTTTTATTAAATTCTTTTTAGTTCATTTTCGTATAGCAGAAGTTGTAACATAGGCCTCAAAGAAGCTTAAAATATCCTAGTAATGTCTACAAATTGTCACAAATATACACTAAAAGAGCGTGACGTCGTCAATAGTTCTAAGAAAACAGTAAACTGCATGTGAAATTCTTGACGGTTTAAGTTGAACAGATAGATCAAAACAATCCTTGAGCGACTACTAATTTTGTCCCTAGGGTTAGTGCGTGATTTTAGTGCCTTTAAAATACGGACTTCCAAACGAGTATCACACTACCGTTATTGTTTGTAAACGAAAATATTTAATACTGTTTTCCGGAAATCGAACCCACGACCCTAGTGTGCATTGGTAACGGTATCTAGTACAGCGATATTAAGGTCGTCTGGGTCTATCAAATTTAAGTAATTAACTTTTAAATTCTTCAACATTTCTAATTAGACAATCAAGTATGCTAATAAATTGCATTATGACACAAGTTCTTACATATTACTAGTATTATAGACAGTTTTGATTGGTTGAATGACCTTGAATAAGTAATTAATTGCACTGAAATACTGCACTGACAAACGTTTTTACAAGAGTGAACAGTATTGAGTCAGGCAATAGAATAGTTTTGATAGTGAAGTCATCTTTACTTTGGTATTTTATTTATGTTAGACTCTTATTACAAAACGATACAGAATAGAACTAAGATTTATGCAACATAAACTTAAAAACTGAGTAGTCATAACAAGAATATATTTATGTCTATAAATTAATTTATTTATGAGACTTTTATAAAAACACAAATTGAAGACATGCCACACATAGGTATGTAGATACATTTATGGCTAATATTAATGTTCTTTCCATGGACAAATTTGCTTATATTCAGTTGAATTCCGACACATTTTTATATGAAGATCTGTCAAAGCATAACTCAAGATAAATGAACATATCTAACTAAGTTAGAATACACTTAAAAGTGTATAAGGGTAATATGATATCTATGGTTATTACATAAAACGGTAAGTGAAAATCAAAGACAGTCATTGCAATCATTTGGCAATTTGTTGAAGTTACTATAACTTCTATGTCATACATAAGTGGATAACATCAGTGGTGTTATGGTAACAGTGGTCACTACACTACTATCAACGCTTGCGGGGGGGTCATAACCCATATTAAACATATATATTGAAATAAATAAATAGCTGTTTCAAGTCACATAGTACTTATATCCATTATGTATACATTTGTTAGGTGCGAATATTCAAGAGAATTTTATACTATTATTGTGGCTGACAAATCAGAAATCATTGCATCATTGACCTGTAGGCTTACAGAGCTGACAGTAGTCTATTTAATACAGCTTCTTTATTTGAGAAATACAAAGAATTCTGAAAGATTATCTAGATAAATCATGCATGCCATGGCTCTCTACTGAGTTGTTGGACTACAGGGCAAAATATAAAAACTCAGTGCAAGTCTTTAAGGAAAAAAGGTAAACAAAATATAAATGTGAATGTAATCACTACTTCCTATACATATATTTGTATAAAACATGATATTATCTGTATTCCCAAAGGGATTTACACCCACATTCCACACAAACAGTTTTACGAAAACATATGTTAAAAAATCACTTAGCAAAATGCATTTGCATTGAGTCATGTTGAGATCTAGATAAGTTTTGTTATTCTTTCTGATAACATACCATTTTAAAAATAGTAATCTTTTATAACCTTTATCTGTATGAAGTATTTATTTATTTATTTTATTTATTTTAAAAAGACAACTCCCGCACTAAGAATTGCTCTTGTGTCGCGGGGACTTTTACAAACATACAAACAACGGACACAAAGCACAACCAGACCCGAAACAATTATTTGTGGATCGCACAAATAATTGCTCCGTGTGGGAATCGAACCCACGACCTCCCGTTGCAGTGGTATCGGCGTGGCGACCTAAACCACTGCGCCACAGAGGCAGTCAAAAAGTAGCTTTTAAATTCAGCTTTGCTTAAGGTTTGTAATGGAACATCTGACTTTTATTCCTTAACTAGTTACAGCCCATTAATCTCCTGTGTTTCCTATGTGTTAATCATGATTATAAACTAGGTGATCCTAATCTAAGTAGATTTGATGTGATTTAGTACCTCCTAAAAATCTAAAACTTTAGCATTTATTATATTATTATGGTTTGTTTCTAACCAGTTAAAACATTTCTTTAATAAAAGGTACTTATTGCTAAAATGTTTGCTTGTTTTAGGGTTTTAGAGTGATGACCAATTTGTTTTCAATATGTGTCAAACAAAATACGAAATAGTTTTGGGAATACCCATCGCTTTGTTATCAATTAATGAGCCTAAATAGGCAGTACATACTATCATGACTGTATAAACCACACAACACAGAATCAATTACATGAAACTAACACAGCTTTTTTGTCAACAATAAAAATAAGGTCAGTTTAATAGAACAGAGCTTTCTACAGCTACCTAGTTTCAAATAAGCTATGAATACATACATACATAAAATCACACCTTGTTCCCATAGGGGTAGGTAGAGACCAAGAAATGTCACTTAATACAATACTAACAAACTTCCCTTGTATCATTCTAAATAAGCTAGATCTATAAAAAATATTAAAATAAAACATGTTTTACTTCTCTCTATGTACCTACCTAATAACTAAACCTAGAATCATATTCTTAGAAACATTACATTTCATATAAGGAAAACCATGTTGCACAATATGTTGGTTTATGAATTAAAATGTATAAAACAAAAGCATTTAAGATGACAACTGTTGCACAACAGTGAATATATACTGATAAAAGAATTTAATTGTTTGTGGGTTATAGTTCATTAACGGCTGAGCCAATAGCTATAGAACTTTCACTATTGAATTGTTTATATCCAAACCGTTTATGCTATTGACACAGTTGACAGTTTTGTGTGACACTTTTACATAAAATTACTATAAAAATATGTATTTTTGACAGAAATATGAAATTATTAATTCCTGTTATACCTTTATATATTAGAGTATGTTTTATAACTGGATCTTGTGCATATTTTAGTTTGAAGTTTTTAAATATTGTCATAACAACACCTACTATTATGACTGAAAGAAAAATAAAAAAGTAACAATTAGGCCCGGTTGCACTCCTGGATAAGCAAGGCTTAGCTTATTGAGTGTACAAATAATAAATAAGAGTTCTTTTTCATACAGTCATGACTGTCAATTTATCTGGTTGACACCTATTTTAAGCTTTGAAACTGGCCTTGAGGGTCTCATTTTAGGGTAAGTCCTTTTATTAATAGATACCTAATAAGATTCCTATTAATGACACAAATTCTAAATATTAGTTAGAATACCATATTAAGAAATGTAAACATACATAAAAAAATCCAACCACATCTCTCAGAAATAGTATAAAATCTATTCCATCATACTTTGACCTTTCATTTCTTCCTCCACATGTCCTATAGTTCATACATTCAATACTGCAAGTACTATGCACCTGACCTTTTAGCTTGTGAAATGTGGGTGTGACTGTACCTAAGTTCTCAACAAATATAGGTAGGTATAGTCAGCTTTTTGTACAGGAGTAATATGATTTTGTATTTCATTGGACATATTGTTTAATTTAACAGTATAGGTGCTTGTTGCTCATAATAATATAAATAGTCGTCAAATGTATGTTACAAGCTTCAAAATAATTAAGTTATGCTTATAAGAACATTAAATTGTTGTTTAGATTGTGTTTCAATATCAAATGGGCGACGTTATTTAGGAAATGTACTATCAAGGACATTCCAATTGTTTTCTTATTAGAACCTGTGAATTCTATATCAAAATGTTACCTTCACTGATGTTTTATGATAAATTGATTCACATATAACACGTGTAACACTGTATCATCAGTCTATTCACTATCAGAAGGGTAACTGCGATGTTTGTATTAAACCATACAAATAATATAGAAAGTGGGTAGGTGCAAGCATATTGTCCTTTTATGAACCAACACACTGAAAACATTTCATAACATTTGATGTCGTCATACACCTTAAAAATAGTATATTTATAATATGTTACCTTGTTATTTTGTCCTCTAACGTACAAACTACATAATTCTAAAAATATTATGTGCATTCCCCGATGTCATTACCTACACTTCAAGAAAAAATATATCGGAACACGGACACGATAAATATCACAACAAATGTTCACTAAAACCATGTTTAACACTTTATATTGTCCATATACGTATAGTAACACACTTATAAACAGATATTTCGTGTAATATCATCCGGATTTTAGGTCAGATTGACAGTCCAAGACATTTACAACACCCATTGAAAAATGGCACTTTACGAAAACACTCACTTACCTGATCTGTTTCATTTTCGACGGTTTTATACGCATTACCTATGTGACATAAATCACTGAAGGCCATTTAAATTATAAAATTATTTCTTGCCACGATACATACGAGCTTACTTCGGTGCTAAGCCATTTTTTCCATTGACCTACATGTGTATAAAATTATACGTGCTTGCTCGCAACGGTGTTGCTGTCACGTCGCGGCTATTTGTTTGAAAAATAACCTTTGACTCGTTACAAAACATGATCATAATAAAACTTACATGTTAAATCGTTAGTTTTCAATAAAAAAATATTAGTTTCTTCAACACAATTATTTTATTTTGTGAATTTCCCGCCCTTTCAAATGATTTTTTTATTTTTTTTTAAATCACCGCTGAAATATTTTTTGCCATTTTTGAGGTCGGCAAAGGTAATGTTTTTTAAAATAAATAACAAAGCCAACAAGTGTTAAAGATAACGTCGAGTTTTGTTTGAGTTAATCCATTTTAATTAAAGTTTTGATTGTAGATTTTCATACAGTATGCGTTTGTTTATATTTTGTGGTAGAGATTTTGCAATGTAGATTATCAGAAAGTAGCAAATACAGTATGGCAACCCTAATAAAACTTCCAAATATGCCAAGGTTGTATTTAAATCTGTTCAATATTAAAATTATTATTCAAATTAGGAGTTGTTTAATTATAAATAACATAATGATATGATTATTTTTGTTGTGACACATATATCTGTGTGTTTATCTAAATTAAAGATGTAACGATGTCAGTGCCATCTACTAATCATTGGCTGCACTAGTAACAGATAAAGATGTAAGTTAGTAACATCCTACAAAATCATAGATGGCGTTAAAGGCTGAAAGCTTGACGAAACAAAACAACAATTTTTACAACAGATGGCATTAAACAAAGTTAGAATCATGTTTTATTTCCTTTTTTGAACGGATAAGTTTTCAACAGAGCTAAATGATAAAACAATAATTAAACCAAATTCATCATATTCATACATATACATACATCAAGTAGTCATTTAAGCTGTACCTACCGAATCTGGGACCTGGGAACCGAAGTAGGGCCCCAGCTGCCCAAGTCAGACGTTATCAGAGTTTTGATATCGACCTCGGTAGTAAGACGGGCAATTATTATTCTAAATGGAAATAAATTAATTAACAGAGCACAAAGAACGAAAAGAACATCTGCAGAGCCAAAATTCCTGTGGAAAAAAAAATACAAACTCTTTTTTCCATAACTTTTATACTTTCGCGTTGCATTACCGCGGACATGCATTTTAGTTTATTTTGAAAGCCAAAAAGAAGGAAATTTTAACTTGCGCCGTAATGCGGGCACTTTTTTAATATCTCTTTTTCAAACAATTGTGGCAATTTGTTTTTTCAGAGCACGTAGGTACCCACCTACAAAAGTAACTACAAAAAATACCAACATATTCCATCATAATTAAAATAAATCGAATCAATTAAACAACCCTAAAACACGATCAATCGAATAATCGCGTAAGTAAATTACATTCGAGTAAGTTGAACCGAAGTGTGACAATCCCTTTGTGATCGGATACAAGGTGCAATTGCATCAGTTCATTTGTCTGTCTGTAGCCTACAGTTGTTGTAGGGATGTTATGCTGCTCTGTCGTATCCGAAACTGCTGGGTATCCGATTTTATATGAATAATTTTTTAAACAGGAATATTTGCAGTTGTAGGTAATAAAATTTTATTTTCAAAAATGATTAAATTTCAATATTGAGTTGCGTAATCGAAACAACAAACTACACACTTTTTGAAATTAAATCACGCTTGTTTTAGCGGAGGGCTTGACAAAGGTGAAAGAAGTCTCTGACGTGTGAATTAAATTTTATAGGATTTCTGGCATTGATGATGTTTAATTTATTGAGGACACGTAAGTAAACTTGAGGATTTAAGGTTCTTTACATGACCTCGTGAAAATATATGGTATAGGTACACCCAGGCCACTGGATTTATCTGTGGAAAAATATAAAATTCTTAGGCTGCTAATCATTCTTACAAAGACTCAAGACTATGCAGTTTGCCCGACCCAGCAAAAGCCACATGGCCAAACGCCTTTAATAATTTAATATCCGTATCCGAATTTATATACTTATCCGAAACTTCCCATCCCTAATACAGACATTGGTCAGTGTAATGCACTTTGTCGTTAGGCTGTGTACACACCGGAATCTGGTCTGTAGGTGCTTGTACTTCGCTCGAGCGACGATTGTTTTGATTGGAGTTCCACTTTGTTTATGAGTTCACTGGAGCAGATTTGGACATTGTTTGCTTAATGTTAGACTGCCTTTTGGGTATAAAAGTAGGTTTTTATTTGTTTAGATATTTAGGTTTTAATTTAGGTGTATTTTACGAATTTACGATAGACAGAATTGAAATATTGCATTTTTGAATTTTAGTATAAAATAATCGTTACATATTTCTAATAAATTGATAATAGACATCTTTTACTTAATTCGATTTACATAAAATTATTTTCTAGTTACTACATAGGTACCTAATAACATGCATTGCATTTCCAAATATTAATATTTATGAGGTGATAAGTGGGTGTTAAAGTAGGCGTATCGAACCTCATTTTTATAATTGAAATTATAAGAACTAGCCGAATCTGCACGAAAAAATATTTGATAGCCATTACGCAAAGAAAAAGAAACTACAGTTTGATTTTTTTATATTTCGGCATCCGACCATTTTTGAAGCCTCTGTGGCCAGTATTTCTACGTGTTATGTGCAAGAAAACTTTTTGCACTGATAAAACGTCAACATGTTTTGTTATAGGTTAAAATATATTCCTAACTAAAACACCTACAGAAGCAATCATATTAAGTAAATAATGAAAAAACAGAGATTTCTAAAAGAAATTAACTAACTCCCGGTTTTAGCGTTTAAACTCGTATAAAAAAACGCAATTGAATAGATAAACTACCGCTAAATGTACTTAGAAACCGGGGGTGAGACAAGTATAGTAGGTTCTGAATTCTTCGATATTTTTGCTGTAAAATTAAGTATATTTCATGGTAGATAAAATTGATATGTCGACATCATTATAATTATATTTCAAATTACAGTACCAATAAAACAGAATAACATCCCAGCCCCATTTAATATCGAACAACAGGCACAATTGTCTATCTATTTCAACCAATTCGTATCTTCTGTAGTTGACACCCACCCGTGGAGAGTCCCGCCGTGCTTATTATCCAATTTGCTTGTTCAAAACGCGCCGATTAAAATATACACTGTTGATGACATTCACGTAGCTTTGTTTGTTGACATTGACGAAGCAATTATTTGATTATAACCTCGAAATTGTTTACTGTGCGAAAGAAAATGTCAGTACGTTTGACTGCTCAGTATCTCTGTGTCACTTTCGGTAGTGATGCATGTTGCCATGTGTATTTTGGCATTTGGCAGGTGCATAGTAATTAATAAATTAGGTATACTTATCTAAATGTTACTATGTACCAATATACATAGTTATGTTCAAGGGTTTTGTTTTACAAGCGTTTGTTGTGATGATGTTCGTTAAATTCTGTATAAAACTATGTGAAAAGCGTAGAAATAATTATATTGTAGTTGTACCTAAGTATATTATTTGGAATCGAATCAAATATAATATTGTGGAACCCTACTAGATTAATTAAAAAACCCATAAATGTCACATTGCTGGGCAAGGAGAGTTTAGTCCGAAATGAGCGAGGGGTTAGACCTTAGAGTCGACCACGCTGGCTCAGAGTGAGTTGGGTTATTGCAGAATACTGCAGGTATCGGTTCCATAATTAAATAAAGCGACCTAATTTCAAAATCAGATTACACCAGATAACTTAATAGACACTGAAAGGCCATCCTTTCCATTGAGTTATGACCTTAACCTGATTTTATTTTCTTTAGTATCTTGGTATAAGTTTTAATTTCTGTTTAATGCAACAAATTGGAGTGGTGATTACTTTTATCAAGATATATATAAAATTGGGTATTTGACGTAAGAATTTCTTAAACTTATACAATAGGTAATGGTTATTATAAGTATCTACAGAATTAAGGAATTCAGGCATTTGAGGGCTAATTATGTACTCTTTATGAAAACTTAATTGGGTCCACTTACACCTTTATTTTTCAGCTTTTCGATCGCTTTTGAAGTCTGCGAATCCGTACTTTATAACTACGTGTAGTACACATGTAGATTGTAGAGTCGTTACCTGAAAATGTAGAGTCACGTGTATAAAATATAGAGTTTACAGTTATCGTTGACCTTCCATACCTACACTACCTACCTAATAGTAAAATCTATAAGCCTTTTTATAACCTACCTATTTACTGTATTCCTTAATTCTTAAATGTAAAAAGAACAAAAAGGAGTCCACCTAAGTACAGACAATAGACAACACAATATTATGTCTAAAAAAATAAAAGGCTGAACGCACAAAGCCTTTACATTTTATTCAAAAGCAGAAAAAACAAGCAGTTAATATTAACAGAGACATGCCCTTTCAACGGAGTGAAAAACAAAAGAAAATTCGTATAAAGAATTCAATCGAAATCGAATCAAGAATCCGTCTACCGTGCGTTAGAATAAGATAGCGTTATATGATAGTTGGTGGGTTGAAAAGGGACGGGTGTAGCGTTAATCCTATTGGCTTATACCGGGCGACGTTTGCCGCGATTGGTCGCTGTGCCTTATTGAACTGTCACTGAAGACCGTGGTTTAGGGGGCGACCGGTAATTCGGTGGCAAGCGGGGTGGTTCGGGGTGAATGGGTGGCGCGGGTGGAAACTCGCAGTTTGGCAATTGACTTGTGGGTAGTTTTCGGGGTTCCTTTGGCAGGGATTTCGAGTGAATTGAATGTTGAAATTTTATTCGGTTTTGTTGGATGTTCGATTTTGATGTATTTGTGTTTGTAGATGTTTAGTCTATGACTGGATATAAGCTTGTTTAACTTGATTGTACTAGATATTGTAGTGTATAATTTAGAGTTTTTTTTTGTTGTTAGTTTCTTTACTGATTTTGCATCAGATAATAATATTTTAAGGACTTTTCTTTTAAGGATTTTGTAACGCCAATGATTTGGAAACTATATTTCAGAGTCAGCTACTTCTTTGTACCTACTTTACTTTACTATTTCTTTGCGAACGATAAATCAAATTTCATCAGAACTTTATTTAAATATTATTATACAGTACATATTTGTACCTCCTTTTTTAATCCTTTCCTTTTTTTCAGTCATAGGTCCCACATTTTTTTAATAAGTGTATATTGTATATGCATCAAACATACCTATCAGACATCATAAAGCACCCAATCTTGACAGCTCATGTTGGCGGTAAAATTTCGCGCCCAATCGTAGGACTGTTGACTTTTCGTCTATGACGGCTGTTTTCCGCGAGGCACAGGCGACGCCACGCCCTGCCAAATGTGCGAATTCTTATTGGGTAACATCAAATGTCATTGCTATGTAGGTTTGATGCGCAGGTAAATATGTTTTATAAGACATAGGTACCTATTTGTGAAAAAGTAATACGCAAGGACCGTAAGTCGTAGATTTACTATACGGAATTCAAAATTTCATAAACAGCGGCTGATATTAATTTTTACTTAGTTTTCAAAAAAATTATTAGCCTTCTATTGTATTCTAGTAATTTTATTGAATTCTAGCAACATTTTAGCTTGAAAAACCTAATAACTTTGATCGTTCAGTAAACTGTTTACACCATACTGGAAACTGGAGATAATGAAGGTAGATATGTAGGCACCTATAGTTAAACCGGTTAATTGGAATCTGACATTAATTAACATAGAGACACATATCTAGGTAGGTAGGTACTGTCTGCAGGGTGAGTATGCATAATTTATCAAACAAACGCAAGGAGTTTGAGTTTAGATTTTTCGTACTGATCCCTTCTAAAGAAAATACTTATAACAAGAATGCAACAAAACGTAATTTTTCCAATAAAATCTGAGAGAAAAGCCGCAACAGAACGACTCACGCATAAACGGTCCCGCACCTAATTGTTTCTATATAAATTCGAACAAGCATTCCGTGTTGTAATTGGAAAACGGAACGTTCAATCCGAGCTAAAATGTACGACGTCATTATTCTAAACGGCGCGGGGCCGACGCAACAGCGGCGTAATGCCACAAATTAAAGCTTAAAACGGACGGTTAACAGCTGACCCAAAATCGAAGTGTCCCCCTATCTGGGGGACAGAGTCAGACGCGAAAAGCAACGGGGCGGAGCCTCGCCACGCCTTCAAGCTCACAGGCAATACCGCGTCAAAAGTTCCCCGGCCGTGGCATAACGCGCGCGCCTTTGCCCGTCGGCTCGTAGAAAAAATATAAACGTCAAAAGTGAAACGTCACGTGAACTGTCAATTTTTTTTGGAGGGAAACTCATTGGGTATTTTGTTCTGTGAATTCGTTATTATATTATAATTAAATATAATCAATGTTATGTTTATAAATTAAGTTCCTTCTTTAAAGATTTTCGTAAGTGTCATATTTTTACTGATAAGTTAATTAGTTATTATAATTAGATCAAACTAATCAAGAAATTTTATATCTCAGGTTAATTCCCGGGTAAGAAAAACATTATATTATTTTGTTCAGTAATGCGCTACATATTTTGATAAAAAAATATGATTTACCTGAAGTGTTTTTACATAATTAAATTACATATCTTATTGTAAAATACCTACCTCGATATAGAACTTTATTTTCCATTGAAGCCAGTCGCTATAAATTTTCAGTTGACGCAATGACCCGAAGTACTCGTAGCGTCTCGTAGAGGTCTACAGCCGTAGCGCTACGAAACTTTATTTACTTTACGATCTAATTAAATACGTTTTTAGAACAAAATACTTTAAAAAACACATTACAAACAATTGGTCATAATTCGTTGAACGCCAGAGTTCTATATACTTAGTGCTACTCATTAAACTTACTTCGTTTTATCCGAATTTTTCTACGTTACACAAAATTCAATGAATAATCATGATGTTTTCACGTTTTCAATATTTACGGCAGCATCAAAATTTTAACGTTTTTTTTTATTTATTAAGTATTTATATTTTCATGGTTATATATAGGATTTAATAAGGCATGACCTGAAAGTAATTTAATCTTTAGGCACAGGTACTTAGCACTTAATATACTGGTAACTAAGCAGTAATAGACAGATACTAAAAAAATAATCGCACCTTTTTAGCATATTTTTCAAGTAAAGTACTGGGATCGTTCTAGAATCTTCTACGCTGTTATTCAAGCGACTATTTCAAAATCGTAAAATCACCATCGTTTACAATTCAACATGTAAATACGTATTTGATGTAGTTTCATTATAACTGTTTAACTGTTCATGTTAGTTCAGGTGTTATATGTTATTTAAAATGAAAGATCACGGCAATTATATTATATCACCAAAATTTAATAATGTTGGGTCATGTGATGTGTCTTTGTAGAAACAAAAATTGGTTATGCTAGTGATATTTTTAAAGGTAAATAATCTTAATGTCGACCAATTTAGGGTTAACTTTGACTTGTTCTGTTTATCGACTATTAGGATTAAAAAATATGTAGTACTTTTCAGAATTTGTATGTTAAACAGATCCAGAGCACAACCGGATAAGCTTTGGAAATCAAAATTAGCAAGCAAAATTAGTAGCTGTACTTTTTCAAAAACCTCTATATAGTACCTAAAAGTAATTTATAATTTTCTCTTTATTACTTCCATATCTATCGCCACAATCTGCCCTTAAAATCTTATTTGGAAAAATATAGTGTGATGATATACGAACTGATATATATTTTTCTTAAGTGCAGTTCTTTTAAAACATACTAGTACACTTACTTAAATATAAGTTCAAAAGTTCGTTACCCGTAAAAAACTAGCCAACTGTCAGCGCGAGGAATCATCAAACAAATAAAACAAAATGACACAAACAGTATCAATACGGATTACTAATAACGAATAAATAATAGTTTCCTACATTTTCATGACACAATATGTTAACAAATACTTAAACTTAATTTAGTTATAGGTGTTTGTTAATTTTTTTTATACATTTCAAAATAAATTTCAAACATCGTTAAGGTTTTCATAATAAATCAAGAATTAATTACTTTTTCAGTGTTATGAAAGGCTGGTTCATTTTTACGTCTTGTATTAGGAGCGCTACCAGAATAATCTTAATATTGTAATAGATTTATTGTTAAACTATTTACGTTTCATGTTCATCGCGATGTTGCCATAATGTTAGCCTTTCTTATAAATTGAAATATCATTCACAAAAATATATATTTTAAACCGAAAGGTCCAATAAAGGCATTGAAACAAAAAATACAAAGGACTTTCAGATTCATTAGGTATACCATTATACCTAGTAAGTAATTAGTACATACAAGTTTAGATCATGTTTATTCTTCAGTTAGTTGTACAATGACGTCATATAGCTTCAGATCAATGAAACAAAGGTCGCAGACGTATACGTCGGACTATTTACCTTTGCTCTTTAAGTCTAGACTAGTATATTTATCTCGTGTGAAAGTTTTACGTCATTCAGAATAAAGAACCATGCTTAAACTGTGCTTAGAATAGTCGGCTATAGAGATATCCTTTAGATTACGTTCTTAATTTCGTTGCATATTTTGCAATACACTTACATTAATTTATAAAAAATACAGAAAATCGTTTTTGCACATGTATACTCAAGTATGTTTGATAAAAAACAGTTGTGTAGAAAAATAAAAAAAAGATACAGTACGATTGTTAATCGTGATGTTAAACTGCAACTGTCAATTATTTTCATACAAAAGAAAATTAAACAAGGCATGCTTGGCGTCTCTTGAAAGCATCTCTTGGTAGAAGAATGATAACAAATAAATAAGATCCATAATAAATAAATAAATAAATAAACATCACCGTATTTGCAGAACATTATACTCATTACTTTATTCTTTACCCATAGATCATTTAACACATAAACTTAAAATTATGAAACAAAGTTAGAAACAAAATCAAAGTGACGTATAGTGTGAATCAAAGACTGTACAGTATGGAGGTGGCTCAGACTCCTCTGCAGCTGACTCAAGACCACTCCGACGGAAGAATGACAGGTAAGAACAGAACTTATATTATTAAAACTTTTGTTTAATGTAATCAAGTGTTTGGATAGAAGGGAAATTACTGATCATCTTTTGGTCACTGAGTTATAATCGTTATGAAAACCGCACCACGTTTTGTTGCATAAATCACCAAAACCAATTTAATATTTGTTTAATACAAAGGTCAAGATATCTTACTTAATATTGGTAATTAATCTGAAGTTGAAAATATTCTAAATCCTGTCTTTATTTTTCTTGAAAAATATTACTAAATTAGGTACACGCTTTTCTATGTTTCTAAAAGAAATTTCCGCAGATAGGAGCTTAGGTATGTGTAGTTTCAGTGCACCCGTGTATCGATTGGTGTACAATATTTGATGGAAGTTCTACGCTTATTATCGGTTCAATATGTATTAAAAAATAGCAATGTCATACAATAATCGAACACAAAAATTAAAATAATAGTAAGTGTAAACATATTAATTACCAACTACTCTATATTCTCATCATTCCCGCCATTGATGAACCAATCAAAAATATCGTTCAACCATTTCACATCGTGTCCGGTTCAAATCAACTTAAATTAACATTCACAAACTAAAACTAACTCTATTAAAACATTTGCAATCAACAGCAAACAACGTTACAATAACATATTCAATTCACGCTGTTAATATTCATTTTTGCGCCATTTTTCGCGCCGCCATGTTGGTATAGTTTTTTTTTTCGAACGCGGCATTAGTATTCAGGCCCATACAGCCAGTAACTCGGGGGTCTATTTGACTGATTTTCAAGCTCTTCATGATTTGCCACTTTACCCGGTCAGAGTGCACGTTGAATACAAAATAACCAATGGAAGAGGGGGATTTGAAATTTCATTTTCACATAATGTCGGCCCGTTTTGAATATTGAGATTTTATTATCACTGTATGTACAGTAATTTGTTGGAGATAATGGATTTGGTTTGAGTTTGCTTGTTTTGTGTGAAATTTACTAGTGGGTGTGTGATTTTATTAAAGCGTAATTTTGTGTGATACGATACCCATTGTCGTAGCAGTAGGCAGTTGATCTTTACATTATAAAAATATCTAAACGAAGCAGCTTAATTTGTGGCGATTACGAATTTTAAGCATTCATATTTCGTCAGCTACAGTTTTTAAAAAGCACATTTTTCATCATTTTCGGTCGATTATTCTTCCACTGGTACCTAAAGCAAAAATAAATCTACTAATATCCAGTTAATTTTTCCGTCGGCACCTTCACGTTCTAAATGTACTGGGTCTTCCTACGGTTGTCGGATAAGAATTGCTTTTATCCGTAGTTATTGTGTATAAACATAATAATATTTTATTTTTATATTTATATATTTGTTAAGGCTGGTGAGGGTAAACAAAATTCAGAATTAAAATCATCAGAAACCCACACGCTTAAGCAACTTACAGTGGCAGTATTTTTTACGGAATACTTACTCACATATATACATACCTAAAAACATGCCTTTTCCCGACACGTGGGCAGAAACCAAATAATAACAGAATAATAACATTTAATTATAATCGAGATATAAATCATGCGCGCCAAATCTTTTTACTAAATTCTTAGACTATGAACAAAAATTATCCGCAACGCTTAAAAACATGTCTATAAACTTCACCATTACTTTACTGCGGGTAGTAACAAAAAAATCGAAAGTCTACGTTGAAATGGAGTGGGGGTCAAAAGGATCCAGATTCAAGCGGGTGGGGGCGAATTAATCAGAAGGCTTAGGGGGCGTCGCGTCAAAAGAAAACCAAATAAAACGGCAAGCGACAAAGTTTCCAGTTGAGATCCGACCATAGAAATAAGTGGAGACGTCTGTGGTGGTTTAAAAATTAAATTGTTTCATTATTTCAGTTAAAATCTTCATAAAAGCTGTTTCGTTAACTTCATATGTAAACTGATACTATATTGTTTTACTTTTTGTCTCTTTCTCTCTCTTCCTGGCTATTCGTCCCATATGGTGGTGGGGTTAGGCTTACCTACTTACACTCTGTCTCAACTTCACGTGCCTACATATCTCGCCGCAACATTTCGGTCCACGTAGTCTTTAGTCTTCCTCTGGGTCTTTTTCCGGGGACGGACAGCTCCAGTGCTTAGTTGCAGACGTAATCGGATGGTATCCTTTTATCTCTTTATTAGTCTTAACAATAATATGAAAGGGTACGTCTTTATGTTTAAATCATGTGTAGAATTTGCTATGCATGCATCTCACTTGCGGAAAAAAATTGGATAATACCAAGAACGATAAAATGTTTTTCATCCAAGAGTATTAAAAAGTTATCTGAGTAGCATCGGGCCATTTATGTTGGAAAATACGCTTTAAAATGTACATCTGATATAAACTATTATACTATGTGTCCGTATATGTATTTATTCATAGCGAATAATTTAATATTCATTCAGTATTAATTATTGAACTGATTTAAAACATCAGATTACCGTCGCACGAAAAAGTAAAGCCCAATCAAAATTAAACACTTCGTGTGAAATACACCAAATGCAAATAACTACGAATCATTGGAATTATTGAAATTATCGTATAAAATTTAATGAATGAAATGAAGGCACGAATTACGTTAATTTGTTTAATTGGTATCGACGAATAATATTTAAATTCTTTTGTCGGCAGAGTATCCGACTGCTGATCATGAGGTCAGGCAAAGTACTCTTCATCCTTTCTAATTTATATTTTTATATTCTTATATAGTAGCCCGGATGGTTGTAAACGCGCCCGGCAAGTGGCAATAGGCTCGCCCTTTATAACACGGGGCTAACATTGTTAATGGCGTAACGTGTTTCCCACACCGTCCCGTTTACTTTCGACTCCGTATTGTTAAATAGTTTGAAAATTAGTTAAGGACTAAAGAAATAATACACATCGAGCCAAAGTAGAGCAAATTACGAGTTGTATTATAAATGAAGGTACAAATAAAATCGGAGCTTAACCTGATCGCGCATTCATAAACTTTAAAATCAAGCTCAGAGAATCGTGTCCCATTTATCAAATAAACAAATGCACTTTTACCTTAACAAAACATCTCTGAAACAAAATGTACAACAGAAATGGCGTCTCCACAGTTTTCCGTACCCGGCCGTAAGTGCCGCTCTACACAAACAAACATTGATTTATCCTGATACCCAGGATTTGGGCTTCAGCCCGCTGACTTCCAATTTCGGTGCGGGAACTTTTTATGTGTCTTATAAAATTTTCTTTTATGCCTTCCCGTTCCATCGGTAGAATGTATTGTGACATAAATCGGTGTTATTCGGGGAATATATGTGTTTGGGGAAGAAGGTGATTGGCTGGATGTGTAATGGAACTGTTTAATATATTGTTTGTTGAACGAAAATTATTTCTGATGTTTCAAGATTGTTGTATAGTATTCAGCTAAGTAATTGCGTTTGATTTTATAGTGGTGTTGGCCACTTGGTTTGCTCTCGCTGATCGATTACCGATTATAATTTTTTTTCTCTTTTGTGTTCGTGATAATATGAGGTTTATTTGAACTATGTTGGTCATGGCCTGCGTATTAGGTATAACGTACATTTTGACTACGTTTGATGGTACATTAAGGATCGATTTCCGCTTTAAATCGTCTTAATGCAGAAGTTATCGAAGTTTTTGGAATGATTTTTATTATTTAATGTAAGATTAAATCGTTACATTACAATGGCTACATCTAAAATGACACTAACTTTAAGATATTTATATTAAAACAGCTATAAAATGAACAAACTTTAAGATATTTATGAAAAAATACACAACACAAAGTAAATCCAAAAAATACTAGTCACATTACGAAACAGTCTATTTCTTTCGGGAAAAATAATCCAAAAATTATTATAAAAGAATCTACTAGAACTACTTGTAAGGTCTGTCCCTCTGACCAACTAAATAAAAACAGTTCTTTATCGCTTTATATCATCAACCCTTTAACAGAATAGAGTGTGGAATCTATTCTAAGTGTTTCACGTACCGTACAAAAGTCCTGTACCCAAATCATAATATCAATAAAGCGTTTTAACCCCTAATATCTGGTCCCAGATGTGACCCTCTCCGGGGACCAATCCCGACGTATATTGATTTTATATTGCTCACATATTGTTTGTGCTTGCGGTGTCACTGGCTGGGAAATTGTGTGTGGATTCTTGGTTTGGTGGATGAAACTATAAGGATATGTTAGTTTTTAGGGAAAATACGTGCATAATTAAATAATATTTTATATGTGAAAATGTACTTGTTGGTCTTTTATGCTTTCAGGGTTTAATTTCTGAAGCAAATATCAAAAAATTAAGCTCGCTATCCTTTAAATTAGGTTTTCAAAAATAACAGTATTTAAGTATAGTATACAGGGTGTCCCAAAACTCAACGATAATCCGAGACAGGATGAAAGGCCAAGTCATACCGGTTATAGGAAAAATAAAAAAAAAATTCCATATCACTTAGTTCAGCAATAATAGACACTTTTCAAAAAAGTTGAAATTCCACACCTTTGGTCGCATTTTCAAGTCCTGTGATCACCAATGTCACAATTTCGCTGTGTTTTTTTGAATTTCGTGATCTTAATTAAGTATGCTATTAATCGTATAACAAATTAATGCACAAAACATTGTTAATTTAATAAAAAAAGTTAAGTTTTAGTGAGTCATCTTTATGAAAAATATCGTTAGTCAACTTTGACGCTTCATACTGAAAAAAAAATGTACTACACTACCCTTGGCAAGTTATTTCAAAAGTTGGCGCATTTAATCAAGATTTCAAAATGGTATAACACTTGCCACTTTTCTTGCCATTAAAAATGTTATTTTTATTTGAACGAAGAGTATCCTCGCAAATGGATCGGACGTAGTGGTACAATTTTATGGCAACCTCGTTCCCCCGATCTAAATCCAGTAGATATTTTTTACTGGGAATGCATAAAAGAAAAAGTTAATTCGAATTACTTTAGTTTAAGGAGAATAATTAAATAAGATCGATGGTTCGTTCATTGTTTTTTTTTTAATTATTATAACCTATTATGTTTATTACATTAAATATTTGTTATGGACTGACTCAATTACCTCTTTACTAAAAATAATTGCTTTCCTCTGGCACGAATACAGTCTCTGCAACGGCGTACAAAAGATTTTTTCACCAGTCAAGCCAAATTCCTTGCATTTATTTCTTCTGACGCTGTGTCAATTTTTTGGCGAAATTCTGATAGTTTTGTATTGATTTGGAATAAACTTTTCCTTTTATGCATTCCCAGTAAAAAATATCTACTGGATTTAGATCGCGGGAACGAGGATGCCATAAAATTGTACCACTGCGTCCGATCCATTTGCGAGGATACTCTTCGTTCAAATAAAAATAACATTTTTAATGGCAAAAAAAGTGGCAAGTGTTATATCATTTTGGAATCTTGATTAAATGCGCCAACTTTTGAAATAACTTGCCAAGGGTAGTGTAGTACATTTTTTTTTCAGTATGAAGCGTCAAAGTTGACTAACGATATTTTTCAGAAAGATGACTCACTAAAACTTAACTTTTTTTATTAAATTAACAATGTTTTGTGCATTAATTTGTTATACGATTAATAGCATACTTAATTAAGATCACGAAATTCAAAAAAACACAGCGAAATTGTGACATTGGTGATCACAGGACTTGAAAATGCGACCAAGGGTGTGGAATTTCAACTTTTTTGAAAAGTGTCTATTATTGCTGAACTAAGTGATATGGATTTTTTTTTTTATTTTTCCTAGAACCGGTATGACTTGGCCTTTCATCCTGTCGCGGATTATCGTTGAGTTTTGGGACACCCTGTATATAGTAAGTTACATTACTTATTAAAGAAGAAGGGTTTATGTTATAACGAATAATTCGAAACAGTACTTCCACCGTCTACTTAAACAAAGCTTTTAGTTAATGGTCCTATATTGGCCATGCAGAGACTTTTAGTGCCTAGACAGAATTTCGTAAAACTAAAAAACGCAGAATTATTTTATTTATAAAAAATACCTAAGATTTTTTTGTTTCCTTGCGATCTAAACTTGATGTAACACTCCAAAAATACCAGGATCAAAAATATTGTACCCCAAAAGAGCTTGAGAGATAACGAGTGAATGAGTGAATGAAATTACATTTGCGCTCAGCTAGTGGTACAAATGTAGTTAGTGCGTGTGACGTGGCCCCGACAAATTATCTTGTTCATGTAGACTTATGAATGTAGAGACGGTTGTTACAATATTGTAGAGTAAAGAATAAATGAGTGAGTGAATGAATTCCCCCGTAAAAATAATTACATGATACAATAAATTTAATGTTCTTGGGTCAACAGAGTCAGAACATGACATAACGAAAGCTTTGAGCATTTTTTGAACTCACCTTTAGAGAGAGAGAGAGAGAGATATATTTTTTGTAGGTTTCTCTTAAAACTCTATAAATGAGAATCATTACAATAAAATCAGGCTTTATCTATACTACGGACTCTGAAACTCTACGAAAATAACGAAACAAAAACTCTACACCTACAACAACTTACACCCGTCATATCTGAACAATAAGCGACTCTACAACAGAAACGTGTCGCGACTGTCCCGGACACTTAATATAGGTAAATAAATAGAATGCGCCGACAATTGCAATTCACCAATTAATAGACTCTACATGTGAATAGAGCGGTAGAGCTATTGTGACTGATTGGTAATTGAGTTTGTTGGGGTAGAGTGCTGTTTTGACAATGGATTCACGAAGGATGGTATGATTATTCGAATGTAGAGACTGAGGTAGAGAGATAGAGTTTGTAATAAATATGCGGTTTTGAGTTGAGTTTTGCGCTCGCAAGGAGAGTTTGGGGCGCAGTTTTAATAGATAATGATTATTGTGTTACAAGTAAAGTTAAGCTTAAAACTGAGCCATGGTGAAATACACAAAGAGTAACACAAACATAAAATGAATAAAACTAAAAATATGAATTCCACTGTTTACTTAGGCACATTATTCGCAAAATATATATTTTTTTTATTGATTTTTGATGATGTTTTCATAGCACAGACCGCAACGCAATTTCTATTTTTTGAGTTTTTAACATTCAATAAGCACGCATTCAACAAAGCTTTCTTAGCTTCCAACAGCTAAGAACTTTTCTTAAAAAGCTTCCTATAACATTTCATATCGAACAACACTGGTAGTAGATCCCGATCTACTATAACTCGTTTCTTAATACAACATATCAACAGCTCTACCGACCATACAACCACTATGAAAACCGAAAATTCCTCTAAACCCCCTACAATCAATTTGTACGTCTGCTCTCCAATCACTTAATTGATTCGACACATTTGCTCTTAATCTATTCATTACTTACAAAAACCTTAAACTCCTCGAAATAAGGTTCAAAATTGCCTGAATACTACACGATTTAAGGGGTCACACCCCATACGGAACGTAGGAATACTATTAAAATGAAAGGGTGTGATTTGCAATGGTTATTTTATTAGCTTTATCGAGATTAAATATTTTGGGGATTGAGTGATACTATTATACGTATTGTACCCTTCTAGCGTTATCAAGTTAAATGTATTAAGTTATAGAGACTGATTGAGATTCTCTGCACCAAACATTTCCGTCACGAGTTTGGCTGATCTGGTACAACAATTTTCTTTTTTTTAAGGCCACCTTTTATGATAGTTGTCCATCAAAATAACTATGGAAGCTAAATTAGTTTATAATAAGTTCTAAAATTTACTACTCAAAAATATTTTGGTCTGTTTTGGTCACAGTTTTTCAAACCACACAATTAGAATAACAAAACTTCGTCATCGAAAACACTCTTGCAATAGCAAATTAATAAAAACCTTATCTAGCACAATAAAAACCTATAACGTACTATGATCAGCAAAGCGAAGGAGGTATCCGATTTTTTTGTAGTTTTCACGGCATGTTTTCTCTCCACCAGGTGAAGGCAACACATCACCTCTCCGCTGGTCGCCTCCGTCTTCCGCCGCGTTAGTTGCTGCTGCGCTCGCACCACCAGCACTGAGACCTTGGCTCCCAGACCCTCCTACTAAGAAGACCAACCATTTGGGTAAGACAGGTATCAACCTCTTCTTTACTGGTTATACAGTATTGGAGTATAAAATTAAGATAGTAATTTTTAAATCAAAGTTGTTCAAAAGAAATAAATAACTACAATAAAATTAAAAGTCACTTACAAAATTCCCTTGCGTCATTCACATCCATACATCTTGGCATACAGGACCGCTGGTTACGAATATTACGCACCTGACCTAAAAGTCAAAAGCTTAAACAATAGTAGACGTTTAAACTTGCATGCCAAGTAGTTCTTTAACACATTTCTTGAGGGCATTCAAAGTCCCCAACCCATGGCTAGCGTGGTGGACTCAAGGCCCAACTTCTCCGTCGTTCGGGAGTAGACTTTTGCCTAAGATTGAACTATATTAGTATAACTTATATTATTCGAGTTTAAACAAAAAACTAATTGGTTCTTCATATTTCTACGTCTTATGGTATTCATTCGTATTCACAAAAACACATTTGCTATCAAACTCACGTGAACTAAATTCGCTATTCGTTTTCACACAAGCGTTCAAAACAGTCGTATCAATAATCGAATTTATTTAACTTTGAATACAAAATGTATAACTTGGAAAACACTTATTTTGGCGTTTTCAAAACCATTCCTAAAGGTTCGTAACATTGACTTTATAATACTCATTGGCTATAGTATTTACATCATCATCATTATGTCAAGCAAAAGATGTCCACTGCTCGACATGGGCCTCTTTCATGAAATTCCACAAGGGCTGGTGCTGGGCCATTCTCATCGAACAGATTTCAGAGCTTTTCACATATTGAAAGAAAATGAATAAAGATCGGGTTAGAGAGCTGGACTTGGCTCACACTTTGACTGGCGTTTTTGCCTGTCCATCTCTTTTGTAGTTCTTAGAAAGAGACAAAACATAGTTGTAATCTTCTGTAGTGGACAGGTTAAATGATGGTATTCATGGTTGGTTTGTTCCACAGGTCTGATCTGCGTGGTATGTGGTGATACGAGCTCTGGCAAGCATTATGGGATCCTGGCGTGTAACGGCTGCAGTGGATTCTTCAAAAGATCTGTTAGAAGGAAACTTATCTATAGGTACGTTATTTTATGTATTTTTTCTAATTTCTCTCGCGGAAAGGAAAATGAAAAGTTTGTTGATGTTGTGTCAAGCACTTTACTAAAATGACTGTTAACGCCGTTTAACAGTGTTAGTGGATGTCTTCTACAAAATAACTATGATTTGATGTGTAAATAAATAAAATTAGGGCTTGAATAACCCCTTTCCTCACAAACCTTTAATTACAAAATAAATATAAGGAATAATCAAGTAAGTTTCCAACATGCCAACATTTATACAGCGCCTGCATATTTTGTAATAGCAACATCTTCCTTTCATACAAAATGCAATTTCAAGAACCGGATTTTGTTCTTAAAGTATCAATCTGTATGAAATCGTCAATAAAGAAGTCTACAGATCATTTATATTATTAATTATTGAGTAAACATTGACTTATCTTTTAGACAACATAAGAGCAGGTCTTTTGACGATCGGATTGATCTTTCCCAACTTGTATTACAATACCTTCTATAAGACCCTACTTTATCCATAACAACTCGAACACCAGACATGACTTTCACACTCATATTTGTGTTCCGTCCTAAATTCTCAATCATTATGTCAACATTTGACTCATTTATCCGTATTACATGGTCTGCAAATGTTCACTGTTGTCTTAGGTGTTCAATATCCGTAGTACAAACTATGTCACATGTGTGACCTGTGGTTTGTGTCGCGACTTTCTCTCTCAGCTCATTGTTTAGATCTTCAAATTGTGATTTATCAGGTTAAATCGCGAATGCCAATGCCATCGTGTTGGAATCTAGTTCATGTTTTGCAAATAAACTTGACATGATTTTGAATATGGTGTTTATTCAAAATCAAATTATTCACGTGTTATTACGTATATTGCTTTATTTTTATCTTGAAAGCGTCAAGTAATTTACATTGCAGTCAAGAACCATTTGTTGTTTATGTTTTATGTCATTATTTTGTTTTTCATTGTCTTTCCATTATTAATTATATTTTTAACTAAACTACGGTTCGCAAAAACAGTCGTTGTTAAATATCAATGTATTATTATCAAGACCACTTACAAGTCAGATTACACGATTAATCGCAAATCAATATACAGGAATATCTTCGATATCTTGCGTTTGCAATTCAAAATATATCAGTTCTACTCTAAAGTAAATAATTTCAGGCATAGCAATACTGAAAAGTAAACGTGCCGAGGTTTATTTTGACGTTATTTTTGTGAAAGTTACACGTGTAGTTAATTATAACCAAGTTATTCCACCCAAACTAGCCTTAAAAAACAACTCACACATCAAACAAGCGAACAAAGAGTCAACAAGTTGAGCAACCGTCCCAAAGATCCAGTTCACAGAATTGTACATGAAATACAAAATATAATACAAATACAAATACATGACGAAATAGAAGTTTCACTTATAATAACTGGTGCAACTATGGCTAATACAATTGTACAAATACCACTAATATTTGGATGATCTAATTTTCTGGTACAAAGATAGATTTGCGGTTGTGAAACTTAGTTTACAAGAGGGTTTAGAAGAAAATGTTGAGAGACAACTGTATACGGTTGTTGGTATTTGTTTCATTGATGAATTTAATGAAAACATGAGGAATTTTTATAACAGTTTATTTTTGCAGTTAGTGTTCCATACTAAATGCGTATTGCGATGGGTGGCTTGTATTTTTTTTCAGGCAGTTTCTTTTTGCTTCATTTGTCTAAGGCACTGTATCACTCCGTAATTTTGCTGGTACGTATATATCTCATAATACATCGATATTTTTTTATTCTACATAGCCAATATAATTTGTTTTGCGTATAACAAAAATGAAACTCATTGCCTAGCTCTTTCGAACTAAGTATAACATGGTTAAATTTCAGGTAATTTTTTTATTAATTACTAAGATTTGATCGCTACATATTCAAAACAACATACTTGTACTAAAACAGATTTATTTCTTCAAAATAGCAGACTTGATTTCAAAACACACTCAAACAAAATATAATCAAACATAGATGATCCATTGATCCGCAACCAAAATGGCAGCTTGTCTCATCTGTTACAGCTAACAATACAATAGCGAAGGATGATGTACTTGAATCCGTTTAATCCAAAGCAGTTGCGGCTCTTGTGATTGTTGATTGCAATTTTATTATATAAATGCGATTTAAATGTAAATTATTACTAACTTCAAAAGCTCATTACAATTTATGGTTTTAGAGTCTTTTCTAGCAGTTAACTTTATCGATAAGTCCTAGATGATCTAATCTAACTGAATTCAAGCGAACTATAAAGACAGGTTTAAACCGACCGGTGATTATAATCACCATAATAATATAATAAAATCCATTTCAAAAGTTCGAGAGCCTAAGCAAAGTTATTTAACCTTACCTAACCTCAGATGAACAGTAATCTGACAATTAGCTATAGGACGTCTAGAGAAATCATTACAAGTATATATCAGAATACTTTCATTCAATACCTTTATCTCTTTGGGAAACCTGAAGAAAAGTGTCGTTATATAGACGTCTAGCCAAACAAAAATAGCAATTCTGTACAACATCAGAGCTATCAAACATGATATCCCAAAAGCAAGAACAGACAATGTTAACTAAAATGACAATACAGAGAGTAGGGAGCCAAGAGGACTTGAATCCACTTAATCCGACGCAGTAGAAAGCGCGACTGTAATTTTTGGTACAGCTGTGGCCGCGGGTAAGGGTGAAATATGTTAAATTGAACAGCGATATGACGTGTAACATAATAAAGTTAAATATGCAGTTCAGTGCAGGAGATCTTCAAGATAGAAATGTGTATGAACAAGTTTCAGGATGTCTTTAATAGTGTCAAAAGACGTATCCGCTAAACTGAAACGAATAGCTTTTTCTAACTATAGCGTTCTTGGATAAAATCTCATTTACCGAAGGAAATCAAACTGGTTACCTAAGTTGTAATTATATGCTAAACATAGATTTTATGCAAATCTTACGATTATGTCTTTCTTTCGATTAAGGCTGATAGGTATTAAGGTAAAAAATATAAAACCCCCCGACAGACGTTGTCCTGTCTAATAAATTAAATATTAATTAAAAAAACATTGTCTAGCGGACAAAATTTTAAATCTAAACCATTCTCAGATCCCCTTGAACACACACAAAAAATTTCATCAAAACCGGTCCAGTCGTTTATGAGAAGTTCAGTGACATACACACTTACAGGAGAATGGAGAATGTTACTAGGTATGCCAAATCGCTTTAAACAGTGACACAGTATAGCCTGTATGTATACATATTAACTAGTTTTTGTTTGAGTCAAAAATACCGAATAGTTTTGATTTTATAAGCATTCAAAGTTTCGAAAAATATCGAGTCCCGCTAACAGCCGCGTGAGCGGCTGTGACGTCATACTACATTGCCGCGCCGCGCGGGCCGCGTCCCGCTTAGTATTTTGGTAGTCTAAGTATAGCTAGCGTAGTATTTTGTTGTGTTTTTGTCCGCTTATGTATAAAATAACTTATAATAATAGTAAATACTATTCGATTAATAAAATGGGTAAAGGATTTGAAAAAGGACAATCGGATAAACTACCTAAAATAAATGGAATAATGGTTGCGAATTATTTTGTGAAACAAATAGAGGTTTCGTTGCCTCCAAAATCCTACTTAATATTATAAATGTGAAAGTTTGTGAGAATGTACATATGTATGTATGTCATCGTATGTACGTAGGTATGTACGTACGTTTGTACATATGTATGTACGTATGTGTGTACGTACGTACGTATGTTTGTTACTCTTTCACGCAAATTTGACTGAACCGATTACGATGAAATTTGATATATAGGTAGCTGATGACCCAGAATAACACATAGACTACTTTTTATCCCGGAGTTCCGAAGGATCGGGATTTACGCGGGAAGGGTTTCCATGCGGACGAAGTCGCGGGCCGCTTCTAGTATATTATACATATAAGTACCTAATATGTTAGATATTTACGATCACTGCATATTATAATGAAACAATTTTTAACCGAAATAATCGCGAAAGTACTTATTGATTTTACATTTTTCCTGCCACAGTAAAATCAATAAACTCGCGATCAATCCGGTTAGAAATTGTTTCATTATAAGATGAAGTTATTTATTATTACTTATGTACTTACCTACATAAAATTAAATTACATTTAGGCACAATTGTTTTAGACACATGTTTAAAAGTATTTAGGAATAATTTCAACGCATTGAGCGCGCGACCGTAAGCGGACTGTGTGAGCCAGACTGAGCAAGTGTAAAGTGACGTCACACCGTCACCGAGAGCTAGCGTCGTACGGTTACAATTTGTTTTACTTATAAATCGAAAACTAATTGACGTATCGAAGTAATTCTTTCACCAGTATTTTTTATTTTTTAACGAGAATATGGAGTGCTAAAAAACAAAATTAGGTAACATTCTCCATTATATATATAAAGATAACCGCCTCGTTAAATAAATAAAATACAGTTAAAAATTAAAAAGAAAAAAAAAATTATCAGCACTTTACAAACTTTTCTAGGTTCAATAGCCTTAAGGCAATATTTTGTTTCCATTAAGATGAATAAATCGCTCCCGCTTATGCAATATAGTTCCACCCTACGATCGTCAATCGAGGGGTATTTAAATACGATGTAAATGTATTTGAGCGTTTTTTATACAAACTGAATCATATTTCAATTATGTTGCATTACAGTTGTGATTTATAAATATTTTGTAGCTCAGCTTCTGTCTTTTGTTTATTTTATTGTTCTACTTAATTTTTCTATTAGGGTTCTTTTATAGCTATTATATCTTTATATTATTATTTTTCAACTTTTACTATCGTTCCCACTGCTGACAGAGGTCTCTAACCATAATCGTCATTCTTATTACTAATATTTACAAAAGGTCTTATGCTCCCGTCTCAGGTACAGTATGTTCAAGTCGCGATAGTTTAAAAACGTTAATTTCCAGTCTTCTCTGTTGAACTCTGTTTATTGCTAGCTTGGTCTACATGTCTATGGATTTTACTGTCGATAAAAAGCCTTTTCCATAGTTTCCCATTAATTTATCTATTTAGCCCATGTTTATCTACTGTTGAGTCTCTCCTTCAGTACGCCGTTTTCTTAGGATCTTGCGGTTGCCTCATGCATTCCAGTCCTACACATTTCACCATGTCGTCCGCGGTCCGACCAACTAGTTGTTCGCCATCTTATAACTATGTTAATAACTGACTTCTTGTTACAACTTAAATCATTAGTTTACGATACTGCTACCTTTGAATGGAAAATACGAATAATCGATTCATAATTTGGAAAACAGCACGGACGGCAGATTTAGCTCTACATTTATGCAAACGTACTCTCTTTAAACTATATTTAACCTGATCTACATCAACACCATAAAACATTTTATCTAAACCATCATCTTTTATACAAAAAAGCCCTTGAACAGACAACATTAAAATCTGTTTAACATTTGGCTGGCACCCTAAGTGGCGTTTCAATTAATTCGCCACCCGTCCTAATGTTATTAATATTGTGTACGCACCCCTATGATAGATGGTCAAGTGCGACATGTGTACCGGCTTTATGATTCGCTAATTGATTTTTCTGTTACTTTTTTTGGATTTTTTTATAGAGATTATGGTCTACGGTTGACTAGGACCGCAAAACAAGGACTACCTTACAAAGTTAAAATAATTTTATGCCTTATGATAAAGACATGTAGTTACTAGTAGATAAAATATTGTAGTGCAGGCTATTCTACCTGCATATATGGTAAACACTAAATGCAGCGATGACTGTGTAAAAACATGACAGTATTGTGCGTCGCATAGTTATAGTTAATGATAAACTGATGATATTAGATTTCTATGTCCAACATGCCTGATATTTATAAAAGTCACATTTTCTTCATAAATTCTAAATATAAAAGTTGGTTTCTATAAATGTGTTTTATTGTATCTCAGTATGATATTTTCATCAAACATATTGACACTGTAACAGCAACATGTTGTTCGACACATAAAGTATTTTTTCACAAAGATCCTTAACCACAATCAATTAAAATCTAATATCAGAATCACCATTCTCCAAAGCTTAAGTAGCGTAAAAGCGGGCTCGCGCAGAGCACGACACTGGGCCCACTTCTCTTTTATATAACACTGCAACAAATGTCAACCTAACGTAAGCCTATTACAGAAGGGATTATCAGTAATGAAATATCTTTAATCTGTATTAGTTTCTGTTGTAGCAGATTTTTCGTTCGGGGCAAAGACGATCGATTAAGATGTATACCTATAGCTTGTATTGTGGTGTGGATTAAGTAAGAACTTTGTGTAGACTTTGATTGACTGAATTGATTGCCAAATAGTTTTGCTACTGTAATCATAATATATGCAAGTGTGTGACTAATAAATATTACAAAATATTCAATTGATAACTTAAAGATTATTGAAACGCCTTTCGATTTTAATGACAATTACATCGTATTTCGTCCTAAAGAGTAAAATACTTTTAAAATTGTAATTGTGAGTTACATTTTAGTAATAGACAAATTATAGCTGCATCGGCATAATGTCATCCTATTGCCAATGCAGCAATAGCCTATAGCATTTTAAGATAAATAAGGTAACGAGATAATTAGTGAATAATTAGAGATTTTCACAGATCGTAATTTGAGTTCTTGTTGACAGATGTCAAGCAGGCACGGGTCGGTGCGTGGTGGACAAAGCTCACAGAAACCAGTGCCAGGCTTGTCGACTCAAGAAATGCCTTGCCATGGGAATGAACAAAGATGGTAAGTGCTTTACACTTTATCACTTTTAAACATTTTCAATGGAAACTGATACTTCACTACGTACTGAAAGATACACGATCAAGAGGATGCATTTGTGTTATGTGTTATGTAGCAACAAATTTCAAATATCATAGCGAATCTGAAGTTCAGTTTCGTATAGTAAAAAGCAGCGCTGTAAAGGAGCCAATTGCTGCAAATCGTTGAAATTTCGTTTGTTTCTTATTACAATTGTATCCGTTATAAAATGTCGCTCGAACTACATATGACACAAGAATATCAGGCATGCTTATCCGATACTTCTCTTCGTGTCAAAAGACAATACGAAATGGTATAAACTAACACCTTCTATATTCAAAATATAGTTTTTACGAACCATAGTAGGCCCTCAACCATCAGGATTCGAATCAAAGACTGATTTCCAGAATAATTGAACAAGAGTAAAGTCACAAACATGCCATGTTATCTAATAAAACTACTACTTAAACTACGATTAACTACGACTACGATTAAAAATATTCCAAAGCATTTTGCAAATATTTTGCATATTTCTAAATTCAAATGTACCTCTAACATTGAATTATCTTCCCACCCTATACAAGTCAATATTGACAGTAACCAACATTCCCACGTAAAACAAACATGTCAAAACATCTCATACAGCGGTTATATCCGAATCTGTTGTAGTCACACGCATGCCACAAGTCAATTAGGCGAAAACATATTCATATGGACAGATTGGACGAGGGTCCCGTAGTTTAAACGGCTATAGGAAATTTGACTTTGTTGGTATGATGTTAGGGTTGGTTTTTGTGTGGTATGGTATTGTTTGAAGACGCTGCTTTGGCTGGAGTCGGTACGGTCGTAATTTTGTCCGATTTCAGGCTTAGGATTGAATATGATGAAAAGTATCTTAGAATTTTACTGATTTTTAAGTGTTACGTTTTTCTTTATGTCAATGAACAAACGGTTATTTAAAAAGTTTTAAAATTGTCAAAAACATTTGGCATTTGCAATTTTCGCTATTTTATAAAGCTTTAAAAATATAAAGCAATCATTTATGTTTATCGTGTGATTGTAAAAAACTTAGGCAAATGAATAAATCTCATTTGTCTATGCATCAAATAATAATCCATCTCTCTAAAATGTTCTTTACAAGTCACAACGTAATTTGTGCTTAAAACCTCTGTCTCAAAACTATTCAACCACAACTCATTTCAACATCAAAATCATAAAAAAAAACTAAAAAGAAAACTGCAACACCATTACCGTCGTTTAACATAAAAAGGAAGGGTTCACACAATAGATTCAACAGACAATCTTCGCCACGTGTCGGCACGTGTGTACCACGCCCAATATACAAATGATGGCTTAGAAAAACCATAAAATGTTTAAATCTTTATTTCTGAAACAAGTCGTGCATACGGTTGTTAGTTTAGCACTAGATGGGGCATAGTTGAGTGAATTTGGTGTAATAATTTAAATGGTGGATCGTGAGGAGAGGTTGGGAGATGTGATTAAGATTGGTACTTTTGAAGTAAGTGTTTCTTGTGTGTACATAATATTTTAGCATAAGGTGTGTTTAGTAACAAAAACGCATTGGTTAATGAATTAGTTTTGAAGTATGTTTCTTGACGCAAATTTCACAAAAGTTACAAATAGTATTTTTTTTTAATCTTGTAAGTATATTAATAACAAAATGGTTTCTAATAGCATAATAACATATATCTCTCTATATTTCTCGTTTTAGAAATCTACGTATTTGGTAGGTGACAATTTTAACATTCCTTATAGATCTTCAGAATTCTTAATAAATGATAAAAAAACGTTTAGTTCAAGACAATCTTTAACTGAACATTTTCAGTTAGTCCACCAACCTTAGGTTATCATCACCAACCGGTTCAACCTTAAACATAAGGTCCTTTATTATACCTTCAAAATCACACCAACCTACACTTCCTCTTGAACTAATAGTTCACACACCCTTTACCCTGCGGCAACTGATTCCATTGTCACCCCTAATTGTTACAACACAATGTAACAATGTCTCTAATACTGATAGTTTATTTTAACCTATTACTACAGAACTGCTATTGACATGTCATTTTGTTAACACTATCAAGACTTGTATATCCGTACTTTCAAACTAATATTGTAATTGTGAAAGTCCGACTGTGTTATTTTCTTCATTTATGGTAAAAGCCGCTGTAAGCTAAGACATGCAATTTTAATTGTTTTATTTTATCTTCTCATGTGTGGCCAAATCTTTGAACCTGTCCGGATATTTGTTGTTATGATAAAACAGTTATATCATTTTAATCCTGCATTAATTACTACTGGTAACTATACTTAACCTAAATAATACACGAACTACTGTTTGCGTAATGTTGCTGTTAGGTAAAGTACAAAAAAATATTAAGTTTTTTATTCATAAAAAGTAGCCTATATTTGTTTCAAGTCTTTAACTATCCTGAGTCCTTTCCTGGGTTTCATCAAAATTGAGCAGTTTAGTAAATTTTCTTTTATAACATTCATGTAAATTATTAAAATTGGACTTTGTCCATAGTCTACAAGGAAATCGGAAATCATGCATAGTTAAATATGAGTAACATGTTCAATATTACACACATTTGTATGTGTCATGTAGGTTACAATTTACAGATGACTCAACCCTTTTAATTTTGACAAATAAAAAAAAATGTTTCCGAACTACATAGAACCCAGATATTTTTCTGATGTTATTTTTAGTACCTGACAGCTATAAAAATGCGTAAGTGTAAAAGTCCTTATCTTTATTTTTTAAGTTTATACAGCACTGAAAAGTATTTCTTATACAAAACAAAAAAAAACTTGATATTTCAGCAATTTTTAAAGTGCCGTTTCAATATTCATCGACAAGATTTGTTTAATATACTTACATATATTGTAATCTTACATACACGCATTCAAATCACGTTTTTTTTCCCATAGCGTAGGTAGAGACCAAAACAAAACTTCAACAGCGCATTCGCTTTAAATATTTCACACGCTCAAATCGATAATAACTCCGCATAATTAAATCCCCAAATTCAGAAACAACAATAACAAACCACAAAACTGTTCACAAATCACGTAATGCCCTAAAGCTGATACTAATAAGTCCACGCCTACATTATAATGAGTGGAGTCGCGGGAGATAATTGAGCAAAAACTACAAAGCGATGGCCCTCAGGCGTTCATACTTACCACATTCAAATGAACACCCTTTGTTATAATGGGATGTTTAACCGCGTGAAATGCAGATTTTATTTTAATTACTCGTTTATGCGATTTTTCTTCGCTATAGATACTTAGTTTATTTATCTTACTGAGAGACTTATGAAATAAATCGTTTTTGATTTAAAAATACCACTCTCGCAGTAAGTCGTTCTAAGTATCTCCCGAAGACTTTTACGAACATACAAAAAACAGACACATAGTACAACCTAAACTTGTAATCCTGGATAACACAAACATCTGTTTGGTGTTGAAATCGAACCTACTCACGACCGGTGACGAGCGGCATCGTTAGCAGTTTTACAACGGTGCCTTATCAATAATAAATTATTATTTCACTTACAACATATGCAAATTATAGTTACATGTTAAAATGAGCACTAATTATAGGTTTAATGGTGATTGTAAATTAACTTAATTTTGTATTAACAATGCGTAGCTCATTACCAGCCCTCGATCCATAATTGGCATCGGTATTCGTTATACTATTTTAAAAGTAAAAGAGCCTATGCGCCTATGAAACATACTTAATATGTGACGTTTTGTCATTTGTTCTCAGCATTTTTTCTGTAAATACTAGAAGATTATTTAATGAAATTATAATTCAGTAATTACTTATAACTCTCGTCTTCATTTTGGGGTATACGGTTGATATACTACAGGCATTCTTTTCTTTTATTCTCAGATCATCATGGGATCTACTCGAGATACAGTTCGTATATTCAAATAATATTAATAGATTAGATAATAACATTAGGTTCAAATTAAGCTCTATGTACAACAACAATTAACTTAACCACTCAGCAGATAAAACTTGAGAATTAAACCAACACTCATTATTTAAATCAACCCGTAGAACTGAGAGAGGCTTTTGACAGGGTGAACCTAGCACACCATCCGAAAATAATTAGATTGTCGCGTCGACATCTCAAAGCGTAACGAAATTACACTTTCCTTTTCATACTGGGGGTCCCAAAGACCAAAATAATTCAAAACTTAAAGTGATAAAGGCGTTCCCGTCTGGCGTGCCGCAGGGCACGACGCTGGGCCCTCGTTACTACCTTTATCTTTTTGACACTTTCTTTTCCCGCACAAATTGGATCACATTTTCATTGTTCGTTGTTCATGCGTTATGGTAATTTTTGTAATGGATGTTTCTTGTTTTTATTAAGTTTTATTTGAGTTTTGTTACTGATGTGAGTTGTTTTAATTAATTGATTAACGTTTCATTATTATCTTATAATATTATAGCTATGGTCTTTATAAAACAACCGCCTAATTTATGCTGTTTAAAATTTAGAGTAACGTTTTAAAATATATGCTCGATTTTTATACAAAATGTATCCTAATTAGTTTCCTAATAACTATTGAACGGGTTAATTCCAGTGGAAATATACCTAGTGATGTTTTAGTATATTTTCCGTAAAATTATGTTTACCACTAACTGTAAAACTACGGCGCATATTATTGAAGGAAAACGTTATAATATTTATTAAGTCAATAACGTAATAAATGAATATAAATCATTTGGTTTTCAGAAGGTTATTTAGCAAAATGCAAATGCAAAATAGACCAGTTAGGCAAACTTTCGTATATATAATTTTATATGCAAAACTAATAATGGGTTGATTATGTTACGGAAGTAGATGTTAAAAGAATTAAAATAAGTCTAGCTTTTACCCGCGACGCTATTAACAAATTCCTGCACAGTTAGCTGGTTTAGATGAAACAGACTGCCGTTGCCGAATATCGGCTAAGAGAACATTATTATAATTTCAACCATATTATTATTTTGAGACACAAACTAAAAAGAAAAAATAAATTTCTAGTTAAAATATTTAATAAAAGTAAAGTAAATGAATATAATAATAAAACAGTACGTAAATAAATGCGAAGAGAGTAGAAGGCAGAGAATTAAAGATTCATTTGTAAAATTAAATGGTAATGGGTGTGATTTTGTGTTTTAATCCCCGACTGTACCTAGTCGGAACAATTGTAAGCTCGGACTTACGGTGTAATGTCGCTGTCATAAGTGCTTCGAGCAATACAGCGGAAATACATTTAAGTAAATGTTAGGACCTTTAGAGTAATGTTTAAATGATTTTGTATGTTTGCGAAGGTAATTTTCAGATTTTGTTTTTTTTTTTTTATAGTATTTATTTATTTATTTACATCAAATTTTACTGTACAGAACTTATGTAACTAAATATTTACATTAAATTATTAAAATTAAAACTATATATACACATTGGCGAAAAAAAAAACAAATATATATAAAAAAATTAAAAATATAAAAGAAAGGAAGCGCGCTACGCGTCGTAGTACTCCTCCACATCGCTGTCTATCGGGAACGTTCCCAGAATGCTGGCAGCATTGCCACGTTGTATGGCAATGCTTAACCTTTGTCCCAAGAAAATGCCAGCATTCTGGTCACGGGAACTGTCGACGAGGCGTTTGGCGATGTCTTTGTAAAGTAAGTGGGCGCTCGGGCCCCATGGTCCCAGCGTCTCGACCCCAAACGGCTCAAACATATAGTCACCAACAAGACTTCTGTATTTGCGCCGCTTGAGGTCTTCGGCAGCCGCAGCAGCAGCTCCAGAAGCACCGGCCGTCCTTGGAAGATGAGACGGCGCAAGGGTGTCGACGCAAGTTGCATCCCACACCAAAGGCCGTCCCATCCTCCAAGGCATCAACGACATACCGTCCGGCCTCTTCCCGTCATCGCGCGCCAGCCCATTGGGTTCTAAGATGGCTGGCATTCCAGCGGCGGCAAGAGACCGGCGAATGATGTCGTTGAGGTGTGCGTGTCGGGGTATACGGCCAGAGCTCCTACTGCAGGAAAGACCATGGTGCCCAAGGCGGTCGAGAGCTTCTCCACAGAGACAGCGATGCGGAGAAACGCAAGGAGCACCCAAACGGAGGCAAGTGGCGATGCGAAAGGTAGCATCATCCATCATCGTGCCCACGTTAAAAGATGGAAGTGCTTGAACCAAACTAATTTTCAGATTATGTTTCGAGGAAATTGTTAGTTGTCCTACTATTCTGTCAAGTCATCAAATCGGGTTTTACAAACATTATCCTGTCTGGCAACCCCGATAGGTTTATCAATAATATGTTTTATGTTCTAAGTATTTTATTTAGTAATCATTCATGCCTATCTGACTCCACAACCCAGTTACCTTTAACACGATACCCGTCAGTAAGACTGGTTATCAGACTTTTAAGCTTCTGACTACTGTTAACGACTGTCAAAGATCTTTAAAAATTACAGCCGGGACTCACAATTTAACGTGCCTTCCGAAACACGGAAGAACTCGATATGTATAAGATGGTTACCCATCCACAGAACAACTTTGGTAAGCGTACCTGAACCTCAGAAATCGATTCGCGCGGCGGTTGTTAATTAATTCACGGGCTAATTTTAGTTATTAGTAATACATTAATAAAATGTCACCATAAAAGTTAAATCAACAGTTTGAACAGATTTTATAGTAGAAACAAAATACTAAGTGCAGTAATTTGTTTCTCGATTACCCAAATCGTAGTTTATAATCCACACAAACTAAGCATCGTAAAAGGCTAGTTACAGCTTTACATTCAAAACTTGTGTGCTTAAAAGTACGTGGAATTCACCATCGTACCCTAACACTTAACTGTTTATACCGTGAGTTTAAATCTGCAGTAACAGACACTGATTAATGCGATTTTAATCCGCAGCTAAAACCCCCAAATCCAACCCTGTATTAATATCCAAACAGATTTATAAGGTCACAAGTCCTTTACACAATATAAGCGAATTCCAACCATGTGTTTAGGAAATAAGGTTGAAAATGTAATGTAGTGTTTTTACAGAATGTTTGGTACGAATTTCTAACTTTTAAAGCGCGAGTCCAAATTCAAAAGGCCCAGAGAGGCCTTGAAATGAGCGGTGGATGATTTAGGCAAGGTCCTACCGAAAGCTGAAGCGTTATTCTATATACATTGACAGTAATAAACATGTGTTTATCAAATTTTACGAAATTTATGTAGATTTCAGTCATTACTCAATACTACTTATTGTTCACATCATTTGCATTTTTAAGTATTTTTTTTTTATTACATTCACTGTTATAAATTACAAATAACTTTTTTGCACTGAGATAATCGAATTGAATCTGCTGAAAAGCCTATCCGTTTTAAATACAACAGCATTTTAGTTACATTTCGAATTCAAAAGACTCGTTATATTATTCCCATTATTTACTTTATACAGATTCCAATAAAACACCAATACGTTGAATCAAACAATTTTAAACATTTCAAAAGCCGTCACCTAGCCCGCTATATCACAGACCTTATCTTTACCAGTCCATATTCTACTACCAACATTAAAAATATTCAAACGAAATTCATCCTAATCACTATAAAAATACAGTTCAAATCCCTTTACCATTAAATCGAAATCAATAACCATTATGTCGCCGGTTTGACAGAAGTCGTTTATAGGTGAAGTAGCAATATAATATGATTTTGTACAAGGGGGAAAGGGATAGAGATATTTTTATTGCTTCGTTTCATGTTAGGGTTGTTGCACACCTGATCCTGGCGATTTTATTTTCCAATTATGATTGTATTGTGCAAATATGTAGTGTATTGTTTTTTTTTCATAAGGGTTATAAATCATTGTACCATCTGGTTAATGGCTTGCAAGTTGTAGGCGTCAACCTTTTAAAATGTTATAGTGACTTTTGTTGACTATTTATATTTAGGACGGGTAGGGATATAGAGATTAAGAATGAGAAATTGTGATTTATTTCGTTATTTTCATTACTGGGTTTAGCTATTGTATAGTAAATTACGGTTCTTTGCCAATTGAAACACACGTGTCTGTGTAGTAGTAGGTGTGTAGGTACATAAAATTTTCGTTTATTTTTCGGTCAAAAATGAGAAAGCATGGTTCTATGCGTCACAAAGTTTGTGTCACGTTGTATTGTCGAAATAATATGTACCTTTAGCACCAGTTACTTAAAAGTTGTGATTTATAAAAAAATGCAACTTCTTTTCTTTCACCTAAATACTCATCTCTCTACTTAATTTCTAAAATGTAGAAGTAATGACTGCTTTCAGGAATTACAGCCTTCGTATATGAAAGAAAATAATAATAAGTATACTAAGCAAACTAACGGCCTCTTATTTAGGATTTGTGTAAGTATTCCCGTCAACAATGTTATTTGACACTGTTACTATTAAATATGGGCTATACAGCAAGAGACACTGGCTTACTTTTAGGGAAAAATGTTTTTTGCTAATATAAATTGAAAGTATGTATGGTTGATTGCGCAATCGGCAGTTTATTCAACTGCTCATCGTAAAGTCTCGAGTTCGAATCCTGAGTCGGGGAAAGTACTATTGGCATTTTCTTATTCATATAGGATTATTTCTCAATAGCTCGGAGTTTAGTAACGTGCCCGGTATATGGAAATAAGATCACCCCCTGTTACATGGGACTAACATTATTAATGGCGACATTGGTAATTCATACTCCTTTACAATCTACATTCACCTTCGGGTAAAACAGGCATGATATTATGTATGTATGAAACAAGTATTTCACATTTACTTGACTGCGTCAAGGACTCTGGTTACTTATTCCACATTGCTCAGATACATCAAATACATAAAAGATACCTTTTTTAACAGCCCTTAAGACAAACTATCTTCGCGAAGAGTACATACAGTACATTACACATACAAAACCATCCAACATATCGCCTGAAATGAATTTTGCCAGTTGATCGCATTCCCTACAGACACATCAAACACACCTTTTACATAGCCTTTAGAATCCGAAAATAAAATCAAAAATCACAAACAGCTACCTCTCTCTTTCACTCGTATGTAAAACTAAAGTATTGCTGTCTCGCTTGCACACGACACCGGAAGTGAGATCTCAAAGATGGCTGCGGCCGGATATGGGAGGGGCGCTTTGATTTATAGTGTAGGTGTAGTGGGGGAACTATTCCTGAATGTGTGTGTGTTTGTTTGTGTGTGTGTTCATATTAATTCGTGCTCAAGTTTCAGTTTGTCAGACGGGATTTAATTATATCTTCACGGTTTAGGAAAGGGGTTGGTAGTACAAATGTAATGTAATGTAGCAAGTGGCTTTGTATAATGCACTGAAAAACAGCCTTTTTGGGTTTCCTCTTGATGTTTTTCAGATTCTTGGTCAAAGAGTTTCTGGAAAACTCTTTGACGGCTAAGAAACAGCGGTTATAAAATTTAAGATGTTAATTCGTTTTTTTTTATTATTTTTTCAGTAACTGAATAAAGTCCATATTCTGAAGAAAAATGTCTTAACATTTTAGTAAGATATCTCTAGATGGGACTAAAACTATACTCGTGAGACATGTAAAGAAAATATCTTAGATTCTAGAATTTGATTTTAGTTAATACTTAGAACCACTCTTAATTCTTTAAAGCTTATAATAAGTTTGAACAATTCAAATAAACACAATAATGGTAATTTTCGTATTTCAATAAACAAATCCTTTCCAATATACTTAAGGGTAAAGCAAATGGATTAACTTTCTTGTTTTCGGCTTCAAAACTCTTAAGTTGGTAACACATAGGCCGCAACGAAGGGGAATAAGGGGGGTGATACAATGAATTATAATAACAATATTTATTGAAAACTTTCTAATAAGCTGTGTTTAACATTCGTATTCTGTTTGAGTAACAGTTGAAGTGCTGGGTGTTTAAGGTGGTTTCACGGTTTTCCGGCTATTTAAAAAAAATAACTGACATATCAAAAGTGTTTTTGGGTTTTATTACAATCATTACAGTGGCTTTATAGATTATTCTGTAAAAAAATGTACCTTTTTTAAGTTTTGCTGCTTAATTAGATTATATTCAATACTTTAAAAGTATAAAAACCCATAATTGCTGGTTAAAATGACTTCCTTGTTTTTCGTTTTTCAAACATTCAAACATATTTCACTTCACAAACCTACAAAAATATCAGAATTGAACGAAAAATAATCCAGGAACTATCATCCAATTTCGAAAAAGCAACATTTCCGTTTCTTCCTCAGTCAATAAAAGACAAAAATAACAGCCAAACCCGGATCCACGGGCTAGTGGTATCTGTATCTGAAGTTTACCCGTAAAAGGTGACTGTAGCGGGCCGGGGGGTGGGGGCAATAAACCCCAACGACCCACCCCACGGGGAGAACACGGCATGTGACATTTTTATTGTACTCTTTCCTACTTTCTTTCTTTCCTCTTTGCAGATTTATTCGGTTATTGCTATGAAAAAGTTTTGATTTTTGTTCACTCGATTATTTGTTTTACTATTGTTTTAATATTTTGCTATAATGTATAATTAATGAAATTAGGACGTCAGAGACAGTCTAGTGGAAAGCGGGAGGCCTTTGCCCAGCAGTGGGACGATAAAGGCTAAAAATAACGATAATAATGGCATAGAATGAAGATCATCGGTAGAGGTCATTGACCAGAAATGGGATGACGTAGGCTAGCAGTACCAGCATCTTTTGTACCTGAGGCTTCTATTAATATAGAGGCCGTTGAAGACTACTCTTTGAATAAATCTATCTTTATTATACCGATACCAGCTGGCTATACCTACGCTTGAACGTTTTTTAAAAACTAGTGGGTTTCTTTTTCATAAATCATCAGGGTTTTTTCTCTCGTGACAGTATAAAACACTATATTGCGTCGTATTTGATTGATAACCAACATCAATCACAATTTCATTGAGTGACAAGGGATCGATCTAGATTTCTTAAAGAAAGGAGATACAGTATAGTCCACATATCTGTCCGTTTTAGTCATAAGACTGAGAGTGCGTAAACGTCAGACGCCTCACTGCCACTATTTTATAAAAGCTGACAATTTCACAGTGTCCCCCCCATCGCAGGTAAAATTATGCGTTATAAAACTTAGGTCCTCATGGATTTGGCACCTATTGTTTATGTTCGTCTAGCCGGAAACAACCATCAAAACTCTTCAACTGGCTTTTACTAACAATTTTTTCAATGTGAATTGAAGAAAAATAAGCCTATTGCCTGTCTTGGGAACTAAACACGGAAGATCTAGTAATCAACAGTCGTATATCTTCTGCTTAGGTCACTAAGGCAGTAACAATTAATGCTCTTTAGAAAATATTATTGTTAAAATTACGGATAGTAATAAGTTACCTTATTCTCTTTTATAACAGTGTTTCCTACAGTTTATTTTGTAAACTTCTACGTTGCTGAGCTTCCCTCGTGCTATATCCTGTGTCGTGTGTGATCCGACTATCAATAATATATTACGTTTGATCGAGTAGAAAAATATCCACATAAATATAAAAGGAATATGAAGTGTTGTTTTCTTTGAACGAGAAAAAGGGGTAGACAGAGAGAAATCCACAATTTCAATGTCCTAGAGCCACATATTCATTAAACTAGCAACTTTGCTTGCGTCACATAAGAAAGAATGGGTAAAAATTTTCCCTTTTTGTAACATTTTTTACTGGTACTCTGCTTCTATTGGTCGTAGCGTGATGATATGTAGCCTTCATCGATAAATGGGCTATCTAACACTGAAATATTTTTTAAATCAGACCAGTAGTTCTTGAGATTAGCGCGTTCAAACAAACAAACTCTTCAGGTTTATAATATTAGTAGTAGTTTTAGCTCCAAAAGTTATGTCTTGTTAAGGCTACCAGAAGGAACAACTACGCTTTTACAAATAGTTTGGTAGCTTCAGTACAGCGATTTTCTACAGTGACGGAGTACTTGAAAATTACTTAAAGAAAATAGTTCTTGCGAAATACGCTAGGGGCGCTGTTTAATTTTAAATACCAATAAAAGCGTCCTACTCAGTATAGCATATGTCATAAACCACCTTATACATATCTTATTACATAAGATTTATGTTATTTTATCCAAAGATAAGAATGGTTCGATTGAGGTTCTTCATCCGTAATAAATAGGTACAAAAATGTTGCTAATCTTAAACCTTTTCAGGCTATTTTTTCCGGTCTTGTGCTAATTTCTTAACCATATTCAAAATATAGCAAAAAGGGATTTTAGCTTTAAATAACTTACTCACTGCTTTACGCGTTTACGAGAAAGATAAGTCTATTAATATTGTAACCTTTTACAGACGTAAATATGGGTACTGGAAACTGTTACTAAGCGAAACACTGAAGGACAAATTCATGATTCATTTCAGAATTAGTCATAGCCAGTATGAGTAGTAGATTTTTGCTCATACAGATCTTTTGACTCAGAGCCTTTATTGACATACGAACATCAATAGGCTAAGCTATGAACACAAATGCAGAAAAAATAGAGATCAATTATAAACGTTGCTGAGCACCTTTTTTTTACTATTGCTTAGTAGGAGCTCGGCTTAATTAACAACAGCCGCGCGGATCGATCTCTGAGGTTAAGTTACGCTTGCCGAGATTGTTCTGTGGATGGCCATATTATGCATTCTGAGTTCCTCCGTGTTTCGGAAAGCTCGTAAAATTTTGGGTTCCGCCTGTCATTTCTAGAAGATCTTTGACAGTCGTTAACAGTAGTCACGTCAGTTAAGTTCATGTCAGTTATAATCAGTCTTAGCGAGGGATACCGTATTGTAAACCAGGTAACTGGGTTGTGGAGGTCCGATAGGCGACTGCCTGAGGAGTGACTACTCCATGAAAATACTGGTTTCCAGCTGCATCCGGTGAGACTGGAAGCCGACTCAAACATAGTTGGAAGAAAAGCTAGACTGACTGACTTAGAATATTGTGTTGCGGGGACTTACGTAGATATGAAAGTGGATCATATTGTGGTAGCAGAGTGATATATTCAACTGCCACCGTGGCGCTGTGGTTAAGTCGCCACGCCGCTACCATTGCGTCGGAGATCGTCGAGATCGATCGGGTTCGATTCCCGAAACAATTATTTGTGCGATCCACAAAATTAAATAATTGTTTGGGTTCTGGTTGTACACACAAGAGCTATTTTTAGGGCGGAAGTTGTAATTAAAAAAAGAAATAATAAATGAGAAGAAGTGATAACCGTTACGATTTCTTACAAAATTGTTTCCTTTAACAGCCGTCCAGAATGAGCGTCAACCACGCAACACGGCCACCATCAGACCTGAGGCGTTACGAGATATGGATCAAGAACGAGCTCTGAGAGAAGCTGCTGTAGCGGTGGGAGTATTTGGGTAAGGAATTATAAATTCTTCTATTATCTTTTTATTTCTAGCGCCACTATTGTCCTGGGGAAGTAATATAAAAGATTTCTGAAACTGAGTCTAAATAAAGTAAAAGAAACGATTTCATGACGTGTTTGACCCGACAAAGAAGATACGGTAATTGTAGAGAATTCCTTAGTTCATATATTGGTCATGGGGGTTTCAAGAGAAATATAACCTGTTACTGTTTTAGTCAATGTTTTGCTATTCTAACATGCCTCAAAGCCCAATTAAACCTCACTTCATTTAGTCTGTGTCACCAGTAATAAATAATTATTCGCGGCCAGTTTCTTCTTCAATAATAACAGCCAAATATAGCAAAAATTACAGTAAAATTGCTTTTACGAATTTACTGATAGTTTTATAAAGAAACAGAGTTGCCTTTGCTACACAAATGTCAAGTATAAATAAAAAAAATAGCTATAACTTTAATTATGTTTGAAGAAACTGGCCGTCAGACTCAAACAGCAACATCCATTTATTTGAGTCGAAAAATAGACCTTTCTTAACTTCAACTTATCTGAAACACCACGGAATCCACACTGGTATAATCCAAGCAAGAAAATAAAGACTGCGGAACCCATACCAACCCTGTACCTATAACCAAACAAATATGTCTGTAGACGTTCTCTAAGCTCATGTACAGAATATAAGCCGTACTCGCGACGCTGGAACAAAAAACAACAAATTGTTTTGAAACAAACGTTCACTCAGTCGGCTTCACACAGACGGGTTTCCGCGAGACGAATCAAAGACAGAGTCAACGAGTAATGAAATATTATGTTAGTAGCTAACATTGCTTTACTTGCCTGCATTATTTTCCATTCAGGTTGTGTTAAAAGTCTACTTATTTCTTACACAAGAAGTTTCACATACGTTACTAATAAGTATTCGTTTAATACATTTATTGAGGGCATGCAAAGTCCACAACCCGCATTTGGCCAGCGTGGTGGATTCAAGGCCTAACCCTCCCTAGTTTGGGAGTAGACCTTCGCCCTGCAGTGGGACAGTAATGGGTTAAAAAAAAACTACTTGCTATACACGACTTACGGTTTGTTACACACATATTCGGTTCGGCACGTTCGGTTCGGCAATATTTATTGTACAACAAAACCGACTCGACTCACTCGCCAAGTCGACTCAGTACCAGGCAACTTGAGACTCAGTCATAGCTGTTATATCAAATGAATCATCTTTCTTCTCTTCGAAAAGGTCGAGGGACTCGGATTTGGCAAAAGTCTAAAAGTAAATCTTAATTTTTAAATATAACACGATATATTTACACGTATAGGAAAACTACATTCATTGAAGCTGTCTAAAACCTGTGAAATATCTAAAAAGTTCACAAATTAAGACAGTCTCCCCTCCTTTTTGACAAGCACAATGAATAAGAACTTTTTACCAGTATATTTTTGGAAGGAGACCTGTGAGCGATAAACAAATCTCGAAATCAACAGTTTCTTATGATCGTAAGAAAAGTGTCGTTCAAACATCATACACAAAATTGCATACAGGTTAACTTAAGGCCAAAGGTAAATAAATTTAACCCATTAATGTCCCACTGCTGGACAAGGGTCTCCTCCCGTAATGAGGGAGGGGTTAGGCCTTGAGTCCACCACGCTGGCCAAATGCGGGTTGGGTTAAGTACAAAGGTAAAGATTAGTTTTTCCAAAAATATCTAAATAGTTAGTCATAAGTGCTAAGGAATTGTCTTTCTATACCCAAAAGACAAACACCTACAAACTTCCAACAAAAACATGACATTATCTTTATTATTGTTTACCATTGACATTAAACAATCTACGTCACATATCACCTTATAATAAACCGAATTTGAAATAGCGATCTATAAGTATTCTCCCAGGGTATAAATACATAGTGACGTCAGTCCAATGAGGCGTGTCGATCAAGCCACGTTCATCAAAGGTTGACGGTGGCTGGTCAAGCGATGATTGTTCAGGTGAATAGGTTTCAGCTTTGCTGGTTTTTAGTTAGAGAGGCGCTTTGTAAAATACTGGATGTAACGATGGAAAAATAAACTAGTTTAACAGGCACCTTTTCTAGTGTTCTTTCGTTTAAACAGATTGGGACCTGGGGGGCTATCACGTATTTCAGTTGATATTTATTTGAAAACCACTATACTGTACATTGTTTTCTTTCTTAGAATACAGTGATTTACACGTAACGTCAAAGCAGCAATGTACTGAATAGTGACCATCCATTTGACGTACACTAGCTGTCAACTGAGATACGTGATAAGCCCGCAGAATCAGAATTCTTCTTCATCTTTGTCTTGTCAGCACTGAAAAAGGTCGGTACACTCAGTACACTATGATACAATTCGGTAAGACTTGTTGTCAGACTTTCAAGCTTCTGACTACTGTTAATGACTGTCAAAGATCTGATGGGATCCACAATATAACGTGCCTTCCGAAACACGGAGGAACTTGAAATGTATAATGTGGTCACCCATCCACAGAATAATCTTGGCAAGTGTAACTTTACCTCAGAGAAAACGCGCGTTACCTTGAAAATTCTCATCGCACTGTAGACCTGTTAAGCAACTTACTATAATACTTAATTAACCTTTATTATAGCAAAGACTGAATGAGTAACTAAACTAAACGAACGAACGGAAGAACTGACTAACGAATGACTCATAAAAAAATCCGGATTTCCTGAAAAATCCCATTATAAGTATGAATAATCCATAATAAGATTAAAATGCTTTAATATTATTATATTCGACATATAAGACCTATGACTAGTCGAAAATGTCCGAGCAATTACCTTCCTGTCTGTCCAGAATACCTATACAGTTATTTCTATACTAACTAATAATAAGCAGAAGAAGTACGAATTGAAAAAATCCATTGGGTTGAATATAAAGAAGGTAAAAAAACAATTATGAGCCACGGAGAGAAACTAAAACATGCTTTTGAACTGCATTCAAAATCTTTTGATAAATGCTTTGAACCGGGAAATGACCACTCAAAAATAAAAAATATATAACTCACTATTTTATTTCGCTAATCGTTCATTCATGAAAAGAAAATCATCGAAACATACATCATAATATTATCTTACAAAAATGAAACACCCTGAAATTCAGCATTTTGTACTTGATGGTCTTGCTTGTTGGAGGGAAATATAGGCTGTATGACTAGTAAGTCGAACAGCAATACATTTTTTTAATGTTTTTTCGCCCGCCGCTTTCCCTGCGCGAAATTTCAACTCTTTCGGAGGAGAATTTCCAAAAATCCCCTCTTAGTGGTTCTCTCTCTTCATAGCAAATTTCAATTTTTACGCTCAGAAGTTTCGGCTACTACGTTTTCCATCAGTAAGTCAGTAACGGAAGAGTTTTTCATATAAAGATAAATTTGTGACGTCTAAAAACAATGACTAATCGCAAATTTCCGAGCGCATTCCTCTCTAGTGTATAATATATGTATTATTATTTATTATTAACTAGTGACGTCACTACGTCCAGACATGTCTAGATGTCTATCTAGATAAACTTGCTATTTACCTATACTGTTGTTATATCTAGCTTGGCGATGACGAATCTATGTCTATGACGAATCTTTAACCTATTTTTAATATTTACTAGCTGACCCGCGCAACTTCGCTTGCGTCATATAAAAGAGAATTGGCCAAAATTTTCCCCGTTTTTGTAACATTTTTTATTGCTACTCTGCTCCTGTTGGTCGAAGCGTGATGATATATAGCCTATAGCCTTCCTCGATAAATGGGCTATCTAACACTGAAATAATTTTTCAAATCGGAAAAGTAGTTCCTGAGATTAGCGCGTTCAAACAAACAAACAAACTCTTCAGCTTTATAATATTAATAACTAGCTGACCCGCGCAACTTCGCTTGCGTCACATAAAAGAATCATAATTTTCCCCGTTTTTGTAACATTTTTCACTGGTACTCTGCTCCTATTGGTCGTAGCGTGATGATATATAGCCTATAGCCTTCCTCGATAAATGGGCTATCTAACACTGAAATAATTTTTCAAATTGGACCAGTAGTTTTTGAGATTAGCGCATTCAAACAAACAAACAAACAAACTCTTCAGCTTTATAATATTAGTATAGATTTTATTTATATATGTCGATTTTTTGCATATTACGTTGAATCCTTACGCTACTGATTATCGTAAAAAAATCCGGTAACTTTTGACCTTTGTTTTACAAAATGAATCAAAATTACGAACTTATCGTTTGGGAACATATGAGTTGGGCATCTGTCGCCAAATTCATTGAAATAACTTTTATTCTCTTTATTTCGTTTAAAGTATTTGAAATAGTCGAATATTTATAATTTTTTACTGTTTCGGAGAAGCTGGTTGCTCTTTAGAAGAAACGGCAAGAAACTCTAAGGATGCTCTTTTTTAATGTCAATATATTTAATGCAATTTTGTTATATAATTTACTATTTTTGTTAAAATTGTAGGTTTGGTCCTGACCCAGAATATTCTTTTAAAATATTCATACTTATAGTCTTATCGAGGGGTATTGTGTAATAAACCAGGTCACTAGGTTGTGGAGGTGCGATAAGCAGTCGCTCCATGTAAAATACTGGTATTCAGCGGCATCCGACGACACTGAAAGCCGACTCCAACATGGTTGGAAAAAAGGCTAGGCTGATTCATTTAATCCGATCCAAATATCTTCTTGCGAAAGAATCAACCAAACAAAAGGGTATATTACTTATTCAGTGTGCACTAAAAATACAATCGTCACAAAAACGATAACAACAAAAAATAACATTCGCAATCCAAAAAAACAATCCTAAAATTCTTAATTTATTACACAAAACACTTTCTTTTAAACGACTATTTGTAAGTCACCTTCATCCCCTAGATTCCCCTGTAACAATATTCCCCTGTCATAAAAACTGCTATGAATATTACATTAAAGTTATGATAAACTGTACAGGGGAAGGCACTATGCCTGATTGCCTCTGAATGATAATAGCATAGCGTTTGAATATCGGTATATGGTAAAAGGATTTTATGAAAATTGGCGATTAAATTAGTTTTGGGAAGGTAAATAAGGTGCTTATGTAGATATCTAAGCAAATGTTCTAGGGTATATTTAGATACGCGGTGTATAATGTGTGTGTTGTTATAATTGAGTTTTGTTTTAAACGACATCCAAAAGATTTTGCTTGTTTTCTTAGCTATATTCATTTGACAAAACCTAAAATGATAAACCGCTTTATAAAATCGGATAATTAAATCTAGGAAACTAAACAAATTGAAGTCTTCATCCGTGCCATAAATAAGAGTACAACACACGTACATATTTTGGTAAATAGCTGTGACGGTTCAGTTTCCTCGTGGAACAAATATTTGTCCGATGTGTATTCATAAATTGTTATTTCGAGTCTGTAGGCACAAACATTAGGTCCGTTGCATATAAAAATCTGGACAACAGATTATTAATCCTTAAAGCAAAAGCCTTAATTTATGTTTTTTCTACAGTCCACCAGTATCGCTCGCAATGGCATTATCGCCTGCCCGCTATCCATTGCTGTCTCCGCACTACGCGCCACTACCACCACCGCAGCCTCAGCCGCCGACGCAACCGGACTCCTCGCATGATCACCATGATGAAGGAAACACGCATACTGACAGTGACGGTAAGATTAAAATATCAACCAATCCTAAGAACCAGTACAGTCACAGGCCAAATTGGCTTCAAGAGGATAATCTCCGTATTTCTTCTCAATACTACACCCAATATCGGGCTGGCATTCCACTGTTGTGTGCAATTGAGGATGTTTCCACGAGCAACTTTTTCACTTGTTTGCGTATATGTTTAGATCCGTTGGGTATCTCTATAGGCTAAGTGATTAGATACCTACCAATCTCAAATTAATTTACAGAAGACGTTGCACTCGTGTTGATACTTAGAATCGGCAACTTCCTTGCTTTCGGAAATGTTCATACTTGTGTGTTGTGTTCGTACTTGTCCACGTGTTGTGTGTTACAGATGACAGCATCGACGTGACCAATGAAGAAGATTCCACGTCGTACTCCCCACCAGCTGCGATCAACTACCCACAGAACTGCACCTCGTATAGGTAAGTCTGAACGCTTTATAATCGTATTAAATTAAAGGTGTCTTCCAAAACTACGTTAAAACTGTATTGTTTTTATCAACTAAGAAAAATCATATCCATCTTGTAAATTAAAAAGCCTTTTATTACTTTCAGAATCAGAAAATTACGTTAAAAAACTTTAGGAAAGCCTTTTAATTATAAAAGTTTCAACTAAAATGGATTAAAAAGTACCTGTGATGAGGCAGTAAATACCTTGCTATGTCCGACCCATCTGTAGCGATTGGAATTTCTTCTTATTAATACACAATTAACTCTTTAATTCAAACCATCCAAGACACTTTATTAATACCAACATAATCTAAAAATAGTACATTATCATACACACTAGTGTTACTGCAAAAGAAACAGCAAAACTTAGTTGTTATTGCATTATTTTCCAGGCCTCTGGGCGTTGAAAGCGCAGCGGAGTCAGCCGCACGACTGCTCTTTATGGCAGTTAAATGGGCGAAGAATTTACCGTCGTTCGCTAGCTTAGCTTTCAGAGACCAGGTTTGTATACACAATACATTTCTAGCTAAATATACGTGTGATGAATGAAATATAAGTGATAAGGGTGTTTATATAATATGAAATGTCTGTGGAAATGTTGTGGATTGTACTATAACTCATGTAATGTGTATAATTTTTAACTGGTAAAATACATTGTACAATTGTTTGTTCTCCCAAATAAATAAATATGTGAATAAATGTTATTTATTTCTGATACATTACAAGTTTCAACTTAGGAAACGAATGGTTAGGTACTTTATGACGAGAGAACGTAATGAAAAAATAGTATAATACTATAATTTATTTTATTATTTTACATCATATTGACACCTTATTATTTTAAAATATTTACAATAATAATCTAACTATAAAATACTTAAACAAATTTATAAGAATCATCAGTCAGTATGTAATTATTCTTAACTACACTGTTTATTTTGGTTCTTACCCGAACTGGTACTCGGCCAGTTCGGGTTCTATTTGGTAAATAACATTAAGATTTTTTTCTCGTAAATTCATCAAAACTATCTATTTCCAGGTAATACTGCTCGAGGAAGCTTGGTCAGAGTTGTTCCTGTTGAACGCCATACAGTGGTGCTTGCCACTCGATGCCGCCTGCGCCGCGCTCTTCGGAAGCGATCAGATTGATCAGGGTAAAACTATAGATTTCAGTTATTATTCTTGAAATTGAACTTTCCTTTTAATACTGTGTATTATTGATACTTAATAGTTTTACTGGGGGCCTAAATGTCTTACAACACAATACATTTTGCTTGTACCTCTTTTTGTATATACCAAAATGGACTGTAATTAAGTCCATTAAGGTGGATTTTATCGTCGCATAGGGCCTGCGACATTTGATAGAGATTTTTGATAAGTTTCCCTGTTTCTTCTTCCTTATCCCACGGTAAGTGGGGTCGGCACAGCATATTTCATTGTCAAAACGTGACGTCAACCCTCCTTGGAAATCCTTAGGAAATTTCATAAGAAACTCTACTTAAATATAAAATTATTCTCCAAATAAACTCTCTGAGAACATAACAATGATAATTAATATTAAATCAAGCTTTCTTATACTAAATCTAAACAAATCTATTACTTACTTTCAGAAAACGGCATAGACTCGGCCACTCTCCGTCGTCTACGAGAAGTACTATCACGATACAGGACTGTTCTCGTAGATCCTGCAGAGTTCGCTTGTATGAAGGCTATCGTGCTGTTTAAATCTGGTAAGTGAAATATCGTAAATAAGTTGTGTTATCTGTGTGGTTTTCTCAAATATGCTAAACCAGCAACTTATACCCGGTTTCTGAGGCATATTTAGCCATAGTTTATTTTATCAAACAACTCACACACGGTCATTTGACTCCAAACTAAGCATAGCTTGTACTAACTACCACCATACTACTACTACCATAGCGCATAGTACAAGCTATGCTTAGTTTGGAGTCAAATAGCGCCACACGCGGCGCTATGGTTAAACCAGTAGGTAATCATTGCACCAAACGTGCAGTTAAATTACAATTATTAATTGTTATGACGAAAAAGGAAGCCAGGGAGAGTCCCCTGCCCAAAAAAGGGTTAGTTACGATTTTAATATATTTATGAAATAATTAATATTTCCCAGTACCTACATTACCAAATTACCGCAATAATTTCACAATTAATTGTAAACTTAAGATTTTCCTATTTTGGTCAACGGTATTCTAAGCTTCATACTGTCTTATGACTAATAGTTTTATACCATGAGTTCATACATTCATCATGGTAAAGCCATAAATTAGGGTAAGGTTGAGTTACTTATCGCCCTTTTGAAATTATACGCTTAATAAAAAAATATTATGAATACTGCGGATACTTTGATAAAACTGCAATTTATTTCCCCAATTTCTATATTGCCTGCTCCTACAGTTTTGAATTTATGACCGTCCAACGTAAAGTGGTCCAATGGTAGAAACCCTACCCTATTTAAATTAAACTTGCATTTTTTTTTACCCGTGACTGTACCTCAGCTGGGCAAATGTCTCCTCCCAAACGAAGGAGGGATTAGTCCTTGAGTCCACCACGCTGGCCAATGGCGGACACGTTGCATACCTTTAAGAACTGTTCTAAAGAACTCTCAAGCATGCAAGGTTGCATCACAATGTTTTCCTTCACCGTTGGAACCGGTGATAGTTATTCCTAAAACACACATGTCTTCGAAAAGTCATTGGTGTGTTGCCTCGGGTTCGAACCTGCAACCGCCTGCGTTGGAGGTTCGCGTTATTAATAAATATGATAGATAATTTTACTTATACCTTTACCCACTATACCCTGTGTCGTGTACCATTCAAAAATCTAACCTTCTTATTCATAAAAATATATGAAGTTATGAAAGGCTTATAAAGTGTTTTGTTTCTTTCACTCTTTAGCGAAATGAAAAAGAAAAAACATATTATAGCAGCTTTATAACTAAAATAGGTTTATAGCCACGTCAAAGGCCTTCGGGCGGCTTGAACAACTTTGACACTAGGTTGACCACTAACCATAGATACGACAAGAAGAAGATAGTGTGTTTATGAATAAGATGGTTAATCATAAGGGGTTTAAAAATTGCGCAATGCTTACGGTGAGTGACCTCAGAATATGAACTCCATGGACGTCAAATTACACCATAATATAAGTAGGTATTTATTGAGGAAATATAATGAATTATTGGGTTTTAATTCGTACTATTATTGCACAATTATTATTATTAATTTCAATACCGTGTCATTATACGCAAGTATTATATTGATTAGAAAACCACTTTTTAAATTTAACCCATTACTGTCCCACTGCTGGGCAAGGGTCTCCTCACGTAATGAGGGAGGGGTTAGGCCTTGAGTCCACCACGCTGGCCAAGTGCGGGTTGGGGACTTTGCATGCCCTCAATAAATGTATTAAACAAATTTTTAGGCATGCAAGGTTTCCTCACGATGTTTTCCTTCACCGTTGGGGCATGTGATAATTATTTCTAATACACACATAACTTTGAAAAGTCATTGGTGTGTTGCCTCGGATTCGAACCTGCGACCACTAGAGTGGGAGGTGCCAACTGAAAACGTTTTACACCTTATATCACAAGAAAAGTTACCTACGTAATTTATTTTATTAGCTTTTTGTTGTAGTCTGACCTTTGTCTTTAGTATATATTAGAACATTTCACAATAATAGATAGCTCGGAGTTGAGTTACTTGCTCTGTAAATGGCAATAGGCTTGCCTTATTACCTCGACTAACATTGTGAATGGCAAAAATGGGTTTATATGTAAGTATACACCAATGCCTCCACCTTCTTCTATAACAGGCATGTAAAGTGTTATAATTCTAACTGACGACGTAAACATCTACAATAGATGAATACAGACCAATAAATAGAAATTAATGTCGTTACCATAACCGAGCCAGCGTTAGATTCATTCGTAATAACTATCATAAGTTTCAACATTTGACCTATACCTATATCAATAACTAGCTGACCCGTGCAACTTCGCTTGCGTCACATAAGAGAGCCATGATTTTTCCCGTTTTTGTAACATTTTTCACTGGTGCTCAGCTCCTATTGGTCGTAGCGTGACGATATACATACAGACTATAGCCTTTCTCGATAAATGGGCTATCTAACACTGAAAGAATTTTTCAAATCGGACCAGTAGTTACTGAGATTAGTTCGTTCAAACAAACAAACAAACAAACAAACTCTTCAGCTTTATAATATTAATATAGATTATTTTGATTTTGAATGTATCTAAGTAAGCAAATTAATCTCTTTTCCAGAAACCCGAGGACTCAAAGACCCTCTTCAGATAGAGAACTTGCAAGACCAGGCGCAAGTGATGCTCATGACCCACGCTCGCACAGCCCACGGAACAGCTCCCGCCAGGTTTGGAAGACTCTTGCTATTACTACCCCTACTTCGCCTTGTAACCCCACAACAGCTTGAAAGGGAATTCTTCGCTAAAACTATAGGACAAACCCCCATGGAGAAGGTTCTGGCTGATATGTATAAGAATTAATTGTAAAAATTGCATACTTGGTTAAAATTGTCTACACAAATTACTGTTTAGTATTGTAAGAGCATTATGTACAATCAAGTAATCTGCAATTGCTTGATCTGTTAATGTAATAAGTAATATCGATTGCTCATTCCATTTTATCAACGTTCAATGCTCAATCGATTATGATGACTAGCATTCCAAAAAGATCATTAAGAGACAAACAATCTGTAACTATGAAACTTTTTATATTACTCCCTACTTCCGTTACCTGTATAAAGGTAACCTATGCATTTATCTACATAAAATAATTGCGTGAGACTTGTTACACACATATTCGGTTCGGCAATATTTAACGAATAACAAATTCGACTCTCATTTGTTCGACTTGTGCCGATCGGGTTCATCTGTACATAGTTGGTTTTGCCGTCTGGCTAGGCCGATTAATGCCAAATCGAATGTTGGTGTAGCAAGTTTTTGTCGATCAATACGCGGTTTAAAAAAAAGTATGCACTATATAATTTTCCAAGATAAAAAAAAGGATTATACCTGCACTATAAAGCAAATCTCTTCACCTTTATACACAAAGAATTTCGTGTCACTGCATTTAAATCTTTGCAAAACCTAATTACTAAACTTAATATTATTATAGAACTATGTTTTGTAGTATTTGTAATATGCATAAGGACTGTAAATAGCTGGCTGCATTGTTATTTATATTAAGTAACTGTAGTGATTATTTCTAAATGTATATTAGAATATGAATATTAAAATGATCTATGAATGCCATATTGTCTCACCAAATATTTACTTGTATATATAAATTTATAAAAAGCAAGTTTATTTGTAAGGCTTGTTATACACATATTCGGATCGGCACATTCGGCTCCGAATTATTTAATTTTATCGAACAACAAAATGGACTCGAAACAATTACTTCATTTGTTCGGCTTGTGCTGATCAGGTAATTTCTTTGAGACCGATCGTCACAATTCGCTTTAAACATTCAGGCGCCGCATTGCCGAGCGGTATTTTTCCCGAACATTCATCTAAACATATTCGGTTTTGCCGATCGGCTAGGCCAATTAAAGCCGAACCGAATACGTGTGTAGCAAGCCTAGAACACCCAAAACCTGGACTAGCATCATAAGCAACAAGTTTTGTTCTACGAGTTTTGACATAACTCAACAAAAAATAGGGATATTTTAAGTTTTTGTTAAGTATGTAGAGGTTTTTGGTATTGCATATTTAACGCAGTACAAATATGCAATTTTGAAAAAGGCGTATGTCTAATTACAAAAACATAGCAGGTATGTCATTTTCAAAATTGAATTATCAACCTTCACACTTTGCGAATTCGGTAAATTTTCTACCAATTGCATTAAAAACAATTTATAATACCAAACTGGAATCCAAAGAATACCTGTGTAATTTTATTAGTAATAAGTGCTTTGTTTGTTGTATTATTAATAATTGTAAATATAAATGATATATTATAATATTATTTTATATAAACGAATAGAAAGGCCTCGGTTTTAATCTGAGATACAGTTATAAGTATAATGTAATATAAATTAAGTATAAAATTATAATATCTAAATAGTAATATATTACTTTAGTTCTAAGAAAGTACTAATTATAACGTAAGTTAATTCCCAGGTTCGATTCACAAGCCGGAAAATGTGCTATTGGTCTTTTTGAAAATTATATTAAATTACTAGCGGACCCGACAGAACGTGTCCTGTCTACACGTCTTTAATTTGTAAAAAATACTGAAAAAAACATTGTCCGGCGGACAAAATTATGAATCTAAACTATTCTCAGATCCCCTTGAACACACACAAAAAATTTCATCAAAATCGGTCCAGTCGTTTAAGAAAAATTCAGTGACATACACACTTACAGAAGAATTATATATATAAAGATTCTCACTCGTAGTCCAGAGTTTGGTAACGTGTCCGGTAGATGGCAATACGCTCGCCCCATATTACAAGTGACTAACATTGTTGGTAAAACGAGAGTATATTTCATTCTTTTCTGCCTTTACCTTCAGGCATATCAAGCGTGATATTATATTTGTATTGCATCAGACATATTTATGTAAATTAAATTTCCTTGAGGAAATATGAAAGAAAATTTCGCGTTACCTATAACATAGCTAAATACTACTAAGGTTTTATACATTTTTTCGTGCAAAACGTGAAGGATAAACGCTATCGCAAACACTGCATTCATAGAATATTTATTCGGTTGTTAGAATTCGTATTGACGTCAATAAAAGCCACAAATTAAGCACTTAGTACCTACTTAACTATATTTTCAAATAGAATATTATATAGGTACTTTGTTTTGTAAGTTTCGCACAAAGTATTTGAATTAGTCATATAATTTTGACCGTTTCGGAAAAACTAGACGCTCGTGAAACAGCAAGAAGTTCGCGGCTCACACTCTATTTAACTGCCAAGTGCCAATATTTTATGTATATATTTTTATAAAGATGATTTTGTGTACCTAATTCTCCTGGAATCTAACATACTCACTACGAGAGCTGTCTATTTCATTTTTATTTAAACCTTGAACACTATCCATATAAATTTCAAAAGTATTTTTTTATTTTAATGATGTCAAACAGTCATCAAACAACTTGTAAATAAACGAGAGCGATGGAAAAGCCAGCGCACATTGCGCAATATTAGCAATTCCCACACAGCTGGCTAATTCCAATAAAACTGGCCACTTCAAATATCGGCCGGGAGAACATTATGCAATATTTCACAGTACTTTTCAGTACTATACGTAGGTAATACTAGGAAATATCTACGCAATAAACAGGTCATGTTGTATTGCGTCACATTTCGTAGCACATGTCCTTTAGAGGAAGAATGACTTAACACCGAACCCTTATTAAGTCTCTTACGCCTTTATTCCATTAAAAAGGCGATGCGTATCGTTTATGATGCAACTGAATGCAAGTATGAGTCAAACTGCATTGTAAATAGTAACGATTTATAAACTACATTCCTACTATATACGGAGATTGCCCTTTTATATTATGAATAAGAAAGGTCATTTTGTAAATGCATCATCAGCTTAGCCTTTCCAAAAATGTTAGAGTCAGCTTCCAGTCACACTGGATGTAACTGAATACCTTTAGATGCTTTGTTTATAACACGATACCCCTTGGTAAGACTTGTTTTCAATCTTTAAAATTTGTGACTACTGGTAACGAATTTCAAAAATCGTTGAAAATTACAGATATTTGTCAAATATCAGCCCCTAGCTAAATTCTACCATACATATCACAGCTTTAATTATGAATGGCTCTGGATAGAATTAAAATCTCCGAATCGAATGTAACACCTAGATCAAGTTCTGAGAAAGTCAGCTTAAATACCACTAAACGGCCACTCATCTATAGAATATTTCCTACATAAGTTGATTAACCTACTGACTAATCGGTGGTCTCAACTGGTCATGAAAGAAAAACAAAATTACCCACCTAGATAAAAGCCTCCGTTACACACACACTATGGCGCATGAAACAATAATGTAACGCGCGTGTAAGGAAAGGTCCATATCTGACGGAAAATGCGTCGCGTATTATCGGTCCCGCAACGCCAGAACAGACAAATGTGTAGAAAAACACTTGACCGTTCACACTCAACCGATGATGCGTCGTTGCGAAACCCATATTATTTAGGCTACGCCCGACGCATCTTCCGTCCCTAAGGGGAAAGAAAAGACCATGCACCGCGCTCATCTGTCAAGCCGACGAAGACCGCGCTGCTTTACCGCGCGTAATCTTGTTAGGGCGCGTTCCCACTATGTTGTAACGGTTAATTTATCGTTGGACGACTGTCGTCTCTAGCTGATCCCATTATATCGATTGTTTGTCGTCAAAAAAAATTATCGTTTAGTGACTGTCGTATCTAGCCGTCCCCACTGTCACTATAATCTGTCGCCACTGCAAAAAATGTCGTAGACGACAGTAAGTCGTGTCGTTCTGTATGTAAACACCTTCATTTAAACATATAAGCCACGACACTTAAAACTACACGATTATCTGTCCTCACGACATAGTGGGAATGCGCCCTAAGGGGGAAGGAAAAACCAAGCACCGCGCTCATCTGTCAAGCCCGCGAAGAAAATCGCGAGCGAGGACCGCGCTGCTTTCCCGCGCGAAATCCTGCGTGTGTGTGTGTAAAGGCGGCTATAGCACAAACAGTCATAGAAAGTCATACGACTCTTACAAGTCACTCGTGACGTCATGTTGCGTACGTCATTAAGTAAAAATATCGAACTACATAACACCTTATGAAGGAGTGCGACTGACGTCATTGCCGTGACGTCATCTGCTGCCTTGAGAATTTCCTGTCGTTTCGCCATTGTTTTACGATACCTAAATATAGAGGTTGTTTTGTGTTTTGATAATAAACAGAAATACATAATTATTGAGTTGTGACTCAATATATTGTGTGTGCTGTTGCGTAGAAGTCCCGAGTTCGGATCATGGGTTGGTTAAAAAAAATAACTCTCAAATTGCTGGTCTGTTCTGTTTTTGTAGTAGCTGCTGTATAGACAGGGCGGTAAAGTCACAACAGATATTTTTCTAACTAAAAACAGTTTTTATTCAAGAGCCCAGAATTTTCGGAATCTTTGAAAATTTATATTTGGTGTCTCTATGGTAGATTTGCAGAGTTTACAAAAATAGATCATAGATGGCGCTATACTACAACATTTTTTACCTTTTTGCATATTTTAAGTTCTAACTCCTACCTACCTAAAAGAAACTAACTACTGAACTAACTCCAAGAAAAGATTTATCACAGAACTGCCTACGAGAAAAGTAAGAGTGTATATTGTATCAATAAAAGCAATGAACTCATAACTATGTCATTATAATAACATCATCGGTGCTAAAGGTACAGTGACCTATATTCCTGAGGGTGTGTCATGTTTAAACCTATTGCATTACGTTATTACAATGACGGCATAGTGAAGGTGACTGTATTAGTGATTTGTACCTACAACTTAGTGTTGTTTCCATACTTTTATTTCATTTCACTCGTGACTTGGTTTTTGGTTCAAAGAAATTTACTTTAATTTAGTTTTTTGGGTAAGAAGTATCCCGGCTATAAGCAGCCTGAGTGACAAATTACATAAAAATCTTTTCAGTAGTTTTTGCGTGAATCAGTAAAATATTTCCAAACCTCTGTCTTTGCAAACTTTTGCATTTCAATAATTCGTCTGCGTAAGAAGATTCTGAGTTCTGACCTATAATTCGTTTTAATCCAGACTATGAACTATGTAGGTATGCCACTAATTTCACAAAGAAGTTAAGAATAATAGTAAATATTTAGAATGCGAAAATCTGTCTGTAACGCATTACGGCTAAACAGCGACGGCCAGTTTCATCAAAATCTACCAAATAGCTCCTAGTTTAAAAACCCAGGTCATCGACATAAATGACGTAACAATGATGACGAAATACGATGCCGTATTGAATACTTATGATGAAATGTACTACGCCATCTTACAATATGGCTGCAATACTGAGTACCTAGTGAGTCAGTTTGTTTACTTGTTCGAGTAAATGCGTCACTCGTACAAGGAAAACTTGTTTTATTGTTTTAGTACCACAAAAATGTTCTAGTTAATTCTGGGGTTTTCTAATTCGATTGGATTTTGATCTATTGTTTAATTGGGTTTTTGTTTGAAAAAACCGACTAAAAACAGATTGCTCGAATGATTTTGTAGATTTTCAAACTTCTTTCGGTTTTTGGCGTCTGTGATGGCAGCTTTTCCGAAATGGTCAAAAAATCTAAATACTTACCCACTGAAGTGAGCGAGTTAGTAATGATTCCTGTGAAATTAATTACTTGGTAGCGATGCATCACTATTTTCACTATCACAAATTATTAAATGTTTTTATGTTGGTTGCTACTTATTATTTCTAACTAGCTCAGCTCGCGAATACATTTTTTATTTAATGAAACAGTACGGTTGTTCCACTTGCTCTATTCATAGAATACTATACAAGAATAAATATACTATTTAAAAATTTTAAACTATGGGGGAACAAATAAAGTAACCTTTAATTTTGAATCGCTTAAAACCGTTGCGTTAATATGATGAACTTAATATACTTTTCAAATAAATCTCCAGCATAGTTCTCTCGCAGTACTTCTATGTTTCTTACCTCAGGATATAAAGTATATAACTGCAAATTTCAACTAGGTACATTCGGTTCAGCAGCTTAGCAGTAAAAGCCTAAAAAACGGAGATATTTTCGTATTTATATCGTTTGTATCAAACCGATGTAAGTTTCATCGTTAGAAAAAGACACCGCTATACATTCTTTATAGTGTTATCTCTTTCTTACGGTAGACTTTGGGTCGCTTTAGCATGTCACAGTGTCAGGTTTTTGTATTAAAATAAGATGTTTATCCTTATAAGGCTCATAGCTTACGTATCGGATCGGAAAGTGATCGTTATTGTATCACCTGGAGCCGTTCAGTATTATTTGTATAAAACTCTCTACTTTAACACACTAATTGAAAACGTAACATAATCGCCTCGCCTTAGAACAAGACCGCGAACCGCGGTGCGGTGCGATGTCGACTTGCAGTAGCTCGATTCTCTACTACTATCGACTACCGACAACCGGCTAGCTATCGGGAAATTTTTCACGAAAATCTATCAAGCGCCTCTACCAGGGTCCGTCAGAACTATTTAGGCAGCACATTTTAAATGTCAAACTCTCGATACTCGACAGTACGACTAGGCGACTGTCTGAAGGCAAGGCGAAAAGCAACGCGGTGATGATCTTTCCGTTCCGATAAGTCTGCTGTAACCTTTATTCAAGATCAGGAAGGAAAAAGACTTTATTATTAACCTTACGAACAAGTTATCACATGAATTATATACTTATACCTTTTTTCTCGGCTATCAACATCAACGTCAGGACACAGAAGGAAACATTATAGGGATTTGTGCGATATTTCCTTGATGTTGTAAAGGCTGTATACAATATCCTACTTTTTAGGGTTTCGTAACCAAAGGACATAATGGGAACTTTATTACAAAGACTTGATGTCTGTCTGTCACCTGGCTATATGTAGGTGTCTTGCAAAGTATGAAAATTGGACAGTTGAAATTTTGACGGATGATGTCGTTGTATTTCTATTGCAGCATCAACAACAATCAAACCGGAATAAGATAATTATTTAAGGGGGCTCCCATTTAAAAAATATGATGTTTCGCCATTTTTAAAACGAACGGTAAAGAAACCTCGGTGAGTGAGTCCACCTCGCTATTGGCCGGATTTTTGTAGACTTTAAATTCAGAAGTGACTTTTTAGACTGTTATTCTGCGTAACGTATTTTGGAAGAAATAACAATTATCCAATAACTATAAATTATATCATATGCTATCTTTCGCTGCCTACTGCGGACTGCAGTCAACAGCAAAATTAAACATAATTAATTAATACTAGTTTGACAAACTAATATTACCTAATCAATTGGAACCAACAGTGTGCATGTATCTTTACAAAAGATGAGCTCAGAATATAGCATTGTCCTTAACCTACAAGTAAAAACCCAAAATTTCATCACTATTATACGAAAAAAATGAAGGATTTCCTGTTCGCTTCTAATACTTAATAATTATGGGTAATTTTTATACATTAATGGGCAAGGGGATATTCTCAAAATAGGGGAAAACGTCTTAAATGACCACAACGTTTCCTTTACGTGTGAGATTAACCCAAGATCTAAGTTGAAGCCATCGGAAGACCTTAGTGTAACGTCTGCCAATTCTTTGACCGTGCCCAGAAGAGGCGAATTCACCGCGATTCTTTCGTGCGTATTTCGCGCGGTCGGTCTATCCACTAGAAGCGTGAGTTTTATCTTTTCAATAGCGTTAAAACTCATACAAAAAGAACGCTTTTGAATAGATAAACTACCGCTAAATTCACTTAGAAACCGGGGGTTAGACAACAACAACCTGGGAGAACTCAGCTAACGATCGTGACGTCTGGAGACATGCCCTAGCTGACAATGTCACTGCCCACGACGCCACCTGGCTCAGCCATCTAGCACAGACGACACCAATGTACCACAACCACCTCATCTTCCTCTGGTACTTTCATCTGTCCTAAATTTTATGTGGTCGCGGTTGCCACTCCCGCATTGGCCTTTTCAGCCACGAACCAAAGTGCACTAATTCTATCTGCCTATTGCAGATAGAATTAGTGCACTCTAATGTATTCAGGGGGTAAGATACTAAAAGCAAGCTTGTCTTAGACACTGAGAGTTTGGTACGTAGAAGAAAACGGTCACTTAAAGTCTCCAGCACACACAAGCACGTGCTCTACCGCACGTGTCTGCTTGTAAGCGAAAACGTAAAACGCGTCGCATTACACATGGAGCATGTTGAGCCGAAGTTAAGCAGGTGTGTCTTTAGACTAACATTTGGCTTTTTTAACTTTATTTGTATTGAGAAAACCTCATCATCTTTGATTTATCGATGAATCAGAAAAAATGTTGTTTGTAGTACAACCGCACAGCAAGCAAGTTTGAAAAGTTAAACTGTACAAATATTTTTGGTCCTGACTAATTAGTTACATTATTTTATCAATTGCCCTTACCAAGTTCAAAGCTATTAATCATTAATTTATCAGTTCAATAATATTCTCAATTTGGTTCGTCTATAACTTAAATAAATTATGTCTTTATTTCAATGCATCTAAAACGGTGACGGCACATTTTATAATTTTAAGCTTTAACTACAGATACTTAATAATAGCTTTATTTTCTTTTAATATAATATTACTGAAATAATAACTAACGCCTAATACTAAGACACCTCTCAAACTTAATCAACACTCAAATCTTACACTATCTTTGGCATTCATGTATAGTTATCAACAAAAATATTTTTGAGTAAGCACTTGAAAATTGAGTAGCGCTAATTGTAAGTTACCAAACCTAATTTCTAAACTGTATATAAGCTTGTATTTATGTAGTAATATGTTATAAGTAATTTTATTGTTACTACTTATATTTAAATACTTTAATTAGTATTGTATATAAAACTGCCAAATGTAATCGTTGTAGCCAAATTGTAAATTAGATAACAATAAATGTGATGTCCAAAATATTATATTTGTTGTTTTTATTTAACAATGCAACCTTTACCACGACTGAGTTTCTGCTGGAACTAATTTATAACGGAGCAGCGTGTTGCGACTGCATCTGTGGCGCAGTGGTTAAGGTCGCCACGCCGCCGCTACCATTGCGTCGGGAGGTCGCGACTTCGATTCCCACACGGGACAATTATTTGTGCGATCCACAAATAATTGTTTCGGGTCTGGTTGTACTTTATGTCCGTTGGTTGTATGTTTGTAAAAGTTCCCGCGACACATGAGCAATTCTTAATGCGTGAGTCGTCTTTTAAAAAAGAAAATGTATAGGATTTTAATCGGAGTTTTAAACGTTTGATATATTAAAAGCATGCGATTAGCCTTCAAAAACATCCATTGAACTAGACTAAATTTGAACTGATGTGATTGCACGTTTGGCGTCACCTTGTCACAATAACCGTAGCGCCGCGTGTGGCGCGTTCGAATCTCACCCGGGAGAAATATTTGTGTGATGAGCACGAGCATTTGTTCTGAGCCTGGTTGTTAATTTATCTATAAGTATGTATTTAGAAGTATATAAGTATGTTTCTCAGTTATCTGGTTACCATAGAACAAGCTCTGCTTAGTATGGAATCAGATGACCGTGTGTGAGTTGTCCCACAATATTTATTTAATTTTATAAATGAAAGTTACTACACTCGATTGACTAGTTCGCCAATGTCCTGGACATTTGTTCAATGTCTGTAGGTTGTCCTAGATGTGTTTGAAGGAGCCTCGAGATGCGATTAGGAATGGAGAGGTAGAGTTAAGTCAGTTAAGGGGGAAGTCCCTGATCAACTAAAAAAATCTCTCTTAGCCTCGCCTTTCTTCCAACTATGTTGGAGTCAGTTTTCAGTCTCGCCGAATGCAGCTGGATACCTGACCTCTCCACAACCCAGTTACCTGGGATATAACACGATACCCTTCGGTAAGACCGGTTGTCAGAATTTCAAGCTTCTGACTAGGTACTGTTAACGTCTATCAAAGATATCGGAAAATTACAGTCGGGACCCACAAGTAACGTGCCTTCTGAAACATGGAGGAACTCGAAATGTATGAATGGTCGCCCATCCACAGAACAATCTCGGCAAGCGAAACTTACCCTCAGAGATCGATCCGCGCTACTGTTGTAAACAAATAAAAGCACAAAGGAACGAGCTCCTCCCAACTAAAAAATCTACAGCTAGATTATTTTTATCCTCTTTACCTTATTTATATTAAGTTATTGTCACAAAAAGTATTGACGATTCGGGGAACCAGGTTGCACATTTAAAGTTTGCCAATATTGTGTCATTCTGAGAACGGGTGGCCTATGCTTCCTCCGATACATTCCAATAGAATCATACAAGGAAAAAACTATTTTATTTTTCCATTATATCTAGACATGATTAATTTGTTATAACTATATTATTCAAGTTCACATTCAAGGTTCAATAAATAAGAAACAAAAACATTAACACATTTTCTAATAAATTAAACAACACCATCTATGGCCTACTCTGGTCTATTTAGAATTAAAACACAAAATAGTTATACATTGTAACACCAGATGGCGCGCTAAAAGAAATTGATACTAAATGATTTGTTTAATAAATAAGTCACGGTACGACTAGCATGTAATTAATTTTATCAATTGCCCTTACCAAGTTCAAAGCTATTAATAATTAATTTATCAGTTCAATAATATTCTCAATTTGGTTCGTTGATAACTTAAATAAAATGTCTTTATTTAAATGCATCTAAAACAGAAACTACATAAGCAGCGTTCACTACTTATTTACTCTTCGAATTATCGATTTGCGGTGAGTAGTGTCCGTTGATCAAGAACAAACCACATTTTACAGGAAAATGACTCATAAAACAATGTAATAGAGTTAATAATTGAGTAATAAATGTGGCACAAACAATAATATCTCGGTTTTCCCGCTACGCCATCGTCGTATAATGACCTGTCCGTGCAGGGTTGGCGCGAACCGGTTCGGCAAAGGTCATTCAGTTTAGTTTTTAAGGTTAACGCGTCTTCGTTTGCATGCCAGTATAAAAACATTTCTTGTTATTACATTAAAACTTCCGAAATGTTGAATATTCTACTCATTTGGTCATTATTCCAAGTAATTAAATAATAATAACGCGTGCAAATGATCGTTAATTAATTACAAGAAACTTTAGTGATATACATAGTAGCCAATTAATGATACTTACTTAAAAGTATTTTTCGTTCGAAAATATTTGATGTCACATCGAATAGTCTTATAAAATTCGAACTAGCACTTTTCTTGAATGAATAATCCATCATTTTAATGGAATTTTCACACTGTCTAACACTCTAAAATATGGAAGCTGGGTAGATTTATTGATCATAATACTATGAGTGATTTAGGCTATGATAGTAGTTAAAGACAAAAAAATACATATATATATAAAATACATAGAGATACACATCCATACGCGGCAGTACCACAGCCAAGTTATTTTTAAAAAACCGTTATTTTATAAATCTCTCCTCATGTAACTCCTCTTTTAAACTACTAAGGACATACGACTAGGTACCACTTAGGTACAATTCGGGCTTCGGAAGCGTTAAATTATAATTACATTACACAGTTATAAATATAATCCCTTAAGGCATACCTACAATGCAGGATGTAGGTACTTAGATTTGCTAACCTTTGTAGGTACTGCAATTTAATACTGCAGTAATTACACCATTATAATTCCATATTTCACTAAGTATCGCAATTTTGTGCAATTATATTAATAAGTCAATTTAGTAATGATTCTAAAAATATATCGTTTTCATTTTACTACTTAAATGCTGATGAGGCATTAGCGATTTCCAAGTAATTTTAACTTCTGTACAATGATTCTAGTGTTCCGCGTCATCACCAACATCAACTGGCCAACAGTTATAACTCAAATAAAAAAAAAGGCATAAATAGAAGTGCAGGAACGAAAATTAGCTACACGGATATGACTTTTTTTTCTTTTTTTTTCTAGATTGAAAAAATCCTTTCGGGCACCCGAATTCCTGGGGGGAAAATCCAGGTTATGTGATGCTGCCACTAAAAAACCACCCCGGTAACCTTCTTTGATGTTTGGATGGAGGAGCTCTGGGACCTTATAAACACACAAGTGACACGGATATGACTATGATGATCAAGCTGCAATAAATTATAAAAATAATGTTATTTTATTGCACATTGTAATCTTGAGTATATTATTATTATTTCTAGGTGCGATGTCATTGATTTGTGTGTAAGTATGATTAAATAAAAATATTTACAGATTATCATTCTATTCGAAGCTAGATAAAGCTAAAATGTTTTAAGCACAAGTGCACTCTCAATTTATGTTTGTACCATCAAAATGGACAAATTCGTATACGCTGACCATGATATATTATTCCAATAATCCTGTCCCTGTGTAAGTATTTCATAACAATACACAACATTTATAATAATGTCACGAAGGTCGACTCAGCTATTTCCGTGCAATGAAATAAATGGTGTATAGTCCCAAGGGTATTCATAACAGTGCTATTACAGTACCTATACATGATCATAATGCCCATTGTTTGAATACAAAATATTTACTAAATATATCTGACTAGCATTGAAATTCCTCATTTTAACAATAGCATTTTGATTAGGTAGAATTATTATTATACATTTGATGCACCACATTGAAACTTGTTTTGAAAATAATCAGGAACAGAAATCATAATGTAAAAAATCTTGGCTGTTTTTTTATTTTATGCAGTTGACTGTGACTTGAGTGCATGTGATTCTGGTTTTTTAAATCCATAAATGTCATACCTCAGTGTTGGTTGCTATACATGTAATTTAATTATGTATTGAGTAATAACATTAATATTGTACAAATCATAAATTGCAGCGGAAAGATTAGAAAATACTGAATACATTGTAAGCTTAAATAATTGATTCGCTAAACAATAATTTTACATCACAATATTAAACGTATATCGCGTTTAATTAGCATGCCTGATGTCAGACGTGCATAAAAAATGGCTGACCATGTCAAACAAGTTCTGTGTTATTAATTTTACATACGATAGCAACGGATGTAATAATATTATTTATAATAACTTATAACTACCTGTCTTTTTATTACTTAGTTAAATAAGTTTTCGTTGTTCATAATATTAAGCAGCAGCAATATTGTCTGTTTCATTTTACAAGTCAGAACTATTTAGGTAACAATTTCTGCGGTATTCTGAATTCCGGAAGCGGGACAAAAAATATGTTGTCTTGTTATTTTGCAAAGTGTTCTGGAAATTTTACCATGTATTATAGGTACAATTTGTTACAGCTACCTACTATATTCAACACAAAACTGCAGCAATTTGTAATTTTTTAAATAGTAGCTTCAGACAACCCTAGCGTGGGGTTTTCCTGATATTCAACTCGAGAAAAAAACAAAGAAACCAGTCTCAAGCCCACGACTTGTGAGTAGTTGTGAGTCAACACAGCAACTTATTTAATTTTATAAAGGCAGGTGCCACTGCCGGAGGATAATAATGATATATTGACAACAACCAACAACTACTATAGGTAGGTAGGTAGGTAGGCAGGTAGGTATTATTACAAAACAACTTCTTATGATTGCAAAAGTATAAAATACCAGATTTATTAATTTACTCATGTGTAAGGAATAATAATTATTATTTCTTTTTTATTTGTTTTTTTTTCACATTGGTGGCCTGATGATGTTGACATCAACCAAATACTTATTTATTTTATTTTTTTAAAGCTTATCTTGACAAATAAAACCTACCTTGAAGTTATCTTGCATGCTACAATACATTAGGGTTTTTATTAAAACTTTTGGTGAATACTTAAGTACCTACTTAGGTACCCAGATTATGACGATTTATGATGTAACCTTTACACAACAACGTAAATACGTAATACGTATAGTCTTGTTAGTTGTGAGATTGTTTCTATAAACCTACGATAAATACTTACAAAACATAACCATAACCGTTAACCGACGGCCTCTGTGGCGCAGTGGTTAAGGTGGTCACTATGCCACTATCAGTGTATCACGTGGTTGTGGGTTCGATTCGTTCGACACAAATAAATGTTTCGTGTCTGGTTGTACTTTGTGTCTACCTAAGACAACTTTTATTTTAAAAAAAATAGAAAACCGATTCGTAGACTACCTTATGTAGATGTAATATTATTATTAGATTTATATTTATAATTTATGTAGAGACTAAAATATGTAGGTCACCTAATATATTGTAATTGCAGGGCGGCCTTGTGGTTTCAATTATAAAAATATGCCTGAATAATTAATTAATTGTTTGTTCAGTTTGATAAGAGTTCAATTTAAGGAAATAATATTATTATTATCCGGACTTATTTAATTAAATATTATGGGTACCTACAACAGTAGGTAGGTATTCTTATTGTTATAAAAAGTTATTATAAGCACGGTATTTTAGTACGCAGCTGTACGTGTAGGAACTTATAAAAGTATTGTGTGTTTTTACGAGTGCTGTAATTATTATTCTTTAATTCGGTGTTCATTCATTCAATCACCCGCAATCCTCGCCTGCCTGTAACAATATATTAAAATCTCCTATTACAAGAGTGAAAAAAACAAACTGATTAATCTATGTAGGTAAGTACTCCAGACTCCTATAATTGGACATTATTATATTTAATTATATTATTAACTTTTTAATCTGATGGTCTATATTAGGTATTTGTTATGCAACTGTCAAAGACGGAGATTGCACAACTTAGGTACGGGACTAGCGCTTTACACATGTGCTAAATCGTTTTCCTCTTATTTTACACACGTTTTACATCGTCCATTGTTTGCAATGAACCATAAGCCAATAAGTAAGCAACCTATAACCTACCTACATTTAGATACTTATAACTTCAAACTGAACAGTATTTTAAAAAAATAAAGCTGTTTTATTCGCATCAAATTGCAGAACATTTTTCGCCTTTTGAAAGTCAAGATGCAGGTAGGTAGCTTGATCACATTGGTAACCTAATACAGATATTTTGCCAAAAATACTTGTAAATTCGACCTTGTCAAAACTGGTTTGCGGTTTGAACTTATGATATTGAAGTCTGTTTAAATATTATATCAAGCTAGTGTGGGCAAAGAAAAATAAAGATTTATTTAAACAACTTTTTTAGAGTTTTGTAATTTATATATTTTTTGTAAACTTATATCAAATTGAAATATCACAAAATGTACCTATTCTAATATCACAGATAGAACAAAATTCAAATGAAAAATACAATGTTTACCAAAAATATTTTAATAAAAAAAAACTATCAAAATATAATTTCAGATCTATCACAATCACAATGTGTGAAGTCTATGATGTTGCATACTATCTCAATTTGTTTACAAAAAATGGCTACATTACATTATCAATTATCATACATACTCAAAACATTAATTAATGAATATTGCTGTCATATACACATCACATTGGCAGAATATTTTTAATCTAAGATCATCGACAATAAAAAAAAAAATCATGTTCATAAACAGATTTTTTCTAATCACATCTAGGTAGATTCAAATTTGCTTTTTTTGGAAAACCATGAATCTACCTACAAATGACAAATATAATAGTTAATTTTTAATGGTATAGAATACAATGAAAATGATATCTGATCAAATATACTAGTACATATTTACAAGTTGTGTTTTACCCAACAGAATTTTAAATGGATGATACTCTAAACAGGACACTTAGTGGAAAATCCATTGTCAAGACGTCAGAACAACTATTACAATGAATAAATAATGTTTTCCAATGAATTATTTGAATTATACCAATAAGGATAATTGTTGTACATATTTTTCCCTTAACACTACTTGTACAACTATAATAAAATTACATTGAATATAAGAGCTGTAATTAATTTTTTCTTTTACTTTTTGAACACTTGCAGTCAGATTATAAGTTATTTTATGAACTCTTAAAGTTAGTTAAATTGACAAAAGTATGTTAACAAGGAACTTTGTTTACTGAGACCAATAAATTAGTTTTTATTACACTTGACTTTCTGATTAAATAGTAATTATTAAGTAATAATCAAAATCTTGCCATTTCATACACAATATTGGTTGAATAAAAGTTAGCTATTGCAATAGAATCATCAGAACAAATGCCATCCTTGCGGTGGATAGGGACAACCTACCCGTGGCCGTATGACAAAAATGTGTCTAACCATACAAGTAGACATTGTACATCAAATTCTATTGCTACAAACATATTATATATTCATATTGATATATTAGGTGTTAGCAACCAGTCATGCATACAAATTGATAAGCTAATGATCTCCATTTAATGGAAATAAACTTGTTTCAAAACAAGTTTAATAAAACTTTGGTTTATTCCATTTATTATGATATTAGCTACACTGAACCAGAAACTCAAGTGTCATGAGCTTCCAAGTATAATTTGTGAATAATATATGTGTTCAAAAAGTAATATTATTACATTTTAAATATTTCTTCAATAAAAATTAATCAGCAACCAATGAGTTTGTAAGCATATAATGCTTGCAGTCAATGATGAATATTTTTATGTCAGTACAATGATGGTGTCTTGTAAAAACCACCAAATACAATAGAATTTGTTACTTTTTCTACTATAACATATGTGAAAGGTCTATTAGCTTGGAACTGGACAGCTCCAATGCGGTTGCTGAACTCAGCAGCAGTGACACCGGCAGCTTCTGTGCCCTCTTCAGTGACTTCAATCTTAGCTTTGTGAACAATCTTTGAGACATGCAGAGGTGTTCTTGCAATATAAGGTAAACTGGCCTGTGCAGGGTCAAATAGACGCTCAATTCCAAATCGAGTCTTCAAAACATCTGTCATGTCTAAGTTAGATTCAATCTTGAATCTTGGGATGAAACAGTCAACCTCATCTTCTGAGTATTCTTCTTTGGACACTCTTAATTCTTCAAAGAATGAATCCAGATCAACAGTTTGGAAGTTTTTAAACATATCCTCTACAGAAACACCAGGGTTTGGTAACATAATAAGCATAGAGAGCCTATTTTGTTTACCGTAGGGTATTTCAATGACCCTAGCTTGTAGTCCTCTCATGTTTGAAAATGGGTATGTGAATCTATTGTACATCATATTGACTTCACCAATTTTATTACCTTTACTATCGTAGAATGGCATTTTAGATGTTGAGGATGAATTGAATGGCACCGTCCACTGTCCTTTGAAGTACAGAGCACTCGTCATCACCATCGCTGTATTTTCAAAGTAGTCAGGTTCAACTATTCTTTCTATCAAGCCATGAGTCACATTTGAGATGGCTCTGTTAATAGCATTAGCAGCGTTGACATTGTCCTTGAAGTCTAATGGGAGCACCTCAGTCTCATACTCTGATTTAGCGGTATCTTGAAAATCTCGTAAGGGTAGACGGTTTGTATCTACAAACATGGTATTTATTTTAGCCAGTTGTACCGTATCAGTGTTAACTTTCAACAGAGAAGTGATATTTTTGAATCCGTTGCGCGTAGCGTTGCTTTGCTTCGTATTCCATCTGATTGCGTTTCGAATTTCGCTTCTTGTGGGCCCGTAAGCGCCTTCGGCGACTACAGCAAGAACATTCCACATTGTAATGGGAGACATAATAAAATTCTGCCCCTCTTCTAAAGTTTTCGACGTGTGATATAAAACTTCGATGGAAAAGTTACCGATCCTCTCGGACAGTCCATTGTGGAGATTATCATTTTGCACCGGAATAGGAATTTGCGCACACTTCACCACACTAATTGCTACACTTAACAACACTATAAAATGCATATTGATTGGTTAAATTATTTATCAGACACACTTATCACTTTTAAAACCTTCTAAACTAAAGCTGATCTACTGTGATCAGCAACACATTTTGACTTTGTGACTAAAAATAAAAAGTCTATGAAATTATTTATTAAATGTGTAGTACGAACGTGCGTCCGCTTGCAGCCTCTGTTCAAGGTAAACTGCGTTCATAAAAGTGTTGCGTCGTTTTAAATACAATCCGACCACCAGTTGAGGAAAAATATATAAATGACATTATTCTGTTAGAATTAATTCTCTGTTAGTAGGTATTTTTAAATTTAATATAATAAATTTTGTTTCATAACAATATACCTAGTCTGGTCAAGCTAGCTTATAAGTAGAGAATCAGAATAACCTTTACAATAACTTATTTGCATAGAGCTTAAATAAATAGGTAGGTAGGTTCCTACCTACCAACGTAAGTATGAATGTTGAAAACGAAATGTCAAAAGTCCCCACTGATCCGGCGGTCTAAATTCTTCGGTTAAAGAAGACATCGTAGGTTGATACCTAGGTTCATACTTGAAGTTTGACCAGACTATAAAATTATTAATCAGAACTATAGTTTTTCACAATTTATCTATGACGCTCAACTCAAAGTTCTCTCTGGTTTCGTAATTTCTAGTATGTGACAATGTATTTTAATAATTATTGTAAGTAATTATCCTAAATTTACCCAAATTCGGGATATAGTAATATAAATCATTTTAAGAGTAATATAAATCATTTTAAGTTTTACAAGTTTTTACTATTAAACAATAGATTTTTAAGCAGATTAACATTATTAGAGGCCGTCACTATTTTAGATTTTATTTCAGATAGAATTTATTTTGACAGTTGTTTTTCACAGATTTGTCGTCATTTCATCGGATTGGTTAGCCGACACTTATCCAGAATCCAGTCGTAAAACTAGATAATATTTTAAGTGACGACCTCCGTGACGCAGTGGTTAAGGTGGTCGCCACGCTACTACCATTCCATACTACTACATGCCAAAAGTCGTGGGTTCGATTCCCATACGAACCAATTATTTGGTGCGATCCACAAAATGTGGTTTCGTTTCTGGTTTTACTCTGTGTGTGTTACGTTATTTGTATGTTTTTAAAAGTACTCGCGAAACAAGAGCAATTCTTAGTGCGGGAGTTGTCTTTTATAAATAAATAAATTAAAGATTTAGGAATGATTTATCAATTTATTAAAATCATGACTGCAGTTGAGGAGACAGTGCGTCTGGGAAGAGACTGTACTGTGCACAATGCACAGGCAGTCAGACACATGAATGACGTCATAACCAAAAACTTCACACCGTCACGAACGATTTGAGTTGTACTTTTGATAATCTGTGGTGAATTATGATGAAGGCAGTGTGTGAGGTCATTGCACTAATAGTTTGTGTTGGTTTGCTTGCTTGCAGAACAGGTAACTGGGTAGTTGCCTGGGTTAACGAAAAATTATTAAACTCGTACTCGCAATTTGGTGCATCTAAAATGCTCAGGCTATATAGTTTTTTTCGTAAATAATGTTGAAATTGTAATTATTATAGACTGAAACATTTTATTAGACACTCATTTAATACCAACGAAAATCGGCAATAGTGACGTCACTACGTCGTATTTCTATACTAAGATGTGTTTTTGAGATTTCATAAAGAGAAGCTGATTTAACTGGTAGGCAACTATCGTATTGTACTACCCTAAAGTCCCCGCCGCAGACGATATTTTTTCAAAGGTAAAGTTCATCAATCAAACTATATATTATTACAAGCTGACCCGGCAAACGTTGTTTTGCCATAAAAATTAAATAAAAAAACATTTTCCAACGGACAAAATTGTGAATCTAAACCATTCTCAGATCCCCTTGAACACACACAAAAAAAATCATCAAAATCGGTCCAGTCGTTTAAGAGAAGTTCAGTGACATACACACTTACAGAAGAATTATATATATAAAGATGTACGTAAGTATCCCGATAGACGATAGGGAAATACCTACTTATACTGATTAGTTGCCAACCGGCAGTCAAATAGGTATCCTATCTATTAGGTCATCAGTACTTACATGACAATGATGACACAGACGACGGTCCCTGTGGCGCGGTCGGTAGTGTATGTGACTGCGCAATAATAGGTCTCGAGTTCGAATCCTGGGTCGGGCAAAAACGTTTTTTCTGAGTTTTTCTGTCTCAAATTTAGATCGTAGATTTCCGTGCCTCTGAGAGCACGTAAAGCCCTCGGTTCTGATCTCTCATTCTGCTTCGTTCTGATTGTGCATTGTGCACACACTTGGGCACTACAAAAAATAAGCCCTACATAGGTGGCTTGTTTCTATGGAAATGGTCACCGTAGCCGAATATTATGTTTTTATTTTCTCGGCTTGTAAAGCTTTACACATTTTTCAGATATTTCTGATCTGTAATAATCTACATAAATCCATACTAATATTATAAATGCGAAAGTAACTCTGTCTGTCTGTCTGTTACTCAATCACGCCTAAACTACTGAACCAATTTGCATGAAATTTGATTCCCCAGAAAGGACAGGCTACTTTTTACACCGGGAAAATTACGCGTTCCCATAGAAAAATTCAGGTGGCGAACGAAGTTGCGGGTAAAAGCTAGTTAATAATAAAAATAATTATCTTTCGGACGTAAAAGGGTGAATGAGGCAAGGGAAGTTTGTAAGGGTCGTACCAAGTGGCTGTTTTTCGTCTCTGCATGCCCCTGTGGGAAAAAGACATGATATTATGTATGTATGTAAGAATTTTAGGTATTGTTACATCATCCTATAGATCAGGATGATGTAATCATTTAATAATAACCATTATTTACTATAATAATAATTTATAAATCAAATAATTATATTACGAGGTAGAATATCTCATAAACATATATTAATTCGTCTCGGCGTTCGGGATTCATAATAATAATTCAGCTTAAAATTAAATATAATTATTATGTCATACGATTAATAATCACAGTTATTTCCTTACTGGTTGTATATAATAATATATTAAGTATATTGGTTATATGTTGCGTCATTTCGCAATATTTGAAAAAAATATTAAGTATAATGTACGGTTTGTGGTCAACCTAGTGTCAAATTTGTTCAAGCCGCTAGAGAGGCTCTCATATCGGTTATAGGACTGTGATGAAAGTCCCCGTCCCGCACTTCGGCCGCGTGGTGGACTCTTTCGGGAGGAGACCCTTGCTCAGCAGTGTGGCAGTAACGGGTTAAGAAATACGACTGTTATCTCAGTGGACTACCACCAGGACCCGGCTTTTTTACGTTCCCTCCAAAGCGTAGAGACGCTCAGTTCAAACCACTAAGCGACCGTCAGTCTATGGAATGACCGTTTACTTTCCGCTGAGAAAAAGCGCCTCAAAAAAAAAGATGACGCTTTTGTGACGCCGTGTTCCATAGACGTCGCGGCGCTCGGAGTGTCGGAGTGGAGATGATGCGCAGCGGCGAGCATAGGTCGTAGCGAGTGCATGTCTACTTCTTCGTAAGCCGGCTTCCAATTCATTGCATCGAAGAACGCTGCTGGAATGCTGAGATTCTAATACCCCACTCGACCCTGTAACTCTTAATTATATTATGTAACAATATATTATCTTTGTTGAGTTTCATTTGATGTTCAAGTCCAAATCTCTCTCTCTCTTTCTTCCCGGCTATTCGTCTCATAAGGTTGTGGGGTCAGCCTTCCTTAAACTTTTCCTCCACTTCGCCCTATCCTTGACATCGTCTTCCTCAACCTCAAGTCCAAATATTAAATTAAAATATCTTTATTGCCTTTATCTTTTAAGTAAGAAGTGTAACCCAATTTACCTCATAAGGTATGCAATGGATAACAATAACGTGTGTGTACTATATTAACTGAATCATTTTCATATTATTAAAGTTTTCCGCCCCAGGCTTCAGACGACCATAGTACATCACTATACATGCTTAATATAATCAACGACATTTTTTTCGTTGACTTTTAGTCTGCTTTTTATCCAATTCTATCCGTTATAAAAAGGTCTATCGGCAAAACTGTGTGTATAAGGATATAAGACATGCTTATCGTTTGCCTAGGCCGTGTCAATATAAACAGAAAAGTTCATAGACAAACACCTTCAATTCAATATTTTACGAAATATCGTTTCCACAAACACCACTGGTTCCAAAATGGATTTAGTACAAAATTAGTAAGAAAGTGGGCGGTAAGGCGAATAAGTGTATTTCCTTTAAAATGACCATTAAAACCATTTAAAATTTGTCATGATGACTGTTCAGAACTCTATTGTACAGGCAAGTGACGTCACAGCCCACGTACTATGTTTTATAACTTAACGTTGACAGTTGTAAGAGTACTGAGTGTCAATTTACGTCACTATGACAAATCATGCGATGCATTACGTGCGCTTATTTACAGGATATTAAATATATTATGCATATTTTTATTTTTGTATGCTGACTTGTTTTTATCAGGTAGATGAAACGGCTTGATAGCCGTGACGAAATGGTTAAGGTGGACCCGGGTTTTCAATCCGGCACACTGTTTTGGGAGGTTTTGGGTTCGTTTACTGCACAGAAAAAAAATCCGACCCGCAAAAAGTTGTACCTAATCATAATAACGATTGAATATTAATTATTTTGGTAACGATTGGATACTCTTTGCCGATATTGGGCCACAGAGGCCAGTTTAGGGAGGTCGGTCGGTCGGAGGCACGGAGGTCTACGTCCTCAACTTACTGACTTGGGGCCATCTCTGCAAAATTCTAAACCGTAAAAGTCAGCAAAGGCTTTTTGGCCCGACCCAGGATTCAAACCCGAAACCTCGCCCTCAGAAACTCTTTCGTTCGCTTACGGTCCATTAACTGGGCAACAGATGGGCCTGCTTAAAACAAAAATTGTTTCTACCTCAAACTGATCACTGAATAATAATATACAAAATCTATTTTGCACTAGTCGCTTATTTTAAACTATAGTTGTTCTCAATTAAGGAAAATTTTACTTGAAACACCATTACGTCATTTTTGATAAAAACAAATAAATAAATAATATAATTAGTAATTATTTTTGCGGTCGCGTTTTAACGATTATTTATATTTGTGTAACAAAATGACGTCATGACTGTAAATTGTACAAAGAGGATTGTTTTTATCAATATTTGTGACGTTTTGAGTTCCTGTTTTCACTTTCCTTCCCGTAAATGGTATGATATGGTAATAATAGTGGGTACAAGGTACATTGCCAACCTAAATTCTGGGTACAATGGCCGTTACTAAATGTTAAAATATCGTTGGTTTAACTAATGAATAAATGAACGTGGTGTAAGCCCTGATTCAATTAAGAGTGTTTTGTAACTCATATCGAAAAACCCAAAATATTACTGTATTCCGACAATTTAGTAGTGAGCCTTGGTATACATTACTTATATGGATAAATAAATAATTCTGGGTATTTTTTAGGTGCTAGCTTGGATAGATGTATAAAACAGGCTAACGTCAGCCGCATTAATCCTACTAATATTATAAATGCAAAAGATTTTGAGAATGAACGTATGTATGTTTGGGTATTTGTTACTCTTTGTCGCAAATACTACTGAACCGATTACAATGAAATTTGGTATATAGGTAGCTGAAGACCCAGAATAACACAGGCGGGCTGCCTCTAGTATAATATAAAATAAGTTTACTGATGTGCCTTCACCAGCTCTCAACAATTGTTCTATATTTTCTGCTTAGCAACAGATCTCAAAAAACGCGACCATTGTAATATTCTCTTAGTTTTCCTTGACGTCGACGTAGGGCAAGTGACTAGTTGTATTGTACAACTATTGATTAGGACAAATACCTGTTGAAATGCGTCACCCGCAATAAGTTTCATAGTAATAGTAAATTGTTCATTTATTAATAATCGTTTGATGAGTTTATTAATGACTAATTAATTTATAGCCCCATGGGATAACTACTGACCTGCAATAATTAGAAATAAGTATGTCCTAATAAGGGCCTTACAATTGTTTTCGTAAATTTGGATACTCTAAAAGTTAAGTTGTGTATAAATACACGTAATAACCGTCTAATTATTGTGAAAAATTAAATAAGTACAAAAAAAATGCTAAAAATAAACATAGTAAGGAAAAGACTATGAATGCATGTCTATAAGATTTATAAACCAATCCCTAAAAATGCAAAGTAGAACCTGACAATATATTATATGCATTTTCGGGATTCGAACCCGAGACTGCAGTCGCGCACAACTGAGCTACTAATCTCAGAAATAGACTTTACCCTCTCATGTTCCAAGTATACCAAATAAGGTAATAATCACAGTCCAAAGGTTTCATTCCGACGTCAATTGTTATAGACTGTGACGTCAATGGCGTTTAAAACAAAACTATTAGTCATGCAATGTTTAGGAATAACTATGCAATATAATACTAAGATTGCATAACGGGTCCTTTTCATGGTGAAAATGAAAGATTGCCGAGGACCGAGTTACACCGGTCTTCCCCCGGTTTCTGAGTACATTTAGCGGTAGTTTATCTATTCAATAGCCTTTTTTAATATGAGTTTAAACGCTATTGAACAGATAAACTACCGCTAAATGTACTTCAGAAACCGGGGGTATGTCGCGTATCGGTACCGGTTGAAACGTCGGGTAATAAATAAGGTTTCTCTAACCTTTTCACTGCGCAACAGACTCGATGTGTGATTTAATATCATGTGTACAAGTCGCGTCAGTTTAAAAACAGTGCAATAGTAAAAAAAATAACAGCTTAGTAAAACTACTTTCAAACTAAGTTGATATTTTAAATTTAATTCTCATTGACCACTGTAAAAAAAAATACTACATATTAGTGCAGTGATAGCCGAGTGGTATAAGTTGACACCTCCCACGCAAGTGGTCGCAGGTTCGAAGGCAACACACTAATGACTTTTCGAAGTTATGTGTGTATTAGAAATAATTATCACATGCTCCAACGGTGATGAAAAACATCGTGAGGAAACATTGCATGCCTAAAATTTGTTTAAAACATTTATTGAGGGCATGCAAAGTCCCCAACCCGCACTTGGCCAGCGTGGTGGACTTAAGGTCTAACCCTTCCCTCATTACAGGAGGAGACCCTTGCCCAGCAGTGGGACATTAATGGGTTAAGTTTATTTATTATTAGTTAAAATTAGTGCCTTATTAAGAAATATGAGGTCAAAAAATCTATCGAATTGAAAACCTTCCTAGTTCCGTCGTATTTTATAACTTTGGGTATTTTCTCAAACGCGGGTGCGGCTATTTCTGTACTAACAATGTCCCTAAGGAAATATTGGAACAGGTAAACTAGTATTTTAATTAATGTAAATTAAGGCATTTACCTAGTTACACATATATTCAGGTACAACTACTAATGTGCTGGTTTTCCCCAATGAGGGTTTTACATGTATAACGTTAGAGAAAAACCACTACTTTTTCCAGTATCCAATTATAGTCCGACAACTTATTAGAGAGTCGGCATGCACGATTTATCTACTGTGTACTGCTGTGTATTATAAAAATAAATTAGCTGTATCAAATGAGTGAAAAAGGGTGTAAATCACTTGATATTAGCACTTATTGTGCTTGACATTAAGTTGATTTGGGTACCTATTTGATACAGCCGTGAGACACATCCTCAACCATTTTATATTGTGACTAGCTTACCCGCGCAACTTCGCTTACTTCACATTAGAGAGAAAGTGATTTTTTCCCCCGTTTTTGTAACATTTTTTACTGGTACTCTGCTCCTATTGGTCGTAGCGTGAAGATATATAGCCTATTTTATAGCCTTCCTCCATAAATGGGTTATCCATGAAATAATTTTTCAAATCGTATCAGTAGTTCCTGAGATTAGCGCGTTCAAACAAACAAACAGGCAAACAAACTCTTCAGCTTTATAATATTAGATGTACCTACTATGTATCTTTCTTGTGTGTCTCTGTGCTGATTCTACTAAATAAACTTTATTCTTTCTTTCCTTCTTTCAAATCAGATTTTGTCGAAAGGAGTTTAAAAAATAAGAGCGCACTATATCCCACTTTTGCAGTACTTCTAGTATAAGTTAACCCCTTATCTGCTTACACCAATCGATAGAGTATTTTTTTCTGAACATTTTGGTTTACTTAATTTATTTTCGACAATATCGGACTTATATGAAATAATTAATTAATTATTAATAAATACCGCTAATAATATTAATATATAATTAGTTAATACGACTGACAAACTCCCTACGGGACAGGCATACTGCCTAGTGTCGGGAGTTTCGAAAAGTCCACATTACCTTTGTATGTACCTGTTCTTTGCTGTAATTCATAGATGCTAAGATTAATTTTTGTATCCCTCACTGTAAGTAAACGTTGTGATTCTATATGTAATGTGGTGTGAAAAACTTTTGCAAATAAATATTTTATTTATTTATTTATATCCTTTTCACTAGAGGCACAGATATAACATCACGATTTGACAGAGCAGTTCAACTACTAAGCGGGTACCCATCTATAGAATGACCGAGCCCACCGTTGTTTAACCCACAGATCATTTACCGACCTGTAAGCGAACCATGAGCTAAAAAGAAGTTCTTTAAGGATAAATAAAACAATTCATACATTTTCCTTTCTTTATTACGTAAGCTCCTCAACATTGCTAAGCCTAGCTTTGCCTTCGACGTCCTCTCTGTGACCTTCGACTAATATTCTGCCTAACGTTTTGACTAGTCTAACTTTGAACCTAGATACTTTTTCATTGTCTTTATAGTCTAGACTGGTGATGTCCCGTTCGATGTGATACTTTATAGTGTTCCAGAACATTTCTCGCACTTTCAGCAGGTGGGTTGCTTGGCTGAAACAATAAAAAAAGGTGTTAATATTTTTTCTACTTATTAAATATTTTCTGTTCCTATTTACATTTCCCTCACTCGTTTTGAGGACATCCTCGCCCAGCAGTAGGACAGTAATAGGTCAAAAAAATCTGTAAAGACTACAATGTACTCCAAGCCGATTTTTGGTCACGGCAGGCAGTTTGACATCTATCAACGGAATAATCATGTTCTCCTGGTTGATATTGGGCTACGGCGGTTAATTATATTGAAACTGGCCAACACTGCAGAAACTTTGCTTATAGTGTCCAAGTGTGTGCACAATACATAGGTAGATACACTCTCATAGCCCGATGGGACGGCTAAACCCGCACGACCATTAAGCAGATGCAGGATCAACGGCTTTACATGCTCTCCGAGGCACGGAGGTCTACGACCTTAACTTCCTAACTCCGCGAAATCACATGTCTGACACACACTGAGCATGTCGTAATTCTGTTACGACATGCTCAGGAGCTACTTTTTGGCTCGACCCGGGATTCGAACCCGAGACATATGTGCGGCATTCACTACCGACCATGCATCAGAAGCAGTCAAAATTATTGATAGGGTAGTTTTTATCCCTGGAAATACTTTAACGCGAACAAAGTCGCTGGTATTAGCTAGTTACATCAGCTTAGTCTTTTTTTCCAAACTATGTTGGAATTATGTATTAGCTAGTTAGTAATAAGGATATTAGAAAGTAATTATGACACATAAATACACTACATTTAATAGGTATTGACGGAGTTATTTATGTTGAATAGAAAACCATTTGGCGTCAAATGCGTTTCTTTGAATAATGAGGAAAGTAGTATAAATGTATTACAGTGAAATTTACAAAATTTCATACCTGCATTAAATATGTAGGTACAGGTAAAAGGAATTTCGAAAAGTACGTGGTACATACAAGGAATGGGAAAGTGTCATACAAATATTTGTTCCATTTGGAAATAATTGGATTGAACACGTCATGGGCGACGCCCCTCATATATTTTTGTACAATTATTTCCCAACATCACGCCTGTTATACTAGAAGATACAATCTGAGGTATGCGAAATACATCCACATTAATCACATGTTATAGTGGATAAGCTTTTTGCCATATACCGGGCACGTTACCCCAGCTTTGAGTCACTATCAAAATTATCCAAATTGTTTTTAAACCATATCACACTATTTAAATCTGAATATACTACTTTGCCGGACACAAGAGTCGAACTCGGGACCTCATTAGCACCAGTGTACAACCGGCCAGACCATTCGGCCCGGTTGTATTTCTTCCTTACCTGGTGGGAACATGAATTTTCAATCGATGCTTTGGCAACTTCATAATTGTAGTTCCGTCGTTTTTGGGATCCTGCAACAAAAAAAAACAATTATAGTTTACTATTACATTAATAACAAACAGTTTAATTCCTAAACTCAAAAAATGTGTCGCTAAGCACAAATACACGAATAAGAGGAAAATAGTAATAATAAATATAGTCGCGACTGAGAAATATTGAGATTTCCTAAAATAAAATGTATCCTTTGAGCAAACAAGGATAAAACTTATCTGTAAGTATACAAAATTATGGTAAAATCCGTCCTGTAGTTATGACCTGCTTGATTAACAAACATACATACAAACATCGAAACTATCGCATTATTATAGCAGTACGATTTGAAACCTTCAAAGTCACAGCGGAAGAGTACCGTTTACCAAAATCGGAAACTTTATTCGATGGAATTGCCTATTAGGTTTGCTTTCGGCATTAATCGGTTTAGCCGGGCGACAAAATCGAATATGACATGTGTGGGTGAACCCGATTGCTACAAGACGAGTCAGTTTTGTTTTTCGATAAATATTGCCGAACCGAGCGTGCCGAACCGAATATGTGTGTGTCTTAAACAAAATCGGATCCTTTATTCGGTGGAATTACCGAATTACCTTAAATAAATGGTCAAACACAGCTCATTGCTACGTAGGTGTACGTCACACCGTACACACAAACTGGAGATAATTATATGTATTGTTTGTTTGCCAACATTTTCCGGGAATTCTAATTTAAATGTTGATAAAATTATGACGCTTCGAGAGTTTCCGGAAACCCATTTTAGGAAGACGTGACTTTTGACACGTTAGTTATTTCAAAACGTTTCAATCGTTTGTTTATTGTATAATAGAATAAGGGAATTTACGGACACGCATTTTACCTTGAAATACCTGGTTTTACTGGCCGTGGTTTCCTTTTTAACTTGCGCCGAAACGTCGGGTGTTCTAAGGTAAAATGCGTGTTTGCGTTCTTTCCCGTATACAATTAATTAGTCGTTTATTTATTTTATACCTAAAAACTCCTACCAAATTGATATTTACTTTGTAAAACCTATTATTAAATAGCACTGTTTGTCTTCCTAATAAAAAATATCAAAGCCCGTATTTACTTGGAAGCATTTTTTTAAACCTATTTAATTTGTAGTCTAATTCAGGTCTAAAATTTACGAGAAAAATATTTTCCACTAAAACATTCTTAGATAGAACATTAATTTATTTTCGTGGAAAGAGGTATGTAACCTTGATGACCTAAATGACTAATTGTCACATCGGCGATTTCTTGAAGGAAGGTCAGCTGCGTAGTTCTCGTAATCGGCGGTCCTGTGTGACATGATTTATAGATGTGAATGAGGCAAGGGAAGCTTGTAAGGATCGTACCAAGTGACGTTCTTTGGTCTCTGCCTACCTCTATAGGAAAAAAGACGAATTATGAATGAAAATAGGTATGTAACATTTTTGGGGCACCAAAAAGTGTACGCGTTTTCGGACTCGGGAAGAGGGTTTTTTAACTTTACTTTAGGTTCAAAAGTCACTAAAAACTTCACATGACTAATCGAAACTCCCATATCTTTGGTGTAACCAACGTCTGACAAGGATATTTAAAATATCGGTGTTTGCTTCGTACCTCACTAAACCCGCGATCTCTTTATCGTAAGTGCGATGACGTAATTATTTGTCTATCGTTAGTACCTCTAGTAATTGGTATAGGAAAATGTATTCAAATTATACAGGGGCAGGCCCGGCCAGTATTTGTTTACTGTAATATTCGGACAATGTGTACATTATAATATAGTATATTTTGCAATACGTACTTACTTCCAGGTATATTTAAATTAAATACACATATTGTGAATCCCCGATACCGGATACTGTTATCTAAAGAGATTTTTTGAAGTAAAACATAATTTACATTAAACAATAAGTGCTGTATACTTCTCTTTATTTTATTGATTACATCAAGCATATTATATTCGAAGGTTTAGGCAATATACGTTTTGCTTACAATGATAGTCCCATGTAATAAGTGGTGAGTCTTCTGCGATACATCAAGATTTTTATGTAAAATTGTGAAACAAAAGTGTTTGCGTGAAAGAAATTCTTTCCCATTTTCCCATCTCAAATAAAAGTAGTATTACCTTTCCTTATTACATAATTTTCTTTTACTATTTCAAAACTTTCTTTGGGTAAAACCGTGGTACACGTGACACATGAAAGCCGAAAGCGGTTATTTCCTTTCGCGTTTCTAAGAAGACACAAATAGAACTAATAATTGCGACACTAATGACTTGTGACGCACTGGGAAAGTAAAGTCTCTTAATAACTACAACACCGTTGAAGAACAGAACACCTGAGACTTCTACTTACTACATATAGTAGCATTTTTTTTAACCCGTTGCTGTCCCATTACTGGGCAAGGGTCTCCTCCCAAGCGAGGGGGAGGGGTTAGGCCTTAGGTTAGACCTGATTTAATTAAAATATTATATGAACCGTATGGCTAAGTGTTCTTTAAAACAGTTCTTGAAGGAATACGAAGTCCCCAAATCGCACTTGGACTGCGTGATAGGCTCAAGGCTTTACCTCTTACCCATTCCCTGGGTTTGAACCCTCACATTTGTTTCTTTTTGAGGAGACGCTCGCATATCAGTGTTTAGGCTTCATTTAAGTACCGTGAAGAGATATCAGCTTGAGTCTTTTCTAGATTAGCAATCTTTGCTTCGGTAAAATATTTTACTACATTGATTTGACTTTTTTACTGCCTTCGAGGCGCAGTGGTTTAGTTCGCAACGCCTCTACCACTACGTCGGGAGGTTTGATTCCTAAACAGGACAATTATTTGTGCGATTCACAAATAGTTGTTTCGGGTCTAATTGTACTTTGTGTCCGTTGTTTGTATGCTTGTAAAAGTCCCCGAAACACAAGAGTGATAATTCTCAGTGCGGGAGTTTGTTTAGTGTTATTTTTTGTGATACATCGATCCCTTTTACATAACGACGTATAAAAAGTACAGGTGCAAAACTGGAAAGCAACCTGTTGTGCAGTCCAATGCACTTTCGCAGCCTCTACCAACCAAGAGCGAAATTCCGTGGCGAAAGTCACGTACACAAATAACAAGTAATAGTAAGTTTTCCAGGCTTATAAGTAAACAAAGAGGTAGTCCATCTAAAGCAGGGGTTCCCGACCTTTTCTTAGCCCGGGACCACTTTTATATTATTCTCGTAAGCAGGGACCACTATGTAAGTATTTTAAGAATAAAGCGTAATAATCATCCTGAAAATTTAAGTTTAAAAAATCATTCGCGGACCATATTTTGACTTCCACGGACCACTGGTTGGGAACCACTGATCTAGAGCACCCGTTCGAATAGCACCTAGCCTTACTCACCTATATTTGACAGCATCTCTTCGTGGACTTAGCTAGGTGCTATTCGAACGGGTGCTCTAGATGGACTGCCTCGAAACAAATGCTATTAAACTAATCATGGGTATTTACCGCGGAATATTTTGGTCTACATCTTAAGCTATGACGAATATTTGCAGGTGTGGGTATGGAATATCACGAAATAAATCGAATGTTTCTTTTTTATGCCTCATGGTTAGCGTTCACCGAATGAAATGGTATTTAAGTCACCCGAAACCTAACATGAGTAAGCGACTGTTATCTTGTTTAATATAAAATGGTTGGATATGAATATAGGTACATATATATGGATGTGAATCAAGCAAAGGAATTTTGTAAAGATCAAGTGCTGTTTTCTGGTCTCTGCCTGCTTCTACAGAAAGAAGGCGTGATTTCATTTTGTATGTACCGGGATCGTGACTTATAAAATGCCCTCTTAAGTACAGAGACACTCATCTGCTACTTCCAAGTAAAGAATCATATGTGGTATGACTGCGACAAAAGTTGCTTAACGCAATGATCGATTGTCGGGTGGGTAACAGGTGAGGAGATTCTCTACGATCTGACATAGACTGAATTAACTTGGTACCTATTTATAATAATTAAAAGTATGGTAATAAGAGATTCAGCCAGTGACTTTGTCTACGTTAAAAAAACATGGGTTTAACTATCTGTTTATCAAATTTCATTAACGTCAGTGAAGTTAGTCTTTCGTGAAAGAGTAACGAACATACAATTATCCTCACAAACTTTCGCTTTTACAATATTAGTAAGAATTACGATAATGTATAGGTAATTTTAAACTAAAGTACTAATTAAATGGCAAATTGATTGGTTGTTGACATAATTCCAAATAAACGTGGACATATTCTCGGAATGTTTCCGACCTGTGACGAAAATTCCTTCGTACGTTATTCCCAATTAAGATTATTATTTTAAAATACATTATTTTACGTATTACTATTGTTTTCATATACGTAATTACATAGTACTAGCTGAACCGGCAAACGTTGTTTTGCCATATAAATGTTTAAAAAAAATGTGTCACTTCAGAGTATGAAAAATAGATCTTGGCCGATTCTCATAGATACCGGATAAGCACAAAAAATTTCATCAAAATCGGTCAAGCCGTTTCGGAGGAGTATGGCAACGAAAACTATGACGCGAGAATTTTATATACGTGGGCCACTACTTATATTTTGAGCCTAACTATGAAAAACGGTAAATATGTAGGTGGAAACTACTTTATCGTGTTCTCGGGTATTCTTATGCATGATCTAGATAGATTTTTATCCGATCGAAATATTTTTTTAATATTTTTTTTTCTTTCCCGAAGACCCCTCAAAAACAGGGTGTTTAAAAGCATAACCTGTTTCTTGTGCCGATGAAAAATCAAGGTTAATGCTATTTATTCTTGATGTTTTGTAACTAAATAAAGTCACTTGATGTTAAGCTGTAGTGTATGGCGAGAAACTAATTTATTCGATTATTTTCGTGCTCATAACAGCCGGTTGTTTAACAATATGTGTTAGGGCGGGCATTGTCATTATAGCACTCGACCTGTAGGATTTTGTGGTTTTTCCATATTTTAAACCAGTCTTTCGGTAAACTTTTGATTGTAAATCAATACGAATTAACCATTCTACATTTTCCTAAAAACATTTTGGGCCGTGACAAAGTTTTTATAAAAAATCAAGGGCCTATTTGTTTCGAAGTGCTTCGAGCGCGAAAAACTTTTTCTGGATTTGGTTCATCTTAAAGCATCCATAAAGTCGACTGACGATTACTTTTCGGCTCATGCGCATAGACCCTAGATCTGTGGTCTGTCACGATTTGATACATGTATTTTGAAGCAAAACGATAGAATTTTCAAGCATTTGTTCGCACTAATCAGCGCGAGTACCTTTGCGAATTCTTGTAGAAAAAAAATTGGCTCATTTAGAAAAAAACTTCTAAACGGAAATGTTCTCTCCAAATATTTTATATCTAAGAGTGGAAATAATGTATAGGATCGTATCGATCTATTGATGTGTCAGGAAACGAAAATGCATAATTAATTTTCGCACAGCATCGATTTTTCCGGACACAGCTGGTGACCTTGGACGACCTTCAGGAATTTCATTGGTGAGGAAAAAATAATCATGATAGAACTCTACATATTAGCATTTTAAATTTTCAAAAGATCGGACTTTATCATCAAAATAATAAATAAGTCGATATAGACACGACTGTTTCTATAAGTCACGTCGAAAGTCGTAAAAAATATTTGCACGAAAATGTTAACATCCTCATACCATTTTTCCGCACACTTACAATTTTCGATCGACGATATTGAAAATATTTTCAGCGCAGATTTCAAAACTTTCTTAGGAATGTAGTAGTCAAAAAGATCAAACTTGACGATGAAAAAACCAAATGGGGTCTAAAACAATCAGATTCGTCAAGGCTCAAAATATAAGTAGTGACCTAAGTATTAGATTACCTCTTATCGGAATGTTTGAGGCGCTTGTATTTAGTAGCGCTCAACCGTTAACGATATGTGAGTTAAGCAGCCTTAGCGCGGTAATTCTAAAGATTGGAGGCATGGTTATATTTGCGGTGAGTAGTGTATGCGACTGCTGCGCGAGAGGCCTCAGGTTCGAATCCTGCGTCGGGCCAAAAAGGTTTTTCTGAAATTCTCAGAAATTGATTTTAAATATGCCTTGGGTAGCAGGTAAAGCCGTCGGTCCTGCATATCATTAAATGAAATGCAATATCTTTAAATGAAATTGGCGGCAGTTGATGAATTTCGGCTTGGAGGACATTTATTGACACAAAGAATAACAAAAGGCAGGCTACAGTTTAAAAGAAGTATGTACCTATGTATCTATACTAATATTATAAAGCTGAAGAGTTTGTTTGTTTGTTTGAACGCGCTAATCTCAGGCACTAGTGGTTCGATTTGAAAAATTCAGTATTAGATAGCCTAGTTATTGAGGAAGGCTATAGGCTATGTATCGCTACGACCAATAGGAGCAGAGTACCAGTAAAAAATGTTACAAAAACGGGGAAAATGTTGACCCATTCTCTCTTATGTGACGCAAGCGAAGTTGCGCGGCGCGGGTCAGCCAGTGTGTTATAACACTTTGCATTCTTAGCTTCTAGCTAAGTCTCTGCTTTGGTAGCCCTAAGGCGCTCCACCCACTCCACCGTACCCCGTCGCGTAGCGCGGGATGGCAGATTTTTACTATGGCATTTTCCCGCGCATTGCTGCGTCGGCAGTGTGTTGTGCTAGGCGTGATAACTATACAAACTGAGGTACTTGCGCTGTGCGCATATAATGGTAAAATCTGCCATCGCGCGCTACTTGACGGGGTGCGGTGCAGTGGGTGGAGCGCCTAAGTATAGAACAGTGATTCAGTTTAGTAATGTCATATGACGCACATTGCTATCTAAAACACATGATGATTCTTCGACGGCCTTGTTGCTAAGAGTAATTGACAATTATTATATTGAAACTCTGAGCACGTAGTGATGAATAACCAAGAATGAGTTTTCTTGTATATTTGAGAAAATATATAACGTGTATTAGGTACTAGTACTCGTAACCGGCGGTCCTGTATGACAAGATGTATGGATGTGAATGAGGCAAGTACCAAGTGGTGTTCTTTGGTATCTGCCCACCCTCGTAAGTAAAACCGCATGATATGAAGTATGCATATATATTATGTATGTAGTATGTTTTGTTTCATATGTTATTTTAATAATATAACTTTTATTTTTTATCATTGTTACGCATATAATTAATTTAAAACGTCACGCTTGTTATATCCAAAGGCAGAGGGCAGGTGATGATGATATTACACCATTATATCCATTATATCTGATGAAAGATGCTTCGGGCGTAGCTTAGCTTACAACAACTAACTAAAGAGCAAGCAAGGCTGCATACAAGGTTTGTGGCTGACGGAGGTATAAAAAATCTGAAATTGGAAAATTAGAGTGCTGACGGTGGTCTGTGTGATACAGCAATTTTATTTCGGAATTACACAGAATTATGAATTATAACCTAGGTCAATCGTGCAAGCCAAGGCTCTGTTGTAAGTGGTCGGACCATGAAGGGTCGGACTATAAGTAATGACTTCGCATCAACGGTGAAATAATATGTAAGATTGGATCCTGAATGTTAATCCTATGGAATAGGAGCTTAGCCTATTTCCTTATGCCGACCACGAGGTAACAAAAGCTAAGGGAGGAAGGCATTTAACGAGTTTTTTAAACAGTTAAAAATCCCTACAGCTCGAGGATAAATTTACTTTAACAAGTTTCGTATAAATATGCGTTTTAAAAGTCACAATCGTATCCTCAACGTGACTTTTGACATCTACACTAATATTATAAAGCTGAAGAGTTTGTTTGTTTGAACGCGCTTATCTCAAGAACTACTGGCCCGATTTGAAAATTTCTTTCAGCGTTAGATAACCCATTTATCGAGGAAGGCTATAGGCTATATATGATCACGCTACGACCAATAAGAGAAGAGTATCAGTAAAAAATGTTACAAATACGAGGGAAATTTTGACACATTCTCTTTTAAGTGGCGTAAGCGAAGTTGCGCGGGTCAGCTAGTGAACAATAAAACGACCAGGAAGGAAACTAAAAAGGTCAATTTGTGGTATTAAAGCAGTTTATTGTACCTATGGTATTATGGATGTTGGGTAGGTATTCAGTCATTTGTAAATTGTTCGCATATGTCTTACTAGCGGCCCGCCCCGGCCTCGCCTGGTTTAAACAGTTATTTTACAACAAAACCTTTATAACTTTTTCACATAAACCTATATCTCCAATCACCCTATCTATTAAAACAACTCATCAAAATCCGACAACTAGTTTTAAAGATCTAAGCATACATACATACAGACAGCGTCGACATATTTTTGACGCCGACCGTACTTACTATACTGTAATATAAATAACAGTTTGTTTGCTTGTTTAAACGCGCTGATCTCTGGAACTACCGATTCGAATAAAAAATATTCAAAAATAATTGTGTTGAATAGTCCATTATATAATATAACATCGCGCTGCGACTAAAAGAAATGGAGCAGCGATGTTGTAAAAACGGGAAAAACGTCACGCGGACGAAGTCGCGGGCGGTTGCTCGTATAATAAATAATATTAGTTAATATTTCTATATGGATACAGTAAATTAAATACATAACAATTGTAGGTATACATAAGAATATAACGATGACACAATATAAATAAAAATTGTTCAATAGGTACATAAATATATAGACTTGTTTACGCACATACAGTTTAATATACTGTGATAAAAATACATAGTTGCGGTTTTCCTTTTATTGCTGAATAAATTACTGGCCCCGGGTTTACTTGTACACTTAATGTAATTATTTGGCCAACTCTATACTAGAAATCTGTACATCATAGGCATACAATAGTAACTCCACTTTCTGAAAATGTGCTTCTTGCACCATTAAAACCACAAGAACCAGTTCTACTTAATAGTATACGACATTAAATTCTATTAAATGGATGAAAATAAATATCCAATTGTATTTGACATGAAATCTACAAACGTCTAACTGATAAAGGACCTCAAAAGGCCATAAGATTATATACCTCTACGCTTTTTTGTTTTATAAGTTAATGTTGTATACCTATGAGATACAGAAATATGGTGCTTTTCTTGTCATGTGATAATAATAGTAATCTACCTTTTTTCGGTATATTACATACATACAAAGATAATATTACGCCTTTTTCATAGAGGTAGGCACTAGGCAGTGACCAAAGAATGCCACTTGGTACGATCCTAACAAACTCCTCTTGCCTGATGTCTCACTCACATCTGATCCATACATCGGTATAATAATTAGATCTGTGGGTTAAGCAACCATTGGCGCGGTCATTCCAAAGATGGGTGACCGTATAGTGGTATTTGAACTGGGCGTCTCCGTGCTTCGGAAGGCATGTAAAATGTCGGTCCCGGTTGTTGTCTACTAAGATTACAGTCGTTAAGCCACGTCAAAGGCCTCTCGGGTGGCTTGATTAACTTTGACACTAGGTTGACCACTAACCATACGACAAACAAACAAACATTATATTCTATCTTCTTTTTGTCTTGTCCTTATACCTCATTAAGTGAAGTTGGCAGAACATGTTTTCTTTCCTAAAAATTTGCCGTCAAACGATTTGGCTGATGTTTTTACTGACGTCTACCTTACTTAGGATATATTCTATCAACCTGCTAATTTATTTTTGATCAGTTGAGCCGCTTAGACTTGGAAGGACAAACTTACTAATTTATAGTATTTCTGTGAATATTACAAGTAAATAATGTTTTGTACATTATTTACTTGTTAAAGTATAATTTACTTATTAAATATTAAATCATTCCAGTATGGCTCGCATCCAAAGATCCGAAATAGCATAAAGTGGAATTATCTGAACGGGTAAAGAATTACGTTTTACTGCGTCTACGTAAACATTCGTAGCCCGGAGTTAGGTCTTGTGCCCGGTAAATGGCAATAGTCTCGCCCTCTATTACATGGGACTAACATTGTTAATGGCGAAACGTGGGAGTATAACACACCTCTGATTAAACCTTCGGGTATAACAAGCGTCACAAGCGTGGTATTAGGTATGTATGTTTTTTGCGAATAGTTACCCCAGTTGGTCAGAGCACTGAATTCAGAAATGTATGTCTGTATGCATGTATGTTTGTACGTATGTATGTGTGTCTATTTGTGTGTATGAATTTGTGTATATGAGTGTCTGTATGTATTCCAAATTATTTTAACTTCTTCAACGTATTATTGTATGAATGAATCGCTATATAAGAAGCAGACAGAAAACCCAGAATTGCTCTATGTACGTCATAGGAGATAAGCTTATATTAAGAGAATGGAACAAACGTAACTCGGAATTTTGACGAGATTTCGGTTTATACAGAAATTAATTAAATATATTGATTTTGGAATTTACACTATTCATATAAGATAATTTTTTTTTTGAGAAATGTCTTAATCCAGGTTATAAGCTATCAGTAGAGCAACTATCATTAAAATCCGTCCAGAAGTTTTTTGATAAAAGAGTAACAATCATACATTCATACTTGCATATTTTGCTTTTATTAAGATTTAGCAAACGTTTGAAATATTGCTAAACCTTAAATGAACGAGCAAACCTAACATTTGATTTAAGATGACTCAATTTTTGTTTACAATTTTGTGGTCAGCTTGCAATGGTTTTTGTGAAATAATTTATATTACTTATTTGTTTTATAACATCACGCTTATAAAAAGCAGAGGTGTGGGTGTAGCATGGAAACACATCAATATTTCAGTGCAATTTTGACAGTCCCATGTTAAAGGCAGTTGAATAGTGAGACTACTACTGACCATAATGAAATACGTACACACATAAAATGAATGCCTATTAAACCCGCATTTCGCCATTAACAATGTTAGTCTTAAGTCGTAATGGGGGGCGAGTCTATTGCCATATACCAAACACGTTACCAAACTCCGGACTACTGAGAACAATCTAATTCACATTAGAAAAAGACCAATAGCACCTTACTCGGCCTGGCAATAGAACCTGTGACCTTGTCAGCAAATTTTATCTTTATTTATAAGTAATTTAATAAAATGAGATAAGCTCAGAGCTTTTGAACTTAACCAATTATAAAAAGGCCAATAGCACTTTGTCCAATCTGGTAATTGAATCTGGGACCTTGTAGTCAACATTCGGATACACTACTGACTGCACAAGAGGCGGTAATATTAAATAGAAATTATAAAAATTGCTTTTGAATTTTTTAATTACCTTGTCCGGGGATCAAACCCGCGGCTTCGTGATCAGCAGTCGTATACATAACCACTCAGACCACAGGTAGGTACAGTATTACTCATATTAACTTGTGACTTAAGTAAGGAAAGGCATGTGAACTTTGTATCGTGTTTCACCAAATAGGTTTTGTATACCGTTTCGGTATTTCGTAGAAGGTTTTACATAAAAAGTTATACCTTCAATTTATTACATGTCGCTGTTTGATTAAAAAAAAGATGTCTTAAAACAATTTTAACTATAATTTTCTGTTAATAATAGTGAAATTTTCGCAATTTTAGCTTACTATCTATACTTATAATAAATCAGTAGAGAGTTCAAGGTCAGGTTTTTTCCTGTCTGTATGTTACGCTATCACGTAAAAACTACCGGATAGAATGCACTGAAATTTGGTATATGCATAGAATAAGTAGTGGAGCAAGTACTGGGATACTTTTTACCGCATAAAATTTCATAGATTTTTAGAAAATTGCAAAAAATACGTAGAATTCGTTTGAACCTGCGTTTCTCTAAAGAGACCATAGATGGCGTTGCAAGCCATTTCACAACATTCGCATATATAGTTAACGCGGTGCCTGCCGTATCGATACCTGCTGTTCGCACCAACCAATAGATGGCGATATAGTCCGCAACACAGCATGTTTTTCCTAATTAATTTATTTTGATTGCTTTATTGTTAAAAAAATACCTTTGAAACAGGCTATACATTTATAAGATTTTCAAACATAAATGTTGTATGATATATTACTCAAAAATGTTGGTTTACGTGGTTCCGGTGCGATCGGGATATCCTAGATGGCAAATCGAGTAATTTCGTTCGTTGTCGTTGTTCGCCGCAACTAACAGATGGCGTTGTAGTTTGTAACACGTAACCAAATTAATTGGTTGCATCAAGGTGATAAATTGGATAGCTATGAAACAGACTATGTGGTAAGTTTTAAAAAATAATTACGGGTTACGCGGTTTCGGACGTATCATCGCAAGTATAAATTATTACGCGTGTGAAGAGCTCCGGCGCAGATAGGTCTGTCTGTACGTATAATAATATTCTGAATCCAGACGGGTAAGCAATGGTCAGTCTATAATAAGGTATTATATTTTACACTGTAAATTGGTACGGATACAGACAAGGGACGAAAAGAAGGTTACCACAGGAGATCAGGCCTGCCTGAGCCTGTGTCACATTATGTGCTCTTCGGGTCCCTTTCGTAAATAACCATTAGTTGACAAAAGAGTTGTTAGCATTTTTATGTGTAGGTGTATGGAGTGCTTCGCAATTCGCGTGCTCAAACGAATAAGCAACAGTACGAAATTCACGCGAGCGGAGCCGCACGGGTCAGCTAGTTGCTAATACAAGCGAAAAATACTGTTAGCTTACCTCGATGTGAGTATCATTACATACAGGACTATAGGTATCAACTTCTTTACATCTTATTTAGTTTATTAGACACCTAAAATATTATCCCTTTCTACTTAAAAACCTTTAAGTTAAAAGTATAAAGGGATAACATTAAAATCCTATCCGACTAATATTATAAATGCGAAACGTTGTCGACGAATCATATTTGTTACTTCTCTCATGCAAAAAACTATAGCACTGATTTTGATGACATAGCATACTTTTTACACCCGGAAGCCTTTTAACGCAGACGAAGTAGCGATCAGAAGCTAGTCACTTAAAAGTCAATTAATCTATACTTTAATATTATAAAGCTGAAGAGTTTGTTTGTTTGTTTGTTTGAACGCGCTAATCTCAGGAACTACTGGTGCGATTTGAAAATTCTTTCAGTGTTAGATAGTCCATTTACCTAGGAAGGCTATAGGCTATATATCATCACGCTACTTCTAAAAGGAGCAGAGTAGCAATAAAAAAAAGTTACAAAACCGGGGAACATTTTGACCCATTCTCTCTTATGTCACGCAAGCGAAGTTGCGGGGGTCAGCTAGTCTTGACTCGCTCTGAACAGGTTTTTTCCAATCTATATTTTTTTACTTCCTCACTTATCTGCTAAGTACTTACTTTACGCAACGATAGCGCAATATCTCGATTGATTGATATTAAGAAACTTTAATAGGAACATATACAATAATATTGTGTAATACGAAATTGACAATCGTAGTTGGCCAGGGTGGTGGACTCAAGGACTAACCTCTTCCTCGTTTGGGAGGAGGCCCTTTCCCAGCAGTGGGACCATAAAACAAAGAAAAAAGTATACGAAATTATAAATTTTCATTGTTTTGTGAAACTATCGTCATATTATTATGTATGAAATGGTGGAAACCATTTTGTGTGAATATGTAAAGCCCCGGGTTACGGCAATTTTCCGGAAATTCTTCGAACATTATTCATGGGAAGATTCACAACTTAAGTAACAATATATTGAAATTATTAGAAATTTAAGCCAGAATACTGTATGTATTTTTGCAGTTAGAGACGCAAACGATTTTAACCCAAGCCATAATAATCTCTGCATCACCCCAAGGTAGACTGGCAAGAAATGCCCCTAGCATTAAGTCCGCCTTTATACGGTTCTGTATAAAAAGTTTAAAATAAATAAATAAATCCATGTACCGATATTCTTCTAAACGATGTCACAACATCGATGTTCTTGGAAAAGAACGGTATAGATTTGCTTAAGTTTATGAAAGTCCTCTAGGTGGCTAAAAATTTAGGGTAATTTACTGAATCAACTTGATTATTCACACGCGTGAGTGTTTTTAGAAAACATTAATGTGTCGATGCATCAATATTTTTCAATTCCGATGTTTGCAACAGCAGTGTCTGCGCAATAAAAAAGGGGTTAGGCTGAACACTGAAAGGGTGCCTACGCAGTTAATTGCGGGTAGCCAGAATTTTTTATGTCTAATCTAAATAATTGTAAGTCATATTATGGCTAGGGAAAAGTGCCGTTTCAATTTTATCTACCTAGATATATCTACTTACATGATGAAAGTAACTTTCTGTTACGCCTTTATGATTAAGCCAATTTCTATAACATATAAGTAATATTAATGTAGTCGTAGATCCAAGATCAAATTACAGGCTACTTATTTTTCTTAAAATGGACACTAAGTATCTTCTTATTTCTTATCGTATGGTTATTGGTCAACCTAGTGTCAAAGCTGTTCAAGCCGCCCAAAGGCCTTTGACGTGGCTTAACGACTGTTATCTTAATTGACAACAACCGGGACCGACTTTTTACGTACCCTCTGAAGCACGGAGACGCCCAATACAAATATAGGGTCACCCATCTATAGAATAACCGCGCCAAGATTTGCTTAACCCACTGATCGATTTCCAACTGGTTAGCGCTAATGACTATGGGCGCCTCTAACTAAGTATCAAAAAGAGTAGACGAAACTTATTGCGCGAGTGTTGAAACCTATTTCATATAAGTATATAAATATTGCGTCTCATTTCCTGTATGGGGATTCCTCTCATTGCCGTTTAAGCATGCAATAAAAACATACTATAACATAACAATTTATCCGCAAATAATATTAGAACATATTACACAATATTAACGGTATATTGTCACATGTATATCGCAACTGTTTCCTTAAGGCCAAGGGCAAAGCTACTAAATGTTCGTATTCTCATATTTTATGGCTAGTGCCGCGATTTTTTACAACTATTGACTACCGAAACTGGATAGATATCGAAAAATTAACACACTGTACAAAGTAATATGCAATTGTACGAAATATTGTCAACTAGCTGACCCGCGCAACTTCGCTTGCGTCACATAAGAGAGAATGGGTCATATTTTTCCCGTTTTTGTAACATTTTTTCTGGTACTCTGCACATCGTTCACCGATTGATGGGCGCAACTAGCCACGAGCGCCTAGAAAGGGTGAAATCATGGCTTAGCAACATAAAGTAATTTACTATTTTTTTGTGTGGGTATAACTATAGGTAAAGAAATATATTATACTAATTGCTAAATAATTTCCTTGAACATTAAATTTAAATGGCGGGAAAGTTTTTAAAGTTTGGACTTTGAAAAGGAAATACTGTTAATTTTACAAGGTCTTTACGAATTTCGTTTGATATTAAATGCACAGAAAATTTACCTGGAATTCTGTTGACGTGCGAGCGCGAAAGCTCGGGCGTCAGAGAGGTTTTCCTTCCATTTTTCCCAAATAAAATGGGCATAGAATCATCAACTTCAAGGTTAGCTAGAGGTACTATTCTTGCTAATTTATAGGTTATAGGTAATTAATACAGTATTATTGACATTCAAAAAGAGCTAGCCGTTTCTTCTCACGAGCAACAGCTTTTCCGAAACGGTGGTAGATAAAAAATGTCGATTTCAAATACTTATATAAGTAAGAAGAATAAGAACCGTAGCCCGATTCTCTTCAGTCATCTACAGTATTTTCAGAGAGCGACTGCCTATCGGACCTCCAGAACCCAGTTAACAGAGTTTTGACACAATTCCACTCGGATAGACTGGTTTTCTGTCTTTCAAGCGTCTTTGATTTGAAATGGGTAAATTCCACAAGGTTTTTACTTTTCTATACAAAAACTCAAGTAATTAGTCATTCATATACACTTGAAACATTAATATGGCGTGAGTGACATCATTATTACCTATAATATTTTTGTAGAAATTATAACCACAAGTGAATTCTGATGTGGTTAACAAATACAATAAGTACTAAATTTATTCTAATGCATAAGCAGTAAAAGAAACCTGGGTCAACGACAACTTTCACTAATTTCTAAAATAACGATCACAAACTGCAGGTTAAACAATATTTGTGACGTCGAATTGAGAACCTCCTGCTTTTTTTAAGCCGGATAGTTAGGAACATAGTTTTTATAAAATTGTAATTTTCAACTATTCTCAATTTCAAACCTGCCACCAAATCACCCTCATATTGTCAGGTCTGAAGACTTAGGCTTGCTAATTAATTGGCATTAATCGGCCTAGTTGGGCGGCAATACCGAATATGTGTAGATGATCCCGATCGGCACAAGCCGAACAAGAGTGCCGTCGGTTTGTCTAATCGGTTTTGATGTTCGGTAAGTATTGTCAAACCGAACGTTCCAACCTAAGTTGACACCAGATGATAAATTTTATCATACATTTTGTTCCTGGACGGTTGGCCCGACGTAGCAAGCGACCAAGGGGACTGGAACTCTAGGAGAGCTAGCAGTGGGACACAGAAACAGGCTAGATTTCTTAGGCGACCGTGTGGTATTTGATAACTGCTTCACCGTAAACAAATACTTGAATGTAACGCAAATTGTAAGCGTGGTAGCAGTAGGTAGTTAAATCATCTTATGATTTTAGTTTCCTTAGTGTCTTTTAGGTATGAATCTTTAAAATCAACAATGCATAAAATGACATGAAGTGGGTAGGCAGGTACGTATAAATGTAGGTCAATGCAATTTGCGGTCAACGGTCCTTAGTAACAAAACAATCATTCACCATATTTGCCATTGTCATTCGAAAGCTTCACAATATTACCCAACAAAAATGACCTCAGAAACAAAGAAAAACCGATTGTAAAAAGGAAAATATGAGGAAAAAAATAATATTTTGTCATCAATACAATTAGATAATTTTAGGTATTTACGTGCGAAAAACCTTATGATTTAATTTGACCGCAACTTGTACATCGCAGCTGTTAATTATTTACAACGATATGAATAATCGGGAATGAGTAATTGTTGTTAAAACCGCATTGGATGTCATCAAATGTTTTGACTTTGAGAAAAATCGTTTAACATACAAATTACTCTAATCTATACTAATATTATAAAGCTGAAGAGTTTGTTTGTTTGTTTGTTTGTTTGTTTGTTTGAACGCGCTAATCTCGAGAACTACTGGTCCGATTTGAAAAATTCTTTCAGTGTTAGATAGCCCGTTTATCGAGGAAGGCTATATATCATCACGCTACGACCAATAGGAGCAGAGTACCAGTGAAAAATGTTACAAAAACGGAGAAAATTATGATTCTTTTATGTGACGCAAGCGAAGTTGCGCGGGTCAGCTAGTATTTCTAATATTATGAAGCCTATTGCCTTTAGAAGTAGCATTCTTCGATCTGTAAAGAGGAGTATACCCCTATTTACATATAGTACATGACAAATCACTGTGTCTCCCTGAATATAGCAACAAGCGGTTGCGCAGAAGGCGTAGAATAAATACTAGAGACGTAGGAAGGAAGTGCGTGCAGGCTACGGCGACGTAACAACGACGACGTCATTGCGTACTGACACCCGCATTTATTAACTACGTCTAGAACTTTATTACACCTAGTAATCTCCACAGACACTCATAAATTGGTCGTTAACTAAGATTAATTGGTAATTAAGGTTTTGTTAGGGGCAGCTGAAAATCAGTGCTGTGCCTAGTCCCAGTGCCCACAGCGTATACTGAGCTGTAGCCCTTTGTTGCACATAAATGTACTGACTAGTTATTAAGTTATGTATTTATGATGTTTCTTTATGTGTAACAAAAATAAATGGTTTAAATGGTTAATGATCTTTATCATAAGTCACCTATGGGACGCTAAAAACACATTTGAAATTAGCATCGTAGAAAGAAAATTAAAAATATGATTTATAATCACAAAATTCACAGTTCATTTCTACCCACTTTGACGTGTATCGTAGCTACAGACGACAGACGTGTCTTTGGGCATCACTTAGGAATTATGTTTTTACATACGGTCATGAATCTAACATACTCTCTCTTATATGCTATGAATCCCATATACTAGTGGGAGCAGCCTGCTATATAAATCTAAACTACTGCTAACCTAAATTATGACGTGCTTTTTTCCTGCTGCACGCTTCGAGCTTTACAAACGCATTACGGCGTACGACGACTCATTCGATCGAAATTTCCAAAATAAATAATACCTATGACAAACGTCATATTACTATAGCACGTGCGAGATGTCCGCTGATGGCTCGTGCGCGTTGAACGCACGCACTAAGCGTGGCAAACGTTCGGTCGGTATTTTCCCAATTGTCCCCTCTACGCTGTCACCCCGGGAGGAGCACGTGGCTTAGTTAACAACAGCCGCGCGGATCGATCTCTGAGGTTAAGTTACGCTTCCCGAGGTTGTTCTGTGGATGGGTGACCATCTTATACATATCGGGTTAAATTGTGAATCTCGGCTGTCAATTTCAAAGATCTTTGACAGTCGTTAACAGTAGTCAGAAGCTTGAAAGTCTGACAACCAGTCTTATCTAACCAAAGGGTATCGTGTTATAACCCAGGTAACTGAGTTGTGGAGGTCAGATAGGCAGTCGCTCCGTGTAAAACACTGGTATTCAGCTGCATCCGGTGAGACTGGAAGCCGACTCCAACATAGTTTCGAAGAAAGGCTAAGCCATGATGCGCTGTGATATGATACCCCGGGATGACAAATGGGAATTCTCGTCCCACTTTTGTTCCCAGTTGTCACCCCGGGGGACAGTGTTAGAGGAGACAAATGGGAATATACCGTTCGGTCTGCCAGTGTTTAGTCGTTCAGCATGCACGCCAGTCATGCACACTTGTCCAGGAATTTTACTTTGCTGTCCCGGAATGAAAAATTACTAGTTTTTTACATAGTTACGATACTACTTCTGCAAAAGTCATACTATTTTTTTTATTTTCATCAACCTATAGTTATAAGTACTTAATTCCCACTTAGTGTAGCCTCGGACCGGGGATCAAAACTCTGATTCCGTTCGTGGCCTCAGAAATGTCCAGGAAATGATCAGGCTGGATCTAGCAAACACACTGGCTGGCAATCTTAGCGCCGCAGCTGTGTTTTCTTTAATACGCGGTAAAAAACTCTAGATGGACCGGGCCGCTCTAAGTTTTAGCGTTCCGAAAAACTTTTTGATGTGCGTACTGAAATTTGTACGTTTTGTGAAACGGGAAAGCGCGCCAATGTTCGTCCTCTTGAAGCGCGAAGTACGCGGCTGTACACGCACGTGTATACCGTGCACGCTTAGTGCACGGTATACACGTGCGTGTACGTTTAATACGTTAAATATGGTTGTAGTGGACTGACCCCCGGTTTCTGAGGTACATAAAGCGGCAGCTTATCTATTCAATAGCGTTAAACCTCATACAAAAAAACGCTATTGAATACATAAACTACCGCTAAATGTACTCAGAAACCGGGGGTGACTGCTATTAGTTAAGTATTGATACAATCGGATATGTTTTATTACTATTTAGGAGTTCCACGTAATATGAAGCGAGCCTATTGCCATTTTTTTTTATTGTAAGTTAGACTGAATAATCATAGCACTAATATTATGCGTAAGTCGCGTTGCCGCGACTTCGTCCGCGTGGAAACACTTCCATAACGTGCTCGTTATTCTCGTATAATATATCCAGATCCTCCAGGATCTCCAGGATAAAAAGTAGCTTTTGTGTTATTCTGGGTCTTCAGCTACCTACATATCTACTAAATTTTGTCGTAATCGGTTCAGTAGCATTTGCGTGAAAGAGTGACAAAAATCGATTCATACATATTCACAAACTTTCGCATGTATAATATTAGTAGGATTAGCGTCAAAATCAGCAAATTTCTTATCAAGTATTGACTCATTTCCCAACCAGATTTCCCGACAAAAACGATTTCTTTCCCATTACTCATCATGTAGGAAAGGATAACAGAATTTAAAGGATAAACTTTTTAATTATCGGAATAAAAACCCAGTAAAGTGAAACATAGTACACTATCCTTATTTACAAAACATTGGTTTGTAAAATTATAATGCCTTTTAGTACGCTGCCGCTGGTTAGTCCTATGACCTTGTAATTACCCAGGTTAATTTCATTCATCGATTTCTTATAAATACCACACACATACTTCGATCATGAATATATTAGGTCGGGGAAAAAGGCTTTTCGCATTATAGTATGTATGAACTTGTAATAAAATCTCTTCGGCTTCAAGAATCACAAATGAGTACACGGTTCATTAGGTTTCTTTCAGTGAGCTCGTGAGGTACCTACCCAGTACTCAAATATCGAGCTTTTTTGTGTAGAGAAAAGATTTTATTTCAAGTTCATACATATTATAATGCGAAAAGACTTTTTCCCCGACCTAATACTTGCATAACTACTAATTTTCGCGATAATTCCCGTAGTTTTTTGAAAACGGACTATCCCGCACTAATATTAATTTGCTCTTGTGTTGCGTGGACTTTTACAAACATACAAACAACGGACACAAAGTACAACCAACGTAATAACTATTTGTGGATCGCTCAAAAAATTGTTCCGTATGGGAATCGAACCCACGATCTTTCGATGCACTGGTAGTTGCGAAGTACCTTAACCACTGCGCCACGGAGGTCGTTTACCTTTTAACTATGGTTAGTCCTGAGACCTTGTAAATACCCAGGTTAATTTCATTCATCGATTTCTTATAAAAACCACACATATTTTAATCGTGAATATACTAACTTTCACGTTGCATGTTGCAAGCGACCACGGCTAATGAAACCGAAACGTTAGGCATTTTTAAATAAAATACGTGTTTGCGTTAATTTCCATTTTTTTTCGAAAATGACAATTCCCGCATTAAGATTTGCTCTTGCGTCGCGGGGACTTTTTCAAACATACTAACAACGAACTCAAAGTATTGTTTGGCATGGGAATCGAACCCACGTGGTAAGTGGTCAACCTAGTGTCAAAGTTGTTGAAGTCGGCAGAAAGCTTGTACTCAAGGTAAAGGATTTTTTATAGAATTTTGCATTTACTCACAGTTTCCGTTTCAATATTTCCCGGATAATGAAGTCTTGTATACAACAAGAGCTCTTCACTCTTTACAATGATGATCATACTAATACACGATACCGCGCAACACGATACGATACAACGATACGGTAACGCAACGTTACCAAGGCCAGTCAAAAGATGGGTGACCATTTTTTTATTCTCTATAGCTAATCGTTATGTGACTATGTACGATTTTTTTATATAATTTCTAAATATACTCAAAATTATTTTTCAATAGAATTTTGCATAATATACTCACAGTTTCCGTTTCAATATTTCCCGGAGAGAATATAAGCGCTGTATGAGGTGGTATTAAAGAAGTCTTGTATACGACTAGAGCTCTTCTTTCTGTGGAATGATGACCGCCGAAGTATGCCAGTAGGTGGTTCTTATTGTTGCTGCGTTTCGTTATACCGTGGTTCACACTCTCGCTGCCTATGTGAGCTCGGTCGCCGGTACTGGGGAAAAATAATAAAAAAAAATATATATTCAAACTTATTATTTTATATTTTAAGGGAACCCTAACCCTTCCCTCATTCTGGGAAGAGACTCTTGCCCAGCAGTGGAACATCAAAATGATTATTTATTAACTTATATTTATAGTGATCGTGGCAAGTGGTGTGCCCTGGTCTCTACTTTACCTCACAGTAATAAGACGTGATTAATGTACGGATAAAATAAAATTTTACTTGATTAGCGTACAACAAGCCTCTCAACTTTTGTGGTGTTAGACTTAAATGTCATTACCAATAAATTAAGTAATTACCGTCCTGCGATTGAAAGTGACATGGTTACTAAAATTAAATTGAAATCAACAGTCGTTAAGCATGCAATTTTTACCTCACGTTGATCGCTATGTAGGAAACGTGTACGTATACATACGCGTTCGTTTTACGGGCTCGTTTTCTGGCTTTATTTATACAGTTCAAGTAGTTAGTGGAAACCTAGTCTGTAGGATTCAAGGCTGTTGGAGATATACAAAATTTCTCTATAGTTGCTTCGACTATAGTTGCTCAGTCATCTTACCTAGTGAACACGCTAGTTACGGCGGCCATCTTGCCCTTAGTGTTGACGTGCCTGTGGGTGGTCAGTAAGGAGTCTGCGCCGGACATGAGCACGGCGCACATGAGCTCATCGATGTCTGAGAATCTGTTAAGTTCTTGAGCTTCGGTAGTCGGGTGGATCATGCCGGATTTCAAGAGCTGTTCTAAGTGCAAGTTGCACAGGGCTGAAACAGATAGTTATTTTTTGCTTTTGATAAAACTGCTACATTGTTGTCGAAGAATAACGATTAAGGAAAAGACAGCTACAACTTTACAGGGTGAAACAAAAATCTTCACTTTGCAACCTAAGTATGATCATTAATCGGAAAATGAAAGATGTTTTTTGGAACAACTTCAATTCAGTTGCGCGTCAACTGCATCGATATCGGGGCTTACGAACGGTAAAGATTTGCTGCATTGTAATAATTTATATGGTAGGTACTGCGTCCACTAGATCGGCATTACAGCGCCAAATAAATTTATACAAAGTGACAGATCTTTACGGTCCGTAAGCTTCGATAGCGACGCAGTGGACGCGCGGCGTGATTTCAAATAAAAAAACTAATTACCATTAGTATATGAAGTAAAATTAATGAACATTTGACAAGATTTTTCGTAACCCCACCTAAACATCTACAGTTTTTAAAGCCAAGTGTCTCACTTACTACTACAATAATAGTATATTATACTTACAGCTAATAAAAGCAAGTCTTTCTCCCTTCAGGCCGTGTCTCTCGCAGAACTGATCGCTAGCCGGGCGGCCATCTTGCCTCGCCTCGTCGAACTGCTCTTGTATACAGTACAACGCCGCGTGGTCCGATGTACGATTGTATGAGCGTTTTATTTCACGGATTTCTGGAAAATTATGACGAAATCAATTCAAGTAATAGTCTTTTGGTAATACACGGGAGAAGCAATTTTGTTACGTAGTTGGTATCATGTTGGAAATTACATGTCTAGTGTGAATCGATACTTCATGATGCCCGTTTTTTTATAAATTTGTAAATACAATACAAGTTTCATTGTGCAGAGCAGTATAGAGAAGTGCAGGGGTGCGATTTTCTAAAGACGGCACTATCGAGTATCAAAGAGTTTGACATTTAAAACTCACTTAAAAACTAGTTTCTACGCATCTCACGTGTTCCTGGGTAAGTTTAAGACCGATTGAAATGTAGTATAAATATTTGCGAGCTCGCATGGATACGTGCACGTATGCAGCGTAGTCTATGTATGTATGTGTCCGTGAATTCCAGCGTGCATGCATGCGTGTGTGTATGTATAGTATCAATAGTGTGTAAGTAATCACACCGTCTCTTCGTTCTCGTTCTCGTACTCGAATACGTGCACGTGTTCAGTGTAGTCTGTGGAATTTAGCGTACATGCTCGCATGCATGCATGCGTGCACGTGTGTGTACGTATAGTGTCAATATGTATGTAAACTCACCGTCCCTCCGTTCAGGCGCGTTACAGAACACTTCGGTAGCAGACATACACCGATACGTGGGTGGTACGATATACTTGATAGTAGACTACACTACATCTATGATATTTCTTACCCATAGTCGTATAGTGCTATTTTATTTTTCAAACTTTGAATTGTAGTAAGTTTAAGACCGATTCAAATGCGATATATATTTGCGAGCTCGCATAGATACGTGCACTTGTGGAGTGTAGTCTGTGTATGCATGCGGGCACGCGTGCGTGTATGTACGTATAGCGAGCATTTCTTATTCTTACTCTATTCTATACTATTCACGTGTGTGTACGTATAGTGTCAATATGTATTAAAAATGATGTATGTAGACTCACCGTCTCTCCGTTCAGGCGCGTTACAGAACACTTCAGTGTTAGAAGACAAGTGCGCGGCGACATTGCTGACAGCGACCACGTCACCGACCACCGCCGAGTGTAGCAGACATACGCCGATACGAGGGTGTAGCGATATACTTGATAGTAGACTACATTACATCTATAATATTTCTTACCCATAGACGGCTGGTCGTATAGTGCTATTTTATTTTTCAAAATTTGAATAGTAGTAAGTTTTATGCCAATTTTAAATGAAGTGTGAATATTTTTGCAAGCTCGCATGGATACGTGCTTACGTGCACGTGTGCAGTGTAGTCTGTGAATGCGTGCGTCCGTGGATTCTAGCGTACATGCTTGCGTGCATGCATGCGTGCATGCGTGCACGTGTGTGTACGTATAGTATCAATAGTGTGTACGTAAACTCACCGTCTCTCCGTTCAGGCGCGTTACAGAACACTTCGGTGTTAGAAGACAAGTGTGCGGCGACATTGCTGACAGCGACCACGTCACCGACCACCGCCGAGTGTAGCAGACATACGCCGATACGGGGGTGTAGCGATATACTTGATAGTAGACCGCCGAGACGAGTTAGTTGTTCTTGAGGTGTTAGGGCTCCTGAGAAATGGAAATCCATGCTTAATAGTATCATACTCTTTAGCCATGCTAATACGTGAGCAGTGATAGCTTATATACAGATATATTCGCGTCCCAAGCAATTGATTGACGGTTCGAACCTAAGGTTATCGATGTTTTTTTAATGATTTTTCGATGTTTTGAGTGTATTATTATATAATTATTACATCTGACGGTACGGATATGACAGTGATGACTCCTTGCATGCATAAAAGTTCCTTAAATCAGTAACTGAAGAAATAAAACTTTGACAACTTTGGGTGGTGGTTAAAGGACTCATTCCTATGTTACTCCAGGAGGAGTCACTTACTTACTCGTGTAACACGTACGTAGAGTCAACTCTTTCTCTTACTGACTGTTCGTTCCACGTGGTGGTAGAGTCAGCCACCTTTAAACTCCCTTCACTCAGTTTTTTTTGTTTGTATTGAGTAAAACTTATATCTTACCGATTTCTATAAGATCTTTGACGGCAAACTCGATAGCTTTGTTACTGGGTGGTTCAGGCAGTTGCGATAGAAACTCCGCTATTTTCTCATTCGGCGCGTACGACTTGCAGTCTAATACTGTTTGTTCTAGAGGTATTCTGGAATAAAAGGGTGAGAGTATGAGAGATCTTGAATTTGTTTAATCTAAAGCAGTTTTCGTATTTTGATGAATCGACAACGAATTATAGTCCAACAGCTTAATAGAGAGACTTGGCGTGCACGATTGATCTCGATTACAAATAATTCTGTGTTCGTCTTAAATAAACTAGCTGTTTTAAACAGGCCACTGCCGGTTGCATAAGTTTGCGGGTAATCGTTGTTTCAAATACAGACTTTGGTACATCTCTGCTATCCGCGAAAATCCAAATAAGGTTCTGTACTAAGTTGTTGGACTATAAAACACTGGAATTTTGACATAAGGAACACTTTTAATATAGGCTAAGAAAAAAGGAGGTCGTGAATTACTATTTACATTGCTACGTTACCTCAATATTTCAGGTGTAGTGTGTTGTGCGAATTCAGCTTCTTTTTCCTTAGTATACATTCTGTAACAGTGACCTGTAAATTGATATGTTATTATAAATTCGAGTAAAGAAATTTCTTTTAAAAAGACAACTCCCGCATTCAGATTTTTCCCGTGTCGCGGGGACTTTAACAAACATACAAACAACGGACACAATGCACGACCAGACTCGAAACAATTATTTGTGGATCGTCTAAATAATTACTGCGTGTGGGAATTAAACCCACGACCTCTTGACGCAATGGTATTGGCGACCTAAACCTCTACGCCACGGAGGCAGTCAACTAAAGTGAAGTAAAATGCAAATACCTACATAAAGTAAAACGAAAAGTAAACGTAAGCACTGAAGGTTTAGCAGTTGTGTGAAAATAATATGTTGGTTACCTGGTTGTACTCTCCCCGCTCGGCCCGTTCTTTGTTTAGCATTAGCGAGAGACACCCACGCTGTTTCCAAACTTGCGGTCCCTGTCAACGAATAAAATACAACTAAATACTTTGTTAAAATGATACCCGAGTGTATTGAACATTCGCTTCCCTATTGTCTAAAGCCAGGAACACATTAGGGGACGAATGTTCTGCAACGCGTGTCGCCAGCGACAATTAATTCTACCCGATTGTGTCAAGGATATTTTTAAAGTTTGGAAATAAAGATTTTATAATCCCATGTTGTTAAGCTACTTTTGTGACTGATTGTAAATTAGTGTGTTCCCTAATGTATTTTAAGCTTACAATTATTAGGCAAGACACTCGACTTTTTGAACAGCCATGTATTGGAAATAATGATTAACGTCTCTTCTTTAACGGTAAAGGAAAATATCATGGTGATGGGTTAAATTTATTATAATACTAGCCGACCCGCGCAACTTCGCTTGCGTCACGTAAGAGAGAATGGGTCAAAATTTTCCCCGTTTTTATAACATTTCTTACTGGTACTCTGCTCCTTTTGGTTGTAGCGTGATAATATATAGCCTATAGCCTTTCTCGATAAATGGGCTATTAATTATAAGAATTTTTCAAATCGGACCAGTAGTTCCTGAGATTAGCGCGTTCAAACAAACAAAAAAACAATCAAACAAACAAACTCTTCAGCTTTATAATACATATTAGTATAGATTATGACATATAATAAATAAGCTTATACTTCTAACCAAAATAATATTTTTAAACAGTATTTTATACCTGTACTTTCTTTTATCCTATTCTCCTTCTGACTGCCAGTGTCTATAACGTGCACCACATCTGGTATAGTGATGGACGTCTCCGCTACGTTTGTAGCGAGCACTATCTTGCGTATACCCGGCGACGGCACTGAGAACATCTTTGTTTGATCCGCTGTTGATAATCTGGGAAAAAAATAGTAATATACTCCCCAAAGTAAAAAAAAAATATGAACGAACGTTTATTGTAGGTATAGATTTATTTGTTTAAAAAAAAATACGGAAATACATAAATTGTGGAAATTTCAGCTTCCTAGCTATTACGGTTAATGAGATACAGCTTGGTGACAGCTGGACAGACAGACGGACGGGCAGACAGCGGAGGCTTAGTAATAGGGTTCCGTTTTTACCCGTTGGGTATGGAAAGAATGGAAAAGGTAAATTACAAAACTATATGTCGTATAGTGTCAATAGTAGAGAGCTCTTGAAAAGCGACTCTAAAGTTAGGACCCATTATTAGGAAGAAAATAATTAGTTTAGATGTTTTTTATTGCCTTTGGGACCGGTGTCTGTCATAGTTCGACGCCTGAAGGACTTAGTTGAACTAGTAGCAATTGGTACTATTGGTAGTTTTAATAACGAACTAATGGCAATTGGTAAAATTTTGATGACGAAGAAAATACAATAAGAATATTCATGACGTGCTAGGCTGAGCTGACATACAACTAAATTTCAATCAACATACGTCATACTCATAAGTGTTTGTGATTGTTACTACAAATACACGTGCTCTCCGAAGAATGCCTAATATATTGCCGTGCCTCGGGGAGCACGTGTCATCGTTGGTGTAAAAAATCACTGCAACTAAAATTTAAAACATTATAACTTACCTAGAATGTACAGGCAATATCATATGTATAGAAGAATCCTTATACTGTTCATCTAGTATTTGTTTAGTTTGTTTGATCTCAGTCCAACCAGGGAGGAATACTAGTATAGCACCCTCTTTCTCGTGCTCGTCAACCGCTGTTATTACTTGCGCTACCTGGAAAAAATAAAAATGCAAATATTTCGTTACGAAAACCTTTTCACGCTTTGACAGTCCGGAAAAAAAAGTGGAGAATCTTACGAGAAGACCTAGCTAGAAAATCATCAACCAATCAATCAACCAAAAAATGTATGGTTACTTTAATTTGGCGTCATTTCTACGAATACTATGCAGGATTATTTTAAAAACACCAATATCCTTGCTGGTCTTTAAAGCTAACGCTATAAGCAACAACTTTGGTCCTACAAGTTCTGACATAATTCTAACATGAAAAAATAAATATCTGTCTTTACATGTTTCATTGTACGGTCATAACAACCAAAAGTCTATATTTTAGCACTCCACTCCCACCGCACCCCCGACTCTGCGTAAGGTATCGTAAGATCTATTTATTAGTATCAGCTCGATAGTCCGAACTTATAAACAACTATTATTATTTATTTATCGTATGGTTAGTGGTCAACCTAGTGTCAACGTTGTACAAGCCGCCCGAAGGCCTTTGACATGGCTTAACGACTGATATCTTAATTGACAACAACCGGGACCGACTTTTTACGTGCCCTCCGATGCACGGAGGCACCCAGCTCAAATACCACTATACGGTCACCCATCTATGGAATGACCGCGCCAAGGTTTGCTTAACCCACAGATCGTTTACCGACCGGTGAGCGCAACTGGCTATAGGCGCCTTAAACAACTACATTATATACTTATAGAAGAATCCCATACCTCTTGACAATTAACATACGGCTTTCCATCTTCTTTCCTACAATTTTCCAGAGTATTAGGCAGCGTTAGGTTGAATTTCTTCTGAATATCTTCTAAATGTGACACTTCGACGGGAAAGGTACGACCCGGCACCTCTATCACAGGACATGAGTCGAAATACCTAAAAGATAATATAAGTTGGTAAACTATCGGTTTCATAATATATCGTTAACTTGCCAGCTTGTTAAAGGCGATGCATAATATTATTCTTGGTTTTGATGCAAGTACTAAGCGTGATTTTTTTTTGTTGGGATTTCCTTTAATAACGATACCAATGGTAGATATTATGAAATGCGTAAAATATTATATTATGCAGGGTGTAAATCAATGCGAAAATAATTGGTATTTATTTTCAAGCGCTCAATGCATAGTGAACCATTGAATGATATTATGAGCACTTTAGAGAAGAGCTTCAAAATGACGTCAAGAATCGATATTTTTAATAATCTTTGGAAAAGAATAGTAGTTAGAAGAACCCGAGCTCCCAATACAGAAATATAAAACGTACATTTTCATGGTTACAAAAGTGCTCTTTTATAATAAGTACGAGTAAGTATCTTAACTTACTTAGTAAACACTTGTGTGTCTATCGTAGCGCTCATAATAAGTATTTTGAGTAGTGGATTAATGTCGAGTGCTCTCTTGAGCAGTAACAGCGTGATGTCCGTGTTCACGTCACGCTCGTGAGCCTCGTCTATTATCACGTGCGTACATCCTTCCAGACCTAGGGAATAACAAAATAAAAAATATATTTTACCCATTAATATATCACTACTGGCCAAGGGTTTAATCCCGGAATGAGGGAGATGGGGCTTGATGCCACCACGCTGGCCAATTGCGGGTCGGGGACTTTGCTTACCTTCATTCAGGAACTGTTCTAAAGCATTTTTAGGCATGCAAGGTTACTTTTTTCGGAGACACAAATGTATTAAAAATTTACTGTAATAAAAATAGAAAATATATTCCATAAAACATTTCACTACACGTGCATTTAGAGCCTTTATAAAAATCATGCTCAAAAGAGAAAAACAGTTTTGCTTAACATTCGTAATCTAGTATGTTACCTGGATTTGTCTGCAATCTTCTTAATAAAACACCAGATGTGCAGTACAATATTGATCCTCCGGGTGGCTTAGGTGGTTTGGAGTGTAACCGCACTTGGTAACCCACTGTTAGTCCTACCTAGAGGTATAAATTGCATTTTTAAAAATGACGAACTATTATATGATTAATTTTCTTCATGAAAATCAAGCAGTGGCGAAAGATCACGTATGAATGAAGATGAAGCAAAAATATTTTGGGATAATGGCAAGTGGCGTCTTATGGTCTATGTGACCTCCACGTGAATTTTTGTACGTGTACATAAACTATTTCAGAGTCGGAGTATTTTTTCCTTTCTATATGAACCCCGAGTAATCAAACAAAATTAACTTGACTGGTTTATGCTCTATTATAACATCAAAAATTCTCCAGTTAAGTAACGCCCTAAGTCGTTTTTAGGCTCATACAGCGTTGATCTTTTATGCTATGTATTAAGAACTATTTTACAAATGTAAATACCTCTTCACCCAATTCCTTAGCGACTCTCTCAGCTAGTCCTATCGCAGCCACTCGCCTAGGTTCCGACACTATAGCAGTACTCCTAGCACCACAATGTTTCAGTATAGCTGCAGGCGCTCGAGTCGACTTGCCGCAACCAGCCGCGCCCACTATGACCGCTACCCGAGAAGTGTCGAGGGTTGATGTTATTATATCCCTGTAATTATAATGTCAGTCATACAGTCAATTTGGGTAACTTTGAATCATTTGGGTAACATTGAACGTGGGAATTTGAACTAGTTTCGATTATTTTTTAATTATGTTGTTAAAACCATTTGGCGATTTAAAAGAGTGGTCAGGAGTTTCTTGCCAGCTCTTCTCATTGGCCCTACCTTCCGAACTGGCGGTAAATTCACTCTTTGTATCATTGACTATCATAAGTGTCAGCATTTGACCTAAATGAATAATTGATTTGATTTTGATTTTGATGTAACCAACACAATTGATAAAAGTTTGCAAAACTAAAATAAACCTTTATCAAATCCTAACAAAAAGTAACGCCAGGAGGCAGCCCTAGAAAGACATACACAGATCATATTTTTTGACTGCCTCTGTGGCCCAGTGGTTTAGGTCGCCACGCTGATACGACTGCGTCGGGAGGACGTGGTTTCGATTCCCACAGGGAACAATTATTTTTGCGATCCATAAATTATTGTTTCGCGTCTGGCTGTACTTTGTGTCCGTTGTTTGTATGTTTATAAAAGTCCCCGCGACACAAGAGAAATTTGTAGTGCGAGAGTTGTCTTCTTAAAAAATAAATAAAATAAAAATATCGGTTATGTTTTGCAAAAAGGTGAGGTGCGTAGTACTCGTAACTGGCGGACAAGATGTATGGATGTAATGGAGCAAAGGAAGTTTGTAAGGATCGCACCAATTGATGTACTCTGGTAGGGACCAGAGAACGCCTTGCCGAAACTTGTGCCTTTATAATCAGAAATCCAATTGAAGATATAGATATAGAGGAGATTGTAAAAATACATAATACAACAAATTACAGTATTAGTTCATTGAACCTGCCTAGCAAAATGTCTCATATCAGAATCTGATATCTCTCATTACTTAAAGGTTTTATTTACCCAAGTGACATTATAACAGCTATTACGATAAAGAAAACAGATGTTTTATTCAGTAGTATCATTATTACGTTTAGTTTATGTATTAAGCAGGTGATATTGTTAAGGAAAACAAAACGGCGATGACCTAAAGCCATGCTGAAACGAGAAAGGTTCAGAGCAGCTGGTGTACATTAAATTTTCGGCCAGTTGTATTTGCAAGATCCGTCTAATTTGTCTAGTAAATCTAGTAATCACACCTATGTCATAGTTTTGTACAAAGGCAAATGAACAATCTGAAACTAAATATAAGGCGAGCCTGTATCCATTGCTAAACGAAAGCAGTATGAATGGACTTTCTATGAACAGATATGCTCAACTAAAATAAGTGAAATACTATATGAAATCAATCCGTACAATTTCTATCACGCGCACACACCGCGAAAACAAAAGAGAAACGACGTATATCCAAAAGAAATCTATGTCACCTACATTTAACGTTCTCTTGCGCGAAAGTTTGGCACAGCGGTTGAAACCGAGAGTTGAAAGTCACGTCACAATGACGTATGAAACGTCATCGTGACGTCTTACCAGCTGGCTATCGAAAGTGAAACGAGAACGAGAGTGCACTTGCGATTTCGTTCGCGTGACGTATAAGTGCACGTCACGCGATCGTTGAAATCGAGAGTTATAAAAGCGAAAGTGTTCTTTAGAAATCTAATTGTGGTAGGTCAGTTATTCAATACGTCACTGCTGGTAAGATTATTATTGTACGTCACTGTTTGAATATTGTGACGTATGTTTTCTTTTTTTTATGTCAAATTAGCAAGGACTAATACATTTAATAATGCGTTGAAGAAACATCTGCTATGTAAATATTGTAAGTTATAAGTATGGAACTATTATCATGATTTTTACGCATAAGTCACAGAAGAATTTCAGTTATTTGAAATATCTAATAATCATTTAACAACAATATTCTTAAAATCAAATCCAATCTCAACCTTATAACCATTTTTGACATAACACCTAAATATTACCGCACGACTAAATAATATTACTAATACTTTGGTAACCAAAATCAACTAACTAACCTGCTAAACTTCAGAAAACCTTAACTGACCTCGCTTGCACTTACTGCAGCTCTTCAAAACCTAGTTTCCTATTAAAATGCATTTGAAAGTGGCACATACAGCGGATAATTCGGTACAGTTTCGGTACAAAGGAGGTCGCGATGTCACCCAATCTCTTTTTGAGGTTAGACCACCGCTCACTTCGGCTTTCGACAGCCTTGGAGAGCCGAAATTTTGGGAGCGAAAGCGAGAATCAGTTTCGATTTCGCTTAGACGGATGGTCCTAGAAATCTTTGTGAGTTTTGAAGGTTTTTTGAAGCTGGTGTATGTTTTAAAAGCGTATAATAATAAAAAAAAGGGTTAAAATTGTATCATAGATTGTTAATGCATGCTTGTTTAATTATGAACAGTTCTCAATGTAACAGAAGTATTTCTTTTTTTTTGAGAAATAAATGTCTTTAAACCGAAAATGAGTGAGCTGATATGTGTTGTATATTAATGTAAAACTTTGAAATTAATTTTATATTGATGGTTTTTAGGCACGAGATAAAATTGCCAGTATAAAGAGTTTTAAAAATGGGATTTAAAACTTAGGTAATGCTACTAATCAAGGCCTGAAGCCTTCTCTCCCAATACGGGAGATTTATGTCCAGCTGGTAGAAAAAATTGGTTAAAAAAATACCCAGCATTTGCTTTGACAATATATTTTAATCAGCATTAGAATTTAACAAAGGTTTATTAATAAAATGCAGCGGTTACGGCTTAGTCTAAAAGGATAATTTGGCGCCGAAACATATTATTATATAAAATATACGTCATACGAAAATACGTAATTTTTATTTTTAGCTTATAAGGATAAAACTGGATATCCCCGGCACGCGACAATACCTTTTATTCAATCGTGTTCAAAAAACCAGATCAAAAATATTTACGTTAAAACCACGTGCGTCATTGTCTAGACAAAAATAAAATACCAAAATATTAGCAGTTTTTATAGATTAATCATCAAAGCATGCATTATTAATATACCTATGAAAGTAAATCGACGACCATACAGTAATTTTGACTTACTAGGTACCTACCTACCTTTTTTTGGAAATATAAAAACGCCTGTGTAAACTTTAACTGTCTTACCCCCGGTTTCTGAGGTAGGTACATTTAGCGGTAGTTTATCTATTCAATAGCGTTAAAACTCATATAAAAAAACGCTATTGAACGCACCGAGACCGACTTTTTACGTGGCTTACGTGCACTCCGAAGCTCGGAGACGCCTAGCTCAAATACCACTATGCGGTCACCCATCTATGGATAGACCACGCCAACAGTTGCTTAACCCACAAATCGTTTACCGACCGGTGAGCGCAACTGGCTATGGGTACCTCGACTGTATTATTTACAAATGTGTAAGGTCTGACCAGTTAGGTACAGTGTTGTCTTCTTCACTCATATAGTTTCAAAATTGATTGAAAGTGACAGAACATTGTACAACTAATCAGTTTCAACATCACGTTTATTACTAAGACAGTATATGTACAAATTTGATTCATCAAGAATTCGGGAACCCTAATTAGTATTTCATTTTATTGACTCATATTTAATATACATACAATACATTGACTCATATGATTGCCTCCGTGGCGCAGTGGTTTAGGTCGCCACGCCACTAGCGTCGGGAAGTCGTGGCTTCGATTGCCACACGGAACAATTATTTGTGCGATCTACAAATAATTATCTCGGGACTGGTAGTAGGTACTTCGTGTCCGTTGTTTGTAAGTTTATAAAAGTCCGACACAAGAGCAATTCTTACCCCCGGTTTCTGAGCACATTTAGCGGTGGTTTATGTATTCAATAGCGTTTTTGTATGAGTTAAAACGCTATTGAATAGATAAACTACCGCTAAATGTACCTCAGAAACAGGGAGCTAGTACAGGAGTTGTCTTAAAAAAAATCTACACATTTTAATTCATCAAGAATTTGGGAAACCCAATTACCTACCTACTAGTTTATTAACTCATATTTAATAGAACCAGTAAGATGACGTCATTAAATTCGCTCCCGTTTCCTCAGTTCGTAAAAAGGTCACCCGGGTACGGTCAAGGTCTTTTATTGGGTTTAGAGGTCACGTTATGAGGCCGCGTTCGCGATTTTACAATCCAAGGTCATTTGGCTGTGGGTTACGGGATAACTAGAGCGCTATGTAGGACAATTTTGTTACAAGGTTTTCGTATTGGGACGCTTTTGCGCTCAGGTCGAGGTCATTTCGTATGTGTGTTGATAGTAGAGTGTATGTGTGTCTCGGCCTAGATTCAAAAATCGAGGACGAGTGTTAGATGAAGATTTGGATGTATGAACGATTAGGTTTAGTCTTGGTTTAAATTGAATATTGGTATTTTAGTAAATTACTTTTTGAAATACCTATATCCTAGGCAAGGGAAATTTGTTTAATTATTTTTTACTGGTTGCGTCTGAACACTTTTACCTGCATTTAGGGTGAATATACTGAAAACTACATACCTACATACATAAAAACACGCCTTCCCCCTATACAAATCCTCCTTAATTTTATATTATTATGAAAAAAGGAAAAAAATAATTGAGATACAACGTCTACAATACAAGATACAGGTCATTTTAAAAAACACTTATTTAGATTAGCACGAAATCTACAGTTGATTGGACAATACGATTTTAATTACAAGAAGACGGACGTTCTCTAAAACCTTAGCTTCTAGATTGCTCGTACCTTGAAAGACCCCAAGATAAAATATATTTATTTCACATAAAATAGGGTACATGAAGGCGTTATTTGCTAAATTTCGGTACCTATTTGAGCCTCAGTACATGTTCTAATTATTTCAACCGTACTACTCTGCATTTCTCTGCAATATGTTGCAAAGTAAATAATTACTGTAGTCATTTAATCAGGCGCTTAAAAAAACTACATCTTGTACAATAATTAAATCTGGGACTCTAGAAATACGTATGTGAGCCACATAAAACTACGAATATTCAGAAACCCTACACGGCAGTGTAAATGGTTTTCAAATCTCAGAAACTTTCGGCGGGGACTATGTTTCATTATGTGCAAATGAGCTTGTTTCTTTGCATTGCATATTTGCTAATAATCAAATCTATATCTATACATATAAAACTCAAAGGTGACTGACTGACAAATGCCCGGTTTCTGTGGCTCATTTAGCGGTAGTTTATTTATTCAAACTGTTTTTTATGAGTTGCTAAATGTACTTAAAATACCGGGGGTTTGTGATCTATCAACACACAGCCCATACCATCGAACGGATTGGGCTGATTTTTTTAAAATAAATCTTGTTAGATTTTCGACTCCTTGAAATTAACCTAGATTTACACATAGGATACTTGTTACTACGGCAAACCTTTTCACGCGGGCGAAGTTGCGTAATAAGTCTACGGATAAAACCAAACTTACCTATAATCATCTATGGGTAACGGTGTTAATTCTTCGTCATAAGCTAGGAACTTTTGCCTTAGCACTCGATCTCTTCTGTCAAGCGTCGCTTTTGATGGCGTCTTTACGTTTTTACCGTAAACTGGGTGTACGTGTTGTTTTAATTCTGTACAGATTATAAAAGATACGTATACTTATAAGATTTTTATTGTTATATATATAGTCCAACTATCTAATATTATAGTCCAACAACTTAGCAGTGAGTTTTGTATGCAAGTTTCGTGGCTAGCGGAGGTATATAAAATTCAGAATTAACAACATCATTGAACTCTAGGCTTATACGACTGTTGTTGGCCTGTTCGATACAGATTCTATATTTTGTAAATTCAATACTTGATTATAATCGAGACAAATTGAGCATGTGAAACTCTACTAAATAGTCGGACTATATTGCTCAAAAATTCTAAGAGTTTTTGCTACGATACATATTATTGGATTTTTTTAACATACCTGAAATATCACCAAGAGTATCTAGATCTTCTTCTTTATCAGAATAGTCATCTGAAACAAACAAAACATATTAATTTAACATCACGAATTTACAAATTCGAACAAGGTTTCTATTTTGAGTTCAGAGGGACGATTAAAAAGCGACATTTAGGTGCTAATTAACCACATTTAGATATCTTTCAAACTGTTTTCGTACATTTACTGTCACTTATTTATAAACTGTGAAACTTGTCGATAATGTTTAAAGGGAAAATTGCTCAGTGCCCCTAGTACAATTTCAGGAGAACTATTATTTTGAGTAGGTAACATAGACCATTCAATATGATCATGAATTGATAAAGTCAAAGGTTTGTAATCAAACTACTTATATTTTCGATAGTTAAAGATTTTTTTTTTACTTTTTGGTATAGTTTTTGGATTATAACTATAACATACCTTCATCTATAGTAGAATCTTTGGTTAAAACGGCTGGAGTTGTGATTATTTTGTGTTTAGATTCCTTAAAAGTAGCGTCGTAGATATCCTCTGAAACAATACAATTTATTGTAAATTAAATTATTGTTTAATAAAAATTGTTGTTTTTAAGAAGGGTAGAGTTATTTTATTGATTGGCAGTAGCTTACATTATAACCACAGTGACCGCCTACTAAAATACAGTCTATTTCTAGTTTTACCCAAAAGTGTGTAAAATAAAAGTACATTGCCTTTTACCAAGCACATAAGCAAACTGGGCTCCCATTGAGTAAAATTCTAGTATAAATTAACACAATGCGCGAACCAGGAATCAAATTCACAACTTTGTGACCAGTCGTCTCATAAACTGCCGCTCAGACCACAGAGGCAGTGAAAATTTTACTGGAAATTGAACCTGACACCTCAAATCCCGAGTCACATACATAATAATATACTTCCTTGCGCTTTACTGTGTGGTTAGAACGCTATATGTTGCTAAGTCATCACAGTGGGGCATTATACATTAAGTGAATTGAAATAACTAATAATAAAACAAAAACCTACATACTTATCCCACTCTGATAGTCGTTCCAGATCTTCTCTATAAGTTCTTCAGACTTATCACTAATACTCAATTGAATCGGCTCATTCAAGGTACTCTTTATTTCATTAAGAACATTCTTGTCGTATATGGGGTTGCCTTTGTTGTCTATCCGTTTGTTTATGTACAACCATTGGAGAGCTAGGAGCGCCGCTTTGTCGGCTGCTTGGCGTTTTGATATTGCTGTGCTGGAAAAGATAAATAGTTTTGTGATTAGTGTGCTGTTGAATAACTTAAGTAATGCATGTGAGGTGAGAAAGCTTATAATAGTACACCCTTAAATATAGACCTATACAAAACTTCTCATAAGCATTATTAGCCCCTGTGGCGCAGTGGTTTAGGTCACCACGACGCTACTATTGTGCCGGGAGCTCGTGGGTTCGATTCCCACACGGAACAAATATTTGTGCGATGCACAAATAATTGTTTCGGGACTGGACGTACTTTGTGTCCGTTGTTTGTATGTTTGTAGAAGCCCCCGCGACACAAGAGCAATTCTTAGGGGAGTTGTACATATAAGATTACATATTAGTTAGTAAATGATGATTCTATATCAAAAAAACCTAACATCGAGTTTGAGACAATATTAGCAAGCTTCTCTTAAGTGGAAACATTAACATCCATAGTAGACAGAATATGAATCTATCAGCCATAACTCTTAAGCAATAAAATTACCTCTCAAACTTCATTTTCTCAGGCCACACTAACGCATAAGTGCAAGTCCAGTCAATTGGTTGAACCGTTTTCTTCTTTCTTCCTTTAGGAGCTACAGTATTCTGTTTGTATTGTACATCATACATCTTGCTTGGCGTTCTACTGGAGATCTCGTACAACGCCACACGGGGGTTCGGGAATAGTTCGGTAACATTCTTTATAGCTGGAATGAGAGTTAAAGGAAGTTATAAGTTACAGAATATCAGTAAGTACACAATACATGTTGATAATCTTAGTTTATAAATTAAATTAATATTTCTCGTTACTCATCAAGAGCCAAGGAAGAAGTAGAGTAGTAGTATAGTATAGATTTAATATAAATTATAGAAAATCATCAGTTATTTTTATGCCACATGATTTCTAATTTCTATCTGAATATTTTTAACAGAAGCTCAATGTTTAGTAACAAGATTGGTATTTTTAAGCCCATACTTCATGTGAACATGGCTAATATACTTTTGAATTTGATGGACAAAGCCCTCTCAAGATACTTTAAAATTGAACATTTTGTTAAAACTTTGTAACATACTTCATTATTCCTTACCTTTTCCTTGTTGAACACTAAATCCACTAATATCACCATCTAATAATCCTCTAGAACACCATTTTCTGTGTGGAGGTGACAACAGTGCTATACATGTGCTTGTTCTATGTTGATGATTGAATAAATATTTATTTTGTATTTGTACTAGACCTGGAAAAATAGATACTATTTAAAGCATGTAAAACTGATATAATTTTTCTTGTAGAGAATTGCTAAGTGATTAAAAATTTTCCTATCAATGACTTTAAAGTAATGTGTTATCAGAAATAATGATCAGTTATTTTTACAGTCACTAGTGGCCAGTCGGAACTGAATCTGCCTGCCAGTTACGAGGTCTTGGGTTAGAGAAGTACTATAGATCTTTTCTAATTTAGGGTTTGGTAATGCGTTAGGGAAAAGGCAATAGCTTTACCCACTATTATATTATTTACCTTTGCCTAAGGGTTTATACTCAGAAATGATATTATGGATGTATGTATGTGTTTCAAAGACAGTAATAAAACATTGTGTGTCCGCATCTGGGCAGTTACATGGATAAACCTTAACTTTCCTTTGTATGAGGTATACAAAGGAGAGACGAATAATAAACGGAGAGACAGTCTTGCATTCATAATTCTCTTGCTAAAGGTAACTAAAGACAACTAACTTTGTTTTATAACTTACCACTATAACTTTGATATTGAGGGACTAAATTATTGACACACGCATTGTTCTGCAATATTCTTCTCCATAATGCCGTTCTTGTTACAATATTCTTGCAAACAAACATTTTACAAGCAAATTTATGTCACATTGAGGTTATGTTGTGATCCTATTGCAATCAAATTTTGACCTTTTTAAATGATTTTTTCACTTCTTTTCACTTTTGACCAACGTTCCGACTTAATGTAATGTAACTAAACCAATTATAATTCTTGGCAGAGAGATTTAGATAGTTTAAAATTAGTTGTTTTGAAATATTCCGGTAATATCCCAACCAGAAACACGGATTGCCGTAAAATCAGACTTCATTTGACTTTGACAGTATTGACATTTGTTTGACCTGCCAAGAATGTCATTGTCATGTGTCATTATTAACGTTCCAATACTGATTATGCGACTTTTTACACAAAAGTTAATGCACAACGCTTATAGAGTCGTTTATTAGATTTAAACAAAACGTTTGTTTTTAAATTTGTAAACGCTTTTCTTTAATTGTGTTATGAAAAATATATATTCATTGCTTTTAATTGCCGGCTAGTAAACAATGAAAAATAGCACTATTTTATCAATAACATTAGTGCTATGTCCGGAACATCAGTTTTACTTATATTATAGAATGTAGAATACTGTTTTAATACCTGTAATAAAACATATGTCCCAGTGAAATAGTAAATAATATGTGAAAATAAGTTTCATGCGTTCATGTTTACGAAGTAATATTTGCTTAATTGTTATTTCATTCATTGCGGTTACAAAAAGCAAATTATCTAATGAATGTACAATTGCGTAGATCTTATCTTACTAACTTTAGCTCCTTGTAATTATACCAACCATGACGTATATTACAGGTTTTTAAACGTTGAAGAATTTTTATTGATATATTTCCCACTTATTATTATTATTCCATTCATTTTCCTAATTAATTTTGTTCTGGTCTCCTAAATACAAACTCTTAGAATTACATTTTCGCCTGCCTGACGACTTTATTTATAGTTTGCTATTTTAATTAGCTTCAAAAATGTTAATTCGAGTTTTGTGAATGTCATAAAATTTTGCTCATAAAAATTTAAAAAAACATTGGCAGTTCAAAGTACAATCTGTCTGTAATAAAAAAATAGCAGTTGTAAAAACCGCTCAATATTTAAAATCTATGTTTTTTTTTATCTGGAGATACAATCTTAGACTAGACTTTAGACTCATTAACTTTACATAATTTAGTGTGGTGTAGTTTGTATTTCAAGCACAGAATACTCGTTGTTTATAGGAGCAAGATATGGGAATCGAACCCGCATGTGTCCATTTATTGTAGTTACGTGGGTATGTATTCAGAGCAAATGCAATTGTTTATTTTATTTTATGTATACCTACCTACTTCCTACTTCCTAGTAGTTCTTAGAAACAAATAACCACATTTATGATTATTACAGTCAGGTAAAGTTCCTTAACGTTTAAGTCCCTGTTGATGAAGGATTTTAGAATCGTGTATGTGTTGTTGATGTGCACCTATAAAAATAAAAAAAATATCATCTTTTTGCGGTTTACACAAAGTACTTATTATTGATAAAATAAAACCGGTTGTTTATTGGAATAAAGCACATAATTTATTCTTAATCTGACTTATAATAATAATTATGACATCACACATTTTATACGCAAATAACCAGACACACTACGTGACTTAAAAACATAAATTCAGTTTCATAATTACATACAAAAATAACCTTTTTTATATCTCTGGCTGTTTTAATCTTTGTTCAGCATCAACATCTATTAAAGAAAAAAAACAATATTTAAAATTTGAACGTCATGGTTTTAATTTATTATTGTCTATAAAAGATCGCAAGTTCGTTTTCATTAAACGATTTAGTTTTTGTAAGATAAAATAACAGGAAAGATGAAACAAATAAAAAACAATAATCTTTGCACTGAAGGATACAATTATTATGCCATTGTATGACTAGCGATCCACGATTGATTCAAAAATAAAATCTGCGTCATTCATTGAGCCTTACATAAGTCTAAACTTATCTCAGTTCAACTGTAGGTATTTTTTATTTTAATGAAGATACAACAGGGTAAATTGCATAACTCGTAGTAGATTATTTCCTTAAACCTACAATGTGTTGTTTTTAAAGTTTTTTGTCCTTGTTTCGAAACCATCACGGTTTTCAAAACGTTTTGGAATATTGAGTTTTTCATATTATGCTAAATTGTTGCCTCAAAACGATCTTCCATCGATCGTATTGATGATATTAACAAACACAATAATTACATAATTGTAGAAGTCATTAAAAATCTGTAACAACTTTCGAAAAACCAGATTTCATACAAAAAATGTCACTTTCCAGTTCCTAACTGGCTCATTATAATGAAATCAATTCACTATTTAGAAACTTATGGAAGTCTAATAAACAGTAGGTTTCGAGTAAATGCCACTAAATATCACAGTTGTAGTCGTTTTCTCCATAATGAAATATAAGAACGGCCTGTTTGCGTGGAAATAGGGGGCCGATATCCTGTCGGAGAAAGTTGCTGTCGTCGCAGCCGAGGCGATCGTACCAGATTCCGTCACTTCTATATCTGCCTTATGTATTATAGCAGATACGAATATATTGTCCTTAGATACTCGCTGGAAACTAGCTATATCAGGCTGGAATATGTCATATACACCCATGTTGTTCAAAGGTTTGTTTAGCGCGACATTCGTGCTTATATGGAACCTGGGCAGTTTGACATCTACGTCTTCTAAACCGTAAGCGTCAACATCATCTTGCAGTCTCTTAAACACATCCTTTAGAGAGACTTCACTGAAGTTTTTGTACATATCGCGGATTTTCGTCGACGGATATGGAAGGATTACCAGCATAGAGTATTTTCCATCGGTGCCGTAAGGTAACTCCACAACGAAGGATTTCAAAGATTGTAGATTTGAAAACGCGAACTGTCCTTTTTGGAACATCATGTTGACACTACCAATAACTACTTTATCTTCATTGTAGAATGGTTCTAACACTGTATCTGTTTTGTTGAAAGGCGAAGACCATAATCCTTTGAAAGAAATGACGTTTGCTAATATCATCCGTGATTCTCTGAAGTCATCAGATCGTAGAACATTTGACACACGTCCACCAGACCTTTCGATGTACGAATTTGCATCCTTAGCTGAATTTGGGTCGTCGAAATCTAGCACTTTTACTGCAGCACCAAAGTCGTTTTGCAGACTGTTTCTAAACGCGGGAAACACTGTGAAATCGTTGTCCAAAAACACGAAATTTCTGCTTATTAAACTGACTCCATTTGCTTGTGCGAGGACAGATGTTGTCAACTGTTTATATCCTTGTACGAGCGTGTTTTGATTCTTTGGTAAGAAGAATGCTCGGCTGAGTTGGTTGTAGCTGTTTCCTGTGGCTCCTAGCGCGATCCCTGTCATGAGAGTCCATATTCCAAACGGTGAGATGACGACATGGCCATCTGTCTCCAACTGTGTGTGATATAGTAGTTCTATGCTAAAGTTCCTTGGCCTCTCGCTAAAGTCAACTTGACAATAACACGTTGTGACGAACAACAACACAAGCGCGACAGATTTCATTGTGGCCGCGACCGCGTCTCGTAATGTACTGAACAATTATAATGCGAAACGGGAATATGACTAATTTATATCCATACTTGATTCATTGGAAATTGTACTCTAAAGCTTATGTCCTAAGAATCATTTTGCTAATTTGTTAAATTCTTGTTTTATAGGTGTGTGAAGACGGCCGGAACCGGTATTCGTGATGATTTTGTATACAGTTTTTGTATGTAATACTAACGTGTATATAACTTGTTATCCTTATATATGTATGTATGGAACTAATGACAAAATCTGTTTATTATTCGCGGATCACTTAATATCAAAAGTTTATCATTTCTCGCGGACTGGTGACCTCACAACCTTGGGTGAATCTTAGCGATGTATTTATCCGATGCGCGGATTTACTTGCAAGCAATAAATGGTTAACAAAAGTAGGTACTAGTCACGATAAAACAGCAAAACAAGTGAGTAGAAACGCGAAATGGGAGGGACTTTTGAACGGAAATTATAGATGTCACTGACATGACGGAGGTGTGGTCATTTCTAAGAAATGTCATTGTCCTTTTTTGGTAAAGTATACAGGGAAGTTCTCGACAGTAAGCTGTGGTACCAGATTCTCTCTAAAATAGTGCCGATGGATATAATCGAGGGTGTTCCTCTCTTATCGTATGGTTATTGGTCAATGTTGTGTCAAAGTAGTTCAAGTCGGCCGATAGGCCTTTGACATGACTTAATAAATGTTATCTTAATTTAGATCAAACGGGATGATCTTTACCGACTCTGAAGCACGGAGACGCTTAATTCAAATGCCACTATCCGTCTATGAAATAACCGCGCCTAAGATTACTTAGCCCACAATTCGTTTATCGACCGGTTAGCGCAACTGGCTATGAACGCCTTCGAGTGTTTCCCAACATAAGCTGACTATCTTTCCCTGGAAAGTAGGGTCAATATCAATAGGGGTTTGTATGGAAGATTTCCCTTCTTTAAAAAACATTTGTCACGAAATACAGTAATATCCGAGTGGTTGAAGTTGCGCCTCCCACGCAAGTGGTCAAGGGTTTGTACCAGTACATTAATGGCTTAAAACTATTTTATTTTATAGTCATGAATTTACCACACAATATTATGCCGTATCGTTTAAAACAAAAATAGAGTTAATTACAGTCAATTAACATTAATACTGTTGTCTATATTGTATTGTTCTACGATTATGTCTTAATGTCAGTTGCCGAACAACTTAAAAACATGCTAGTTGTAAATGTGTTAGACTTCTTATCGGTCTTAATTAAAACTAATAATATATTAATAAACTGTAATAAAAAAAATACTGTTTTTGTTTGACAACTTTTTTGTTTTTTTTTTACAACTCCTGCGCTGAGAATTGTTCTTGTATCGCGGGGACTTTTACAAACAGCCAACACAAAGTACAACTAGTCCTGAAATAACTATTTGTGGATTGCACAAATATTTGTTTCGTGTGGGAATCGAACGTGCAACCTCTCGATGCCCTGGTAGTGGCGTGGTGACTACCTTAACAACTACGCCACTGGAGTCATAAAAATGAACGTCATTTGAGTCAAAGTGGCGCTTAAGTCTTTCTGTTTTTATACTACACTTTAAAGTAAACGAGACAGCATGATATTTGGGCATTAATTATTTGAATGACGTAAGAAACGTTTGAGATTTTAGCTGTACCAGTTTTTGTCCTCGATTTGGTTTTTTGCCAAAAGACTGTATAGCCCAGAAACGTCAGAAAATGTAATTTGGGTTTCCAAATGTCTGGGAAGTATTTTTCCCAGTCGCTCCTAATTACAACCAAACCCGATGATCTACGGAAGGGGTGATCTGGGAGGGTTTGCCTGCATCCATGTTGTTGTAATTTAAAAAAATGCACGGTCTATTCTAACAGAGACGCTCTGAAACATGCCTAATATCTACACAGGTTGATCTTTAAGGAAGACCGAAACTCAATGGCTGCAATAACATTAAGGTATTTCAAATATTTTTTTATATGCACTTACAACTAGTAGGCTTTTTCTGATTCTGTCTTTCACCAGGGGCTGGTCACAGCAATATACAAATCTTCTGTCCGAACCTGAAAATACATACATACATACGTCTTTTTCCCAAAGAGGTAGACTGACACCAAGGAACGCCACTTGGTACGATCCTTACAAATTTTCTTTGCCTCACTCACATCCATACATCTTGTCATACAGGACTGCTTGTAAATGACGAAAAATTCGATAAAAAAAGGCGATGAGCATGATCTTAATCCTGTGAATCATAATGTCGGAAGTGAATCAGTTCCATTCAAGAATATCCCAATAAAAACAATATTAATTTCCCCCTAAAATAGGTACTCCAGATAGGTTCATAAAGTTGAATGGAGAATGAATCAGCTTAATACCATAATTTTTGAGTCACTTAAGTATTTTATTTTATTTTGTGTGAAACATAATATGAAAGGTGCACGAACAATATCTGGGCACAATAATTTCCCTGAATCAGCAGACCAAACTTTGAAAGGAAAGTAAAGTAATTGTAGTTTATCTGTATCCTACAAAACCACTGAAGAGGTTAATAAAAAATCTTTCCATGGTGAAAAGTTATTTTACCCCAAAGACTATTACTACAGAGACTTTATAATGGACTATTTTATCCCAATACAAGGCAACAACAAATCTGTTCTCTTGAACAAACTCACAACAAAACGCCAGTATGATAATTAAGGGATTCTTTCGTCCTCTCCGGTTTACTACTGGGATTTCCAACTGTAGGGCATCGAACCTGTTATCTTACATTCAGAAGCTATTTACGGTACGTCTGTGAACGCTTTGCGCATGCGAAATGTGTTTGAGATACATAAAAAGATTGTTTTACAGAAGGTACAGGAATAAGACATGCACTTTGCAACGGTGGTATATTATAACCAATCTTCTGAGGCGCCCATAGCCAGTTGCGCTCACCGGTCTGACATAGATCTGTGGGTTAAGCAACCGTTGGCGCGGTCATTCTATAGATAGGTGACCGCATAGTGGTATTTGAGCTGGGCGTCTCCGTGCTTCGGAGGGCACGTAAAAAGTCAGTCCCGGTTGTTGTCTACTAAGATAACAGTCGTTAAGCCATGTCAAAGGCCTTACGGGCGGCTTGAACAACTTTGACACTAGGTTGACCACTAACCATAAGATATGAATGAATGAATGACCAATCTTCTAACTAATCTTACTGCATGTAAGTACATGTAAGTAGAGAAAGACCAAAAAAGAGATGGATGGATTGTGTGAAAGAGGATATGAACAAGAAAGGGGTGAATACAGAGTTGACGGCTGAAAGGGATGAGTGGAAGAGGAAAACATGTTGTGCCGACCCCACCTAGCGTGGGACAATGGTATATAATAGAACATAATATATTGTAGGGTTTGGTGGAAACACAGGTGATTAAAGTTTCTCAATTTTTCGAAAATTGACAGACTAAATTGCAATTCGACTAGATTGTAAGGGACTAACTGAATTAACTCGTGTGAATACCACTCTAAGGATCCATTCTGGGTTGAAAATTGTAAGTGAATTTTGTAGATGTGGGTTTTGTATGTGATGACAACATTGATGTCATCGGAATCTGTAAAACATTTATTTGATCGCTAATACTCATATTGACTAGAATTCCCAGTAATATTTACTTAATAAGGTATGTTGGCAAAACCCTCCGGATTTCCTGAAAATATCATAACTGCATTGGAATAATATCTATTCTTGGTATAGTCCTCTGTTCCAGTTCAAGTATAGACATGAATTAACTTGACATCAAAAGATCGGATTTAACCCGCGATTCATAAAAATATTTTTCGGGGAAAGAATCTCATGTTGTAAATTATTTAGATACCGAATTTCATTGTGTGGCGCTGTGGCCTGCAGTTTTCGATCTTGGAATTCTATCTTAAGAAAAATAAAAGCTCAAGCAAATTAATATTATTTGTAGAAAATATTCCTTTTACATAAGATCTTTGACAGTCGTTACCAGTAGTCAGAAGATTGACAATCTGACAACCAATCTTACCGATGAGGACCGTGTTATGACTTCGGTAGCTGGGTTCTGTAGGTCCGATAGTCACTCCATGTAAAATACTGGTATTCAGCTGCATCCGGTGAGGCTGGAAGCTGACTCCAACATAGTTAGAAGAAAGAATAGGCAAGAAAAAAGAAATGCCGCAAAAAGTGGTTACCAAATTAAAATAGTATCACGTCATATTCTACCACTGACAAGCAAACTCTTTAATAACAAATATTAATTGTATTAAAACACACAAATGGAATCTTCCAGATACTTTTTGCTTAGCTTTTTGCCATCCTAATCTCGTTACCAAAATGTCACAATGGACATTGTATGTTAATGTTTGTACGTTCCGCGACTGTGTAGATGTGATGATAAAGAAGTTCTACGTACTTGAATGTTCATAATAGCAGCTGTTTGTATTCAAACTGCACACTTTGATCGGGGATAAAGTGAAATGGTTGTTATGTCTAGGAAGAGTTGAAATTTACTGTTACTTCAAAACATCAGTCCATGATGCAGCGAAGATGAAGGAAGTTACGTTTTTGCAAGGATCGGTGTTGCTGCATTGTCTGGTTTCACTTCAAAAAAGTGTTAACTTACATATCTACCATCTTACTATGTTAGATGTGAAGTCTGTCTGTTACATTTTTACCGCTAACAGCTCAAAGTTCTTCGATAAAATTTTAAATAGAGATAGATCTTTTATAAAGAGGTGGAGATAATTCAAAACAAGAGTTAAAAATCGATCAATTTAAATAACAAAAATAATTTCCAAGATGCTATTAGCTGAAAGGATGGAAGTCAATACGCGAACGCAACTGGTCAGGTCAGACAGTATATATTATCGTCCATTTTGGACAAAGTAAATCTAGAGCAAACGCAGGTATACATGGTGTGAATTTCTATAAAAGAAACTAACGGGTCTAGCTTTGAAATGAATAGACTGAAATGTCACACAGATTTCGTATTGTTTCTTTTGTATTTTGATGTGGGGTAATCCTTTCTATGGAGACATAACGGTTTCTAAATAGTCCAATGACCTGGCAAAAGTACTTACTGCAGATACCAAGATGAGGACTGCTGTCCTATACCTAGTAGAAGCATAGTATAATAAAATACTAGCAGGACGAAGTTTCATCTTATATTTCAGAATTTAAGAGGAAGATTCGGATGTTCTTTTCAACTATCTCCATGCTTTATTATAATCGGTTCAGTGGTTTAGCCTAATGAACAAAAATAATCTATAAACATCAATTTTTGAACATAACATAATAGTTGATGTGGCTTTTTTCATACATTACAAGGTGGAAAATATTTTATTTTTCAGTCTATCATCTCTGATCAATACGATTTGGAATATTGCGACTACTTTGAGTGCTACGCTGTATTCATAAGGAAAATTATATTTACTACTAGCTGACCCGCGCAACTTCGCTTGCGTCACCTAAGAGAATGGGTCAAAATTTTCCCCGTTTTTGTAACATTTTTCGTTGCTACTCCGCTCCTTATGACCGTAGCGTGATGTTATGTAGCCTATAGCCTTCCTCGATAAATGGGCTATCTAACACTGAAAGATTTTTTCAAATCAGACCAGTAGTTCCTGAGATTAGCGCGTTCAAACAAACAAACAAACAAACAAACAAACAAACAAACAAACAAACAAACAAACAAACAAACAAACAAACAAACAAACTCTTCAGCTTTATTATATTAGTATAGATTAGCCAACAGGAACGAGAGCCACATTTAAAATCTGTGCATAACTGCGGCGGGGCATACTTAGTTTTTTAAAAAGGTGCAGGTAGGATAGAAGTCACGATTAACTGGTAAAAACAGTACACTAACTTTCAGTAGAATGACCTACCTTTGCACATTATCCAGTGGATATTATAAAAACGCGCGCGCTATAGATTTTCCTTAACAAAATTGGTATTATCGTTGGAAAAATCGTGACTGGGTTTATTTTAATCTTTGAAGAGCATTTGTGGTAATAAATTCTAGGTATGAATAAATCCCTTTTTGGTATGTGGGGATTTCCAGATATTTAAATACCTACGTATTCTTAGGATTATTATTATATTGCTAACACACTATAATGTAAGTACAAAAGTACATAGAGAGGGACCATTCGAGGGACAAAAAAAAACGAGGGAAGTATAAATGTGAATAATTAAAAATAACGGCGCTAGAAATTAGGTATGTAGTCGAATTGAGTTTCCTCTTTAAGAATTACTAGTTTTCTGCAAGTCATCGCATTTAATGATTAATTAACCCTCAACGAAGAAATGCATAATATTGTTACCTGAATTTATAATAAACAAGTTACCTGATACTATCTGTCTTTTGATATAAAGTCAAAAACTTTCATACAGATTTACGTGCGGTTTTCATGGATAGATTACTGATTCACGAGGAAGACATTATTGGTACTATCCTTATTTTTTTTCTAAAATTGGTTTAAAGAAGGAGATCATTGTAACGTTGCGACTGATCTGGGATTCCAGGCAGAACATAAAATCTTGGTTCTCTAACATTTAACGTTAGAGTAAATTATACCAATAGCCAATAACAATAACAAGCGCAAAATAATCCTCTTCATCCGTGCCCTTGACCTTCCTCCAGTGCTAATTCGAAGGTCACTTGGTATTATAACAATGATATAACAAGGTCTAACAATGCGTTATTTTTCATTCATGTTAATACGTTCAACTCTTTGTTTCGGAATCCCTATTGTCTTGTATAAAATTGTTCGATTGTGCAATTTATTTATAACTGCCGTTTATTCTACCTTGAAAGGTTTCCCTTGATTTTCTGACTGAGGACTACTATCACTTACTTATCTCGGATGAATCATTCCAATAGATCCACTATTGGGATGATTTCGCCGCACCTAAAAGGTTAAAAGGAAACTCCGCTAAAATTTTCACATATTATTATATCTATTGCCGCTATAATAAACGTGTTATTTTGCTCAATATTATTTCCGTTTCATAGAGGCAAAATCCCTTTGGATACCCTCTATGGGAAATTTTAGGGGGAAAGAACGTGTTGTGTGGTGATTCCACTAAAAAACCGCCCTGGTAAGCATCCCATTACATGCCAACTGGAGGAACCTTGGAACATAAATACACTGCAGTGGCTTTTTGAGGCCAAATTTTATAAATTTGACAAAATCTCTGTGAAATTCTGCCCCGGGATTCAAACTTTACTGAAAAAGTGACACTGCAATACCTTATCTGAAAAATCCATTACCTTGACATGACATTAATCTCTAAAACATAAATCCCTGCAGGTAACTTAGTACCCGTATACTTTTACTCCGATAAGACACTTCAATTCGTGAGCTACTTATGTCAAAACTAATATATGGAAATAAAGTGGCGTATCGATTAGCATTATACGCAGTTACGCAAATCTGTATGGCTATTAAATGTGACTAATTAATATGATTATTGAAGGCAGTAGAACATTTATTGCTCTATTTTTGTTTTCGGGTTTTTTCCTTGAAGGGCTGAGTCGAACGATATTTTTCACTTCCTACCTCCCAAATTCCCCAAAAAATGACAAATTTATAATTACTATAGTTGGAAATAATCAGTGACAATAAATACCTGCTACTTTTTGTGTATATTATGTATAACAGTGAGTAGCAGCCGCTGCTCAATTATAGTGGCAGCGGAAATACATCAATTGTTAAGGTAACAACAGTCTAACTATCACGGTTCATGTGTTTATAGCCTGGTGACAGAGAGACAGACAGCGAAGTCTCTGTAATAGGGTCGCGTTTGGGTACACATATTGGGTACGGCCTACGGGACCATAAAAATAGAGTAGAGGAGCTCTGCAAATGATGGAACGGACGAAAGTCGTTTTATTACGTTTCCATCATGCGAAGCTCGGTTGCATGGAAAGTCTCTCGCATTTATTTCTTGCCTTCTGCTCATCGGCTTGTTGCTGAATTCAGAAACACAAAGTTTTGTGACGCTACTGATCGCCAGCTTCAGTAATCACAATCTCAAAGTTTTGGGCTGATATTTTATGTACTTTAAATTGGTACTAAAAACGGCTAACCTGTTTGTTCAATCGTGATGGGTTTTTATTAAAAACTTACAAGTTTACGTTTTTCGATATTTACAATCGTTGATTTTGTCCAATTATGACCTTCAAAATTATTGAACCTGTTTTTTGGGCCGGAGTAATATTATTTAACGCTTATTAGCGAATAGGTACTAAAGTTTGATATTTTAACACGCTTTTTTACTGGTTTGTTTTAATAAAGAATACCACAGTCCCATGTGGCTCCACTCGCATTTACACTAAGCGGGGTTGTTATTGATTGCTATTAGGGAATTTAACAAAACACATTAATTCAGGTTAATATTTCTGTTAACCTGAATTAATCACTTTCTTTTCAAAAAGACAACTCTCGCACTAAGAATTGCTCTTGAGTCGCGGGGTCTTTTACAAACATACAAACAATGGACACACAGTGCAACCAGACTCGAACAGTTGGTGATACCACAAATAATTGTCCCGTGTGAGAATCGAACCCACAATCCCGATGTAATAACGTGGCGACCACCTTAGCCGCTGCGCCACAGACGAAGTCAAATCGCTAAAAGAACAACAAAACATAATTTAGGCAAATTCTTTTGTGTCTGCAACCTTATTTCAGGGACCGTTGTTTGTTTGGGCATATACGATGAATTTTATAAGTGCATGCGGGTGGGATTTAACGCGCTATCTCATAGTGTATTGTTCCAATAAATGATATAAAATGAATATCGATCGACTCAGATTGTTTGTTATGTAGTATACATTCATACATACATACATAAAAGCCATCTTCCCACAGTAGTAGACAGCGACCAGAGAACGCCTCTTGGTACGATCCTTACAAACTTCCCTTGCCACATTCACATACAGTTGCGCTCACCGGTCTGTAAACGATTTGTGGGTTAAACAAACCTTGGTGCGGTCATTCCATAGATGGGTGACCGCATAGTGGTATTTAAACTGGGCCCCTTCGTGCTTCGGAGGGCACGTAAAACGCCGGTCCCTGTTGTTGTCGATTAAGATTACAGTCGTTAAGCCAAAGGCCTTTCGTGCGGCTTGAACAACTTTGACACAAGGTTGACCGCTAACCATATGATAAGAAGAAGATTCACATCCATACATGTTGTCATACAGGAACGCCGGTTACCAGTACTACGCACGATACTTTCTGCACGATATCAATTATTTTTTATCTTATTCTCGTTGTTAGTTTCGCTTGTAGTACAACACCGTATTTTAGAGAAAGCATCACAACAGTGCATTAGCGTTTCCTTCTTCGGATGTTTATATTATTATTAATATTATATCTAACAGGAAAATTATATTGGGGTTATGTGACCGCAGGTTTTAATTCAATCACAATTATGACAGCAATACTAAAATAGACGGGAAAACCCAAAAGTTGTTGGTAAAACCCAGGCGGGTTAGAATTTAAATTATATTTTATTTATTAAATAACATACCTACGGTTTAAGGACGGTTGTCATATTTATTTACTTATTCAGTTTTGATTAGAGGTAATCGTGGCTAAGTTACAACGGCCGTAAGGACTGAGCTTTTAGGTTAAGCAACGCTTGTCGAAGTTGTTGCGTGGATGGGTGAACATATATTATCATCCATACCCCTTGGTAAGACTGCTTGTCAGACTTTCAAACAGCTGATTACTGGTAACGACTCAACTCAAAGATCTTCGAAAATGACAGCCGGGACCCACAATTCAACGTCCCTTCCAGAACCCGGAGGAACGCGGTATGTATAATATGGTCACCCAACCACAGAAAAACCTCGGCAAGCGTAACTTAACGTCAGAGAGTGGAGATATGCGCGGCTGTTGTTACTTAACCAAGAGCTCCTCCAAAAAACGAACAATTATTATACAAACATAACATAACGCATTTTTCCCATAAGGGTAGGCAGAGATCAAAGAACGCCACTTGGTACGATCTTTACAAACTTCCTTCACCTCATTCACATCCATACTTCTTGTCATACAGAACCGCCGGTAACGAGTACTTCGCACCTGACCTATTTTCAAGACATCGCCTATGTGATCTATATACGTGATTAACGAAAAATGTTGATTTTGATGAGTAGGAAACCAATCTTCTGCTTTGTGAGGTAGCAAATCTAACTTTATAGAGCAATGACCTCTGTAACCCCATAATAGTATAACAATATGTATTAGTAATCAGAGAATCAAGTCAATATCATTAGTAGCTGCATCACTAGTAGAGAAACGTCGTAAGCGAATAATGATCGTTGGGTTCCGTACCCAAAGGGTAAAAACGGAACCATAATACTGATGACCTCCGCTGTCTGTCTGACCGTCTGTCACCAGGCTGTATCTCATATACCGTAATAGTTAGAAAGCTGGTTATCACAAATTATGTATTACCGTTGTCGCTATAACAACAAATACATTTTTTTTAAATTACCATTTTAAGAGGGGTCCCCATACAATAAACGTGTATTTTTGTATTTTTTTGGTACAGAACGCTTCGTGCGCGGGTCCGACTCGTACCCAAAGCGTAAAACGGGACCCTATTACTAACCCTCCGCTGTCTGTCTGTCGGTCTCCAGACCGTGATAGCTAGAAAGCTGGAATTTTCACAAATCTTGTGCATTTCCCTTGCCGCTATAACAACAAATACAAAAATTCAAAGAAATACAATTTTAAGAGGGATCTCCAACTCTCCATAGAATAAACGTGTTGTTTAGTATTTTCTTGGTACGGAACCCTTCATACGCGAGTCCAACTCGCAGTTCGCCGGTTTTTATAGTATTATCCTTAATAGTGTGGTAAAACCCAGGTATTATGCAGATCGTGGCTTTACGCACGATTACGAACTTAGATCTTTAGTGTGTCATCACAAAAAATGTACCTAATGATCTTTTTATTTAAGAAACCCCCCGCGTTTTATAATATTTAATGCGGGGATTTTTATGAACTTAGAAACGGTTGACACAACGTCCAAAGATTCTGATCTTCGATCCGGATTATACCGATACTTCCGGTGTGAGAATCGAACCTATGACCCCTGTGCATAGGTAAATAAACTGCTTAACTAACCGGAACCTAGGTATGCTCGATTAATCTAGATTCTAGATCTTCTTATGGCGGCCAATCTAGTGTCAAACTTGTTCTTGCTGCCAGCCTGTTTCGTGGCTTAACGACTATTATCTCAATTGACAACAACCGGGACCGACTTTTTACGAGCCCTCCGAAGCACGAAGACGCCCATTTCAACTACCAACATCGGTCACCCATCTATGGAATAACTGCGCCAAGTTTACTTAACCCATAGATCGTTTTCAAAACTTGAAAACATTGTTTAAGAAGTTACTTCGTTGTATTATTAGAATTCTGTTGCATTACTAAAATTTAGTGTGTTATAATAATGAGGGTTTTAGAGACAATCGTATTTTTAATGTTCGTAATACAGCTTTATACTGACGATAAACTATTTATTTATAATATGTAGATGTATCTATAAGGGTCAGCGCAGACCAAGAGGAGCGCAGCGGAGAGGATTTTTTTAACGCACTTGAAAATCAACTTTAAATTTGTTAAAATAAAGTGCATAATTGCTTGAACCTGACAAAAAATGCTCGCGCATCCTCGAGGATGCGCGGGTATCCCCGCGCAGCATCGCGTCGCCGCCGGCATCGTACGAAAAATTTCAATGTTGTTACTGAGTTTAAAGAGAGAGAACGTCATTTTTATTCTTCTTCAGTCAAAAGAGCAATTATAATCATGGCCCAGTCTACCATCGTTGACGAATTTTCACGAAAACTGGCCTGTTTAATGAAGAATGGTAACCTAGAATGCTTTCCTCGCGCAGGCTCGAGCAGTCGCGAGCATGCTCGAGCATCCGCGAGCCGTAAAGAAAATGCTCGAGACCGCGCGAGGATTATTCCGGTCTGTCTGCGCTGGGCCTAAGAAATATTTTAATCAAAGTGATGCTAGCGACATCTGTTGTAAGCAATTGAACTCTATGTGGTAAATTGCCTGGTATTTTCCTCAAGCTCATTGAACATCGATATAATGATAACTTAATAGTTCAGCAAGTATGCAATAGATGGCGTTGACTTATTTCAGTTCTGATAATATAATTATTTCGTTTCATAAAAGCAGAATGCTATATTATTTAGTTTTTCAGGTGCTATTTAGTAGTCTCAAATAACATAAGGTCATTAAGAAACATTATGCCTGCTTGGGATGAATTTATGATTTTAACCATTTTATGTCGTCCGAACACAAAATATGTTTCGTGTGTTTAGTGTAGTAATACTGTTTCCTATACTTAGGTAAACTGAACACCAAAGAAAAAACAATACAAGGTCACACACATGTTGAAAGAACATATAAAACATACAACATAGGTATTTCATCCCAGAAACATTTGCCGGCGACATTCAGTCCCCCTGTCCCACATCAGTTCAGTGACGTCATCGAACACCGGCAAAAGTTTTTGAAACGGATTTGTCCGTATTGTTCCACATTTCCCAAACGCCTACAGTATAAGTACAAACAATTTATCGTGATTTAGCAAATTGGTGCCGTTCCCTTTATACAGGGGTTCTCAAACTTTTTAAAATAGTTGACCATTTTATACATTAATTCAATCACCAAAGAAACTTCCTAGCTGTACCTTCTGGTTGAACCAGGAGTTGAAATTATATCATTAGGATAGCAACTGGGATCTTGGTCCCAGTTGACTAACTGCGGCGTCATGAGGAACTAGAGGAGACTACTGGGAATATCAATACCAACTTTATCAGTATGTTTTGTATTTAGAAGTATATAAGTATATTTATTAGTTACTGGTACTATAGTACATGCTCTGCTTAGTTTGGAATTAAATGAAAGTTTGTGAGTTGTCCAAAAATATTTAGTAAATAATCCATATTTTGTTCCCAGAAGTATCCTTTAGCTCCTAAATGGGACTTTGTGTGTCCTCCAGAAGTGTTCAATTCATAGTTTTGTACTGGAGGGAATAGATTTATACACGACACCTATAGGAAATAATATTTAAACGAAATTATTGATATTGTATTCAAATTAAGTTTAATTCTTCTAGAGATCTTTCTCACTGTGTTTCATAAGGAATGTTTTTTGGGGTCTACCATTGGTCTGTAAAGTTTGACAACCACTACAACACATAGCCTCGGGCGAACAATGGTAATGCGCTAACAAATCCCATGCTTTGTTTTAAAGATAAATCGTTGTGCTGATTACTTTGTTCTGGTTTTGGAAGTGTCTATGTATCTGTTCGGCAAATCACGGTGTTGGTGTTCAATGGGGAATGGTGAAGGGATTTACTATGGTGAGGTTAAGGTGAAATGGTTACTGAAGATGGGAAATTAGGTTTGGCTTTGCATTTCTTGTTGGTGGCTTCTTTTTTTTGAGTAAATATATAAAGTAATTATTACTTATGTTATAACGACATTATCGACAAACTGAAAAATAAAGCTTTCGTTTTTAAAATCTGACTAATTTTGAGCCTACTGCCTATTTTTCAAGTAAAAAATAGTATAAGCATAATCTATTCTATATCGCCATTACCTTTATAGTAATCAGCAGCAATTTATACTTAGATACGTAGACTATCAGATCCGCGTAAGTTAAAAATAGATGAGCGTCCAAAAATACTGCCTCTTAGGGGTCCAGTCCAAATTTGTACAAACAGCTTCTAATGGCTTAGATCTGTCATGACTAAAAAGCTGTAGGTAACCTTGACAATTTTAATAGACTGGCAGTCAATAGAAAGATTTCGAATCATTATAAGATCAACCTTATTACTTCTCTATAAGACGGTTTAAGTGCTTAAAGCATTTCTTAAGAACTAGCAAACCTATGTTGCAATTCGTGAACTATCTTTGAATAAGTGTTCGATGTCTAATTGACAAGTATTTCAATGTCAGCTATCCGTCTTGTTATTTGTCGGTCTACGTTAAATGTTCCCAATTAATCTTTAGTTGTAGGTTAAGACAATGCTTGTATATAATACCTTAGTGTCTATTTAGAACTAATTACCCACTCATAAAGTCTGGAGAAGGCTAGGTTCTATTCACTCACAAAACAAACTTGTGTGATATGATGTTTTTTTTAAGTTCTTTTATGTCCCTGCATTGTAAATACGGACATAAAGTAGACTTAGCTCCGGAACAATGACCGGAATCTGTAGATAACAAGCAAAGTTTTTACATGCATTAAGATATTATAGTACTGTACTTACTACAAGTAAAGAGACTCTATGGCGAACAAAAAAATGTGGCTTAAATGTTCTTATGTGTCGAGTGAGCACAAAATGACTGAACGTTCTTTAAGATAAACTGCCCTTTAATTAGATGACAAAACATGTTGATATAATAAATTGTTTTAAAAATATCAGTTATCTTGAGAACAAAGTGTCGTCCACGATTAGTTTTGGTGTTCAATGAGTTGTTGTCGATTGGTGATAAAGATAGCAAAAAACTATTTGCGGTGGCAGTTATTTACAAAATAATAATGGTACCTACATTAAAAATCCAATTATTTCTTTATTTAGATCTAGAACACATATGACTGTTAAACTATAGCAATTAAATTCCACCGCCATGTAGGGATAAATAATAAGATTTGGCAAGAAACTCTTGGTCATTTAATGGCTACACAAGAGAATGGAACCTGCGACTCACATAACCGCACGGTAACTATATTAAACACTAGCTGACTCGCGCAAATTCGCTTGCGTCACATAAGAGAGAATGGGTCAATAGTTTTCCCGTTTTTGTAACATTTTTTACTGGTACTCTGCTTTAGTTGATCGTGGCGTGATGATAAGTATATAACTTATAGCCCTCCTCGATAAATGGGCTATCTAACACTGAAATAATTTTTCAAATCGAACCAGTAGTTCTTGAGATAAGCGCGTTCAAACAAACAAACAAACAAAAAAACAAACAAACTTCAGCTTTATAATATTAGTATAGATTGTATCATACTCAGCTATAATTATAGAATGATCACTTCAATAATAAACTATGATTTGTCGATTAGCATTATAATCTTTTGAATAGTTTTTATACAGTTAATAAGAAACAGATATATTAATGTATAAAAACATGTGTTGAGTGATTGATAGGTAAATAAGTAAATATTAATCAACATATAGAATGACCTAACTCAATATACTGACGTGCATGATCTTTGTACGAAACAAGTATTTATAAAACAAAACTAGTTTTATTGGACTTAAGACCTAGTTTTTACTAGCTAGAGTTTTTGCGGATCTTTAATTAGGTAAGTACTAATATAATTATAATACAGACTTATAGTCCAAACTCCGACTATTTAGTAGAGTACCTTGTTTGCAGGATGCAAAAGCGCGGCTTGCGGAGGTATACAAGACGATGGCGCCGCAGATGCATAAGCGTGTGGGCCACTAATGTTCTAACTCCCGGTTTCTGAGGTACATTTAGCGGTAGTTTATCTATTCAATAGTGTCAAAACTCATAAAAAACGCTATTGAATAAACCTCAAAAACCGGGGGTTAGAACATTAGTCATTACAATCTCTCTACGAGAAGGACCCCTTCTCGGAGGAGACGCTCTCGACAGGAGAGGATTTGATGCGCTTGGTAAGCGAGAGCCGCAAGCAGAGTTGGATGAGGCTTGTTGATAGCGTCGATATGACCCATAACAGCAAAAAAGCCTGGTCCACTATCAGAAAACTCACGGGAGATCCACCAAAGCCCATAAACCCTGGAAAGGTAACGGCAAATCAAATTGCCCACCAACTATTGTTGAACGGAAAACCACCGCAACGACTGACCAGAACCAAAACACCAACTACTAGCACGGAAAATGATAACCATAGCAACATTAGCAAACCATTCGCATTAAATGAAATAATCACTGGCATACACTCACTAAAATATGGTAAAGCTGCTGGTATAGATGACATAACAACAGAACAAATTAAACACCTGGGCCCCGTGGCGACATCATGGCTTTTGGATATGTTCAACTCATGCCTGAAAGACTTAAAGATCCCAAAACTGTGGAGACGAACTAAAGTCATTGCACTCCTTAAGCCCGGCAAATGCCCATCGGACCCAAAAAGCTATCGTCCCATTTCCTTGTTATGTCACACATACAAGCTTTTCGAAAGAATGTTACTAAATCGCCTCACCCCCATCCTAGAACCAACACTGATACCAGAGCAAGCCGGTTTTCGTCCAGGCAAATCTTGCACAAGCCAAACCCTCAATCTGGTACAACACATTGAGGATGGCTTTGAAACTAAAAACGTAACGGGGGTCGTCTTCGTCGACTTGACCGCTGCGTATGATACCGTCAACATAAGAAAACTACTGGGGAAAGCTTATGCTTTGACCGGTGACTTAGGCTTTATCAATATACTGCGGGAAGTTCTAAGTAATAGGCGATTTCAGGTGCACATAAATAATAACAAAAGCAGATGGCGTGTCCAAAAAAATGGGCTCCCACAAGGAAGTGTTCTGGCTCCTGCACTCTTCAATATTTATACAAATGACCAACCCAAAACGCCAGGTACCAAACGCTATATTTACGCAGACGACATTGCACTAGCAGCCCAGACGCCGAGCTTTGAAGAGTCCGAAGCACTACTCACACTAGCACTGGATAGACTTGGCGACTACTACGATGCCAACGCACTAAAGCCAAATCCATCCAAGACACAAGCATGCGTATTCCATCTGCGTAACCGTGAGGCAAAAAGGACTCTCAATGTATTGTGGCGAGGTGTAAACATAGAACACTGCAATCATCCGCGCTACCTGGGCATCTACTTGGACCGTGCTCTGACTTTTAGGGCTCACTGCTATAACACAAAGCAGAAAGTCGGAGCTCGAAACAACCTGCTGCGACGTCTCACATCATCGTCCTGGGGGGCAGCGCCACATGTACTCCGAACCACAGGTCTCGCACTTTCCTTCTCGGCTGGAGAATATGCGTGCCCTGTGTGGCACCGCTCCGCCCATGCCAAAGAAGTCGATACAGCTCTTAATGAGACATGTCGCATAATAACGGGCTGCCTTAAACCAACACCGCTCCACTTACTCTACCCCCTAGCAGGTATAGCTCCACCCGAAATACGTCGCGAAGTAGCTTGTGCAGTGGAGAAACATAAACAAGAGACAGACACTCACCACCCACTGTACAACTACGAAATGTGTCGCGCACGACTTAAAAGCCGGAGAAGTTTTTTAAGAACTGGCTCTACGGACGTAACCCCACGAGTAGCTAGAGAGAGCATGTGGACTAATAAACATCCAGTACCTGCCGACTTCCCTAAACCGGCAGAGATTTTACCTCCGGGACATCAACTGCCCTGGCCAACCTGGAGATCATTAAATCGCCTGAGATCCCAGGTTGGCCGGTGCAGAGAAAGTATGGCGAAGTGGGGCTTCTCTGACTCGTCTTCAAAGGGCTGCGACTGTGGGGCTCCCTCCCAGACAATGGCACACCTGCTCTCCTGCCCTCAGTGCCCGTACAACTGTACCAAGAAGGACTTATCCAAGGCAAGCCATGACGCCATTGCCGTTGCCGACTTTTGGTCGAAACATATCTGAATATATATATATATATATATATATATATACATGTTATAATAATAATTAAATATAATAATACATATACTCGTATTTATTTACTGTTTATATAAAACTGGAGGTACCTAAAAAAAAAACCATTGACACGAAGAAGAAGAAGAACATTAGTGGCCCATACCCTTATGCATCTGCGGCGGCCTGTTTGATATACATACAATATACATACTTTATTTTAATAAACAGGATTAATTACAATCTAGATACATCGTGTATGTCAAGGCTCTTTACTAAGTTGACGGACTATAAGAAATTTTGAAATTATATTACACTAGTTTCTGCCTGCGACTTGGTTCGGCTTAAAATATTTCTTACAGTTATGAGCATCCTATGTATTATTCCAGGTAACAAACTATCTGTAAACCAAATTTCATTGAGGCTCGCATACTAAATACGGCATGAGTCTAAAAAAGATCCATCCAAACATAAAAATCCCATTTATTTTATTATTAGAATAAAAAGTATTAAATAATAACATGTAACTGACAGCATATAAATGATTACATCGCAAAAACGATATCGCACGTAACGAAAACGCAAGTGATGTGCTCAATAAGGAAGTATTTATACTAGGTATAAATAATAACTATTATCTACACGCACATTACGTGTTATATTCGAATATAGTAACAAATACTATGACGCATAACAATGAACTGGCTTGTACTATATTATATTGCTACTGACTGAGCTGAGTATAAGTGGCTTTTGTCATGGTTTTTGGTAGGTCAGGTATATCACTACACATATGGTTCTGTCTCATCATAGTATAGAGGCGTACGATCCCGACTTCTGCCTTCAACAACCTTTTCCCACAGCGGCAGCATCTTATAGTTCCACCCCATGTATTGTATGATTACCACATGACCACTATTAATTTCCAATTTTCCCATTGGAACTTTCCAATATACTTACAATTTCTAAGGAGTAAAGCCATCAGCCAAATAAATCCCTTAACTGCATGTTTTGAGGACGAAAACATGCTGTACCGATGTTGCTTAACGTGCTTAACGTAAGGACAAGACGAAGCAAAATCTTACAGATTTTACGAGTATATTAACGTAATGGTTGGCAGTTGCATCGGCTTGAATAAAAACACAAAATGTCAATGCTTATCTTATTTAATAAAATAATATAAATCTCATTTTATAAATAATCCAAAAAATTGTTCCTGCAGAGTAGACTTATGAATTGCGATATCCGTATTATAGTGCTAAAACTTTTAACCGTGAAACGGTCTCACACAGTTTTAAAGAATTGTGTCATTTGTTATGTACATAGGGAAGTTAAGACAAGGAACAGGAAAGACAATGTATTTTGACCAAATTAGTTTAGTTTGTACGTCGATTTGTGACATACGAGTAGGTACATGTGAAGCTACGTATATAATAAAAACTTACTTAATGTGTTATTGTTATCTCATGACTCTTCTAAGTTTATTCGGCCAAACTATTTTTTTTAAGACAACTCCCTCACTAACACTTGCGCTTGTGTCGCAGGGCTTTTACAAACATACAAACAACGAACACAAAGTACAACCAGACTCGAAACAACTATTTGTAGATCGCACAAATTAAATTATTTAGTTTCATATAGATCTTGGGTTCGATTCCCACACGGAACAATTACAAAAATCTAGCCGAAATAATTGTATCACACAGGATGCTTTCAACTTAAATTGAGGATGACAACTCCAAAAAGGATGTCTTTGTTCTAACAGCTTCTAAAATTATCTTAAACAGTGAAAATCCGGCTTCCAAGGTACTAACTATTTTTGTTAAATTCACGATCACGGTTTTTCTATAGTGATGTCATAGTTTTAACGTGAGAATGAAAAAAATGAGACAATCGCGTGTATTTTTGTTTATTTGATAAAGTGCTTTGAAATTCTTGAATTTAAGTGTGGATTTTTAATGTGAATCTTATAGAATAAAATTTTTGTTTATTATTTTATGTTTTAATGTATATAGATTCTTGTAAGTTGTTTTCTATAAAAACCCTGGGTTTGGTTAATGGCAGCGAAGCACCGGTGTATTTTATACGCATGTCCTAACACTTTTAAAAGGGTAAACAGTCGTGCTATTATAAGTATCGTTTGATGCATTTTTATACAGACAGGTTTAATGATTGTAAAACGAAACTGTACTTGATTAGGTAAATAAAAATAATATGCCTAATGTTTACTGGTCAACAATATTTTCAACTTATTAATGGTGGTTTGAAACCACAAACGTTTTGTTTTCCTATATTTATATTTCAATAAACATCGTCTATTATCAAATTCACATCTTTCAACAACAAATTACATAATATTTAAATTAATAATGCATCTCACATGATGCAACATAATTACTTATTAATAAGTTAGCTTGCCTTGGAACATAAATAACGGACCTAGGACATAGTTATTATACAATCATAAATAACAAAGATTAGACAGTTATGTCTGGTAAATAAATTAAATGCTACTGTGAAAATATTGATGGATAAGGTCGGGGATATCTTCCATATTATATATAATTATAGTAAAGATAATAATAACTTGAAAAAAATGGACGAATTTTGGTTTCATGATTCATGAAAAATTGCTATTTTTGTCAATGATAGCAAAATGTTCGGATATTTTAGTTTTATAATATAAGAATGTTGTTTTTCGTTTATACATTTTTCATGCTAAAACGGCTCAACAGATTTTTATATTTAGCAGGTTGATTGATTGTGTCTCGCGGTCACACAAAGGCTACTATTTTGAAGCAAACGGCACACAGCACAGCTGAAACTCTAGTTAGTATATAGGTACTATTATGAATTCCTAAACTTAACCAAAGAAAAATACCTTTAACGATTTTAAACTGTCGCGACTTGCACACAAAATATTAAAATGTAACGGGTCTTGATCGCGATTGAAACGTCGGGTGAACAAATAAGGTATTCTATCTAACCTTTAATTTTCAATCGCGATTAAGACCCGGTACATTATAATATTAAAATTACCTTTATAAAAATATACTAACATACTATATTGTCACATATTCATTATTAGATCCTCATTTAAATTAATTTGCCATCATAATGCACGGATGCAGCCAAACCCAATGTGATTATATTGACATTCAATACTTTGTAGTTAGTTGTACGTCAATACTAATCAATCTTTTAATAAATCATTAAATTCAGAAAATAAAATACATTCAAACCAAAGTATAAAAAAACTAGCAATAATCTATACTAATATTATAAAGCTGAAGAGTTTGTTTGTTTGTTTGAACGCGCTAATCTCAGAAACTACTGGTCCGATTTTAAAAATTATTTCAGTGTTAGATAGCCCATTTATCGTGGAAGGCTATAGGCTATAGATCATCACGCTACGACTAATAGGGGCAGAGTACCAGTAAAAAATGTTACAAAAACGGGGAAAAATTTCACCCATTCTCTCTATTGTGACGCAAGCGAAGTTGCACGGGTCAGCTAGTGTTCGAATATTAACACTAATTAAAACTTTATCAATAATTATAATACTGCTAGACAATTAATTAGACTTTTAATAAAAGTTAAATTATTCTGACGGATCTTAAACTCGTTTTCCTACCTGTTATAAATTTAGACATTGCAGAGTCAAATAAATAAGTTTACTTGCCTTAATAATAATCAATTCAAAAGGGAGCAAAAGAGCCTGTTAATTTTAACACATTAATTCGTTATTTCTGTTCAACGTTACTTTGATTTTTGAGTTCCTTTTTTATTCAAGACCTGTCTATCTTTCTCAAGATCTTGCTATAGTATTCTCTTCTTTAACCCATTACTGTCCCACTGCTGGGCAAGGGTCTCCTCCCGTAATGAGGGAGGTGTTAGGCCTTGAGTCCACCACGCTGGCCAAGTGCGGGTTGGGGACTTTGCACGGCCTCAATAAATGTTTTAAACAAATTTTTAGGCATGCAAGGTTTCCTCACGATGTTTTCCTTTACCGTTGGAGCATGTGATCATTATTTCTAATACACACATAACTTCGAAAAGTCATTGGTGTGTTGCCTCGGGTTCGAACCTGCGACCACTTGCGTGGGAGGTGTCAACTTATACCACTCGGCTATCACTGCTCATAGTATTGTGCAAAGGTATTAAAACATACCTACAACTTTCGGGCGAATAAATATTATTATTCAAGTTAATCAACTTATATTTTTTGCTTGTAATAAACCTAACAAAAAGTAAATAAATGCATACTTATAAATGGCAGGAATTCATTACTTTTTATCTAACACTGGCACACATACATTATATCAGCCTAGCATTTCTTCCAACTTTGTTAGAATCGGTTTTCAGTCTCAGCGGATGCAGCTGAATACCAGTATTTTACATGGAGCGACTGCCTATCGGACCTCCACAACCTATGTAGTTACCTGGGTTATAACATATCCTATAAGATATCCTTCTATAAGACTGGTTGCCAGACTTTCAAGCTGCTGACTACTGGTACCGACTGTCAAAGATCTTTGAAAATGAGCCGGGGTCCAAAATGTAACGAGCCTACGGAAACACGGAAGAACTTGGTATGTATATGGTCACCCATCCACAGAACAACAACCACAGAGATCGATTCGTACGGCTGTTATTTAGCTCCGAGCTATTCATTGTCATATTTTAATCAAGTACACAAAATTTACACAAAACCGCCCTAAATTGAAACCATCCTCATGAATGTTTGTAAGCCACATGAAAATCAGTTCAGTAGTTTTCTAGTTCAACTCAAATAAACAGACACACAGATACTTTATAAAACGTACAGACGGACAGACACTTTTCTAAATAGTACGTAGTGTCTAGAAAACGAGATAAAAATACACGCGTAATAGTCCGACCTTCAAGAGGTCAGGTTATGCAACAGCATTGTCTAACTGAATACAATGAGTGACGACATTATTTTGATTTGATAATGGCCGAGGAAAATTCTCTTTATTTTTTTAGTTAATTGCCTGACCATCCTTCGGTTTACTTCCTTTTATGATAATCATCATTTTTATTTTCTGTAAAAAGTTTTTGAATTAGTCGTTAATATGCAACCGCACTTCGGTAATTATTGATAATGTTTTTTTTTTTAATTTTGGATTAATCATTTGTCTCCCATCAAACCTGGTGGTAAGTGTCTAGAAGACGAAGATGTTACTTTAACTTTGCTATCCAAGAGATATCCATTTATTCTGCTTCAATCGGGTAAAAGCAAAAAATACGGGCAGCTAAATGTAGGCACGCAAGTTAGTGCAAGTTCAATGTTTTTATAACCAAATCTGAACTCCAAATCTAGTACTGTGTGTCACACAGCTAAAATTACCCTGAAAATTATTCTTTTAGAAGGTATAGAGGTGATTTTTACTACGAATTATTAAGTATTCATAAATTAAGCATGTTTTTAGAACCATGTTTATGGTGGGAAAGATTCTATGTTTTTTACTGCAAGCTCATAATTTAAAAGAAGAGCTCAAACTTTACAGTCAGTTCGGCTTCCACAAGCACAAAAAAAAACAATCATCATTTTATAACGTTTTAAATAAAACCATAAAGAATCCTTCTATATTAATTCCTCTAACTTATAATTTAACATAATAAAACATAAATTCACTACACTAAATCATTCTAGATGGCCAGTTAGCCTTAGTAAAAGACTTGTGAATGCCGACGGGTACGAAGTGGCGACGACTAATGATAATGATAATCATCAACTATTAATATACATGTGGTGACGGATCTTCCTATGAAGTTAGAGGTCAAGGTCTTCCCGAACGAATAATTACTTTTTGAGATGAATTTAGAGCAATCAAGGTACGAATATGTTTTATTATATTAGGGCGGGGAAAAAGTCTATTCGCATTATAGTATGTATGAACTTGTAATAAAATCTCTTAGGCTTCAAAAATCACAAATGAGTACACGGTTCATTAGGTTTCTTTCAGTGAGCTCGTGAGGTACCCAAATATCGAGTTTTTTTGTGTAGAGAAAAGATTTTTTTACAAGTTCATACATACTATAATGCGAAAAGACTTTTTCCCCGACCTAATAGGTATATCATTTGTTTTTTAACTTAACTGTGAGGTCTTCACGGCCAATATTTGGCTATCGTTCTATCAATTCAGCCCACTTTTACCCATTGTTAAGTATAGGTTTCCCTCTCAGTAGGCCATTTTCTTTAAATATTTGACCAGTATATTAAAACTATTATTGCATACTATTATATAAAATCATTTTTACTATTCAGTCGGATGGTATAACAACAGGGGCAAAATTTGTTAAACCTAGGACACAGCAATTTACCTCTCCTCTGATGCAATAAAATACAGCTCTAATTTCAAAACAGCTAGAGTGTATTTTGTTTACAAGAGAAATATGCAGAATCTATTTTAATAAAAAAAATACATGATTGTAAATATTCAGATATCAATTTGCAAATGTTATTTTTTAATTGTTATTGAGAATAAGTATATAAAACCCATGGAATTATTGTTTTCCTGCAAATTGACGATGCTACAAAAACATATCAATCAATAGGAAAAAACACACAAAATATAAAGAAATGTAATAAAAAACAGTATAAGTAATCAAACATTTAATAACTTAATCACTAACAATTATAATTAACTATACTTATAACAGGTTATTTTTAACGGTTTATGTCAAGTTATAATTGGACTTTTTATAACGACAGAAGAACTTCAGAAAAGCATATTATTAACATACCAAAAACTTGTCTTTACAGACTTTCATATCTTTAAAAAAATTCGCGTAACACAATGATTATATTATTATAGTACATGATCAGCTTGTGACCACGGCCAGTGCAACTTGCGCCGAAACGTCAAGCAAACTATGGTGCTTTACTGCTTTATAGTCTCCTTATAAAAAATGTTAATAACATTTTCATATAACTTTTATCTCTAATATTAACATTCATATAACTTTTATCTCTAATATTAACATTTATGATAATTTATTACATACATAAATCATATGTCAGATTAATTTGACTACTTCCGCACGCATTTATTACCATATTTATTCATATAATAGGCACAAATTGTCTCCCTTTAAAGACTACATTATAGCGTAAAGTTGACTCTAGCTTGAAACTACGGCCGTTAGTTTACGATATTAAACAGCCATTGCTAAGGTTTTATGGTAATGAAGTAAAGAAAGATCATATTTATAATGTAATAGCGTTATTAAAAAACCTTTACAATTTTAACTCATAAACGGTACTCCTGAAATTATCCATTGAAAAAGCCGCATATCAAAATCCGTTTTATAGTTCTAAAGATCGAAGCATACGTAGGGACAGACAACAGAAAAGCGACTTTACTTAATACTATGTTGTGAAGTTTTACCTATATCGATACACAAGGCTTACTTCTATGTATATAGTACGTAAATATATCGTATGCGTGTGAAAAAGTCCAATTAATAACTAAATTATATGCAATATGGCAATTTATAGTGTCATAAGTCATGGCTAAGGAAATTTACATACGGTTGCGTAAATTATATACATATAGCTAAACACTTAAAAAGGCATCTCGATATTATAGAGTAACATTGAAAGTATTGGATTAATATATTTATACAAGGTTTAAATCGTTTGCGAAATTATGTAATTTAATCCTCGAATTTTTTGAGAATCTTTTGATATGATTTGTACTGCAGAAACTTTATTGCGAAGAAAGAAGAAACACGAAAGCATTAAATAATATTCTTTAAGACTTGCGATCGCATGTTTTTGTTATGTTGAATGCTACTAGCATTCATACCACAAAAAACAATACAAGAGAGCAATTAACTATTCGCTATCTGAAGTTACTAATTAACACTTGGACATAGTGCTAAAAAAAGTAACAAAACCTTGAATTTGACATTAGACGTATTAATTGCAATCTATTTTTTCCTGTCAAATCAATATTCAAATCTTAGGCTTGACTGCCTCCGTGGCGCAGTGGTTTAGGTCGCCACGCCGATACCACTGCAACGGGAGGTCGTGGGTTCGATTCCCACACGGGACAATTATTTGTGCGATCCACAACTAATTGTTTCGGGTCTGGTTGTGCTTTGTGTCCGTTGTTTGTATGTTTGTAAAAGTCCCCGCGACACAAGAGCAATTCTTAGTGCGGGAGTTGTCTTTTAAAAAAAAAGAAAAGAAAAAAAAGGCTAGTTAGACATGTTTCGATTAGCCCTAGTTTAAAATGTTTTCTAAACTATAGTTGTATTTCCATGGTAACTAAATAATAAAAAAAAATAGTTCCCTGAGACTTCAAAACCATTTATCAAAATGCTTATGTAATTATTTCATTTTACATCATGATATTCATCAATTTAGTCAAGGCTTCGTTAAAATGATTGATTGATTAACCTGACGTCTAATTCAAAATAGTTTGACCTAAAAATGATTTGTTGACTTTCATTTTAGCAATCGATAGTCAACATTTGATTGATATATTATTTATCTATTTTGTAAGCATCTTTTAGTAGTAGATGCATATTGAAAAGCGTACCAAATTTTGTGATGAAAATATTTTTTTACCTAACTTATGACTTATTATGTTTAAGAAATAACTTTTTTCCAACACAAAACTATAAATCTTACTAAAATACTAAAAACTTTAGACGACCATTAAAAAGCATTTCGAAAAACAACACTAATTAGATATGACTACGAAGATCTCGTACAAAAAGACGAGTACACATCGTTCCACGTCGTTGAACACTTAATGGAAATCCCTGCAAAAATAACTTTAATTCACGTGCATTTTTTATCACTACAACTTATATCATTGTCCTTGACTTTTATGTCTCTCACACAACAGACGGGTCTCCGTACACACCAGCGAATAAAATTAAATTGCAACTTCTTTGCAATATCATAAACACGAATTCTTTATTTGCTTCAAAACGTTGACCGAGTATCCTATCTTCTAAACCAACTACAGTCGATGAAGCAGCCACTGTCCCTTCTTCAGTGACTTCTAATTCAACATTTTGTATTGACGAAGACACAAATAAAGGATTATCAGCCACACCTGGTAATTTCGCCTTTTCCTTGTCAAATATTGAATGGATTCCCGTATAACGCATGGGAGGTATCAAGTCCAATCTTGAAGATAACTTAAATCTTGGTATGAAAGTATCTATTGCAGGTAGGTTACCCTCTATTCTGAATTCCTGCATCCAGTTCTGTGATTTTGTTGCTAAGTTGTTTAATAACGTCTTGATAGAAACACCTTCGTATGGTAGAAGAATCAACATTGAGAATTCTTCGTTGTTTCCGTAAGTCATTTCCAAAATTTGAGCACCTAGTTCGTCGGAATCTCCGGTGTAATGTGGGGCTTTGTGATACATCATGTTGACTGACCCGATTTGCCTTCCCTGTGAGTTGTAGAAAGCTTCAATTTTCGTTTGAGTTGAGTCGAAAGGATGCGTCCAATTAGCTTTGAAGTACAACGCATCGATAAGCACCATACGTAAATTCTCTAAATCCGAAGGCTTGACTGCATTCAAAATTCTTCCATCAGTAGCGTAGCAAATATGCACATTTATATCATGGGCTAATTCAGTCGCATTATTAGTTTCCGAAGAATAAATCGACATATCGTAAAGCAGTGCAGATTGACAGAAATCATCGTGAACTTTGGTCGAACATTCAGTAAACATATACGACTGTCCTTTCACTATAACGTCCTGGTAATCAGACTTCAAAACACTTTTGGCAGCTGTATGCAGACATTGGGTCTTCCTCAAATCCTTTGGTAATCTTAACGCCGTCACTAGTTCCGTGAAAGTATCCCCTGAGGATCCTTCAGCTAATAATGCGAAGATGCTCCACACGGATACCGGTGATAGAGCAATGTTTTTAGTCCCGAAATTCTCTTCAAACGCGTGAACATTTTCTAAGAGTTGTAAAGTGAATTGGTTCACAGGTGTAAAGTCTATGAGAGGAGCGGATCTCGAAGCCACGGCGCCTATAAAGGCAAGTATGCAAAAGGCGAACATTTTGCCGCGGTATTGAACGCAACACTGCCCGCGGTTTCCCACGTGCGTTCGGCACAATGTATATAATTTTACTGGTTAGGTAATGCGAGTGTTTAGGTATATAAGTGAGATGCCGCGGATTAAGGATTGCAGACGTTTGCAATGTATATGTGGCCGGTTAAAGATTAGGGACGTGTTTTAGTGTTAGTTTGTTTTAAAAAGATTAATGTTTTTTTTAATCTTTATGGCTTTTTTAATGATTTTGTTATGAATACCTTGAAGTGTTTGTTTGTTGTTTGCGATTGCAAGTTTTTTTTCAAGTGCATTTAATATTACACTATAGTCGATGTATTTGTAATATTATAAATATTCTCAATATTGGATTTTTAAAGATGCTATTATAAATTTAACGTACACTTTTAATTTTTATTCTGTTTCATATTCGAAAATGAAAGCTAAAAAAACGCAATAAAACATCAAAGTATTTGTTCCCAAGGAAAAGAGAATATTTATAGTGAAACTAACAACATTTCATACTATCTTCAAAAGAAAAATGTCATAAGAAGCATATTATTATAATTACAACACACCATACGCTCTTCTTATTCTAAACATGTCATTGTAACTTCTTCGTACATGTTACTTACAAGTAGGTCTTATTTTTGCATATCATTATACAAACATACAAATCAAGGCCAAGGTCGGGCGTGTTGATATTTTTTTTCTTAAACTCGCTACTGGTTAGTTTCGTTACAAGCATCGTTGAAATGACTTAGCTGGTTTCTGAAGTATCGACTGTGTCAAATGTTGTTTAGTTTTTGCGCTATTGTCGAAACACATTACTATAATAACACAAAATATAATGGATTACCAATGATGAATAATTCTGTTAAAACTGCAAAAAAAATACATAGAGTGTTTACAATATTCTGAAGTATCCCGGAACGGTGCCTGTTTTGCAATAACTTAATAAAGAGGCATGACGTACACGATTTATCTAGATTATAATTAATATTTATGCGTATTTCCAAAAAAAAGTAGTTGTATCAGACAGAACACTGTCAGTTGCATACGCCTGCGAGTCATCGATGCTGGAAATTTTGACTTTTGTATACCTACGCCAACCGCGAACTTGCCTCTCTACTAAGTTGTTGGAACATAGTTTGAAAATTAAGTCACTGGACTAATTCATACGTCATATCATGATCCACACAGTGGACTATTGAGACCAAACTTCGAAAGTGCAAACACAAGTCTTAGAGTTTATCAGAAGAGCAAGCCTTTATTAGTGCCGTTAAAAAAACGATGCTGATTTTTCAAGTCCTGGCTGATGTCATTAAACTATCCGGATTTAAAACAAAAAAGTTTAAGTCAATACAAAATTCTTTTAACATTTGATTACATTTAATAGCTTTAAAGCGGATCTAAATGACTTTTGTATTTTTTTTTCTTTTCCAAATAATTGAAGAAAAATATTTTTATAAAATATCAATGATCGCTTTTTGTAAAGCAATTTACTATAAAAGTTAAAGTCGTGCGCGTATAAAAATAAAGACGAAGCCTGTTTTATAAAAAAAATGGAGGTGTGACGAAGTTTAAATATTGGTGATGGTTCTGTATAGCGTAGCTTGAACGATCTGAGAGAGATCTAAGAGTCTCTCAATTTCCTAGCTTATTTAAATTTTGAACTAGCGGACTTGCCGAACTTCGTCCGGGAATAGTACAATTTGATAAACCAACATAAGCCTTATCCCGACTATCTAATTTATTCTAGTTGTTCAAAAGTAATACAATTAATTCATTTAAACAAAGATGATGTGTATTTAAATGTTAGTATGTTTATGACGCTAAACTTTGACTTCTGAAATGCTGATTGATAGATGAGACAAGGCAAAAATACACAGAAGGAGCGCAGTCTCGTGTCTCAGTCTTTTACAGCTTGGTCGCATCTGTTTTCTATTAAAGTAGTAAAAATAATACATATGAGCCTTACAGCTTTTCTGTCTATGACCTACTTTTTAACGTAAAACCCTAGTGAGTAGTCAGTTCTTGTTTTATATACGAATGACACATAACCTCTTAATTACCTATACTGACATTGACACACAAGTTACACTAACAATGTCATTGACTGATTCACGTGTTTCGCGGAACCCTAAAACTATACGGAACTTGTAAAGTTTAACAAAAAGAACGTTGATGATTCAGATCGTTGACTTAATGTTTTAGTAACACTTTGAACAAGGAATGTTGAGGCTTGGCTTTTAAAATGTTATTGAACTGATTATTGTGGGACTATTTAATATAGTATTGTTTTACTATTGGGTAGAGGTATTTTCATAGAAGAAGGGAGTTTCAGACATTCAGTCTATCAGGTTTGCTAAGTGCTAAATGGGAAGGGATGCCTTAAATGTGTCTGCCCGAATTCTTCAATCTAAGAACTTAGCCCTAGTTCAACGTACACTATCTTTTTTTTTTAAAGAGTTAGTTTTCGACCCTGGTAACGCAAGCTTTGTATGCCAACCAAAAGGGATTAATTCGTTTTGTGTTGAAAAAGATATAATATATGTATCTTTTATTTTTACCATTTTATTACTTTATTCGACTTATATATTATACATATAAGTCGAATAAAAAATAAAGATTTATTGTTTTATATACTGAAAGGATATTTGTACCGAACCGTCAGTGGCAGTTGGATTAAACTTTGCAAGTTGCCACGGGCTATCTATGTCGCTAATTGATCTTGTATTTTACCGACTAAAAAGAAGATAGAGCTTTTGCCTTCCGATATGGATACAACGTTTAATGGATTAAATAGTACAACAAAATATCAGCTACTAGCCGGTTCTTCTGGTTTCACTTATTTGTATTGCGCGTAAAAAAGGAAAAGAGATTGGGTTAATCATCGGAATAAGTAGCCAATGATTGAACTCGAATCTTTACCAAAGTGAATGGTATTACAATTGGGTTCGTAAGTCAGAAAAGTTTGCAATTTTTAGTATATTTAACCAGTTTAATTTCAAAGTCCAGTCATCGGATAATCCAAATCCTTAAAAATGAGGTCTAAAAATAACTGTATTACATGTCAACAAAGTGAGCGTTTAGCGATCAAGGTTCCAGTAGAAAGGGGAATTTTAATGTCATCATACAATTTGTATGTCACGGACCATCTTTTGAGATCACGGAACTTCCTAACATAAAAATTATTAAAGGAACTGCTCGTTTTAAAGTAATAAAACGACGCAGGTAAATACTTAAAAGAAACATTCAGACTTCCACTATTTGGGAAACCGTGTAAAATATATTTTCAACTTATTTACTCAAGACTTTTTTTGTAGTAGGTAGTATGTTCTTGAGAACAGTTCATGTTTTTATATGCAACTTATAGTTCCTGGAACGTCACAAATATTTATGACATTGCTTGCAATCTCACCTAGCGGTAGACAGCATCTGCATCTGCGTGTGGTCCACGTCAGGATAATTTAAACGATCCGCTTTGTCCCGCAATTGCTGTAGTCCTCAAAAGAAATAGTTTCATAAAAATCAATACTGTAAAGGACATGTAGGTACATAGGTTTCCAAAAGGGACGGTACCGAACTAAGTAAGCGATGGTTTCCGTAGGGAGCAAGTTCAAAGACAAATGTTAAATAACAAAATAATATATTATAAACCAATAATGTGAACCCCTTTAGAAAGAAAAAAACTCAGCACCTTCATAAACGGTTATGATGTAAGCCTCCATGGCGTAGTGGTTAAGGTTGCCACGCGGCTGCCATTGCGTCTGGAGGTCGTTGTTTGTATGTTTGTAAAAGTCCCCGCGACACAAGCGTCGCTATAGTTTTTGGTCTGCAAAGTGCACTAGTTTTTTTAAAGATGAAAGTTCATCGTGCCATCATTTCGTTCACTTCCTTGTACGCCTATCACCAATTTGCTAATTAGCGTTCGTGACGATTAAAAAATATTTAACATTTTTGTACCTTTAAAGGAAACTAGGATGTTGTGTTCCTTCACCATATTTGGTATAAAATAATTGTGAAAAGATTCCTTTCCATATTAAGAAACGAATTGATAATGAAGTAATTTCTTAATTAGGAGATGATTTCATAGCACGTCTGGTATCAAAAATTTATATGAGTTAACTACAAATGGTTTTTTGCTGTTAAGAACATGAAACATAATGCATAATATAATAAATAAATTTCCCACTGCTGGGCAAAGGTCTCCTCCCGTAATGAGGGAGATTATGCTTTGAGTCCACCACGCTGGCCAAGTGCGGGTTGGGACTTTGCATGCCCTCAATAAATGTATTAAACAACATTTTAGGCATGCAAGGTTTCCACACGATGGTTTCCTTCACCATTGGAGCATGTGATACTTATCTATACTAATATTATAAAGCTGAAGAGTTTGTTTGTTTGTTTGTTTGTTTGAACGCGCTAATCTCAGGAACTACTGGTCCGATTTGAAAAATTCTTTCAGTGTTAGATAGCCCATTTATCGAGGAAGGCTATAGGCATATACAGGGTGTCCCAAAACTCAACGATAATCCGAGACAGGATGAAAGGCCAAGTCATACCGGTTCTAGGAAAAATAAAAAAAAATTCTATATCACTTAGTTCAGCAATAATAGACACTTTTCAAAAAAGTTGAAATTCCACACCCTTGGTCGCATTTTCAAGTCCTGTGATCACCAATGTCACAATTACGCTGTGTTTTTTTCAATTTCCTGATCTTCATTAAATATGCTATTAATCGTAAAACAAATTAATGCACAAAACATTGTTAATTTAATAAAAAAAGTTAAGTTTTAGTGAGTCATGGTTCACAAAAATATCGTTAGTTAACTTTGACGCTTCATATTGAAAAAAAAATGTACTACACTACCCTTGGCAAGTTATTTCAAAAGTTGGCGCATTTAATCAAGATTTCAAAATGGTATAACACTTGCCACTTTTCTTGCCATTAAAAATGTTATTTTTATTTGAACGACGAGTATCCCCGAAAATGGATCGGACGGAGTGGTACAGTTGTATGGCCTCCTCGTTCCCCCGATCTAAATCCAGTAGATATTTTTTACTGGGAATGCATAAAAGAAAAAGTCTATTCGAAATCAATACAAAATCTATCAAAACTGCGCCAGAAAATTGACACAGCGTCAGAAGAAATAAATGCAAGGAATTTTGCTTGACTGGTGCAAAGGTCTTTTGTAAGGCGTTGCAGAGCCTGTATTCGTGCCAGAGGAAAACAATTCGGAATTACATTAGTTTAAGGAGAATATTTAAAAAAGAACGATGGTTTGTTCATTCTTTTTTTTAATTATTTTTACCTATTATGTTTATTACATTAAATATTGGTTATGCACTGACTCAATTACCTCTTTACTAAAAATAATTGCTTTCCTCTAGCACGAACACAGGCTCTGCAACGCCTTACAAAAGACCTTTGCACCAGGCAAGCAAAATTCTTTGCATTTATATCTTCTGACGCTGTGTCAATTTTCTGGCGCAGTTTTGATAGATTTTGTATTGATTTCGAATAGACTTTTTCTTTTATGCATTCCCAGTAAAAAATATCTACTGGATTTAGATCGGGGGAACGAGGAGGCCATACAATTGTACCACTCCGTCCGATCCATTTTCGGGGATACTCGTCGTTCAAATAAAAATAACATTTTTAATGGCAAGAAAAGTGGCAAGTGTTGCACCATTTTGAAATCTTGATTAAATGCGCCAACTTTTGAAATAACTTGCCAAGGGTAGTGTAGTACATTTTTTTTTCAATATGAAGCGTCAAAGTTAACTAACGATATTTTTGTGAACCATGACTCACTAAAACTTAACTTTTTTTATTAAATTAACAATGTTTTGTGCATTAAATTTGTTGTACGATTAATAGCATATTTAATGAAGATCAGGAAATTGAAAAAAACACAGCGAAGTTGTGACATTGGTGATCACAGGACTTGAAAATGCGACCAAGGGTGTGGAATTTCAACTTTTTTGAAAAGTGTCTATTATTGCTGAACTAAGTGATATGGAATTTTTTTTTTATTTTTCCTAGAACCGGTATGACTTGGCCTTTCATCCTGTCTCGGATTATCGTTGAGTTTCGGGACACCCTGTATATCATTACGCTACGACCAATAGGAGCAGAGTACGAGTAAAACATGTTACAATAACGGGGAAAATTTTGAACCATTCTCTCTTATGTGACGCAAGCGAAGTTGCGCGGGTCAGCTAGTTTCTAATACACACATAACTTCGAAAAATCATTGGTGTGTTGTCTTGGGTTCGAACCTGCGACCACTTGCGTGGGAGGTGCCAACTTATACTATTCGGCTATTATTGCTCTTGGATCTATGGAATGAACGCGCCAAAGATAGATTTAAAGTAAATGCTACTGGCTATGCCTTAAAATCTGCTCTATCCTCATTCCGGATTTTTCCCATCTTCTGGCAGGTGCTGGATCCAGGTCACCAAGTCAATATCACTGCAAGGTTTCTTCCTTGTTCGATCATTTGCCGTAAATAAATTTTCCTGTTCAGTGAATATTCTATGCACGCTATGTCACTCCGGAAACTATGATGATTCATTAAATTACTGTACCTGCTGGGAGATTTCCGTTGTTCCTGAAAATAGTTATAATGTTTCTTTGCAAATGACATATCAATAATGGCCTAGCCGATATCCAGCTACGGCAGTCAATGTAATTAAAACTCAGGACTTTGTTTATACCTAGTGCCCTTAATCTCATAGCCCGGTGGGACGGATCACCGACACGACTAGTCGTCGTAGAGAGAGGTCAGGCGCAGGACCGACGGCATAACATGCTTTTTGAGGCACGGAGGTCTACGACGTCAGCTTCCTAAATCCGGGTAATCTCTGAGAATTTTTTAACAGAAAATATCAGAAAAGACTTTTGGCCCGATCCAGGATACGAACTCGAGACCTCTTGCACGGCTGTCCTATACACTACCGACCGCGCCAAAGAGATACATATTAACATATTAATTAATAGCTACTACTGCTTCTAGATTAGGTGGTATACAATTGCTTTTGGGGGTCTCAGATTCGATTCTTATTCAAAATTATATTAGAATGTTAATAAATTATCGAGGTATAGGGTTTGATTACTGAGTTTGTTTCTTAGCACAGAATTTGGTAACGATTAACGTGTAATTTGGATGGATATGAAAAGGTCTTTGAATTGAAGCTAAAAACACGGAATAAATAATTGCCTAAATAAAGTTATTCGTAGAAGAAAAAAGTAGATATCAGCCATTCATAATAATATTTCGCTTAAAGCAAGGTTTGTTTGGTTCGCTTGTTTAAACTGATAACATCTTATTAATTAACTCGGATATAAAACCTTCGTCACGTTCAAGGGTGTTCACATAATAAATATTATTTACTAATTATTATAACGGTCGTATATTAACTTTTATAATCGAGTTGATGGGCTCATAGTTTCTTAAACCACAATATTTTAAATTACTAATTTATATGAGCTTTAATTAATTTTCATCTAAGGCTGGATGTGGCATGTTCTTCCGGATTTGCAAATCCATTTTTTTTATTTAATGTAAGAACGGTTATCTTTGGTCAACCGTAATGAACATGATGTAATGATAGTAAGCAATCTTAAGGACGGATACTATATAGATGGGTGAACGAAATTTACAGTAATGAACACAGTATTATTAAATAAATTTACGGAGGTCGCTGTCATCCAAGTTCACGATAAAAGTCGACTCACCCTCGGTTTCTGAGTACATTTAACGGTAGTTTATCTATTCAATAGCGTTTTTTTATATGAGTATTGACACTATTGAATAGATAAACTACCGCTAAATGTACCTCAGAAACTGGGGGTCAGACAATTATAACCCAAAACTTTAACTCTAAACTAATATGCCGCAATATGCCCCTAATATTTGCGACCTACTAAAAATCTAAACCATACTAAATAATCACAAAATCAAACTACCTTATTACAAAATCATCGTTAATAGCCCTCCCTCATTCAACTGCTTTTATATCTCTCCATCCAATGGTTGCCTCGAAGAGATTGCCACTGTGCGATAAGGCCGCCAATTGTACTTTTATTTTAAGTTTATTTTATGTTCGTGTTTCCTTTATGTACAATAAAGAGTATTCATTTCATTTAATTTCATAGATCACACAAATCTTTGTCATCGGTCAATATATCACGATTTTACTCAATGCACCTACAATTAGTCATCTAATCAATAATTTCTGTCACGAACTATCACATGACCTCCAATAATGTTAAGCTGTTTACACACTGAACTCGCCGACTAGCCGACGCAGACGGATTTATCCCGGCGACTTATAATTTGAAACTAGAGGCGTGTCCCGGCTTCGCCCATATATCTTGTAAAATTTTACTAAGAAGAGACCATAAAGCTCGCATTGTTAAAAAGTAATCAGATCTCATGTAGAGCCAAGTTTTTAACCCTATATGCCCAACTTCAAAACCAATTGCCCAAACTTTCAACACTTAAGTCACGGCGAAATACTCTGGCTAAGGGGTAGAGTTAGTAAACAGTAGTTTGTAAACACTTTTTGTTCAGCCGACACAGAGAATAAGGCTTGTAGACTGCCTTTAAAATATAGCCGCCGACATCAAGCCGAACTTTGCCGGCGGGTTACCGGCTTTAGTGTGTAAATTCTTTAATACGTTATTACAGTCATCTCGATGTCATCCTTGAATCAATGAGTGTATTGTGAAAGGTGCCAACTACCCACAGATAGACAAATAATACATGTTTGGAAAGATGACGTCATTAGCTATTGAACTGACAAAGGTCGCAGAGGTTACTAAATCAAAGTTTTTGTTGCAATATTGAGTTTCTTTGAATTCCTTTATATGGAATTGTTTGCGAATAACATTTTTGTTGTATATACGTAAATAAATAGTATAGTACATCTTTGTTGACGGTCAAAGTCCATTGAGTTTTATTTCCACACATTTGGCACGAATAACGACTCACTCCCGGTTTCTGGGGTACATTTAGCGGTAGTTTATCTATTGAAACTGTCATTTTTATATGAGGTTAAACGCTATTGAATAGATAAATCTACCTCTAAATGTACCTAAGAAACCGATGTTCAGTGTATTGTGTCTTGTCTTCGACTCCCGCGGAAGCAATATTTTCTTTGTATTATATTATACGTGAATTCCAGTCTACTTCGTATCTGTGAGCTTTTATGAAATTTCCTGCGACTTCAAACCTTATTTAATGAGATTCAGAAGACAGTACATTTTAAGTCCCACATGACAAGAGTTATGGAAATGAATTCTTATTACTTACTGCCACTCTTACTTTGTCTGCCGTCAAACTAACGCCTAATATATTTATTTACGTATTGTATGGAGTTCAGTCAAACCAAGCGTCAAAGTACAATATCAACAAAAAAATAATTACATAAAATCCAGTACAGATTTCTTTAAAAATCGATGCCATCAAAAACATTCTGTAAAAACCTCAAGTCTCGCCGTAAAAAGTTGTGAGATATGTATAATACCAAGTCGATTAATCTATTTAGTCTCTACTTAAAGGACCTTCTGTCTTAGGTTATTACGTATGTTATTATCATGCCAATTTAAAAAAAAATACCTCTAAAACAAATAGACCGACCTGGCCATCGCATGATTTGATTATTAGTATGTATCACACTAGACAGCACGACGAGAAGTTAATGCTCCTGAAATGTTAATGGCGAATTTGTGTTTTCTTGCGATGACCAAGTCGATCTATTTGTTTTAAAGGTATTTTTTTTAAATTGGCATGATAATAACATACGTAATAACTTAAGACAGAAGGTCATTTAAGTAGAGACTAAATAGATTAATCGACTTGGTATTATACATATCTCACAACTTTTTACGGCGAGACTTGAGGTTTTTACAGAATGTTTTTGATGGCATCTCACTTCTTTTTGTAGAGCGAACATAAGTCCAATTTGTATGGGAAGACGTTATATTTTTCATAATTCAACATATTTTCCTATGGGAATGTTGTTCAGTTTCATGGGCTAAACAACCTTACCCACCCTATACCCCCTCCCGTTATGCCTCATATAGTATGTACCTATTTACACGTATTTATTTTATTTTCTACAGTAATAATAATTCATTAACTGCAAATGTAACCTTGTAATCTTATACATTTATATGGGATTACAAAGTTATTGTTGCAGTTGGTGTATTTAGAAAACTGGACCGAAATTAGAAAATATTGTATTTTTCCCATGATTAAGACACTAAACCCTATTTGTATTCTAAATTTTAAGCTCTTAAGTCTGCTAGAAGTACCTTAGACTTTTGATGATCGGTGAGTCAGTGAGTCAGTGAATCAGTGAATCAGTGAATCAGTGAGTGACAAAATTCAAAATTTTAACAAGTTGTCATTCTTAAACTACTGGTTCAAATTGACTGAAATTTTAAACATACCGTATTTATACAATGACTGATTAGTTGCTGAAAATCCAGGCTTCTTGTTTTATCCACAACGAAATTATAGGGGTGTCAAAAATAGCCCGAATTGCTTCGAGAAAAGGATGTTACGGCCGTGCCGCTTTTTTTTTGCTCGACTTGCGGGGGCACTTCCGTGCCCCCAGATATCAGAATCGTCAATTGTTTTTCCACCTAGCAACAACAAACATACATATCTCTCTCTACACAAATTACCAAGTCAATAAGCGATTACATAATAACAAGTAAAACCCGTAGTTTAACTAGTTAATTGTACCCGGAATGTTCGAGTCCAAGGTTCGATGCCGGCGGGTGAACGTTTATGTGTAATTTGTCACGCATCTACTAGTACATTTGATTGATGAGTCTGTCTGTAAATAGAGTCAATTGTTGAATGAAATTTGTATTTCCTGATTGCTGTAGTACTCATAGATCTAGACTGGACTGCCTGTGTTCCGAACACGATATCTGAGGTTTGATTTCCGGATTGGAAAATGTGTTTCAATTAAGTTTTCCTTCCTATTCATGTCGGGCCGAAAGTTGTTCCTGAGTCTTCCTATATAGAATATATTCATAACAATTGCTTGGAGAAAGGAAATTAGAGGTTAAAGGAGATCATCCATTTTGGGCCTTTTTTCAAAGTGCCGGCCAACAAAAAAAAGTGGCATGTATCGATAGAGCTAGTCATTTGAAACAATAGTTAGTATGGCACGAAACCGGTAGGATCGCTTTGAACCGAGTTATACAGGTTTGAAGATTCATAATATTCAAACATTAATTCATTTCTGAAAGTGCTGTGAAACGTAAAATAATGATTGATTTTGCTAGAATTAACTATCTAAAGCAAACGACCACTCTGAAGTTGATTTAAGGTCGTAAGCACACGTATCAACTCGGAAACGGGTCGTCACCGTATCAACTCGAGCTCATCAGTATTATTTGTATGTTTGTAATTCCCTACTGTAACACACTTATCGGAATCGTTATGTGATCGCCCCGGCTCACTTCCATAGGAGTGGTTCGTATGCGCATTATGCATACACCAGCACCCACGGTGGAGTGCGGGGCTATGTGCAAATTCCGATAGCATTGTGGGCATACCTTCTAAACCGCAACATGGTTCCCTATAACAAGGGCCCTCATCACAAATCGTGCCCGAAGCACAAAATATTGTTCGACATGCCAATGAGTCGGACATAACAACCCAACGGCAACGCTCTAGATGACCTCTTACCTAGACGATGGTTTGTTAGTTGCACACAACCGAGGGTGCGGCCCCTTAGGTGCGAGTTTGATTCCCCCGGCGCCTCAATGCGTCGCAACTGGACTGGTCACTGGCGACTAGCGCAAGGTCAGCGCATCCTCCCTTAGCGAACCCAAGGGGCCGCACCCTCGATTGTGTGCAACTAACAAACCATCGTCTAGGTAAGAGGTCACCTAGAGTGTTGCCGTTGGATTGTTATGTCCGACTCATCGGCATGTGGAACAATATTTTGTGCTTCGGGCACCATTTGTGATGAGGGCCCTTGTTATGAGGACACATGTTGCGGTTTAGAAGGTATGCCCGCCCTTCTATCGGAATTTGCACATAGTCCTGCACTCCACCCTGGGTGCTGGTGTATGCGTAATGCGCATACGAACCACTCCTATGGTCGTGAGCCGGGGCGACATAACGATTCCGATAAGTGTGTTACAGTTGGGAATTACATACATACAAATAATACTGATGAGCTCGAGTTGATACGGTGACGACCCGTTTCCGAGTTGATACGTGTGCTTACGACCTTAAATCAACTTCAGAGTGGTCGTTTGCTTTAGATAGTTAATTCTAGCAAAATAAATCATTATTTTATGTTTCACAGCACTTTCAGAAATGAATTAATGTTTGAATATTATGAATCTTCAAACCTGTATAACTCGGTTCAAAGCGATCCTACCGGTTTCGTGTCATATTAACTATTGCTTCAAATGGCTAGCTCTATCGATACATGCCACTTTTTTTTGTTGGCCGGCACTTTGAAAAAAGGCCCAAAAATGTATGGAGCGTGGATGATCTCCTTTGACACGTAATGCCATTGGTTCTGTGCCTTAACACTTCTTTTCACGGCGGTTTGTTGCTAATTTCAGACACGAAAAGATATTTAGTCTAAATTATACCTTGCCACTGTTCTATGAGAGTTATGGAGAGTGATCAGGTACGAGTTGATTACTTTTTTAAACTCTATATCTCAAGCATCTAAACTAATCTAAACTAATATTATAAAGCTGAAGAGTTTGTTTGTTTGTTTGTTTGAACTCGCTAATCTCGGAAACTACCGATTCGATTTGAAAAATTATTTCAGTGTTAGAAAGCCCATTTATCGAGGAAGGCTTTAGGCTATATATCATCACGCTACGATCAATAGGAGCAGAGTACCAGTAAAAAATGTTACAAAAACGGGGGAAAATTTCACCCATTCTCTCTTATGTGACGCAAGCGAAGTTGCGCGGGTCAGCTAGTCAAGTTATATTTAGGTACCTACCTTACAAAATACTGCGAAATAGCAACGTATTAAAATCCTCTAGTTAACTATGGGTGATCAAACAGTCCATCAGTCTGATCACGGGTGCATTTCCGCATCTAACTAAACGTGTTAACCTTTATGTAAATGTATAGTGACTTCACGTGTTAGTCAATAAAATATATAATTTAGTGTGTAAATTGTATAAATTATGTGTGATCACGTGTGTACTATAGATATAACCTTATTTAGTGTTTCTATGTTCTTCCTTATTGATGGGTAATCTTTTGTATATGATGTAGATATACCTACATTGATCTATAACTATTCGATAGTCTCAGTCCTGAGCCCATATGAATTGAAGTCATGGAAACGGATGGAAATCACAAGTCCATGGTCTTTTTATGTCGGCTATGAACGTATCTTAAACATATTCAAGCGAGTAAGTTTTCTTCACGATGTTTTTCTTTAATTTTTGGCCAATTTTGTAGGATTTGACCCTCGATCACTTGCGAACGATGCAAAATGTCCAGTTGACCTATCTAGTTTTATTTAGTTTTTCTATTTAAATATTTGGATTTTACGCCAAGCGCTTTTGTTTTGCCATACCGGCTTAGAAAATAAATTAACATAAATAGAAGTTACATGAGACTTTTGGAGCGCTATTTAAAAATTTTAACATGACTACCACACACTGTCTGGTACCCTTATGAAGAAAAGCCATTAAGCATCATCAGTGTCCATAGAAATGGCTACCTTATTTAAAACTTTTAACTACATAAGTAACTAATATAATATATTGGCTTCATAGCTTCTAACTCTCTGTGTAGGCCGTGATTTACGACACATTACATCAATTTAGACAAAATTAATTCACAATTTAGATTATTAATGATTTATATTGAACAGATTGTCAAATAAGGAATTTATTAAGATTCCTATACAGTTTTGGATGACTTAATTAAATCGATTATAGATTTGCATCATTATGGTAGTCTTTCCAAATTGTAGCTTTATTTTTTGTACGGTTAGGCTAAAATGGTAAATAGTTATGTACCTATGTTAGATTTTTATAGTCATTTCTTTTAAGCTTTAAAAATATTATTCACACGTTAAAAATAATATTTCCCAAAAATACACCTAAAACCCATCCTCTGGATCATAAAAAGGTTCGTTCATTTTGCTCCACGTAAAATCGAACCTATGATCTACGCGCAGTGGTAGTAGCGCACTGCACCACGAAAGTTGTCTATGTATTGTTTATACCCGGTAGTTTATAAATTCAAACTGTCATTTTTATATCAGCCTAATCGCTATTGAACAGATAAACTACCGCTAAGTGTGCCTTAGAAACCGGGTATTAGTGGTTCCATTCAGCTGTTAGATGGATCTACAAAAAACATACGAACGCGCGCGGCAAGATCGCGCCTAGGCGCGGTTGGTGAAGACTGGAGACTTATCCAAACTGCGAAGATGAAGCGCAAGATATCCTGAATCCGTGATTCACGATCCTGGATCACGGATCACGAGATCGCGAATCCGAGAAAGATAGTTTAGTATAGATCCGGCTATTAACTTAACAATAGAATGACTGCTGTTTAAAACGGCACATTTGTTTTGTTTCAACAGCTGTTAACATAACACTTAAATATTATTAAAACGCTGTCCTTGTAACAGTTTTAAGAATATGCGAAAACATAATTAGTAATAGATTTGCGTCATTTTGTTGTTTTTATTATACATTTAAATTATTATCACATATCGGATGACAATTGAATAAGGCTTGTTGCAAACTTTCTTTAACGAGAAATATAATTTATCAGTGACTCCTGTGGCTTCGCTCGCTCCAACTTTAGTACCTAATTTGAGGAATGATTTTTTGGAAAATTTGGTAGTTTCTAAGTGGCTAATTGTCTATGCCTATGCATAGTGGCAAAATTAGTAGTTTAAGGCTGTGAAAGCGTTATATACCTATGACAAAAAAAATCAAAGCTATTTATCATTGACAGGCGCCTTTAGCCAGTTGCGCTCACCGGTAGGTAAACGATCTGTGGGTTAAGCATTCCTTGGCGCGGTCATTCTATAGATGGGTGACCGCATAGTGGTATTTGAGCTGGGCATCTCCGTGTTTAGGAGGGCACGTAAAAAGTCGGTTCCGGCTGTTGTCTACTAAGATAACGGTCATTAAGCCATTTCAAAGGCCTCTCGGGCGGCTCGAACAACTTTGACACTAGGTTGGCCACTAACCATACGACAAACAACAACATTGACATTAGAAATGCAAAAATGACCTGTTTTGGATATTAATTAGTTTAGTGATATTCAATAATATTGATATAAAACAGCAATAACGTTGCCGCGTACTAGAAAAATCAAAAAAATCTCACTCTAATCTTTTAAAATCCAAGACGAAACGCACAAACCAAGATAAAATTTCTAAATACCTATTACCCAACCAGATACCAAACTTATGCCATCTTAACCCTTAACTCGTGCACCTTTAAACACAATTTATCTTAATCAAACACCAATTTGCAATCAGCTTAACTAATTATACAGTCCTAAATACTTTGACATCACACTGTATGTAGAATGACAGTGAAAAAACAACATATTTTCATATTATGCTGTAATATACGGGCGTGTATATTTTAGAATTTTTGCATAGTTGCATGTCAAGCAGATTTACATTTTTAATTTGTTTATTTAACTCAAAATATAGTTTACTAGCTGAGGCGCGCAACTTCGCTTGCGTCACATAAGAGAGAATGAGTATTTTTTTTTTATTTGTCGTAGCGTGATGATATATAGCCTATAGCCTTAACACTGAAATATTTTTTCAAATCGGACCAGTAGTTCCTAAGATTAGTAGAAATTGTGAAGTTAGGTTCGGTAGAGATGGTAAATTCAGAAGCTTGGCATTACATAAGATAATAAATTTTTCACAGTGCAAACCTTATGTAATCGTTCCGGCAACATTTTACATGAAATGTTTTTGGTGGAATAATAATGATTCAAGTGTTTCCCGTGATGTCAAAAGAATCCACAGATTTTTTCATATCGTAGAACAGCGGCATCTTTCGCATAGAAATGCAATTGTAAGGCATGCTTTAGTATGTCTTCTAAGCGATTCGTGAATGCAAAATGTTTCTCACGTTAAATAATAGATGTCGTGTTTCTCAATTTTTATGTTACTATTTGAAACTTCTGAATTCTAGTCAGGTAAAAACAGACGATTTGAATTGTAATCAACTATGTGATGTGTTCTAGTAACTGCTTCGATTCCCGGGCTAAGTTAAATTGCCAATACTTTTATATCATAAAATTCGTATTTGCGGTGTTGGGAAGAGAGGACATGAAGTCGGTTGGTATGGTATGGCTAGGCAGTGTCACCGAGTTTCCAGGCCCCCCGGACTTGATTAATAAATATTTTTTTTGTGCCTTGTAGTTTAGACGTAGAGGGTTCTAGTTTATTTTGCACAAAGCCTCAGACTACCTTACCACTGATCGGAACAAATAAATATTGAGGATTACACTTTCAATGTTTCATTCGAAGAATAAAATTAGAAGCTCTGAAGAAGAAATCTTAGAAGCCTGGGTTACGTGAAATAGGGTTTAGGAAAAAAATGGGGTGACTTTAGGAAAAAATAGGGTTAATTTCATTATAGAAATAACTAAATAGCCCGCATAAAAGAGCAGCGATGAGTGCAGTTTTCCGGTTCTTGGTACAATACCGCTATGAATAAAATTGTAGCATTTCAAATAGTGTAATTGACCATTCATTTAACCATTCACCATAAAGCATTATTCATTTCTTTTCATTTTAAAGTAACCCCTGCTGACGGCTTCAGTGGCGCAGTCGGTAGTGGGAGTTACTGCCGCACAAGAGGTCTTGGGTTAGAATCCCGGGTCGGGCCAAAAAGTACTTTCTGAAATTTTCTGTTAGGAATTTCTTAGAAATTGCTCGGAGTTAGGAAGTTGAGGCTGTAGACCTCCGCGCTACGGAGAGCACGTAAAGTCATCAGTTCTGCGCCTGAGCTCTCACTGATCGTGTCGGTTATACGTCCCACCGGGTTATAAGAGTAAGGGGATAGACAATGTACCTGTGTATTGTGCACACACTTGGACACTATAAACAAAGTTCTGCGCCGTTGGCTAGTTTGATTGAATCTGACCGCTGTAGCCGGATACCGACTAGAACAATATTATTATTTTAACTAACAAATAAATATTGTTGGGCAACTCACACACGGTCATTTGATTCCAAACTAAGCAGAGCTTGTACTATGGTAACCAAATAACTGATACTTATATACTTTTAAATATATACTTATATAGATAAATTGACAACGGCTCAGAACAAATACTCGTGCTCATCACGCAAAGATTTGTCCCGGAATTTTACTGGTGCTAAAGTAACTATAGGAGAAAGCTATTAACAGTATCTCTTGTCCATATTTCCTTACATTATTGATTTAGACATAATGTAAGTGCACGTTGTTATGGTTTAATTAACGCGTATGTGCGGTCTATGTGCGGTCGATACAGATGTACGTGGTTCTAATAGAAACATACGGGAGATAGTTCGCGACGATTCGTTGGATAGAGACATTTTTGACAATATTTGTAGGTTTCGTGGCGGGAGGTCTTTTTAATTAATATTAGCTACAAATCTAGATATAGACTACTAGCTGACCCGCGCAACTTCGCTTGCGTTACATAAGAGAGAATGGGTCAAAATTTTTCCCGTTTTTGTAACATTTTTCACTGGTACTCTGCTGATGATGATGATGATGATATATAGCCTTGACCTAGCCTTAACCTTCCTTGATAAATGGACTATTTAACACTGAATTTTTCAAATCGGACCAGTAGTTACTGAGATTAGCGCGTTCAAACAAACAAACAAACTCTTCAGCTTTATAATATTAGTATAGATTTACCTTTGTTTGCTTATTCGGATATAACAAATGAGGTATTATACAATTATATGTATGTAATTTAAATATAAAAGGATGGATGGATTTATATTAATTTTTCGTTGTCACATAGCTATTAGATAGCTTTTAAACTGGACTACTGGTGACCACGGGATATTTTTAATGTCTTTTAATCCTGGAAACACTTCCAACGCGGCTGTCTATAATGGTCTTTGTCTCCGACTATATGCCACAGGCAAAAGCCAATATAGAATACTATAGAATATAATTAAGTTGAATATAAAATACTGACGAAAGCATCGGATTCGGACATCCAAAGAAGAAATACTGTTATATCGCGTCCTCATTCGAAAAAGGGCTTAACCGCTTTAAAAACCTTCTAATCTTACACCTCTCTAGAAACACCTCTAAGCAATAATATCTCCAGAATAATCTTTCATCACTTTCTCATTACTTGAGAGGCAGGACTAAATTAACGTTAATGGACTCGTAATTTAAACCGCACTAAGATTAGAGACCTCTAACGCAAGCCCAGGCTACCTTATTCAATTTATGAATTAAATTAAATGCGTCTTGGTGGTCCTGCTTTATTTGAAGGAAGATTTGAAGATGTGTTAGATTTAGGTGATTTTGGTAGGTCCAGGAATTGGTTTTATTAATTAAATGAATGAGACTTGATACTCGTCTGCTACTCCTGACATAAGTATGTAGGTATTATCGAAATTTGCAGTCTCATGTGTAGTTTTTATGATTTTATTTAGCGTAGCGAATTAAACGATATACGATAAACGTCAACCAACGGTTTGAGACAGATGACGTAAGATTTTAAAACATTTGATTTTGTGTAATACTTTTAGTAGAATCATGCAATATTTTAGTAACCCTTTAATGGCAGATAAATTATACGTTCATATTATAAACGTACACATATGTAGCTTAAGTTTACCATATTTGAATTTCATACCAAAAAGTCAAAACCAAAAATCCCTCCACAACCCCACACAAACTCTCCACTATAACCTCCCGTATGTTTCCAAACGTAACTAGCTGTCGTAACCATGTTGTAGGTTTAATTAACCGCCGTGTTATTGTATGACACATTGATAACATACAGCCGGTGCTCGCGCATAATTTCATTGTACATTAACAAAACTCAATTGCGCTGATATTCAATGATTTCTAAGAAGATTCGTTGCTTTCACACTGTTTCGAATGCTATAGAACTAGTTTACTTTAGAAATTAGACTTTGTAGACAGTTGCTAAACAAGAGAAAGGTCTTAGAACTATGATTGCGTGTACGAATGTATACTTTTTTGGTGAATTGGTGGTTGAAGTGTTTCTGATGACTGTGGTGTAGAAATTTTACGGCATCCACGCGTTTCAAATGCGAACTCGGCGAATAATCTTAAACTTCGCGATTAGTCCTAACCTGGACAATCCTATTGTAGAATAAAGGATTTGAAATAAGAATGGTGCTAAAGGCAATTTTTGCCCAAATTTGTACGCAGGATAAAGTACACTCTTTATTCTGCTACTGTCACGACCTGATATGACGACATCCAATAGGGCTAGCTAGGGGCCGGGCGCAGGACTGACGGGTTAACATGCTCTTCGAGGCACGGCTGAGATCTAATACCACCGCAACCTCCAAACTTTGGTAATGGCTGAGAATTTCTGAACAAAAATTTCAAATATTTTTTTGCCACGATCTAAGATTTGACCCTGAAACCTGTCATGGGAGTAGCATACACGTGCGTCACAATAGTAGTTACTTTATTATCATAGCATATCATACATAAATACCAGGCAGTTAACTAGAAAATATAATAGGTACCACAGAATCTTCATTGCAGGTAAAACGGCAGAAAACACTCCATCACGCTGAAAACACCATAAAAATTAAATTTAAATATCAAAGCTAGTCCCATTTACAAAATAGATGCTACGTTACGTAAACGTTTCCGCTCCGTACAATTGATAATGACGGCGCCACAATAACTCTACCTCATTAAAACTGAAACGTAAACCCGTAACACTGACACTTTAAAATCGTTGGCCATTTATTTATTTATGAATTATGGTTTGTTATGAGTACGTTTAATTGTAATTTTATGTAAAATAATGTTTATATTGGCTCTTGTTTGCTGATCGGTTTTCCAACCCTTTAATGGGTGAAATATTAAATTTATTGGACGTTAAAAGCGTTATTTATAATTTTAATAAGGTATGGCATTTTCTTTGAGGAGGGAAATTTGAGTGTTATAACCGCCCACGCAAGTTGTTGCTTATAACGTAGATGTGCCTGTATTTCTTTGAAGTTTTTATGGGGTATAAATACTTTTTTGACTGACTAACTCTAGAATTGATTTATAGTCCAAAAGTAAAGTAAAAAAAGGTTTGGTAAGTCTTGTACAATATAACAAAATAAAATATTATGATTGTTCTATAGTTATCTCATTATAGCATAATCAGTCAATTATGAGTTAGTTATTATGAGTACAATTAAGTAATACTCATGATTTCGTTTACTTAGAAGGTTGTAAACTTTCTTTCTTTTTTTTCTTTCAGGTCAGTCTTTTTGTTAAACCTAAAAAACCCATTCAGCGGTTTTGTATGACAGAGTAAAACCTTCATCTAACATTCATAATATTATTTAGCAATCTGTTAATACAGAAAAAAACGTCAATAAATCTAAGAGCCTAAGTAAAATTGTTCCATATTAAAACCTAAATGAAATCATTAGAATAATCTTACAAACAGCGATTTTAATTTAGTACGGTAGACTCTTATTGCTTTGGTAATCTGAAACTCCATCAGGCTTTTAAATGACTAACTTAAGGCGCTTATTCCAGCACTAATTAAATCTTGAATTTTTCAGCAACGGACGCCAGTACCTAGTTTTACTTTCGTTTTTAATATACATGGATTCAGTTTAAAGACTTTTGAATGTTTATGGATAATGGCGTATTGTCTGTATAATACGCATAAAATTAAACGGACAATTAAAATAATGCTTTGCGGGCCAATATTTTTCAGGATGATTAGCTTAAAGTTTGTTTTTCCCGTCTCATCGATTTGGCATTTTACTTCATGGTCCACACTAATTCTACAAAGGTACTTTTACAGTTTTACCATAATAAAATTTAATGAAATAGAGCATAGTAATACCTAGTTGAAGATTCGATTTTTCACAACGTCAAATATGCTCTGAGGTTAAACTTTGCTTACTAAGGTTGTTCTGTGGATGAGTGACCACTGACCATATTATACAATTAAAGTTCCTCCGTGTTTCAGAAGGTTCGTATTTTCAAAGATCTTTGACAGTCGCTAACAGAATCCAGAAGATTGAAAGTCTGACAAACAGACTTACCGAATGGTATCGTGTATACAGGTAACTGTGTTGTGGGGGCCCGATATCGCTACATGTAAAATACTGGTATCCAGGCGCATCCAATGATAGTGGAAGTCGACTTCAACATAGTTGAAAGAATGACTAGGTTAATATATCGTAATACGAGGTGCAGTTTAAAAGATTTATTTACCCTCTATCATGACGGGCCCCAGTATCTTTTAAATAGACATCTAAAATTTTCATATAAAACGAGAGAAAAGAGCTTGTTTCGTAACATAAACTTCCGTACATAAATTGTTTACATCTAATTTGAAATACAAAGCGTACTATTACACGCGTCAAGTGTAAGACGTTTTACAAGTAAAAGAAAGCCTACTGAACGAAGGTGTTTCGTAAGATAATAACTCCATTGTTCCATGGACTTTAATTTCTGCTAGCACCTGAAAGGTTCGCACGGGTGATAAAGCTATGACAAAGCTGCTACTACGAGTGGTTTTAGAAGCGAGTTTGACGTGAGTTTTCTTTCAGATATAACTTTTTTGTAAAGAGAAACGTAATAGTAGTTTTAACTTTCGTATTTCATGATTATCTTTCAATAATATATGGGAGTTAAGGTAATAAAAAGTTAAAATTGCTCGACTTTTCGGTAAAAATGTATAGGTGTAGCCAAGAAGTTAGGAGCCTGCTGTCTTTCGCCTATTATAATGAAATTATTATCACATACTTTTTTCTTATGGCCGGGGGGTTACTCTGACAGTCTCTTATCTGGGTACTCGAAAACTCAGATTTTAAGAACCCTGGTATCGTTATGGCAGAGATTGATTTACATTCTTTGGCTTGAATACGTCTCAAAAATAAAATTTTAAGTCGGTTGACGGAAACTACCGCATTAAATACTTTTCAATTACAATCAATTTTTAATCTGGCAACATCGTTATTAATAATAAATCAAAAATGGGTCGGTTTCGGTACCAGTACAGAAATAATTAGATAAAACTTGCTCCAAACTCGATTTATAAAACACCCGTAGTAAGGCCCCACTCCGCGACTGTCGTCCTATAAAATGATAAGCACAATTTTGGAGAGAAAACAGTACATTTTCTAAGTCTCCTACTTTGTTAACAGTTTAAGTATTAAAAGTGATATAATTTTATTTCTCTTTATTGTTTATATACCTTTTTGTTTAGAGTTATTACAATGTTTTAATATGGTTAAGTTAATGTACTTTTTGTGGTGAGTATTTTAAGATTTGTTTTTGCCAATGTTTGAATAGCGATATTGAATTTCGGTGTTTTTTTAGAGTTGTGATCTATCTATTTTATCGGGCTTGATTTCTTGCAAAACAAGATGTATGGATGTGAATGAGGCAAGGGAAGTTTGTAAGGATTTTAACGATTGGTTTAATTCTTGGGTCTTTTAAATCTTCGTTTAACCCCTTAATGCCCCACTGCTGAGCAAGGGTCTCTCCCCGTTCTGCTCCAACAGTGTAGAAATATATCGTTATGCAACCCTGCTTGAACCTGACAACCAATGCCTGAGAGTTCTTGAAAACATTTGATCATACCCAATATTAAACGCCGCTTAATAACTTAGTGAAATTTCAAGCATGCGCACTACATTACGTTCTTACATTTCTGCTTGCTTGCTATTAACCTCTTATCATAAAAGCAAGGTTACATATCCCATCTCTACCCACAGAGTCCACAAACAGCTTTTGTCCAGCAGTAGGACAATAATAAACCCTTTTCTAAAAACCCTTAGTAAACCATAAACACCATGGTAATATTATAGTCCGACCACTCAGTAGACAGCCTTGGCATGCACAATTTATTTAGATAAAAATAAATAATTCCATGTATATCCAATTTAATAATATAGCTGTATCAAACAGGCCACAGTAAGCTGCATAAACGAGTCACTGATGTTCTAAATTCTGAATAACCTATGTATCTGCAAGCCGCGCACCTTGCATACACATCTCTCTACTAAGTTCTTGGCCTACAATACAAAATTTTTGACTTTCCCCATAAAACAAAATGAGTTTTGTATGTTTGTAACTGTTAATCAGCTCTTATGTCACCGTATGGTACACTTGGGGGTCGTTTGACTGTCCTCTTATGGGGCAGGGGTCCCATAACTGGCGGAATGACGTCACATGTTACAGAAAAATGATTTATGAAGGTGTTTTGTGATGTTAATGGGATTATGAATTGTTTTCGTGAGTCAGTTTCCTTTTAAATTCCATTGTTAAGTTAATTATTCGAATTTATTTGATTCAAAATATTAGATAAATATTGAATAAATATAAAAATTTAAAAATATTAAATGTTATTATTGTTTCTCTTACCCCCGTTTTCTGAGTGACATTAAGCGGTAATATATAAATTCAATAGCGTTTAAACTCGTTGCAAAAAACGCTATTGAATATATAAACTACCGCTAATTGTACTCAGAAACCGAGGGTTAGTGTATTAGATCAACCCTTTAGAAAAACTTACGTGCTGTCATAACTTTTAAATTCTCGTGTTGCATGTTAAATGTACACCACGACACGTCAGCCTGTCACCACGGCGAGTGTAACCTGCGCCGAAACGTTAGGCATTTTAAGGCAAAATGCGTGTTCGCGTTAATTTCGCATATTCCATTATACATCTTACGTGCTGTGCTACTAGTGTCTACTAGCTATTACTAACTACTACTAATGGCTATTAAGTTGAATAATTTTTCACTATTGACCACTTTTTCTTGTGTCTTGCGACGCAGTTTTTATCGCGTTTCATAATTCACACAGGCTGTAGCGTGATGTTACCTTATAACCTCTTCGTGGCCGTAGCTCTCTCTAAAACGCACAATCTGTTTGTAAGAAAAATTCAACATTTGTAGAATTGATTAAAACATAAACTAGTGTCTGTGGCTGAAAATATTTTGTAGTTTTGACCCGAAAGATGTAAACTGTTAGGAAAAATTTTAAATAAGTGCTTATAAATAAATTATTGACGGTGTTAGAAAAATAGTACCGGAAAATCTTTATTAAGAGACTAATATCAACTAGGTCCTCTAGTTAAATTCAATATTGATTCAGTTACACCGTATTTTGTAACTAGGAAATGTTATTTACCATTTTAACTGAGAGCTGTTACTAAGAATTTCCTCCTAGATCATTCAATAGTAGTAGATTCTCAGAATTGTACCAATTATGTTTGAGTACAATTTTCAGTAGGTCAGTTATAAATAAACTGAGGTAAATTGAAGTATCGATATATAGATTTATAGAGTTTGTTTAGACTTAATCAATATTAGTACTAAGTAAGTGTTTAAAATATAGATTTGAGACTAAATTGTAGTATATTTTAGTTTTTATTCTTGCTTCGGTAGGACATATTAGATAGATATCAACTACTTTATGCATTGGCAATGTTAAATAAATTATTAACAGTATTATTTAATTACCTATTTTGGTAATTAAAGGCTTTAATCCATCTAACAATACTACTTCTTTTTCTAATATAACTGCTAACAGCACTAATAAAATCTTAAAACAGTTTAGAAATAAAAGATTTTGAAGATCATACAAAAGTTTACTTTTGTATGATCTTCAAATAGGTTTAGGTTTGATTAGACCAATATTTATATTGGTCTAATCAAACCTAAGTCACCGCTTCCATTTCACTATACCAAAAATCTAAAAATATAGTTCTAAATCGTCGCATCGTCAATCGACATTCATAATTCACCCATCTACTGTAAATATATAACAAAATGTATATAAAACTATAAAGCACAAAGGTTTGCCGCAGATGCGATACACTGAATTTCATTCGCTACATTAGTTGTGTTCAGCAATATATCAAAGGTGCATACAATGCCTCGCTCCTTGTGTGCTGTTGGACGAAAGCCGAAACTTGTTTTCAGTTTCGGCTTAGAAGGCCGAGGCCGAAACTAATATGGGGCTTTAGCTTTTTAATGACACTTGCATTGAGGTTATTGAAAATAAATTTGAAAATAGAGTTTGGTTTCATATTTTTGCATTTAAACTGTGAACCTACCTACGAAGTTGTAAAAATCAATTTATTTTATTTGTTAACGTATCTATAAAATAGTGTTTAGATTTGGAAGTCTAGGTTCTAAGAATAGTATATTCTTTGAAATATGCCTATACATATATGTATTTGTGTATAGCTGCTAATTCTAATAGTAAGTATGCGCGGCATTTTGGTTAAGAAAACAGATGTTATGAGGTCAACTAAAATCATAATTAAATTCAGTTTCGGCCTCAACCAAGCAGTACCGATACTCTATTAAAATTCCCATCACTATCAGTCTCGCCTTTTGTCCGGAGTTTCCACGCGAACGCATCGTCGCGGTAATCTGTTGCGTTTGTAATCGTTTTCAAGATTTCATGGCTTTTGTGGAATAAGTACTAACATTATTCATACCGTTTTCAGCCATAATGCGACTTTACCTACTTTAATACTATTTTGTCAGTAAGACTGAGCGAAGACCTTAGTCAAGACTGACTTATCTAATATAGTTATTCTTGTAGATATGAGACAATTTTAAATATATTCTTATAAATATATTTGATAGCCGTATTTCTGAATATGATTTGTGTTTGATCTTATGCTTACTCACATACAGTTTTAATTAATCGAGTTATGAGTTTTATGGAAGTAATGGCTAATAATGTAATGTAGTACTAGTAATGGATCGTCTTCGAGTCGTGGGTTATGCTATATTACTATCGCGCAATGCCGCAAGTACTATGGAGTATTATACAAACCACGCTGACGAAGTCGCGGACAGAAGCTAGTTTAAAATTAACGATAATTCCCGCAATGCATTCAGCGCTAAACGCTACAAAAATAAAGAAAACATTAAAACGGAATACTAATTCACTTAAAAACTCAAACAAAATTAGTCCACAGCCTTTATAAATGTCCATACGAAAGTTTTAAATAAATATGAATCGCATAATCCAAGAGCTTTCCTTTAGACTAATTCTCTTATTTGAGAAGTATACTTCGCTAAGTTTAAATTAAAATACTGAGAAAAAACTTTCCAAACGAAATAAACTCGAGTTTTTTAAAACTGTAGTTTGCTAATTATAAGATTTGAAATGAAATTTTATATTTTCTTTAAGATTTTTTCTTTGGTTCTTTAATCTAAAGTTGTATTAAAGGCAGTGTATAAAAAATATTTTTAGGTCAAATCTTAGCTAGTTTACCAAATATTTTTTGTAGTTTCATTAAAGTCAGTGGTTTGGCTTGAATTTCTTTATGTTAATACAAGCCATTTAATTTAGGCATTGAGGCGTTGCGTTGAATATTTTTCAAAATGTTACGTACAACAATCTTTTACTCACATTGAAGTTGTTAGAGCCAAAGGAACATTAATTAACATTAGGTACAATAGGTACCAACCATGCATGTTTTATAACACATTCTAGCGTTATTTACAGAAATCAAAACAAGCCATTTCAAAAGTCTGTCTTTCGGTGTGTCTGTGCTCAGATGACAAAGTGTTGTACACAATGTGGCTGCTCTTAATATTTCAACGAACAAAAAACAAATAGCAGATAACACTTATTTTTAAATTCTGTATTATTATAATAGAAGATCTATATCTTCATGGACAATACATGCATTGGAACGGGTTGTTAGACAAAAAACTGTTATTACAAAAATCAAAACAAGCCATTTCAAAAGTCTGTGTTTCGGTGTGTCTGTGCTCAGATGACAAAGTGTTGTACACAATGTTGCTGCTCTTAATATTTCGTCATGTAAAATACGCGGCGAATTTGTTGTGAGCAGATAAGCGCGCCTCTTCCTGTGCTGTCGCTGTCGGGGTGTACAGAGTAGGAATGATATACAGAGGTTGCTAGGTATTATTAAGGTTCCTAGGTTTTAACTGCACGTTTGGCACAGTGGTTTAAGCTGTCACCTCGCCGCAACAACCATAGCGCCGCGTGTGGTGCGTTCGAATCCCACCCGGGACAAATCTTTGTGTGATGAGTATATATTATTATTTAGATGTATATAAATATGTTTATCAGTTATTTGGTTACCATAGTACAAGCTCTGCTCAGTATGGAATCATATGACCGTGTGTGAGTTGTTCTAAAATATTTAATTATTTTATTGTTAAAGAGTAATAAAAAGTGAAGTAGTAACAAAGTTTGCAAAAACACATATACATAGATACTCATTTATATTAGATTTCTTTGAAATTGCTACTACAGACCAAAACTTGGTCATAGAAATGTTATGAATCAAAATCAGCAGGATTGAATAATAAAAAAAAACTTAGGATTTTGGTTTTTTGATTTTTCTGGTTTGATGTTGACAGTAGCTGGAGGAATTTAGATTTGAGTTTTGATCGCAGAGATTACTTACAATTCAATTGTTTGTCCTAATTTAACTTTTCAAGACTTATTTTGCCCCTGAGTTGAAAAAAAGACAAAAGTTGGCTTTAGATCGAAAAAGTAATTGGCCGACTGATTTATAAACATCTTAAACCTATTTCTATTTGAAAAAGCAAATTAATTCAATAAAATAATTTCAAAACGAAATTCATATAACAAAGTCTTGAACGGCACTACTCTGTGCACTCTCAACGGTTGTATATACCGTGATATATCATGTAAAGCTATATGCTTATTATAACGCTATTCGTTTAAGAACGTAGCGACATATTACTTGTTAACTTATGTTTCAAATACAACGGGATTTTACTGTTACTAAAACGTTTATTGCCATGTGAATTTTTATGGAAATTGAAAACTAAGTCCATAGGTGGCCTCCATAGTGTTTTATTATTGTTTCCAAAGTTTGCCTTCGCCATGAAACATTACTTTGGGTGATAATTTTTTATTTTATTTATTTAATGTTCCTATTTATGTGTAATTGTGTTATAATTGTACATAGAATCAAAATCACGCCTTCTATATGGGTAGGCAAAGACAAAAGAATTGTATTGTATTTTGTATCTATTTATTGTGTAATGTACTTGTTTGTAAATTCTTTCGTAATTTTCTTACTAAATTCACACAGCGGAAATTTTTTTTGCAAATAGGTATATTTAGATAATTTACATTTCAAGAAACACAGATGTATACATATAGGCCTTATGTTCTTACAAAAACGTATTCTCATTTAAAAATGAACCGTTTCACTTTCAATAGCTTTCATTTGCTTCAATTTTAACAAGTATTGGTTAGTTATTCAGCTTTCAAAAGTCATATTTCACTAGATCACAAATTCACAAGCGAATTTTAGGGTTCCACAGGTAAATTTCAAAAACTGTATAATGTTTGTATGTTTTTTTTCAAAGAGGCAACGCTTAGCAGACGAGCGAAGCGTGTGGTTGCTTATTAGAGCATTCATTCATAACTTGAGTGTCGTTAGGGCTGTACGGAAAGGCTTTTTTTATTCGTGTATGAAATATGAAAAAGTTGTTGGCAATTAGCCGGTTATGTTATTGAAATAACGAATTCAGAATGGTTCGTGAATAATAATAGGCGCTGTAAGTTTTTGTCCACTTTTTAATATGTGGCCGGTTTTCTAGCAATTTCTTAAACCTTTATATTATTATATATAAAAACTTTTTAAACCTTTAAACTACTAAAACATTATGTTTTGCAACATTTTAGACCTTACTTTATAATAGTATTCAATGCTTCGGAGAGCACGTAAGCCTGATTTTTCACTGGTCGTATGGAATATGGGGGCATTAGTACTAGTACTAAAATCTTACACCACTTTTACTTATACATTAGTAGTAAGCCCATTATTACCTTTTCTCCCTTCATTATGTCTTTTGAATACGCTTTCGTTGCCTCAAGAGCAGAATCACTCAATATAGCTTAACAATGATTATACTTAAAACATTAAGTATGTTTTTTAAAGTATTTTTATTATAAGTGTCAGCCCTAGCGATGACAGACTAGGCCGCTGCACCCGGCGTCGGCTGCAACCTCTTTTAGCTGGAAAACATTTTGAAACGTCCGTCACATGTAACTTTTATTTGAAATTAATGTTATTTTGAGATCGTGGACATGTCATAGCTTGTAGTAATAATAAAAGTAACATACATACTATATTTTTAAATTGTTTATATGCGAAAGTTCATATAAAACTATTTCAGGTTTAAACTGATTTGATGATTTTTGAAACTAAAGTAAAAGATGGGCATAAATATTGACTAGACTCCCTAGACTGCGAAAATAGGAGATGAACTAGAATCTACTAAATGGATTTTAATACAATTTGGTACACAGGTAATTTAAAACTTGAATTAACATAATATCATTATTATCATCATCATCATCATTGGCCTGTATTAGGTATATAATTGACTTGGATTAACAAATTAATCTTACCAAGAAAACATAAAACTTAACATTATTATCATCCTTATTAGTAAGACATAAAGTTTACTTCTTCAAGATGAACCGTAGTCAAAGTAATCAGTATTAAAAACACATAAGGTATCAGCTGTGTATCGCACTTGGTACGTCGTAAACTGAGAGAGTTAATGTACTACGAGGAGATAAGCTAGACTTTATATATATATATAATACATTGTTGTTTAAGTCATTACTGTTCTACTGACAAGAATACTGTTTCTTTTTAGTTTGTGGGAGTTGAATTTGATTCCCATACGAGACAAACATGTGTTGAGTTTAGTATCGGTTTTGGGGGTGTAACTTTATTTACAGGACTGAAAGTAAGGATGAAAATGAAAAAATAATGTAAGGAGGGAAAAAGGAAAATAATACCTTAAATTATTTTAAAACTAGTGATAAAATTTTGCGTATTTATATGATTACTGGCTAAATTAACTTAGATAATTTAGGGGTAAAATGCACAATTTACCTACTTCTAACTTATTTTACTAAATAGTACTCCATTTTAAACGACCTATATTACTTATTTCTTAAAGATTTGTTACAGAATTTACCACATTATGTCTTTAGATATTTTCTTATGTTAAAATACATGTGTATTATGTTAACTGTTACCTGTTTACTACAATATTAGTTTGCAAAAGTCTTCGCGATTTCAAAGACAAGCATTTTTCTTAGTGCGGGAGTTGTCTTTCAGAAAGTACGACAGCGTAAACCGACTTACACTAATAAAGAAATATTCCTCATTTTGCATCGACTCACTGATAGTGTATAAAACTATCATCCAAAACGGTTTTCTATCAAGATCAGTATAACCGAAGACTCCGTGACGCCACAAACAGTTTAAAGTAACGCTTTGTATCGACAAACTCTAGGAAATTGAATATTGTGTAGTCACGTTCCTATACACGACCACCACGCGTTCAAGGAATTTTTCTATTATGTCGACAATTTTGTTTAGATATGGCTTATTTGATTAAAAGTTGTTTTATGTTTATGATGTATTTAAAACTAAGCTACGTACTATATGTTATTTATATTCAATATTTTAAATGAGATAGTCCGTCCTGGCTAAACTGTGTAACGGATATTGATTGACGATGATGATGCTATCCGACCGATTTTGACTGCCTCCGTAGCGCAGTGGTCACGACACCGCTACCATTGCGTCGAAGGTCTTCGGTTCGATTCTCGCATGGAGCAACTATTTATGCGATTCACAAATAATTGTTTCGGGTCTGGTTGTACTTTGTGTCCGTTGTTTATATGTTTGTAAAAGTCCCCGCGATACAAACATTATGCCTCCATGACATAGTTGGAGGGCAATGTCAAGTATATTTAGTTTTATTTATTTTAAATCATTAGAGGGACAAAATCGAAGATAAACATATTCTGTAATCGAACGATCGCGAGGGTTAATAAGTTTAAAAAAACATGTAAAAATCTTTAGAGGCAAAACTAGTGCTAGTTAAAAAAGGTGAAAAAATTGTCCTGCATTGACAAAAAACTTTATTTTTGTCCTAAAATTTGTTTCAGCAGGACTATATAAATTTTATATAGGTCCGATATGAGGGTCAGTCCTGTCTTGGAACTCACGTTGCGAATTGTATAATATTTCCATTCTCGATGACCTAGTGTCCCTGTACTATCTACAAACTTTTTCCATATTGCTGGGTATTGGGTAAAGGGTTTTAGGGCTTCGAAGATTGGATTCTTTAAGTACTGTAAAGTTATATTGGACAGTGTTTTAAGCATTCGACTTTCACGTATGTTGCCGAAAGTTCAAACCGAAGACTTTAGAAACTAAGTGTTGTATTAGAAATAATAAAAACGAATTGTTCTAAGATTAAGGAAGGCATCTTACTGAAGTGTTGTATGTCTGAAAGTACTTAAACAGTATTTTAAAGGGATAAGCATTGAGCAGTGCCTAACTCACCCTTAGTCAAACTTTTAATTCATCTCTCGTTTAAAAAACAAAACCAAAATGTAATAAGCCATTAATTTAGGTCATGTACTGTCATATAAACATAATTGTAAAATATACAGTAACTGAATTTACACCTACATAATTCAAAAAATTATCTAATGAGACCCTAAATCAAAATCAAATCGTTCATTCATTTAGGTCAAATGTCGACACTTATGATAGTCACTACAGTTAAAGAACCTAACACTAGCTGTACTAGGTGGTAGAGTCTTGCGAGAAGCCCTATTACCCTTAGGACACTAAAGGATTTCAGTTTAAAAGAATATCCGTAACATGTTAAAAGACACATATCCCAGTGGTATATAAAATCGCGAGCGCTTTACACAACGCGCTCTAAACTACACACATTGTAACTCGAGTTAACGTTACGAGATCCCGTGCGGCTGAATACAGGCACACTTAATTAATAGCTCGCTTTAAATATTATATTTTACTAGATTTGAGGTTGGCTTTCGCCTCTTATGGTTAAGGGGAAGAACGTTGGCAACGTTTAGTGATTTTTTGAAGTTATGTGTGTGAATAGAGTAGCGGAAACATACGATAAACTTTATCTGTTAGTTTCTTAACAGTTTTTGTTGTAAAACACAGTCCCCGTTTACTATAAGGCCAGTGTGATAGAGACAAAAAAATATCTGTCACCCATTTTGAAATTCTTTCCAAGCAAGGACGATAGCTAACCTATCGTTGACAAACAAAAACTCGTGGTTTCGCTTGCGTTTTGTTTCAAAATAGTAACTTATATCCTTTCCGACATATATTATTCATCACTCAAACATTTTTTTAAGCGTCTCTTACCCGCAAAAGAGTCACAGACATTCACGTTTATGATTGTGTAGAATGTGTAGGTATAGAAAATAATTTACCTAAATTGTGCTACTTATGTAAAATTTACTACGTATGTAGAATCAATTCAGTTATAATTGATAATTATTTAATACAATTTTAAACCTAAAATCTAGTTAATTTTTGTCCAACATCGTACAAAAGACAACTAGTATTGTTGACCCGTTTCCAGGTAATGTTGGCTGGTCGGACGGCTCTCCCTGGAGAAATTATCCGCAGGCACTATCCGTATGTAATGTTACATATACGTTATTGTATAGAACCTTTGATTTGTTTGTGATATGTTTTATATTGTGTTGTTACATGTCATTTTTGTTACGAGTCAATTTGAAACGTCAATGATCTTATTAAGCCAGAATTAATCACAAACTGAAAAAGTTGTAGATGAATTTAGTTACTATTACATTAACTAATTTATAAATAAAAGATAGAAAAATATTTTTTTTCAGTCTTATGACCATAGTTAGTGACTGACCAGCCCTGCCTGCTCTAAGAGGAAGAATTATAATGCTCCTGCCGATGCGTCTACGGCGGTCAGTTTCATTGAAACTGGCCAACGATGCAGGACTTTGTTTATAGTGTCCAAGTGTGTGCACAATACACAGATACGCTCTCTATTCCCTTGCTCTCATAACCTGGTGGGACGGATAACCGACACGACCAGTGAGAGGTCAGGCGCTGGGCCGACAGCTTTACGTGCTCTCCGAAGCACGGAGGTCTACAAAATCAACTTGCTAACTCCTGGCAATGTCTATGAAATTCTTTACAGAAAATCTCAGAAAAGACTTTTTGGCCCGACCAAGGATTCGAATCATTTCAAAAGACTCAATTTCAATTCGATCTTATCTTAAAAGACGACAAGTCTATCTGAAAATTGCCTCAGTAATCTTTCTTTTGACTGTGTTCATCTTCCTAAGTGCGTACACACCTTAACAACCGTCACAATAATACGTAAAGCCAATAATATTCAGATCACGCGCCTCGCATGGGAGTCGAACAGACGACCCGCAGTTTATTTACCATTCCCTATGTGGCTGTGTGTTGTAGTAAATCTAATTTGCAGATTTAGATCTGACGTACTAAGAATAAAGTTGAGTGTTTGTGAGATGTAGTGACAAAGATATTTAGAAAGTGTTTTTGAAATTGTTAAGAAGTACTTATACATCTGCAAAGCTGAATGATTTTGTATTATACTGGGACGTTATATTAGCACTTTATTAGCTAGGCATTAATTGTATTCTGTCTCAACAAGATCACGACATCTATAGTAACGCTGTCTGCTTTTATTACTACTACTTTTATTTGGATTAAACTGTAATTATTCCATAAAGGACTGCTCCTGTGGATTTGCTTGCATATATAGGTATATCTGAAACAAGAAGTGCTATTTGTCGTTCCCGAAGAGAAATGTTGCAATTTACTTGTCATTACATTTTCTTTCTGCCAATAAACCAATCGTCAAAACAGGTGCATACATTCCCGACGTATGACAAAGTGAACAGTTTTAAAAAATTCTAAAGCAGGAGAATGTTCTCTTTTCATTCGATAACATTTTTACGTATGTATACCGATAACGCCGAGATTCAGTCAAGAGCGAACAAATTCTTAAAATACAAGTATAGTATCGATCTCCGTATACATCTCACATGCTAGACAACCAAGCAAACACAAAACACAGCAAGTATAACGTAGAACATTAAAATGAACTTGTGTCGTAACTCATAAGTTAAGCAATTACAACCGCGCTGTAAATGAAACTTCCTCTATCTGTTGTCGTGTTTAAGTTTTCATTTACTTTTCCGTGACAACCTTGAAACAGAAGTTTTTGACGATACGAAAGTATAAATAAATAAATTTTAACCCATGAATGTCAAACAACTGGGCAAAGGTTTCCTCCCGGAATGACTGAGGAGTTAGATTTTCTAGCTCGCTGGCCAAGTGCGGGTTGGGGACTTTAAAGTCAATACTAACGAGAATCGAAAATGTACTGCAAAAATTGTTCCTACGCCGCCCGCTAGAGGAAATGATTAGATTTTCATACAACACTTGTCAATAGAGAATCGAGCTACAACTTGCTATTTTCGAGAACAATAATATAACCGAGTAATATTATAAACATTATTTTTTGTTTGTTTACAAAATTATGTTTGATATATGAGAGTATTTGTTATAGCACGTGTAATTTCTCATCTTTGAACTTGAAATCTTCTTAACTACCACAAACCACACGACGTAAATATTCTCAAACAATCCAATTAAACAAAGTTTTTATACCATCAGTGTTGTCGCGTACAAAATCATTACAGGCTTGATTAATAGACAAGATGGGGGTTCGTTAAAATTAATGATATTCAAAAACTCCGACGAGCTCGCCAACTTCGCAATTTATCGGTGAAACAAACATTCTAAACTTAATAATATAGACTTGTTTCGGTATTGTCTTGTTAATTTTTGTGGTGTGTTATAACTTGTGTATTATTAGGAGGCAGGATATAAGGTAAATTAGAAATTAGAAAGAAGAAGAAGAAATCATGAATTCAATTTTTGCTCTACAGATTAAATAATGTAATTAATTTAATGAATATAATAATCGCCATCAACTTTTAAGTTATTTTTGGTATATTATGTGGAAAAAATTATATATAGATTATTAGGATGTGTTTTTACAACCAATTATTTCAGGATTTCAGCTGCATTTATAAAATTGCTTGCAATGATATCTAGTTGACTGTACAATTCTTTTTAGTCGGAAAATCTATGTATGAAATACTAAGTACTTGTAGAAAACTCCGCTGTATAAATAGCAAACCTTAAAAGACGTAGACTCTGGACGTGGGTCTTCTCCAGAAATAAGACAGGGTCCACAACACCAGCTAACTGCGGAAACTAATTCACATTATATTCATGAAACGCCGAACTGCATTCAACAAAACTTGTTCCCAAGACCGTACATACAGAAATAGCACAGTTATTCATTACTTCAGCGACAAACAGTAGGTGAGTTTCACCACCAAACTTGTCTTGTTCATAACTTAATTGTAAGTTATACCTTACTGTCTCAGTAGTATACGACTGCTGATCACAAGGTCTATGCTTCGATTTCAGTATCCGACAAATAACTAATGAGCTTTTCTAATCTAGGTATAAGAATATTCTCAATAGTAAACTGATGTGGAAAGTTGGATTGGATTCTCTATAGCAGCTCGAAGTTTGGTGACGTCCCCGGTCCGGTAATACGCCTGCCTCCTGTTACATGGAACTATTTTTGTAAATAGCAAATAGTGGGTGTATTTCATTCACTTTAGCGTGTAGGAGCTATCAGGTTTAACAGGCCTATACATACATATATACAGGATTATATTTTAGCTTAATTTTTCTTAAAACACTAAACTGCATAAACTTGTTCTTAAGATGGTACATACAGAAATAGCACAGTTATTCATTACTTCAGCGACAAACAGTAGGTGAGTTTCACCACCAAACTTGTCTTGTTCGTAACTTAATTGTTAGTTGTACCTTACTGTCTCAGTAGTCGGTATACGACTGCTGATCACGAGGTCTGTGCTTCAATTCCCGAGATCCCCTATTATGCTTTTTTAATTTATAGAATATACTAGCTTTTACCCGCGACTTTGTCCGCCACCTGAATTTTCCTATGAGAATGCGTGATTTTCCCGGGGTAAAAAGTAGCCTATGTCCTTTCTCGGGCATCAAAATATCTCCATACCAATTGGTTCAGTAGTTTAGGCGTGATTGAATAACAGACAGACAGACATAGTTACTTTCGGATTTATAATATTAGCAAGAAATTTCAATAGTAGCTCGGAGTTTGGTAATGTGCGCTGTATGTGGCAATAGACGTTCCCATGTTACATGGAACTACCTTTGTAAAGAGACGAGTTATTAGTATCTGGAGGTAGAAGCTGGATGATTGCCTAGTATTTGAGCGGGTTTGTACTATTGTGGTGAAAGCCAGCCATCCTAGGTTCTGCGTTACCGAACCTAGCCGCTTCAATGGTGCGCAGGGAGACTCCTATCCACTTCTGCCTACATCTTCGGGTATAAAACACTAAACTACATTAAAGTGAACTTGTTCTCAAGATGCTACATGCAAGTAGCACGGTTATTCATTACTTCAACGACAAACAGTAGGTGAGTTTCACCACCGAACTTGTCTTGCTCATAACTTAATTGTAAGTTACAACTTGTTCTTACATCTGTAACTGTGACTGTTTTGTGTGTGGTGACGTCACTACTTGTATTTGTTCGTGTATTGTTTTCTGTTTGGTACTAGATAAAGCTTGTGGCTAGGTACAGTCAGCTCCAAAAGTAGCGGATCATACTCAATCTTTTGAAACCCTATATGTTGAAGTGTGCACATTATTCCATGGAAAAACATTTGCCATTGATTAAAATGTTTAATTCTAACTCATTCCACCTGATTTAGATCAGTTATTTATTAAAGTTACGTAACACAGAGGTTTTGAAAATATGAAGTTGTTAAGCTACAATAACCGCTAGGATCAATCTCTCGGGTTAAGCTACGCTTGCTAAGGTTGATCAGTGGATGGGTGACCATAATATACATATTGAGTTCCTCCATGTTTCGGAAGTTACGTTAAAATGTGGTCACCGGCTGTCATTTTCAAAAAAATTCGGCCGTCGTTACCAGCAGTCAGAGGCTTAAAAGTCTGACAACCAGTATCACCGAGGGGTATCGTGTTATAACTCAAGCAACTAGGTTGTAGAGGTCCGGTAGGCAGTTACAAAAAAAACAAGTTTTAATTTTTCATAACTTAGATGAACGTACCTCTCAAAATCTACGTTTACATGCTAACGAAGTGATGTCAGAAGCTAGCCCTCTATAAACCTCCAATACCCAAAAATAATACCCTAGAACGTTACTAAGGTACAAAATATACCCTTTAATAAAATTCCGATAGTATCTGTGCTGTTGGGGTCGGTTTGTAAGGGATGGTGGTCATTAACGACACCCGATGCCTCTCCAATTATGCCTCTATCTTCTATAGACGGCTTTAGGAGTCCGTGTGAATGAAAAATACTAAAATATTTTGTATAAGTTTCAAGTATACTTCAGTTAGTTCCTTTATTTATTTTTTACCTTTAACTGCACGTTTGGCGCAGTGGTTTAAGCGGTCATCTCGCCGCAACAACCGTAGCGCCGCGTGTGGTGGGTTCGAATCCCACCCGGGACATATCTTTGTGTGATGAGCACGAGTATATGTTCTGAGCCTGGTTGTTAATTTATCTATATAAGTATGTATTTAGAAGTATATAAGTATGTTTATCGGTTATTTGGTTAACATAGTACAAGCTCTGCTTAGTTTGGAATCAAATGACCGTGTGTGAGTTGTCCAATGATATTTATTTATTTTATTTATGTTATTGTGTCGGCAATCAGTATATTGTTATTTCGACTGCCTCTGTGGCGCATGCAAGAGGTCTCGGGTTCGAATCCCGGGTCGGGCGAGAAAAGTCTTTTCTGAGTTTCTGTTAAAAATGCCTCAAAAATTGCCCAGAGTTATGAAGTTGAGGTCGTAGTCTTGGGTGCCTCGGAGAGCACGTGAAACCGTCGGTCCTGTGCCTGACCTCTCACTGGTCGTGTCGGTCATCCGTCCCACCGGGCTAAGAGAGTGAAGGAATCGAGAGGGTACTCGTTGTATTGTGCACACACTTGGACACTATAAACAATGTCCTGCACTGTTGGCTGGTTTCAATAAATTTAGCCACCGTTGCCGAATATCGGCCAGTGCAAAGTTTACGTCACTCTTTTTTAATATGGCTACAAGTCCATAAAGTTTGAGAACGACTCACGCTTGACAGTTTTTTATCTGGCCTTTGAATAGTCTGTAATTTTCATAATGTTTTTGATGTGAAGAGATGAAATAATAAGATCCTTGATTGTAATTAATAGAAAAATACAAGAGTGGTTCATTATGAATCATTATCTTTTGATTGCGAGTTTTAATTAATACGAATAATACTGTTAAAGAAATAATTATCATCGTATAGGGCTTTGAAAAACCATTTTTTTACGTTTGCGATGGATACTTGCTTCGTTATTGTAATAATTTAGTATGTGGCGCTGTTGGTAGCGTATGCGAATGCCGCTCACACGTTTTGGGTTCGAATTCTAGGTCGGCCCAAAAATGAGTTCCTAAATTGTTCAGTTAGGACTTTCTCTGTGAATGCCCGGAGTTAGGAGTTAGGAGTTTGAAGGTCACAGACCGTGCGTTTAGATTATCGATTGTCTAAAATCTGTAACTTTAAAAAAATTGTTTGTTAAAATTTTCTACGATCTTGACCACTAGTCGGATTACTAACAATAGCTTAGTAATACAAAAGTGTAACTTTTCTTAGAATTGCTGATCGAAATGCAGGATTCGATTACCGGATCGGGCAAATTGTTATTGGGTTTTTCTATTTGTGAAATTCTCATTAGTACCCCAGGGGTTTTGCACCCAGTAATTGGCAATCACCTCATTTCCTATTACGTAGGTTAAAGCTTACCCCTTCTGAGAAAATCAGGTTTAAACAACGGTATTGCTACGGCGACGGGTGTTCGATTCCCAAATGGAACAAAGATTGTGATGAACAACAAAAGTGGAACTAAGTGAAATTTTTAACCTGTGCTTCAGCATATCCTTGTACTAGCTGACCTGCGCAACTTCGCTTGCGTCACATAAGATAATCATAATTTTCCCCGTTTTTGTAACATTTTTCACTGTTACTCTGCTCCTATTGATTGTAGCGTGATGATATATAGCCTATAGCCTTCCTCGATAAATGGGCTATCTAACACTGAAAGAATTTTTCAAATCGGACCAGTAGTTCCCGAGATTAGCGCGTTCAAACAAACAAACAATCAAACAAACAAACAAACTCTTCACATTTATAATATTAGTATAGATAATATTAGTATAGATTGAGAGCACAGGCGTTTTGATGAGAAAATTTTTTCTGGTTAAAAGGAAAGGTTCATATGATAGTTTTTCGTATCTTATTTCTCACAGCTGGGCGAAAACTTCTTTCCGTATTTTCGGAAAGTTCAACCTACCATTTTCATTTCTGCGAACTGAAGAATCAGTTTTGCCGCGATAACTTCTAAAACCACCAAAAGGATTGTAAATTCCTGAAACTGGGGTAAATACACAATGATTTTATTTTTCTTACCTTGCAAATAAGCTTTTGATTTTTCAATATAGCATAAAACACGGGCCTTTTATTTAAACCTTATAACCTGCCATATAAGTCCTAATACAAACCCTTAACACATATTTGAAAAAGCACCCCAAACTAAATCCAACAATCAATTCCATACGCCACACGCAACAGAGTAGTGAGTGATTCAGAGTAACTGTATGACCTACTTCTCGTTCGCATTAATTGTCATCTACAGCGGGACGTATTGCTCTGTGGCCAGAAATAATTACGTGTGGAATTCAACCAGACACAATATAGACAATGATGTAGAGATAGTGGCAGTGACATTGACACGAGCGTACTTATTTTTTGATGGTTATGTTAAGGCAGGTGGTATTGAGTGTTTTGTGTGATGCAAGAAGATGCATAGTTTGGTTTTGGTGTGCAATGTAAATGTATGTAAATGTGTTGCAAAAAATTAGTTGCAAAGTTTAAAGAGTGTTATAAAACCGTAATAATCTGTATAATTAAAAATGAATCATCAAAATGTATGCGCATAATTTTTGAATAACTAAATTAGGTTTGTTACTGTCGGGACCAGGTTTGTATCGATGGTATCTAAATTCCCACGGAAATTGTAAATAATTCCCGGACAAAGTCAGGCTAGTCCATTAATGTTCAATAAAATATAAGCATAAGGACTCAAAATAAGTAAGTTTATACGGCGAATGAATGCGAAAAATTACTTATAATATTGTGAAGAGGTGGGTAAGGTAAATGGAGTAAAGCATTGAATTTCACCTTTTAAAATTCAGGGTGACTTGAATTTGTTCGTTAGCGTATTTTTTATGATTACAGCAACAAATTACCGCGAAACTTGCCTGGCAAAGCTCTGAGGTCAATGTAGATCTATTAAATGTTCGCCTATTTCTTTCATTATAAATCAGTGTAATAAATTAATAAAACACTTTATCAAAAATCCATGTCTCATCCATCTACTCTATTTCCGTGTCATGAAAATGTCTGTATATGACGTCACAAATTGTCCCCTATTCAGTTTGGAGATTACAGGCGGTGTCGCGCGCCGAACTAATTTCACTGGAAAATTTTCACGCAGCACGTTTACGAATAATTTGAGATCCACTGAGATTTTTTGAGAGCACGAAGATGATATGTAATTGCGTGGGTTTTAATGTGTATGAAATATGTATAGAATAAAAATTTTGTTATGTATTGGTAGATTCGTTTTTTTTAAGTTGAATAAGCTACGTCTATGGTCTACTCTTTGAATTACACAGACTACAGTAAGCACGACCTGTATTAAATAGAATTAAAATTATAAATTGCGAATCGTGAGTGTATTTTATTTAAATCACCTACCACATTCGGTTGTAGCAGGCATGTTATTATCAATCTGAGAATGAAAGTGATACCCAATAAAACTAAAGAAATCGCAACTCATATATTTGAGTACCAATGGACAGTGTTCTGTAAAACCCAGGTCACATTTCTATATTTTAAAACCGTTTAAAAAAACTTCAAACTAAACTGTCCATGAACGAAAAAAGACACTCCTGACGTTATCAAACCGCGGGTAAAATTCAACATATTCATAAAATAGCATGCATTTTGTTGAAACACGAGTGTTTCATGCAAAGCGTTTTGTTGCCAGTCGTGACGTCATATGAGATAAGAGACCATTTCGCTGTGACGTTCCATGCGCTAAACTATTTTGTTGTAGTGTTGTTAAAATATGTTTTTAATAAGTTTAGTAGATTTTGGAATAGAATACTAATGGAAATTGTGATTTTAGTGTAGTATAAGATGAAGTCTTTTGTAAAAATCATCGGTCTAGCCTTTCTATCAACTATGTTGGAGTTGGCTTTCAGTCTCACCAGATGCAGCTGCATATCAGTACTTTATTAAAAAATTGGACCCAATAAAAAAACCTGATAAAAAAATCTTGCGACATTTACATAACATAACAAAAAACCAGTCCTTTTAGAATTTAGAATTTGAAAAGGACTTGTTTTTTGTTTCTGTTACCCTTTCTGATTGCATTTGCAATGACATCCACTATATGAGCCTATTTTTTTTCCTAAAACCTTTGTATTATTTTTACTTAGCTAATTACAGCTATATTTGTATTAGCACTCTTCTAAAGTTTTCCATCCAACGATTCTTCTGATGATACTAATGTTCCCATACCCAAATATTCTACTTCATACTATAGTGGCACACTACCTTTTAGCCTACAAAACGGGCATATATCTATGGTAAATTGCTTCCTTTATTCATCAACAATGTTCCAATTACCCAAACTAACATGAAAAATACATGTAAAACTAGATTTTTTCTCATCCAATCCTTTTAACACCCACTTATATTATTCAAATGGGTACATAGTTTGGTATGAAACGAATCAGAACGCAAACTGAGACAGAATCGTACGATCCGACAAGACAAGCAGACGTCTAATCTACATAATGCCGACGTCGATAGTGGGAGGTCTTAGTGGAGGGGAAAGCGAAAACCGAACTAAAAATCCCACTAATATTATAAATGCGAAAGTTTGTGAGTATGTATGTATGTATTAGGTCGGGGAAAAAGTCTTTTCGCATTATAGTATGTATGAACTTGCAATAAAATCTTTTCTCTACATAAAAAAGCTCGATATTTGGGTACCTCACGAGCTCACTGAGAGAAACCTAATGAACCGTGTACTCATTTGTGATTCTTGAAGCCAAAGAGATTTTATTACAAGTTCATACATACTATAATGCGAAAAGACTTTTTCCCCGACCTATTATGTACGAATGTTTGTTATTCTTTCACGTTTATACTACTGAATCGATTACGATGAAATTTGATATGTAGGTAGCTGAAGACCCAGAATAACACATACGTTTCATTCCGGAGTTCCCAAGGGACCGGGATTTACATGGAAAGGGTTTCCACGCGGACGAAGTCGCGGGCGGCTTCTAGTAGGGTATCATTAGATTGTCTTTAAGGACTTTTTAGCTTAGTAAATCAGTGAGTCAATCTTTGGTATCCGGTGGTATTAAAAGTCTTTGTCAATATCCTGTCTTTGAAAAGCGATTGAGATAGGATTCGTTACTAGGTAACAAATTGTAATTTATTTTTAACGTTGACTTACTTAAGGCCATAAGGAAAAATTTCATGACAATCTGTCGAATTACTAGTTTGATAGATAAAGTGTCAGCTGTCAAATTTATGAAAACGATTCTGAGGTTTCACCTGATAAACCAACCTTGTATTTTTACTTACCAAATATTATCATACTTACCAATAAATAATTTATTAGCGGTAGGTAAAACAGACTAAGATAAACGATTTTATCATGAGTCAACCTTTTAAAAATATAGAGGTACAAACAAGGATCAAAAGAGGTCACAAAATCACACACCTCATCACTAAATGACATTTGTCTAGCGACAGTAACCCACAAAACACTTCTTAAACATTCTTCAGAAGACAAGCTCCACAGAATTACAAAACAATTGCTCAAACAGCAGTCTTGCATAAATCCTCCCCAGTATTAGACAACACCACACATCACGATTTACCCAACACACACATAACTACATATATTCCAATCTGAACGCAATCAATTCAGACGCGACCTCCCCTACCGTGTCCTCTCCATACATCCAGTAATCCTTATAATGGATGAGAATTTGAACGTCTTCGGTAAAATTGTAACAGATTTTTGTTCAATTATCAAACGATTTGATTTGTTGACGGTACAAATGTTCAATCTATTTGTAATCATCGTTCCTTCGGATGAATTGTGTTGAATTGCTGAAGAAAATTGCGGTTCGGTGATCATTATTTATTGTAAAGAATTTTCCGTGAAAGCGAAAATTGGATAGGTATTTTTTGCAGATTTCATATTTGTTTCGTAAAGGTTTTAGATTCGGTTTAATGATTGCTATTTTGATATAATAATAATAATGTCCTCCTAGCCGATACGGCTACGGCGGTCAGTCTCATTGAAACTGGCCATCTGTGCAGGACTTTGTTTATAGTGTCTAAGTGTGTGCACAATACACAGGTACACTCTCTATTCCATCACTCTCATAGTCTGGTGGGACGGATAACCGACAACCAGTGAGAGGTCAGGCGCAGGACCGACGGCTTTACGTGCTCTCCGAGGCACGGAGGTCTTCGACCTCAACTTCCCAACTCCGGGCAATCTCTAAGAAATTCTTAACAGAAAATCTCAGAAAAGACTTTTTGGCCCGACCCAGGATTCGAACCCGAGACCTCTCGCACGGCAGCCGCATATACTACCGACCGCGCCACAGAGGCAGTTAATTTTGATATAGTTTTAATTAAGTGTATTATTTATCATCCCTAGTTAAGAATAAAGCTGCTATGCCAGAGATATTGCCCATTGTAACTAACTTATAACAGGCAAATCCTTTGTTAAGGATGTAGTCCTGAAAACCTTTTAAACCTCGCGGAGTTGACACAATTTTTTTTCGGACTCAACTCATATTTTTTTTACTTATTGTTATTATCATTAAGGTAAATTGTATTGAGTGAAGACGTCTTCCGCTATTTAGCCATAAAAACCATACATATAAGCACACAAAACCACTTTTATTAGTATGGATGATACCTCATAAATATAAGTACCTTTCAGCATCTCGTGATCGAAAAAAGAGAACATCGTAGGCTTTTAATAATAATTTAAAATCCAATCATGTCGTAAACGTTTTTGGTATTCAAAGTGTGGCGATGCCAATAAATAGGACACGAATATCGATGAGGTTTGCTAATACCTTAGGTGCGTAGGTACGACTGGATTTCAACCTGAATTTCGGTCTAATCTGTTTTGTTTTATTTCGAGAATAGATTTCGATACGAATGTTGGACCTTTAGTATTCATGATATTTGAAATTGGTTTCTGCAATCTTATTACGTAACACATATAACAAAAATTAGGCCATGGGTAGGCAGAGACCCAAGAACGCTAGGGAAATCCCCCTAAATGGCTATTGTTTCAGTTACACTATTTTGTATACAAACTAGCTTGACTCGCGCAGCTTCGCTATCGCTTTCTTGTTTTTATTTAATACCCTGGCAAACGTCCATCATGCATAGTAATTAAATTTAATTTTGAATACTATAGTATCCATTGGAAGTCACGCATTCTCAAATTTATTCACCTTTTACACCTTTTCTGGACTTCCACAAATAATTCAAGAACAAAATAAGCCTAATCGGTCCAGCCGTTCTCGAGTTTTAACGAACAGCAATTCATTTTTATACCACCAATAGATCGTTGACACCCATTTTAAATTTACCTATTGCTAACTATATACATCATTTTTAACAACCCTTGGCTCCTTATTCCACCTGAGTGGATTTGAACCCACGAAGCTCTAATGGTAGAGACATATTCACAACTTAACTACGACATCCCGGGCCTTAAACTAGCGTAACATATCCAAACTACTTCAGTCTCATTCAACAGAAATATACATAAATTATACAGTGTACTACTCAAGGTCATAAAACTAACAAAATACTGGAACTAGTACCGCAATAAAGTGAAAGCATTCTGTTATTACTTGTAAGTGTTACACGTAAGGTCTATGGGGTCGCCATGATTTAGGAACTGAGAGATATTTTACTCATATTACACCCTTCTATGAACCCGCGGTTTCTGAGTACATTTAACGATAGTTTATCTATTCAATAGCGTTATTTTTAAATATGAGTTTTAACACTATTGAATAGATAAACTACCGTTAAATGTACCTCAGAAACTGTGGGTAAGTCCTTTATTTTATAAGCTATTTGAGCTAACGTATTAAAATTGATGTAGAGGTCACTATACCAGGTCTTGTATTCCTCTCACATGACTGTTTCACTGCTGGCCAAAAAGTTTCGGTTACAGACAAAAAAACGCTCAGGTAAACATTTTAATTACCTAAAAATAAATATAATTCATTAGTTTTTATGAATTATTATTATGAATAAGAATTAACTAAGCTGCCCAAATCTTATATAGATGTCGATGATCTATCAAAAGAAAAACCCCGTTCATATTTTGTGCGCCAAACCAATGACTTCAAAATAAATGACATTTTTAGCTCAAAACCTCTTTTATTTTGGTAGCCATAACGTTGAATTATTCTTGAATATCTATCCGGATAAAACCATGGCGCCCCTACGTCTTTGAAGGGGCTGCACTCTACCACATGAAACGAATGACCCAGAAACTGCACTCTCAATATAAAACTGTACCGCCGCGAATATATCTTACTTTCAGATGGACTTTGAAGACGTTCGTATATGCGATACACTTAATACTATAATAAATATGTGCTTAGTGAATAAAATAAACGTAAAATATTTTTACATCTATGATAGTTATCACTGCCTTAAACATGAAAACATTAAACTATACGAAATTGAATGGAAACATGAAAAAACACTGGTTCTATGGCAAACAGTTTTGTATCACAGTTAAAACAGGCTAAAAATGTGCAGCTACAGATATACCAAAAGTAGGTAATGTAACCGACTGCTGATCATGAGGTCTCGGGTTCGATTTCCGGGTCAGGCAGTGTTTTAGTCTTCTCTAATTTATATTACTATATTTATCAATTAATAGCCTGGAGTTTGGTAATGTGTATGGTAAATGTCAAAAGGCTTGTTCCCAATCATAACTAACATTGTCGATGGCGAAACGTGGCTGTATTTAATTCGCCTCTGCCTACACCTATGGGTATATTCTGATATAACAGCCTTAATGATATGTTAAATATGTATGTTAATATACTAATAGGAAATAAAGTAACCTGAAATAAAAAGTAACAATAAACAATAATGATATAAGTAAAAAGTAACAATAATAATATTGCTCGACAACATTTTACACATTGCCGAACGAAATTTTTCAGGCACTAACACTGAAAATACCGGTACGTTATCTACAGTAACAGATACGTGTTTATTTACGATTGTATAAACTAATAACTTTATCGACAGATTAACATGTTATGTGAACTGATAACTAATTACTTTGACGCCACGATAAGCGTAGATAAGACTCGAGTGAATGTAGTTCAGTGCAATCTATCGTAGGAATAACTCGTCGAAATGGGTAAAAAAGACAAAAAGAAAGAAAAAGATGTTGGAAAAGAAATTGTTAAAGATAAAAAGAAGAAAAGTAAAGTTGTTAAAAGTGAAGACGGAATCCCTGTAAGTATTATTAACTTTATTGATAATATTGACGTGGTTTGAAAATGCCGGTTCATGTTTGTTGACCCAACCCATATTGATGACAATTTTATTTGGTTCAAAGATATATAGTAATAGTAATAATAGATATTAAAATTATATAGAATGTGAATGTCATTTATCATACAAGGTGTATGTGTTTCATTCAACATGTTTCCGTGTTACACAAGGCATTGCACTCAGCCCACAGTCATGTAAAGAAGTATTATAAAGAAATTTTATTTCTGAGGAGTTACCTCTGCTTTTTTTATTTCAGTGCAGTTATATTTGAAATAAAATTTCTATACAATAGGTACTGTGTATGATTTTCTGGATAATTTCGCCTTGCAGTTTCTGGTGTGGGATCCATTCTTTGTCTAAGGGGTCGGGCCAGGAAGCCTTGTTTAATTTAATAAGATTGACTGCATGTTTTCTTGTCGTTCTATGACAAAAATTAGTAAACCTTTCTATAGCAAATGTCATCAACGCTTTGGTGTGGTCACTGACGATATATTAAAGTTTCAGGAGCGTATTAAACTGTTCTATCGTAAAGTAAAGAAGCTTATAGAAATTTTCAAAAAGATAAAACAATTGATACAATTGGGATTGTTTAGTTCAATATTTTTTTCTATTAGCAAATCGCTCATTAAGCGTTATATTAAAGCGAAAGGTGGAAAATCTAAAAAGGCTCTTGAAAAAGTCCAGAAAGCGAAAAGAACTACACTAAAAGTAAGTTTCTTTGTAAACTTTCATACCCAACCTCTTTACTTATGAAATGAGGTCCTCATAGTCTACAAACTTTATATACAGCTTATGCTTAATCTTACAATGCAGAATGCAGATAAATGTTTTCAATATTTCTTGTATCAGGAAATAGATAAATGGTTCGGGAATCTTTTAATACATGCATCGAAATTGTTCAGGTTTCAGTTATCTGAGACAATAATACATTTTGCTTCATTGCAGGACGTTTACTTCAATCCTAAGTATTATTCCAGGTTTCAAAATACTTGTACGCTTTCAATAAAATCATAAGTTGTTAGTCCTCGGCAATAAAGGGCTGTTATAAGTTTGATCCATATAAGTGTATCTGTATGTCTATCTGTGTGTTTGTCTGTCTGTTCGTGTATCTGTACCTGAAATCGTCGTATTTAAACAGGTGCAACAAATTTTAAATACTATTTATGTCAAAATTAATTAAAAAATATGCTAGAACACTTAAATTTAACACATTTCAAGGTGTCAAGGTGTTTTGTTAAGATGTCGGGCTACATCCATTACTGTTAAAAAAAAGTAATGTAGACCTAGTTTCCTACCCATGAAAAGCATACTTTTTAACTGAGAGAAATGCATTTATATGTTATTTACTTGTTTTGTTTCAGATAATCACAGCAGCTTCGGCAATAATTCTAATAGGTATCGCCATATATGGATACACTGTTTACCAAGACTTGGCGCAAGTGCCAGAAATGCCTGAACTGGATTTGAACGTGTGGTGGGGACAAAACACTACTGAGCCACAGGACACTTCAATAAGACCTTACAGAATTGTGTTTTCTGATGCAGTAAGTTAAATAAATAATTAATATCACTGTTTGGAAAGAGAGAAAGGGCTCGAGAAAGCCACAAGTGTAGGCCACACTTGGTAATTTGGGAGGGTGATTTATGTAGAAAGATTTTGTGGAGTTTTTTACACAGATATGAACAACGGAAATAACGGAATCAAATATCCATTAAAATTAGTGGATTACAAAATGATTTGTCACGTGTAGGAATCGAACTTATGACAAGACAGTGGCGTAGTGACCACTATTTACCTAACTGAGTAACGCTAAGGAAGGTTACGGTTTACAGGAGCGAACGACGTTAATTCTGCTTATTTTTAGATTAGTAGTAGCTTCCATGAATAAGCATTCAGTGTTGTTTGAATTCTCCGTTTATTTTAATTTTTAAAGCAACATTGAAATGTTTTCCCTTAAAAGTCGAGAATGACCATGTCCATGACCTTCCGTTAGGATTTTTTGGTTGTAAACTAAAATAAAATATGAAGGCATGAACTACACAATTTTATAAAATTTACATTTTGTGTACTTCGGTTTCAGTTTGTTCGTGTTTTAATTATAGCCGTGTCCAGTTTATTCAAAATAAATAATTTACCAGTTGGTTTTGTTAACAAATAATATACTAGGCTTCAGTTATGTCTATTAATCTACACATGTCAGTCGGATTTGGTAACTAATTGAAAATGCGTGTAAAATACTGAATTGAAAATTTGTTTTCGAAATGAAAATGTATGAAGGCGAATATCTGTTTTGTAGTATTTTGTACACTTTAGAGGCCACCCGCGACTTCGTCCGCGTGAAAATCCCAAAAAAAGTAGCCTATGTGTTATTCTGGGTCTGCAGCTACCTACATTGTCCTACATACCAAATTTCATCGCAATCGGTTCAGTAGTATTTGCGTGAAAGAGTAACAAACATCTATACGTACTAACAAATTTTCGAATTCATAATATACGAGTATGTGGTAGGATAGAGGGAAAGCTTTCAAATGATTTGCGAGGTTTGTGTCAATTTCAATGATTTGGATCCGATGGTTGTTCTGTAAATGTACTTAACGTGGTATTTAGAACTGACTTGTTGGTAACGAGTGAAATGTTGGTTTAATCGCATAATTGTAAGTATGGTGAGCTTCAGAGATCGACAATGACACTGTTCTAGTGTGCTGTACCTATATACAATGGTTCTGAAATGTATGAGAATTTTAATTTCTTAGTTGGGTAGGATATTGAAAGTGTAAAAAATACGTGTGCAAATAAATGTAATACTATTAAAAGATAATTGATGTTATCAAAAACAATCAAATAAGAATGAATACGACGTCACGACATTGCTAATTCATAGCAAAGTATGGCATCAATAAACCGTTCAATAACTTCAATAAGAACTTTTAACCCAACGTACCATTTTTTTACACAAAATGTTTATAAATATTTTTTTTAACCTGATTGACGAACTAATATTAGAACAGGTTTTTTTGTTACTCTCGAAACATGCCTGCTACTTTTCACAAACTGTTTTTTTTAACCCTTTAATGTCCCACTGCAGGGCAAGGTTCTCCTCCCAAATGAGGGGGAGGGGTTAGCCTTGAGTCCACCACGCTGGCCAAGTGCGAGTTGGAGACTCTGCGTACCCTCAATCAAAAATCCACTAACAACATTTAACAATTTTTTTTTATTAGTTAAATTTTTTCTTTCATATACAGATGGAATCAGAAATCCGATGGCTCTTCGAAATGTACCGTCGTCCAAACAAAAAGAAGAGTTTTGAAGATACTGCGTGGAACTACGGAGTCCACAGTGAGGCCTTCGCTCAGTTCTTCTCTTACTGGATCTTTAAATACAGTTTTATACAACGGCCAAAGTTTTTGAACAAGTTTGATCACTTCAAGACGAATATTCAAGGACTGGATATACATTATATTCATGTTAAACCGAATGTTGATGCGAACACTAAGGTAGGTCAAATTGAGTTTTATTGTGGTTCTTCATTTTGTTCCTGAGCTGTTTTAAGAACGTTCGAATGTGCATTTTTGGACTTGCAAGAGTTGTCAGGGAAAAATGCCTGAGCAAGAAAAGTGAACTTGATTCTGTACTTTAGTAAGTCTTTGATATATTGCCTTTTATTTGAACCCTTAATTACTTGCATAGGAAGGCGATTGCATATAGATTTTGACTTTTAGAAAAAATAAAATGTAATTTGTTGTTTCTGACAGGTATTGCCACTACTTTTACTTCATGGCTGGCCAGGTTCAGTCAGAGAGTTCTATGAAGCCATACCACTACTGACAACGAAGAGAGAAGGTTATGACTTCGTGTTCGAGGTCATAGTTCCTAGTCTGCCTGGATTTGTATTTTCTGAGGTAGGTTTTTATTTTGTAATTTTGGAAAGCTGCTATCCGTTATAGCTTGATTTTTGAATTTATGAATTTGGACGTTACGAACTTCTCCGTAAAAAGAACTAAAAAATTAAAGCTAATTAAGTCTTATGATCTCTGATTCATATTACAAACAATACCACATACTACTGACTATTATTATATATTTTTATTTTTGTTATATTCCGATACTAATTCTTTCTTACAAAAATATATTTGATTGCTTTTTCTTTGATAGGCACCAGCCCGTCGGGGTCTATCACCCCATCAAATGGCAATCATAATGAGAAACCTGATGCACAGAATTGGTCACAAGCAATATTACGTCCAAGGTGGTGACTTTGGCCATGCAGTTGGCTCCAACATTGCCACCATCTTCCCCAACGATGTCCTAGGCTTCCATACCAACTTGCCAGTCAATTTCTCCAAGTTGGCGTATTTGACGTGGGTGTTTGGATCTGTTTGGCCAACGTTTGTCGCTGGTGAACATGTGGACAAGTTGTATCCATTTGCGGATAAGGTCAAGTTTCTTTTGGAGGAGTTTGGGTATATGCATCTGCAGAGTACGAAACCTGATACTGTTGGTAAGGAATAGTTAATTCATGACAATCGCTTAATCACAATAATTTAAATTCAGTAAAATTCCTCTTTATTAGAAGAATACATTATTAAACAGGAAAAATAGATACGCCCCCTCCAGCCTGTGTTGGGTTCAGGTCTTCTTTATGTGGATATATGACAGAATGCGGGCTTTTTTGAGATTTTAATTTTATTTTCTGTTACACAAGAAGGATTAACTAAAATATTACAGTTTTGCGAAGCCAAGTTCAATTTGCTGTTTATTTGTTTTTAAACCTAGATGCTTTTGAATAAAAATTTTACGTCTAACAATAAGATCTCTCTTTTAATACTTTCTCACTAAAATATTCTTAAACCGTAGCAGATCGAATACGACAGACAGCTCTCAAAATGTCATTAAAAAATCGTCGTCGCAAACTAGAGCGCGCAAAGTTCGCAGCATTCATAGAATCAATGGATTCAGCGCAACAAAATTTAATTAGTCCCTGCCGGTCGGTATAACGAGTTCTTTGTACCGATACTGGATACTGATCGTATCTATGGGCACCTGACTTGGGTTTTGATGTTTCGTTCAAGGACTTTTTTGGGGTGATTTTTGTGTTTAGTAAGAGAGCAGGGGTATGAAAGTGCAAATGAGAGGATTGATTGTAAAATATACCTTATTTATAAAAAAAAACTTTTTGGTACCACGAAAATAACAAATACATAATTAAAGGCACAAAAATAACCGTGTGAATTGGTCCGCATTTTTTAAATAAATTATGTACCGCAATAAAACTAATGTAATTACGACTTACTGACTACTTTACCTTTTGCATCACTATGCTGTCAAAATAGAGGTTTTCCGTGCAAAATGTCCAGAAATTAATTAGTAAAAAGTCTTGAGAGTAGTGTGTAATGAATTCTTGATACATACATACATATCATCACGCCTTCTTGCTATGGGGGTAGGTCGAGACTAGACTTATTTTTCTTGATATGTGTATGTACTAAATTCTATTCGTCTTTTCTCTTTACAGGAATTGCTCTCCAAGACTCCCCAGCCGGCCTCGCCGCTTATGTCCTGGACAAATTCATGATCTTCACGGACCCAGCCAATAAGAACGACCCTGAAGGAGGCGTGCAGAAGTACTTCACGTACGACAAACTTCTGGACAACATCATGCTGCACTGGATCAGTGGCAGTATTGCTACTTCAATGAGACTGTATAAGGAGTGTATTGCTGATGCTGAAGTGGAACAGGTCTTCTCACAGTAAGTACTTAAGTTATTCTTCTTCTTCTTCAAGTAAAGGGTGTACACTTTAGTAATTAAATTGGTTAGATCTTTTCAAGTCAATCCACGCTTTTAGCCGAGCGATTTTTGATCATTGCCCATGCCCATGTGCCCATGATTTTATGAATTTATACCAAAGTTAGCAAGAAGAACTTCTTTTTCTTCTTTCTTACTTCGGTTATTACTCAACAATAAAACAAAATGAGTTAGTGGCAATGTGACCACCTTAATTATAAAATATGTACTCTGTTCCTGAATCATCTGCAATAGATGGACACAGGCCAATGATGATGATGATGATGATGATGACTCTGTTCCATAAAATTTATATTATTATGTAATTTTCGAGGCGATTTTATCCAAAAAGCAAATGATAAACTGATTAACGCCTAGAACAAATGTTGCAAGAAGTATTTCTTCAAATATTTTTTATAGTCAAACGCTAGCAGACAGTACCAACTGTTGAATATCGTCAACTACTGTGTCAAATATCGGTCATTATCTGATTTTCTTCTTCCAATTTTCAGGATTCCAACACCAGTCCCAACTTGGGGTCTTCGCTTCAAGCACGAGTTAGCTCACAGTCCAGACTTTGTCCTTAAATGGAAGTATCCTAACTTAGTAGGAACGACTAATGTGGACTTTGGCGGCCATTTTGCTGCTTTTGAAAGACCAGAAGAGTTTAGTAGCGATGTGTTTAAGGCTGTCAAAGCATTTTTGAGCTTCAAAAAATAGGATGTTACAATTTTTGAATTTGTTTTGTGTTTTATTCCCCTGTGCAAATTGAACCATAATAATATTAGAAACTATTATGGTTCTCTTGTTATGGTATTAGATACTTAATAGATCTGCGATCAGTAGCAAATAGTGAAATGCTTCGCATCTCCTGCCACCCTATCACCGATTATGTTATTTTTTATTTAAACGAATCCCAAAACTGATCCCTAACCAGATACAGTATAGTCATCTTATCTTATCTTAGGGCTTTTTCGATTACAGTATAGTCACACTAGATTCTCAAAAAGACTTAAAAGTAATTATCATTCAAAAGAAAGCGAGCATATAATAATAAAAAAATATCAAATGTTTAAAAATGAACGAAATATCAATCGGAAATGAATTCTGTTTGAATCTTGATATTCGATATTTTCGAGATTTTATCGTGCATCAGGGCAAAAATATTTTTGCATTTAATATTATATACCAAATCATATTATTATTTTAATTATTGCTTTGAGCTGGCGATACACAAATTTTAATAAACAAATGTCCCGCGACAAGACAGTGTCGCCACCATTATTGTGTAACGTGGTGCGACGTTTCCGGACTTCGCTCAACATGCTACGCTTAGCTCGTCACTACGGACATAAGTCGTGCGAAGCCACCAGAAGAAGTGGCAAGTGAAATGAGTGGGTTTCGTTTGATATGTCGTGGGACATATTATACCTGCGACCACGGCGAGTGCAATCTGCGCCGAAACGTTAGGCATTTTAAGGTAAAATGCGTGTTCGCGTTAATTCCCGTATTCTATTATACATTGAATATGCAACGCGAGAGTTTAAAAGTTATGAAATATTATATCGCCTAGAGTATCCCCGATTTTAGAGCGTCAATTTTAGTCGGTGTTAGTTAACTAGAATTTGATGAATTTTAGAATATATTATAAAAATATTTATTAAATTCCGTGACCGTATGTTAGTGGTACCGCTGCTGTCAATTAAAATTCCAGTTAACAATATTACCACGCACGCTGGATAAACGAATAAAGATCCTGTCAAAAACAAACACGTCGACCATTTTTTAAATATCCGAAATTTTGAAACCAGCCGCAGAGTTTCGAATGTTGGGAAAGATTTTTGATACCAGTATTAAAAAATAATAGTGAAAAATATTTTATTATACTTCGACAATAATGTTTCATAGGCGATATATTTTGAGTTTAAATATACATATAGTAAGAGTATACCGTTCGACGAAAATTAGACAAAACTTATCACTACTATACCCAAAATTTATACAAGCTAAACTAGTCTATAGTAAATAATATTCGCCCTATATCCAAAAGAATCAGGACCACAATAAAGAAAAATCAGTGTAGGTACTGACCAACGCGCAGAAGATAAAATATCTCCCAAAACTGCAACGATAAACCTTCCCAAAAACAGATGAAAAATTACAAAAACATTTAACATAAAACTCCAAAACCCATACAGTAACAGCAGCCAGGCGTTTGTTGAAAAGGAACGGAAAAATTAAAAAAAAAGCCGACTCGAAGCTGTGGACGGACGACTAGAATAATTCGATTTAACGTCGCTCTGGATTGCAGACGATTACATCGAGTTGCGAGTTGTTTATTATTTTGTTTCGACTTTGCGAATTCGATGATTGAAATCTAATGAGGTTATGTTTTGAGTTGCTTTCGTGCTTGTTTTACAATGTGGAATTGGAGTGATGGGAGATTTGCGCCTTTGTTCTATTTTGTTCGGATTATAGGGTTCTTTTTATGATTGTTGACGTGAAATTTGCTGTTTCAGGTTTAAAAATAGGTTTTAGTTTACCTTTTTTTATTTCGCTAGTGAGATAATGTTTACGGGCTACTATTATGAATGATCGTCTTAGAAAAGGTCATAATCAAGGATTTCACAACTTTTGAATGTTTAGATTAACTGTCTTACAAATAAATGTTGTGCAAACTCTGGTTAGTCATACAGTGTTTTGTAACTGTCAATCATTTTTTAGGTAAATGTATTAAGTGAAAAATGAAAAAAAAATTAGTAATTATCAGAGCTTACGCGACTACATTAGTAAGACTAAAATTGAGGACTCGGCAGTACTAAGTTGTAAAATGATAGCCTGTTTCTATTAGAAAAAGAAAATCACTGACGCAACAAAATGAGGGATTGCATTTAGCAAGCAGATACGTAACTAACAAAATAATTTTACATTAATAATTAAATCAGTGCTCACTCATACACGCCGTATAGACTAAATCCGCTGTAATGTAAAATAAAACTGGACAAGCATGAGTCGGAAACTTACTTTAAGGGTTGCGTAAAAATATCTAAACCGATCACAAATGCGTTTTAATTTAGGGAAGCCATTTTTTTTTTAAATAAATTTCTGCCTCTATACCAATAATAGTGTACGTATTACTACAGTTATTGTGAAGTATAGTGAAGAACTAACTTTTTGAGGTCCTACTGATGTCCTCGTAAGTAACTTTATGAAAATTTGGATCTTTTCAAGACCTTTTTAGCTTCCGGAATTTATTTTCAATCATCATCATCTGCAGTTTTTCCAACTATGTTGGAGTCGGCTTCCAGTCTCAACGGATGCAGCTGAATACCAGTATTTTACATGGAAGGAATTTATTAATAATCGTATTATACATGTGCTAACCAAACGACCAAACAACTATTAGTACTAAGCCGTTACTAATTTCAAATCGAATATAATAAATGAAAGTGGCAAACGTTTATTTAAATATTTACCAGCGGAACCCTACAAAAAAGATTAAAAATGCATTCCGACCGCGCTTCTCAGTTTAACTTGATTCCGCTACGCAGACCATACCTGAGCGTTGGGAATGAATATTTTTTACTTGCCGCCTATCTTGTTCGCTTGTGGTGAAATGTTATAAAGCATTGCGATTGGCTGTCTATGATATTTTTTTTTCATGGAGAAGATAGTAGCTGTATTGTCTGTTTATTGAATAGATTGTTAAGACTTATCTACTACACATACACATATGTATGTGACATGTTCTTTGGTCTTCGTTTACCCTGTAGGTACAAGGCGTGATTGTATGTATCTATTATGTAAATATTGTAAAGTAATGAAATGTGAATCGTTACTTTTAATAATCATGAATATAGGAGGATCAATAATTGTATCAACCAATTAAGGACATACATACGTAGGTAGGTACTTAAACCTTTAGGAGTAAACTATAATATTGCCTGAAAGGCAGTTTCGTAACACAATATTCCCGCCTCGTACATATGCTAGGTTTTGGTCATTGGTTTTCTAGGAGCTATGCAGCAATTACTTCTTCTACAACTTCAACCACTAAAGCTAGCAGGAAATGTTTTTACAAAATGCCAAACTCTTCAAACCTGAAAAACTGAATTCCTTCCTAGATTTCCACAAAAAAGCATCAAAAACAAAAATACTGGAAGTCTGCAACAACGCGGGAACTAGTAAGGGTCTAGTTTAACGGACGAGTTGTGGTTACGAAACTTTTACTTTCTATTTAGTGAATTTTATCGTTTGGTTAGTCGTCAACCTAATGTCAAAGTTGTTCAAGCCACCCGAAAGGCATTTGATATGGCTTAACGACTGTTATCTTAATAGATAACTACTTCGACCTTTTACGTGCCCATCAAAGCCCGAAGAATTCTGTTCAAATACCACCATGCGGTCACCCATCTATAGAATAACCGTGACAAGAGTTGCTGAACCCAGAAATCTTTACCAAGCGGCATTTTTTTCTAAATAGCACCAAAACGCTTCAAAACTTCAAAAACCGAATTCCTTCCTAGATTTTAACAAAAAAGGCATCAAAAACAAAAATACTGGTAGTCTGCAATAGCGGCGAAGTAGTAAGGATCTAGTTTAACGGACGAGTTGTGGTTACGAAACTTTTACATTCTATTTAAAAAAAAATATCGAAGGGTTATTCATCAACCTAATGTCGAAGTTGTTTAAGCCACCCGAAAGGCATTTGACATGGCTTAACGACTGCTATCTTAATAGACAACCACCGGGACCGAGTTTTTACGTGCCCTTGAAATACGTAGACGCTCATCGAAAATACCGCTGTGCGGTCACCCATCTATAGAATAACCGCGACAAGAGTTGCTGAACCCAGAAATCTTTAACCGAGCAGCAAATATTTCTAAAAATACACCAATCAACTTAAATCTTGAAAAACCGAATTCCTTCCTAGATTTTCACAAAAAGGCATCAAAAACAAAATACTGGTAGTCTGCAATAGCGGCGAAGTAGTAAGGATCTAGTTTAACGGACGAGTTGTGGTTACGAAACTTTTGCTCAAACCTCGCGTCATTCCCCATCATTTGAAGCGAATGGGTTAGTTTCTACCGCGCTATGTACTGTGTAGAGGTTTGTACTGATTATTACTTTAATTTTCATTTCAGTTTGTTAGTGTTGTAGAGTAGTGGTATTTTGAAATAGAAATATGTATGTATATTATTTAAAAAATGCTTCTGTGTGATCTTTTTGTGAAACTTTTATTACATATTTTTTTACTAACATACTCAGAAAAAATACATACAAATTTAACCATTCGTAGCAGCTTTATGACATCATACATAACCACTGCGCCAAAAAGACGACAATCCTGTATGAAAACACGGCAATTTCATATATCCTTCTTAAAGTCTAATCTAGATACATAATTTCAATAATTGAAAACAATAATCCCGGCGCGATTACACACAGTCTCGCAATGATTACGCGGCGGACTATGCAGAACATAGATTTACAATTCAAAAGTAGCCCCCACCCTCGCACGACTCGCTTTGCGGATGCAAAACAATACAAACAGGGCTGTGCTCTACGAATATGTACAATGTGAGACGGATTTTATGTAATTGAGAAAAGCATTGATGAAATTCGGCATCGATATCTGGGGGCACGGAAGTGCCCCCGCAAGTCGAGCAAAAAAAAGCGGCACGGCCGTAACATCCTTTTCCCGAAGCAATTCGGGCTATTTTTGACACCCCTATAATTTCGTTGTGGATAAAACAAGAAGCCTGGATTTTCAGCAACTAATCAGTCATTGTATAAACACAGTATATTTAAAATTTCAGTCAATTTGAACCAGTGGTTTAAAAATTACAACTTGTTAAAGTTTTGAATTTTGTCACTCACTGATTCACTGACTCACTGACTCACTGACTCACCGATCATCAAAAGTCTAAGGTACTTCTAGCAGACTTAGAAGCTTAAAATTTTGAATACTAATAGGGTTTAGTGTCTTAATCATGGGAAAAATTTAATATTTTCTAATTTCGGTCCAGTTTTCTAAATACACCAACTGCAACTATAACTTTGTAATCCCATATAAATGTATAAGATTAAAACAATTAGATCGACTTGGTCATCGCAAGAAAACACAAATTCGCCATTAACATTTCAGGAGCATTAACTTCTCGTCGTGCTGTGTAGTGTGATACATACTAATAATTAAATCATGCGATGGCCAGGTCGGTCTATTTGTTTTAAAGATATTTTTTTTAAAATTGGCATGATAATAACATACGTAATAACTTAAGACAGAAGTTCCTTTAAGTAGAGACTAAATAGATTAAACGACTTGGTATTATATAGATCTCACAACTTTTTACGGCGAGACTTGAGGTTTTTACAGAATGTTTTTGATGGCATACTTTAGTTCCGTAACTATTCCGAGTAATCAATTAAAAAATAAAAATTAGCTCCTTTCAGTATCTCAACTATAGGAAAAAACAGTGTAGGTATAGTTGCTATAAGATTGGTTTTCTAAAGAGAACTTAGAAATTAGGAATTAAGAAGAATTTAAGTCCACGAGTGCTCAATAAACTTAGTAATCCACCACGGCACTCTTGATCACGAATGAAAGAACGAGCTGTGGGGTCTTGCCAGACAAAAAAGTGAACTACGTTAAGGTCATTGAAGTTTTTTTTAATGAGGTTGCCCAGGTCCAGGCGTTGAGGAAACTTATTGGAGAGTCTTTTGCCCAGTGGATGTTTTAATGACGAATTTAATCAGTATTCTACCTATACCCATAGTTGTAACATTCAGTCAACACTATCTTATAATTCTAGTCATAATTCGTCTATATCATAATCTGATTCAGTAGAACATACCTTCACCTCACTGTAATAAAACTTGGTAGCCCTGCGCTCAGCTCATTTGTTTAACAAATACTTTCCGGGACAAGACTTGGTATACAGTTCTTGTTGAAATAACAAGAAGTTTTCCCGATTGATCGTTTGCAAATTTCTTTTTTCCAGTTTCCAAGTGGTTTTCAATGTTTCGTACAAAGTTATTTACATGTTTTGTTTAGCTTTTGTATTGTACCTTTGATTAATCAAATTGATGTTGGGTAACGTAATGTCAATATTTCGATTACTTTTTTGTATTGAAGGCCTGAAAGTAATGTTTGCAAAGCGAAGAAAACTTTGCGACTACTGTTTGACTTATGGGCCCGAATTTCCGCTCAAATATAGAGATCATAGTTAGTTAATGTGGGTAAATGATTTTAGATTTCATCAAAAACTATGTCTTAACGCGTTTTTTTATGTAACCAATATGTGTAATGTCAAGCTACTTCAGGACTGCTGAAGGTCAACACAATATCATCGTGTAGATTGGATTATGCGCTATTAATATATTTTGTTTAATCAACTAATAATATAACTATTTCAGGTCTGACGTTGTTTGTATGTATGTTAAAGTCCGTCAAAAGATTCGTTCTTGTTGGACGAGTTGGTTTATAAAAAATGTCTCAGTTAACTTGTGAGTATTCATATTAAATAGGTATTTAAATGTAGGTATCTAGGTATTTATATATCTGTATATAAAAGCTGTAAGTTCCTAGTTGTAACATTAGCTACGTAAAATCTTAATCCATTGTATGATATCAGTTGCAAGTACGGATTGAGTTTCACGAGTGAAGTAACGGAAATGAATACGTGATCGATTAGATCGAATGATTGAGTGACGCTCGTGAATGAGTGAACGAGACGGGGAATGTAACGCGAAATGTAGCAACGGGTAGAAAACGAAGAATGGTCTTTGAAAAATAACGTGAAAGAGAGGTATAATGTTTATGTATAAAATTTAATTCTATAAAGGAGAGAAACTCCGTATAGCTCGGACATGACTATAAATTAGTTTTAAATGTGAAAAGTAGACAAATGACATTTTGTGAAAGAACAAAAGTAACTTTAAATAATCTGAAACCGAGGAAAATAAGCACAAAACACTGACAAATAGTTTTTACATACATATAAATTAATAAGATAAATTAAAATATTTAATTTCCTTCAATGCGTAAGACCGCAAATATCCTACTCTGTGTTCATAAATCACAATGCAATTATTCAGACACAGCCGACAGCTTAAGGAGCAGCAAACTGATTGTTGACTTAATAATTTAAAAATAAATGAAACAAAAAACTATATAAGAATACGTCTCACATATTCACCAATTGCCATCTTTGTCCAAAACCTAAACACCCACAGCAAAGCTATTTACATCTAAACCAAGTTGAAAAAAACCTACACAATCAATAGGACATTAATTCAGAGCGAGCCTCGGATCGGTTTGAAACTCCACCGCAACTGGCTACATAAATTTAAATAAACCTACCTCGTATAAAAATGATACTGTAATCCGTCTGAGCGCCGAGTTTCGTCGCGGATGTAATTTTACCAAGAATCTTGGGGAATGGATAAGAAAATACGAAAATTGAGGAATAAATGTATAGCTATTATTATTATTAAGACTAATGGACGGTATTGCAACCTTTGGATATGTATCGGTTAGCTTAACTGGCTGTATTTTAACAGATGCTTGTATATTTTTTGTTATTTGTATCTATCAGGTAAGAGTTTGTACGTAAATGGTAAAGCCGCTACTTGTTCTTTCACAAATTGATGGTCTAAACGGAAATCTACTATGCTGGAGTCTGTTTGAGTACTAAGAACTTATTTTAAAGAAATATAGTCAATCTTAGTCAATCGATCTCGAGTTCAGTGATTTAACTTTTTATCTAAAAGTACTAATCTCAAACGAATGCGTAACAAATACATTTGACCCAGGAAATTTCTAAAATTGTACTAAGGTTACCACTTATGAGTAAAAGTGGAAAGTTCTGTTGATTTCTTGCATCAGATTTTACATTTGATGTAATTTTATCAATCAGATGGATTGGTAAAACTGACACTTAGAATAAACATAAGTACTACAAGTTACTTATTACAGATCCACTTTCGGACAAAGACTTTTTCGTGACGAAAAGAAAGGCCAAAGCCCATAGGTCAATAGCTTCTTTAAAATGCAAAGTCACCAAATCCCTATACCATAGAATAATATAGATTTAGAAATTTCTTTTCCCTTCCTCCATATCCAAGTTTCTCAACGTCAAAACAAAAACTTCGCCAACATTGTCCTTATCCTGTACCTGTCATGTTCCGCAACAGTCTTCAGAGGGAACTCGTTGAAAAATGAATACGAATTAATTCGGCAAAATTAAAATTCTTTAACGGCGTCCACTTTTTGGGGATTATTTTCTTGACGGTGTTTCTGGAGGTCTTAGGGCGATGGTGTGTTATTGTTGCTAGGTTTTATTTGTTTGTGAGAGACAATGGTGGAGTTTTAAGTTTTTTTTTAACGATGGTGTAAAGATTTTAGGGTGTCTTTTTCGTGTCGTCTGGGTTGCAGAAATTTGATTCTTTAGATACTAAAAATATAATAAAATATTGAGTGGTTTT